>NC_071471.1:66004355-67319355 GCF_028500815.1 Rissa tridactyla
GGTGGGTAAAATAGAGGGACCACATGCGGTATTTACACCGGGGGCCTCTGCAGCGACCGTGCAGGGTGACGTGATGGAAGGGGACGTCCAGGAAAGCAAACACGAGCATTTCAGGCTGGACTGTTTAATTTTTTTTTTTTTTTAAAATACAAATTTTTCTTTTGTTGTCTGAATCCGAACCGTGCGGACGAGTCAGCCTCTAAAAAACTTTTGGACATCTTCAGAGCCATTTGGGAAACCTGACCTCATCTCTCCGCATTTTTTTAAAGGCAAGTGCAAGATGCATCCAAACAAATAGGAGGAAACAAAGCACATAAAGTAGCTGGCAGCAACTAGGAATGTATACATCCACGGACAGTTTACAAATGTCCGTCAGCACACAGAGACGCACCTTTACCTTCACACGTCTGCTGTTTACTAAATAACATTTCAGCACAGTTTTCATCTTATAAGGAAAGTGTTTGAAACTTGGAATAAGTGCACTTAATTAAAGGAAGGCTGTGAAAATGTGCACTAATCTGATATGACTAATAGCAAAGTGCATGAAATTGCTAATTAGAATTTCATTAAAGGTGCTGCTTTATCAGACTGCGAATATCACAACCTTTAAAATTCTTTCAGGAAAGCTTAATTCCTTTTCAAACAGAAATATTCTTTAAAGACATTTGAATTGTTCTGAAGGAATTTGTAGCTTAGACTGAAACATAAAATGTTGCCAATATTCCACGGGAGTAATATTTGAATAAAAATATGTATCAGGTACTTTCTTTCATCAGGCAGATGAATAATTTTTTTTGAAAATATTATTGTTCAAATAATACAATCAGCTAAGAAAAATAAAGTTTAATCTTTAGATTATTTCAAACATGATTTGTTTTTGTGCCTATACTGTAATATTTGATATGTTTTTGCTTTAAAGGAGGAAAGAAAAAAAAAGCTTGCTTCAAAAGTAATGTATGAACAATAAAAAATACGGCTATGAATGTAATTTTATAAAAATACATAAGGTTTTGGATGTCCAGAAAGAGGAAATTAATTGCCTGCTTCGAATTAAAAAAAAAATACATCAAAACTTAATATTCTTTGAAAAGCATCTTCTAAAATCTTAAACAGAAATTAAAAATAAAATCTGTATTTTTAGGGTATTGTTGGAGAACCCCCCCAAACTTTGCACAAATGCCTTTATTTGAATACTTAGCTAAAATATTAACTCATTTTACCTCTTTTTTCCTCCTTGCCAAGTCTCAAAGCTTACTCCTTTTTATTTATTTTATTGCCCCTCGCCTCTCTTGGCTGATGACAGATTTTCCCCTCCTCAGATTTACTGTTAATTTTGGAAACCCACTCCGCTGCCAGTGATTTTAGTCGCAGCTGAACAACCGCCTTTTGCCCAGCCACCCCCTGGGATTTGTGTCCTTCTCATTGCGATGGATGGGGCAGTTCTGGGCTCTGGCGACATCCTTAATCGCAGTGAAGCCCCTGACGCACTGCAAAGCTCCCCTTCCTTTCACGTTCATTTTTCCTGGGGAGAGAGCCACTTTCCATCAATTTTTGGCCCCTGAGTCTTAGGAAATGCCCTTTTCTACGTAAGACCTGGTCCTTCCTCGGTCAGAGCAGGTTCCCCGTGCCAGCAAAGGGCTTTCGATGGCCAGGTCCGTAGTGAATTCATACTCACAGGTCGGGCTTTTGACAAAATTCTCATTTACTCGTGTGTCACACTGCAATTTTTGGGCTAGCAACCGGCAGGTTTGCTTGCATAAGCAGAGCAGGATTGGGACTTAATTAGCATTGTTCCTTTTTTCCTTGAAATTCAAGTTTACCGGCATAGGTAACTAATATAAGGCTTTCAGCAAAACTAAAGATCACAGAAGCAGCTGAAGTTTATATGTATTAAAAAAAAATATCCGTCAAGGCTCCCCATTTGTGGACTGCACTTCTTGCTATTAATACTAGCAAAAAAACCAGATGTACTTTTGCTGGAATTAAGTATTCAGAGCACATTTTTAGAAACTCAAATTAAAAACTAATCAATGCAAATTTACATGACAAAAAGATTCTTGGAAATGGATAAAGAGTGAACAGAAGAATCTTTACTTAGGAGATAGTATATTATTACTTTGAGCATTTTTAAAAATCACATGTCAATTACAGTTTGGTGTGATTTCAGCTCTTGTTATAGGTATTTTCGTGCCAGTAGGTATTTTATCAGTTGGACAAAGCAACACATAAAAGTCATTTCAGCTTTCTTCATAAATATGCCAACTTTCTTTATGTACATTTGCTTTCTACAATAAATACATTGATAAAAAGTCAGTCTAGACTCAAATAAATGAAAATTATGCTTATTAAATCTAATGTCTGGTGTCAAAAGTGAGGTGTCAATCTTACCTATCTTACTTCTAAGCAAGGCAAACAAAGCTACTAATTATAATATTTAAGTTTAAATATAGAATTATTGTTCAAATATAGAAAACAATGGCATGGTTGTTCTTTCTACAGCTATATGATTAAGACTACTTATGTCTCATTTTATGCAAAATAAATGACACATGATTGTGATTTAATTCATGCTAAGTTAATGTCTACAGGGATTCATGACAAGAAAAGCAATAACAATCCATACCTTGTTACTTGTCAATAACTGCATTCAGAACAGCGGGGAGTAGGGTAAAATAAATAATTGGTGGGAAAAAACCCCACGCATACGCCAAAGGAGTAGCGTGCAATAATTTACGTCATGTTAATCTAAGGCTGCTGGTTGCAATACAGTGAGTGTTATAAATTAATGTAGTTCTGTACTATTCTGCCTTATTTTATTCTCCCTTTTATAATGCCACCGCTCCCAGATTCAACGTGCCTCGATCCCCATTGCCGGCAACAAGATTAGCGCGCTCCATAAACATGACGAGCTGCATTTAGTAAACTGTTTGCTGAGCAAAGATAAGACGCTGACATTTACAATTTCGTTCTTCAGAAATTATAAGAGGGATCGGTTTTGGTGCGCAAAGGAAAACAAGAGCAGGAAGAGGCTCTGGTCCTTCCCTCTTCCCACGGCGAGGCGAGGAGAAGCCAGGCGTGCGTGGTTTCCAGCTGGCAGCCGGTGCCGGCAGGGGACTGGCGAGGGTGGAGTTGGGGGTTGGCCTCCTACATGACCACAACGCTCCAACGTGGGCAGGGGGGCGTCCCCACCACCCTTCTGGTTTTGGCCGTATAACATAGTAACAGGAAAGTTTCCACGCGTCTAGTTCAAAGGGGGTTCAGCTCCTTGGTTGGAGGGAGGCAGCTGCCACCAGCGTGTGGTGGGGATCCAAGGGACCGGCCCTGAGCACCTCGCCTGGCACACCTTGCGGCCAGTGTAAATGCAAACTACTGATTTTTTGTGATGAGATTAAAAGCCATATAACGGCTTGGCTGGGTTGTTCACCCCGTGTTGATCGTGGAGCACGATGTGAGGCTCTTTCCAGGTTTAAAAGGAGAATTTGTTTGAAGGTTGACATTAGTGGTGCAGGAATGATGCTGAATCTGACTCGGGGTAAAGAAGCCAGATTTGTTTGCAGGGTTTACAGAGTTTGCGTTGGTCTGACAGAAAGTTGTCTGCTTAACCCCAAGGAGTTAACACTGTGGCCAGGGTACCGATTTCTGCAGCTCTGTGCAGCCCTGCTCAGCAACGTTGAGGAGTTTTGTTCCTTTGCCATATTTATTTAGTGGTTGGCCTGGCAGACAAAAAAATCACAAATAAATGTATCTGCTTGTGCCAGGTAATACCTTTTCATTACCCAACTTCCTCTCACTAGATATTGCTGGGAGCCAGCAGCTCATTAATAATACGTAATAATTAATATAATAATGATATAATAATAAATAAGAATAATAAAGCTCATTGTAATGGTAGGACAAGGGGCAATGGTTTCAAACTGAAAGAGGGTAGATTTAGATTAGATATTAGGAATAAAGTCTTTACTCGGAGGGTGGTGAGCCCCTGGCCCAGGTTGCCCAGAGAAGCTGTGGCTGCCCCATCCCTGGAGGGGTTCAAGGCCAGGCTGGACGGGGCTTGGAGCAGCCTGGTCTGGTGGGAGGTGTCCCTGCCCAGGGCAGGGGGGTGGAATTAGGTGATCTTTAAGGTCCCTTCCAACCCGAACCATTCTAGAATTCTATGATTCTATGCTTACATGGAAGCCGTGTTCCTAGGGGGACGTAAACTCTCATATAATCTTCAGATACATACTGCGTGATGATCCCAAAATGGTGACCATCACAAGGTCCAAGAAAGCGCTGCTCAGTTGGGCCTCATCTCAAAATAAATGTAAGTGTGGCTTTTGGATGGAGCTGCACACCTTCTGAGGGCATGATAGATTTCATTCCTATGCTCCACCAAAAGGCCAGTCAGAAAAGATCAGAGATTTCTTGTTCTTCTCTGCAGTGGCAGAAGCATTAAATCTGCTAATTATGTTTATAGTGAGCCAATATTCCTACATTTATTGTTAGAAGCAGTGGCCAATAGCATAGAACTAGTGAAGCAATGAGAAAGAAGAAATAAGCAGGACCAACCATAAGCTTTGTGAGGCCTCATGGGTTATTCTCAAGTCCTTTGAAAATCTTGGTTTGTTTCTCCCTTTATCTTGTATTTTCCTTTTCGGCCTCCCTCTGTGCCTTGTCTTAGGTTTGCTCCTTTGCCTGTTCTACCTCTGTGTTTCTTTCCCTCTTGCTTTTATGCTTTCTTCCACATCATCTTATTTGTCATCCACTACCTTTTTTTGACTCTATCTCAGGCCTGATGGTTTCCTCCTGTGCAAATCCAACACCCTTTTTTTTTTTTTCCCTCTTCCTTAGTCCTTGCCACATTTAAGTTTTTCCTATTCTCTACCTCGCATAAACATCTCACTGCACAAATACCTGCTAAAACTCGTGAAAATACTGATGCTGCTCAAGTTCACTGAATGAGTCACTTCCCCTGTTGCCTTTGGACATCTCAAGACAAACGTCTTTTGCTAGTTTGCAGCCTAGAGTTTTTAGAAGAAAAGCTAAGAGAAGATAACTTCTTTTCTCCACCTTTTGCTGCATATACCTTGAAACTCCAGGTCTGCACACAAATTGCCATAATCTGGATTGTTTTAGCCTAACCTTTATAGGTAATCCTGAAAGCCTACCTAATCAATTGAAGATCATAAAATATTAGACTTAATACTGCAAAGTGCTGCTTTATGATTCACATAACAAGCTCCTAAATAATTCAAATAGCAAACATATCCTGCTACTCAGTGATGGGAGGTTGTTTAGATCAGCCAGAGAATGTCAACACATGCCACATCTCATGGATCTACCGCGTTTCAGGAACCCTATTAAGTTAATTGCTGGTTTCTGACAGCAGAGAGCATGCTGGGAGCAGGGTGATCTTTATTAGCCTTTCGGGCATTTGCAGACATCAGCCATTTTGCCCCTACTTGTATATACCAGGTACGGCATGGAGAATGTAAATCAACTTGTGAGACAATAACCGGCGTTGGCACCACCTTTGCATTGGATTCATTTGTGAATTAAAATAAAGGTTCTAATGTCAATTGTTTTGCCTGTTAGATTTATGTATAATACCACATATATATATATATTGCAAAACTCCTAAGAGGAACAATCAAGCAATTACATCATTTTGCACTGCATTTGTAACGCACATGAAAAGGTAATCAAACTGTGGTGCCTCCCATCTTCCTAATGGCAGTACTTTGAAGGCTATAAATAGACAAGAAGCTTCAGAGTAAATTAGCAACACAATATAATTTTCATTAGGTACCTGCCTTGTAGTCTTGATGTGCACAGGTGCTCTTTGTTCTTATATATGTTTTAGACCAATGCTTTGATTTCTAAATACCCCAAACACCCTTTTGTTCAGCATTTTCATTTTCTGGCTCTACTTTTTAACTACCTACTGATTTCAAAGAGTCCTAGGAGAGAAAGAGGAGGGGGAATAAGAAAGTGTCTCTAAAATCATCTGAAACGAAGTTCTATCCATCCATTCCTGGCCTGATCCAAGCCCCCTTGAAGTAATTTAAGAGGTTTGAAGATACTTTTGTGGTCTTTGGCTCACACATATACCTCTATTAATTCTATATATTATGGACCACCCAGTTTTCAGCCGGTGTGTCAGCTTCAGTAGAATCATTCTAGCTAAAGATCTCATTCAGATTCAAATGCATAACACAAAATAAAGGAAAGTGAAATTATATAGCTATATAAATTAGGAAATACTTCTATTATCAATAAAACTCTATTCTTTAATCACAGAATCAACTTGTCAAACAGAGCGTAGATAAAAATAAGAGTTACATTCAAGTGTGTTGCAAATATAGTGCTAAACTCAGTTACTCGTCAGAAATCAGCTAGTGTAAAAAGAAAAAAGCAGTATTTAAAAAGTCAGTTCACTATAGGCATGGAGAAGTATCTCTCTTTTGCCTACTCTGGACTCATTACCGATTCACAGTTTAATTTTTGGAGGAGTCCATTGTATTTCATGGCTTATCTCTTCATTAGCCACCACAACAGCGGCCAGTGTTGTTGCGTAAACGTTACAAACATTCTTAGGCACGGCTGATATTCTTTGGAGTCAGTACTACACATCTGAGGTATATGAAAAATGCTAAATTGCATTTGATAGCTCCCAAATTGACTTGTTTCATTTAATTAAAAAAAAACATTTTAAGAGTGAGCTGTTTCACCAGAAAAGTATGACTCCTCTTTTGTGTGCATGTGTGTATAAATATATATATGTATGTATATGTATATATATACACACATCTGGATGAGCATGTGTTCTATGTTGCTTTGAAAGATGCTAAGTGTGGAAACTGTAAAAGGCTAACCGAATTTTGCAGTTCTCTGAAGATAGGGGCATTGTGAAGATAGCACCGGTACATCCTGCTACTTCTGATACTTCTGAAAACAATTGTTTCCCATCATGGCATAAGACAGAACACACATGTCTGACCTCTCCCATTATGCCAAAATATGGCTTTTTTGTATTGCTCACAGTCTGTGTGAACCCATGAGGCTAAGACCTTTCCGATTGCCAGAAACAGGAATATAGAAGTGTTACTGCTGTATCATCAGGCATCGAATAAATGCAAAGGTGAAGGCATCCCAACAGCTATCTCCCAAGTCCCTTGACATATCAATCTAACGTATATTTTACTAATTGAAACCTTTTCACATGGCGGTAGTTGAAAGGTACTGTAATAGTGCTCTATTTGGAGATATCCCTTTAAAAACCAAAATTCATCAAGTACTTTCATGTCCCCGAGTGGGTACTTGAGAATTGAGCAGCAGATGTAAAATTTACACTGAAGTGCCTCTCTCAGGCACTGGACACGTATGAAATGGGTAAAATGGATTATAAACCCTCTTTACCAGCCAGTCAGTAAGGGCTTTAAGGCTGTGACTTCCAGCCTGCTGCCATTCAAAGGTAGGTGGCAAGGTAAAATCTTGCATGTTCCCTTCTGTAGTTTTCTTTATCCACTGCAGAGTACATAAAAAAATCAGCCTAGCAACATGCATGAACTGCAACCATGTTTGATGTCTCGTGAAGGATTCAACTGTGCCTATTTTGCTGGGGAAAGAATGCATGTTACTTATCAAATGCGTTCGTCTCCTTTCCCGGGCTGCCGACAACAATGTTATGCAACGTTACAGAGCAAGGTGACACATCGCTGGGTCTCATGCCAGTAAGTGATCTCTGATAACGCCGAGAACTAAATATAAAATCAGGAGCTGGAGAGATGCAGAAGTTATGCATCTTTTGAACTGTTTCGTAGTTTACTAGAAAGTAGAGAGTTCTGAAACTTTGGCTTTAAGAAACCATGGGCTGTGGAATCTAAAATATTAGGCACCCAGCAGAGGTTTTATACAGTAGTTTCCCCTAATCTCAGAAACATCTGTTCATTTTTAAAAGTAAATCTGTACACAGTTTACATTTCAAGGAGGGTCAGATTCCATTCTTCAATTTCCTTTTTCTGTGTGTGCTTGTGTATCATTTATTGTATTTGCAATCAGTGTGGGTTTTATCCCCGCTTTCTTTTTCCTCCTGGTGTTGCCTGTCCCCTTGAAATAAAACTGGCTCATTTTCCAATCAAGTCGTGAGTGTAAATGAAAACGATTCCACAAGTGTCAGCATGTGATATTCCCCGCTTTGTGCAAAACTGGGAGCACCCCGAGCAATGCGAAAAAATAAAATACCTTCTGGAGACAAGGGAAGGGATTTTCCTTGTACTTGGAAGCTGTAGGACTTCCAGGGCACGTCAGCCATTTGATTACCCATTCAGTCTACTTTGTTTCCTTTCTTAGCACAAATAAGATTTATGACAATTTTGAGCTGAGATGAAGTTTTGAAGCTTCATTTGATTTTTCGGCTTCAAAGAAGGAAGGCCTCCAGAACAGAGGCACTGGGTTCTTACCACACAGAATTGATTTTTCTGGAGGCAGCTCTTCCATTCACCAACTTGACTGGAGGCCCTTTTTCTAGGAATGCCTTCCCAGTAATTCGAGGGCTGGCAGTGAGCACAAGGAGATGTTCCCTCCTAAGTTTCTTTCTTTTCTTCTAACTGTTGGTGTTGGTGTCCAGATTGCCCAAGGCACTGAGGATTTGTTTTTAAACAAATTTTCAAAGCAGTCAGTCTGGTTGTGTGCTAGCCGTAGAAGGGTTGTCTCTCCCGTTTCAGTTTAAGCTGCAACAAACAAACAAACAATAAAAAATGCTGGACAACCATATATTCCATTGATAATCAAAATGCATTTTCCTCGTAGTAACACGGCAGCTCAACATAGCAGAGAGAAAAGAAGAACTTGTTTACAGAAGCTTTCTGGTTTTAGAGCACTTAATGAGTGATGCTGTGGAATGACTGCTGGCCCAGGTACCCAGACCCTGTGGGTAGTGCTAGAGAGCATCCCAAGTAAGTCAGGAGAAGAATAGAAACAGAATCTTTGTGTGAGAAATCCCTGCATTAGTTTTGGTTTTTCTTTAGATTTTTGCTTGATCTCTACTTTCTGGTGAGTCAGCTGTCATGGAAGCTAATAGTTTCCTGAAGAATTAAGGGCAGGTAATTTTGAATAGCAAGACAAAACCTTAAACTGCACTGCTTTGTGCATCTTGTGTGGAGAGCTGGCCTGTCCTGTTAAGCAAACAGATTATTGAATTGTGGTTCTTACTGGCATTTGTGTCTGTTTTCCTCTTTACAAATTATAGCAATATTGGTTGGAGCTCATCAGCTTCTGAATCACTATGGCTAGATCCAAGTCGACTAGAGTGGATCACGCCCTTTGGGGCTGGTGCAGACAGACGCAGCTGATTTTGGTCATCATTGCTATGTTTGGCTCTACAAGCCAAGTGTGTGCCCAGGCGAGTACGCTGAAAGTATGCCAAGACTGGCTTCGCAGTTCAAGGTACCTTGACCATAGAGGAACAAAGCCTTACCACGCACACCCTCTTCTGATTGTCAGCCAGTGGGTTCCAGTAGATGTGAAGCCACATGTTCGTTGCACCTAAGCATTGACAAATCTGTAAGATGCTGTATTTGATACCATGGAGATGTACAAGTAGGTATAATCTTCTCACTCCTGGCCTTTCAAACCACTCCGTCTTTCTTGTTCTTCCGGCAGTCTCCTTGTTGAGCAATATCAGGCAAAGGACAAACCTTGTAAATCTTTGCCTGCAGGAACTTTAGAGATGTAGGAACAAATGCTAAGAATGCTCAGGCTTTAGGGAAAGGCCTGAGGTCCTTCAGGACTGTAACGTTTATCCCCGGAAGATTTTTGGAGACAAGACAAAAATATTTGGCAGTATTGAATGAAGCAGATACTGCAAAGCAATCCAGAAAGATGAGTGTTGATTTACCTGTTTGTCCCTGAGGAGAAGGAGGGGACACACAAGGGAAATGAGATGTTGTTTTTCTTGATCAAAGGCCATGGTGAATGATTGCAGTAAAATGTATCAACGTTCATGTTTTGTGTAACTGCTGTGATGGCTAACGAGGAACGTAGAGGTTTGGCGGTTCTTTGACAGTTCTGGGACTTTGGAATCGTGTTCACAAGGAACCATCGCAACCATAACCAGGAATTGCCAATTTACAAAAACTTTATCTCAAGTGGGTTTTTTTCCCTATTGATTGGACTATTGCGTATTTTAGAGCAGATAACCGATTCCCTTATGCAAGAAGATGTTCCTAGCAGAGGTTTTCGGAGATAAATATTTTATTATGTTGGAAGAGGAAAAAACAGAGTCAAAAGAACATAACCTGATTGTATTCTGTATGATTAAGAGGAAGATATTTTATTTCTGATCCCCACTCCTCCCTGTTTTTCCTAGTGATACTTAAACTCACTCCAGATACAGAGACGATTCTCTGTCTATTACAATCATGGGCCTGAAAAACAAAATGCAGATGCACTGCTGAATCTCAAAAATGACCCTTTTTATTTGAATTAAAAGTATCCAGATTGTTTGAAATACTAAAAAAATTCTCTCAAGAGGGCCTTGTCTAATGCTCAGGTTTTCCTTGGGCTGAGTTAATTTCCTCATGGACAAATCTAAATGTAATATTTCTACTTATGACTAACAGACCCTTATCGTGGACACACAGTACTGTCAATAGAAAAAAATAATTGACGATTTTCTAGATGCAAGCTAGGAGAAAATAAGACTTTTTTTTTAAAAAAAGTCTCTTAATTTCAAACTTCTCTAAGAATTCCTCATGTTTTTGTAAGCTGGTTAAGGAGAGATCTGGATTAAGACCAGTTTTACAAAACCAAACTCAGATTAAGAAGGTTGATGAGAGCAATGTAAAACCACCCCAGTTTGCTCAAAACTTTTATCTGTTTCCCCGTTCAACTCTAAACTTTCGTGGATGAGATAAAATAGAAACTGAATCCAAACAAGCCGGTTTTGCAAAAGCTCCTCAGCTCTGCTCTAAAAATAAGATTAAAGAAATCCTCTAGGCTGCAGGAGATGACTTTATCTTGTTACATTGCAAACCTCATTCCCTTACTTTAAATCTTCTTCTCTCTTACTAAAGATAACTAATAGGGATGCTGAGAACCATTGTATTCTGTTGACATCTTTAAACATAAAGCAAGCTATCAATATCTGGCTTTTGAGGGGTCTCTCTGCTACCGTTCTCAAGTACAAAAGTTTATAGTCATATCATTATGAGAAAGAGGTATTTCTATACATCCTAATGGAATTTACTTTTGTGAATCTTGTTGAGGAACCTGGGACACCAACAACATCACTGTGCTATGATTCGCGCTGGTGTAACACCCCTGACTTCAGCAGAATTACATGTGATTTTCTCTATGCTATCTTAAAGCGCCATTGGGGCAGGGCATGGACAAGAAACAAAATCCTGTGCCTTTTTCAGATCACCTATGCTAAGGAAATACATTCATTAAAATCACATTCTATTACGAAAGAAAATGATGATATGGTGAATTTCCTGGAGCTACATTTGCTTCCCTGTGAGGTAAACTTAGTGTGCCAGGTCTAGACATTTGTCTGGATGTGTCCTGCGTATTGTTTATAAGAATTCTTGTTTTTAAAATAATACCCATGGTTACAGTTTGCATAGAGCTGTCAATAGGCAGGATTCTTGGCAAAGAAGTATCTGGCAGGGAGGGATGAGGCTTTTTTTTTTTTTTCATTTGCCCCCAGTGAGAAAAGTTAATGGAATTACTCTAGATTTGTAAATACCTGAGATCAGATTCTGGCTAAGTATCCCTTCTACAGCTAGAACCTACTGAAAATGCTGACCGACACAATAACTTAATAAGGATCAACTAAAATCATCTGAGTGCTTTCCCCAATGATGTTTTTCTTTGCTTTTATTTAGCACTGCGTGATGAGTCCATTTCACTATCTGACACCCTGTGGGCCAAGTGCATCCCTGTTGTAACGAGATCTCTCATATTTAGAGAATTACTTTGGGATGAATGTGGTCTCTTGTGTTTGCACTAAGTATAATACAGACACTAAACTGTGGATTATCATTTCCTAGTGGGAGATCTGTGTCTTGTGATGAGATTAAGAAGGATGCAGCTGTGAATGGGACCAGTTTGGCTAAGCTGGCCTAAAAATTTCGCTAGAGTAACTTTGGGTTGTGGAAAACTATGTGCTATGTTCAAGAATAAGCTCCCACATAAAATCCTTGCAAAGCATGTGCAAAGCTCCTTTGTGGTAAAACAGAGCTGTTTTGACTAGCCATATATGTTTCCTGTGTAAATCCGCCACATCCTGGTCTATAGCTCACTTGCATATCAAGTTTTCATGTGAGTCAGATTCCCAAGGCATCTTTGCAGAATAATAAAGTCATACATGACCATGTAAACGATACCCCTGAAAAAAGCCCCTTAGTCTTCTTTTCAAAGTTATTTCCAAAACCAGATTTACACATTCCAGTTTCAAAAGCTGCTCAGATAATTGCCAAAACAAGAGCGCTCCATTACACTCATCTCTAATTAGTAAAATCTGACTTTTGTCTTCCTGTGACAATAGCTTTGTGTGTCTCTGAGAAAAGGGGAGATTTATAGGATACTGGAGATATTTATTTTGAGATGGCATTTTTTCATCATTTAATATAACTAAATTAAAGGCAGTATTTCTGTTCATTTAAATTGTAATTTGTGCATTCCTTTTATCATTACAATCCCCGAGAATGTGGAAGATACAAAATCAGTATAACACATTAGCAATAGATAATACAGTCTAAATAAACATAATAAGCTTTCCTATATGTCTCTAGACCAAACCTTATCTAAAAATACCCTAATGAAGCTGAACCATCCAATTACTTGTTTCTTGGAGGAACCCCTTATTAATGACATTGCAGTGAGGGAAAAACATTAATTATTGGACACAGTGGGATCTTTTACATTCTGTCTAGTCTGGACAGCACCAATTAATACAACAATAATTATCAGCTGCCATGGCAGGTTGGCTGAGCAGAGCTCCTATCTGCTGATTGGGTGGGGAATGTGGGACAGCTTTCAGGCTGTGCAGATTTCGCAGACTTAGACCTCTTTTATTTTTTGCACTGCTATGCGAAAACCGAATCCTACAGATATTAAAGCAGGTGGATTACTCTGTTGAGGCAGGGGCCGCCCCTAGGAGAAGGAAAGCACAGGTGCCATCATGCGAGAAATGCCGTTTTCTCCTTCATCTCCCGCCCACCCGCCGCCTGACTTTCTGTCGTTCGAGATTTAACGTGATGGCTCTTCCGATAAGGTGAGGATGACGGTGCAGGCTTTTAAAGTTGTCCGTTTGCTCGCTCCCTTGTCCTCTCTCTGGTGATCCTAAAATGACAGTTTACAAATGCAGAAGCAAACGTTGACATGATTTATCGCTGGCACTGTTGCGACAGTCTTGAAAGCCGAATACCAGTTCTCGATCAAATTCAACCTGAGGCAAACACCCAGTACGGGAAACTTCAGCTCGAAAGGTTAAAGTCTGCAAAAGTTATAAGCGAGTGACTAGGGGGGGAACAATGGAAAGTGTTAGACAACCTGAATAACAGGCGTTACTACTCCACTGCCTATAATAATAATAATTCACCTTTTATCCATTGAAGATAAAAGGACACAATGTGGGAAAATTAAG
Organism: Rissa tridactyla; assembly: GCF_028500815.1. Lineage (NCBI taxonomy): Eukaryota > Metazoa > Chordata > Aves > Charadriiformes > Laridae > Rissa > Rissa tridactyla. The sequence goes on from NC_071471.1 coordinate 66,017,986, forward strand.
CTGTATAGACATCTTGGGGATATCTCATCTGAGATCACACACCACTTCTTTCTTGTGGTTATCATGATTTTATCAGAGCCACTTTGAAGTCTATATAGCCTTATATCTCAGTTATCTACATTTCATCCTGTATGTATTTATTGCAGATGGGCCTAAGCTGCTAAATTCAGATCCAAATCCAGATTCTGATTTTGAACTCCCTAAGGTCCGTAGCTAGCTTCAAGCTAGGGCTTTGGTTTGGAATCATCTCTATTTATGGGTAAGAAAAAGGGGTTTAATATATGCTCTCCCAGAGTGCACAGCTCTATATACGTGCACACCGAGTTACTCTCACTCACGCGTAGATCTAGGAAAAACAGAACATAGCTATGTAATTAAAAGCTGCCTACACTGTTATTCGTATTTTAAAGAAGGATGAATTTATAAATGAGCCTTAGTTTTGACATTTCGCGATTTCTGAGTGCTTTCCTTTACAACCCTAACAAGTTTTTAACCATGCTTGAACAGCTGGAGCTCCAGCACAGAGACAGACACCCTCAGCTCTCCCGTGCATCCAGGTAAAAACTACAGACAAGCAGTGTATTTTACAAATCTTCGTGCACTGGAGTCTGTTTTCCTGTGTTACCTGTAGCCTTGACTCCAGCAGCAAGCAAACGATGACACAGACGTAAATAGGGTTATAGAAAAACAGACAGCCACTTCATTTAAAACTCAAGAGGAATTCCCAAGGGGAACGAGTGTCCCGTTCACAGGGAGGGAACACCAACCAGCTACACCAGGAACAAACTTCCCTTGTTCTGAGACAAGGCTGTGTAGGATAAGCAAGCCCTCTGTGTCCGAAGGGGACCAGAAACGCTTCTACCTTTTGCATAATGCTGATGTGCTAATTAGGGCACTGATATCCTCAGAGGGCAAGCTCAAATCTGATGATATGTACAAAACACACACTCTCCTCTCTCTCTCACACACACACGCAGAGGCAAAGCATAATCAGAGGGACAGTGAAAGCAGAAATCAAGAAAAACAACTGCAGAAATAGTGTAAAAAAATGCACGTCCCAGAGATCAGGTGGCATTCCTTTGTCAGCAAGCTGGCTGGTTATACCGAGTCACTCTGCCGTTACCATTTGCTTAGTGGCTCTCAGCATGCTGTGTATCCAGACTTGCTCTGTCTTTTTGTCCTTATTCATACGATCACTTGATTAAACTATAACATATTAATCACACAATCACTTTACAGTGGTATGGGTATATTGTCAGTGACAGTCTTTCCCTGTTGTTTTGTGATTTGAAGTATTTGATACTAACATCTCTTTCTCCCACTTTATCACCTGGGCTTCCTAAACCTAACGAGGTGATAAAATGCTCTCCACTAGGGATAATCCATTTTCCCAATATAACTTAATTCCTTAAAGCTTCACATCTGGAAGAGACTTCCAGAAACTACATCTCAGCACCAGGGAGCTGGCATTTCCAGCTCTGAAATACCATTCCTTGAAAATAAAAACCCTTTGTCTGACTAAAGACACATTGTGTCTGGAAATGTTGAGGAAAAGGCATTTCCACAGCAAATGTTTATTTCTGATTATAAATATCCTGCTAAAATTAATGAGTACTAATAAAATGTCAGTGAAACTGGAGAGGCATCATTGTGTGTTAGAACCGAATAGGTATTTCTTCCTTCCATAAAACCCGGAGCTTCTAATTTAGCGTTGTAAATATGATGTAATACTTCCGTCTGCAATAAATTGTAAGAAGGGACAGTTTGTCAGTGATCTTTAAGACTTGTTGCAACACATTTCATCATCCACAAAACACAGGAATGTCACAGAGAGACAGTCAGTTTATCAGGACATTTTAATAAAAAAAATTCTTCACCGGTAGCATTGCCCCGCTGATTGCCCCACAAAGACTCTGCAAAACTTTTCTTGCCGTGGACCATCACCTGTCAGATTACAGAGAGGTAAGTGGCTGAGGGGTCTGACCCTGAAATCCCCTAATTTACCAGCACTCAGGGCACCCCATAATTTGCAGAAGCCAGTCGCTGCCCTAGGGGTAAGACGTGCTGTCAGATCATGGGGAGATGCAGCAGGGGCCAAATCACGGCATGTGCAAATGGAGGTCCACTAATCTAAACCAGTGTGGTGCTCCAGGATTTACAAAAAATCAGCCAATCTGTCTGCACACCTCCCTCTTCCCCACGAAAATGCTATAAGCCAACGCACCTCGAGGTTTTTACTCCATGCCTTGCTTTAATCCATGAAGGATATCACAGTCCAGAGGGGAGAGGGAGGGATGGGGAGGGGAAGGAGGAAGGAAGGGTCACAGGGGGAGCAGAACAAGGGTGGATGAAGGGAGGGAACTCTGTCATACCTCATTTGCTGGTCACAGCGCAGCGGCGGTTGAAAAGGACTAATAGAAGTTATCCCTCAACATATACAGACTGTAAAAACCACAGAAAGAGTGTGTCAGTGCCACTGTTTAGTGGCACCATCACCATGGCATGATACAACACTGTAGGATTTCTTAGTACATATTCTGCCAGCGCCATTAACCTACCAAGCCAAGATAACGAAGATAACCCACGTTCACCTATTTTCCTTTGGTCCACAGTTAGAAATGAGACTCTTTGACGGTCCGGAAGCGCTGTTCTGATAAGCATCCGCATTTTTTTAATTCTCTTCCTTTGATCTCCCAAGCAATCCAACCTGTTCCCAAAGATCCCCCTTCAGACCTCTAGCTCCCACACAACTGTTATTTCCAGCAATCCATAAAAAAAGGGGAAAAAAGAGTTCCTACAAGGATTAAGTCAAGAGTGTAATCTAGAAAATAAATGACATCCTAAAGAATTATTTTAAATTCTAGAGGAGAAAGTTTTCATCAAACCTTTTCTAAAAAAAGGAAAATAGACTGATGTAAACATTTTAATGAAAAAAAAAATCAATTTTTTTGTCTTTTAAAATATATGCAGCGTTTTAATTTTCAGAGTATTTATTTACCTCAGGTACCTAGTAACCTGTCTCATGGCTGACACTGTAGTTCCGTTACTAGTTCTGAAGCAGAGGTAACTGGGAGAGATCAACTTACAGCAAAAACAGACTCTGAGACGGGGATTGAACTGAAGAAATTGGCTTTGCCCAGTTTACCACTATTTTTTAAGTCACAAAACATGAAAGGGTTTTTATTCCTTTAAAGAGAAATATTTTCATTAAAGCTGAAATGTACTGAAAAGGCCATCAAATATAATGTTAACTTAATGGGTGACAAAATCTGACTCAAAATTTCTTGAATTTTAGTTGTCTAATTTTAGTAATGAGCCACAGTATAAACAACAGCACCAATTAATTCGTTTACTTTTAAGAAGGCTCACGCTGTACCTAAAAGACTGTTGCTCTATCTAGTTAAACACTCATGCATTAAAATGCTAATAATTAAACTGTTACGACTGACTAATGAACTCTGCCAACTATAAATGATGGTCTTGTTAGATTCACTGCACAGCAAGGCTTCCTTTGTACTGAAAAAGTTAAAGGTTAAAGAGCTCTTGAAAACAGCGAGCAGCATCTAGAAGCAATTACATTTTTTTCCTGGAAACTAATAGTTGTACAATAATGTTTCAATTCGCACTCTGAAAAAAAATAAAAAAATTACTATGAGCTCCATTCATCAGAGCAAATCTGCAGCTTTCTACACCATGGCAGGTTGTTAATTTGGCTTCTGCATCCAGCCTACTCAGCCTATAATCTAGTGTTTTGCAGAACGTTTTATTGATCCTGCTCATGGAAACTAAAAGGGCAAAGACTCAAGCTTGACTTGTGATACCTGTTGAGTAGCACTCACTGCCGTCAGAAAAACACTATGAGATTGAATTTCAAAAGCCTTCTGTGGCAGATTTACTTGGATGTAGTGTTTATTCGCTAGTTGTCCCTGTGCATTGACTTCCAGACAATACAGTCTCTGGTAAGTGAAGGAGACAGAGCTGGAACCCGAACTGTATGCCTGGAAGGAAGCCTGCTTGATTACATCTGTGACCACAGCTATGCTCCTTGACAAATACCACCCGGGTGAGAAGACATGAGATTCCAGTGTGATCACTCAATGAAATTTTAAGTTTCAGAATCAAGACTTCCTTGTGAACCTCACGTTCTGGGAAATTAAATAAAATTCCCTCTTTTGAAAATTACTTTATCTTGGATTAGTCATTATAAAAAGAGTTGCTATGAATCCTAGATGAAATACGACTAGTGGTCAATGAAGCTAATGATATATAAATGAGCATAGCAATATTTTCCTCTCTATTCTCTCTAAGCATGGGCTTGTTTTCATCGACCGATTTCATATCTAAACATTATTATTAATGTGACTATGCACTGTAGAGAAGTTACTTCAAACTCACAGTAACTACCTGCCTAGTCACATTCAACAAGATCTCTAGATGTGATTTAAGCAAGTGTCTCTGAATGGACTGCAGTCAACAGCTCGGTTCTGACATTGCAGCTGGGCCATGGGAACCATTGGCTTAGGACCAGCAGGCAACAGTTGAGGGTGGTAACTTCTTTGTGGTATCTCTTGTGGTACCTTTCCGTTGTGGCGGGTTTGATAGACAAGTGCTGTTTCATTTGGTCCTCCTAGGGGCAACTGTATACACCGCTGCAGCTGCCTAAGGATATAGCCGGATTTACAGCCTTAATGGATTTTCAACACAAAAATATTTAAGAGATATAAAATAGGTGTTAAAGAAAGGTGCTGTTCTTTATTTGATTTTTTTTGATTAACGTGGTTCCATTGCTCAAATGATCCAACAAGTCACTTTTTAAAGGTGTGCTAAGAACATATGGGTCTGACTCTTAGACAGTCACTTAGATTGATAGCACTGAGCTCCACCAGCAACCTTCTCAAAACCAAGTCTTCCCAAAGGAAAGTATCCTCGCATGAGTGTGATTGCCAGCAGTCCTGATTGGGAGTTACGGAGCTTGCTCTGCTCACGGGCAGTCCTTGGGCCGTAATGTGTGCAGATACAGCAATTGTAGTCATTAGCAAAGCCCTCAACTATCCGTTATGCACATCCTGAGTCACTGCAGCTGCAGGTGCAGGATTCAGATGATGTGTCTGCAAGATGACTATTGCCAAACCTCTTTCTTAGGATGACCATCTCTTCTGAAAGATACTTGTCTTATGATGGGAGTACTAGTCATGAAGATCTGCCTATGACACCTGATTTGCTGGTGTATGTGCTAAAACTATACTCCTAACACTAGCCCAGAAACACACTCTGACACTCTTGCCCTTTCACTGTCTTTCTGCCCATTGAGTTATGTGCTATAAGAAAGCAGCTAAAGGCTTCCCTTGACTCTTTTTGTATCGACCGTACTTGAATTATTGTGATCTGTGCGTTAGGGAAATACTCAGTCAACTTGATTGCCACTGAAATAACTTTTACTTTTGCAAATGATGGACAATTACTTAGATGTCACTTCAGTAGCTCGTACAGTGAACACACTGGTTGTTTGGAAAAATGATGGAAAGAGACTTTGCAAAATCACCTAAATATGACAAACTGCCTTCAGTGTACCAGAAATTCTCCCCAGCAGCAGATCTATCATACCTCCTGATGGGTCTAGTTTTCTATGCACATTTGCTTTTGCATACTGCTGTGGAGTTATGAATATACAAACATACATATAAATGTATTCCCGGAGATTCAAGAAAGGGCCAGCATGATAGTTCATGAAAAGTGCAATTAATTATGTTTCTCTGCCTCCTTTAGAGGCATGTGCAGACTTTTGCTTGGGGTGCTTACACTGAGGAATGACGTTATACTCTCAGTGTCCATTTCATTTAGAAATAAAGTCCAGCAAAACTATAAAAGAATATTTTGCTTTTAATTTTCTCACTGTTAAGATTTAACCTATATAAATCTCCAACAACAGAACAACATAGCTTTAGAGTATCAGTGCTTCCTTGTGACATAGCGGAAATAATAACAGTAACTATAATCAAAAGGGATAACTGCATACTTTGGGTGATATTAAAAATACCTGTGAGTCACAGATATTACATTCAAGAAGAGATTCGCCATACCCATCAGTGGAGGCAAGCCACCTGCTATTTTTCTTTAAGATAACTATACCAAGAAAAGCTTCTGATTAGGCAAAGAACATCTTAAACTCACTGTCCTGAGCAAGACAACAACTCTAGGAGCCAAACACTCAAATGCTGAACCCTACACATTCAATACAGGGGCAAAGAAATATATTTACTCTCAACTTCATACAAAAATGAGGACGCTTAGAGACATCCTTGTTTGTACGATGCCTTTAATATATTTATGATAGGGAACCAGGAAACTGGCTTAGAGAGCTGAGAATACGTGGGATGTCTGAAAGGTCTGGGTAACCCTCTCTTATCTCTTATTTTCCTCTCTGCAGGTCTTCCAACACTGTGGTCTGGGACACACAGTATAGTTGACGAACGACTGTAAATAAAAGGTCTTTCCTCAACATGACTGTAGCCGATAGGAGAAGGGAAACAAGCAGAATCAGCATCTTATTGTCATATTTCCAGAACAATGTTGTAAAGTCCAGGGAACGGAGTAATTTGGGTTTGCCTTATTATACAATAGCAGGGTTAAGACAAGCCTCTGAAAGGCAGCTCAGCAAACGGTATCTTTTGAGCACTTTCCTGATCTATAATGCTGGCAATCTGAAATGAACATTAGTGTTGTGAGGACATCAGTGTGGATATTAAATCAAAAAGGATTCTTTGAATGTTAGAGAAATATATGATACCAAAGTACAAACTCACCAGAACCCATTTGTTTTGAAAATTGACTTGATTGACATTGGGCTTGGTTTTCCCTAGGAGAGAAAGTGGGGAAAAAAGAGCAGAAAGAAGCTTTGACAATAGAAATACATTGTATGAGAGATGAGGTAGTGAAGAAACAGAGAATACTTGCAGGGAAAACTACTAGTCAAAAATTGCTATCGGAGACCTAGCACGTTGGCACGATGGAGACGAGAAAATACTTCTGGATGCAGATAGCTACAGTATAAAATATATTTCACTCCCTTCTATTGCCCAGCTTCCATAAAGTTCTCTCCTTGTTTTGATATCTAACATGACAAGAGATATATCAGCTAGGATGTAGTTCATAAAAACAACAACAGTGAAAAGAACCAACTTTTATAGAAAAAAAAAAAAGAGCATTATAAGTACTAGAGAAAAGTTTTGTGAATTCAGGCTAGCTTTTCACACATTCAGACCACCCCTAAAATAGCAGCTACAGTTCACAGGGGCCAGAGCTACACAAATTCCAGCTCTCCCTATGTGGTAAGTCTAATACTTTCTTTTCTTATGCTTTAAGGACTTCAAATAGGGTTTGTGCATTTGACTCCTTTTATCTCTTTCATAGAGTTCTCTCTGCTTTTAAATCCCTAAGTATCTCTGTCCTCCCCCTGCCATTCCTTAACAGATCCAGGACAGCACAAATAATGCCTCTTGGCTTTGAACACATCATGGCAAATTTCACTGACAGAGGAAAGATGTATGAGCAGTTATCTGGGATAGTTTTACACCAATCCATCTATTGTACGCTATGTTCACAATCTTGGGCTGGAATGAATTTCAGGCAAAGTGCGTCCCTCGCAGACCACTTAAAAACAGAATAGGTTCTGTCTGAGGGCCCAGTCCTATCTGATGTTAAGCACCTTACAGCTTCAGGACCTCGCTGAGAAATATTTCCCTTAAATTTCTCCAGGGCTGCACAGGGTTTTGTCTCTCGACAATGAACAGATGACAGGAAGATGGCAACAGTTTAGGTGCCTAAAATCCTACACAATTCTAGGAAAAAATGACCCCATCTGCATAAAAGGATACCAAGTCAATATGCCAAAAGGAAGAAAGAAATATTTAAAAGGAAGGGAAAGAAACCCAGCTTCTTGAATGATGACCCCACAGGTTTCTCTCTTGCTTCTGCTATCAGGATCTCCGTGCAGGTTTTTTTGGGAAGGCAACACATGAAGGGACTCACCTGAATAAAGCTGCATCTGCAGGACTGGGGCTTTTGTAAGGTATTCATGACAGAGGCTTGTATTTCTTCTTCTGTATGGTGCCTGTCATTCTTTTAGCATGGTACAAAACAAGAACAAATCATTACAATACTAGCACGGAAATCCAGTCATGTGCATTTTCTAGGCGTTCTGTCTACTCACTGCACTAAGACGTAGGCTATTTGGTGTCTCCGTGGTGCTGTGCTTGCATACTTTGCCATAAATTTTAGCCTTTGGTGGGAAAAGCAATGGTTATAGAAAAACAAGGACTGCCCTGCTATTGTCTTGTAGTTCCAAATGCAGGAATTCTGTGTTTGAGCTAAAATTATTTGCATAATTTTAAAGCTTGAATTGTAAAATGTGAAACACCTTCAGTTTATACTGTGAAACATTTGAAAAGCAAAGCAGATTTTTGCAAACATTTTTGTAACAACGTATTTTTAAACATGCAATTCATTAGCAAAGAAAACACAGCTCATGTAATGAGGGATTGCTATAAGTAGATTTAATATATTCTAGCATTTAAATATTATTGTTGATCATAAAAGATTAAATGCCCTTTGGTTTCAATCCTCTTATTAAAAGCAGCAAATTTATTTTTCTTGAGTGTGGCAAGTAAGTTTGAACCAAAATGTAAATGCTTAACAGACTCTGTGCACATGTGCACACAGGCGTGTGATGAAAGGATGGGGCATTTTCCCCAAAGCTTCAGTTTCAACTTACTCATTTGTTATCATTGTTCATTAACTATGTGGTTGACCTAAGATGAGCCTGAAGGATTACAGAATATTTGTCTAACTGTTTAACAGAAGCTTATAAAATAATAGTATTTGTTAAACACCTCAGGTTTCCCTCCCGCCGTCACCGTAATCTGAAAACATGAAAGGGCTGGATGGGATGAAGGCAAACACAGCGATGCTCGGTTGGGTCAGATGTGTCAGTTCAGCTGGGTTTGAATAGGTAACCCAGTCCCCAGTGTAACTACATTAAAGAGAGTTTCTGAGAAACCACTGTCAACTGTCTGATTTCATGCTGATTTGTTTCTGGATGGGAGCTGCTGTTTTTCATTGGGTGGTTGAGTAGCTGGGATAATCAAATTCTTGTCACCTGCAAGCAAGGGTGGAATGAAAAGCATGACTAAATGGGGAGGAAAGCCAGGATAGTGTTTCACCGTCACCTATGTCCTTAAAATACTGCTTACGCTTGCCATTACATTTGCTGTCTGTGTAGTTTCTCATGGGAACACTGATGACTTAAGGCTCACAAAAGCAAAGCCAGCAAAAGCTGTGCAGAGACCAGAGCCCTGACATACTATTACTTTGCTTGATCATCACCAGTTTAGAGTACGCTTCAACATGGGGGGACTGTCTGTCATCCTTCCTTACGCTCAGCAGCCCAAAACCCGGTGATTTTTGACGTGTAGACCTGTTTGGGCAGGAGCAGCCCTGACTCTGGCTTTAAAGTGTTCTTTAGAAGTGCTCCCTTGTGACTTTGCGCTATCTGCGGCTGTCACACGTTAAAGAGAAAGATAACCCAATTTCTACAACCTGATTAAAAAAAGACTCTCATATCTTAAAAGAAAAGAGAGCGTCAAAAATTCAACACTCGAAGTCTGTTAGAACAGGAACGCACCATATGGAAATTATCTCCATTGCTTCTGTTAGGATCTAGCGGATGTGCTCAGGTTAAAAGGCTTGCCTGCTCAGGCTCCTCTGTTTGCACTTTCCCTGTTAGCTGAGCCTGAACACAAACGACTTTTTTCCTGCCATGCTGCAAGATAGTGTTGTACCAGCCTGTAACACGGAGGAGGGAATTCAGAGCCAGTCTCCAGGTTTCCTGCTATGGCAGATCTGGCCTCTTCTTACAGATTTCAACCAGACTGGAAGCCCACGTGTCCTAACCTTGCTCCTTCAGGAGCACAAGTGGACACATCATTGAACTTACTGGTAGGGTCTCCCAGCTAGAAAGACATTTCTGAGAGAGTGGCAAAAGCTGAGACCAAATTCCCAACTTACAGTTTCATCATAAGCTTTGAAAGACATTCTTACGGATCTTATCTGTGTTGGCACTGAACTCAAAATTTACCAAACCTGGCTGACATAAGAGGACAGCACAGGACATGTTTTTGCCCAGAAATAGACTTTTAGACCTTCTTGAATACAATTCTTTGGTAGTTGAGCGTTCCTTGCTAGTTAAAGAGGTACTTCCTTTCTAAGCCCCTTTATGAGTTTCCAGAAAAAAAATTACTCCTTTAGGCTGATACTTTTGTAGCTTTTGGAAAGTTTGGTAAAAATCCATATGGTTGGTTTTGAGCATGCTTAAAGAATTGTTTCAGATGTTTAACTTGTGCTTGGGTAACTGAAAACAGTTCAAACTTGGCATGTAGTCTCCAGTGAGAAATGTGGGCTTGGATAAGTTGGAAAAAAAATTGGTTCAGAAAGAAAGGAGTTATAAACAAGTGGAAATAGTATGCTTCAGTTATCCAGATGTATGCCAGGCAAGCATAGACGTCTGGATATCCACATGCTGAAATAAATGCATCTGTATTTATTTAAATGTGTGATGTAATGTTCATGTGCAAACATCTCAGTAAATGGTAGGCATGTTAATTTTTCCCATCTCACAAAATAAATATAGACAATACATGAGATATACATATATGTACAGCTTAGAAGTGTCTGGCTGACCAACAGAATGACCCCGAGCTCTTGGACGCCAATGAAAAGGCTGTTCCTTAATGTAATGGAATACGGATCAGAGTCCAATGGCCTCCAATCCTGTTCATGTATTAAAAAATAGAAAGGGTAAATACACATGTAAAATGTTAAAAACCTCATCAATCCTTAAAAGTTTCCATTACACTATCTCAGATAATACTCAGTGCCAACTGTGATGAATTAAATGTTTCCACAGCCAGCAAAAGCTGTTCAAAACCCAAAATGTAATATATGATTTTCTTGATTCAGAATTTCAAAACACAACCTTTTAAACAGAGGTTCAATCATCAAATCCACAGGAGAAGTAGCTCTGGGTTTTCTTGCTGAAAATCCAAATTACTTGGGTGCCAAATCTTCATATGCCGAAAACTGGTGTCGCTCCATTGACTTCAGTGGAGCTATGCTGATTTACACCAGCTGCATGGCTGGCCCATAAGTATTTTCAGTTGATCTGGATTATTTTATATATTATATGAATTTTCTTTATGGATTACATGGCAAAACATTTGTTCTCAGCTTCCATAATGTCAGACTATGTGAATTTATTTTAACGTGGGACCATTCGTGTCGTTCTATTATTGCACAACATTTGTGCTCGTAACTTGATTTCACCGCACGTCCTCCCTTCTATGCACTCAAAAATATCCTAACAGAAGAATTACTGTCACTCTATCTATCCATAGGAAGTTGTATATTGACGCGAAAGAGCGAAGCTGCAGCTACTGTGGGAAACATAGCACTGAATGTCAAGCTGCTGGCCGTGTAAAAATTTCCACCATAACTCTACGGTAAGCGTAGTTCTTTGCATGTAGTTATGTTACTGGGGTTTTAAAGTTAATCATGCATGTTATTATTCATCAGGGAGTTTATGCTGGACACTTTGCTTGGCACTTTGACATGAAGGTAAATAGATTCCACAGATGCCCAGTGGTGAGATAATGAGATTTTATTAAATCTGTGATCTTCCCCTCTTGTAATGTCACTTACTGCAGGTCCCCTTTTCTGTGCAGTATTTTGTTTGCAATAGCTGTCTCCTAAGTACGGTGCACAGGGTTGGGGTTTACGATGGAGTTAGTGAATACACTCAGGCCTTTCATCGCTAAGCCCCTGGGACGTGTGTAGGAAGGTGTGTGGCCACCTCCCCAGAGCCTGTTTGGGGCAGGACACACACCCCACAGCCAGGCTTGGCACAGGGTGGCTGGGGACGCAGGTAGGGAGATATCCTCTCCACAGCCCAGGAAAAAGCGATCCATCTTTCCAGCTACACAATCCCATTTAGGGCGCAAGTAAACACAACTTATTTACATTGCATTTATAGAGAATGCATAAAGAATTAATTCCAGACTAATGTAAGTTCTAATAAATACAGAATCATTACAGAATCCAACAACAGTTTGCTTAAAATGCATCCTACCACTTTCCCCTGCTTTTTCTCTGATTGCGTATAGCCCCTAACATTCTGGTCCGTAGCATGTGTAGCTTGTGTTAGTCATTTATTAATCCTCAACAAACTATTTGTCCGTTAAATGTTAAAATAAAGCACCATCAAAGGAAAAGTAACAAACTTGCACAAGTAAAAGACTAGAGACTGTTGGTCCAACTCTCAAAACCCACGCAAGCATCTGATAAAATCCTCCTGAATCCAAATTCAAGTAGTTACAGCCTGAGATTGAGGTATATGGTCTGGTAAATTGGCAGAGCCTGAGAGCAGTTACCAGCACCTGCCCAGATGGTACCTATCTTTGCTTTTATAAGCCCTACTTTCATTTACAGTTTTCTAGAAGAGAAAGTTCAAAGCAGCTACAACTATTTAATATGTGTAGACTTTCCTTTATATGCCAGAGAAATTAATACTGAAGAAATTTCCTCAGTCGTCTTAGTCTGCAAGTGCCATTTAAAAATCCAGCCGGACTATCAGCCCCGTTCCCTTAATGCTTGCAGGCTTTGTGGCAGTAAGTACATGTCACATCCCATGAGGCAAGAAGAATCATTGCTCACACGGTGCATGGGGGAAACTGAGGCACGGAGAGGCTGAATGACGCAGATAAAGCTACGAAGACTTATCTGCGCTTTGCTGTGAGGACAAGCGCCCAGGTCAGCCTGGTTCCCAGGGACTGCTCTTGCCAGCTGGCTGGACTTTCCTCTCCCGGGCTGCAATATCTGCTGGGGCACAAACAAGATGAAGGACAGACTATCTGCCCGCTCTTCCGCTGATGCGTTAAAATAAAGGCAAAGCTTGCGAGGGTTAAAGGCTACGAAACTCTACATTAAACAGTCCCGCAGTTCCAGCAAGGGTTAAGACGAGCCTGTGACACCGGGAGACACAACGGGACTCTCCTTCTGCGCTACATATGTAGATGGGTATTAAGGACATGCATCTCTCCTCATCTAAAATCATGAATTTTTATGAAGTAAGCCCTGCTTTCCCATAATTCAGTAGGGTGCACTTTGCAGACCCTAAAGTGCTGTCACTACAGAAGGTTTCATTGCTTGCACCTGCTAAAACATTTGAGGTATTTGAGAGGCAGTGAAACACATTTGCTTTTCATTTTATCTGACTTTGAAAATCTTTGAAGTGTTTAATAGTAGTCCAGAAAAGATTTCTGCCTCTTAATCATTTACTTGTAGGGCACATTCTCCACTGGTAGCCTGTCAGGCAGAAAACGAGTTTAGCCCAGTTTTATTAAGTGCCACATGCCGAGTCAGTGTTCATTAAAGGTGTTTTAAGGTTTGAATTATGTAATTTATGAGAAAAAGAAATACAAAATTCCATTGTTTTATTAATGTGCAGCACAGGATATACTGCTAATAACATACTTTTTAAACAGAAGTTTTATTAAAAAAAATGCTTTTATAGGGGGCTACAGATAGGCTTTTAAAAATCTCTTTTTCCCTGTTCAATAAAATTCAAACATTTTAATTCAATCAACATAGATTTGAAAAAAGGAACTATTCTTAACCTCTCCTTTCGGTCACTTTTCTTTACACACATTGTAGTCAAAGGAGGGAAATAAAGAAAACATCGGAATCTTTCTTTTTTTTCCTTTTTAATAGAAGTGACAGTATATGGTATTAAAAGCAAGCCAATGCTGAAGTCAGATGTTAATTCACCCTTTAAACAAAACAAAACCAAAAAAGCAAAGAAATAGTAAAAGAAAAAAGAAAAAGAAACCCTCCACATTATGACCCCAGGAAACACTACTTTCCAGAATTATTTTAAATTGCCCCCCACAGATTCACAGCTAACGGGATATTTTTAATTAGACGAGGGCTTAACTAAATCTTTTGGTAGCCCACTAAACCATTTTTATGGTCCACATTGTTTTAATATCATAAATAGATTTTCTTAAGCATACGCGAAAAACACAACTTATGAAATACAAGGAGGAGTACAATTGCTTCCCAACCACTGTCTCAGGTTACCTGAGCCCAATCCTGGAGACCCAAGGTAGGCCTGATCCTGCAGCTGGCGCTGGCAGGGAAACTCCCTGTCCCCTCAGATGGAGTGACATCCATCAAGGGCTCTCCTTACCCCCTCTCCATGGCAAAACTCCCAACAGCATCCCGCAGTTTTGCTTAAAAAAGGGATTGTGTGAGGCCTGAGGAACCAAGACCAGTTGAGTTTAATACGAACTTTTATTGTCATGGGAAAGTCTTAGTTATCCAAACTTATACCAAACTGGAATTCATTAACCCCTTCAAGGCAGGCCAGGCTGCAGTTCCTGCACTGGCGGGTTTGTTTTGTTTTCTTCTGTTTCATTTATTTTGTCAGTTTGTTATTTATTTTGATGCTCTAACAAGTCCTGGGAACAGAGAAACACTGATGCTTTGGGGTGGACATGCCGTGTCTGTGAGGCTGAGCTGCTGGATAGCCCAGGTTGTGCAAAACAGAAAGAGGTGGTGCTACCGAAAAGCGTAAGAAAACATAAACATTGCAGATACAAAGCAAGTCACTAATTTTGGAGTCCCATGCGACTAATCCTGCTCATACTTTGGTGATGTCGTGATCACGTGGACTCTTACCACAGTGTATGGAGAGGGAGGGATTAGTATCAGACCTTTGAGATCTGGCTGTTTCCAGCAAGCGAGCTCTGCACGAACCTCGTACGCAGCTGATGTAACGGAGTGATGCTCTACGCAAGGGACACTGAGAATCATTAATTGCCAAAAGGTTGCAAAAGATGAAGTTGCTGACAACGATCTATTGGTCATAACAAATCATGCAGAGAATACAGATGTGGTAGCAAAACATCTTGAACAGAAATAGGAATTATACTTGAGCACAACTATTA
This sequence comes from Rissa tridactyla, assembly GCF_028500815.1. Taxonomy (NCBI): domain Eukaryota; kingdom Metazoa; phylum Chordata; class Aves; order Charadriiformes; family Laridae; genus Rissa; species Rissa tridactyla. The sequence continues at coordinate 66,033,042 of NC_071471.1, forward strand.
ATTTTTAAATTTTAGTTAAGAAGAGGGGAAAACTCATAACTATATTAAGAATTTGTTCATTTGATCCAGAGTAACATTTTTAATGAATTCTCTGTAAGCATGAGCCAAGAACTGTTAAAAAACCTTGCCCTGGAGAAAATGCACTTTAAAAAACCTGTTTGCTCTGAACGAAACATTATTTTTACAGTGAATCCTCATTTTATGGCAGACACGTGCTTGTAAAAGTTGCCATTGTTTGTGTGGAAAGTGGGAGGAAAAAAAACCCAAACCAACCAAGGGGAAAAATAGTCAGATGCTTTACCTTAGAGCATCCTAGGTGTTTTTTAGATGGCTTCCCCAGCCCTGGCTCCAGTAAGGAGTCACTGGCACAAGCAGCCTCGCAGACAGCAGTCAGCATGTACCTAAGGACCTCAGGCTGCAGCACTTGGGCAATTTGGGGGACAGAGCAGGGCATCAACTTTTGCTCCAGCTCTTAATTACAGCTTTCAGAGATGACCTTTTTAATCTCTGAGGCAGGCTGCTTTTGGGAGGAGGGAAATGCGGCGAGGTGGTAGTTGCACTGCCGTCGCTTACTGCAACGTGCTGGGGATGTGGGGGTGGAGAAAGGAAGACAGAGTCTGCTGCTGCTTCTTGTGAGACTTGCAGAGCCATCTACGTGCTGTGTCCATGTTCACACCTGCTTGGAAAGGATCCTTCCCTTGGGCACATATGTAAGGAGCAGAAGACTTATCTACTGGGCACCTCACCTCATCCCAAGAAGATGGGAGTACGCCTTACCTCTCTGAAGTGGTAAGGAGAGGGTGTTTTTAATTCAAGTGGAGGAACTAGCTGCTTCAGTTTTATTGCAGAATCATGCTAGTAATACATCCAGATTACTGAAGCTCACAGTAAGGAAGTCAATTTATAATGACTTTGCCATTGTCCTGTTGCTAATGTGCCACATTTGATTCTCCTCAGCTGGCTTTGAAAGGTCTCTTTGAGGAAGGAGGAGATAGCACCCTTGCTTATGAAAAAGGCAAATTATACCCAGGGGCAACATCGCTGCACAACAGGAAAAGGCCAGCCTCCTCCCAGAAGACATGGCCCCAAATTAAATGCAAGTAATTTCCTGACTAACCTGTGATTTCTATCTGGTTGTGGCTTCTGGCATACAGCTAAGTCTCCGGTTCTGCTGTTCTGTTCAGCAGGTCTCACATGTGCTTTCACTTTCATTTCCAAACTTTAATACAGAACAGCCCATCCACAACCTGCTGCTGAGGCAGCGGAGGCCATAGACGCTGGCTCTGGGTTGTGCAGCCATGGGCAGGAGGAAGGACTGTCTGCTTGGGGGGGCAACCCACGAGAGAGATCCCTTAGCCACCATGGCAGTGGGCTGGCAGAGGAGGCGGGAGTGGAAGAAGAGCAACATGCTCCTGCAAATGGTTCCTCTTCATCCCATATCCCACCTAACAGGGTTTTGGATCTGGCTGCTCCCTTCCCTCTCACCAACCTAAAAGTGATGGAGCTACCATAGGCATTGGGCTGGAAGAACCTATGCCAGTAACCTTCTTCTCTACAGTGGGCATGCCTCCATAGAGAAAATCACTGGTATTACGCCCAAGCGACTTTTTTACAGCATCAACAAAGGATTCAGTGACAGATTGGAAGGGTGAAAGCCCCTTAACTGCCCTGTGGCTGGCCAGGGATTGCCTAGGGAGGAGATGCCTTGGGAAGGGGTTTAGTGGTAGTGGGCTCCACGGAACACGTGATGCAAGGAGAGAGCCTTCGAGAATAACATAATTTACATTCAGTCTTTCTGTGGTTACTTCTAGGAGAAAACACTGCCTTGAAGGAAGGAACAGGAGACACAGCAGCCTGCAAGCTCTGCTGGTCAAGCAATGACATTTACTTTACTAAAAGTTCTCTACCATGATTTATCCCCAATACCTGTCTCCTTCTTGTACTTTTACGGCATTTGGGGATAATTACTATGGATACTGTAGCACTTTTGCATTGAGAACTATCTGTTCAGTAGATCACCTGCATGTGGGCTACAGACACGTACGTGGAATTAGGATGAATCAAGTGGCTTACCCTCTTTTAAGAAATCAGTATGGTGGTTGAAAAGTCCATGATAATAAAGGCAGGGACATGCCGGAAGCATCTCTAGAAACTATCTAAGGTTTAAGCTAATGTGTGTGTATGTGGCAAAACAAGGCAACAGCTCCCTTACTGCTCCTTGATATCAGCAAAGATGGTAAGTTATCACACATTGAATTACTTTTTCTTAATTAATAAAGACTTTAAGGAATTATAGACTCAAAAAGCATTAGATTAGCTTTAATATTTTACTCAGGTCAAGCTAGAGAAAGAAGCAACAACAGCCTTTTAACACTTAAGGCCCAGGGTAAAGTAATTTTTTATGCTGGTATTACGATTTCATTTGGGAGTACTGTTTTGTTCATTTTTTAAACCTAAATAGTTAATCTCTAGTGTGTCTTCAGCCATATCAGCAAAAGTCTTCCTTCCACTGGTAATGCTAGAATTTTTACTGGTGTGAGTAAATTCATACTGGTCACCACATAAAATAAAGGTTGTAACATAAAGAGACTGTACCATTTTTATTAGGCTGATATAATCAAAATAATAAAACCTGTGTGTGTAAATGATAAGGGATATTAGTGCCATGTTGTTGAGAAATTGGCACAGGAACAGCAGCGAATGAAATACATCTGGGAATAAGAACCTAATTCCTATAGTAAATAATAGGTTGCACAAATTTAATCAGTTGGAGAACTATTACATGCGTAAGTAGATATTCTGTGTGTGGGGAAACTTAGATTTGGTGCACAGGACTTAAATGGTCCGTCTGCTCTGGATTTTTTTGTGAAAATGCCTATTTGTTTCAAGTCAAGATGGTTTTCAGGTTGGGGGATTCATTTTAATTTCTGAAATAACTGGCCTATATCAAAAAGCAGATTCTGATTTGGATTTTGACTTGCTGCTCTTCAGAGTACAGGAGGTTTCCTTCTGAGCATCTCTACCTTAACCTAAATGAAACCCAAAGTCCAAGTAGAAACAGAGGTAATGCTGCCAATTTCATCCTCATTTCTGATTAAAACCATGTGAGAAATGATAAGTTTAGGCAAGGTTTCTTCATGAGATTAAAAATAGATGCCAGCCTGGCAAAAATGTTCAGAAATATTTTAATGCCCCCAGGTAGTTCTTTTTGTTCGCAAGAAAACCAAACAGTAAATTGGGTTTTCGTAGGAAACTTTTGCAAAGAGCATTTTCCCATTAATTTTGTGGGGAACATGCCTCAGGTTTTTCAGTGATTGCTAATGCTTTTGCTACAAAAAAGTTTTAGTATGTTACAAGACATATGTAGCTTGAGAGATATATATATATATAAAACCTCTTGACAAAAGAAAATATTTTGTCTTAGCTTTTTTTTGATTCTTGGACTTAAACTTTGGCTTGGGTGAACTATTTTTTTTGGTGAAATCTCCCTGTTTACAATAGGAATACTAGATGTTTCATTTTCCTGAGCATTGCTTCTGAGGAATTACCATAGCATTGTATTTACAAGATACCCTGAACTGTCAGTTTCCTTGAAACACAATGTATTTAATACAAAGCCATTAAGCCTTGTAAAACTGTCAAAAATGTAAATGACACTTGTAATAAAACCTTGTCGTGTGACCGGCTCTAGCTAATCAGGGTTGATGATATCACTGCAGCTGATCACGGCTGGTGCTATGTACATTTCGACAGCTTTATGACCTGCATGGATTTGTGTTATTAAAATTGTACAGTTTTGTAAGGAATTTGGGATTTAATAAAGCAGCAGAGAAACTACAAAAGGGACAATATATCCCACTAAAAGTGAGCCAGGCTTTAAAAAAATAATATAAACAGATATGGTGCACGAGCATGCACGTGTGTGTGTGTGTGTGTGTGTGTGCATGTGAATAGGGAAACCAGGAGAGGTTCTCCTTTCCCAACTCGCGCCGGGTTCGGGCTGCTCGTATAAACCACTTTTATGTATTTATAGCTCGGCAAATACCTTGCATCTGCGAGACCATAAAACAAATTACAATGTATCCAATTGCTTCAAGGTGGCGAATTGTGCTTAAACTTAATGACTTGTACAGATTATAGGAGAAAGAGCATTACCTGTTTAATGTCTTTTTTAATAAGTAATTCCCAAACAAGTATAGTAAATGGGAGGCCGAGGTTTTGTTTTGGTTTGTTTCTTTTTCTTGTTCTTCAATTTTTTTTTTTATTTATTTTCCCCCTGGAGTTTTAAGCGGTGCGGGCCTTCGCCCTTGCGAACACAAGGTAACGTGACGTTTTATTTATTTTGCAATACTTGGAACTGCTCCCCAGAGTACAAACATGTCAGAAAAGGAGAGACGAGGATACATATTCTCCCAATAATCTATAAATTCAACCTAATGGGGCAGATACCAGAAAAATGTGTTGGATTGAAGGCGCGTAAATCACCCCTGGTTTCCTGGCATGAGCTGGCACTGTGTGCCTTATATTTCAGCCAAATTATTCCATTTGTTTCTGAAGATATTTTAATCCCTCGTGACCTCAAACTTCCCGTGAACCAGGGCCCGAACAAAAGGCCGCCCACTGTCTTTGCAGTAAATCTGTTGTCTCCCTTCTAGGCCCGCAACCTGGGATCATAGATCACCCCTGCACCGCATCTTGCTTCAATTTACTCAATTAACTCCAAGTAAAGCACTTGTAAGTTCGCAGATGTTGCTTTATTATCAAGGCCTAAAACGTACACGAGGGTTCAGGAGCCCGAGGTTACGGGAAGGTTGTGTGAGGGGGAGGGAGGGCGGCGCAAGGCACAGGCCTCCCAGCCGCTTCCTCAGGGCGGGCGGCCCCGGGCCCTGCGCCCCGCGCCCCGGCCGCCTCCCCACCGCCCTCGCAGCCACCTCGCCCTCGCGGATCGGGGGCTATCTGTTGTTATCTGGCAAAAAAAGATAGGGTATTCCACCTCAAGAGGGGGTAACGTCGCGATTAACAGATGTTTAATTGGGCCATTCGTCAAAGGAAGAACCTGCCTCAGAGTCAGCGAGGCTAGGTAAATTATTTCCAACCCTGCAGGTGTTGGACTGGCAGCTCTATTACTCTTCTGGAAACGGGCTTTAGAAGATTTTTATATGAAAAGATAATTTATTTCTATGAGGTATTATATTGTGCCTTTATTTCTGCAATGCGCTTTCAGGTTTGGGTCCGGTCCTCCTTTATCTTGAGTGTTGGAATGAACTGGGGAGGGACAGGAGAAAAACCAGTCGCCCTCTCACCACATCACAGAGTCATTGAATCATAGAATGATTTAGGTTGGAAGGGACCTTAAAGCTCATCTCGTTCCAAACCCCTGCCCTGGGCAGGGACACCTCCCACCAGACCAGGCTGCTCCAAGCCCCGTCCAGCCTGGCCTTGAACCCCTCCAGGGATGGGGCAGCCACAGCTTCTCTGGGCAACCTGGCCCAGGGGCTCACCACCCTCAGAGTGAAAAATTTCTTCCTAATATCTAATCTAAGTCTACCCTCTTCCAGTTTGAAGCCATTACCCCTCATCTTATCACTACAAGCCCTTGTTAAAAGTCCCTCTCCATCTTTCTTGTAGGCCCCCTTCAGATACTGGAAAGATGCAATAAGGTCTCTCTGGAGCCTTCTCTTCTCCAGGCTGACCAACCCCAACTTTCTTATCCTATTTTCATAGGAAAGGTGCTCTCTTGCGTCACATTATTTAATAAGTTCTCAGCAGCTCATAGGTGTGAGGTAGAGAACATACATGTGAGAAAAACTTACAAAAATTAACCAATACACCCAAACCCCAGGGTGTGATGCTGGCCCAGGTGGCACAGAGGCAGGGGGGCTTGGGTGCGGTGGGTGCATGGCCAGCATGGGGTCATGAGCCTCCTGACATTTCACTGTCTGCTGGGCTGAGTTTATGATCTGGATTCATATCTGGTTAAATCTGAATTTTTTATTTTCGGTTCATGTGTTTTCCCCTCCTTTTAAGCTTCCACTTTGATTCTTAAGTTCAAATGAGCCCTAACTCTCAATCAAAAAAATTCTGGAAAGTACAAAAGGTTTCAGGTGAAAACCACATTAAAAAGGGTAGGTTTTCAGTGACTTTGCAGCAGAGTTATAGATCTGTTGGATTTTCTTAGGGACAAGGTGCAGGTTCATTTAAGAGTCCTGAAGATTTAGAAATTATTTTTAGCAAATATTAGGCCCAACCTTTAGCAGGGATGAGTTGCCAGAGGTCCATTTACTTCATGGAAACTCCATCTGTTTACATCAGCTGACAATTTGACCTGGAAACTGAACCTCAACACATCATGAAATCAGTTACCAAGTGAGTTCAGTGTCATTGCAGATTTCACAGCAACTTTCATTCAGGTGTAATTATAAACTGTTTTTCAGGGAAGCTCGACTTAATAATGACTTCGCCTTCATTCATTCTCCTCTTCACTGCCTAACTAATTTAAGGTGCTTTTGTGATGGTTAAAAACATCTCTACCTGTAATTTCTGTGGACAGTTTTCTTCCAGCTGCAGCTTTTTCCTGTCAGTTTACAATTGTTGCAGCAGAGGAAAAGTCTTTGGAGCCGCTGCTTTCTGCAGCGCACAGGAGAGTGAGGAGACTCCTGAGCAGCCTCTCCATCTTTTTCGTTAACCTCCATGAAACAGTGACAATCTAAAATAGGCCTTTTCCCTTGGGCAAATTTCTTCCATGGGACATGGCAAGAATTACTGGCAGCACTCTGGAAAATTGTCCAGAATATCCTAAGCCTATATTACACCTAAACTGGGAAGAACAGCTATCAGGCTTTACCTTGCCTGTAGTCTAGCTCCATGATCACAAGGCAGTTTGTAGCATATTTCATGGTAATACCTTTTGTGATCTCTATGCCACTTACAAGTATCTGAGATAAGACCAGATCTCTGGAACAGCAAGAACGGAAAAGAAAAACAAACCTGTATTCCTGGATATCTTTCGCCCTTTATGGCATTCAGCCTATGCGCAATATGTTGATATTTTTACAGTTTTTTAGTTTTGTTCGCATCTTTATCAGGCTCTATTGTGCTTAAAAGGTTTTGGCATATGAAGTCCTTTCTAGTGGTGACAGTAATTGAGCAGACTGGAATGAGTTAAGTGAGGTCCAATTCTGTCGGTTTCTCCTGCACCATCTACACTGAAGCTTGGGTTTGATAGCAAGCCAAATTTTTAGTCCTGAGTTTTCAGTATCTGTAACGCTTTAAACAGAGAAGCCAAACTAAATCTCAGGGGAGTCACATGGCTCACAAATGTGGATGCAAATGGGTTCATATAGTTGTGCAATATTTTGTGTGTGAAAGTTTCTCAAACTCTTCTTGGCTTTTAACTTTCATAAGAGAGTCTTTAATTACTCTTTGAATATGCCATTACATTTCTTTTTTTACTCACAGCATTTTTTTTAAATAGTGGTCTGTTTTGTTTCTATATATAATGGAAGTTAATAAAATATGTGCCAGAAGCCAAAAATATGATGAGCTATAAGGCATACTCCAGACTGTAAGGAAAAAGAAGAAAGATCTGGCCTGCAATTCCACAGCCTATCAGTATTTCTCCTTAGAATAGATATTACTTTTGGTCTGTTTCCCCCAAAATGTCTGGCCTGAATCTAAATAATTCTCCCCCTTTCTAAATCCGTAGCTCACCAATTTGTGCTCATTTAAAGTCTGTCGCGTGTGCCAAAAACTGGCTATCATTTAAGTCCAAAGTCTAATTCTGAACTAGAGGTTCTCCCTGTCTTTTCCTTAGACAGTGTCATCAGCGTACGTAGGTTGGATCAGATCTGCTGAATTAAGATAGCTGGGGAAGGAATCTCATCAACAAGATACAGATCCATAAATTTGTACAGTTTTATTGCTGCAGTAGGAAGGAGCAGGTCTATGAAAGCATCAGCTTGCTGTTCCTGCGTCTCTGAGTGGTCACTTGCGCCCAGGCTCGTTCCCCCTCACTTTAGACCCTTAACTTAAGCACCTGTGTTAAGAAACTGGTAGCCTGGTTCCTGCAGGCAAGGCACAGAGATAGAAATCTTACCTGAGCTGCCTCCCTGTCCCCACTCCATAGAGGGAGCTTGGTGATGGGATTCCTGAGGTGCTGGGATCTGGTTTATGAACATTGACTGTTTGTCATAGGAAATAAATTTGTCCATCAATCACCCTATTGGACTGAGTATCCCAGAAACAGTTGGAACTTGACTTTTAAGCAGTTCTGCACCTCACTGCTTCTACGCATTTGGCATAACTAACTCATCTCAACTGCACTGAATGTTTTGTCTGATACTCTGCTGTCTGGAGATGGTTAGCAGGCTCTCAGGAGCACAAGACCCAGTCACAGCAGTTATCATATATACGGGTATATTTGTGACAAATGTCTGATCTTCACCTCCCTGCCAAACTCAGCTGAATACGTTCACAGATGATTAGGCCATCTCTGCTGCTTTTGGTAGGGACATGCCATTAGCAAGTGAATTGACCACTGTGTCTTTACAAAAACGTGCAAGTGGCACTAATGGTTCTTCATACAAAAAAGGTATAGAAGTCTCTTCAGCAACCAACGTAACTTGAACCTGCTGCTCTCCTGCCTATACTCCTATCTTTTAATAGAAAGAATACCTTCTGACTTAGAGTCCATGTTGCAGTGGATACAACTTATGGAGGGGTTGCCGAGCTCATCTAACACTTTGCTGTTGCTGAAATGGTGAATGCTTGCTCTTCCCCTTTCTTCCCTGCTCTTCTGTCTTCCATTGCACGCCCAGCCTGATGAGTCTCCCCATCCTGCACTAGGCTTTTTCAGGCCTTTGATGACCTCATGCAACCTGCTAACCTGTCAGAAAGACCAGCAAGGCTGGAGCAGCACAATATACATGGAGGAGCTTGGAGCCAGGAGCAGGCAAGGCCAAGGCAGAGATGGGACTTCCCTGTTCAGTGATAGTGAACTGAGACATTGGCTACTTCACTGGCAGACATACCTAAGTCACTGCTAAACGAGATGACTTTGGGGTTTGCTAGCCAAGTAGCTCCATGTGAATTAAGTGTCTGTGCTGTCACCCAGCAGCTGGCATGTGAGAAGCTATCTTTGCTCACCTCCTTTCTATCAATACACCAGCTGCCAGCTATTGATAAGCTGCTACCAAAACCTGTTAGCTAAAACCTTATTTGGGTGTATCTATTCCAGCTCCAGCTACTGTGATGTTGGTGCTGGTTTTGACAACTTACAGTCAGGACACTTGACTTCAAAGGGAGATGGGTCAGCTCTCAGCCTGTAAAACACAGAAGCATCATCTTGAGTGTGGCAAGGTCTGTGGGGAAGCAGTATCCTCTACTGCTGAAAAAACAGCAACACCTACAAGGCATGTAGCCCTCCTTCACGTTTCTATCATGACATTCTTCACAATCTTCAGAGTCCAGGAATGCTGGGTGGAAAGAGTTCATGGCTATACCTTGCCATGAACTTCTTTCCAAACTCCAGTTTGGAAACTCTTCTGAAATCATCTCCTGCCCATGATGAGGTAGGTCTTGTTATTCTGTTCTGTATTTCTCTGGGACCTTGTACTCACAACTGTGGACAAAATAAAGGTCACTTAGTACCCTGTATTTCAGGTTTGCCAGTTACTTTTATAAAACTGCATTGCACTACAGTAATTAAAAGGCATTTATTTCAACAACCAGTGTGGATGATGCATTCTCAGGCCTTTTATAGAAGAATAGGTAAAGTGTGATGCTGTGAGCTTGTGTGTTGAAAAGTCTGTGTGCTTATTCCAGCTGTGTCTACTGAGCATTCCCAACTATCTTTCCTTGCCTCTCTGGTCCAGTTCTTAAATCTGCTAAAGCAGGCTCTTTGCGCTAGCACTGCTGCTGGGGCCTGAGAACATTTTCAGCTGATTAGACCATTCAGCATTGTTGCACTCTGGTTCTCACCAGCATGTCTTCTTCACTTTGTCCCATATGTTTGGGCTAACCTTCCTTTCCCCTTACAAATCATTCCTCTGTGAACTACTGGCATCTCTACCCACATATTTTTGTATGCACCTCAGTAGGAAATATATGAAATCAGCGTGCCTTAAAGAGCATCGCAAGCAGGTCAAACTTTATATTCCTAATGAAAAGTCTATAACAATGTTGCTTCAGACTCAGCTGCAATTCAGCCTTTCACTTTCCTTCTAAATGTGATTTCATTTGGTATCTTAAAAACAAGTTCCAGGAAATTCCATCTGGTCTTGTTGTGAATCATAAGCCTACTGTGTCTCTTCTCTGAATATTGGCTTGGCTTTGCACAAATTTACATAGAAAATGATCAGAATAAAAACTTGCATTGACTTCACTGGAAGAAGTTGAGATTTCTTTTAGTTTGTTGTCGGAATGAAAAGTCAAATGAAAATATTTTGCCAAAATAAAAAAAAATGTTTGGGAAATGTGTGTAGATTGAAATGATAATTAAAATCACAATTTTGTTTCGACAGAATTGAAAGTTTGATTCCAACTTGAAATTTTTCAATAGATTCTTTGATTTCTAAAACAAAATTTCAGAAGATTGTCATCCAGAGGTGGTTTTAACCTGCAGAATGAGTATGTTCGTCTTCAAGCTCAGATCCCGCCATTCCATTTCAATCAATCATTGAGGAAAATAACAGAAACTCATGAAACTTTTCGGTATGTAATTTTTTTTTTTCTCAAGAAAAGTAAGAAACGGCTTTCTGCAAATGTAAAGGTCACCCAGCACTCCTGGAAAGCTGGACTGTGCTTGAATACTCAATGATTTTGAAATAAGTTTGTACATTTTTTCTCTGTTTGCAGTATCAATAGCACAATGCCCATCAGAGATGTGGACTAGGACTATCCCAGTGAAAGACATTTTGGGTGCCTGTTATTTTTCACCATTGAAAGTCATGAGATCCTGTCAGTTACACTTGAGGCTGTTTTGTTGGCAGTGGTTGGGTTTTTTCTTTTTTTATATAAGCAAATTTGAATAATATGCAGCAAATGGAATGACAGATACAATTTTGAAGGCTAAAAACCTAAAACCTTTAAGCAGTGATTTAAAAGCTAATTATTATGGATATAGCCATTCAACATTCATTTCTTAATATTGTTCCCTCAAGAAATAGTGATTTAGTCAACCAATTATTTTATCTCTTTTAGGGATACTTTCTTAATTGCAAAACAATCTAAAAATATAATCAGCATGCTAAATACATGTGGTATCTTGTTTAGAATGCCATGTTGGAGGAAGAATGCAATTAAACTGTCAAAATGTAATTGTTTCTCATATTTAATTTAAAGAGGCTGATTCACATTTGCTTTTCATATTTAGGAGTTAAAAAACAAAGCAAGCTACTAGTACAACTACTAGTTTTTAATAAAGACAAACATAAGCTCGGAGCATTGACGAAAGCTGCCTCTGTCATGAGATATTGCTATCAAAAGATAGGCAAACATTCACATTTTTTCACTCCTCTCATAACTGCAGTTCAGAATTCAGAGTTTCAATACGTAAGACGATATTTGTAATTTCGGGTGCAGCTCTAACATGGGGTGGTGTGTAAACTGCACACTCTCCGTCCGCCCCATTGCCTTTGGAGCCACTGCTCTTCAGAGATGCCTTCCACCCATCACTGTTTTTTCCTTGCCGTTGGAGGAAGTTTGGAGGAAGGAAACCTTGAGCTGGGATCCATCACATTCAACTTTCCTCCCCACCACTCCTGCTCTGGAGGAAGGGAGATATGCAGACCTGTAGTGACTTCCCCCTTGTATACCTGCACCCAAAACTGCCCGCCTGGTGACAGCTAGTCCAGATTTGCCTTTTTAACCATTCCACACTGAGCGACAATGTAAACAACAGAGCACTGCAGTCCTGGGACTGCTGTTTCACAGGATACAAACTTTCATTGTGGTGGAAGGAAATGCTAGACCCATTTAGGCAGGTGCATTGTCTTCAAAGACAGCTCTGAGCAGAGAATTCTTCTACTTATGCAGATCATACGCCATGATCCCAAAACAACCAGCTTTTTCTTCCAGGTCAGAATAAGTAGGTTTTCCTCCTTTTCTTTTAAACGTCATGTTAGTTCAACAATCTTGTACACCTTTTTTGGTAGCAAACGACTTCTTAAAAGTTGTATAACATCCTGTTAAGGAAAATCTTTGAGTGAAAATAATCCAAGTCTGCTGGGCCCATGTCAAGTTGTCAGGAGCTTTTCAATCTCACTTATCTCCTGAGCAAAGATAGAAGCCCGGTGGAATCAGTAGCACTGGGATTTAACTTCAGATCTTAGATGGGGTGGAAGTCTTCTAGTGAGCACCACTCTGAATTTCATTTTGTCGTAGTAAACGCAATATCACAAATTATTCCAACCAACTCACCCCAACACCTTACACTTGTGTATTGGTGCCTTAAGTGGTATATATTCTGGTGAATAGGCATGAAGTACACATACAAATGCAAGACAAACAAAAGTCATGGTCGTACATATATTTACAGAAGTGCATGTCTGTTTTGCCTTGAATATGTTATCTAACAGCTTATTTGGGGAATTTTACTGTCATTAAAATGCTCCCATTTAAGTACTGTTTAAGTGAAAATACAGAGTACTGGGGTATTTTGTAATTTTATTGTTTCTTGTGTATTATTTGTATCCTATATAATTATTACTTTACAAACTGAGTGGATTCACTTTTATTTTGCATTATATGTTTTTTCAATTCTGTAACTAGAACAATAAATAGCACTAGTAGATTGTTATCCCATCTATGGCACAGCCTTTAGAGATGGCTGAGATATCAGCAGGTGGGTTTCCCACCTATTTGTTGCCAGCAGAGTAGATCTGCGGGCTTATTCCTACATACAAAGGCAGGATCTAGCAGAAAGATGGTTAAAGACCTGTCTGCTGCTATCTCCCTAACATCTCCCCTTCTCTTTACAGTACCCTCCTTATTTCATAACATGGTCCAACTGCTCGTGAGATGCTATACAGGAAGGGAGAATTCTTGGTGCAAATTGAAGTACTAACAAGGCTCTGGTAAGCAAGAGCTAAGGGGTTTACAGCTATGCCAAACCTGAATGGACATGGATTTACACAAAATTGCAGGCGGCACACCCCTTACTATAGAAAGAATTTTCTGCTGAATATTTTCTACTGTAGTCTTACCCAAAAAAGCCCAAGACACGCAATGTGGAAAAAAATGCCTGCCTACACAGTTCGTGGGAATGGTGCTTTATCACAAAAAGTGCAGGGTGACTTTAGGCCCACAGGAGCTGCCTAGAAATATAGCGATGGGCCTGTATTGGATCTCACTGTAGTTGGCATTTTTTGGTTTGTGTCTGTATTGTTCTGCCCCATCATAAAAAGGAAAATAGATTGTAGAAACCCAGGAGTCTCCGCCAGACTTGACCTATGCTTCCTGCAGGGTTGTGCCTCTTCTGTGGTTGCACGGAGGGGTAGAGGAGGTCCAGGCTCCTGGCGGGACTTGGGGTCCAGGGTACATCAGGATGCTGAAAGGCTGCTCTCTCAGCCACTTCCACATCCTTCTCTGCTACATTTACCAGCTAGCAAGCTCCAGGATAAAGAAAAGCAATGTTGCCACCACTTTCCCTTCTCTGCATGCTTCAGACGTGAAATCAGGGCAAGGCTGACCTACGCATCACACGTTTATGTCTGCTACCTCCTAACCAAGGAAGAGCCCTACATTCACAGCCAGAAGTCTGGGAGGGGGGATGCGTTTTGATAGCTTGATCCTGCAAATCCTCAAGCCCTGCCCCAGCTCTCAGTGGCTCCACCAAGGCTCCGGTAGATGAAAAACTTCCCGATTATCCATATGCTCCTGCTGCCATCCTCACATGAAAAAACTGATTCGTGTGTGCCAGGCCAGGCCTTCACTCAACTCCAGGAATTTCATACCAGATTTGTATCCCGTAAGAACAGGCATTAGGGTTGCCAGTTTGAAATATGACAAAACCCAGCCGCCTCAGACAAATGGCTGCTACCCACGCTCAGCTTCGTCCGCACATGTGCGGTGCTCAGGATAACAACTGCCAAGTCTATAGTAAAAGAGGCCAGGCAGGAAGCCAGCCACATGGCAACTCTAAATGATATTAATAAGACTTTATAAAAAGTTAAAAGCACAACGTAGCTTTTCAAAGTGTTTCTTCGAGATCTCTACATATGCATAGGTGTTTCATGTCTATGAGATAGAGGCTTGGGGTAAATTTAATGCAGTATACATTTCTGCCTAAGAATTTTGTATTTTTTTTTTCCTCCTGAAAGCTGTTGATATAAACTGGGACTCATTAAAAACACCTTGTGTTTTGTTTTCAGAAATCTTGAATTTATGTCATTCCCTGGATCATTAGAAAGTGATGTAGCATCAGCAACTGTTCCGAAAAAGTCCTATCTTTCAAGGAACAGAATATGCTTGCCGCAGTCAATGGCAATAAAAGGGTGCTTAGCACCTTTCAGGAGATGCTGAGCGTCTCTCCCAGGCCTAAGTCCAGAGATAGCATTCCCAAAGGACAGATACAAGGATATTAAAAAAGACTTTGATCAAAGAAATATTGCTTCTTTCCTCCTTTCACTAAGCAGATGTGCAACGTGTCTTGGGAAAGAAATAGAAAAATTCCTGAGTGATTTATTTGATGAACCTAGTTTTAACCCAGGTTATTGCATGCCTGATACGGTGATGCTGGTTATTAGTTTCCAGTTGAAAATGACCAGATAGAGGACATATTCACTTCATCAATATAATACATTTATTGGTTGTCAAGAGAGTCACATCACACAGATATGTAAATCTGTCACTTTGTCTTAAAAGTGTATTTCTCTATTACAATGTTGCTTGATGTATGTTTTAAGGCAGTAAGGCCTTTTAAATATTAAAAAAAACCAAGACAAGGGGGAAGATTTGTCTATTCAATCACAGGATTTAAGACATTAAAAGCAGATGCATCATTTATAAAAGTAGGATTTTATCAAATGCCGTTGTAAATGAAAGAATCATATCTACCATATGTAGATATGTGAATTAAAGAAACCTTCTTTCTCAGGAAAACTGACAAACTTTTTTGCTAGCATTAAGATGGATTAGTCTGTGAAGCTGGTTACTAGTTGACCACAAATCTCGATTTGCTGTGTCAAAACTAAAAGAGAATAGAGTCTTTGTTTACGTTACATAAAAAAGAAATGCTTTTCATTCTGTTTATATGTCCACTGAAGTAATCCTAGCTTTGAAAAAGAATACATTAAACATTGGAACTAAAGGAACTCAAAGAAGTTTAGTTGTAGTTTAATTCTGTTCTTTACCATTAAAAACTGCAAGAACTACCAATAGCAATAAATATTAAAAATAGCAAGAAACTCACTAATCTGTATTTCTCTCCTCAAAAAGTGCAAAACTGTCTTTTTTGAAATAGGATGGCATTCTACAGTTCAAAACAAAAAATAACACCTAGCATCGTGCCATGTTATGGTACTAATCCTTGACAAGGGTCCAATGCTATGATGGTGGCATGTGTTCTCTAACAACTCTCCCCTCTCTGTGTAGAATAAGACCAGGTTGCTCAAGCACCCTGAAGTACTAATTTTTTTCTGTTGACCCTATCTTTTTGTGATGGGACAGCTAAATATGACACACGGCTCACTTGAGTCGACATGAAACCTGTCAGTGGTTACAGTGAGATTTGTATCAGGCTCTTAGGAAGTAGCTTAAGACAAAGTTTTTGCTGTAAGCCAGAAATTATGTTAAATGAGAACAAATATTATTTATTTTGATCATGCAATAGAAAGTGAGTTCTTGTGTGTGCGTGTTAGCTATCTTAGTACAAGTGCAAAGGAACTGCAGGACTAAATATGAGACCTCTATCTGCCAATGAAAAGAAATTCTCACTGTCTTTGACCACACTCTGGGCCTAATTCAGCAGATCTTCTGTATGTAAAACTGCCACTCAACTTAAAAAACTTCTATGTTTGCAGTGACTCTGGAATCTGGTGCTATATAGTCCTAGTTAAAACACATGGTAATTTACCAGCTGGGTGTCCTTGATGAAAAGTATGTTGCTAATACAGAAGAGAATATGGTAATTAATTCATATGCAACCAATTTAAAATAAGGAGAGGTAAGCATGATAGGGGAACTACAAAGCATGTTGGAAGTTGGAAAGGAAATAAAAAGGACATGGCAAACCACATAATTAAGATACAGATTTTTAACTTCATTTGTTGAAGGGCAATAGATACACAGGACTGGAAAGAGGAGACCTTTCTGTCTAGTCTAAGGTGTTCTAACCTAAAACTTTAATGTAATCCATAACAGAGATTTGAACGAGATTAAAAGTGTGGGTCTGAGTTACTGTCTCTCCCCTCCCTGAAATATAGGGTTGTTGATGACCAGGTCTTTGGTTCCAGTTCTCTACTGGAGAATCTCCAGTGAATACTCACCTAAGTCTAACACAACCAGCCTTTAGCTCATCAGCTTACATTACAGAGTCGACATTGTAACAACCCACCACTTTGCAAAACAACTCGTTATCATGGAAAAATAACACTAAGCCTAAAAAGTCACCGAGGCTGATCGTAGCCTGAGCAGTTTCCCTGGTGTCCAGTGTGCAGAGTTGGCTGCCTGGACTTCATATTGCTTCTTTAAGCGGCAACTTCAGGAAGGAGGAGGTCATGCTAGGAGAAGCCTCTGTACACTAAATGATAATTCATAGCTAATGCTTCTTAAATACTCCTAAGAAAAACATTAGACTATGAGATTGTGTATGGAAGTGCCTAGTACATCATGATGGGGTTTCCAGGAGAATTTCCAGGTGTGAATTTGGGATGGTGATGTTACACAGATGCGTTGAAGTCAATGGTGAACCTAAACATAGTGATGCTGAGACTGCCATGAGGCACAGCAGTTCTGCATGGTGCATGTGCTACATTCATTGCAGAGAACATTACTGACTTCCTTTTAGGATTTTAGAAAGCTCACATTGTTGAGACTGTTTTTTATGTCTGTTTTCCTGTACTCTTGGCTTCAGTTGCGAAGACAGAAGTTTCTGGGCTCAGAACCTATTAAAATGGTCAAAATTCAAGACCTTAAAAACAGAGGTGGGAGAATGGGAGTGTTTTGCTTTTGTTTTAAAAAATTGTTAACAGTGGTTTCTACACTGGAATAAAAATAATTACTGATACTCCCACTTTTTTCACTCAGTTGAACTGCTACTTTCCAGCCAAAACCACCTAAGTCTCTTGATGTTTTAGGTGCAGATGTACTCACATGGACAGGTTTTTCCTGTAGAGATTTCCAGGCATTGCACAGTTTAGCTGCAGAGTCCTGGACGTAGTGGCAGTCACACAATCTCTCCCCCTTCCAAGAAGGGGGAATACATGTTGGGAATTAATTTTGTTTTTGCAGTAATGACACTGGTGGCCCAAGACCGTGCAGTTCCCTGCAGGACTGCCTCAAAGGAGAGGAAGATGGGGCTCTGCGGGGATGAGGGAGTTCACAGCTACCGAGCAGCCAGCAAAGACTTGTAGATATGACTCAGAATAACACTGACCTTGCCTGCCACCATCCCATCCCCAACTGCACCTGCCTCTCCCTTTCCATCTCATTCACCACCACCGTATCATCTCCCACCTGGCTCCTGCCTTGGTCCTCTCTCCTCTCCCTCCTCCTTCTCCCTCCGAGTGCCCTGGTTTTCCCCTGGCTCCTACCCATACATACACACGTCTGCCTGCATGCACTGAGCATAGTAGTAGTAGTAGCTTTTATTACTCTCAGTTCTTTATTAATGCCACATGTGCTGTTGTAAGGTTAAGTTATTAAGTGATATCCAATAATTGTCTCTGCTCTAAAGTGGACATTTCATTTAACTATACTCATGTGGATCTGTTTCAGTACCATTTATCATGACCACATTTTAAGAAACATTTCAATAGGCCATTTCTCTCTTTCTTTTCTTTAACGTAACTAGACCTAAAAGGTCCCGGTCAAAAATTAAATACAATTACCTTTGGAACAGCATAAGGGAATGTGGGGTTTGCATGTGCTTTGGAAGTTAAAATACATATTTTACCAGGCTATCATCTTAGCTGCAGAGTTAATTTTAGTGTATTTGTGCACTTGCTGGAAATGCTTACATGAAGGCATACAATGACCTGTTTAGTTTGCAGGAGAAAATTATGTCATTTGCAAGCAAGCTTTCAGCTGTGATATTTTATAATTGTTTAGATGAAAACCTGATAATCCTCTACTCCTCCACATAAACGGCAATCCATCTTTAAAACTGTGATAATTCATAAAACCTGCAGCTTAATAAACTAACAAACCCCAGGCCTATGTTATTTTAAGGGAAGTCAATCTTTGATCAGTCAAGCTGAAATGGGTCTGATAAGTGGAGGCCTTACTCACAGGGAGCAGCACTCCAGTTTGTTATTGCTATTTGCTCATCATCCTCAAGTGCAAAATAAGCAGAAGTCTTTCCGAGCTTCTTATCTCTTTTCACTTTCTTCTCTAGATCTCTGTCGCTTTAATCCAGCATGTCTGCTGCTGGTTAACAAGGAAATCCTGTGTCAATTATCGCCAACAACTTCCTGCTGTGAAGCTGTGGGGAATCAAAGCTTTTGAGAGCCTTTTTCACACCAGAGAGTAGTGCAGGGCCTAATTAAATGGCCCTCATATCCTGCAGCCTACTGGTGGCCAAATGATAGAGAGCTAATGAATGATAACTTAATTTTTTTCCAAGAATTGTTTTGATTCTTACGGTCAGTTGTGCTTATTGAGTTGCAGCTTATTGTTTGTGCTTAAGGCTGAGGAGGGCGTCAAAAGGTAAAACTTGGGAAAGATACCGATCTGCTTGGTTTATTGTGCGCAGAACTTCGATTATATAAATATATATATTGCATATCGGGGAGGATATTTGTTAAAAATTGCTTTGCTGAAATGTGTTGCCCTCTTTCCTTGATATGAATTGCTTTGGTGACTCTTATACACATGTGGGCTGCAAAATTGTCCTATAAATCCCCCTCATAAATGCTATCGCTACAATATTATTTTTACAGAATCACAGAATAAGGTATCTGCCATCGCTCGTGCACAGCTGCCCCAGTTCCCCCTCCTCATTTTTCTTCTCCTTTTTTTTTTTTTTTTTTTTCTTTCTAAAATCATTCTACCAAGAACTTGATCTCCTGCCCGAACAAAACTGCAGCTCTTGTACGGCTGCTGCTTGAGATTAACTAACCTTATGCTAAAGTTACACATAAAAGAAACACAAATCTCTGCGGCTTTTAAATTTAGACGAGCACCCTGAATCGCCGACTGTCTCTGCCCACACAGTGATGCTGTTCTGTGTGTGCTCAGTCGTCGTGGTCCTGTGCCCGAGCAAGGTTACCAGCAACAAAACAACGTTAGGAATAAAAAATACCTGAGCGGATAGCAAGATACTTGCATTTACCCCAATTGTTCATTTCTGAGAGTCCTATCATAGTGCATGTGCATGAGGTGACAGACTTAAAGGTACCATGGGAGTCCTAACTCTGAATTTCCTGACTTTTATGGTTTTACATTACAACTTTAATGTTCCATTAGCATAGTTTTTTGTAGTTAATTTCCTTGGGGAGCTTGGGAGAGTTCAGGTTGGTTTTGCTTGTTTTTTGCCTTTTTTTGGGGGTTTTTTTGGTTTTTTTTTTTAAATAAAAGCAAGGGGTTGGAGAAAGATGGTCAAATCTGACCAGCTGCTTTGAAACATTTAAAAGGATTTAATGTGAACTTTTTTTTCTAGAGAGTAGCAAATCCAAAATGCCAGCCAGAAGCACGCACACCTGCTTTCAGATACTGAAAAGCTCAGAGTCAGTCCTGCCTCATTCCACACCCAGAACTCTGGATGAGGCTGGCTGACATAAGATCCTATGTTAAGATTTTTTTGGTTGTGTGTGGGTTTTTTGTTTGCTTGGGTTTTTTTGTGCGCGTGTGAGGGTTTTTTTGTGTGGTGTTTTGGGTTTTTTTTATGTAAAAAGGCACGAGCAATCTGCATATGTCTTTTGCCACAGAGCTTATAAGTCTGAAAAGTCTCACTTTAACTGGGCCGTTGGGTTGTGGAAGCAATAACAAGAGGGGAAAGACGGAAAAGAAGCAATCGGCTGTGTCTTTGTATTTCTGTGCGTGAAACTTGAATGGTCACGGTCTGCACTGACTGGAGATGTCTCTGCTCATTTACGGGATGGTTGGACTAGATGACTTTTAAAGGTCCCTTCCAACCCAAATTATTCTATGATTCTAACCAAGCTTTCTTCCCTTCACCACATTTAAATTTATTTAAAGTACCAAGCCTGTAAAGTGCCTGGTGCTTCTCTCACATCCAGAGGGCACTTGCATCTAGGGACTTGCAATCTAAGATGAAGATGGGAGTTATGGGGAAGAGAAATTCCGTGGCAATTTGATGTGCTTTAGGTTGCATGGCAGAAAGCTGTTGTTCATCTCAGAAATCAAAATGTTCAGTGAGATATCACGAGATGTTCAGTGAGATATCATCTTAAATAAACCAAGGACCCATCTTGCTCTTCATATCTCAGCCTTTCAAGGTGGAAGGAGGAACTTGACCGCTGTGGTGCAGAGATGTTCGGCCAGTGCCGGGCAGGAGGAAAAGAGGCAGCAGGGCAGGCAAGCAGGGAAGAGAAGACATTTCAAAGGTGGGCTGCATGCTTTTGCAGTTGGTATTTGTTGGCCGCTTTGATTGTGCTCCCTTGGGTCAGGTGCGTATGTGTTTAAAAAAAATCCTGTCCTTTGGACTATTATGAGACATTATGAGTCAGGCGCTGGATTCTTTTTCTAATAACAAATTCAAGAATCTTTTTGGTTTTGTTTTTCTGTGTTTGAGGCTTTTAGTGTCGAAAATTCTAGCTCTGCTGGTTGCAGAGCAAGTTAAACTTCAATAAAACTGGGAAACCTCCCGTAATCACGTGATTCCAGGGGCTGTGGATTCACGAAAAAACCCTGTTTCACTGTGATTAAAGTTATCAAGAGCCAAGCAACAGTTTCCTCCCTTAGATAATGAGTGATAAAGTTGCACTGAGAGTATGGATGAGGCAATCTTTTCTTTCTCTTTTCTTCCTTTTCCTGCTAGTCCTCTGATCCTCAAGTCCTGGCTGCCGTTCTCTAACAAGAGAGCATTGGCTGTGGATTGTATTTTCCCCAGTATAAATGATTCACTTGCATCCCCGGTCTGTCTCCAGCAGCCAGTAGAACTCCTGCCATCAGTTAAAAAAATGCTCCAGGATTTAAGCAGCAGAAGAGGCAAGTTTTAAGGCCCAGAGTCAACAAAACATCTTAGCAGATGTGTGCTAAGCATCTAAGTGTCCCCTTCCCGTCCCTCACTTTTACGTTTAAAATTACAAATGGGCTTATAAGTCTTGCTGAGATGAGGAGTTCAGCCAATATCTCACTGCTCAGGTACTGCCTCCGTTCTTCTTGACGTTTGTTGACACAATGAGCATTTATTACCTCACAGAGTGCAAATTTTATTTGCTAGTTTTGGAGCTAATTAAATAGTTTCATAGTTCAGTTAAGGATATTGCCCATATTGCTACACTGACATGCAACATCTCACTGTACAGGTGATGCAATTAATTCTTATGCATATTCTCATATTTTTACGTGGATATATTTTTTTTTCCTTCAAATAGGATTTGAAAACACTGAACCACTAATTAGAGTTTGTAGCAGCTTTGAAAGCACTGTTTTTGTGGATTTTTACCCCCCTCGAAACAATGTCTTAAAATATATATTTCCCTTAGCTATTAATAGCGCTAGTGGATATTTGCTAACAGATGACATATAGCGATGAGGCTAAAAGGAAATAGACTTTAAACAGTCGTTTCTCGCTTCCTCCCAAAGTGCCAAAAATGCTTTAGGGTTTACAAACCATGGACCATGTTTTACTTCCAGCTCCAACAGCATAAATTTAATACTCTGCATAAAGCAGAATGTGATCCATACTTTTTAAACTTCCAAATATATTTCTTAATAACAAAACAAATAAATGCACTTTCAAATCCCATGGGGAGCTTTACCTGACAATATAATGGGCTAAACAGCTTCAAGGATTTGATAATAATTCACTACAAGAATATTTCATCTAGTTGTATTTGTTTTTTCTTCCCAGACCTAAACTATTTCTTTTATTAAAAATGACAAAGACCTGATCCTGCTTCCATTTTAAGCATCGCTGCACCAGGTCTGATACAAATTTATTAATTTTTTTTTTTTTTAATCCTGGTCTGCTTCTCAGATGGAAACAGAGAGTATTTGCTTCTATTCACACCATACACCAAACTATGAATATTATTTCAGTTATGATTTCCTATGTGTCTGTACTAAGGAAAGAGTGGAAATAAAGGACAAAACCAATAAAGATTCAAAACCAAAAGCATATGTACGAGAGAGTAATACACAAAACAAAACAGGGGCTGTTAAACAGATGACTCCACTGAAATGTAAAATATTCCACGAGTTTTGGCAACTTTGAAATGTTAGGCTTTCTACATTTCATCTATTAATCATTCGAAGGAACTTTTTTGGTTAGCCAAAAGACAAAGTATTCCCTAACTGCGTTAGTGACTGTGTGCATGTAACTCCAGCCGTAACTACATGGAGAAATATGATGAAAAAACAAGGAAGTGGCAATAAATTAAAAATGATCAGCGACCAATAAGCATTAGAAAAAAATGACAGATTCTTAGGCAAATGGCAATAAACCAGACTATAAAAATCAGGAAACAGACTGGCGGAGTGTCTAGAAAATGTTAAAAATGAAAAAAAGGGACAATTTTGATGGAAAGTTTTCAGACAAAAATTAATTGCTTCACCACTGAAAAGAGTCAAATAATAGAAAGTTAAAAAAAACCAAAACAACCACAAACAAAAACCCCCACAATAGGCAAATCCCTGTAGATCACAAGCAGACAAAACTTCCAACACCAAATAAAACACTGTTCCCACTTAGGCTCCACATTATCACCTTCCTTTGGGAGAGTTCAATAATTGACAGAACCAGTTATTCCAATTAAAAAAAAAAAAAAAGAAAAAGAATCTGCATATTAAATAACACAGTTGTAGAGTAAACATAAAAGTCAGTACAAGAACAGTAAAAATACCTTTGCTCATAGCAATATGCTATTCATTTAGTTGCCTGGAGAGTATCACTCATGAGTCCTTTAAGTACTGTCACAACAAATCATTGGAAACTGATGAATACACAATCCAGGATCCCAAACAACAAACTATTACAAACTATCTATGTGTGAAAAGACTGCTGGAAATTCCTCTAAGCCTCTGTAAATAGCTTTGAGTTAGGCTGGTTGAGGGCCAGACGCCCACCAGAGGCAAATCCTTCCTGATTTTAGCTTCACTATAGCTGTGCATTTTATACCCAGTAAAGGTTATTCCCTTCTGGAAATGTGGGACCTTAGTTTTCCTCTTTCTGGTTGTGAGACTAAGACAATGACGCCTCTTGGTCCAACCAGCATGTATGAAAAAGGAATAATACTGTAAATATGATGTGAAGTTTTAGAAACTGGATAAAATTTAGTAGTTGTTCCTAGATAACTCTTGTGGAAGCAGAGCATCAAAATGAAAAGGTAATCTAAATTGGCCTGGGCAATATGATCTCACCACAAAGTTTGCATTTAAACTTTATGTTCCTCTGTAGAGGCTTATATTTTATGCAGAGTATCTCCAAGAGCACCACAATAGCAGCAGAAGAGCCAATACAGTTATATGTGTATTACAAACACATGGCACTTGCCTGGCTTTCTCCAGCTGGAGATACATCCTGAGGTGTACGGGGCGGAGAGGAGAAAGATATTTGAAATCTTAGAAGAGAACATTTTCACATTTATTTAGTTTTTTCAGAATGTGCTCCGCTTCTCCTGTGCCACGGCAAACTACCTCATCTGTAAACTGGCCATTTAAAGTTATTTAATTTGCATGTAATCATTAATTAAACTATTGAGTGGAAGAGATATTCAGATCATGAACAAACAAACAAAACTGATCTCTAAGTATTCTGTTATCTTAATCGTTTTTGGAATGCTGATGCTTAGTGAATTGAGGTGCCAGGGCCATGGCAGTCAAAATAAAATTGCTAAAGTTGCTACAGAGGAATGGGGGGAAGGATGGCTGAGTGCCAGGGTTGCGTTCGACCCGGTGAAATAGAGATTCATGCTTCTGATCATTAAAAATACTTTCGGAAAATAGATAGGCGCAGGTGAGGGGTTGCTTTCATGGTGAAGGCATGCAGCTGAATAGCGACAACCTCACCCTCACAGTGGGGCTCAATGTACTGAACGGGGCAGAGCTACTCGTTTGATTAATTTAAGGAAAACATGGCCCTTTGAAAGCACTTTCCATCCATAGAAATGAAATTGTTATGTTTGGAGATTTTAGGGCAGGGCGGCTCAACATAAAGTGCTGAAAAATTTGAGGATGGGTTTTTTCCTCTGATTTGCAAGATATTTCCTTATTAGAATTTGAATTCGAATTGTCCCCCCACCTAATGGATCAGAATAGAGCACAGCTTTCCATACGAGCCTGACTTTCTTTATGTGGTGGAAACTGTAGGAGTACAATGAAATCCCTCATTTTTTTCTCATTCTTCTTTTTAACTAAAAACCAGAAATATAAACATGAGGGTATTTTTAGGAAAGTCTCAGGATTCCGAAAATATGCAGAGCATTTGAACTCACAGCAAAGCAGTGTATCTCAGACTGAGGGTCTTTATGGTTTTCTCCCTTTCTCCTCTCTTTTTTTTTCTTCTCATCTGAAACAAACTGATTATCAAAGCCCGGTCAGTGAGCCTAATGCTTCACAGTGTGTGAGAGCCACTAAACTCAATGGACACTCTGCTGAGTTCACTGTGAACATCACGTCTTTCTTTCCAGGAATAATGGTTCCAAATGTCAATAGCTGTTTTAGCCATGTTTGATAGGTAAAGTAATGTCTGAGATGGTGCTTCTCAGACCCTAGCTATAAACGAGGATTACTAACAATTTTTATGCATTTTGTTATAAACTGAGACCAACTGTGAAGTGACACTGACATGTACCAGCAAAAAACCGACAAAAATCAAATACTTTTCTATGCCAATTGTGCACAAAGAGTTGGATCTAAGCATTATTATAACAGAGCCTTTCATGTTGCTATAGGCATGGTTGTGTTTGCATTTTCATAATAAAACCTATTTTCAGGGGGTTTATAACTCGGCTGTAAGAAATTTACTCTGTGCTCCAACTTGGCATAACAAGGTATCAGCCGGAGAGCTGCAGCCCTTGAGCTTTAACGTTCCCACTCTGCTGCAGGAAGAAAGGGTTTGTTTGTTTGCTGGTAGGTGTTTGATGAAATTCATTCTGCAAAGCCAACGCGGGCACATGTAAGGGATCTGACGATCCCAGATATGGTGGACCAAAGTCTAGTTCCAAATCTCTATCTGTCTGCAGAAGTCCTGCTGAAGAGTAACTAGGGGAACTGCACGTGGAGTTGGGTACCAGGAGGTGTGTGTGTGAGGCACTTTTCTAAAAACCGAGCCCAAACCCACCCTTTGGTGTTCGTTCCTTCACAGTGAGAAATCACTTGTAGTAACACAAAAAAGCACATTTTGCAGGATTGGTGTGTTTGAGAAAAAAGTGGGAGAAATCGATCAGGAAAAACTCAAGAAGGAAATTAGTTTCGCGGAGAGCTGACAGCGGGGGGAGCAGCCTGGTTTCTCACAAAACGGAGTTTCACACCGTAGGTCCAGTTCTGCTGCCACGTGCTCCCCAAGCACGGGGACCACAGGGAAATACAGCTGTTGTGCAAGTGCGGGCTGGGAGAGGGAGAAGGGATTTTTGTTGTTTTTTTTTTTTTTTTTTAGCTTCTTTTCAGACAGCTGGAGCATGAGAAGTTGGAAAATGATGCATTAAACTGGAGCCTGTGCTTAGCGCAAGCCACTGCGGAGGTTGGTACAGCAGGTAATGGGCTCCAAGGGACCCTCTGCTTAGCAGCTGTGCTGTTTCCCACTGGAGCCCTTCCAAGATGCATGGCTTTTTTCTTGGGGGACTGAAGGTAAGACTAGGAGTCAGGAAGTAATAAAATCTCATTATTACCATTTATTGTTAGTAAACATTTATGCAACGGTAATATCTGGAGGTGCCAGCCAGGTACCGGCTGTTTCTCCATCACTCTTTATCTCAGCTGAGCCCCTCAATGACTGAACATCAGGAACACGCAACCTTTGGATGTCTGGACTTCCCTACGACTTCCCATGGCCTTTTGTAAGGACTGGTTGCTAGAGCTCACAATCGGGAGGACGGGGTCTCGTACTCAGTCTTGCTGGAGGATCTGGCACACAGAAGTCTTTGGTGGGTAACTACGGTCCTTGATACCCGCAACATGAACGGACTTCTCCCAATCACTGATTTAAGGAGTGAGTGGGGGGAGGGGGTGGGAGAGCAGACAAATCTTTACAAGCTGCAAAGTTACTATATCTACAAGGCACAGACAGAGCCAGAACCGTGGGGAACACAGGATGGAAACAATCTGCAGAGCAGATTTGCCTGGAGCTATGCTGCCTTTGAAAGGAATGATACTGCTGGCGGCGGTGGGGTGGGGGACGGGCAGAGACGCAGGGCTACACCTGTGCAGCAGGTACCACCACTGCTTCGCTCACCACCCTGCGCTGGCCTCTGCTCTTACTAGGGTGAGATTCATACCAGAGGGAACTGGGGTTAAGGTCCTCCCTAGATTCAACAATCCCAAAGGAGCTTTTGGACATGTTTGGGGATTTGTTTGTGCCACCAAGGTTGGGACATTTCATCCCTTCACCAGCAATCAGGTGATTCCTCTATTCCCTGCCATTCCTCAACACATTGGGGTGGGCAAGGGGGTCAAGGGGTTGTGGGGGGTTTGAGGTGCTGAAAATGTTCCTACCAGGTAGGAGAAAGGTGTCCTGCTACCCCTGGGCGGTCCACCCAGGCCTGGGGTGCTGGAGGATGCAGAGGGTGGGTGCAGGGACCAGAAGGAGCGTGAGAAATTGGTGACCAAGGGATGGCAGCTGTAAGGGTGACATTGCTCCTCCCTCTACCCACAATTATTCGTGCAATGTTGAATGCACTTCAAAACACCGTCACTACGCCCATCACCTCGCCTCGGGGCTGTGCTGTGCTGCTCAGCACGGGGAGCTGAACCTCTTGCACCAGCGCAAAGCAATGCCACCCTCGCAGGGCGAGGACTAATTCCAGAGTAAATATCCTGAAATACCATCAAATACTTTTCAAAATGAATGTAATTGTCTGTTCCTTAGTAATTGTGTGTTGCTTAGTTTATCTTTATTTTTAAGCTACAGACTCATTTGGTGTTTGTATATTTTGCAAATGTAATTTGAAAATCTCCCACATAAGATAAATTTCCCTAACAAGATGTGATAGGGAATTCATGTCAGGCATAATAGGCAATCAAAGGAAATGCTGCATTTGGATCTTTTGTGCTATATGTATGAAATGTACAAAGTAATTATAAATCCTACAGTATCAAAATTGTCCATTTATGAGACGAATGTTGCTAAAAAAAGACTTCTGATATTCTGATTGTATTAAGAATAGCATAAACCCTGCTTGGCCAAATTCACCCTGGAATAACTTAGTTTAAACAAGGAGCATATGTTTATTCTCTGTATTTAAGTATTTTCTATATTGTAAATAATACTCAGACAAATTTAAATCCCGTGACTGTTCCCTAAGGTAGCTTAAAAAAATTAGCCAAATACTTAATTTGGTTCCAACTTATATTTTAGTTGTTACTTTGGCCTACATTTTTTTAGCTTTTAACTAAAATTTAGAATCTTATATCAAGATGAGATTTAATGTAAATCAATTTTAAGGTAAAAAATTAACAGACTTGTTCCGCAGGCAGCAAAGTAATCATGGTAGATGCATTTATTGCAATGAGCTTGAAGCACATCTAGTCTACTTTTATGGCTCTTAAGGATTTTTTTGGTTGTTTTTTAATTGGTGCATATCACTTCTCATTTTCAGTGAAGACTTCTTAAGGTATTAATGATGCTTCCCTAGGAATTCTGAAAGGGACCTTTGACGCATCTTGGGCTTTATTTACACTGAGAAATACATCATATTAGGAAGTGAATTAACTAGCAGGGGTTACCTCACAGTGCGCTAAATATGGCTTTACTCTTAATGAATAAGTTTTGTTATGCTGTGTCCGTGTCTACATTAAGGGCTGAACCATGTGCAGCATTACATGGATTAAAACATATTACTTTCTGACAGGAGATGTTCTCTGGTAGACTTGTCCCCTTTCTCTACTAGTCCAGGCTAAATTCTGCTTGAATAACCAGGAAAAAACAGAAAATTACCTCCTTTTCATCTTCTCATTCCCACGACCAGTCTTCTGCTTCTATTATTTCACTGACCCTGAACTCCATTTATATGCTGGCGGGTGTAATGGAAGAGCTATCATGATGGGCAGAGTTTCCTTCAGCTTTTTCCTTTCCCTACCAAACAAACAGCATGGATGAGGCTGGGTTCCACCTTCCGCCTTTGCTCATACATGGATCTCTCTCTCCTCGGAAGATAGGTTTCACAGTATGCATAACCTTTGCCAAACTGTCATAGCAACAACCGTAAAATGGCTACATCTGTGTTTAAATGGATTTGCTAGGACTTATGGGATTTTATTTTTTTTTTTCCCTATGTGAAAATGTACTTCCCAGGAATAAGAAATGAAAACCTGCAAGGAAAGGCAATGTGAGTTAACACTTACCAGCTGGAAAAGGGAGAGAGCGTGAGCAAATAGCAGCAAGTTCATTCAAAAGCTATAGCAGCTTGTTTCTGTGAAATTTAAAGGATCAGTCCCAAAAAAGGCATGCTGGGGGAAAAAATCTGTTAGAGGACAACTTTTTCCAGAGAGAGTTAATAGAGACCAGACAAAGAGGAAGGCACTCCCTGACCTCAGACACTTTGCTGCAGAATGAAAAGGCAGTACCAGCTGTACAAAGGAAGATAGTATCTGACCAAGTTGAAATAGTCCCGTAATATTTTATTTTTGCAACAGTTCAAGAACAATTCAAGAGCTCTGATTATCAGTCTGGTTCATAAGAGTCTTAAATTATAAATGAAATGCATGAGACGCTAACATGGAAAACGATGTCCCTTATGTTTAGTGGTAATGTATACTTTAATACGCTATGATAGCGTGTATGTCATGAAAGGGGTTACGGCCACATCCCACCTCACACCCCCCGTCTGCAGTCACACGGAGCGTTTGATCATCCCAGCACGTGTCCTCCCCCCGCATCCCTAGCGCCCGTCGGGGAGAGCACGTGCACCCCAAGGGGCCGTGCGAACCCCGGCGGGGGCTCCCTTCAGCAGCTCTCAGAGTTGAAGCCGTTACAGCTGGTACCAGTTACAGCTGGTACTAATTAATACACCTAAAAGATGCCCAAAAGGATAACAGAGTGCTCCTCAACAGATGCACCGCGAGAGATTACTCTGCCGGAAATAGTTTTAATCCATCATCAATAATATGTTGATTTATTCAGTTTTCCATTTGATCCTAAAGCTCTGGTGTGTGTGTGCATTTCTGAAAAACTGTGACAGGCAACAGTAATGACAAAAAATAAACTGAAGTTCTAAAATTAAAAAAAATTCAATAAGCTCAGCGATTGAGAGTCCAGTATGCCCTCCCTGGGAGGGACATCCACGGCCCATAGGAGGTGTATCTCCTTCTTTCATGTGGAGCCCACCTTGGCTCTGTTGGGAAAAGACATCCCGAAGGGTGCGATAGTGGGGGCTGACCCTGTCCCCAGATCCTTTCTCCCCATGGGGTGCCTGTTGCAGACACCAGGCAGAAGGTCCCAAGCCAGCCTTCGGTCTGCAAGAGTCCCTTTGTGCAGGTCAGCCTCAAATCCAAGGGCAATTCACAAAATATCCCCCAAGCATCCCCCAGCCAGTGTCAGCACAGTTCAGCAACGTTCGTCCAAGTAGGAGTGATATCAGACATAATTCTTTGTTCCTGTTGTTATTCTGAAGGTTAAGGGTGCAAAGTTTGGAGAAGTTTTCATGTCAGCTCTAAAATATAAGGAAATGTCAATCTTCCTTGTTAACTTGTCATGAGCATGCAGACAAAAGAGAGGATACAGGTGAAGACAGAGGTGCCATTCCAAGATTTCTCCTAATTTGGAAGGAAAAACTGATCAGGTCAGGGATTTCTTGCTACTAATGTTTTGAAAGTTTCTGTGTAAATACATCATCAGGCATCATTAAAAATTTGGAATTCAAGCTAGTCTCTGTTGAAGGGCATACATTGCATTGCAGCACAGGAATATATTTCGTTTTTATGCATAATTTGGCAAGTTTGGGAAAATGTTTCTTTGCTGAGGGTCAGATATGCCCTTCAGACACTTTTGGAAGGTCACAAGTTACCATGAATCTTCCCATTACCCAGCAAAAAGTCAGAAAATCACCTTCATCTTATATGGTTGAATTACACATCATGACTTTCCTCCCTCTGTTTACACAAATATTAATAGAAGGATTTGACAGAATGTGATAAATTTTCTTTTCCTGAGGTGGGCCAAAAGCAGTTTAACAGATCGAATCCTGTTCCTCTCCCTTTGCTGTCTGCTATGGCGAAGGTTGAAAAGATGTAATTTTTTTCTTTTCAGGCCATCATCATCAGCGATGATCTGAAGATCAGCCCGGAGCTGACTGTAGGGAGAAATCGGTGCAATTGAACATCTAACACAGAGACTTCAACTGTGAGACTGAACACAGCGGGGGTAAGTCAGCATCGGCTGTGTCTCAAATCCCCTTTATTCCTTTCTGGTTTGGCTGTAGGCTTGGGGGCTGCAGGCAGTACCACTATATTTTTGCTTTGATGTGTCCTCTGAGTGGTGGGTAAAGCGAGAAGCCCATACGCTGTGATTTACACTTCTACTGACGGGACAATGGCTCCGGGGTGGAGCTGTTGCTCAGGAGTGATTCTTGCAAAGCTTCAGGGAGGGTTTTTGTGTTCTCTTGAGGACAGCTTTTGATGAACCTTCTCATGAGTGTGCTCTGCTCTGTTCTCCCTTCAACGTGCAGAAGAGAACATGGGCAAACCCATCATCAGGGGATGGCTGCAAGGGAGAGGTGATGGTATTCAAAGCAATGTTCTGTACAGGTATTCTCCACAAAAGTCCTTTACGAGATCAGTTAGGGTATAGCTGAGAAATGTTTATACCAGCAAAAAGCCTCTGGTTTATTTAAAGTCTGATTCTCCGTCCTCCTGGATCTTAGTCTGAATTTTGCTCACAATAAGATTCCCTTTAAGCTGCTCTATTTGACAACAGATGTGCATTTATATAAATAAAAATCTTACAACTTTAAACAACTGAACCACTGATTTTGAATATACGTTTCATAACGCACACAAACACTCCCACATGAGTAAAATAGCTAGAGCAAAGAATTAATCATATAACTAGTTAAGTTAAGTTAGCCATGGCCTTATTTTTCTTATTTAACTTATTCACCCTCCTTGTGCTATTCATTAAACATACACAATGGAAGATTGAAATGAGAAGCGAAGGAAAAAATCTATCATAATGGCTTTTTTTTAAAATTTTTTTTTAAATGTGCCCATTTAAATGGCTAATCCTTCTCCATGGTAGCTGGGCTTTTGGGGAAGATATTTTAACATGGCTGAGACATTCCTTTTCATACTTGGCCTTTTTTGGCATTGGATTTGTTTTCATTGTTTGAAAAGATGGGAAAAGAAGATGCTTAGAAAAGTTCTGAGAACATATCCAAGGTACAAGTCAAAACAGAAATGAAATAAAGCCTTACGTGTTAGTGAAGAGCAGCACCAACCTCCTGGCATGTTGAACTGTAATAAGCAACCATCTGTCCAAGCTTCTTCTGTTTCACAAATACTTTATTACCATTAACCAAGCTCAATAAACAAGTAAACATCCCCTCCCTTGGCCATCGACTGACACTTGCCACAGAGTTCATGTTATTAATGAGTTTGTGGCGTAGGAATAAACACAACGCAAACATAAACTCACCAGTGCCAAGGTTCATGGCAAACACAGTGCTAAGAAAGACAAGCAAAAATAGAAGGTTGTTCCTAAATGCACAGCCAACTAAATGGGTGATGGGGGTAATCAAATCTGCGGTTTATCAAAAATAACCCTGGCAGCAAGGGAATAACCTGCAGGTGAACGTGAGGGGGTGTCAATATGGCCCCGAACACTGTAGCAGAAATTCTGAGCTGCAGACGGTAACAGAAAACGGGTGTTCAATGGCTCCTCAAGATCAGCTGCTGAAACGTAGGGGAAACTGGGCACCAAAATCCCGAGGCCTTGGGGTACTTGGAAAATGGGGGTCAGATTTCCTACCAGATTTTGGCCAGAGGATCTCGGTGCCGGCATTCTCTTTAGACCTACCTGCACATGTCTCCATTTCTCTCCTTGATGTCAACAGGAGTTCCCTGCATGTGGGGAAGAGCTGAATATTACTGTCAAGATCTGCCGTGCAGATCTGAGAGAAGAATTTTTGTCCTTAAGTGTTGAAAATGTAATGATCTATTTGATAGTGAGAAAAAAAGACAGAAACAGTATGAAGATTTTTAAAAGAAAACACACACACACACACACACACAATCCAAGCGGCCTTTGAAGTCAATGGCTTTGAAATAAAAAGCAGCCACTTTACCAGCCACGTGAAACATATTTTGTTAACATCCTAGGTGTTGTATTTAAAACTGAGTTGGTCGAATTTTGCAGGCAGAGGCTCGAATATAACTGGAAGCAGAGATCATATCTGTGAGTCTCAGGATGTTATTAATTGTTTTAAATGAAAATAATGCATGATAGCAGGCCAGGAGATCTCACTAGGCCATTTCCGAAGGAAGGTATTTTGGGGAGTCACCGGAGAGTGACTTTATTCTTTCTGTTCCTCTAACAGAGCAGCCACCGAACCCCTTGCCTTGTAGGACCCATTTGATCCTTTAGCATGAATTAATGTCAGGATTTCCAAAGGGATTTGAGATTGATGAGGGACCAAGCACAACTGTCCTTTGATGGGATTTGGGAGCCTAACTGATTTAGTCTCCTTTAAAAGCCTCGGCTTGCATACCGCGTGTTGCTGGTTATTTTGAGTACCGCAGGTAAGGGGCACTAATGGTGATGGCCTGAAAAGAAAAAATTACATCCGAGGAAAAAGGCAAGTCTCTAGTACATATCCTAATCCCAAAATGGTATAGAGACCACCTCATTTTGACTAATGTATTGAAACGTGGAGATTAGTCTCCCTATGCGGTAGATAAATTGCATTAACATGATTAAAAAACTCAGCTAAACTGAGGCTCCTTTTCTAGTTAATAGAGGGTCAGACTTCATTAGTTCCTCAGTGAAAGCAGACCTCTTCATTTAGGGAAGTGGAAACTTGCCGTTCTCTGGAATGGCAGATATCTGTGTGCACAAGTTGAATCTCACATTTTGCCTCATCCTTATGGGTGGGATTTTTTTTTTAATTTTTTTTTCAAAATGGAAGGTTTGGGACAAACGCTGTGGGAATGAAGGATACTTGCTAAAAATATGTCTGCTTTGATGCTTTTGCTAATTTTATCCCTTGTGAGAGAAGTCTGGCTCACAGCAAGGAAGGGACATATAAATACTCCACAAAACCCTTATGAGCTTATCATATGGACTATTTGTGAGGAAAAAAGATACCTCCATATACGCACGTGTATCTTCCATTCACACAAATGGAGAATCTCTGGATGGATACAGGGAGGGAATTAATTCCTTTCTTAGCGAATATTTTTCTTCAATGGAACTATAACAAAAATACTGCTGGGAGTTTTGGAGTAACACCTTTGCTAGTTGTTACCATGCCTGTTAGGAATTGTTTACAGGATGGACTTCATACTTCACAGCATTTAAAACCAAGTACATAATAATTCTCTTTTTTTTTCCCCTCCACAGTTCACGTATCTTTTAAATTCATACAAGAAAAATAGAGTCTATCAGTTCTTGCAACATTCCGTTTACACTGAAAATGATGAATGTCATTCCTTGGAGAGGACTTGCTAGAATACTAATTCTTTCTTTGTTTTTATTTTTTTTTAACCAAAGCAAGATTTATGAGTGAACAGATTCGCTTCCAAGATGAAACAGAAAAACATCTGCAAGATGAGAATTTACTTGCATTATTAGCGCTATTCTTTCCACACTGATGAGTAGTACAGATAATCCCATTCATTATAGACATCCATAACTTTGCGAGCAAACATTTTAACTCCTTAAAGATGCCAGCACAGATCCTGCATCACAGCAACAACTTTCAGTCAAAAATAGAATGGAAACTATAGAATATACTTCACAGCAACACTCGGCGTAGCTCATGCGGCATCGCTGTCAGGGATCTGTTCTGATTTCCTTTACACCGCTTAGATACGGGTGTAATTAAGGGCTTCTTCATGGAAGTTGGCAAGATTTAAACTGGTCCAAGGGAACTAGAATCACTTGTAATGAGTGGGTTATCGCAGTGGGTCTGATCTTATCAGAAACCCCCCACTTCTTAATAGTGCATGTTTTTCAGCACTGTGCACCCAATGATTCAGTAATATTTGCTGACATTTGTTTGCAGAGAGACTTTCCTATCATAAAATGTTGGGGTTTTTTTCTCAGGGATGTCTTAATTTTGATAAAAACAGGTTCATGTTCAAGAGGAATGTTTCACTAGTCATTCTGGTTTTGGTTTGATTCAATTCAGTTTCTTCCGAGAAGTTTTAAAATACGTCTGCTTTTATTGTAACATTCTGGCATAATCAAAATTAAATGTTTTAAAATGTCCATCGCATGGCCTTAAAAATAAAACATTTTTAAACATGAAATTCCTGAATACGTCTCAGTTTTTACCTTTGTCCCTGTTTAAAGTCAAAACTGTTTCCGTACATCATACACTTGTAGGACCAGGGCCGGGATTGGGTCTATACAAGTCCAACCTAAGAATCTCAGATAAAACCTTGGTTGCTTTGAAAACAGGATTTCCTTTCAGTTTCTGAAAGTCAGCTGTATCTTTTTGTCATACACATAACTCAATGTCCGGTGTTTATCAACAGCTGTCGATATTTCAGCTTGATTTCAGACTGATTTACGAACATGCACCTGACCACCCGCGTGTGGTGGGGTCCCTGCCTCGCTGGGCTGCTACATTTTCAGGGAGAGACTAAACCACGGTTACAGCTATCAATCACGTAGAAACCATTTGTAGATGAGAAACACCTTATACCTGTGGAGAAACGCCTTATATGTATCAATAGACAATTTCTACTTGGAAAAACCAGTCCACAATGCAATACTTAAATGAATTTAAGAATCTGGAGGGAACTTTCTTATCCCTCGAGACCAGTATGAAGACGCTGGCGTGGCCTGGAGCCAGGCTGCCGCTGCTGCTCCTTCTGTTGACGCGTGGCAAGGCACCACGTTGTGTGGCAGACGAAGAGTGCGGTGAGCCTCCTGGTTGATGAAAATAGAGAAAATTGACTTCCAAAGGTAAGTCTGTGATCACACAAGAGGGGCACTTTTAAGAAGGCTGCAACAACAAACCCAAGGAATATTATTTTAGACCAATGCCATGCATCGGTACTTAATTCTCAGCTGTTTTCTTTACAGATGTTCTGATGAGGTCAGGTAACGTGAGAAGTATGAGTTGTCCCCTCACCATGTCTAAGGATTTTTATTAACACCTTATGTAAGTACTTGGGGATTTCGTAAACAAAATATCAGATCATTACGGTAGAGATGGTTATTAAAATCAGAATTTTAAGAAGCATAAGAATGAACATTATTCTTGGAAGGATTACACAGCCTCAAAACTGAGCAGACTTGTGACCTAAATGAGCAAATGTCACCAACTGCTCTCTGTAAATGGAAACCTGCCTGGCACTGTGATAATAATATGTCATCAGGAATAAATATTTTGCCATTTCTAATAGCAAGAGGCCATTTTTATGCTTTGTAAGCATTAATGGTCAAGTCTGAATGAAATGTCTTGGGGCTGTTTTAAACCTCCTGTGCATTAGAGATCTGTGTGTTGGCTGGAGAGGACCTCACTTCTCCACCCACCCGCGCGGCGCCGAGAGCAGCAGAGCTGCGAAGTCAAATTAAGGTGATGAGGCTGACGAGAGCCTCTGCGCAGCTTTGCTCTCCTGTAACACCTCTTGAGCTTTTTCAAGGAGGTTAAGTGGACTTATGGGCCCGGCTCCCACTGAAATTTGGGTGTCTGCCTCTCCGTGGCTCGTCTGAAAATCCCAGGCTAATACGTTGAGAAATATTCTGACTTCAAAAGAGGACGATATGCAACCATAACCACTCAGGGGTTCTGATGCTGATAATACAGTACTTAGAGGGGACTGCTCATGCTACCCAGTATGATAATACCGGAATTCACAAGAAAGAGCTGTGAGCCTCTAGCACTTACCAGCTGTAATACTGAACAGATTACACAGAAAAATCAGGCAAAAAAAAAGTAATATGCTTTCACCTCACAGCAAGAAACGCTGAAGTTCAGGAAGAGGAAATGTGTATTAAGAGAGCAGGTTAAAAATCTACATTATCCCAGACTTTCATGAAATCAAAATGATAGGCACGATGCTAAGTTATTATAATGTATTTATTACCGGAATTGCTTTCATATTTAACTGATTTGGCCCATCTTGAGACCTGTTTTAAAATGCACCACCTTGTCCACCTTTCCATTTTCATATGAAAAACAGGAAAGCAAAAACTAATTTACTCAGGGAGACACATCGACTGTTTGCCCGTTTATCTCTTACAGACCACCCCTCAGTCCAATGTTGACAGTACATGATATTCCATTAATCTGCCTAATGAAAATTTAACCAGTGTTATAAACAAATAATTGGCTATTATCCTCTCAAAGATCCCGAATAAATTACTTCTGCTTATTTTTTTTCCCTCTTCTCTCTCTCTGCCTCTTCCCCCCTCCTGCCCCTATGCAGAAGCCGGCTCTTTCTGACTGATGTCACAGGAGAAGAAAAAAAATATCTGTAGCTGCCAGTCTGCTACTGCAGGCAGCGAAACCTGGGCTAGACGTAAGGGGATGCTTCAGGAGTGGCCCCACACTTGCGCGGCTTTAGCTTTGGTTATTTGAAGAGGAGCTGGGCTGCGCGGCTCCCACCCCATCCCCTGCCCACTCTGTGATTCCTCCAGTGCCTGAGATGCCTCCAGTTACATCCCCAACTCCTCCAGCTCTCTGAAGTCGCACAAGAGTCACGGCCGCCTTTCCCTCATCCCTTGCACTGGCCTCCCTGTTTTCCTCTTGTGTGTGTGTGTGCAGGAGCAGGGTAGGGTTTTTTCCTTTAACATGGAATCATTCAATAGTTTAGGTTGGAAGGGACCTTAAAGATCATCCTGTTCCACCCCCTGCCCTGGGCAGGGACACCTCCCACCAGCCCAGGTCGCTCAAAGCCCCGTCCAACCTGGCCTTGAACCCCTCCGGGGATGGGGCAGCCACAGCTTCTCTGGGCAACCTGGCCCAGGGGCTCACCACCCTCAGAGTGAAAAATTTCTTCCTGATACCTAACCTAAATCTCCCCTCTTCCAGTTTGAAGCCATTACCCCTCATTTTATCACTCCATGCCCTTGTAAAAAGCCCTGCTCCGGCTTTCTTGTAGGCCCCCTTCAGATACTGGAAAGCTGCTGTAAGGGCTCGGTTTGCCCGGAGCCTTCTCTTCTCCAGGCTGAACACCCCCAACTCTCTCAGCCTGTCTCCGTCAGAGAGGTGCTCCAGCCCCCTGAGCATCTTCGTGGCCTCTGGACCCGCTCCAACAGGTCCATCTATGGCATGTGAATATCTAAGTGGTGTGAAAACTCTCTTTATTTAGAGCAACTAAAGTTGAGAGGGACTCTAAGATAATGAATCAGCCAGGGAATTATTTCCAGCCCTAGCCAGCAGCGGCACATCTCGGTTCACGCAGTGCACGAGGGTGCCGGGTCTGCGTCCACCCTCCGACTCGCTGGGCAGCGAGGACCCGTACGAGCCACAGGGTTGGGACTAATCCACCCTGCTCTCCCACCTCACCAAGCCTATCCCCACGCCTTTACCCGTGAAGTGAGGAAAATGCTATTTAAACCAAACGTATGATTTTTTTATTTTTTTTTACAGCCAAGAATTATATACAATTTTCACAATAGGATGTAAAAAAGCATTTGCCAGGTATATCTTTGCAATTTACGCAATGTTTCTTCGCAAACACGAAACTAGCCATTCCTAACTGACGCGGTATTCGTGAGAGCTAAAATGGAGAAGAGCGAGCGGCGCGTTTTTCAGACAGATCCTGAGCTCTTTTAGGATATTGTTCATTGCTAAGATGCACCTCAGCATTCACAGACACTTTAACATAGTGCTGAACAAATAATTAATTTTATTTTCCACCTGATAGACGTACAGGGAAAAAAAAAGGTCTAAACAAAAACTTTCACAATATTTGGCAAACCTAAATAATTAATTTCAGTTCTGAGCTTTTTTTTTTTTTTTAAATAAAAGCAAGACAGTAGTTCCATAAAAGCACTAAAGTACCATTCACAAATCCCGCAAGGAGGAGGAGGAGGAGCAATTATCTCTTGTCCCGAAGCAGCTCCTGATGCCCTTGGTCCATGTCCCCCCCCATTATGGGAATTCAGAAAGTTGCTGGGAAGTTCAGCAGAGGCTCTGCATGAGGAGACCGATTTACAGAGCAGCTCGGCTTCTCTCCAGAAGTCATTCCCACTATGCCGAGAAGAGCAGCAGCTATCCTCCACACCAAGAAGCTGTTCTTTATTGACCTACTTTGGTTTACAACCCAGAATATTAAATTTGGGGTTTTTTTTAGTATAAATCCAGGCCATAAATGATGACGGTCCACGCACGTTCCATCATCCCTGCTGGTGGAAGCAGCAGCCCGCAGCAAGGCGCTGGGGGGCGAAGAGGCATTAACCTCTCCAGCTGTGCCAGCCTTTTGCACCTGGATCCTGAGCCAGTGTCTCTGCTCCAGAGGAAGCAAGTGGGAGATGAAGAAACAAAACTTTCAACTATATTTGTCAGTTGTAAAAATAAATACGCCTGAGGGTCAGAGCTGGTGTGGACGTAGGAACTCTTTCTTCTTTAAAGCCTTGAGGAAATTGCTTTGGGGGAGGGGGCCGTGGAGTTTTTTGTTTGCTTGTTTGTTATTTTTGAAATTAAGTGTCTGAAAAGAGGAGTTTCCCGTCAGCTCTAGATGCCACCAGTGGTGGCTGGTGCTGCCTGGGCAAGGGCTGGCACCAGCGGCTCCCTGGCGCAACGGGGATCAGCAGGCACTAAAGATAGAGCAAAGCCCAACGCGGGCACCTCAGGTTGTAGGAGCTGCTGCTCTTTGTTGGAGAAAATCCTTCCCTGTGGAAGCAACATTGCTGTCCTGGTGTAGGGGGAGTGAGGCTTCAGGTCCATTCCAGGAAAGCCAGTCTTTCCAGGGAGAAGAATTGGAAAACCAATGGCTCAGTCAGCCCGTGAGCCTTCATCCCCTTGAAGCGAGAGGAAGAGGAGCCACGGATGCGAGCTGCAGCCCCCCGCGCAGCCCAGCCCCGCTCTACCCCCAGCGAACAGGGACGGAGACTCAGCCCAAAGCCTGGCACCAGCCTAGGGAGCCATCCTGTCCA
Organism: Rissa tridactyla; assembly: GCF_028500815.1. Lineage (NCBI taxonomy): Eukaryota > Metazoa > Chordata > Aves > Charadriiformes > Laridae > Rissa > Rissa tridactyla. Next base: position 66,072,808 of record NC_071471.1, read on the forward strand.
GCAGAGAGCCGCGCTCTCCCCTTCCGAGAAGGCAAGCCAGAGCAACGCCAGCACTGCTTTTATCTGTAAGCGCTCAAATTAAGAGCAGAAATAAGATTTTTGCTATAATGACAAATTAATTCTTTCTTTCATAATTTTATTAAAATAAGCATCTTCTATCTTTTAACCAGACCTGACATATGCTTACATAGATACAACACACCCTGTAACCTAATCTGCTAGCAATCTTGAAGCAATTAACTCCTTCTAATCTTTAGCTAACAAAGCCCACCATGCAAAAGGTCCCCGGAGAACAACACTCCAAAGGCCGCCGTAAGCTCCCTCTGACTATTCCTCTATTATTCGGTGTGTAGGAGCTCATTGGAGTGCTCAGAGAGCAGGGATTCGTTTGAAACAACAAAGATGAATCACCACAGATCATAAGATCTTCATTAACTCCTTATTTCTCTACTAATTAACACAAAAGAAATGACTTGAATGGTTGACAGGCAGCGAATGACCCACAGCTCAGTGGTTAATAGGATGCAAATGATGCCTAATGAGGGTCTCTAGCTGCAGTCTGGGCATCTGGCCTACTATTTTTGTTGGGGATTCAGAGTGGGTTTGAGATGAAAACAGTTTAACCAATAACACAGGCTGCAGCTTGAGTTCATGCTAAAGTCTATGAATTTATGAGTCCCGCACACATCAGAATTAGCTTAAATCGCTCATCAACAGGTTTGTATCCGCACAAAGCATTTCAGAGGCAAGAAGTCTTGCCTTCCATGAGACACAGCAACAACAATTACATGTTTTACGGGCTAGTGGTTTTTTTTTTCCCTGTGCAATAAAAATAGTTAATTTACAAATTCCTAATGACGTCTCAGTTTACACGGGAGACAGATTCCCAGATATCAGCAATACTGCCCTCTAAAACAGTTCATTCAACTGCCCCGTTTCTAATAGAAAACAAATTTGGGGTGCTTCATATTTTTTTTTTCCCAGAAACTGTTTCCAGCTGAGTCTCTATGATTAAGTAACAGCTTTCAGTGAAGAGATGTGGAACTACCAAGAGTTCCACAAGTCCCTCCCTCCCTCCCAGAAAGTTTTAGAGCAGCTTCAGGTTGAGCTTTTGATTCAGCCACTTCTGTGGGGTTCTATTCCCTCTGCTTCTTCCATGTACATACAAAAGCAAGGTCTGGCGTAAGAGTGAAATACAGTGATTTCCCCTGTGTGTGCATGCCCGCTGTGGCTGCAGGGTGGGCTAAATTCCCCTATTTCTCACCACTCTCCAGCCAGAGGTTATCAACCTTTCCAATATGGTGGTGCAGCGGCTCACCTAATCACTTTTATTACCAACTGCGTGAGTCAAGCTGGTTAAATAGGTTTAAACAGGTCAAATAGCAGATCTTTGCTGCCACAGATGACTTTGAGCAAGGAGTAGAGAACATTCACACCACTCCGTTTCCGCGAGCACGGTCACCCAGCTGCCAAGGGCTCTCCTGATGCTGCCTGGAGGACGCTCCTGCGTGGGCAAAGAAGTGCAGAGATTTATAGGAGGTCTCATCCATGGACCGGGATGGCCCTTCAGCTGGGATAGGCTTGTGCCAATCTCTCGAGGGTGTTGCTCCTGCTACCGGCTCCCATCACCTTGTGTATGACGCACCTTCCTGGGCAGCTTCTCTGCTGCCCGCACTGCACCATGAGACGTTCCTCCAGGGATGCTGCAGGGCTAGAAAAGAGCATCGTAGCTGGATTAATATGCAAAAAAAAAAACAACCCCAAAACCCAAACTGAGTTCTTTATTTTAAAATATAAAATTTGAATGTGATAAGTTTCTCTTAAAAGACTCTACGAACTATAACTAGCTGGCAGTGGGGTACAAACAGGGTTTCACACACACAAATTCTATTTCAACTGCCCAAAATCTGTACGTGTATTCCAAGCACATCTGTACTTTATCTGACAAATCTTGATGTGTTGATATTCTTAAACAACCACCGCTTTAAAAGACGCAGTAATCAATACACTTCTACCAAACACACAGAGTTACAGTCCCGTGACAAAGGCAAACGTGTAATATCTTCTTGTTTTTCAAAATAACAGTTTCCATTTTGTTATGTGGAAAAAACAGTTGACCAGAAAATACCTTTTCTTTGCCGTAAACTCGTATTGAAAACCCCAAGCACTGTGCCAGCGGAGAGCTGGCTCTGCACACCCCTTACGCCTCCTATTATTGTCAGTGTGCATCCAGGAAGCGTCAGTCTAAGACCATTCAGCCATACATCATTCCCATTCCATCTTTTTATTGGATGCCTTCCATCCGGAGACGAGAAGCAGAGCGCACAAGGCGCTGAGGTACCGTGCTGGGGTGACGTGCAATAGGCATGCAAAAGCTGGTGTAACATCACCTTTGCTGGACATGGGCTGCTCATCCCGAGGCACTTAAGGGATTAATGAAATGAAATTGTTTTTGGGCTTGCTGCACTCCCTCTTATCTTTTAAATCCATAATGTCCCACAGAAGGCAAAATGTAGTAATTTTAGTCAGCAGCCTCTCATTAATTTTCTACCTTTGGGGGAACGTACGTTTATAGAAAGAGGGACTGTATGGAGGCTAAGCTCATCACATTGCTTTTCACTTACAGAGCTCAGCATGGCACAGCAGAGGCAGAAGCATTAACACGCTTCAAATGAAAGCGTTCTTTCAGAGTGGATGCACATCTCAACTGTGTCTGCAGCTATACACATCTTTAAATATATTTTTTCATATATGTGTGTTTATACACACATATATATACAAACCTATGGAGTCATCAGTTTTGAAGATAATCTTTTAGGTTAAGTATTTTCCCACATTAAACTGATAATTATCCCCTCCTTTTCTTCCTCCGTCCCCAGACACCAAACAAGCTGGATTTTTGCTTCATGTATTATTTATGGAATGGAATTAATATGCAGATTCACAAAAACTTAAAAACTCATAATTATTCATAAAGGGCTTTAAGGTTATTTAGTACATATTTATGAAACTTTATGTTTGCTAGGAACTGTGTTTGAAAGTGCTATGGAAGGGTGTTGACTGAGGTTAATTACTAGCATGGAGAGTAATCTGAGAATGATCAAACTCTTTGAATGAAAATATTTGTCAGTATTTCTGATCTATATTTAAGTGAAGTAATGGACATCAATAGCCTCGCAAATATATTCTGAAATGGCTGGGCAAGAAAGATTTGCATATCTAATGCAAACAACCAATGAGGAAAAATGTCTAGTTAGCCACCTTTGATCGCCAGGCAAATGTAATAAATGATAGAGATTTATCCTGTTTGTTGTCCATCTGTGGTGAGTTATGCTGAGTTATGTTCTTATACAAATATGCTCTAGTCTACAAAATATTAGCAGCAATTTAAGGTAGCCAGAATCCCCCACTCTTTTCTGGACTAAGATCCAGAAATGCGGCGTGAGCTGTTTGTGATGGCCAAGATTTCTCCAGAAGTTACTTGGAGTGGAGGCTGTATGTAAATAATACATTATATTGGGTTTATATTTACATAAATCTTTCTATCTTATGCATAATTAACCTCCTTTCTAATCCATTCTGCTCAAAGGTTGGAAACCTATAAAATATGTTACGGGTTACGTTATATCAAGCAAGCAGCGGTGGCGGCAATTCAGGAAGGTAGGAAGCACCCAAAATATTATTACAGCTCTAATCCTACTAACAAAGATGTTGATTTTATGACCTTGACTATTCCAGTGAAACCAACGGCGTAGTGCATGCGCTGGGTCTGTAAGTGCTTTGCAGAGGCAGATGTTTTCAGATGAAGATTTGGACCCTTTTTGTGATGTTAAACCGACTGACGAACCTGGTCTTTCTCCATCATCTTTTGCAGACCTTTCAAAGGGAGTTCAAGGACCACACCCATCCAAGGAGCAAGGATCTCTAGGTACCCTACATGTGGCATCTGCAACCACTATAGTGCTGTGAAAAATTCACCTAGTTTCTGACCAGTGAGAAGAGTCAACCATGTTTGGGGTGGATTGTACCTCTGCTGTGAAGGGGAATCTCTATGAGATTCCTCTGGTTGAGGAGGGGAGGAAAACTGGCTCTGCTGCAGGGACCAGTTTTGGCATCCTTGGATTCCTCCATCCGACCTCAGGGGATGTACAGGGACATCCTGTACACCCCCATCTGTACAGGGACAGAGCCCAGAAGCTCTGCGGCTTCTCCCTGACTGTGTCTTGGAGGCTGTCTCAATGTCTCTGTTCTGCTACGGGCTAAAATCAAGTAGTACAAATAAAATAGAATCATAGAATCACAGAATTGTTAGGGTTGGAAGGGACCTTAAAGATCATCTAGTTCCAAACCCCCTGCCATGGGCAGGGACACCTCCCACTAGATCAGGTTGCTCAGAGCCCCGTCCAGCCTGGCTTTAAAAACTTCCAGGGATGGGGCTTCCACCACCTCTCTGGGTAACCTGTTCCAGTGTCTCACCACCCTCATGGTGAAGAACTTCTTCCTAACATCCAGTCTGAATCGACCCATCTCTAGTTTTAATCCATTCCCTCTAGTCCTACCATTACCCGACATCCTAAAAAGTCCCTCCCCAGCTTTCTTGTAGGCCCCCTTAAGATACTGGTAGGCCGCTATAAGGTTTCCTCGGAGCCTTCTTTTCTCCAGGCTGAACAATCCCAACTCCCTCAGTCTGTCCTCATAGGAGAGGTGCTCCAGCCCTCTGATCATCCTCGTGGCCCTTCTCTGGACACGTTCCAGCACGTCGATATCTTTCTAGTAGTAGGGACTCCAGAATTGGACGCAGTACTCCAGGTGGGGTCTCATGAGAGTGGAATAGAGGGGGAGAATCACCTCCCTTGACCTGCTGGCCACGCTTCTCCTGATGCAGCCCAGGATACAATTGGCTTTCTGGGCTGCTGGTGCACACTGACGGCTCATGTTGAGACTCTCGTCCACCAGCGCCCCCAAGTCCTTTTCCTCAGGGCCGCTCTCAAGCCAGTCACTGCCCAGCCTATATTAGTGCTTGGGATTGCCCCGACCCAGATGGAGGACCTTGCACTTGGTCTTGCTGAACTTCATGAGGTTGGCAAGGGCCCACCTCTCCCACCTCTCCAGCCTGTCAAGGTCCCTCTGGATGGCAGCCCTTCCCTCCAGCATGTCAGCTGCCCCACACAGCTTGGTGTCATCAGCAAACTTGCTGAGGATGCACTCTATGCCACTGTCCATGTCGCTGATGAAGATGTTAAACAAGACTGGTCCCAGTACTGATCCTTGAGGGATACCACTTGTCACTGGCCTCCACTTGGACACAAACCCATTGACAGCCACTCTTTGGGTGCGGCCGTCAAGCCAGTTCTTTATCCCCTGAATTGTCAGTCCACCAAAGCCATATTTTATCAGCTTGGAGACCAGGATGTCACGCGGGACAGTGTCAAAGGCTTTGCTCAGGTCCAGGTAAATGACATCAGTTGCCCTCCCCTTGTCTATTGATGTTGAGACCTTCTCATAGAAGGCCACCAGGTTTGTCAGGCACGATTTGCCCTTGGTGAAGCTGTGTTGATTGTACCCAATCACCTCTTCGTTATTCTTCTGCCTCAGCAGTGCCTCCAGGAGGATCTGCTCCATAATCTTACCAGGCACGGAGGTGAGACTGACTGGCCTATAGTTCCCTGGTTCCTTCTTCTTTCCCTTTTTGAAAATGGGGATTATGTTTCCCTTTTTCCAGTCAGTGGGGACTTCACCAGACTGCCATGACTTTTTTGGAATATAATAGAGAGCTGTTTAGCTCTCCAAGCCAGGGTGTATCAGGCTCTTCCTCTTTGCCCTGGCCCTACTCTGAACCTGTGGAGCGTGGTTATCTGAACGGGGCTAGGAGGGAAAAGAGGATGGCTGAGCCCTCTGCCACACGGAAGGGCAGACCATCAGACAGAGAGTCTCCTTCTTCCACTGTTCGCAGAGGAGCAGTCCTTGCCAAAGATATTTTGAAATAAATGGAACAATAATATCGCCATAATAGTTGCCCTAAGTGCAATGACTATAGCCTGGATAGATTTGTAATCTCTTTTAATAAATACATTAAATTATTTGAAATAATGTCCTATTTGCCAACAGCTTATTCCATAAATATATATGGAATATAAAATAGGAGAGATTCCCTGACATAATTAAAATTGTACAGCCAAGTTGGAGGCAGGGAAGAGTGTTATCTTTTCAGCTGCAAACTATTTTACAGAAATATTTCTCACACACAAACCTTCTATTTACCTTTAGGGATGGCATAATTGCATATTGAAAACAGTGCAGCTCTGAGGCAGTGACGGCTGGTGCCTCCACCTTCTACCCCCCGCTATGACGGCGGCTCAGTCAAATAAACTACCGTTCCCTTCTCACCAGTGCCAAGCACGCGCCCTGCTCCAGACACCCGCAGAGACAATTCTGAATGTCGTGTTAAGATCTCATTTACCTTGCAACAAATATATTCCTGTGCCATCATGGAGGGGTAGCCTGGAAGTCCACCCTTCTCCGTGGCAAGGGCTCAAAGGCCACAGAAAATGCGCAGGTATTCTGCAGGGCTGGGGTGCTCAGAAGGGGATCTGGGGCTGGTTGCTCACATTGAGGTTGTAGCGAGGTGGGGGTCGGTCTCTTCTCCCAAGGAACAGGCAATAGGACAAGAGGAAACGGCCATAAGTTGCACCAGGGGAGGTTTAGACTGGATATTAGGAAAAATTTTTACACTGAAAGGGTTATCAAGCATTGGAACAGGCTGCCCAGGGAAGTGGTGGAGGCACCATCCCTGGAGGTATTTAAAAGACGGGTAGACATAGTGCTTAGATATATGGTTCAGTGATGGTTTTTGTCAGAGTTAGGTTGCTGGTTGGACTCAATGATCTGAAAGGTCCCTTCTAACCTCGGTGATTCTATGATTCTGTGATTCGGTGATCCATCATCTGCAGAAGTTCCAGTGCTCTCTGAGCAGAGAAGTCTGGCAGCCTAGCAAAGGATATGAAGGTTACAGCAATGGGGTTTTATCCTCTGTGCAGACTGGTTGGTAGAGAGGATGCTGTATGTGTTGTTCAAATGTCTTAAAGACATTACTTTAAAGGATTAAGTCTGCATTAATGTAGTAAATTATTGATCAGAACTATTCTTAACTTCTAATGCATTGTGTTTGGAGCATTGGTGATTTATATGGAGGATAACACAACAAAGAATGCAATCAATGGCGTTTTTCTCTATTATCTTATACTGGATATTACATCATCCCACCAAGAAAAGCCTTTTTATAACAAGGACTTTTTACTGTCTCACAGCAAATTCATTTGGAGAAACTGTCCCTTTGCACCGTAAGCTATTATGTCAGACAGCAGTTTAGCTCTCAAGGTAAAGATTGCCACTAAAAAAATAAATATAACTGTAAGAGAAGTTTCCAGGCTTATATGGTTTTAGGAGTTGTTCTGATCTATTTGCTCAGCTGCATTTTAAATACATTTATTGGAGCTGAGAGCAATAGATATGGGCAACTCCCAGGTAACTCCCAGGTATGCTATGGAACCAGACAGACAAAATGTGCTTCACACAGTGACTCACTGATGATAAAGAAACCTTCCACTCATCCGTATCCCTGTTTTCTAGGGTTTCTGCTTAAAAAGGCAGGTGAGGCAGGGTTCTAAATTCTGTGTAACTAACCGAGGTGATGTTACTGAGGGCTTGTCTTCTGTACAAAAAGGTAATTACCCTTCTAGGGGGCAAAGTAGTGTCTCTACACTGAACCCTCGTTGCCCACTGACGTGCGAGGCATCGCACTCAGCTTTGAAACTGCTGAAGGTCCTTCAACATGGGCTGAAATTGTCCACATGGGGCAGGAGCACAAAGCAGCCAACACGCTGTAAGCTCACACCATCCCTGCGCGCTGAACTTCCCCCCCAAAAGCCTTTGCGGAGTTAAAACGTGAGGTTGGACGGCAGGTACAATGACACAGGCGAGGGGCGACGGGAACAAGAGTGTGTATAGAGTGTAAGTGATATGCGGGGAGAGGAGAAGCCAATGCAAATCTTTGCCGAAGGGGTCACTTACTGGGCTTTTTGTAGTCTCCTCGGGGTGAGGGAAAGGCTGCCGTTTGTTCCACAGCCAGGTACTCTCTGAGGAGGCTGAGTTATGTTTTCAGCTGCTTTCCATGACCATGGGGTGGCTTCAAGGCCATGTGATTCCTTCGGGCTTGTTGACTTCTAAAAAAAGGAAAACAAACAAGACGGTGACTTCCTGCCGTGTCCCCTTCCCTGTAGGACTTTAAGTGGGATCACCGATCCCCTCTCCTCACCAGGGCACAAATCCCCTAACACCAAACCGATAACTTCCGCATTTCCTTCTCTGCGCCAGAATCGTGACAAACAGGCTCTAAATGCACCAGGCATTGGGTTAAACTCAAAGCAAGCTTAAATATCCCGCAAGGACGTCGTGCCAGCCCTGGGCACAAACTGCGTGCGGACAAAAATGCTGTGTACGTCTGCACACGTACACAGATGCGCAGGTAGGACACGGGCTCCTGCCCACACTCCCCCAGCTGTATCCCCACACAGCACGTATTTACATCGTTGTACGCATGTGGTGTATTATAATCTCTCATTACCTTCAGTGGGTTTTGGTTCTGGTCCATCTCGCCAACACGTTGGGCTGTATTTCACACACACAAATTGTATGTGTGTAGATGCCGTGTAAGTATACGTCCTGTCTTTGGTGGAGGAGTGGCTGAATTAATTTATCAAAGCAGCGCTTATTTTTGCTGATAGCAAAAAGAATTTCTCAGCTATTACCCTGGATTCTTTTCTTCTTTTTTTGTTTGTTTGTCAAGCACGCGGTGCACATTTTGGGGAACCGTAAATACAGAATCCAAATCATATAATTTTTCAGACCAAACACCACACCATAATTTGCTAGGAGACGCTACAAAAACTAAACCGTGGGTACCTACAGAATACAGGCTGACTATGCTAATTAGAGAATAGCATACAACAAAACAACCCAAATGTCTACCGAAAATAATTATTATATTTGCATGTATTAAAATATAGTTTAAAAATATTGCCTGAAGTTGTGCTGGAGGGAGACAGAAATGAAATCATATTTAAACACTGAATTTAAAGAAACTGCTAAATAACCAAAACAGCTATTCATCAGCCAACCCAAATTCTTGAACATCAATTCTAATAGTCACTATCATTTGCTAGGAAGAATGTTTAAAACACAGCAACTCCTTGAAATTTCTTAAATACAATTTTTATTTTTTTGGGGGGGGGGCGCGTGTTGGAGCTGCTCCTATTCCCTTCTCACCGAGTTAGGCAACGTTTTACATTGTGCTGTGCCTATTCGTTGGACTCACTTCTGTCAGCAGTACATGAGTGATGCCCTTGACCTCTGCCAGCTCCGACGTTCTGCCTTCACGACCAGAGACAGCCATGTATATTACGGAGCTGACCTAAAAACCAGTCGAAGCCAACGGAGAGGCTCCCAGTGGTTTCAGTGGGCTTCGGATCCCTCCCATACCACAGGCACGTTGGGTTGCGTTCTATACACACGTGAATCGCGAGCCTGTGTATCATTAGATAAGGTCTGCTTTCTGCGCCTCACCAGATGCGCCGCGCTCTTCTCCCCCTGGGCATTCAGCAGATAAAAGATCCAACTGGGAAGAGCCGCTCCGTTCAGAACTCAAACCTGAACCTCATCAAACAGTGTGAGGGTTGGGTTTGAGATCATTACACATATCAGAAGCAGCTGGGAAGTTTGGATTTGTGTCTCAGACTCAGCAGAGCGCGGTGGGATGAAGGCCACTTGCAGCACGCGCGGCTTAGCAACAAAATTCTTCCAAGCAGGATAATTTGTAGGTGCTCCGCTAGTCTTACACCTGTTATGCTCACGATTAATCTGAGAAGTGGCGAATTTGCCTGAAGATCTCTTAGTGGCTTCATAGCAAGACCAAAGCTTCATGTTTTATTCGTAATTCAGCCTGTGGCATGTGCAGCAAAATACAAGCAAATACAAGCCACGCAACACACAACAGGCAGCGCATCACTACGCCTGGCTTATGTTGTCAGACAAGATAGTCATTTGTACTGCTGTTTTTAAGGTGCTTTCACCTCCTAACCTCCCGTACCCCTACTGCCCCCCCGTCCCACTCTGTAAGCCCTTACGAGCAGGACCTTCCCCTCCGCACGCTGCCCAGCACGGCGTGGTACAGAGGAAGAAAGGTCAGATCCGCAGACTGTAATCTTTCTGGCCCAGAATCTCTGCGCCAAAGCCAAAAAAATAAAGAAAATCAAGGATGGAAAGGATCAAGGTCAGAAAATACCGAGTGCCTGGGTAGGGGCTGAAGGAAAATATACTTCTTCTGACACAGAAGCCAAGGATCTGAAATTAAGCAAAGATGCCAAATATTACAGAGAAACCTCCAACACAAAAACCGTGGTCAGTCTTTGAACTCATACATATAACAGACACTGGAGTATTAAAACAACAGAGGCACTCATACCAGCTTGGGAACTCCAGCATAATTTAGTCTGAAGTTATTCACAAACATTATCAATATTTCTGAGTTTACACTCGCACCTTTGACTGTTGACTTAAAGCATCTAGTCTGGTTCATGCTACTGGTAATGTTTACACTTTGGAATCTATTATGCATAGAAAAATTAGGGATTATCTCTGACCTGGGTCCCACATATTTTTATGCAAAACTAAATAATAGGGTTATTTATTCATTTAATCAATTCCATATATTTGCCATAAGCGGGCCTGATTTCTTCTGAGGTCACAATCAACATCATACTTCTAGGAGGACGTATGGTTTGACTATTAACACAGATATCCTAGTCGGCATTCAAAAAATCCTGAGTTCTTGCATCTTTTCTCAGGTTAGGAGCACTACATATTAATATGGGTTAACCTACCTAAACTTTCGAAAAGCATTTGACAATGTTCCCCATAGAATTCTCATGGAAAAACGGGCTGCTTGTGGCCTGGATGAGCATATGAACAGCTGGATCAAGCACTGGCTGGATGGACGGTCCCAAAGCGTGGTGGTCAATGGAGTTAAATCCAGCCGGCGGCCGGTCACAAGTGGTGTTCCTCAGGGCCCAATGTTGGGACCGTTTCTGTTTAACATCTTTATTGATGATCTTGATAAGGACATAGAGTGTATCATCAGTAAGTTTGCAGATGACACCAAGTTAAGCGGGAGTGCTGATCTGCATGAGGATAGGGAGGCTCTACAGAGAGACTTGGATAGATTGGATCGATGGGCCAACGCTAATGGAATGAGCTTCAACAAGGCCAAGTGCCAGGTCCTGCACTTGGGCCACAACAACCCCACGCATCGCTACAGGCTTGGGGAAGTGTAGCTGGAGAGCTGCCTGGCAGAAAAGGACCTGGGGCTTCTAATTGACAAGCATTTGAACATGAGCCAGCAGCGTGCCCAGGTGGCCAGGAAAGCCAGTGGCACCCTGGCTTGTATTAGAAATAGTGTGACCAGCAGAAGTAGGGAGGTGATTGTCCGCCTGCAATCAGCGCAGGTGAGGCCACACCTTGAGTATTGTGTCCAGTTTGGGGCACCTCAATATGAGAGAGATATCGAGGTGCTGGAGCGAGTGCAGAGGAGGGCAACGAAGCTGGTGAAGGGCCTGGAGAATAAATCTTATGAGGAGCGGCTGAAGGAGCTGGGACTGTTTAGCTTGAGGAAGAGGAGGCTGAGAGGAGACCTCATCGCTCTCTACAACTACTTGAAAGGACATTGTAGAGAGGTTGGTGCTGGTCTCTTCTCACAGGTAATTAGTGACAGAACAAGAGGGAATGGGTTCAAGCTGCAACAGGGTAGGTTTAGACCAGACATTAGGAAAAAATTCTTCACAGAAAGAGTGGTCAGACACTGGAATAGGCTGCCCAGGGAGGTGGTGGAGTCACCATCCCTGAATGCGTTTAAGAGTTGTTTAGATGTGGTGTTAAGGGATATGGTGTAGGGGAGAAGTCTGTAGAGTGGGGTTGATGGTTGGGCTCGATGATCCCAAGGGTCTGTTCCAACCTAAATGATTCTATGATTCTATTCTATGATTATATGGAAACATCAACAGGAGAGTCATTACTGGGGTAGTCTAGGCGAGTTTAACTCTTAAATGGGGAGGGATATGTGTATTTGTTAGGAATGAAAACCTTCCTAAAGGTTTCCTTTCCAAAAAAAAGGAAAACCTGAAAGTGTTCCACACTTAAACACAACAAAAAGGTTTTCAGGTGATGAACGTCTGCGGGACCTCTTGCAGGCAGCTGCAGGCTTTCTTTGACCGTGATGTGACCAGACAAAAGCTGTATAAAAGGTAACCATCACTTTTTGGTTGCTTGGAGTGCAGAAGGAGAGGGATGCAGAAGACCACCTTGTCGGTCTTTAGAGGGGACAATGCTAATCCTCATACCCTGTGTTATGCCACACAGTAGCACAGCTGCCTAAAGCCAAGCACCGCCTGGTTTATGTTTTAAACCAGGCGGTGCTTGGCTTTTATGGTAAAGAAATTTATGTTAAAAAAAATCTTATGTTAAAGATCTTTGCATAGCTAAAATTCGTGTTTATGTTAAAGATCTTTGCATAGCTAAAATTCTGCTTTTCCGTACACTTACATCGTCCCAAGCTTCATCCTACTACCACATTAATAGATGTGTTTATTTCATATGGTATCTGCTTCAGAGGACGTCACCCGTAGCTTTAAAAATTAATGATTGCTAATGACCTGCAGTCCAAGAATCAGAAGCTTAGGGAACTTCATGAATATCTTGGGATAATGAATTAATTCTCTTTTTCACAGTCTGTTTGGCATTGCTGGCAAAAGAGAAATGGAAAGGCAAACAATGTCAAATGTATTTATCCATTTAAATCTATTACTAACTGGCTTTAAGGAAAATGAAAGCATGTTATTTCCTTTTAGAAGAATAAGAGTAGATTTGGTCTGAAAACAAGAGATATCCTTTCTAATGAGGGAAAGTTGATCAGTAACTCCCAGAAGTTAATGCACTTACTTAAAAATCTGAATATCATGCTAGGAAAAAAAAATTGTTTGTTCCATTCAGGAAAAGTGCAATGAAGACTAAGCAACATATTTTACTGAAATTGCAAGTCACGCTGGTGTCAACTTCTTAAGAAAACAAGCAGTAATTTCATTATTAGCAAATGGCTGGGTGCTAGTGGGGGGAAACGCACCTCCAAGAGCGAGGAGGAAAAGTAACATGTAACATAACAGACACCTGCCGTAAGCAACAGAGAACATCAACATTTAACGACCGGAGTAACCATATCCTCCTTCAGCGGATGGAGACGGTATAGAAGCAGATGGAGTAAAATGCTAACAAACACTATGTACCAACTGTAATAGGAGATGTGAAAGCTCACCAGGATTATGCCACGGTGAGACTAATTGCCAGGGTGCCTGGCAGTTTTAACAAGCATGTTTCCTCCCCCCCCCCTCCTCTCTTTTGACTAGTGGCTATATTTTATTTATTTATTTAGGTTTTAACACCTCCTCTTGTGATTTGGAGGCAAGAGGAATCCGTTTGAGCATCAGCACAATGCCTCATGCGAGACTCCTACAGCTGAACATCTGCTTGACAGAAGGCTGATGGGAGCGACATGCCAGCTTGGGGGCTCTTTCTCATAGTTTGTGTGGCAGAAGTAAAGTATTTGAAGTATTTACGGACTCACGGGACACAGCAGAGAACAGGGATATGTGAAGACGCATCAGTTGTCTGTACAGAAACTCCACCAACGTTGATGCCACCTGGTGAGACCAGCTGAAGGCTCGTGCCTGGCCTTAGGACAGCCTTCAGATGACGCTGCGACTGTGCTTGCTGCTAAAGAAATGCAGAAGAACCAGACAGGTGTCCTCTAAAGATATAAGAAAGACCTCCACAATTTGTGCCTAGCAACTAAAACTTCAGTGAGAGATTGTCTGAAAGAAACGGGCCATCTGGAGGAGAAAAATGTTGCTCCTCCAGAGAGAGAAGCTGTAGTCCATGATGTTTCGAGGAGGCGGCGTGTATAAGAAAAAGGGAGAAGCTAGGAACAAAAAGGGCCGCCTGGGAAGCTAAAACCTTTGTCCATAAGGAGAAGGGTATTGCTGCAGGCGGCTCTCAAGAGCTGGGCAGGCGGCTGGGTCACAGTGTGGTGGGAAGGTGCCCTGTGAACCAGCTTTGAAATAAAAGTCACCTGCAGGTGCGGTGTCCTCAGCAGGTGGATTAGGTGTTGCCTTTCCTCCACCTCTCCGTGGTAGGCAATGGGGGTTTCACGGTGAAACGTGGACTTTTGGCACGTTATGCGCAGGGGTCCTGGTTCTTAAACTTCATTTGAAACAGGCAAAAAAATTAAAGTTGATATATGTTTTCTACCAATACATTGCAGGTGGATACTGATTCCCAGGTGCAGGAGAAGCTCCCCTGGGTTCTGCAGGAGAGTCGCAGGCTATTGAGTCACAGAACAAACACTGGCAGAAAATTACAGGAGCTGATGGAATAGCGCAGAGGGGAAAGGAGGGATGAACTCTGCTCCTTGTCACAGGGTCCTCTGTGGCTACTCCAAACACAAAGCTAAGAGCAGGTGCAAGACTATCTACCAGTCAGAAGGTGTTATCCATAATAACGTGCTTTTCAACCAGCATCAGAAAAGGAAGTTGGAAAGCAGGAATGGACTCAAGGGGAAAATGAAAAAGAAATGTCAGAGGAAAATACTCCTAAGCTGGGAACTGATGCAGATGGATAGTTACCATCACTATATAATAGGGAGATCTCAATTTATAGCTTCAAAGACTTAGAGTTGTATTCCCTCTTCTCCCTATCTCTTTTAGAAGATTCAGGTTTTCACCCTGCCGAGGCTGGATTGTGCTTATCAGCAGCTCAGGGTTTTATGTCCCAGTGAGAGTAGGCAAATGTTTAAATGTGTTTAACTAAGGAGAAAATAAACCAGGACTGGTATCAGTGAAAATAAAACCTTCCTGGTTGAGATGAGGCGGTGAGAAAGACCGTGGTCCTGTCGCCAGCTGTGCAACTTCTGGAGGCAGCTGGGGGCCAGGGACCAAGGCTGGGGGTCTGGAGGTGGTGCAGTAACAAAGTCAAACCCTCCTGGTACTTTCTGGTCACACGATTCATCCCCTGCGTCTGTTGCATTGGTGTTCAGTGGCACCCGGGAGCTCTGGGTGATGCCAAGGGGCAAGTATTCAATTCCCATATGGGGGAAGGAGAATTCCCATCTAGCAGAGCAGGAAACTGTCCCGTCCCAGTCACGGCTCAGCCCCCGGCTGCGGAGCTGCCTTTGGGCAAAAGGCCTTGATTTTGAAAGACAGTTGTAACACGCGCGGTTGTGTGCTTGCAGGCAACTGTGAGCACAAAGGCAGGACTTCTTAGTGTGCTTAATAACTAAAATTTTTGCATTTTAGATGTACAAGTATACAACTGCACCCACACCGTTAATCTTCTCTCAATCAGATTTCTCAATATTTAGTTCAGCAAGTTCACCATCTGTAAAAGCAGGTAAGTTTGTGAAGTTGAGCCCTTGGAGGTTTCTTCAAAATAATGTAGTCTCCATCCATTTTCCAGGTTAGTAAACTTCGAAACAGAGTCAGTTTTCTTCCTGCAGCTGTTTGCATAGTCCACGAAATGATTTGTGCACGTATGTGTCACCAAACAAATATTCCAATGCCTTTTCGATAACAAATAGAGTGTGATAATGAATGTACGTCTACCAGTCAGACAAGCACGTGATACTGATGCATGCTATAGCACGCTATAAGAGCCAAACTCTGTCCTCTAGAAAACCCAGTAAAAATAAACTGCATCTTTGGAATTACCTTTCCAAGCTACACTTAGAAAAATTAATGAATGTAGTTCCATGACCAGGATTTAACACACGATAGGATTTTTTTTTTTTTAAAATGCCCACGAGTCTTCAGGCTGATGTGATATTATGCTTTTGCTGGTCTTAATATTATTGTTTCTGTCTCATTTTAGGTTACTCTCCAGTGTTTATTATTAATTCAAATTCTCACTATTAAAGGGAAGATATTATCCATATGGTTGACGTGCTGCTCAGTATGTTCGTAAGTTCTCCAACGTTTTGATTAACACTGACAGAAACCCCTTTGAAAACATATGGCCCTATATACATCCTGTCATTTCTAATAATAGGGTACATTCTTCAGTACGTTTTCTTAAGAAGATGAATTCAGTCATATTTTAGAAACATGCTAATACTTTGTTAATTAGTCCTTTGAGGTCAGGGGGAAAGAAAAGACTGAATGAAAATAAACTTTTCCTTGAGCAGACACCATGAGCACTGTAGATAATTTGGGCAACAGAAAAACGTGATATCTATGAGTAATGGTCGCTATATACAGCCAGATTTCTTAAACCAATTAGCTTCTGGCATATTCCTGAAGATATTCATGCTCTATTTGATATGCCAGACCCTTAAAGCTTTAGCATGAAGACTGATTTTGATGCTCATTTCACTGATTAGGTCAGTATTTTGTTTCGGGTGTTGAATTTCTATATTTATACCAGTTGTTTCCCTTTTCTAACACCTTTGGGATATCTGAGGATCTCAGCACTCTTCTCCCTTACACAGGCAGGTCTGATACCAAACCCAGTAAAGATATTGCTGACTTAAATTCACTTTGGCTTGCGCAGTAACACGGCACATTTAGATGCCAGAATTTGTCCTCAGAGACTATTTCCACCACGCCTGCTCTGCTGGGATTTTCATCCATTCCTTCACCGTGACCATGGAAATTCCAACCTCCATGGTCTCTCTTAACCAGCTTTTTCCTCACGTAGCTGCTTGTACTACTCATCCTCTGGCTCCACTAGCTCCGTACTTGTTCAGCGAGAAGCTGCTCAGCCACATATTCTTTAACGCGGTACTTCAGGGCGTGACTATGCAAGAATAAGTCAGTTAATCTACTTGAAAACTCCGCAGCGCAACAGCACAAATATGTTTTTAAAAGATGAGATATCAATATTGTGTTTCATAGACTTGAATATTTTCATACCGCTTACGCGTGTTCAAGATATACCTACTCAAGTTCTTTCCCCCCAAAAGGTGCATCATTGTCTCTAATGTTGATAAATAATGACGCTAAAATTGAAAAACTGCTATTATAATGATTTTGGCTAGCATCTTACTTTCATTGCTTATTTTATCCCTCTTCTTCTTGTGGAAAAAACAGAGACATACAATTTGATTCGCAAAAAAATTCAAAACTGATTAGATTTTTTTTCTCCCTTTTCTTCTTTATCTCCTCCCCCTCTGTTTGCTCCTGCTCTTTTTCCCTTGGGAAAAGTCCCTGTCTGGGCTACATCAGTGAAGCATTTCTGGGCAAAAAGCCATCAGTCCTTATGAAACTCCATCTCTGACTATTACTACAGATTGGTTTCTGCGAGCCCACCAAATCTCTCCTTCTCTAGACTCCTCTCAAAGAGAATAATAAAATTCATGGTCTTTGTCCATTGATAGAAGCAGCCTGGTGTGTCTGAAAGGTCTTTGGAAGCTGCAGGATGAGGTTATCAGCAATCCCACCCCTTAAGAACTTTTCGATTCCCAATTAAATCTTACCCGTACCACAGAGAGCAGCTCTCTCCACATCTTGTCTTGTGAAGGACCAGTCAAGACAAAGGAAATAAATACCATACAAACCCTACATATTGTCCATCCCAGGTGTAAAGCACATTTCTTTGATTTTGCCCACCCTAACATGCATGTGAACAGCATTTATATAAATAACGATAGCCAACAAAACACCTTCCAGAAAGTGGAACATCATCTTGTGTATGTACTACCCTTTTGAGGGCCTAATGGGAGGAAGAATGAAACACCACCAACAGAGGTTAGCAGTCCTTCAGAGCTCATCTACAAGAAAAAGGAAGGCAGGATCATAGGGAGACTCCTACAAGAACTGGACTAAATCGGAAACCTCCACCACTGATGGAAAATCAAAACAATTTAAAAAAACCAACCAACTATCAAAAGCATATTTATAGTTTTGTTGCCAAAATTCTGTACACTTCCAATGGTAGTTTTTTTGCCCTGTGGTATCGAGTTTCAAGAGCAGCACAAGTTTTGTTCACTCTCTGTCCATTCAGATATAATATGACCTTTTATACTTTGTTTTACCCTGTACCTGCCTTTTTAGAGCTGCCCATCCTCCCTGCCTTAGTTTTTCAGAAATTGAGAGACATGAAGTGCCTTCAGACCAGTTACATACGACAGCCTTGCAGATAACTACTCACTACTAATAAAACCAGGCCTGTGCTATGCAGTTTATCTCACGATACTCCTTAAATTACAATACTGTTATTTAACTTTTCTTTTTTTTCTTTCCCCCCATTGGTTCTACATTATTTTAACTGCTGCACATGATACTGAAAACTTGGAGACTGTTATCAGTTTAGGAAAAGGGTTTTAAATGGAAAAGATTAAGCTTTTGGCCTGAGTCCAGCAAGCACTTAAATGCATGAGTAACTTTACTCCCATGAGTAGTGTCTTTGAAGCCAACGGGACCAGCCACGCACGGAGGAGCACACGTTTGGACAGGGGAGAGCAGACTCTGCAGCGAGAGGTCCAGGTTCAAAATTTGGGCCTGCGTTTAGCTAGGTGTGTGTGCTCAAATTCATAAGACGTTAACGTACTATACATGCTCACTACACTTTTTCCAAATAGCATAGCTTTATGGCTATGTTATTATTTTTTCCCCTCTCTAAAATAGGCACCTGTTCTTCATTTTTTTTTTCTTACCTACACGCCAGATTTAAAAAGAGTCCGGTTTCAGTTTTTCAGAGAAAATAAAATAAATCAATGTTTCGCAAACACAGAATACATATTTTGCTATAAGGCATCGGGCTTGGCAACGCCTAACCAGGTTCTCTTCAGATGGTCAGAGAATAGGAAATAGGCCTAAAAAAAGTCAGTGGTGCACTGTAACAACTTTTATTGTCACTTCCAAGTCACTGTCTTTTTCTACACCTGCACCTTTCCTGCCCCAGTATTAGCTACTGTCCTCCACATTTTCTATTTTCTGTAAAAGACAGCCTTAAGCTCTGCACAAACTTAATTTATATTTAAACCTCTTGCTTCAAGGTCTATGCCAGTCACCAGCACCACTGAGAGACAGATAGATGTCAGGTACTAAAAAATATTGTCCTATGAAAGACGTCACAGTTAATCGTTTTGTCTCAAACAAGGAGTAGCAACTTGTATTATTTAAAAAAATAATTAAAAATAATTTAACGGAAAAAGTGTAAAACCTCCTAATTAGGATGCATCAAAAACTTCACGGTGGCATTTTGAACCAAAAAAATCATTGCAGCATTACAGAACCTAAACACTTGATTTCTGTTTGTTGTGAAAAAATACTGATAAAAGATGTGCCTCAGTGCTCAGCAGCACCATTCACGCCTGTTCTTACCTACCAAGACGACGCATCCCTGCAGGGACAAAACCAAGCACCAACAGAGGAGATGTAGCCCTATCAAAGGAATTACCTTACAAAGGAAAATGGGATCATGAGATACCTGAATTAAAATTTCTAAAACCTGGCATAATTCAGTGTAGCATGCTGTTGGCAGAACAACCCGACCGATGTCAACGGTAGCAGAGATGAAGGTGGCCATGCACGAACTGAAATCTTCCATCCGGCTGGCCCTACCCTATGGGGATTTCAATAAAACTTACCGGGAACCCATGATATTCTGCAAATAAGGCGTCATCCACAGCGCATATCATGGGGGCTGTGCAAAATTAAACAGAATTGTGAATGGCTAAAGGCACTGGATTAACCCTGTTTTACTGTGTCCCTCTCACAAAACATTAACATACCACAGTTGTTGTTTTTTTTAAATTAACTTTTTACTTCCTACACTGAAACTTACTCCTTGTTCATACACAGACAGCACAGACCACTAAACAGATTTTCCTATGACAATAGATACTAGTGGGACCAAGCAGTTTGATATCTAGCTGCCTGATTCAGGAGAAAAAAAAAAAATCAATCTGCCTGAAAAACTTATTTCTAAGAGTGATGAAGCTCCCTGCTACAGATTGCAGTGCCTAATTTGCCAGATATTTGTTTCCTAGCTATTATTGCCTGCTGAATATTTTAAATCCATTGTAATTCAATATTCAGGCCAAGTCTAAAATAAACCTTTTATTTTTTTTTTCCTTTTGATTATTTTCATTAAGGATATTTTTGTCTTCAATCTTCCATTTCAATCTTGGCCTTTTAAAAGGCCATCTTCAACTTTAAAAGCAGCCTTAATTACTAGACATTTTGTCTCCTACTTGGCAACATAATACAAGATGAGGAAACTGGATGCAGAGTCTAATAAATTCGTAGCACCATCCAGAAGAGGCAATAGGATGCTACATTCGGTTAAAAGCAGGAAACAATTTATATCAAGACCCACTAACAGGTTATTGTACCCTATTTTTCAGGTGTAAAAGCACAAGCTCGAATTTTCTAAAGTCAGCTAAAGACAGATACATATTGACTAATTTTTAAACATTAGTCAACAGGCAGGGCTTTATTTCGATAATAGGATTTCGAAGTATTTTGGTTTTCTGTAAATACTTCTGGGGTAAGAGCTGTATATTTCTATGGGCATCTTCAGAGCAATTAGCTACCTTTGGGGAAACAAAAAATAGTGGCCTGTTCTTTCGTTTGTGATAAAAGTAAAGGAATTCAATGCCACATCGTTCTGTCGTTAGGGAATAACACTAACTCTCTTCCCACAATTTAAGTCCTACATAGAGCTTTAAAAAGGTCAGCGGGATTGGAATTTTGGGAACTATGGACCTGGTCCTATTTATAGAAAGATTACATGCTTTCAGGACCAAGGGAAAAAATGATGAATCATTTCAACAAAAGAGAGGCCTTTTTTTAACATCTGAAAATAGTGACAAAGATGGGAAGCAAGCTGGTGAGAAAGGACTGACGGCGGCGAATACGCAGGCAGTAATATCCCCCTGCGCTCCTCAAGCGTGCTAAGACTTGGGATGGACGGGGATTCAGTCGTGCTGCGCTGCGGGTTCCTGTTCTCCGTGCTGTATTCCAGGAGGAAGGGAGAGTCGGGGTATTTACAACCGTAACAGGATTCTCTCTTTAACAACACCTATTTAGCTACCAAATCTTGCTGTTTCTTAAAGCACTTACTGACTTAAAGGAGTTACCTGCCCTTTTGCTCTGCTTCACAATCTTAAAGCGTTTTTTTTTCTCAGCCTATGGGGTGATGGAGAAGTATATTCATTGTAGGGTGAGGCCTGATCTGAGTGAGAAAAAGCTCTACTGATTGTTTTTGGGAAAATGTGTAAGAAATTGTAATATATTGTCTTATTCCTTCCTCTGGGTTTAGCTGGCTTTAGGGATTTGGGGGTGGATTTAAACAAAGCTTTTAAAATGAATGTTCTAATTTTTAAAACACTAAGGTGTGGGGTATGCTGGTGGCCCATAATCTACTGAGAAAATTCTGAATATCACTGCAATACACTCCTAGGCATCACTTTTTGAAACGTATTTGGTTTTTTCAGGTCAAGAGGTGGTTAGGGAAAAGAAGAGGTAGCAATAACTTTATACAGCCAGCGTAAACACTACTGCATCCAGTGCATCGGGCGCTAGAAAAATACATTTATCTCTTTTTTTTTTTTTTATTAACAGACGTGGTGTGTCACCACATCTTCACGCTTCTGATTTTTTTTTACCACACAATATCTACCTTGATCGCTTTCGTGTCTTCTTATGAAATCAGCGACAGCGTCAGTTCTTTCCAGGGAGAAGAGGCTGGTGGGGCTTTCCTTAACCCCTGTGTAAACCTTTTGACATCCAGGCAACACGTAAGGCACATGCACTGCATGGGATCTGCATGTGCCTGTCATGGCAGTGATGCAAAAATGGCATTTAAATGCTGTACTTCGCAAGGGTCTCGGGAGACACGGCAGAGAGAGATGGTGAGGACTCCAGAAGAGGAGGAGGAGGAGGAGGAGGAGCTGCACAGCCTATAGGTGCCCGTGGTGATTTCCGAAGAAATCAGCTCCAGAGACGTGCGTCTCTTGTTGTTGTTCTTTTTTTTTTTCCTAAAGCACCATCCCTTGATTTTTCTGGGTTATTCGCCACACCGCACACGCACCCAGGGAGGAGGAAGGGAGAAGGGTGGAGAAGAGGTGTTCACACGCCCCGCTTTAAGCACCTAATTTACTTTCTGCTTGGCAGTCCTGCTGCTTTATCTAATCGCTGAAGAGAGATTTGCTGCTCCAAAGGGCAACTCAAAGCAGCTGTGTTAGGTCCTTGAGCTGAGTAGCCCCCTGAATGACAGCTGCCAAGTGATTTGTCACCAACACCAGCAAGCCCGTAACGTTCCCAAATATCTTTCATTGAACGGAGAGTCTTCTTGTAGAACAGCTTTAATGATGGGAGAAAGATTTTGCTTTGGCTTCTATATTAAGTCCATGATAGTGTTAATCCCATAAAAATATAAAACATCCAGAATTTCTCTCTAATAATTGTAAACACTGCTTCCTTTGTCAACTTTTTGATTTATTGGAACTTATTATAGAGCTAGACTTTATTGTATTTGCTTATGATACCACAGTAATCTTTTCCCAGGCTTTCACTTTATTTTGTTACATTTATCTAGCAAGCCAGATTCACACTCCCACAGTAACCATATGGAGAAAAGCCACAAAAGCTGTTAAGTACATTTAATTACTGTTTTGATGAGCTCATATTTTAATTATGTTTATTGATTCTGTGTGTGTTGAAATAGTTTTAGCATTTCAAGAAAAAAAAAATGGAATCAATATACTGTAATTACTGGGCATTTTATAATTTTTCTGTGTAATTAAAACATTCATATAATATTTTTAACACTTTTTACTAATCCTTCAGCTGTGATTGGCTGCATTTCCTTCCATGTTTAGGTGAGCTTTAATTTTCAGTCTTCCACAACGCGAAGCTAAGTTCAGGACTAAGCATCTTTTCCATCAAATACTTTCCTTCCCCTTTAGACCTTCTTAGGAAATCGAAAATAACAGGCATATGGTATTTACTAACACAACGCCGGTTGTGACACGTTGGTACATCTTCCACTTGGAGCTGTCATGACAGCACTGGCTAGCGCTGTAGTAACAGCTTGATGGGTACGACAGCTAAGGAAGAGGTCTTCCTAATGTAACCGTCACCGTCCTATTTCATTTCAACAGCTGGCATTTTAGCTAAGATGCTGACATATATTATTTGACTTTAAAAAATACATACGCCTCTATTAAGCTAAAAAAATTACTTAAGGCTGTTCTAGGGCTTGTAAACGAAATTTTCCCTTGAGTAGACCTAAACTTTTGGATTATTTAGAATGGTAAAGAGGATGTAAAGGTATGGGGACATGATCCTCCAGGGGTATGACTGGCAAAAGTCCTTTTGTTTGCACAGAGCACAAGTTTTGTTTCATGGTGAAAGAAAATGACTTTGGACACCCAGTTTGGGTACAACCACACGTTTGGGTGGTAGAACGGCAGGGAGCCAAGTAGGCTGTCAAGCTTTTAAAGCTGTTGCATGTCATGAGGAAGATAAGCACGTTTTTCTCCGCGGGTTGTCCCTTATCAGACAAATTAAATTTTTTTTTTTTTTGCATATAGGTAAATTAGATACTATTGATATATAAATCACAGGTATTGCTCTTGCTCAGTCCCCTTACATGCCCACTGATCTGGATGAAAGGACTTGCTAAGCAGACCCTGCGAACGGGAAAAAGAGGCAGCAGTGCCAGCACAGGCATTTTTAACAGAGGGACCTGAACAGCGATTGCTTTCACCCAACGCTAGAATTTCAATGATGCAACTGAGTTTTGAAATTTCAGGCTTCTCAGGTGATGAAAATTCCATCCTCAAGGGAGCTCTGATGTTTGTAGACATGACATGGCGCGCTTCAGACCTTTCGCTTTTACTTTGCCTCTGGGTTTTAATTTCAGTAGTATTAAAGGCAAGAAGTAGTGTCCCACCATTCAGCCATCAAGCTCAGTTTTCATCTATTTGCACCCTTGCATGCTACACTGACTGTGAATTAAAGAAAAGAAAAAAAGCCAACTGCTTGTATTTTAAGACTCTGCTTGCAGAAGCATCATTCTCAGCCTTTCCGTATACTTTCGAATCTCTGACAAAATGCTAGAAGGTTACTGCAAACTGGACGTGTTACATGGCGAGCTGTTCCTGAAGTATTGTACCCTGGGCTCTCAATCTCAATCTTAAATTACCAAAGAGAAAGAAATATTTTTTCTGTGGAACTCATCCTAACTTGACCCCAGGCATATAATGTTATCAGGGCTGGAAAGTAGGTGCTGGCCGAAGAAAGAGAAGGGACTTCATCTACTTTAGTACTGTGTATTACCTGAGGGTCACGAGATTACTGTGAGAAGGGGCAGAATGTATGACTCCGGTAACAAAAAGAGGTATCAAGAGCTGAAAGAGAATATTTATGGGAAAAAAAACATGCGATAGCAACAAATAGAGCTACCTGAAATAAAAGTAGAAAGGATAGACAGGAAGAATACAGAAACAACCCATAACTGTCCATTTGGAACGAGATAGGCCATGATTAGAGAAGGTTCGGGTGTCATCTTGACCCCCAGAGGGAAGGCAGTGGAAGAGCAGGGACCAGGGAAATAGCGTGGAGGCAGGGAGAGGTGGAAGCCTCATTTGCTCCTCTTTGGAGCACTTACCTGAAGGGTGACCCTTGGTTCTGGCCAACTGCCCTGCTACAGGCCGGGAGAGCCAATAGACGTTACCAGGAATCGGCGCAGTAGGACTCTGCACAAGTTGCTCCTCGTCTGTGTGTTACAAAATAGATTTCACTGAGTCTTTAAACCAGCCTGGAGAATCCTGCCTCAGCAGTGCCGGGACAGCAGAGGGATGGGGAGGGAGATTGCCAGCTGGAGTGGTGTCCTCAATGCTTGTACCTGCTGCTGAATCTGCAGGTTCTGGAGTGGTTTCCACAGTCACAAGGTGCAAGAGCTCTATCCCAACATCTTTTGGGCTCTGCAAAACAAGCACCAAATTCAGTGTTCGCCAGAGTCAACGTGAACAGTTTCCTTTGATATCAGCAATGTTTTCATCAACCCTTAATGCACTTTTTAGGAAGTCTCATTCCTGTGCGTACTCTTTACAGTATAATTCAGGTATATTTGTTTCCTTTGTTTCTGACACGAGTTTTCTTCTGCTATCCTTTAATAATGCAGTTTTCTTTCAACATAAAACACATGCTGCATACTTACATATGCAAAAACTGATCAAATAGATACACCTGGGAAAATTAAATGGGAGAAGAGTTAAGGGGTCCTAGTTGTTTCTTACCATAATGCAGAACTCTCCACTTCAAGACAAAAACCCCAAATCTCTGCAAATACACCACTGTAAAACCCAGCTGATTCTCTCGAAGTTGGAGGAACTATTTATGGTTTCTGCCATGGAGAAGCCAATCTTTCCCCAGGAAAGACTGTTTGATGTCTGTCTGTTGACTTCTGCAGAAGCGGAGAGGACACGCAGGAGGATTTGCCGCTGTAGCACGCCTGATTAATTTCAGCACACGCTACTCACTGAAATAAAAAATTTCAGATAATTGAGACGGTAGCGGCGAAATGGTTGATTAGGCTAAGAGACGTTAGCTGCAAGAATTAGGATCAGGGTCAGCCATAACTTTGAATCTCCTGGTTTTGCTATGTGTGACAACATTATTGTTGTTTTGAGATAATTTCTTGTTTGTTTTTTTTTAAAAAAAAAAAAAACAACAAATGAAGGATAATAAAAATACTCTACTTCAGAAAGGCTGCTTTGCTGTCCTGGGCATATACACACAGTTTGCAAACAGCTTGTTATTCAGCCATCAGGCTGGGAGAGCTCCTCCAAACTGGTTTCCGTCGAAGGGATAAACACCCATTTATAAACTTTTTTGCAATGCTGTATAATTTTACCTGAAAGGCTCAAATGGCTCCTGCCCATGTAGACACCTACGTAGATAATTTTCAAGGGAGCAGCTACATATCAGAAAATCTTTTGAACATTGGTAAATGTGGAAGTACAGCACATGTGTTTCTCAGCGTAGTAACTCGGCTGTGTCATTTCTCTCATTTGCTCCACATTCAGCCCCTTGGGAGTTCCGATCCTGGCTCCAGTTTGGCAGTTTCACACACATAAAAGTCTCATTCGTGCAAGTTTCGTGAGCCACCAGACAAAAATAAGATTTATTTTTTGCTGACTTTTTTTTGCGTTGCATCTCTAAATCAGGAAAACACAATTGTTTACGACGAACATAATCAGGCCCTTTTCATTGTAATTAGCAGCACGGTTGCTCCTAATTGTCTGTCCGGGATCTCTGTCTTTAGACCAAAATGAGATTAAGAATATAGGCGAATTAATCATCTATGAGGACCACGAGATGACTGACCCACAGTTACATCAGACAGGACAATAAAAATTATATTTCTCCTCTAACTGATGAAGGGAAGAAGAAGATTCCTGATGTGCAGGCTATACTTGTGTTTCTGCCGTATTTAGGTGAAGTGTCTGAACAACTGTCAGAAAAAGATCACTGGACTGTAAGCGCCCCTTGCATCCAAGCTGCCTCGAGAGACTTGCACCCAAGTACTTCCCTTGCTATGGAACTATGGTCAGAAACACCACCAGGAGAGCTGTAGCCCAGCAGCAGCCAGCAGGTAAATTTAAGATCTCTCTTCCCTTAACGCATCTCTCCCTCACACTGTTGAAAACCAGAACCCTCCATCCTCCAGATTTGATATGGAGCTCATCAGTTCTATCAGTAATCTGATGAAACCTGTTAAATTTGAAATTATTCCTTTAAACTCCTCCATCTGCAATTATGAGAGAGTAAGGTCATGAAAATTCAAGGTCAATTTGAACTAATAAATCTAATAATTGCATCACATCTAACACCTTTTTCATGGAAACACTGAAGTCAAAGGCTTCAGGAAAATGTTGATATTTTCGCAGTACCTTTTAAGACCTGCTGAATATTTCCAAATTGTTTCATTATAAGTAGTGTTTTAAGATATTTTCCAAGCACTGCTCAGAGTAGCTTTCATTTCTTGTTCACTTTTGTTTATTCAATGGTTATTGACGGAGAAATTCAAATTTACCAATTAACACATTTAAACTTATTACTGCTGCAGATCATTTTTTCTTGCCTATGAGCAGTGACCCCAGCTTTTGCTTTGTAAAAGATTGAGTCACAGGCAATTGCATCTCATTAGTTCTTCGAATAAGAAGTTAAGAGCCCAAACTGAATGACAACGTGATTCTTGATGTGTGGGAACCTGCTGATTTGCTTGCCGAGTGCCTGCCAGTTGAGGACCATCACTGGGCAGAATCTTATTTCTTCACTTGGCTCATCCACAGAAAGTAATCATGGCTGGTTGGAAAAAAGAAAAAGAAAAAGAAAAAGAAAAAGAAAAAGAAAAAGAAAAAGAAAAAGAAAAAGAAAAAGAAAAAGAAAAAGAAAAAGAAAAAGAAAAAGAAAAAGAAAAAGAAAAAGAAAAAAGCAAACAAACCAACCTCAATTATCAGAAATGATAGCAATAGTCTACCAGAGAGATTTCTGTGAGGTCTCATGTACTCATGTATGGATGAATCTGTAAATTTCAAAGGATGAGAAGCAAAGATGTAGCAAAGCTGCCAAAGCCTTCTCCACATCAGATGCTGCCCAAAACAGATTCTCATGTAGATATTGATGTCACTAAATCTCACAAGGAGCTGCACATCTGTAGGAAATGAAAATTTGTCTAGAAAAAAAGACTGCAAATGGTGTAGAATTTGTTATCGTCATCGGACTCTGTGCAACAACTATGAGCCATACCCATACCCTGCTCACTGCATGTTTCACGAAAGAATCAGTACAGGTGACTCCCCTCTGTCCTCTGCGTGCCCGTGCAAAGTCACACACATGCACACAGACCCCTTCTCCCCTTTCAGGGTTACATTCTTCTAAAGGCAGGTTGAGAACGAGGGATGCATACTGTCCTCAGTGCAGCTGCCTACGGCGATCAGAGACCTGTTCTGTCGACTCCTTCCTTCAGCCTACTGACAATTCTGCTTCATGGAAAACACCTCAACACAACGAACCAACATGAAAAATACAGGGCCCAATTCCCGCCACATCAAATTTCACTGCAAATGTAGGAGCACAAGAACTGTGTGAGAGCAGTGTTAAGTACCGGATTTCATTCTACTCCGCAGGAGATTTATCTCTGTTGGTACGTGCAGCGCATTGAAAAATTCATGCCCCAAAGACTACCTCCAAAAGAACGGTGCAAAAGTGAAGGAAAATGCAAACTAACAGGACAGCTGCCGGGGAAGACGTGGCTGAATGCTTTTGCTGCCCATTGATACGTTGTCGGCTGGCACAAATAACGATTCCCCTTACCTGGGGGTCACTTTCCTGCATACCTCTCCTTCCCCCGCTTCCCCATCTGCCCCGAGCAGGTCAGCGGGGAAGGGGAAATCAGAGTGTTCCCCATCATAGGGAGAAATCAGAGAGGGTACAAAGTTTCACTTAGCTTTAGATTAGTCTAAATTAAATAGAGTGGCCTGGGGAAGGGTCTCAGCCTGCGGGGCAACCTGATAGTGAAGCTAGAATCACAGTCTATCTATGTTCTAAATTGATGGCAATGAAAATAATACTCCCCAGACACAAAAGTACACTTGTTTTCAGATTAATGCATCCTGAATGTGAGCTTTTCATCTCCTTTCTGAATGAGTTAACGTGTGCTCGTTCGCCTTGGCCAGAAACTGAACTGCAGATTCATTATTTGGAAACTTGTTTGCGCTGAAGTCCATAAGGCCAGTGGCTTGGGAAGATGAAAACAGCTTTCCACAGGCTCTCATTTTGGGAAAAGCTGGTTGCCCAGGGCTGCCAAACGCATTCCCAATGAACTCCTCCACTCGCACGTTATATTTGGGCTGAAAATTGAGACAGTGAATACCTAACTGCTCTCCGGCCTGATCCAAGAATCTCCAAAGGCTCTTTGCGAGGGTAAATGACGCATTTGAAAAACAATTCATTCCGCTCACCGAGGAGCCGGAGAATGCTGTCATCTTGCACTAGCGCTGCGTGTTCCCTCTTCTCAGGGAAGAGCATCGCTATCTGCCATAACTGCCAGATCCCGTGCTCGTATCAATTAATTTCTGGAGTGCACTGTCAATTAATATGTGTAATGGATGATAATTTCACAATTGTTCTAGCTTCATTTTGTGTTTTGTAAATTGTTACTAGCATGGAACTAAATCCTTCTTTGATTAATACAGCAACACATTGTTCTGGTGCTTTCAGATATTGCCTTTTCAATAGCACAGCTCTGTATTTTTCTCACTTATCTGTGGATAGAAGATGTAAGATAGAAGATAACTGAAAAATACATCTGTCAAGATAAGCTTGTAACTACTGTTCTTTTTGTAACTGGAGAAAAATTACACTAATTTAGACACAGATGTTTCCTTACACTTAGCTTCAGTTCAACTTTCAACGGAACAGAATACTGAAAAAAAAATAATTTAAGGATTGGATCGAAAAGCCAAACCAGCATCATCAGTTCATTCCAAAAGATATATTTTGATAGTGTCAAAACATTTTCAGACATTCTGGCAACATCTGACTTCGCAAAGTGTTTCAGTTCTGACAAATTATGTGTTCTGATAGAGCGTATCTTGAACACGGTCTCTTCAAAGTTCCTCCAGCCTGATGTCATTTTATATTTCTCTTAAACACTAGACTATTCGAATTAATGGGACCTTCTTTGTAATGTATTTTTTGCTGCTATTATAACTCTGCACAAACAACTGCCCTTAGTCTCAGCTGATAGAAACTCCCTAAGCACAAACCGTATCAACACCGTTAAACGAGACGTACCATCCTTGGCCTAGTTCATTAACATACCTTGATCAAATCTCATTTTTTCCTAGCATTAGTTTGTTATCTCCCTGCTATCTGTGCCTATGGCTGTAACTTCATCCTGGAGAACACTAATTCCACATACTGAGAGCAAAAGAAAAGCCCCACAACGGCTTGTTCTAGAGTCCTTGACAAATGGCAGTTGACTCATTGACTCCAGTCTACCTGAAATCTTCCTTCTACTTTCACGTCGATACTGCCAACGCCATTCCCGGGCATGCAAAATTGCTGTGCGCTCACACACGTCTGTTTGCTATTTCCACACTGGCTGTGTTTTGAAAAGACCTGAAGATGAAAGCCCAGTGTTTGATGCTTGGAAGAAAGCTGTTAGACGATCATTTTTTTCTCATGATGCATACAGCAATAATATGCCTGGGATAAATTGAAGAATGGAGAAAAAACCCTCTTTCTCAGCTCTGGAATTCCCCCTCATACAGTGGCATTGCTATTCTGTCCAGGAAAAACACTATCTGGGTTTGCATCAGTGAAAGCCCTGGCCAGAAATAAGAACATCATGCTACAGCACCGGAACATAAAGGCACAATTCAAATTCCTTTACTGGTAAATCACAGAATATCATACTCTAAGATCACAAACTCTTCACAAATACATGAGCTGAGAATATTTTAAGAGGTTCCTGTAAGCTATTAATCTATTTTGGTCTATTTAGTGTTCGCTTGGTATTACAGGGCTCATTTCACAGTTGTCTTGACTACAGACAAATCAAGAAAAATAGACAGGCATATTTTTACGCATTCATAAACAGAGCAGATCTAAATTTAGCTTAATAAGACCAGCTTATTCAAGTACTAAAATACTTAGAATGAAATACTTATAACGTAACGCTCATGTAAAACATGGGACTTCAAGGCTGCCGTGGCACGGCTCTGACCGACAGCTCACTCCCGACTTTGCACGCACAGGTGAGCTCACTCTGTTTCTCACCGTGACACTAAAACCCTCTGATCAGAGCACATAACCACATCCAAACCAAGACTCTTGTGTTAAAAGCAAAATATGTCATACGAAATAAGTTAAAACTGTTGGAAAAAAAAAAAACAACCCAAACAAAACAACAGTATCTTTTCCAATGGCATTTCAGCTCTGATTTTGGGAAGACGCAGGCAGGTATGTAAGTATCTCCTTCTCTTGGTGGGATTTCTGTTGGCATTCCAGCACGTGTGCTGGTGAACCCCTGTCAACCAAATGATCTTATCCAGCTAATTCTTTTAGACTTCATTTTAGCAAAGCTTAAAATTAAAATTACTCTCACAAATAAAAACGTTAAGACATTTGAACTCACCGGAGCTTTTGAACACTGGTTACATTTTAAAATCTATTCCGGTTAAACATGAATTATCATTTTACTTATGAAGTACTTTTAAAAAATATTACAATACAGAAGAACTGCAGAACTACACAGCCATCCACTAAAGTGAGAATATAAATTCCCCAATCTAATAGTTATTTGACTGAGCTAATATTGAAACACTTAATAGCATTTAAACACAAAATGTTCAAATTTCGTTTAAAGGTAGTACTCTGATCATAAGATTTAAATTATCATATTCATTAGAGAAATCCTGTGCTAGGAGTGAAACTCTAACATTGTAGTGAACCAAATTGGCACACAGAAATATATTTGCCTTAAAAAGAAGATAGACGCTAATGTGGGATATATTGGCACATGGAAATATTCTTTTTCAGGGCTCCTGCATTTTTCCCCAGAGCAAGTTATCATTTAACTTTCCCCATTCTTCTATTAAAAAGACAATCAATATTTTGAAAGAATAAATTAACAGTAGTTTCAAAACATGACAGGGGCAGGCAGAAAAGCCACGGTCATATGTCTTCATTTTCATTCTAAATATAAATGAAAACATGAGTGTTTATTTTTAAGCCTGCAGACCAAAGCATCTAATTGATCCCACTTGGGAGACGGGCTCTGAATAAAGGGCCATTATGTTTTGATGAGATACGCAATTGCCTTGAACTTGCCAGGAGTTCAGGTGTGGGTATATCTGTACCCCGAGCGCTCGCAGGAATGTCGGTTTTCTGCGCGCTCCTGCTCATGCATCTGCCTCGTGCAGCCCTTGTAGGGACCGGCTCCATTTCACTAGAATAACTTCGCTATTCATGAACAATAAGGTTCAAATTGTACTTTTCTTTAACACAACATTAACTCCCAAAGAGCTGGAAATTCAGTATTCTGTTCCCCAAGCTTAGATTCCAAATCAGTCACTGAGAACATTATATGAGCAGTAATCCCATTAAATATATCATCTTGCAAATATCTAAATCCAGTTAATTAACTTGTATTGCAAAAGAACTCCAAGATATAGTTTTCGGTGAGCAAACTTACATTTTAGGTTTCTAATTATGTCAGAAATAAGTTTCATATCTCCTTTTAATTTAAAAATTAGAGTAAAATCACCTAAAAATCTATAAGTATTGACAAAATAGGTGTTATAGCCATATAAAAATTAAAAAAATCTGAGTGTTCTACATTAAACTCTTATCTGGTGGAGAGATAATACACAATAGAGGCCCCATATATGTTGAAAAAGAGGAACATTATCTGAAGAAAGTTGTAAAATATTTTCTACTTACTAACTAAACAGGAACAAGTGACTGGACAGGTAATAATTGAAATAATTTTGCAGTTCGTGAAGAATGCAGTATTACAATTCTCGTACTTGGAAATCAGTTGACTAAAGGCTGGCCCTGGTGAGAGCGTAAGAAAAATATCGGCACAAATTCTTTGCGGCCCACAGCAATTAAAAAAAATGGATAAAAAGAGATTTTTCAAGAGATAAGTTATTTGATTATGCCTTCGGTTAAGGGTGAGGCATTCTTCCAGCGAGAATATATTTAAAGTAAACTGCGAATTTATGCCTTCGTGTGGTTTCACTTTACAACTATAAAAATAAAGCCAACAGAAGGCCAGCTCTTGGGGTGCTGCTCATCAGGCTCTTTTCTTAAAGTACTCACCTGCGATTTCCCCTCCTTTTCCAGGGATGGCAACGGCTTGCGAAGTCACCTGGACACCTGTTTTATTCCAGAGCAGGATCAACATCCATCAGCAGAGAGCGGAGGGGAGGGGGACGGAGGGGGCCAAGCAAACCTCGGCGTGCTGCGGAGCAGGATTCTGCGCAGGGATGGGATGGGGATAAACGAACGCTCTATTGTCGGGGCTGCCCATAACCCCGTTACTCTGCTTTCAAAAGGAACAGTAGTTGGTAAGGGAAAATATTTTGAAGTGCTTCAAAATGATTTCTCACCACTTCAAGTTTAAAAGGAAAAACTGATTCTAAAAAGCCTTCTTAAAGTACGGTCTGATACTACGCAAAAATTAAGTGACATGGCCTGAGCATCTCACCTTATGGTCCTCTACAGAGGCGTACGTTGAACCATAAAGCTCAGCTGAAAATGGGTATCTCCACAAGGTTTCGGTGCAGTGGGGGGCAGAGGCTGAGTTAGAACCAGTTAGACCCAGGCTAACGAGCTAATTCAGAAAGTACACTCCATATGCCAACCAGTCGTTCTCCCTGCTCCTACCTCAAGGGCCGCGCAATGTAGGGTTATATTGGGCGCTGTCTCTCATGGTAAAAATACAGCTATTTTTTATTGCACCTGGATGTTTTTGATTGTAAGGTGTTCTCTTCCAGCTGCACCGCCTTCCGCTCCTCAGAGACCTGCTCGTCATTACCACCCCTTTGGGTTTGCGGGCTCAGCTGCTCGTGTGAGCCTAAAGCAGGTGAGCTGGATGGACTGCTCTTAGCTCTAGGTCTTCGCCAGCCCACTCGTTTTCTCTAAAAAAAGCGTAGGGATCATTCACACGAACAGCCCAGCTTGTGGAGTTGCAAAGGAGGTGTGGGAAATCCACCAGGAGCACGAGCACACTGGCAAGACGAGACATGGGTCCTGTTAGCTCAGAAAAGCTTCTCGGCCACAGTGACTGGAAGCCTTCCCCACCATCACGTTAAAGGCTGGAGGGAGTTTCCAGGATTTTTTTTTCTTTTTTTCTTTTAATGTCCTGCGAAAAGGTCTCTTTTGTGTACGTGCTGGGCAGCGTTGCAATGTCACTCAAATCAGTACAACTCCATGACCATACATGAAGTCACTTGTGATTTTAAACAGAACTCCCACCAGTTTCAGGCACAAAGGACTGGGCCCTTTGCTTTCAAAGGGTGGATAACAGCAAAGATGAAAAACATGGGGCAGAAGGGATAAACCCTGCTGTCTTTTTAACAGACTGACCACAACAGACGATACGTTTGCCTATTAAAGCAGAAGAGAGGATATTTTAGAAACAAATCAGCCACAGTATGTGGTTTGGTGTTTTATTAATTGAATTGTGCCCATATTAGCAAGTGTTACTGCTTTTTATTTTTTTCCTTCAAATTATGCCAATTATGATTTCTCTTATGAAAATAACGATTCATGTTTTAGATTGAGTTGTGTGAACATGAAACAAAAGCGGTATGGAGTAAAACTGAAAAGAATTTTGAATTATTTCCCTCCAGTTTATCAGTACTTCAGGTCACAGTCCACTCACCAATTATCCAAATGGTACTCGGTCTCTAAAGAGCTAATAACTACTTAGTCATCAAAGAGAAGCTTCTGGGATTCACAAAACCTCCATAGCTGCATCCTCACTTTAAACTGCCACGAGCTGCGTTGTGGTACTGCAGTGTCACTGGCTGAGCATCACAAAAAAGCCATTCCCTCAAAATACAGGGATACATGAATACCATTATTTTCCCCCCTCTTTTGTGAAAATTTATCTCTTTCTTCCTAGCTGCCCTTTCTCCTTTTGCCTTTATGCGTTTGGCTCTTGTGGTATCTGTTACTCTGATCCACCTGCCTTGCTCGATTTCTTGCACTGAAAGATTCTCATTTCAGCCCAACATTCACGCCGTCTGCCTCAGGCATAATTCAGTTCTCCAAGTCTTCTTCCTCTAGGTGTCTCTCCCTTTTCTTTGACGATGGGCTTCTACTTTTGGATCTCCAGTACACACCTAAGTTGTATGCCTGACGCAGCCCCTGCCTGGGGACACTCCCACCCATCAGAGTTTAGGAGGTCTGATGGGAGACCTGCAGCCTACTTAATGCTCTAGTAACTCTGGACATGTGGAACCCTGAAGATTCAAGTCCCCGGCTCTTGAAACGTTGAAGATGACACAATTTTGTTCCAGACTGACAGAACAGGCTACGGTCCCACCACCTGCTCCTGAAGAACAAAATATGAGCTAGAGTCTATCCAGAACAATAAGAAAATACACTGCTCTGACTAGACACAACAAGGACTGACTCCTCCAGATCAGTTTTAGACAAGGGTGCTACTATCCAAAGTCTTGGAGCATTTAAGCAGTGGGTAGGAGGTGTCTTATGACAGCATCTAATAGCATATAGTTTTTTACACCTTGGGCTCTAGCTGCAAGCACGCTTGTGATTCTGGATATGTTTTGGATCCCAAAGTTGAACGTCCAGGCCTCCAAATTAAAGAGAAAGCCTTGCAGTTATGTTATAGCATCATCTGCAGCTTAAAGGTTATTAAAAATGGAAGTATTTTTCACTTCATAGACTAAACAGCTGCTTCATGAGTTGAAAGTGTCCTTGAACTACGCTGTTGTGTGCAGCCCAGTGCATTATCTGCTCTTGGCTCCTCTTCAATGGTCTGGACATCAACTTAGTGCCAGAAACTTCACCTCACATTTTCCAGTCAGGCAGCAATTAGATCAACAATAAAGCACGTTTTCTTTCCCTTTTGACTATCTTGAGAAACACACATCGTAGCTTCTCTATCTTTGGGCCTCTGGCAAGAATGCACAGTGGCCGGGTACTTTACTCTTCAGTATTGTTTACTACTCGAATTTAAAAAAAAAGGCCTCACAACTTTTATAGAAAGCTCAAAATTATTACAAATTGACTTTAAAATAAACTATGTTCTTTTAGCTTGCCTAAATATTTAGCTTTATTTCCCGTGAAAGGGTTAATACCTGTATTTTACCCTTTTTGGATCAAGTTGTTGAAAGCAGGAGAGCTTCATGCACCATAGGAACCTGCGGTACTACCCTAATGACAGTATAATTAGAAGTATCATTGTGGTAATGATTCTTTTCATCTGGCAAAAGGCTTGAACAGAAAAGATCTCTTATTCAGTTAGTTTAACCTGCCCATTCTCTTACCTCTGCAACGTGCCTTTTCTAGGTCAGCATCAGAAGTTAATACTGGGTGTTTGACAAGGCTTCAGACTTTGTGCTCATCAAACTAATTAAAGAGAAACACATCCAAAGCCTAGTGAATTATTTTACTTTTTAAAAATGCTGCCCATTCATCTTGTTTAAAGATTTACCTGGCTCAGTGGGTTTGATTAATGAAAAGGACAATGGGGCTCTTGTCACTGCAACCTACAGTCACTTGGTTCAGGGTCAGCAGGTTGAGCGAGAGGCCTCCATGTCTGTTTTTAGTCTCTCTCTACTTTAAAAATCCAAAAGATTGAAACGTTACTGATTTTATCAGCACGCCGCGGTTTGGAGGAAAAGACAAGAACTGTCTTGATCTCAAACTTCATTCAACTCTTTTTGGTTTGTTTAAGTGAAATAGCACACAGCAGATCCCCCGTGGTTGGCCTGGCTATGGATAGGCGGGATGGCTTTACGGTAACACCGAAACTGACTCTGAATGTTTTGGAAGTGGAGTACAGACTCTAAGTAAGCTTGAAACGTAGATTCTAATAACTTGCTACTGGGGAAAATTTACAGTAACATACATGTTTGCATAAACTCTGAAAAGACAAAAAAAAAGGGGGGATATGATGCATATTAAATACTAGCAAGTTTATAAAATAATCATAAATGCCTTGATGCTGCAAACATTTTTGCATACAATTAGCTATACTATCACAAATGCTCTTATTATTGGCTTGGAGCTTTGACTTTGCCATGAATTTGAAACATGATAAAAAAAAAAAAAAATCACATTTGTATAAGTCGAGAAACAGCAATAAACCAGATTTCCTACTAAGAGTCAGTGTGGTCGGTGGCTCCGCTTTCCTTTCGACAGGAGGACGCAATGTCCCTCAGACTTAATGAACTCGGAGTCCTTTCTCTGTGTCCTCTCTCTGGGAGCTGCCAGGCAGCCAGCGAGCCCCTGAGAGCTGTTGCCTCCTCACGATGCAGGCAGCCAGCAGGAAAGCACCCAGCACGGATTATAATCTGCCCTCTAGTGATTAATACAGTTAACATTTGGCAGCGTCATTAACGTTATTTATGCCTTACATAATTACATATTCATTACATAATGCTTTCATTATGCAACAGTGCTAATGCTCATGCTTTACACCTTTCTAAGAGGCTCTTTAATATAATCAATGGACTGAACATCTGATAATTATGGGTTATGATCATTAATAACTCCTTCTACTGATATGTTTATAGCCACGTAAGATAAAAATCATGCCTACCATCCTAGGACAGCTACTGTTGCACAAAGCCATCTGCGAGCACATACTGAGATTGTGCAAAACAACCACCTGGTTGCTTCACTTCGGCGCTTAGGGCCAGTGTTTTCGGTTGTGTGAGTTATTAAGCAATAGTGCCCAGATCCTCCCCTGTGAGTCTGAATAAGATTTTTCTTCCTGATTTAAATGGCACAGAAGCAGGGCTGAAACGTACATCTTTAGCCGAAGCAGCAGCATGACAAGAAAAGATGCTTGTGATTTGGAGGGAAGGGCACGGTCCCTAATGTTTAGTCTTGTAAGCAGTCCTTGACAAGTAAAAGGCTTTGTTACATCCTACCGTACCTTGATTTTAAGACAACCCTTGAGGTCCTTTATCAAGAATTAATTGCATCATGCCAGCATAACTCACCAGTGCATCATGGCAGCACTCCACTGCCCTGTGACAAGCTCTGCTTCAGGAATCTGGAAGAGCTTCCACAGCTGCCCCAAATGCCAAGCCTTCTTCAGGGCTGGCGCCGAAACCCCGCTGTGATCCTGATAACGCAGCTGGGCAAAAACACGAGAGAAGGCGTTATGAGAGTCTTGGTCCCACGTTTTGTCTGAGATGTACCCTAGTCCCAGTGTAGAAATGGGAGACCAAGTCCTACGATCGAGCATGCCTGCAGGAGCGTTGGGGCACCACCAAAAGGAAGGTGTCCCCCAGCTCCCGCGTGCGTGCGTACGCTGGCCTCCTGTCTCATCCCCCCTAGTCAGCACTGACTGCAGCTGCTGCCTTCTACAGCTGTGGAAACCCACCCTCATTCAACACTCCCTTTATTCTTGCAAATAAAACACTTATGGGCTTGATCATTTTATCTACCCTATCATCTAGGAAATGCATTTGGATAAAGGGACATTTATTGAACTGTCTTTTATCACACAAGTATTTCTACTAAAGAAAGATTTCCAGGATTCAACTCTGTGTATTTAAAATGCAAAATTCAAAGAAGTTTTATTGCCAGACTTTCACTTCTCAATAATTATGTCTTAATTGTTCTACAAGTGTGCGTTACAATTTGTCATACGTTCGAGGAATTAGCATAGAGGAAAATCCACCTTCCTTCTGCTGAATAAATCAAGAAGTTGTATTTTTAATGCTGCTTTTTAAATGCAGCCATGCGCTAGCATTCTCCCTAGATTTTTAAATAGGTAAATACTACACCAGGATGTTTGCAAGAAAAAAAAAAGAAAATAAAAGATTAAAGAGATATGAGATTGTTGGGGGGAAGAAGAGTGTAATCTTTTCCACATAGGAAGTAAGATGACAAATATAGTCAGCTAAGAAAAAGATCAGACACTGAACTCAATTTTTATTGTATTAAATTTGAAATACCACATCTCTACATTCCCACGAGAGAATTTTATGTAATCTTTCACACTGTACTTCTGCAAGAGCCATTCGCAACCACGCTGCCTACGGTTTTTCAAGGCCTGAATTTCCAACGTAGGGAGGTAAATTTTTTTAGTCTGCCATCAGTCACAGTGCACCCACCCACCGAAGGTCTGAACATTTCCTGCAGCCGCTCTGAGATAAAGGTTTCCTGATACCTGCAAGACCTGTGAGAAAAATATTGTTTACAAATGAGAAATTCTGATGCCTGATATTCCAGGCAGCACTAGGTGTTAGATCTTCCTTCTCGACATCGTTACGCGTTTCCAGGTGTTAGGTATTTCATTATTTAAGAGCACGTAGAAAAACCAGACAATAAGTATTCATAAAACGTCAGACATTCTCCAAAGGGCTGTTTGAGTTAATACAGGCTATAAAGCTCTCACTTTTATTGGGCTTGAAAATGATAGTTATTTGAAGGAAATTATGTCACTACTTAAAATATTTTACCAGAAGAAACTGCTTAGCACCATATCTTTAAAACACCAAGAAAGAAACTCCAGAGAGTTTCTACAACGTTACAGCTTTCTGACGGCTCTTGCTAGCGTTGCAAAGCTATGCAGGTAAAATAAGAAATAACCTTCCTATCCTGGGTCAAGAATACCAAGGCCATCAACACTATTTTGACTCAGGACCTGTTCCAAATTGTGCGCCTTGCTTGGTGGTTAGCCATGCTGTTAGCCCTCTAAGTGAAGTCCTTTGCAAGCCTTCAGCTGTATCTGGAATTCTTTGGGGTACATGAGTTGACACAGGGTCAGCTGATGGCCAGCTCACTTCCAAAACACATACGTAGCCGGGTGCAGACAAAAACTCAGTTTAAGAGCAGAATTAAGAGCTAAAAGGCAATATGAAATGGCTCCTGACACTACCCTGCGGCTGAAACAGTACTTGAGATCTTAGTTGTTGCCTTGCAGTTACGGCACGTGTTTGCCTGCATAATAACCGGAGCAGAGGAACAGCAAGCAAAGAGGCTTGCTATAACAAGAGAATGACAAAGACATACCTGCAGAGTGGTTCTCTTCGGTTTCTTGTTCAACTCTGTGTGGACTGGAGCAGCCAGGATGTTCAGTGGGGGGAGGTCCATGGAGTCAGCCACGGTCAACCTCACCACTGCCCCGTACGGTGAAGGGCTCGGGGCGGCTCTGAGAGGGGCAGAGACAACACGCAAGACGACGATGCACGTGAAACCCGACTTCGGATCAAACAAACAAAGAGGATCAGGGAAGCAGAAACCATGTTAAACGGGTTCCTGCTAGTGGTATGGTGTGGATATATAAAAACAGAATCAAAATATCCAAGTTTGGATATAGAACAGGTTCCAGCTCCTGCTAGACTTTTGGGTCTGTGACAAATACTTGCAGAGTGTATTTGTTTGAAGTCTGCAGATCAAAGTCAGTGCATAAACCATGCTGGCGCTTATACCTTTACAAAACTCCCAAGATACTGAAAAACCCGAATGGCTAATGCAAGAAGAAGAGAAGTAATTCTCTGAGATAGCTGAAAACTATGGTCGTATTTAAGGATTTCACGCTGGCATAAATAGATATAATTTACCTGTAGAGCTTTACAACACTAGCA
The DNA here is from genome assembly GCF_028500815.1 of Rissa tridactyla. Classification (NCBI taxonomy): domain Eukaryota; kingdom Metazoa; phylum Chordata; class Aves; order Charadriiformes; family Laridae; genus Rissa; species Rissa tridactyla. Next base: position 66,113,288 of record NC_071471.1, read on the forward strand.
AGAGCCGTTCACCTCTTGGTGAAGAGTTCCTGTTATTTATACACATACATTTTAAAAAGGGATGAACAAATAAAAAGCGCCCAAGTATCCCATTGCTATCCATGTTCCTGACCTCCCAGGATAGGGTCGGAAATCAACTACGCTGCATAGCACATTAGCTAATTAAGAGGGGTGAAAAGGGACGTTGCCACTGTATAGTACTTATTTTCTGAACGGGGGCAATCTAACAGAACCTCTTTATTTGTTATTATAAAATACTCCAAATTAGCAAATAAATTCTGCAGCAGAGAATCTTTTCAGCGTGTCTGTTCAAGTACGCCATCAAAAACGTTGGTGACACACTGGTTGTGATACAGCTGCCGGTTTGCCTTTGTGACTTTTGCTGGATCCCTCAATACAGTCATTCTGAAGGTCCCAGATGTTCAGTCTAACAACTCACGAGCCTCATTTGTGTTACAAGCCCCTCACTCTTCAGTACGGCTATGCTTATTCCTGTAACGACAAAGTAGGTATTTCTTTCAATAACATTCACTTGTCATTAGAAAAATATCCTAATTATGAATTGAAAAGTGACAGATTGTGAGATTCAGTTTGCAAAGATGATGTCACTGGTGGGGAATTGGTGGGTAACCTGCAATTACCTCTTTGAATAAAGACATCAGTGTTGTATCTCGAGAAATAATGGCTAATGATATGTCTTCCAAAAGGAAATAGCGTTATTAATTACCTTACTGTGAACACACCACTTATTGACAGCTTTGAAGGCCGTTCATCCAATTAAGTATAATGACTAAAAGCTTCATTTGGCCTCCATGGTTATACAGATGGGCTAAGAACAGAGAGCGAGATCCTGATTTCATTTATAACCTTCATAAATATTCAGAGAAAGTCACAAACACCCATGGAGCTCCCCCGGTTTCTATTGCTGTGATTAGAGTCAGACTGTGGCAGGTAATGATGGTATAGAAAGCGCTGTAAATTGATACCTCTAATACCTTGAAGACTTATTGTTGTGCAATAATACAATCTGTCATCTCTTCTGATTGTTACTAAGCACTTTGCTTCCAAGCACTTTCCTATCAACATTTAGGGGGTTTTTTCTTTCTCCAACTATCATCCAGGCCTGCATACATTTTGGTGACAGGTGATTTAGTTGCAACCACAGCCATATCTAAGTTACTTCTTATTAACAAAACTAATTTTTGCAATATTTCACAGCTTCCACTTTTTTTTTTCTCCTTCAGATGAATCTAACCATCTTCCTAAAAATCATTCATTCATATTGTACTTTGCCTCAGTTTTATGGACCTGCTTCTGATTTTATTCAGACGCTGCTGTAAGAAGAATAACACACCCAAAGCCAACACACTTTCTTTGGATTTTCCTTTTTGTAAGTGAGAACGGAATCTGGCCTCAGGCATAAAGGATCATTTTTATGGACCCATCTAGGCATCTCTACAGTCCTCATTAACATGCCATTTTGCTGATTAATTATTTTAATGGACGGGAGGACAATTCCTCGTGCACAGCACAGCTCAGCTAACGTGTCTCTAAGATAACAGTGTGGCTATTAACATTGATTCTGCCATCACCGGCTTTTATCTTTGAACAGCAACAGGTTGCTAATGATATGTGGTTATCGTTTTCACATTTTGGAACATCAAAAATGCTGACAGACTAAGGTGGCAACAGTTTGTAAGCACTCAGGTAGAACATCAAAGACGGCACTGAAGGTTTAGTACACACCAGCGGTAGCAACAGTTTTAGATCTACCTGTACCACCGGTCTAATCGCTCAGAAATCTGATACTGATGCTCATATGACATCCAAGAAATGCTTTTTTTGTTAAGTGGAAAGCAACATTACAGCCAAACGGCAAAGCATCTGCAAGTGCTTTGTTTCTATGCAATACTGAAGAGCCAAGAAACTCACAACCTTGTAACAGCTGACATTGTAGAATAACTTAATGCTGCCAACAGGTCGAGAGAATGCAGAATTATATGTAAATATATCAAGTAAATGTTTTTAAGTGATAGGTCTTCACCCTGTGCAAACAAGTTGCAACAGCAGTATTTATCAAGAGGGTGCCTGATGCAAAGAAGTCAGATTAATTGTTTATGCAGAGGCATCCAGTCTGCATCGCAATGAGTGCAAGCACAGGAAAGAAATGTTTCTAGAAGCCACCTCCTTCATGGGAATGACTGTGAATGAACTAAACAAAGCGGCAGCAATTTTAAGCATGATTTTAATACCTTCTGCCACTTTGCACTGTGTTCATAACGCCTGAGTATATTTAGAGTTTATGTGAAGTAACTGTTCCTGAGCAGGCCAGAAATACGACTGTTGATAGATGAGCCTCACACATGAGGGTACAAACTGTGAAAAAACACACTCTTGCCTGAGGACCCCTGGAAACCCACCATCCTGGGGACAAAGTGATTTTTTTGAACTTGAAGCTAGTAGATACTGATCCCCTCTTGCTGCGTTACCGTATTTCTGTTACTATAATTAAGGCCTGACACTGTGGCAGACAACACGAGATGGGCAGGGATCCCAAGGGCTGGTCTACTTTGCTTTGCCCGGCTCTCCTTCAGAGGTTACATGTGGACCCACAGTTTCCAAGATAGAGCGACCATTTCTGCTACCAGGAAAGCGGGATGTGGGGATAGTCGAAATACAGATAAAACACAAATGGAGCAGATGGATCCAAGCGAGAGCCTGGACTTTGTGCAGAGTTACCTGGCATGTGCTCCGGAGCCGTGCAGTGTTGCAGGGTCGGTTCCATACTTGGGCTTTGCAACCTGGTCAGCCTGGATGGAGATTCAGACTCAGCTGTGGCACTGAAATTCAGAGGTTTTTTTGTTCGAGGTATCTTCATTTCGTTTATGAAAGCAGGAGTGAAAGTCTACTATGAAAAATTCTCTGCAGCTTTGAAACTAATTAAGCAACAGGGCTGACAAGTGACTTCACTTCCACCATAGCACGCGCCAAACAGCAATAAAGCGCAGTGACCGCAAAACGGCGGTGATACACCTTCCAGTCCTATGTGGGTCTCCATAATGGATCTTACACACCAAAACCAGACAAGGATGAATAAGACACTGCATTTTCTTAGGGTTACAGCTGGTTGAAACGGAAAGCTGAAAAATGAGTCAAATCAGCATGAGCGGCCCCCCAAGGCAAACAGAAACATCATGACCTCCCCCCGTGTTATCCTGCTGCACCCAGCTCTTTCCGTTCAAGGACATCGGAGGAAACTGAGGAAGGCAGCAATGATGAAATTTCTTTGGGTCCATTCACTAACGTTTTGCCACCTTCAGTGACACACTTCTCTGGTTGTCTGTTCAGCCTATAGCAAAACTAAAACATTCCCCCCACCCCTCTCCTCCATTCCTCATATTAAATACCACTGGATGGCAAAGTCCACATCAGAACTGCCATGAGCCGGGAGACGCAAATTCTAAGCATCTCAGCAAAAAATCGAAGAGGACAAGGTCACTGTGCTTCATAACATGTACCATAAGCAAAACTATCTTTTGATCTTGCAATTGGTTACATGCCAGTAATTACATATAATGAGGAAAAAGGTTCAAAAGCCTCATAAAATCATTAGGGGAACTGTTTTACATTGATCATATCATTTTGTAATGAAGCTCATGCAAAAGTCATACAAAAATATCAAAACTTCTTCTCAAGAAGTAAACAAAAAATATTTTCCAATTAAAGCATTTAATTATGACAACTAGCACGATGAGTAAAATAAAAGAATATCACCAAGGAAAACCTAATTTCTCTCTAGGATCCTAATTCAGGACAACGTTCTCCAAACATATTTACCTTCAATAGCAAAAATAGCAGCACTGATTTCATGTGTTCTTTTTTTGTTACTAAAAGTAATCATGAATACAAGCATTTTCAAGAGCGGAATAGCAAATACATGATAAAATTTAGGACTGTCTCCACAGTACAAAAAGAAAAGAGTGTAATAACTTTTTTACCTTCTACAGTCCACAGTATTAAGGCATGGTTTATGTAGGCTTCCAATTTCTTAAACCAAGTCGCTATCAAAGTGCCTTTGTAGGAAAAAGGGATGAATAGTTGAAGTTAGCAGCAAATATTGTAAGAGCCGATGTGAATGAAGAAAAAAATACACTGATAACAGCAATCCTGACATCCAAAAATTACTCAAATCAGTGCCCATGCACAAAGAGCGCATATTAGAGTTATAAAGTTAGAAGCAAAGCATATTACCTACTAGTGCGTAGCATATTACACACCTGGGATGCAAACACCTGCCCCATGTTCAATTGTACATTCCTTAACTGGTCACAATAATACTGTTAACGTCCTATTAACTTTGGGTACCATTAAGTAATTTGTGGCTGACAATGTTTTAGAAAGACTACTGCAATACTTGCACTTCCAGAACGTACCCCGGTAGCCAGGCTATCTATCATCCATGGCAGCTGTTAAAGCAGGGCTGAAACAATAGTGTAGAAACTATATCCCAATAAATTATCTCTACTGCATCATTGAGACAGAAATTAAAATTAAAAAGGAGATACAAAATTAAAAAATTTGTCAGAAGCACATTAAAAATAAAATCAAATCGGTGTTCTGTTTAATGTTCTTGCCATGAGAAAATCTCCCGGTGGAGTCAATGAGAGATTATCTCGGGCAGGGAGTACTGAGCTGGCCTTAACACATTAAAAGATAAATCATATATAGCTGATGCGAGTCGGGGGGGAAAAAAATTGTTACGGGAAATGTTTATCTTTCCCAAATCTTTCTTGAGGGCAGTGTTAAAAAAAGGTTGATGTGATTGAAGCATAATGTCATTACTTGCCAGGGGAAATACAGGATGTTAAGAGGCTGATTAACCTGCCTTCACAGTGCAAGCATGTCGGCCCTAAATTTATATCACATTAACTTTTTATCTTCTGAAGCTCTCCAACTGCAAACGCACAGGTAAACTCAGAAGGTACGTTTCCTGCAGTTAAAGTGCGAGCTGGGAGCTGTGTGCCACATTTTAAGCCAGAGCTCATCTGAACTTTTTGCAAATCTGAGGAGGGTCAGCTCCAAGGATTTAGTTTAGATCCGTGCTTAGCTAAAGGCAATTGAGGGCAAATTATGACCCCTTCAATCAGAGGAACTCTGTCAGTGTTGCTTGGGCTTGCACAGAATTTCTTGATGTTAAGAAGAGAAAATGATCTAAACCATGCAAATTTATAATCCGCAGTCTATGAACTGTGTGTATATTTTTTTTACGCTCCAGGATACACCTACTGCTAAACAACTGCTTCTCCACGGCCTCCTCCAACTCAGTAACTACCACTTTTCTTTGATTTACAAAACAAAGAGTTCTCACCTTTGGTTGTTGGGAGTTTCTATTTTGGGCTCCGGCAGCGCTCCTGGAATGCGGCAGAGCACGACCGGGTGCTGCGCCTTCGCCCCACGCAGGGAAGAGTCTCCCAGGAGGGGCACCCGGGGGTTTGAGCAGCCCGACACAGCGCATCGCGCCGGCAGAAAGCCCCCCAGGCGAATACCTGCGTGCCAGCTCGTATCTCCTAAAACTGCAAGAACAGGCCGTCCCAGAGCATACATCATGAGATCCCCCAACCTCGCTGACACCTTCATGTCTGTCGAACACCAATGAACAGCATCATTACTCTTAAATTCGTTAATAAGGTCGCTTGCTCTTGGGTGACTCTCCTAAGGTGGGAGCTTATTCACCTGTAATTAGAGTGAGTTCGTAACTTCTCCCAGTGTCAGCAGAAAAATAGCCTTACATTAAAATCGTATCAAATAACAGACTAAGAAATGTTAGGAATATAAATTTATAGTCAAATGTTCCAAAACTGAAAAATAACAGAATTAGGGTTGCCTTATTATCCACATTTGAGTTTTTTCCACAGGATGTGCTGGGCTCACGTTAAGAGCTGAAATTATACCTCTTGCTCTCTCCCTGCCCTCTCTCAATTAACGAGAGGAGACACGCTTTAAAGACTCATTTCTAAGAGACTTTTATAGGCCCTCAACAATCTTGCATCCGATATGTTTCATACTTGTTAACTAAATATTTTACGACATCCGAGTGAGATGAACTGGCTCTAATGCCTCAGCAGCTGCCCTGGAAGCACAGAGCCCACAGTCGGATCTGACGGAGGGACGGACGGAGCAGAGATTTTGCAGGAGAAGTTAAAACCTGTGACTATCATACAGGGAGAGTACGACTCTTGAGGCAGGTGTCTAAGATCATGGAGCACGTCTCCATTGTGATTTTTTTTGTGACTTCTGCCAGTCCGCGTGGATGAAACCACTCCAGGAGAGTTGTCAGGGTCCCTACAGGCTTCTCTGCCCCACTGGACTTGTGGGTTTTCACCACGCCTATTTCTATTTGTCACATCAGCGGGTCCTAATGAATCCTTTGAGACTTCTCCCTCGTGGACCCCCTAGGAACTGCCATGGAGAGGACAACTTACAAACAAACCTGATCCTTTTCACGGGGATCATTCTGGACTGAACAGCAGGGCCAGAGGATGATTTGCTGATTGTATCACTAGCCTGAAAGATGGGTGGCTTTGGTTCAGGTTCCTTCTCCATTACAGCTTTCTGCATGATTTGTGGCAAATCGCCAAAGCTATCACCTGCCCAAGGACGCAAGCACAAAAAGCAAGACAGGAATAAAATGTAGGCACTCAGGTACGGAAGTACGGCTCCTCAAGTCATATATGCACCTATATTTTCAACAGTAAAACTTACTCAATGTTTGTAGCCCAGCACCACCATCATCCTCTGAGGGTTTGGTGCTGAGCTCTAACATTATGCCTAAACATGGGTGGCATCGTCTTTAACGCTGAACGTTCATCAACAGCTCTGGTAGCTTTAAGGCACCAAATACCCTCATTACTGAACTAGAGAACTGAGATTCTGCCTCCTGCCTTTCCCAGTCCCATACGTGGAGTGCTTCCTGCAATGCTGGCAAAGCTTTAGCTACACAAATAGAGTGTCCTTGTGCCCAGGACTACGACAGCCAGTGGCAAAAGCATCTTCCTGGAAAGCAGATGGTCTGGATCCTAATACACTCATGCAGAAGAGGACAGAGAACCTGAATTTCGCACAGCATGGCCAAGCCCTCTGATCACTAATGTGCTCTTTAGCCTGCTCACATCTCTCTTGACCTTTGTTAAAAGAAAATTTAAAAAAGGCCAGTATCACTTCCATTTTTAAAAGGAAATACATAAACATCTTAATTACAGAAGAAAGTCTAGCTCAGTGGAGTCTCCACATTATTTTGGCCCAGTCAATCAAAATGCCAGCTTAAATACCTCAATACCGTCCTTAGATTCACTTGCATCAATGAATAATCTGCAGTGTAATGCAAAAAAACTTTTCCACCTACGCCAGTGAAAGTAAGAAAACTCTATAACCGTACACACAGCGTGTGGTGCCAATCAAATGTTCCTGAAGTGAATCTAGAGAAACAGAAGTGGTGTAATTTACACGCTGCCGCGAGCTTATATGTTACTTGATTATCAAAACCTTTATTCCATTTGCTGCAATAAAGGTTCCAAAATTGGAGTGCACCCATGGGACCACTGTTTACAAGATTCATTCAGAGATGTATCAACAGTTCAAGCCCACTAGGTACAGGAGAACATTGTAGAATATTCACCGTTCATAAAAACTAATATAACAACTGCCAAAGCCTATAATATCTTGCTTTCAGAAGAACAATTCACCCCTTTATACATCAAACAGCAATTTTCTTAACTGCAGCAATTTTGTATGTGATGATAAATTCAGGTGGAAATTAGCCCAATAGTTTCTCAAGAAAAGTAACGCAGAGAAACTCCCTAAACTTACTGGTGCATCTTTTTCAAAATTCATGTATGATTTAAATACTTAAATATACTTGCATTTCTCTGGAAAAATTGGATACCTTTGCTCTTGATACTTGCAGAGGTCTTTCTCTCCCAGGATTAGTCTCACTGTAGTTTGCAGGATTTACCATGACTACTTATAATCACTGGTTGAAAAATTGACAGGCAAGGTATTTTTTCCCAAGAAAAGTACTTTGTAGGGCTTAAGAAATAGGTATCTTGGTAATCGAATTCAGAAAGAGAACGCACATACATGTAAAGAAAGGTCATTGTTAGCTGAAGTGTGACAGATCTAGTCCGTATTAATCTAGACTGACTTGATGAAAATCCATGACTTCACTGAATTTTGGACTGACTCCTAACAATTGCAGATCCCAGCCAAATATAACAAGCTCTTACTACGGTGATTTTCAGATTGACCCATTTGGGATAATACGCTTCATAAAAACCTAGACTGTAAAACTTGTGAGTTCTTTCTAGCTTAAACAGCTCCAAGGAACTAGACCAACTGCGAGATGAACTCTGGTTTGCATAAGCCTTTATGATATCTTGAAGTATCATCATAAATCCTCAATTTTTTAATTATGGTACATTAAGCACCCTAAGTCCCCCTTAGAAAAAAAAACTTAAGTCCAGCAAATGCAAATAATAAAGTCCATTTTGAAAGGAGATTTGTTCTTTTCTTTTTGTTTTGCTTTCTTTGTGTGAAAATACTGTGCCTTTCAAACCAGGAGTTTTGCTTCAGTCCAGTGACTTGGGATTTCAAACATTAAGTGACAAGTTCCAGCCTAAGCCTGTAGCAGCTTACTTTAGGGGAGTTTGGAGGGGTTAAATAATGATAAATGCATGATAAAATGTGCGGATTAAGAAGAATTTCTGTTTTATGAGCATCAGTACTGTGGTCGAATTCCACTCTTTTAAACCAAGATAAAATGCTTTTTACTTATTTTCATTCAGGATTAAGAAAACCGTGATTTTTGCTTGTGTGGAAATCAGAGCACATTTCGTGTCCTCCTCATACTTGGTTTATGCCTCTCCCCATTTAGCTTTTGTTGTGCTTGATCTTCTGGTTTCAGCTTGAGCAGACTTTGCACTGGACTCTAACAATTTGAGGATTCCCCAACAGCTGATTTAGGTATCTTAAATTTAACATTCTTTGGTTTTGTTTTTTTTTTCCCCACTTATCCACTATAAATTGCGGTGACGAAAAGAAATAATTTAAAAAGTTAGATTTTTAAAAATTTTTCAAAAATCATTGCATTTCGATAAACTCACAATAATTTTTGTTAGTTCTAATCTTACTATAAACCATTCAACTATTTAAAATTAAGAAACATTCATAGAAGTTTTCTCTATATTTTGAAGAAAGTTAAGCTACTGAGCTAGTTGAAGTCCTGGCTAAACCTCTGTATCAGCGTGTTGAAGTCTTAAGCCAGGTTTTGACAACGCTATCCTTTTCTATTGTATAAGGATACTTTTTTTTTTGTCCTGATTAGTAATTAGTTCATCCACAGCTGAAAAAAAATCAAACAGGAATTGAAAAATGGAAGAGAGATTATTCTCTTCTTTCTGCCTGTGTATACAGTGAATACAGTGTAAAAGGAAGAAATCTATCATCTCTAAAATTATGAAGGATAAGGATGAATGTAAGCAAATTGATTCAATTTTCTAATTAAATACAATATTCCCTTTGTTAAATAATTGAATTTAAATGCATTTATATTGTTTTCCTATATATCTAGCCTACTTCGGGTAATCTATTTCAGTAGCATCAACAAGATTAATTCCTAGATTTTTTTACCCACTGGAATTATAACTTCTACACAAATGAGGATACAATCATTATCCAATCCATAATAAATGCAAAAATATAGAAAAAAACCCTATACAAGTGCTTAAATAATATGTACTAGATATTTTGCGCCATACATATTAGCAAACTTAATACAAAGTTATGGCAGCCTTAAAGGTGTTCTGCTTGGTTATTAATATTATTTGCATTCCTTTCTACTATTTTGGTTTAAATCAACTCAACTTGGCTCACAGAAACATTTTTTTCCCGTGGCTTGTACCTTTGGTCTAATCTTATGGTAGGCATTTATTGACCTTTAGGTAAAAAAGATGAATTTCATAGAATTTTCCTTTTTAGAAAAAAGAGGTATAGGGTTATCTTGGATGAGCTTGATGAGCACAATCAGAATATTTGTTTGTAAAAGGTTTACCTGTCCTTGGATCTCTTCACTGCATTAAGACAAAAACCGCACTACCATGTGTTTTCAACCTCTGTATTCATTGAATAGATCCATTTACTTATCCATAGTGGACCTCTGTCTGTATGCTGTTTTATGGGAAGCTTGAATTTGCCTTTAGAGCCGTTCGCTCTTGGAGGTCTCTTAGCGTGCTGTCCTGGAACAGGTAGTTTCTTGAAGTGGTGACCACGCGTAGAGAAAGGTGCTTTTTTTTCTAACACTGAATTAAAAGCTGTACAGAATAAGAAAAGACACATTACCTTTGGACTGCTTACTTGATCTTTCCGTGGTTTATTACAAGCCCCTAATATCACGTTTCCATTCTTACCAGAAGATCAGGCTAGAGAAACCTTGGTCCTCTCGGTGTGCTAAGATTTTAATCTTGCTTCTGCTCCAGTTGCAATAATTTTCATTTTTACCTCCTTAATCGCATTAGCTGCCATACCTGAGCTATGCTGTACAGACTTTGTTATTATATGGTACATCAAATTTGGGTTTTGGTTCATAAAAGTGCAGTAATATTATTTTGATATAAATTTTATATGGCTATGACGTTATCTCAGTTCTGTCAACCCAACTCCCTTTACCTCCTCTGGCTTTTGCATAAATATACATTTAATGGTAACATCGTAACCTTTTAAATTCTTTGCCAAGTATTTTATAGCATTATGGATTATTAAAATTTTTATCTCTCCAGTATCAGTAGAAAAAAAACCAGACTGGATACTATATGTTTCATTCTACATCTAAATATGTTTATAGGTCCCAAGTGATTTTTAATTTTTTCTCCCTCTTTGTCAATGGGAACTTTATTTGACATTATATTTAGATACGGTTTTATCCTTTTTACAAGCTGGCGCTTTCTAACATGACCCCTGGAGAATATGTAATCATATAGTAATATAATAATTTTAAAAAAGGTTTGTGGTTGTTCTTATTGCTTCAGTAACAATTTGCTGCTCATAGAGCTTGAATATTACTGGTTTTATCAGAATAAACCCATAAATTTTAATATTACCTGTTATTATAGTCCATATTAGCTTGAATAAAAGGTTTCCCTTGCATTCCTAGAAGTAGTATTCAGTTTTAATGTCAGCATAGAGACAATACTTACCTTTACACATCTCTGGGGAGTTTTGCAATGTTAGTTTGAATTCATTACTATCAGACCACTCAGCTGACTAGAAGATGACCTAATCCCATTCCCATTACTCACAAATGTAGTCCTGTTAACATAAATAGGACAACATCGAAGAATAATGGATTGCAACGGTTTGTTTTTTGTTTTTGTTTTTGTTTTTTTTTTAACATCTTATAAAATGTTATCCAGTTCACTTCTGCATTTCAAGATACAAAACCACGAGTTGGACACATTCCTGTGAAGAAACTATTTCATTACCACACATTTCCTGGAAAGGTGATGTTGCCTGAAGATACGGGAAGCTGGACTGGATGATCCGATCCCTTCCAACCTGAGTTACTCTATGATAAAAATGTCCCTATAGCACTTGGTGAAAAGAGACGTCCCATCCCAGAGAGTCATTAGATATTTTTAAAATTGACTGGCAATTTCTTTCCTGCCAGTGCTTTAGTCGGGAAGAAATAATTCAGCCTTGTTGGTTAGACGTGCTAATGGCCTTATTGCACAGACTGTTTCTTCAAGAGCGGATGTGACGAAGACAGATATTTAAATTCAACTTTTTCTCCTCTCTAAGGCTCTTCCGCTGTCTTCTCAGGGGTGGCTTTTCCTAACGCCTCACCAGACACTCTCCTGACCCCACACGGACGCGGAGTGCTGAGCAGGTGGAAGAGGTAAGTAAGTGCTGCTCATGCGGCAGATCCTGGAGGGGACGGAAAAGCTACTGATGGGAGGAAGACCCTAAAACAAGATTTCAGCTGCAAGCTGTGGAAGACAGAAGAGATGCCTTGGGGGCTAAACAACATCAAAGGACGAGAGCAGACCCCGGAGGGTGACAGAAATAGTTAGGGTTTAGAATTTACTTCCTTTACTCAATGGAATTTGAGTCATATTTACAAATACATCCACTTTCCTTGCATAAGAAAAGAAAAGGCTGTTTGGCTCAGTAGAGCTATTACACAGTTAATTGGACTGCAAATTCCTACGTACTCAGCTAATTACCCCGAGAGATGCGCAAGACTCTCCTTCCAGGCGCCTTAGCCCTGCCTAGGAGGAGGCGTCAGTCTGTCAAAAACTATCGCAGTAAATTTGTCAGTTTAGAAACTCATTTTCTGGACTACTTGAAAGGGAAATGCTTTGCAAAAGCAACCCGTGTTTTTTTCCTCCTATTACAATAAGATATTGACAATAACTTAACATTTGTTCAAAATGGTGAAAATCCCTTTTAATTATATAAATTTTCTGAAAAGCTTCATAGCTACAATAGTTTTATGAGTCATTTAGTAGAAAAGATTGAGGTTTTTAAGAGGATCCAGCTGTAACTTGCCCTGAGCACTGTACAAATTCTTTAGTAAGCACTGATGACTTTTTTTAATGTCTGTGATTGAAAAAAATACCCAGTAGTTTTGTTTATCAATGCAAAAACTTGTTTAAACATATTCAGAACTGTGTTTCTGTTTTTACTGAACATAATCTGTCTGTTTCTCTTATTAAGAATGCTTTCATAGACATGATCAAAATTATGAAACCGTATACCTCAGATTCACACAGAAGTTGAGAAAACATAATGGTGGTAAGTTTTGATGTTTTCTGAAGTAGGAAGACTACAAAATATCTCTACAGTGTTTTGGCTTGGGGATAAGTACTTTAAAAGCGTAGCACACGATGTTTTCCTTTCACCTAGAAGAGAGAAGTGATTTTTTTTTTTTTTTTTAAATTAATTATCCTAACTTCTGCATATATCATCCAAGTAAACTGAGTCTGACCTTTCCATTCCAGCCTTTCTGGGAGCCACCGTTTGGCACCACTGCGTGCCTGTGCTTTCCAATTATCTACCTGAAGGAAAAGATAAAGTAAGGATAAGTTAAGATATTGGTACAAAAACACTTAGATGTGATGGTGTTTGGTTTAAATATTAAGAATATAAACCATAAAATCTGCTCTGCTCTAGCGGGTCTCCCTTGGTCTCCCTCGGCTGGTCTATTTCTAGATTCAGAGGTGTTGCCTGAATGTTTTACCTCCGCAAACCGATAAAAGACGACAAGGTGCCAAATGTCTCCGAAGTCTCATGCTGGTTCTGCTGCCTTCACCGAAATGACGCGCCTACTACACATTCCTGGAATAAGAGTCTTCCTTTTGAGTTACTGACCTAAAAATGATGAGTACTGCCAGAATTGCATCACTCTCTGTCAAAATTAAGGGAGAAACAAAAGAAACACCCTCCTGAAATTCCTCCGATACTTTTACCAAGGCAGCCTCGCAGATCCCAGTGGAGACTTGAGGCTGTAACTCAACACATGATTTCGCATAATTGGATGCATTTTAAATTGCAGTCTGCTGGTGTTGCTAACCCTGGAGTCTGACCTTGGCGTTAATTTTTAAAAGTTTACTCTGCTGAAGCTTCTCCTTCTCAACTTCAGTGATGTTCAAAACAATGACAGAGCAGCTAATAACTACAAAGTGGGCAAATAACAGAACGCTCATCAAACTTTTTTTGTACTCAGATACCATTTTAAACACAAGCGATATTAGGAACAGAGCTCGATTTAAATGTGCTTTGACATGGAAGATGATACCGGGGGAGATAAATGTTTTAAATCAAACTCTATTTTAAGATAAGCACGGCATACAAAGTAGCTACTTGACTCTTGAATTTAAAAGTGCAGTTATTCAGATACGTACTTAAATATACAGAACTGTATGTGGAAAATATGTTCAATGAGCAATTTATTAGTAAAGAAAATACAACGTGCTCGGGCAGTATGCCATTTTATTTATTATTCTTCTTCAACTAATTTTTACAACTTGCCAAAGTGCATGCTCTATACTGATTTGAAGCCAAACTGAAAGTACAGGTGCACCAACATGTGAGAAAGTATTTCAATAGCCAAAGAAAAAGCTTATATTCAGAACTGAAGCTGTGTAAATCAACATCTTTGACTGCTTAGATGTGTGCCAGAGGAAGAAAAGGTCTCAGGAAGAAACAGACTGATGCTACAGCTGTCTCACAAAAATCCTGGGCTACAAACACACTCTTTTTTGTGTAACTTTACCATAAGATAAGCCAAAATATTTCTTTCCTAGGGACCAGGATTTATACTCAGCCCTAAATTTTCAGCAAAGCTAATTGCTACTTTGAAAACAGGTGTGGTAAGGGTCCGCTGCCCTGCATCGAAGATAGGCATTAAAACCAGTGCAAAGTGGGAATAACTGTTAATATTGAAATTTTTTTAGTGGCTTTTTAAACTCATTTTGAGCTGGTCTAATGCCAAATTTTGGCATTAATGTCAAAGTAAAACAAAAAAAAAAAATAATTGCACTTATTGAGAATTCCACAACTTTCTACTTAGTAAGGGTCTAGAGACAAAAAAAAGAAAAAAAAACCAAACAAAACAAAACAGTGAGCTTCCTGAGTTTTGCTGCTCACGAGAGGTGGTCTGAGAACAAGAGATTCACGGGTTTTTAGCAGATACGCTGCCAGCTTTTCTCACAGGCAGCAACAGACAGCGTAAAGTCCAGGGCCACATCTAAAATAAACACATTTTATACCTGTGGGAAGCAGGGGAGGTTAAGTTTTCCAACAGCCTAAATAATTAATATCCAGCAGTTGAGACACAAGCCGATATAACATACGGTGGCTCCACTGGGTGCCACAGCAAAAGGATAACAATAACCCAAATGTCAGGCTGACATCTGGTACCGTGCAAACTGCAAGGGCTACGATCAACTTGCCCAAAGGTTCTCAGACACTGACTCACTGTCCAAGTACCGCTCCTAGGCCAGCAATGAGAAAAAGACGAAATCCTGGAAAATTTATAATGAATTATGATCTTATTCCTCAGTTTAAGTGCACTGAAGAGAAAGCACTGCCTTCTAAAATACTTCAGAAGAAGTATCACTTTGTGTTTGGGACTGCAGTGAGGGGTTATTTCAACTGGCCAGTATTATGCCAGTAACTCTTCCCAAGCCAGAAGGAGGGCTGCTTGGATTATTGGATTATTGAGGGAAGGATGTTTCCCAGGACAGCGCAATAAGTGCTCCTGCCAGAAGATCATCGTTTCACAGCAAGATTTTGTTGGCAAAAAGAACTCTACTAGCCTCTCTGTCTATATATATATATCATCTCCCTTATAACTGCATCGCTCCTTGTTTATATGTCACTCTTTGAACAAAGCATGGACTCCATTAGGCTTTTGTCAGACTAAAAGCCACCATTTTCCTTTTGAAGACAAGTCAAAGGAGGAATCAAATAAAGCAGTGAAAGATTCAATCTTTTCTGTACCTGCTAATTGTCCTTCGGGTAATAAATAAATAAATATATAAATTCAGGGGCTTTGTAATTCAAGCAATTTACTTTGGGGGAAAGTTTGTGTACTTTTTTTGAGGCACTAGGAAAATCTGAGAAATCTGTTACTATTTGCGTTCACAGCATCTAGCGCGTTCCTGAAGCGTGATGCTTACTGGAGCGAGTCCGTTATTGCCTCCTGTAAGGAATCAGCTATTGCTTCTCATGCCTACCACAGGGAAACTCAACAAGCTCATTCTTCACCTTTTATATTCTGAGCAAGATGCTGTTAACTTCTACAGCTACCTTATATATTAGTATTTGATAAATCTTCAGGACAGCAACTACCTAAAAACTGTCTTCCTCTCCTTCTAAAATTAACATTTCACTCTTTACCTAAACACACAGCTCCCAGTTGCTAAAAACTGTCATTGCTGAGTGGTTTTCTCCTACTTCTTTATTTCTGAACACCTTAAAATATTGGGAGTTTGAGTGATCCTGTGATTGTGAGAGGGGTTTTGGCTACGTTTTCACAGAACTCTCTTTTCTCCAATGCTGGCTTTTTATAACACACATATTAACTGCAAAGTACAGCTATCTACTTACGCAGTTACAGCAGCTGTGTCTTGCAAGCCTACATGTTTCTTAGAGGGATACAGGGAAAAAATGCGATCTCCTCTTTCTTCAGATGAACTGGCTGTAACTAACGAGTCAAAGCTGAACATTCTCCTATTTTTAAGTTAGATGAGAAAGACACTGAATGTGTTTAACAGAAACCATTGCCAAAGTTGGCAACTTTTCAGACAAGTTAATGATGTCCCACAGGACACCATCAACAAACACTACCTTTTATTTTGAAAGCTCTTCGGCTAACACACTTATATGTAGGAAGCCCAAACAGGAACCACAAAGCTTTGTGGGCTTGCAGACGAAAAACACCCTAACCAACCCATCCTGACTGATGCATTTAGAAACTCATCTACTTATTTGCCTCCTTTCCCCCAAGACTAAAGGGACTGTCTAGTTTTAGGGGGACACACATCCCCACCCGTATTCAAGAATGCTATTCCCACCTTGACGTTTATTTCGCTGCGTTTTGCTCTATTTAGACTGTAGCTTTGAGCCACCCTTCCAAAGTCCAAGATAGTTTTCCAATGAGCCCTTCAGAAACTTGCTTTGATCCCAGTTCTGGCAGCCATCTCTCGTCACATATTTCATTTGTTACTTTAGACTTAAGTCCCTATCCAAAACAGTCCAAGAGCAAAGAAGACGAACAGCCTCCAAATATGGTGAGAGCTAAGCTGGTTTCTGGAGTAGTTTAGCACATCGGCGTGCGTAAGAATGAAGAGAACTGGAACGAGTTTTAAATAATGCTCTAAATAGACTGTGGTGAAATGTTCAGAACTTAAAACTACACAGAAAATCATGAAACAGATAAAAGAATAGCTAAGACCCCATTAGTAAATATAACTCTATGATCAACTCCAGCAACAAAACGTTGCTTCAACTGTCTGAAATCATGTCCGATGAAACAAAGGTTAAGCACAAGTCTTTAACTTAATATTTGGTTTATAAAGAGCTAGTAAAGTTTACACCATCAAATATGAAGGACAAGGTTTTTTCCAAAGCAGTTATACTGGACCGTTATAATAAAAATACTTTCCAGAAAAAATACTCCTCAGTATCCACCAGCTGAATCTTAATTCAGATCACAGACTGCTTTTGGTTTTAATTAGGATTATTTTACTTCTCCCCACTGTTGTTGGATATTTCTTTCATTTAGTGTCCCGATTTAAAATTCACGATATTTCACAGTATTCTGTGTGTGGATTAAGAGGAGGCCAATTACGAGAAGGTCCCAAATGGCAGTAACGTTAATTAAGCGACCTGTTACCTATATTGTAGCCAACAATAATCTGGCCTTTAACAATAGAGATATTTATACAAGTTTTTAAATGTGAAAATATAAGAAATAGGAAGTTGTCTATATTTGACCCTGGAAACACATAATCCTGGTATTGATGCTTCCCACACACAAAAAAAGTCAAGATCACTTCTTACAATGTGTCGGTATTTTTTCCCTTGGTCCTCAAGAGCAGTACCGAGTACCTGTTGTAATCTGAGTCCTATTCTCTTGACCTCCACTTTATAATGAAAAGAAAGCAAATTTCGATAAAGGAGCGCTGGAGGCTACATACCCAAATTTAGTTGCACTGCAGTTCAACACATGGGCTTGTACAATCCTTTAGTAAAACCTTAATTCTTCCAGAGCTCATTTTTAACTTCTACATTACACAAAAGAGTATATCAGATACTTCATCTCTGTATGTTTTGGAAAAAAATAATAGGGGATATCACAACATTACCTTACAATTTAAAATATGTAATTGTGGTAGCTTTGAATCATAACTCTAAAATATTGGAGCACATATTGATAAAGGAATTAAAACTATAAATTGCATGAGTGCTTTAGATTGTTTCTTGTTATACACATTTAATGATTTAGTTTAAAACAGCATGTAAAAACTCCTTTAAAATAGCCTATTAAAAAATGCTTATCCAAATGCAATTGCTATGCAGAAGGCAAGACTTTTCTCTTAAAAAAACCCTAACATTGTGCATTTTGTGCTTCAGCGTTCCTTAAAAATAAGTACTAAGTAATCTGCAATTAGCAAAACATAAGCATATTTAAGATATGAATTAGAAGTTAATGAAATAAGCTGCTTTAATGGGGAAAGCATTTTATTAGGAAATAAAGAATACTCATAGCCAGAGAGTCAGCAGCTGCTTTTAAAGGATGCCATTAAGCTGCCATTATTTTGACAAAGCTCTGGCCTCAGAGAGGCAGATACTCTTAATTCATTGTAGAAGTCCTTGGCAAATTACATAATATTCATTAAATTTAAACGGAGACCCTTGATGTCTCCTGTAAAGATGTCTCAGGGAGTCAATTTTCAAGGAATTGATAATGTAAGCAGAAAGTTATCGGAGAAGGAGACATTTCTCACCTAAGGCGACCCCGAATGAATCATTTAGAGAAGGAGGTGATATGACACATTTTGGTGGTTTATTTGTTAGATTCCCGGAGCCACACACCTACTTTGAGTGACAACAGAGGCAATCTGCCCAGCCACGTCCTGCATACACCAAATTTCCTCCGATGCTTCCTAACTTTTACAGGAAAGCGGTTCATTTAATCCCTGAAGTTAATACTACAATGTCAAAGGGACTAAAAAAAGCGGAGGCGACAGCTGGCTAAAGCACTGTGCTTCTGCCCGACATCTGCCTCGTACCTAACACCTCCGGAACTAATCCCTCTGTTAAACTCCCACCTTTTTTTTGGGTTTTCACCCTGACACTGATCCTGCTAGTGAAGGACGCTGTGTTAACTTTTTACGAAAAGAACCTGGCACGCGCTGGGCGAATACATCCCTTAAAATCCAAATCCTAGTCCTATTAACTTTTTGTGGTTGGTTTTTTTTGTATGCCAACAGTGGAATCTCCCCAATGCCGCTTTCGCTCATTCCCTCTATGTCACGCAGCAGATACTGTTAAGGCTGAAACGAACGGCCATCCCGGGAAATTTTTCCCCTTTTTAATATTTGGCCTCATTTAAATGCTGCACGTCCCCAAAACCTTTTTAAACTGCTTACTTTTAAAGTACAAACATGTCAGTATTTAGCCTCTGAGTGTACTTTTCTCTCCTAAATTACCATCCATTTATCAAAGACTGATCTATGTTGCTAAGTGCTGTAAAAACACATTGCAATAATCTCCATGTAATAGCCACTGGCTTCCAGCATTGAATATATTGATATTTCTATAAATATTACACAGACAATGCCACACCGTTTTCAAATTGGGCTGTACATAGCGTGGCAGTCTGCCATCATCATTACTCAGTAAGCAGTACAGACAAGAGAAAATAGTTTCCTTTAGAAGATAACCCAATGGCACTATTACGAAATAATCCAACAAAATAATCCAACATCTAATTTATTAATGCAGAATGAGAGACGGGATTTGCTTTTCATCATCATTGTTTATAACTTTACTAACATGCCCAGTGTTACGCAGAAGGGCAACGTATCCCAACTGAGCTGCACCCAGAGCATGCACAACACTCCCAAAAAACCAAATTAAACAAAATATGGAAATGAAATTCTGATTTTGACGCCGTATGGTTCCATAAAGAATTAAATTTAATAAATGTAACTGGACAGAGAATTATCCTTAATGATACTTCTAGTTTACATCTACATGTTTCAATAGCTCTTTAACTGCTAAACTATATTTAAAATATCCCTGAAAACCTTTATCGGGGGCTTGAGATGTTAAATAATGAAAACTCAAAACCCAACTCTGTGCTGGGGAAAGTGGAAGCTATTTAATCAAGCTGGACTCTTACATCGTCAATAGAATTACACTCGGTATCAACTAACAAACATGATGCCTGTGCGGTAGGGAAACTGCACTGGCTCCATTTTCAAATGGGCGTAGGAACCGAGATTAAAGTTACCAGATGTGAATTACAGATGGAAGCTGGTATTTAATATGCAGCATGGTGCTGTCCTCATTCCTCATCTACTCACCCACTGGCACAGTTGCAAAGTCAGCCAGACATGGGTTGAAACAGCTGGCGGAAACCTGTGTAATGAAGCATGTGTAAGTACATGTACAGCTCAAAAATGGACTGATTTCCCATAACCACCACGTTTCATGGATACCTCAACGAGAAGAACCCTTTCTAAACCTCATAAGTCCGTAGCTGTACGACGAAGGACCTAGTCACCGAGCAAGTTAACTGCAAGGAAAGGAACTGCATCCCAGTGAAATTCAAGCCACCAAGTAACTGGGTGAATTACTCACAATGTCCTTCTCCTGAGCCAGAACTGCTCTTCGTATCTCCACAGCATCCAGAAAACCTACTACTGTCAGGGGACAGACTTTGCTGTCTTGCTGCCTCAATGAAGAGGAAAAGACGACAGGCAAAAGCAGGTTTTTTTTGCAGAGAAAAGTGTGTTGAAAAACTTATGGGAGCATTGAAAAAAACACCTATGGGGCAGGGAAGGTGGGAGAGGAGGCTCCACTCTTCTGTCACTCTGGCTGGGTTTTATCCTCCCAAGTAGGGAGAGAAATATGCATCATGTTTTCCATAGCAAAATTTGCACGGTGTCTGTCCTCATGCTAAACGCCATTCTGGCCTGCGGTGCCAAAGGCCTCCTAGTAATATTTACACAACCATAGAATCAGAGGAAGGTGCATTTTAAAGAGACTGCAGCTGTCATATAAAAGAGACATACATATTAGCACATTCAGAACACGTCTTTTTTTTCACTAATTCTAAGTTTTGGACACTAGTGAAAAGATTTCCCTTAATGGCTACCCTGCAAACAGCTGGGATATTCATTTAGAGCTGTCCTTAAGGAAATACCTCTCTGCGGTCTGAGAGTCTTAACAGCACGGGTCTTACAAACACGTTTTTAAGCGGAGCTTAGGAGTTACGTGCTTTGCGTAACACAGATTAATATCACAATTCAAGACATACGGCGGTAGTGCATTGTGGTGCTTTATTAGTGTTAGACATGCAATATTTATTTAACGAACAGAAATTAAAATATTAAGATAACATTGTAATCAAAGTAAAGGAGTTGAAGTCGCAATAATGAAACAAAAATAAAGTTCTTCATGCATTCTAAGTTTATAGTTCTCACATGTGCATATAGTTGTGATTCTGTACCATTATTAAATGTAGACAAACTACCATTGATTGCACGAGACGAAATCAACCCTTAAGTTATAGGTAATGTTCGTATCTTTTACAGACTTCCTATATAACCTGGATCTTCAGCTTTTTATAGCACATTGTAATACGAGACATCTGGAAGCTTCTAAGATGAATAGGAATGGCTCTACCATTTGTAACATACAGTGGCTTCTTCAACGTACAAATTATAAAAGATACAGCAAATGCCCACCACGCTTTAGGAGACCATGACGTTTTCAACAGAAACAAATCTCAAAACCCTTCATGAACAGATTAAAGTGCTACCTATTGCATATTAAATACTTCCAGTGACTGTATCTACATTTAGAAGTTATAAATCCCTGAAAATAGGGTTTCATAGCGAAAGTGCTGACAGACCCTTAAATCTAGCATCATCAACACAGCAGCGCTATAGTCCTTCACCATGGACTTCAAACAGAGGAAGTTAGTCAACATGCTTTAAATATCACCATTTCAAGCCCACAGCGAACGCCTCTATCGTAGCTACAACAGTAATGGATACACAAAGAGCAAAAAAGCATGAGCTTACTTTACATACTTGATGTAGGACAATAATTTTTCTTTAAAGCTGGAAGTGGAAATAAACCTCCAGCGCAGCAGTAAACACATTAAGACAGCAGTTCTGTTTGTTGTAAAGATGCATCTAAGGGCGGGCATCCTGTACAGAAAGAAACGCAGACTGGTACCTAATGAGCATGACTTTCATTAGGTCCCCAAATCAGGAAAGCTTTCGAAATGCAAGGCAACATTTTCACAGCTGGAAAATTACAAACAATTCTTGATACAGAGACAACAGCAATAAATGCAGTTATGTATAACCCAGGGAGAATGCTACATTCATTAGCAGGTGGAAACCCGAGCTAAACGTAAAATAGAGCAGCAAGAGGTAACATATAAATATTAAACATCCTCCTTGAATGGCAGAAAGTTTAAATTGGTTGCTTACAACATTAAAGTATGGCCTTAATATTTGTTCTTTAAAGTAAGTAAAGTACATGGCTATGGGCAGAGGCTATGTTTCAAAGGGTAATTTCAAAGTATAGTGTGTGCACGGATGAGCCCTTATGCGAATTTTTGAGAGGAAAAAAAAAAAAAATCAAAAAAATGTGGAGATGTCCAAAATTTTCATCCATACATTTTAAAGGACAAGAAAGAGTGACCGTAAGTGGCAAGTTATTGTGGTTTTACAATGATCTGCAAGAAAGTCTACAACTTTATCCTGTTGGGAGAAACAGAACTTTCTTTGTTTTCAACATATAAATTACTTCGTATGAAGTGTCTTCACTTGAAAGCTGCGCGGTTCAAAAAATACATGCGGGGTGAAGATGCTTTTCAAAACTTTTCAAAATACAGAAATATGTTACAATTCTCACTCTAAGCGGAAAATGATGTGTACGTAATCCTTCCAGAATTGCTCCAAAAGCTGACTATATCTTTAGCTATAGGAACCCTATAAAAATATTTTCACAGTTGTAAGTGTCCCATTCTGCCTCTCTCAGTAACTTTACCTTTTCCTAAGTTGCATTTGTTGTTCTCCCCTCTTTCTTGATAAACTGTTAGAAACAAAAGGTGCTTTTATTCACTTACAGATCAGATAAAGACTAGATAGCACATTCAAAGCTTCACGAAATTTCTTCACTAATGCACAAAAATTGATCTTTTCGCTACCTTTAATCTGCTTATCGTTCTTGGTATGCAAATATGTCAAATGATCTGCTCTTCGTCAATTATGCAGTTTGATATTCTACATTTACATTCTAAAAGAAGTGATTTCAGAGGTGCTAAATATAGTAGAGTTTCATTTTAATAATTATAAGTTGGCTTGCAAGTGAAAAGTCATTGGAGCATACACTCTCGGGTTAGTTTACTTTAGTTAAACCCCGTTGGTGTGTATGATTTAATCATTGCAGATATTACAGATGGTCTCATACCAGTTAGTCTGAAAATGACTGTGGAATTCAAAACAATTGCACAACACTTCCCCATTAACAACATGAGAAAACCACTTGCTTCGGCCAAACATTTGAAAATGTTTAAGAACTTTTATGGAAATACTGAGTAACTGAAATACATCTTGGTGTAATTAGGAAATTAAAATCTAATTGAGTGCAAAACCTAACTTCCAACAGTAAATGTACCATAACTTAGTACATAACCTTTGGCACTTTGAGTATATTACAACAAATTTACAGTCATTTAGATCTCAAGTGGGTCAAAGGAACATTCATGTGGTTTATGAGGTACCGACCGCGATAAATCCTTAGGTTGTCAAAAGAGAGACTACCTGATGAAGTGGGCCCTTTTCTGGGCTACAAATGTCTAAATGCAGAACACTACAATTAGGCAGGGCTTGAATCACTCAGGATCCATCCAGGCACAACGATCTACACTAAAGGATCTCAACGCTGGGTTGGGAACACCCAAACTGCACAGATTTTAGGGACATAGCGCTAGGGGGGTGGGAGGTAGTTCCTAAAGGAAAGGAAGGAAAGGAAGGAAAGGAAGGAAAGGAAGGAAAGGAAGGAAAGGAAGGAAAGGAAGGAAAGGAAGGAAAGGAAGGAAAGGAAGGAAAGGAAGGAAAGGAAGGAAAGGAAGGAAAGGAAGGAAAGGAAGGAAGAAAAATGCAAAAAAGTAGTAAACTAAATCTGAGAACAACTGTACAGAGAAATGTTTTTTTCTAACAATTCTGTACTGTCACACAATACTAACATTGCCAAAAGCATTCAGATAAAACTTTTTCAACTTTTCCAGATCAATTAATTAATTACCCAAGATGCTACTACTTTTTGCAGATTTAAAAATGAAAATATATTTAGATCTTTTACAACAACAACAAAAAATTTGAGTTTAATTTCGAGCTTCTTTTCCTCCTCAGCAACAGCCATTACGTGGTGCTGTAAGAAAAAAAACAGATCAGGTGTAGAGAAAGAAGAGGAGGAGGAGAAGACAGTCAGTTTTCTTAAACCCAAATCTAAAATATTCTCTATACTTTTTTTTTAAATATCATCTTACTGTTTCACAGCAACTGAGACTTGTATAAAGGAAATTAAAATCTATTTATGTTAATATTCTGAGGATTCTTCTCCTACAATACTTTCCCATTATATATTCACTATATTTTTCCAATTTATTGAATAATAGGTACCTTTTTCATATGTCATTTTACAAACAAGTATGAAATGATCAGGAAGACATTTACTACATTCTTCTTTCATTTGCCTCAATGAAAACTGACTTACAAGGACTACAGATTTTTTTTTTAATGAAAAGCCTTTCTAAGTACTCTATATGTGTTTAAGCAACATAGCCTATTTCTAAAGGCATATACTTTGTTGTCATAAGATTTAAAAAAACCTAAGACAGATATCTATCATGTAAAACTCAACCTTAAATTGAGTCAGTTCTATATTTTTTGAATTATCCTGTCTATTTAAGTCAGTCTGTTCATTTCTCCTACATTTGCACTGTAGTAGACTTTGAACAAAGTATTCATATCTTTATTCCATACTTTTCTCCAGTCCTATCTCCAACTCTATTAACACTGTTCAAAGTACTTTAACATATAAAAAGGCATGCAATAACTTCATACAAAAAGATCCTCAAAACAACCTTGTGACATGAGCTCACTACCAAAGTTCAATCATTAAACACAAAATTCAGCATTTAAGTGTAAAATAACTGACTCCAGCATGTGCCATTACCGAAATGGCATGGTATTTTTTTACATTGTTATAGAAAAAGCACATCGTATAGAATACAGCATTTACTCTGCAAAGATTGTGCATCACTGTTTTCCTCTACTATGTGTAGAACAAACCACATTCCATTGCAACAAACCACACGTAGGTTTAGTAAAGCGTACTGCACTGGCTTGAAAACAGCGGTCTCGAAGGCATGCTGTAATACCAGAATCGATATATTTGCATAATACCAATAATCATCCAAGAAAACATTCATAACAGCACAGACTTCCCAACTGAAACTGCCACATGGTGAACACTAAGCTATTATATAAACTGCATGGACATACTTAATGCATATTATTTACTGTACTGCAAGTATTCCGTACCTAAAGGTGTTTTCAAAAAGAAAGAAAAAATGTTATTTAGGTAATCTAACAGAATATGACTTTTGGCAGTCCCTGCTAGTGTTCAGAGTAAAAAAAAAAAAAAAAAACCAAACGAAAAAAACCCACACCATCGTCCTGTCCTCCCCTGGTTCCTGGAATTTCTTAGGAGACAAGGAATGAAGAGAAGTCAAAACGTTCAAGTGTGGTTTCTTTTCACTAACGTATTCAGCAGAAAGTACCATCAAGTATCACTGTCTTAACTTTTGGAAAATTTGCCAGCTTTTCGAGAAGGTTCATATGGCACTCTGAGAATACTAGGTGTTTCTTCCATCACTCGTACAAGAAGATTATCAATGTAATCCTCAAGTTCACGAATATGAGTGTCCTTCTTCTTAAGTTGCTCTTTATGCTTCACCAGCTCCTGCAAAACCTCTTCATAAGTGAGATTACGGTATCCTGCAGTGGCGTCGAAAGGATTGCCATCCTACAGATAAGTTTAAAAAAAAAACACCAGATTTTATTAAATAGTTGAGTGCTCTGAACAAGTTGATGGGTTACCGCTTTTCACGTTTTTCATGTGCACCTCTTGACAGAAGCAGCATCTCTTAGACAACGTACCTCCATTTGCTCTAGAGCTTCTCCCTTCGGTACCCCCACTGGAGCAGAAAACTGGAGATAATTTAAAATAAGTTTCCCACATTGTCATCTCAGAAAAAAAATAATATTGTTCTCGGAGAGATGTGTACGCAGTTAATGACTATATGGGCAGTAACCACAAGAACAGTCAGCAGCTCCACTTTGGGAAACTGACTATGTGGTAACCTTAATTATAGAGGAACAAGAGAATGCCCTGAGAATTCAAGTCCTACTGTAACTTTCCCGAGTCTCACCTTTAAAGCATATCATAGCAAAACGTTTACTTAGTTTTAAATGACATCAGCCCTCATCTGTCTCTCTTACTCTGTTTTTAGTCATCAATGGTTCTCCAGGCCTTGGCCTCTGAATCATATAATAAAACTTTCAATTTTGAATTTCATGTGAAGTTAAAAGGCTGCATCTTATTTGCACCACAGCACTTAAGACAGAAATATGTACTACTGAAAGATCTTGCTTGCATCAAAGCAGAAGGGGCCCAGAATTAAGCAGTAGGGAAAACAGAATTCTTTCTGTAATGATTTCTGATGACCCAGTAAGTGCAGGTACTAACAGAGATGGAAAAATCAGTCCCCTTAACAAAGGGCAATATGCGATCTATAATACTATAAAGGTGAACAACTTATTCTGTGTCAAGAAGAGTTAGCTGTGACCTTAACTAACCAGATTATGAAATATTTGGAAATGTGTAACTGAGAAAAAGATTGAGAGAGCTGGTTTATAAAAGTATTAGCACTGTCAGACATGCAAAGCAGGAAGTTTTAGCTGATTCAGAAATGGAGACATTTAAAAGATACGGAACCTCTAACTAATTAAAATAATCTAAGTTCTCAAATCCTACACCTCAAACAGGGCAGAAGAACACACGGTAGCTTTTGTTTACAGTAAGAACTTGCCATTAAAAATGATAAAGCTTGCACAGCTAGGAAGCACACCACATAACAACATCATATTCATTCCTTTTCCCCGCTTCATTCCTTTTCATTCCTTTTCTTTCCATACAGCTCCGTATTTACACATTGGCATATGTCGAATAATTAAAATATGCAGGTGGCCGAAGTTTTCAAATAAACCTAATTAAAAGTGATGGGGCACTGCAAATAGGTTGAAGTACGACAGATCAATCAGCCTCTCTCCATCAATTATATTCTCATAGCACCTCTTGCAAATATGTGCTTTTAAGGGTTGCTCGCTACATTTGAGCTATTTAATGTCACATTTATGTGTACGTATTCAGAATTTTGAACTATATTATCAAGTTACAATATTGTAAGTGATCAATAACTAGGTCAATAACAGGAATTAAGATGCAATGATGTCATTATATTATATAAAGTTTACTGGAAAATTGTGTGTAAAAATGTTAAAGACGTTAAAGATGCTTTAAAGATGTTTGGTCATACATATGCTCTATATAGATCTTTGGGAGGAATAACCTATCACATTAATTACACAACATTCTAGTTAAAGGGTTTTAGTACTTAGAAATAAGTATTGTTGAAGTTAAGATTTTAAATGTTCAGCTTGAGCAAATAAGTGATACTTAAATGTATAAGGAACAATTATATCTTTACAAAAACAGCTACCAAAATTTTAATACAAAACATTAATCTTATAATGAAATATGAAGAAAAAAAGGTTCTAAATGCTAAGCTACGCAAAGAACGATTGTCTCAGCTACAAAATACTACTGGGGTACACACCGACAGCCAGAGGAAATGGAGTTAGATAAAACGGAAGGCCTGGCAATCTCTGATCATCTCTTTATTGTTCTAATGAGGAATTCTGCTCTGGGAATATCATCTAAGCTACTTTCACATCTTTTGTCCTACTTACTTCATCTTCCTTTCAGTTCTTAATTAGGCCTTAAAGAGCTCATGCTGCCCTTTCAACTGGCTACTGCTCCCATTTAAACGCTGCTTTCAGAGACAGGTGTTGGCACCAGAGTAGAAGACATACAAACATAATTACTAAATGTGACGCACAAGGAAGAAATATAATAACTTGGTGAGGGCTATTATTGCAGAACCTAATAATAAATTACTTCAAACACCTTAGAAAGCAATCTTGAACATTAAAAAAATAATATATATATTCAAATGGTTTCATTCAAAACTATGGTTGAGATATAGTTTCTTCTCCTCCTAATTTGTATTTTGTATTAAATGAGCACCACCTCATAATCCTACAACTGACATTCAGGATAGCTGGTATTCCAAAAGAAAAATCATCAAGGATTTCTTTTATCACCTTTAAATCCTTTAAATAAAACAATTCACATCTTATTTCTTAAAAGAATTAAACCGATGCTTTCACCAGCAATAAATTACATGATTTGCGGTAGTACATTTGCAAGCACATAGAAACTGTAATTATGGTTACTTTACAGACAATAGCTGCTAAGTTAAATCAATTTTTTGATGTCGCTTTTTGTCAGAGATTAAGTAACCGCCTGGTAGAATTCAGTTTACTATCTGATCAAAGACAGCCTTCATATACTCTGACATCTCCCACCAGTTACTTACATTATAAAAACTTGGGCGTTTACAATAACATCAAATGTTATTACAAGTCATTTACATAAACCAGCAAAAAACAAACAGTACAAAGTCCTATTTGCTTGTGAAAATTGTTTTCTATATATTTTAAAGATTGAAAACAAACCCACTTTTAAAGATTTCATCTATTCACAGAATAAATTCCAGCAAGACCACATTTTCCTTCAAACAAAGACACCGCATAGGAAATCTGTGGATTTTTTTGGTCTTAGTACACAATTTATTCCAGGAACTTTTAGAGTCAAAAGTGTATTTTGAATAATGTTAGTATTTCTATTTTTAGTATTTTCTGAGAGGCTGTTCCTTTATTATTTGTACTATTAATCCTACCCTGTATCAGTTCATTACTTCCATTTTGATTTGCCATCTAAAGACTGTCCTCAAGTTTTCAACTATAGTGACAGGAAACTCCTGTTAGGCCAATTAATACATCACTGCCTAACGCAGGGTTCCTCACCGGACTATTACTTCTCTAGAGAAATACCCCACAGCAACAGTCTTCTTTTTACTTTTTGTGCAAAGATCTAATTTTTCCCTTCTTCTCTACATCATCATACCAGAAGTACACTATCTATTGAGTGTAGAACTCTTCTTTGTTTCCAAATTTATATTAAGCCTGTGATTTTCTAATTAGATCTTCTGGATATTTGAAAAGAAAAACAACAAAAAAACCCCCAACATTTCCTTATAAGCGGTTAAAAAAGAATAATAGCTTATATTGTGTCAAGCACCAATAAATTGGCATTTACTGATGGCAACGCTTCGTAACTCACCATTGTTCTCCTGAGGTCCTCAATGCCAGGAGGATTCATACTGAAACTGTGGGAAAAAAAACAAACCCCCAGATATTAGCACTGCATATTTATCTGACCAAAATATATACTCGAAGGCACTACTGAATTAGGTATATAGCTATAAAATATTTAATACTATTTATTTTGTTGATTTGTTGAACTTACAAAAAGTAGGAAAATATTCAAAGTTAATGGAAATTTTCATGTATTCTCTGTTCACAATTCTTTCGTATTCTTTTTGTCATAGAATTGGAATAAGTAACTAAGGAATGCAAGAAAGGGTATTACAGACTGGCCTTCCCTAGCTCTTCTCTTGTCTCTACACTTACCTTGAGATTCTAAGCAAAAAGAGATACTTTACATGAAACATTCTGGAAACAGGTCCCTGGGATGAGATTGTTAAAAAACACCACCAAAACCCCGCAGACTAACATGTATTCCCAGCTTTCATGGCAGCTTCCAGAGGAGAAAGGTCCTTCAGAAATTCCAGCGAGATCACCACCTTAAGTCAGAGCTGAAAAGCCATCTTCTGTCAGCAATATTGGTTTTGTACTTAAAATCCAGTAAATCTATTCTTTTACAAACCTAGTGACTACCCCACATATTCAAAAAGCAAAGCTGTTTCATGATGTAGTTGAGATTTTTTCCTTCCTCATCTGCAAAGGTGCAGCTGATATTGATAAAAGCAGCCACTGTCTAAGTGTCAGGCCTAAGAATCAGTCCACTGATCTCTCAGGCCGATGCAATTATTAGCAAATATCTTTGAAAATCAGTGCTGCTGTGTTCTTAGGTACTTGCTACAGCAAGTTTGGAGAGAAAGCTAACCCTCTGAAAACGTGTTTGGAATTTGGATATGGCTCACAAGTACTATTTACATGGTAGCATCATAGCAGACATCCCATCCCAGAATCTACTATTTAGTTCGATTGCATGTACTGGCGGTTAAGGGTGACGTTTGATGACTGAGAATAATGCAAAAAGTTACAAAAATATGTTTACACTATTTTCTTAATTTTAAAGGGAGCTTAAAGTAAGGGACATGTATTTTGTGACTGTTCATCACTCTATTACCTGAATTTATAAGCCATGTATTTCATGGTATAAAAGTGGAAGGGACGTAATTTACAAAAGTAAATGACGTAAAATGTAAAACCTGATTTGTTCTGTAAGAAATTTTTTTTGTTTACATTAATTTATTTTTTTTTTTTAACATTACAATTTTTTCTTCCGTACATTCTTTTTCATTTCCAAAGTAGGCAGGCTTTTGCTCATACAGAAATCCCGTGAACCATCTGCTGGCCCGGGGATATTAGATAAAGATTGGATTACGCAAACAGTCACAACTGGAAATCAAGAGGTGTCTGACGAATCCAATTCTGGCTAATTCCCATTATACCTGTTTGTAACGGTGATCCGCAGCAGTCTGCCTAGTTTGCTGGAGACCAGTTTTGAATGAGGGGCCTCTTTCATCGGGTATTGTCTAAAAAGCTGAAGGCAGGAACCCTCCCTCCCAGCCTGCCTTTTAGTTTCACGCTGATGTGTCAAACACATGATGAACTTGCTTCATTCATGGCTGCCTTTTGTGATCCCAGTACAAAAAAAACTGAGTTAACTGAACTGGATCGAATTAGCTTGGTGAAAACCAAGAATGTCTCTATTTAACGAAGTGTGGCGTTAATTTGGGATATCTTTCTTTTGGGACTGTTTCCTCATGTTAGACAAGATATAGAATAATACGGCCTGACTGCTCAACTGAGTGACTTTCTGAAAGGTTAAAAAAGCAAGATCTTTCATTGCCCTGAATGACTTTATAGTTTCTGTGAAATAAGTTCTGGGACTCCTTTTCATAGCAGCAGCTTAAAAGAAAAGCAGCAGGTCTGACTACGAAAAGTTACATTTGAAAATTAGAAATATAAATCACTGGCAATATGGACTAATTTTTTTTTTTTTTTTTTTTTAAAGCTAAAAAACCTGCGATCATTTCTATAACATTGCGGACATTGTAACTGCCGTTACAAAAAAGCACATCTGCGTATTTCACATGAAGCAATTTGAATATACTTGCCAAAAAATGAAAAACTATTAAAGAGAATATTCCCCAATAAGACCCCAAACCCCATGAATACTCTTACTCGTATTTTAAAGAGATATGTGGAAAATCTACTGCTTCTCAAGGAAGAAACAGGTGCTGAGAATGCATATAACATTTTGTAAATCAGGTTGTCTGCTCAGTACGGCGGGAGCGCGGCGGCCTCGCTGAGCCCCGCAGGGTTTCCTGCCAGCGCTTCCAGCCCGAGGTGAGCGTGAGCAGACGCAGGCTCTCACCGCCGGACACGTAATTCACTGTCCGAGGACCAAATAATACCTTGAAAAATACTGTAAAATTATGAATGCCTACAGTTGGGGGAGTCGCATGTTTGCTGTATTGAAATTCAGGAGAGCGTTTATTTTTTAATTTAAATTTCATGACAGTAATATACCCCTAACATTACCATCTTCCTTGATTACTGGTAATAGCTTACAGAAAACACACCTCCAGGACCACAGCCCACACGCTGCACAACCATCACAAGCCTCCTTCAAGCAGCCATTTTCGTGACTTCCTAAGAGCATTCTGAAATCATTAATCTAAACAATTATAAAAAATAATGTAATTTTTTTGGCTGTGTTACAATCACAGTTCATAGGGATAATGCTTGGTATAGTCCCATCTCTGTTTTTTCCCCAGGGTTTGATAAATTGGCGGGGAACTTTTGCCATGGAAGCCTGAAAAAACTATGGTCACAGCTTGGCAAAATAAGTTCTTTTAGCTTTGTTTTGAGTGCAGTTTTCTATGAACTGTGTTTATTAAAAAAAAAAGTTGCATTGTGAGATTCTATAATTATTGTTTCTCAATTATGCCCAAAATAAATTTGCTCAGTTAACAAGTAAAAAGATGATTCTTTTCTAACGAATGGAACTTTCTGCCAACTCACTCTGAGAACTGAAATCAGACTGGGTTTCTCTGTCTCATCGTCACTAACACGGTGTGTAACTCCCAGGTGTTATGTCTAACGTCTCCTCACTGGACATACCTCCCAACCTACACAAACCGGCTGGACTACTTTTTCCTGCTCACTGAAGAGACCTCATCTACCTTCTTGCTCCTTGTGTTCTTCATCATCTCAAGGAATCAAGTCATTTTCTGCCTCTTCCATCCAGACAGGACAAGAAGCCCCCCTGCCCACCACTCTGGAGTCTCATCTGCCTCAAGGTGATGTCCAAGGTCCCACAATGAGTTTTAAGAGTTTGTCTCTTACAACTAACAAACTTTCATTCACTCCGATCACCTCCAAGAAAGTTAGGAACTAGTAAAAGGGAGGTAAATCGCACCAGCACAGATTCAAAATCAGCTGCAGTAGGATCAGGCAGGTGAGTGACCAAGCCACCCAACTTCTACATTGCCCCTGCCCCACCATAGGCAGAACAGACTTCTTCAGTCTAATTGCCAGCACAGCAATTAGTCATGTCGCACATTTCGCTCATCTGGGAATTCAATTAGTTTCCTTAACGGTTACTTTATATCAGATAATTTTACCAGTTTAAATCATATCCATTATTTTATTGCTTGGGATATAACTTCTTCTTTACATGTACATTTTTACTCAATAGTAAAGTTTGGTTGAATTTCTGGGGTTTTATTACCTTGGATTTCAATTTGAATTTGAGCTCATCTGAGATGAGGACCCTTTCCAATCGCCACGTTGCTGGGAGGAGAAAAGTGATGAGAAATAAAAATAGTATAAGCTAATAATGGAGACGGCCATACTGTAATGCTGATTCTGTAGAGTGTTTTAGATGATTGTTTCATAGTCATAGCAAGCATATTATTTTATGCTTTATTGTAATTTTTACTATTTAAATACATTACATTAGAACTACACGGAACTCTTACTTTTTTTTTCATAACACCTACTTTTTATGAGGTAGTTAAATGCTTACACTGCACGCCGATTATTTGCAGTTTGTACAGAAGCTTCAACACAGCAGAGCTGAGTTTAGGATGTATCACAAGCTCAAGTTTATGACTGGGGCTTGTAATTTTGTCCTTTGAAGTTTAATAGTAGTTAAAAATTCAAACATTACGTCTAGTGGCTGCTTAAATATTTAGCTTCTAAGTGCCTAGAGATTAAAACAATGTTTAAAAAAAATCTTTCCTATAACCGATTTAAACATTTTAGTGCCTGAACCATTTACTCTGACAACATAATGAATGGGAATCAGACTCCTACATTATGCTGCATGGAAAGCACACTTCCTTAAGGAGCAAAAGCTTTTTACTTATCTTTTGCTATTCATATTAGTTATATGATCATTGTACTGTATACTATTAGAAATTAAAACTAGGACATTTACATTAATCACTGCTACTCAAACTATTGAAATCTTCTATGCTACCTTGGCATCCTGTAAAATATCCATTATACCAATAAGCTCAGTGTGAGGTTTCAAGATTTTTCCTTTAATATGGAACGACTGTGTAGAGGTAATTAGCAAAACTCTACCATGTTCATTTTCCATTAGAGTTGAAATATTATTCCTATTCCTACTTCTTGGTCTTTGGGCTGATTCTTATTACATTGCTTGTGCATTTTTCTTTGCATTCTCACAACACGTATCAAAACCTTGAAATATTAGGATGCAATTTAAGTTATTACCAATGTACTAGAAACACAAAAGAAATTAATATAATCAGATACAGTTAATGAAATTCAGAAACTTAGCTTTTCATAGAATATTATTAGCCTGCTGTGCCTGGCAGTGCAGACATCACTTTATGCTCTGAGAAGGAATGACTGTCATGTCTGGCAGCTAAGCAAGTATGGAGTAAGCACATTACCATTTATTTCCCAATCAGATTCTGGGGAACATCACTTAAGACCCTTCACTATATAAATTGTCCTGCTGTCAAGCCATGCTCCAAGGCCTTCTGGAGTTTGTGTAACCACAGGAGGACACAAAAAGAGTATCAGGTTTTGTTGCTATCACTCCATTTCTTAATATTACTATGAAGTCTCATGCCAAGAGTTAAGAAACTGGACCAAAGCCCCTGAACTTTGAATGTTAAGACACAGTGCTTTTGCAAATCATTTGTTCTCAAGCTAATATTCACTATATAGAGTATTTTGGAAATGGTCTGCTCATGAGTATACTGCAGGACTCTGTAGAGCCTTTCAAAGAAGGCAGAAGGCTTCATGAGGCAAAGAAGTTATAGATTCAAAACGCGGTGCTGGATAATGGTCCTGAACAACACGTACTTCAAGGAAGTAGCCTTTTCTCTTGTAGCTCACGAATACCTGAAATTTAGTGCAGTAGGAACATGACAACGCAACAATATAGAAGCACAGAAACTTTAACAGAAACATAAAATCATTTAGATTGGAAAAGACCCTTGGGATCATCAAGTCCAACCATCAACCCCACTCTACAGAGTTCTCCCTTACACCATATCCCTTGACACCACATCTAAACAACTGTTAAACACATCCAGGGATGGCGACTCCATCACCTCCCTGGGCAGCCTATTCCAGTGTCTGACCACTCTTTCTGTGAAGAATTTTTTTCTAATGTCTGGTCTAAACCTACCCTGTTGCAGCTTGAACCCATTCCCTCTTGTTCTATCGTTAATTACCTGTGAGAAGAGACCAGCACCAACCTCTCTACAATGGCCTTTCAAGTAGTTGTAGAGAGCGATGAGGTCTCCCCTCAGCCTCCTCTTCCTCAAGCTAAACAGTCCCAGCTCCTTCAGCCGCTCCTCATAAGATTTATTCTCCAGGCCCTTCACCAGCTTCGTTGCCCTCCTCTGCACTCGCTCCAGCACCTCGATATCTCTCTCGTATTGAGGTGCCCAGAACTGGACACAATACTCAAGGTGTGGCCTCACCTGCGCTGATTGCAGGCGGACAATCACCTCCCTACTTTTACTGGTCACACTATTTCTAATACAAGCCAGGGTGCCATCGGCTTTCTTCTTAGCCACCTGGGCACACTGCTGGCTCATGTTCAGCCGCTTGTCAATTAGAAGCCCCAGGTCCTTTTCTGCCAGGCAGCTCTCCAGCCACACTTCCCCAAGCCTGTAGCGATGCGTGGGGTTGTTGTGGCCCAAGTGCAGGACCTGGCACTTGGCCTTGTTGAAGCTCATTCCATTAGCGTTGGCCCATCGATCCAATCTATCCAAGTCTCTCTGTAGAGCCTCCCTATCCTCATGCAGATCAGCACTCCCGCTTAACTTGGTGTCATCCGCAAACTTACTGATGATACACTCTCTGTCCTTATCAAGGTCATCAATAAAGATGTTAAACAGAAACGGTCCCAACTTTGAGCCCTGAGGAACACCACTTGTGACCTGCCGCCAGCTGGATTTAACTCCATTGACCACCACTCTTTGGAGTTAAATCCAGCTGGCTTTCGGTTAAAAGAGCTCAAAAAATTTAACAAAAATTTGGCTTTATCTATAAACACCTCCATTTTGAAAACGGACATGAATTTGGATCCACAATAAGCTGGTGACCAATTCTGAGGTGTCTGATACTGAAGAAGACAGATCAAGAGAAGCGGAGGCATACAGGGCTGCATTCATGAGCTCTGCCAGCATGCTAGCCTTCTCCTTCCAAAAATGTAAGTATCTTAAAACAATGGCACTTGTACTTGTGTGCTGCTGGACACACTAGTCGTGCAAATTGATTTATTATTCAGGACTTACAAGACGTTCTAAAATTAAAAGTGATCTCACACAGTGTACACGACTGAATTTTAAACTAAGTTTCTGTAAACAAACAACAGTTTTACATAAGAAGTTAATAGTTCTAAGCATTTAAATATTCCTCCTTTTACTAGGCAGTTGTGCTATGGCTAAAAAACTAATGAAGTTTTATTCTCAAGAGACCACTGAAGAACTTTTAGTATAAAAATTGTGCCACCACCTCCACTAGAAGACCCTACTATTAGAGAACTATAAGTCAACCAAAAGATTAACCAACCCTAAAGCAAAATTTTGTATCGAAACTTCCAGAATTTTTAAGCATTTAATTAAGAAAATTTAAGCATTTTTGAATGCTTAAAAAACCAGCATTAATTCTTAGTTCTTACAAAGAAACAGGAAAAAAATTAAAGTTCATCAATTTTATGTAGCTTCTCCATTTATTAATAAAGGAACTGGATATAACTATTTAATTCTTTTTTTTTTTTAAAGCAAATAGACTAGGCAGTGCATTACCCCTTGAGACAGATAATATGTCTCATGCATCCACTCAAAAAAGTTTTCACATGCCCTAATGCGCACCAACAGACAAGGAAAGCTTGAAAAAAATGTTGTCATTCAGCCAGCAGGATGAACTTTCAAAACAGCCTTCCTAAAAGAGACAACTAATTAGGAGTGACTGATTGCTGGTGAAGAGTCTGCAAAAGTCAAGATTAACACTAGGTATTTCTACAATATCTCTCTAGGAATTCATTGCTCCAAACCATCCTAGTAATATCCCAAATACTGTGACCATTGCTTTGTAGTAGCTTTGCGAAAGATTTCATTATTCTCTCATCACCTTCAGTGATCTCTCTAAATTGGACGATAACAGTCCTGACAGGAGAGACTAAGAATCCTCACATGACTTCTCCTTGTTTTGTAGTTTCCCCCTACCTCTCACATACCTGTCATGTATTTGTTTTGTTGAAAGAACGTTCAACCGACAGCTTTACCACACTGAATTAACAGTCTACAGTATAATTAATGCACTGTCATAGACTATAATGTTTTACCCAGACTATAGATAATCACATTTGATTGGAAATAAAGCTAGTCAAATTTCAGTAGAGAACTGAAAAAAATCCTTTCATTTCAAGAAAAGCAATGCAGAGGTACACTGTTCTTAAAATAAGACATGCTAACATTGACAGAGGGCACAAAATTCTGAAAATAGCATAGTTCACCTGATGTCAATTTCTGACTAACAGAGAACCATACTTTAAAATGTCAGAACAAACTCCATCTCTATTACTCAAGCAAGCACACTAATAAACTTGTTAGAAATCAACATTTCTGAACAAGGCATACCAAAATTAAAAACAGCGAGTTGTACACTGGAACAGGATGACCTACTCGGTAAAGAAATCCACAGCCATCACAACCCTTTGCTCTGACCAGGCAACTTCTGGGGTTCATTCCAATGGAACTGTGCCCAGTGACTACGTCTCTGGCACATCACATGTAACAGGCCGAAACTGAAACCATTTAACAGTCATTTATCTCTGATGATGTTGAAGTTATTGCACTAATAACTTATCTTCACTGTGGTTTAAGCTAACAGGTTTGACTTTACAACTGCAGCTGACTAGAACGAGGCACCTGCTCTACTAATACAGCTCAACTGACCTAGAAATTCAGAGTAACACCAGGATTTTGAAAAAGCTTCTCTAACTAGTTGACCATCACACATGCAAAATTTTAATATTTGCTAAAATGTAACAGACATCATCGATTCTCTAGACTTAACAATTTAATACGATCTAAACGCATCACAGTTATCAAAGAACCTCATGTTTTCATGGCACTTGTTTGATTTTTTTCCAAAGCTAGTAACAGACATATCAAAAATGCAGACACACTGCTTATTTCAAACACTGCATCCATTGGAACAAATAAAACTGCACATACTGATCCCTTTGGAACAGTGTGATGATACTAGGGGGGAGAGAGGCTGAAGAAAATAACCACATTCAGAAACGACACACAAAGCAGAAAGATGCAAAAATAGATGAGTTTACGGGTTCTGTCGGTTGGGTTTTTTTTGAGTTGCAATTTTTAAAAAAGGCCGAAGCAGTAAAAGAACACAGAAAATAGTATTTCTGTATTTTATGGTCCAATTGACCAATTACTAATGTTATAAATTCATAGCCATAATTCATTATTCATAATTGTTACAGTGAATCCCAGTAAGATACAGGTTTCTCTCTCCTCCACTATTCCATCTTCCACATTGCTTAGACTGTAACATATTTATTGCAAGAAGTTGACATAAAGTGTAACCAGTATGCAGGCACAAGCTTTGTCTTCTTTTCTCTAAATTTAACAACACTTAGGTCATGGAAGTGCTACTTTAAAGGGTTTTTTTAATGCATCTCTCTATATATGTATACATATATGTCTATACAGATACACATATATATTGTGTGTATGTATATATCTATTTTACATATGATGTTTCTTAGAAAGCTCCCAAACACCTATCAATTCAGTTTCCCAGATCTGGAATTTGATCAGACTAGTAACAACCTGTCAGCTTTAAATATTGGACTGTTTGTTTCCCTGTGTCCAGTGCCTAAGATCTTGTTAATTACCTAAACTCTCTTTCTGTAGGTCTTGTTAATTACCCGTCTCCTGTCTCAGAGGACCTTGTTAATAACTTGTACAATCTCTCTAAAAAGGTCCTAATAACACATTAAAATTAAAGATGCTTTTCTTTTAGCACTTGTCAAGTGGTGTAAATTGAGAAATTTTCACATCAGTTTATTAGCCCACTGTAGTGCATTTTCCTAAACACAAACAATTTCAGAGAAATGATGCTCAAGGTTTGGTCGTGGCACAAAACAATCTTTGTTTTCCAGGAGTATCCTCGAGTTCTTTAACTGTGTTCAATACAAAATCCACGTGGCTCCTGACTGCAAATTAACCTCATGAGAGCTGTGACAATAGCAGTAATTGTAAGAATGAGTGCAATTTAAGATAGTATTAGGTAAAAGTTTCAAAGCAGCGGAATAATAAGTACGAAGACAAAAGTAGTATTGATAAACGCAGGCTAAAAATACTAGACGCACTGTGTGCTTAAAATTTTTCATTGGCTGTATGATATAAATCCTCTGGAACCAACAGATTTTGTAATATTTGCAAAAACAGTGTTTCTTGTTTCACTACGAGACTGCAGCATTTTTAAATTGTCAAGAAATCAGCTCATAAATATCCATATTACACCTACACCAGACAATAAAAAACCCCAATCTTAACACTTATGTAATACTGTATTACTGTTTCTATAAAACCCTTAAAAAATACTAATTTATCCATTCAGCATTTGGAAGAGGTAACAAAATATCATCCCCATTTTACAGATCAGGAGCAGGGAGACTTAAGTGATTTAGCCAAAGCCACAAAACAAGGCTTTGCCAGAGCGGAGATTAATAGAAATTACGGGTCCATATTTTGTGATTTCCTGACAACTGGTGTTATACACAAACCAGGCAGCTTTTGTTTTGCTTTTCCAAAATGCTTCTTAAACCTTCTTGGAACAGCAATAATAAGTAATAGTAATAAAAATAAATAATAATTTTCAAATAATCCTGGGATACTTTACTGTTTACTTTAACTGTTGCTGAACCATTTCTACATTTTCTGTATCAGCAGCTGAGAAACATGTGGAAGATGTATTTAACTTCATTCTTTTAATTAGTAAATAAGAGTAATTATACAGCCAGTTAGCACTTAACGACTGGTTGGGTGAAGGACTATTCA
The DNA here is from genome assembly GCF_028500815.1 of Rissa tridactyla. Lineage (NCBI taxonomy): Eukaryota > Metazoa > Chordata > Aves > Charadriiformes > Laridae > Rissa > Rissa tridactyla. The sequence goes on from NC_071471.1 coordinate 66,153,246, forward strand.
GCAACTCTGTCCCGCAACTCCCCCAGCCATCCGTTAGTGGGGCTGTTGTGAGCTGCTGCCCTGCACATCGTTACTGCTTAGTCAACAGCACCAAACACAATTAATTGGGATGGACTCAAGCCTGACCCAAAGCTCACCAAAGTCACTGAAAAGACGCCCACTAACTTTACAGACATCGGTTCGTGGGTGCTAAGCACCCGACCTTCACGCCTTCCACATGAAGTTGGGTTTGGTAATTATTTTTTGGGGGGGGAGGTGGGTTTTTTTTCTTCCACTATTTTCAGACTGGTCCCAGGGACTGAATGCCCTTTTGTGGCTACAGCGTGCTCCTGGAATGCATCTTCCAGTCGAGTTTCATCAGGCAGGAATCCTGTTCACGCGCCCCAGGACTGTTCCATCACTCAAACAAAGGCTTAGCTAAGTGGGGTTAACTGGGAGATCCACCTGCAAAGCAAACTCCTCGTCCACACCAGAACACTGATTTTGGACACACCTTAATAAAAAGATACTTCCCCGTTTACCTGCAGAACTGGTATCCATCCAAAAGGGCTTAATAGCATCTTGAGCAAATAAAAAGCAACTCAAAGTCTAAATTCCCTGCGTATGCTTTCTGCATACTGAATTTGTTACTCAACCTCATTTATTTTGCGCCCATAGATTTATACAATTCTTTCTTCACAGTATTACTGGTTCGAAAAATTTAAAATGGATTCTATTCAACATATCCTCCACAGATAAAAGGTAAACTTATACTGTAAACTTATTAAATATGCACATTTTGTATTAGTTTCTACTTCAAAAGAAAATCATTGTACAAGATACATTTGAAAGTGTACTTATTCTAAAAGATTCTCACAGACAATGATACTGCAGCATATAAAAATCAAGCGCTTCTAACTTAAATTATTGCACGCTAGATATTATTCCATAACAGCTATCTTATAAAAAAAGGTCAAAAATGTTTACTATTTTTGTTTTGGTTTTTTTCAAAATAACAGAGTATCTATTTGTATTATCAAAAGTTTATGTTTACATAAAAGTCAAGAACTAGTAAAAGAGACTCATACAAAGAGGGGGAATAAATGACTAGAGTCCTTCTGAACGGGCACTGTGATGAGCTTTTTAATTACAAAATAAAGAAAAAAAAAAGTCCATCATGATTACTGTTAAAGATTTATATTTATCAAGATCTTCTGCATTCAAGAACTTCAAAAGATTTCACTACTTATATCTAGCGTCTGCCTGAATACATTTTTTCATTTTAAAAAAATTAAATGCTATGTAATTTTAATTGTTATTTAAATAACTTCTCTTTAAAGCAGCTTATTTAAATGGAAGTTTAACTTCCGACAAACCAAGCTACATCCTAACCTTACTCTAATCTAGAGAAATCCTTTATTAAATAAATAATATGCTAAGACTCTGTCTGTAAACATGTTATTTAAGACACTAGGAACTGCCTTGACTCATAGAAGACGCTAAGAAGATAATTCATTGAAGTCTGTATGAACTTGTAGCAACCAAATCTTTTCTATAGCAGTTCCATTTCAGTTCGTTTATCTAATTCACATCCATGATTATTTTTGTTGAGAAAATTATTCTAAGTTTAAATCAGGAGTGCATGCATGCTAACCTACGAATAAAACTGAGCCGGGATACAATAAGATCAATCTGCTCTAAAATCTTAAAGAACAAGATAACAAGAAACTAATTACTTTTTTTTTTTTTTTTTCCAAGGACAATACTACTGTGCCATTAATTAAAGAACTAATAGACAGGGAAAAGGCAAATTTGTTAGACCCATATTTTCCATTTAAAACAGTGATGTATTTTACAACGTTAAAATTCCAGTTTGGAGCATTTTATTTTTAAATTCAATTTCTATCAAATTTAAGTAATTAAATAGAAATGAATCATTACCTTGAGAAAAAAAAAAAGGATTGTTAATTTCTGGCATTAATACAAAGAAAAAAAATAAGAATGCAAATGAATAAAAGTTAAATAATTAGCTGATTAAACACTTACCTATCGGGAACAGTATAGGTGTGTGGGGGGGGTGTATTTATATATTTTTATATACATAAAGAGAGACACAATATATCTTTGTCATTTGCAAACAAAAGCCAGAAACAAAATTAACTGTGGGATACACTCGAGTTTTTTTGTTTTTTATTCTTTTAAGAAAAACTAGTAAACTGTTGACAGAGAAACAAAGATTAAAATGGGTTATTTAAATCAAAGTTTCTTATCAGCACCGGTAACTTAATTCACTCTGCTTAACACATAAAATGCTGCCTCATGCAACGACTTGAATACACAGACACTCAGCAAAGCTCGAGTGAGCCAAAGGAATTCAAGCCTGATAAGTGCCCACGTGGGTGCTCCCATTTAGAAACAGAACGGTCTTCAATTCTTGTGCTTTAACGTATAGAATCTAAATCCATTTTTTTTTCGCGAATGGTGACGTGTACAGAATTTGTTTTCATTACTCACATTTTCTTCATTATTTTATTTATTCCGTTTCATCTGTTGCTTAGACTTGAAACCTTTCCCTCTAAAACCTTGACTTAGGGCAGTATAATAATTAGCAATGAGTGTTCGATTAAAGCAGAACTTTCAGGAAGAACCCATTCTGAAGCGAGAACAAAGTCTTCCACGAACACAAGTAGCCAAGAACATTCACAGCACATATTAGTAATATAAATGTAATTTCAAAATGAAGTAAGAAAAGATCAAACTATATAAAAAGTTCATAACTTTTACTTAGAAACAGATAACCAATGATATAAACGTATATACAGCACAAGGACTGTGTTCCTCAACACTTCACATTTTCATTTATATAACATGTTCAAGATATCAGATCGAAATACAGCAAAAACCTACCTTGAAGATGGCAACATGCTTGTAGGCTTGTAGTTTGTCATAAACGGATTAGTCGAATCATAATCAAAACTCTCCTGATGAGTTTCACCAAACGCGCTGGGTGATTTCAAGTCAGTAGAACTGTCTGATCCCCCATTGCTAAGTTTATCTGACCTCTTGCTATCTTTTTTTCCAGTCACTCTTTCAAAAAGACTAACTTTCTCTTTTTTCTCTTTTTTAATTTCTTTTCTGATTTCGACAGGTTTAGAAAACAGACTTATGTTTTGATCCCACGTTGCTGGGCTCTCTTCGAACGGATTCTTCTGTCTTGGCAGTGTAGCAAATTTTTGGGGTAACGAAGCACTCACGTTGGTAAATGGGTCATTTTGTGCCTCAAGTGCAGTTTCATCAGCTGTGCTGTCAAGCTGGTTCATTTTAGAAGTATCAACACTTAATGTCCTTCTGTGTGGAGATTTTAGACTCCCTGCAAACAATCTGTCATTAGTATATTATCAACGAGACACTATATATCATAGTTTATGACATGCAGAGAACCCAGTTTAGCTTAGGTCTAGAAGCTTCGCAATTGAGTCTCAGTTCAAAACACTGATGAGTAACTATTTAAAAAAAAATGCACAGCTGTGGCCTTGACTTTGTGATTCAGAAATGTTTATGGATAGACACTACAGCAAACTTTTGTTGCCTGTGTGAAAACTAAGTTCTACAAAGAAGACAGCTGTGACTAGTGTACCATTCCAGAAAGCAACAGTAGCCCATTGCTGCACAATGACTTTGAACAATGCAAAGTATTTTCAGTTCTTCCTATAAATCAGGTTTATAACTTTGGTGATGGTTTTCAACTTTTTAAACCGACTTTTATTTTTCACAAGACGCTATTTTGCCTAGAGTTCCCTCTAGAATGCAATGCTTCCCTAAAATATACTCTCAAATGAGGACATAAGAAGAAAAACGCTAAATTACCACAAATTATGACCAATATAATTTATTTCTTATGCTCAGAAACAGCAGTTATGTGTTACCACCAACTAATGGAAGTGAAAAAAAAATAGGCTAGCAATAATTCCTAACTTTTTTGACTTGTAATTGCTTCATAAACGAAAGAAACAGATTTTTGAATGCTCTAATAGCAGTGAACTGTAATTATAATGGTGACGAGTTTTACTTACCACCTTCATCAACCGAACCAAATGATTCTAGCTGACGCCTGAAAAGATGAGAGTAGCCAACCGTGCTGGATTTCATTTTTTCTGAGACATGCGATCCCGTTAAATCCGACATCGAATGAGCTGAGGATAGCCGCTGAGGTCCCAAAAGGAAAGGTTTTTTTGGTTTTGATTTCATTTGTACTTCGCCACTACATACCTCTACGTTTGCATCGGGTATGTGAGTACTTGGGATGATCGCAGAGGATGTGTCCGAAAACGTCCCATCGTTTTTTCGACCCTTCATTTTGTCTTTTAGTTTAGCAAAAGGGGACTTAGTTTTGTCCTTCATTGACAAATCAAACATACTTGCTGTCATGTTATTCCTCATAAACTGAATATTGACCTTTATTTCTCCTCTGTCTTTATTTCTCTTCCCTTGTCTGGACTCTAGGTGAAACCACCTTAAAGGAGAAAAAGAGCAAGTTCAGTTGTGTCTTCTGGAGACTAGTCATTAAACTCTGGTTAGTTGGTTAATGTATCTGGCTAGTATAACTTAAAATATGAAAACCAAATTCCATAATAAAAATTAAAACATTCCTGTACTGAAAAACTTTTTTGTCTATATTTGGTTTTGAAGAGAAAACTTAATGACTAAGGAAGCACAAAGCTCTTTGCAGCATTCACCTGTTTTGAGAACCGAAACCAACTGTGGAGCGCACTAAAATTCATCAAAGCTAATGGGCTCACATCTGCTTACAAAGGAGTATTTGTATCTAAATGTTAATTATAAATACAAATACATTTTATTTTGCTATTTAAAAGGACACTTGGTATTTTTCAAGTAGCCTTTATTTAGCAGTGATGTATATTACCTGAATGCATACTACGTGGCAAATACTTCATCTAGTAACCTTTTCTCCTTTGATTTTGCTCACGTTTATATGCTAGCAAACTTTTTTCCCCTCTGTCCCTTCCTTCTAACCACTGGTTAAGATTTGTATCAACTGCACTAGCAAAGAAATAAATATCTGAGACCCCTGAATAGTCAACAATCGTTTAGTTCTGCAACTGCAACCACTATGAACTTTGACGGTAACTCCCCGAGCACTGCTGGCAGAACGGTGAGCGCGTAGGTCTGTCTAACAGCCGCCCCTTTGCAGGTCACCAGTAGGATCACAGAATCATGGAACGATAGGGGTTGGAAGGGACCTCTGGAGATCATCTAGTCCAATCCCCCTGCCAAAGCAGGGTCACCTAGAGCAGGCTGCACAGGAACTACTCAATTTCAGAAATATTTCCACAGGCTTTGGAACCATAACATAAACCCCCGCTCCTTGAACAGAGATCAAAGGTGTGATCATCTGTTTCAAAAAGCCAAGTGTCCTTCTTTGCCAGGTCCAATAAAGGCTCTATCATTATACAAGTGTCTTATTCATTCCCTATTGTCGTCCACTGTCCCATGGAAGCATCTGCAGAATTATGGCTCAATCTTCCTTCACATAAATGATTGACTGACAGACAATCCCTTCTCCACACCCATCATCAATAGCCTTTTCCTATTTGAAAAAGGGCACAAGGGTGTATTTCGGATCCGCCAGCTCCACAGAAGCGCTCTAAAGCCATTGTCAGGAGAAATGCGCGCACACATGCTAACACAACAGTGCATTATCACAACGAAGTAACTTTTGAACTGGAGACTAAGAAATGAAAATGCCTATCAGCACAGATGCAAAATTGATCATGCAGTTATATATACATTATTCAATACTGCCAAATATGGAAAACAAGGTCAGGAAAGGAGAAAAATAACCCTCAATTTCCTTTCCGATTTCATAAATACTTTTAAAGGCAACAGCTGAAATCAAATTTTCAGGCAGAGATACTATTTTTTGAGTTGAGAAAAGACTTCTAGAAAAGTGACCCGCCAAAGAAATAACAAAAGGATAAAGAGTATTGGGACTACTTCTGTTGCTTTGTGATGTCCTAAAGATTTTATATCCCCTACTAAACCAGAATAATTAAGAAATACCAGACCTTCTCTGTCCCGGCACTAGACAACATGAATCCAGACCAGTAGATCCAGAAGTTCAAACTGGTGGAAGGACAATTAAACCCTTAGAAGAAAATTTTTCTTCTGTTGTGAGGTAACTTCATTTATGTATTTTAAATGAAAGAGAAAACCTGAGGTATGTTATGTGTCTGACGAAGATGGATCATTTTTCCTTTTAGTTAATAATGTTTCACTTCTTGGTAACTGATTCCAGAACCTCTTTAATTCATCTACACAGTCGTTACGGAAAACGCACACAACAGAACGCAGAGTAAATCTTTTTTGTGATATATATTATTGCAAAAACTGGGAGACAAGATAGCCTACTTTCTTCAAAACTCTTCTTTTACAGAAAATATGTTGATATATTCTCTTAAAAAAATAAAAACAATACACAGCCATAACGAACAAGCCCTTGCTTATAAATCTCCATCAGACAGATCTTGCCTGTGCAGAAAAAAAACTAAAGAAAAAACCAGCCTGAAACTGAGAAAGTCCTCACCGTGATTCCTTAGGCAGACAGTAAACATAAACAAAAGTATAAATATAAATAAGGCTTATGAGTGTTTTAAGAGGCTTAATAGGCAGAGAGGACCTCACTTTTTGACATTCAAGCATAATGGCTCAACCTACACTGTAAGAAAACATATTCCCCTTCTCCCTCTTTCCCTCCCCTCATAGGTCTCAAACATTAATACTGAATCTCTGATAAGATTGCTGAATTTTCGTATGTTTCTACTTAGGAATTAGCAAAACTTTAAACTGATGTATGACACTTGCTAACTTTTTTTAGAACAGTATCAAAACACAAATTCTTAAGCTTTGGCTGTGTGAAAGAAAGCCTTTTCTTTTAAAACTTAATTTAACTCAATTATTGACTTTCTTATCACGAATCGACAACCACTCCGCGTCACTACCCGGTACTCACCTGCTAACAGCATATCTCCAAAAGCTATTCTGACATTTTACCAGGTCTGAAGGAGAGAATTCCAGCACACAACTAATACATTGCCTTTGCAGCTTGTACATTTATTATCAAAGTAGACATTGAAGAACTTGACACTAAAAATAAGTTCGGCTGGGAAAACAAAGAAACTCTCCTTACCCTAGGAAGATAACACTACCCCCCCCCCCCCCAGTGTAAGGGACTGGACCTGCTTGGACCAGGTTCAACACTACTACTTATTCCAACAGAATTTAATCATAAACTCTTTACTCCAGCAAAATTCCTCTGGACTTCAATGGAATTTTTATTTGAATAATGATTGCCGGATCAAATCTTTGTATAAAATACAGATATTTAATTTTCATAGGCATTTCAAGGAGGTTTCTTTGTTACCTTGGAGAGTTTATCTTGTTTTAGTTATAATGAAGGTTCCATATGCTTCAGCTCATAACAAGACAATATGAGAAGCAGACTCAAATCATGATTTTCTTCAAATTCAAAGGCAAATAATTACTTTTCTAAACAGATGAGAACAAATGCAGGCAATGCGTGTGCGTGGAGCTACACGTGAATGAGTAACCGAGTCTGTAAATGTTTCTTATTAGAAACTGTTTCTACAACACATGGGCGTGAGCAACAAACAGAAAAAACAGTGCTGTATATAATAGAAAAAAGAATTGGAAAATGAAGTCCACTGTTTTCAGATAACAGCATTTGGGTCCTAAAATACTAAATTCCACTATACCACTGCCAATTTAAAAAATTGTAATGTATTATAAAAGCCAATAAAACTTGCTATTTTGGTTTTGTTTACAGTACTTTTAGCCACAATAAATGCTCCATTTGTCAGGCTGCCATGAGCTTATGCTACAGAAAGCCTGTACAAAGTAGGAAAATAGCCAATAACATACACGAACAAAACAGGGTGGCTTTTATGAGAGCAGATGCCCTTTTATTTAATAACCAAATATTACATCCAGTCTCACAGACAGTCTTTATTTAAACAGACCTCGTACAAAGTCTGGCAAATTTTCCCAACTTCAAAGGAAGCCCCATTGCCTTCTGAACCACATTCATACTTCTTGCTCTCACCTTCAAGTGTTCTGTAGGACAACGTCCTCCATACACCCTCTAATTTTGACTTTTCCCCTATGGTTTCCATCAGAACAACCCTTGCTTCTTTTTCTCATCTGTTTTTGAGTGTGCTAATGGGCTTCGCCTGTCCTGCACAGGTTCCTGATCATTTTTATTTTCTAAGTATTACATAAATTACCACTCTGTATGCTGACAATTTTTTTTTAACATGTAAAGACAAGATCAACATTCAAGGCTGAAAAATCCTGCTGCCCAAGTCAGCCCTGAGAAATTTAAGCCCTCTCTGAAGATACATGGCTATTTTCTAACCATGACAAAATCACTCATTTTTTGGCCATACCTACAATTAGGGCTGGAAAAAGAAAACTCCCTTATTTCTACGAAAAACAGTAACTATCTTCTGCATACTATTAAAGTGAATTCCATAGTATCAGCAGCACTGACCCTTTTACCTTAGAAAAGGTAGACAGCAAGGCTGAAGGAGAAAACTAAGTTACTATTAATAAGCAAGTTAAAAAACTCTGGCCTGCCTATTCCATCTAAATATTGAGTGATCTACAAATGTATTTTCAACACAATTTCTTCACCTGTTCTTTTCCTCCCCTTCTTCTGATTTCATCTTCCCATGAAGTTGGTTTTTCAACTCTCTTTTGCTTATCTACACTATTCTCATTGCATCCTTCATCCTGCATTCAACAAATATTTTGAAACCAATATCTTGTTTCTCTTCTCTTAATGGCAGGAAGATGATGTCGTGGTGTCTTATCCTCCAAATCTGCCACAGAATTTGACAGTGCCAAGTCTCAGCCCTCTCTCTCTTCTTCGAAGAAGCATCACTCAACCTATTCCACTCACTATGTTACAGTCAGCAGGAGAGGCTGACAGCATAGATAAGAAAAATAATAACAGTACACGTAAGAAAAACCATTATGTAATTTTAATTACATTTTAATTATATACTTAAAACTTTAACAGCCTCCAAAACCACTGGCATAGTTGTCTACCAATTTCAATGGGAATTAGAAGCCTTCCAGCCAGCACATTCAATCTGCATGATAAACGACCTTCTGACTCCCATCTTTTTGCCTGCGCTGAAGATGGAAAATGCAAGAGGAATTTTCCCACTCATTTTGCTGCTTCTCAAATACGCCACTCAGCCCTAACTCTACCAGTAAATATCTATGGAGCTGATCTAATTTTGCTTTGGTGAAATCATTAGATTGCACCCGAAGATTTTTGCAAAATCTTGATTTCAGTTCAAAAATTACTGAAGCCACTCTGCAAAAAGCCTCCAAAAAAGCAATCACAGCATCCACAAAGCTTCTAACCTTGATTTTACAGGTAAAATTAGCACCCTGATCTGTTAAGCAACTTTAGTCTGCTACACAGTGATGAAGAGAATTTTCTACACCAGCTGGTACTTCTAAAACTACCCCTATAAAACACCATCAAAATCCCAATGACAGAACACGTCCATCAGCTGTCACAGGAAGGTACTTCTTCATTTAGATTACTATGTCCAAACTAGACACACCGAAGAAACCTGGCTTCACAAAATCCCACTAACATAAATATCCACAGCTAATGGATAAAAATCAACACCCAATGTCCAGAAATTTTTAACATTTTAATTAGCAACAAATGAACTTTGAAAAATGCAGAACGCCATACCGAAAGACTGCCCCAAAAGTCAGTAAGTAGGAAAATTAAGGCAAGGGGCTGAGCACAGACTACTTCGGGTATGAGGGGAAATGAAGAAGAAAACAGATTATTTATTAAAATAAGTGATGACATTCACAAAGATGAATACTATTACTTTCTGGAAGCCAACTGAAATGAGATATACAAAGCGGAGTTTAAAAATAAATATTACAGAGTGACATCGTAACACCACAAAACATATGGGAACTGACACATATCACAACACCCCTACTACGGGGTTAGCTAACATCAACTGGAATCAAAGTAATTAAAGTGGTTTTAGTTTACTTACCATCTTGGCTAAAGACTACGTGTGAAAACTTTTATTTTAGAAACAAAATAACTGAAAGTATGAGAATTAAGGCGAGTTATTTCAGTTGAGTGTGTGTATAAACACGTGTGTACGCACAGAAAATGGAGAAGTATTTCAATCCAGATGGCACTCAGACTCTGACTCAGAATTATGACCTATTCCGAGGATGTGCTTGCATTTGTTGTCAAAATGTAAATGCTGGGAATATTACTACATAATTTGAAAATATTGCTATAATCCCATAAAGCTACAGCTGAGCACAACTTTTTGTTGTCCCCCATCACCACCTTTCTCCTCTGTTCCTCACTACTAACTTTCCTTAATTTTTATTACATTTACTGAGTGGTACCAGAAAAGCAACAGCACAAATCCACACGGATCCTCCAGGCTGCTCGTTATTTCTGTGCCTTCGACAAATTTCTCTTCCCACTTTTGACTAGAGTGGAACAAGTGTTTTCTCTTACTTTCACCACAACATTTTGATAATTCATGTTACAGCCTGCCATTTCCAGTCCTATTTAGTCTTACCACCTAAAATAATCTAAAATTCATTTTTCTGGTTAAAACCAAATTTAAGACTCAAAATCAGTAAATAATATTTACAAAGTGTTATGTTTTGTAGAATTATTTTTAAAAAGGCACTATTCATTAACAGGCATGACACAACATTAGCAAGCCCATGACATACTATCTATTCACTAGCTGTTTGCTTGTTCATAATTCAAGTTATATTTGAAGCCATCTCCTCAAGCGCCTGCCTCTTGCTTATGCTGCTGCAGATGAGAGAGAGGAGAGGGCAAAGGCAGTCGAAGAGGGAACCTGTCCATGCCCAAGAGGGAGGCTGCCAAAAAGAAATTCACGTTAATTTGGAGGAAGTCACACAATTTTCCTATCTTTCAGGAAGCTCAGCAGCACTAAGGAATAAGTGCTTACAACACAGCGGTATCGATCATGGTCAATCGTTAATTCTTTCTGTATGTTTGTTTGCTGAGAAGCTCGTTTTGACTCTTTTGTATGATCGATGTAAGCAGAGGAGAAACATCTTAGATAAGGCCAAGATTCCTTCACTGTATTATGCTCAAATAAGCATTTTTTATAATGCTGAAACAATTTGGGGGTGGGGTGTTGAGGTATTATAGAAACCAGAGAGAAGGTGAATTAAGTCACACATAAAAATGTCTCCTCCAACAAAATTTTTGCAAGAAATAAAAACTCTACCATTGCCTACCCCCCTCAAATTTATAACATTCCAGACAAGTGTTGCATCTTAAATCAGATGCATGTATAATAAAATTAGCTCTCCAGGAAAGCTAATAAAGGAATGGACAATAAATAGTGTCGAATTAGAGAACGTCAAGGACGAAACAAATGCCTATGAAATAAGTAACGTTATGGTGAAAGCTAGTGGAAATTTGTTCTTCTACTGCTGTGTTCATTTAGCACACAGGAGAAAAAAAACTAAGCACAGTCATTAAAAAAAGCTACTGAAAACTATTTCAGTAAATTCGGACATGACAGTAAATGAATATTTTTTTATTCCATGATAATTCAAAAACTTGTTTTGATGTTACACATTGTCAGATCATCAGCAGTATTAAGGCAGCTCTGAACTATAGCTGAATTGAAATTATTACAAAAACGTATATATCCTTTAAAACAACATATTAATTGATTACCATTTACATTTAAATTGCAAGAACGGAAGAGGTATATTTATTCTGCAACAGCAGACCAAAAAAACTGTCAGGTATTTTCAGGATGAATTAAACAAACCCCCAGGATTTTACTGCAAAAAAATAAAACCACGTCAGAAATCTAAGATCTGAAGAGTTATGCTAAGTATACTTCCAATAAAGCAGTCTCCCAAGTTTTCCGAACTGTTAAAAAAACTCGGTAAAACCTCTTCGCTTCTGGAGCCCAGTTTTCGACTCTGGAGAAAAAAGCAGAAGTAAAAAGAGCCTGTCCATTTCCAACTACGGCAGAGATGCCAGAGACACAAATTTACAAAGTTAGCACAGTGCGATCGATGGGCACTTTTTGCACCAATACAGAAAGAAAACAAACCAGGATCCTGCAGACGCTTTGGCTGAGGGCTCAGGAAGAGACCTAGTACGCGACCATCTGAGCCACATCTGGATCTAACCGTTCCAGGAATTTTCACTTTTCACAATTGGAAAAACCATCGGTTTCAGAAAGAAAGAGAAAGGGCATTGCGTGATGGTGCGTACAAAATTCCACTATCAAATTACAGTACATATACTGCTTTGTTTCACTGAATATTGTGAGAAATCAAGCTTATTAGAACACAAGATGCACAAATCCTATCACGAGGCCTCTGCCTGAAAACTTTACTGCAGAGAGTATTTTTCTTAAGGTGTGACAAGTAACAAAAAAAGCTATACAGAAAAAAAGGATTATTTTCCCCTAACATAATGTTTCTGAAGCTGCACCGAATTTTTAAATTTATTTCTTCCAAATTATAAAATATTATATAAAAAAAAAATATACAAAAAGCTCAATGTCACAGACCCCATGGTCTTCCTAGGAATTCAAAATCAGCTGGTAGCCTTCACTTCTCATACCTCCTTACTAAAAAAGCACTAGGGAATTGCTGACAGGGTTCAGCATTGTGCAGAATATTAAATATCTTTTTTGCAATACCCTGGTGACTCTTGAGTCTGTCTCTTACAGCACCATATGTACAGCTGTGTTGGAAAGAGGAAGCTATTAAATATATTAAAAAGTAGAAATATTACCAATAGACACTTCATCAAATAACTGGATCTCATTCATCCCCAAACAAAGCAAGAAACGTTAAGGTTACATCAACATGAGAAAATAACTCTGGATTTAATAACACCACAAGCCTGTTGAACATATTTGAAAGTAAAAACATTGCTTAATAAAACAGATTAGTGTTTCTGAAACAATGAATATAGCTTTCAACCATCAGAATGCTTTGGTAATAAAGACATTGGACTTGGTCTTGAAAGGCACTGGGTATCTCAGTTCCCACACCACAGTCATGGCTAGAAGGTCTTTGGGTCCAAATATATTACCCTTAGTTTACTGCCAACACAGGACTAGCAATATTTTGTATCAAAAAGGATTTAATAAAAGCAGAATAAGAAAGAAAGAGTGTTTTGTTTGAGATCACATTTGCAAATATATTCTTGAAAGTTTGCCCTCCTCCCACGTACACGTACAAATATTGCATCCACATCTCCAACTAACGCTTAAAGGAGTCAGCAACAACACACATGCATTCCATGAGGGCACACACGCAGAAAACCCTCGTAACTTCTCAAAAAGTTATCTAAACACCTCTAAACACTTAAGACTGATTTTTTTTCCAAAGTGAGTTTCAAAAAGGATGTTTCCTAGGCTTCTAAGCACCTAGAGACACAGACAGGAAAACTGGACTTTCAGTGGCTCCTCATAAGAGTTTAAATCAGCATTGAGTACATGCTGCCAAAAATCCCACTATCCGCACTTTTACACATATATAAGACTTTTACAAGTACGGCTGTTCAGCTCTAGAAGCCTAACACCCATCAACTTTTAGTAAGATTTGCAATCTTAAATGCTCAAGTAACTTCTGAAAACAGGACTTCGGCTGTTTGTAAAAATTTCCCCGCAGGCCTCCCATCTCCCACAGTACGGCTTGCAGGCGGAGCACAGCTTTCTCGGGGAGCCCTGCTAATTTCTGCGGTGGTCTAGGGAAGCACCGCGGCACATTTACATAGTGCGAGTTCCTCTCTCGCACTTCAGAGAAAAGAAATTTAAAAAAAATTAAAAAACACCTATGAAGCCCTGCTAAACACAACATCACATAAAAATGCCAAAGAGATCTGAACGTTTATTTAACTATCACAAGGACTATGTTAATTACCCCACTTACAAATTTTTGCAATAATTTCATAAGACTCCAATACTACTTTTGCTAAAATTGGTGCAAAAGCATATGGTTCCCCAAAGGGAAAAGAGGTTTTGTTACGTGCTTTACATATTTTCCTCCAGTTTCTGAATACATATTTCTACCTAGACTTCGAAAGCTTTTGCAATTAGTAGCATTTATACTTGATTCATTCATCTTTTTTCCTGTAGAGCAGCTAGGTGTTTAAACTAAAGCAGTTGCCTATGACTTGCAAGATAATTATAACTGATGATTAAAGAATATTTAAGATGCTTGTCTAAAAAGCACTGAAACTTCTTGAAACAAGTGTAAATAGAAATTAAGACCCTGAGGCTACAGGCATTACCATGTATTGCATCAAGATAACTGGTTTGTCCTTAAAAAGATAAGCAATTAAAAAATATAACACTTCAGACCACGAACCCACAAGAGATTCTGCACTGACATGTTCTTTCCTATTATATGGTTAGTGAACATGATGTTTTCCTAAAAATTTATAGTTTACAAAAAAACCCCAACCAGCAGAGCAAAGCCAGCTTTGACTTGTTTTTGGTGCTCCTTCAACCTCAGGCACTGCACACAAGCAGGACCAGGTTTTGAGATGGTTTCTGCGGAAACAGTTGTCTCATCAACAAGACCTGGCTGGTGTTGCTGTACTGATTTCCACCTCCAGCTGCCCGCTCCGACTCTGCTGGAGGTTCACGCCTCCCCAGCACCATCAGCGACAGACAAACGATGCCAACAGCTGAGTCACTTTGATAGAAAGTCCAGCATCTTACCATAGACCCACCATCACTAACAGAAGAAATATCAGCCTTCAATTTTAACAGCTGAGATTTGGGCACTTTGGGCCTTTCTACCCTACTGAAGAGACAGTGAAGGAGGCAAGGCACGGGGGTAGGAACTTTTTAAGTGCTGCTGAAAGATTTGTCAGCCCTTAGCTTGGAGGTCTCCATGCTGTTCTTGGACTACTTCTGTGGGACAAGCATAGCTAACAGAAACACAAATCATGTAGTCACAGGCATGCCCGCACTACGCTTTCACCTATGGTTTATTCCCACTTTGGAGGATAAAATACACTGGTACCAGGCATCTTTGTGCAACCATGTCCTAACTAGAAATTATAGACAATTTTACTAATTTAGTTGAAATACCCAGAGCGTTAGATACGTTTACAGTTCAGCCTAATAAACGGCTATGATGCTTTTTTTTTTTGCATTCCAGTGACAAAATTTGCTGGCAAATGGCAACTTTATTTGACAGATGCTTACGTAGGTAATGATGGAGGCTACCACAACAGCAGAAATTTCTCTTTGGTCTTGTCCGTTGAGGCCTGCTTGTACAGAGCAGCCTGCAGGATCGCGGCCTAAGGCTAATCAGGATCAGAAAAACACTGTGCTGCCCTGGTAAACCTTCACTAAGTCACAGTTCATTGACCACTAAAACATAAATACAAAATATTTAAAGTCACGTGGTTGCAGCAAGTGAAGGAAAACATTTTTAAAGAGAACGACACCCGGCTTCGAGGGCGTCTGAGTCTCGTACGTGGTTGAAATCGGGGTAGGAGTTGAATGGGGACATGGCCCTGAGCAGAACGAAGAAAAATCTTTAGAAAAACAGACTGTAATGAGTTCATGTTGCACATAAGAATTTGTCAAAAAATGTTAATGACAGTCCTTGCCTGCGCAGGGTGAACACTGTGATTACAGTAAACTTCTCTCTGGAAGAGGTCAGGCCACAATGACATAACTGTATACATTAGGGGCTCTTAACACACCACAGAAGAAAGAGACATACTAATTCCATTTCCAAGTACGCTGATAATAAGGCTGCTATTCCCCCCCCCCCACCCCCCGCCAAGTGCAACTGTACCAGGAATACAAATTATAATGAAAAAAAAAAACAACAACCATCACTTACTCTGTTTTCCTTCTTTGCTTGTCCTCAAATATATCGTTCAGACTTATCGCCACCTGTCCCAAAAACTTGTCCAGCCCCACCAGTGACCTGTGCATGACAATCAGGTAGAGGATGTATTTTTCTGGATTCTCCTGCATGAGTAATCCAGGGAGCTCAAAGGAGGCCTCTTCTTTCCAGACGGGATCCAGGGTCTTCTCGGCCACCGAGGTGGAGTACTTCTCCTTGCCCAGCTGGATGATGGTGTAGGCGTCATTGCTGCCATTTTTACCTTTTGGCTTCAGCCCTTTGGCTTGAAGGACCGTAACTTGGACGTGAGTTGGGAACCACTTCTGGGCTTGCTCCCCCAACATCGTCTTTGAAGATCGCAGCAGCGATAACGAACTCGGAAGTCTGTAAGTCCCCGGGCCACGGCGGAAGGGCCCTTAACGGCGAAGACACCTGTCAGGGGGCTCGGCCCGCTCCTGCCTCCAGCTCCTCGCCGCGGGTGGCACCCACCAGCCCTCAGGTCCCCCCCCTCCCCACGCAGCCCCACCTGCGGCTCCATGCCTGGGGGCTGCCGGGTGTCGTTCCCCCCCCAGCAGCACTACTCCCCTCCTGCCCCCAGCCTCCCCCCACCCGCCGCTGCCGCCGGCCCCCCGGGCATCCCCCGGGCAGGGCCCCACCGCCCGGTCCGGCGCGGCCCCTCAGCGCGGCCCGGCCCGGCCCGGCGCGGGCTCCGCAGGCCGCCGCCGGCCTCCCCCTGCCCCTCACGGCTCGGTGCCTCGGGGCGGCGGAGGAGCGGGGGGTGTCTCGCTGCCCCGCCGCTGTCGGGGGAGTGGGGCCGGGCCGCCGCCGCGCTGCTCTCCCGCCTGCCTCAGCCTCTCGCCGCGCTCCCCCCTCGCCGCCGCCGCCGCCGCCGCCCGGCCTGACGGGCCGGCTCCGCCGCTTCCGCCTTCCCCATGCTGCCAGCGGCGGCGGCGGCCTCCGCGGCGGTCAGAGGGCAGAGGGCAGGGTTCGCCCCCTCCCCGCCGCCAGGGCCGCCGCCTTTCCTGTCCCCTCCTTCCCTTCCCCGCCGTGGCCGCTCACCCGGGGCTGTCACCGCTGAGGGACCCCCCCCAGCCCGCGGGCAGGGCGGGGAGAGGCCGGGTCCCCCCGGGGGAGCGGGGCCCTCGGGGTCCCCTCCCGCCTGAGGTCTCTGTCTCCCTGATTAGTTCATCGCTGCGTTTATTTCTAGAGGGGACAGAGTTCCCTGCGGGAGCTGTGGGCAGGAGGGAACAGCTATAGACATCTATTGTTATTATTATTTACTATTAGGGGCTCGGGGGCGGCCGTGGAGTTGTGCTGCCCCGGAGGGAGCTCTCCTGCCCGTCCTGCTGGAGGCCACTTTGGGAACCCCTTTATTTTCCACCCCATCCGCCCTCCCTGCCAACTCTCTTGGATTTAAATGAGAAAGTGGAAATAATTGATGTTTTGAGGACACGTAATGTTGATGGCACACCTGGAGGCTACGTCTGCGTGTACACGCGCACCTCTAAGCGGAGTCACAGGTATTAACTTTGTTTCTTCAAAAAAAAAAAGAGAAGCCCACACGCAATAAGGCTTGCGAGGCTCCATATCCCACCCCCAAAAAACATAACGAGCGATAAAATCAGCAGCCAAGTCAGATAATACTTCATCCACCACCCCTCACTCATGTGTCCCCAGTCCACGGCTCACGGGTTAGTGAGCAACAGGGTTAGTGAGCAACAAAAAGCTTGGGAGACCTTCTCATACTGCCGAGACCTACAGGAAATTAAAAAGTTAAAGCTGAAGGCCATTAGGGAGAGTAAAGTATAATGCTGGCCACAACGCTTAATGCTGAGCGAGTTATTGTCCAGGGTCAGAAAAGGTTGGGGATCACCGGTCTACACATAGTCATTAGTCTTGTGTCCCAGCTCACGTTATCTCTGTACACGATTTAAATAACTACTTAAACGGCCCTTAAATTTTGACTGTGACAGTGCTGGCACTTCTTTCCTCTTCTGCGTTGTATCTGATTCTTGTTGATGTTGGAAAATAGGTGGTCCAGTTGAAAATGAGAACTTCAGAACGTGTCTTGGGATAATATTTAGACAAAAGTGTGTAAATGGATTATCTAGGGTAGTAATTTCTTTAAGAGTTATAAATACTATGATTATCTGCCTTGGTTTGTATTGGTGAGATACTAATGGTCAAATTAAGGCGGCACATCAACTCTTTGGGATAAATTGCCATTCCCCTCCTTTCCAGCTCCTCATCAGTGTCCCACGTCCTCAGGTTTCTTTCCCAAATGTTTCACAGTGAGTTGTCAACAAAGCTCCCAGGGCATACTGCTGTGCTTGGGGAAAGAGTAGCAGTATTTCAGGCTGGAAGCGCCACGAAGGATGATGGTGACAGTGTTCTGCAGGAGACTTAGGCCATGGGGGAGAGCCACAGGGTTCTTGTTGGAAAGCAGGGAGACATGTGTACATCACATTATTTCTTAAATGAATTTTACCACATACAAATTCTGTTTTAATAGAGTATTCTTCATTGCACTAAATCGAAACCAAGCATGATGTGCTTGTCAAAATCAAAACAAGAAATGAATTTTAGGTAGGCAGAATGTATTTATTTAATCAGAAATCTAAGTCAAACATCATGTCTTGCATGCTGTGTCTTAGGAAAAGT
The DNA here is from genome assembly GCF_028500815.1 of Rissa tridactyla. NCBI lineage: Eukaryota > Metazoa > Chordata > Aves > Charadriiformes > Laridae > Rissa > Rissa tridactyla. The sequence goes on from NC_071471.1 coordinate 66,171,885, forward strand.
TTTATGGGTTCTTATAACAGGCAGGATTTGTGCTTTTTCCTTGTCTTTTATTGGCATTCTATCATTTCTTATTATTGTCTCTTTCTAAATGGGGTCTGACTGGAATACATATGCATGCAGCTGAACCGGGGAAGGCAGAAGAACTTTTGTACCTCCGCATTCAATATATGAGGAGAGTACCCAATCTGCCTTTCCTGCTTCTTAGTCCTCTACTCCTTCTGCGCCACGTGGCGTGTGAGAAGAGGAGAGTGGAGCCTTTCTCATGTGTCTCCTCTCTGCTGGGCTGGTGGAGCAGGCATTGGGGAGATGCCTTCTCAACTCCCCCACCCCTGTGCTTGGAGTGAATTCTGCTCAAAGGTGCACCAGATATATTTTATTCCCTCTTATGCCCCTCTGGGGTCAAGTTGCAATCCGGCCTTTTGATTTCGTTCTCTTTGGAATAGGGACATTGTCATGTTCTTGAATGTAACGTGCGATATAAATGACAAAACATCTCCGAGAAATAATGATATCTCCAGCAACACAGTGTCCCCTGGCACTATGTTAGAGCATTAATCCAGAAACGACTCAGATTCCCGCTTACTACACCACTGCCACCGCTCAGCAGCTGCACGCACTGTAGGTTTTGCTCATCACTTTCCATGATTTAGTGAATATTATATTAGAAAATCCATTTTGTTTTTCTATGCACCATTTTGGTTAGGAGACTATACTGTTCCTTTGCTTTTGCTTTTCCTCCCCATGCTGAGACCAAGCACCGTGGATGCAGTTCAAACAGTGCAGGAATATCAGTGGTCATTAATATTAAATACTTTGCCTTAGCAGTACAGTGGGAATGCTAATGAGGATGACTAATCTTCGAGAAACCATTTTTTCTGCCTGAATTTGAAGTGGGCACTAACCAAACAACAGTTCACGTGAGGAAGGATACTGTGAAGCTGACAGAAGTGATGGACAAAATTCTTGTTTTCACTGTCTCTTCGCTGATTAGAATAAGCAGACAAAAATAGATACAAGAGAAGGAAAGTCTAGGGACTCTGAAAGAGATAATTAAAACTCAAATGTCTCCTGGGTAAAGGGCGGAATTTTTCTTAGATTGGGTTTTGGCAAGATCTGTAATTCATGCTTTCTCTGTGAAAACGACTTACGGCTTTTTATGTATCAAGGTCACCATATTCCTTCTTCTAGCTAGCTCATGTCATCAAAACACTCCCTAATCCCAGAAGTTTATTTATTTTGAGTGGTTTATTTAGGAAGGAATAGCTAAGTGGACTAACAACATGAGAGAAGAGAGGGATGTTATCTACAAGGAGAGGGATCGTTGGGGCAGCCACCGGGAACATTGTACAGAGAGTGCAAATCAGAAATGTAGAAACAGTTTTCTGAGGCCAGATGTTCCAGCTTTGATGGCTTTTTCTTCAGCAGCAAGAATTCTGGGCTTGCTTCTCTCGACTGTCCTTCTCCAACCCTGCACAGGTGGTGGGAGGACAGGGAAAAGGGACAAGGCAGAGAACGATGCAGGAGCTACCATTCTCGGAGAGGAATCCTTTTTACCACAATATAGTGCTCAAGGGAGCTACTTTTGAGTGCAAGCTCCAAATGTAACATTTGGAGCTCAAAATCCTCTAAAAGAAACAAATCCAAGGACTGGAAAATTTGTGATAGAACATCCTCAGAGTGAGCGGACTTGGACAGAAAACACGATACAGGGATGAGAGTGAGTTTAAAAAATGATTGTTCATCACAGAACAACAGTGGATATCTACAGCGTATTTAATACAGAACCTTAATCCTCATGTGTGCCATCTATCTCTATTACACATTCTTCCAAGCATTTCTGGCCTGGAAGATCTACATTGTTTTTTAAAGAGGGAATTCCAAGAATTATGGTGGATTTTTTTTTAAATTTCAGTAATTTGAAATACCCTCTCAATTCTCCCTCCAGAGCCAACAGTACATTTGATTAAACATCAGGCTTGATATTCTGGCTGCCCTTGCAAAAGAAAATGCAAGAAAATCTTTTCGCCTGTGCTGCTGAGACAGTTCCATCTTCTGCTTCTCATTTCCAGTTGCGTACTCGCTAAAGAGGATCAGAGCAATTGTGCTTACAGTGGGAAAGTGTAGCAGATAATTTGATGATTTAATTTCTCCCTGATTTCTGTTTATGAAGTAGGAAGCATCTTGGTTTGCCGTGCTTTTTTTTTTTTTTTAAAATGAAAATGCTATCTCTTCTTTGAAATTATTTGCTGAATAATTCTTTGTTGGCAGATCTCGGGCGATGTGTTGCTTTTGAACGTTGTGTAGTTGTGAGGCACAGGCTGGTTTTGTCTAGACGTGTAACAAGCTTCTGCTTTCTGCCTTGCTGACTCTGACTTTCAGTAGCTGTTGCAACTGTCCGGATTGCACATTTTCTGGAGAGACTATGCAAATTTTGAGACTGAACATTGTTTGTTAACTTTATCTCAGCTGTCGTTATTTTTTGAATTAGTGACTTCTTCAGGAATTCACTAGCATTAATTGATTGCAGAAATCAAATAGCTGGGCTCAAACCCACCACTGTGGATTGGAAAGTTTTTCTCAAGCTACTGTTTTTGTCTGCTCTCTTGGGTTGCAAGAATTCATTAAGCAGCAGTATTTTGATATAAATATTAAAAGCTAGATGAATATTCAACACATTTCTGTCCTGAACCCAAATTTTGCATCCCCAAGCGTTCGTGGTTTTCTGAGGCTGGATGAGTTGCTCTCTTTTGCCTTTCATGTTCACTCTTGTGGAACATCTCAGATGTACAATCTCATCCTCCAACGGTCTTTGGCCTCAACACTAGGGCTGAATCCTCTCTGATAGCTCTCAACAGCCCTACACACACCTCACAGGTACTGAGATCTCAGGTACAGCCACTGGCATCGCTTCTGTGCTGTTGTTCTCTCTAGTTGGGTAGGGGTTTATCCTCCCCTCCGCTTAGGGTGCAATTTGTCTCCTCCCTGCCTCATTCTTTCCTGGCTTTCTTGCCTTAAGGCAATAAACACGATCATAGAACAAATGGCAAAGGAAATGTGTCTCCAAAGAGGGGAGCAGGGGCTTGAAATCAGGCAAACACTCATGGAATTGTCCATTGTTTTGATAGAAATCCAGTACTTTTCAACCGGAAACTGTGGAGTCACAGATACACTAGAATTTTGTGCAATATCAAAACTTCAAATAAGCGCCAGGTACCACTAAAAGCATTGGAAGCATCATCTTTTTTCTTCATTTTTAGCTGAACTTGTTTCACAGCCTTTCAACGCTGTCATCCATTGTGAAGTTCAAAGAGGCTTAAATGCTGTAAAACAGTCATCAACTGCTATAATTAAACTTGCCAGTCATCCAGATTTGACCCACACTGCCTGTGTCTCAAGATGTTAGTCAGGTGTCTGTGTTAGATTTCAATCCAGTCTGTTAAAGACATGAAGACACCTAGCTCTCAGCAGCTTTTGCACAAATCGTAAGCAGGCAAATCATTTTGCCCTTCTGTCAAAGCATCCCTGGCATGCAAATTCCTTGAGCACTTCTAACCTGAAATAGCCGTGGGATCCCTCAGGCACATGGAAAAGCCATAGCCCTGCCCTAGACCTGGTAGGATCCAGACTGTCTTCAGCAATAGCTCCACAGGGGACGGGACCAGTCACATGCAACTCTTCTAAAAGAGTTTATCTGAATTTAGCTAAGGGCAAACTTCAGATTAGCCATTGGCTCTCCTAAAACCGACCCTTAGAGAAGTACCCGTTCAAAAAAAATCATAGAAACATAACCTGGGGCTCAAACTAGAGAGTTACATTAGAAATGGAAACTGGCTATATGACATCTATTTTCAGACTTAAATATTCACATGCTTTTCTTGTTTTCAGTACATATCCGATGCTTGAAGGTCACAAACAACTTTTATGCGTTGGAAATGTACATGAATAATATAAGGAGAGGCAAGGATAATTTTGCCATCTCTACAGAGAATAATCTTTTTTTGTGCTTGACAGAACCTAAGAAATATTAGCAATAGAAACAAATGACTTGAAAATTATGACCTTCTTTCTCATTTCCTAATGAACTAGCTAGAAAAAAAAAAAGAAAGAGATTTTTATCATTGTCTGAGTATGAGGTTTCTTCAGAGGTATTTTTCCTGGGTTTAAATAACTCATGCATTTATTCTCTCTTTATAGGTCTCTAAGGATCTCAGAGACCATTACCTCAGAAATTATCCAAAGTTATCAACTCTCTTAAGGAGAATCTCAGCAAATATCAGAAAATTATGTCCTAAAAAAAGTTCTAATAATGGAAGTTCTGAACTTCTCTATTTCTTTTTCCTCCCTAGGACTTCAAAACGCTTTACAGGACCTATACATTCAACATCAGTAGGCTGCCATATGAGGGCAGACAAAAGGGAATTATTTGCAAGAAGATTAAATGGTTATGCTTCCATTGTTGCTTTGTGTACTAAGTTAGCAGTTGCAGCAAGGTGGTAAGGTACCTACCCACCTTAAAACATAGTGTGCTGCTTGAAAAGAGTGAAAAGTCCTCCTTGAAGTTTGGTCTTCTTAACTAAAGCAACACATTTAAACATCCTGCTCGTTCCCAAGACTTTTTTCCCAGGCTTAGCTGCCCCCAAAATTTCTTCCCAGGGATTTTCTCCTACCAGAGGACTACCCCATGTCTCTTCTGTTGTTGAAGGGTCTAATGGAATCCACCTGCAGCACTGAGTCAGCCGTGATTAATCTGCAGTTAACTGCAGGGTCTCAACACCTCCTGTGTGTTGGTAACAGGAGAAGCCTTCTTCCCTGATGATACAAAAAAAAATATATATATATATAAGAAAATAGCATAACATAAAATATTTTATGAAGGAAGGAAGGTAGATGTATTTGTTAGACTTAGGTTTAACGTGTCTCCTTTCAAGTCCTGGTAAACCAAGACATGGATTTTCTAACTCTTAGCACCACATTACAGAGCTGGTATAAAGCCCAGAACAATATTTGGTATTTTGTGAGAATTTTTTTCTCTTGGTGAGTTGATGAATAATTCAGATTTTATATCATCTTTGCCTCCTAGCAATATAAATTTCAATTTGGCTTCAGGAAGGTCTTAATATAAATATGTGATTAGAGAAGGAATCTAAATTAAATTGCTGTAGTTAAGTTTTATGTGCATTAAATGTATGTACTCCAAGCACTCTGCCGCAATGTTACTTACAACCCTCCTTTCTTTGAAGCATGGTTTATTCTTAGAAAACTCAAGCTGCTCCTAAAATTCTGCTCCCAGTAAGAGGCAAATTGGATAAAAACAACTTATTTAGAGGAGAGAGCTTGCAGAGCTCATGCAAGTAGACGTGGACTGCTGCTTGAAAGCCTTCTATGCCTTTTTTTTGGTAAGAATTATCCGATACCTAGTCATATGACAGATAAAATTTCACTTTTCCAAAATATCTGTAGAGCATCTTCGTCCCAACACCAAAAGTTGGAAGGATTGTGAGGGCTATGGGAATACTGCAAATTTGTTTTGGCACTGCCTAGTGCTTCAAGCATCCTGGAAATCAGCGCTGGATGTGTTCTCATAGTCTGGATGTAAATTAGCCATATGTGCATTAGTGGCATTATTTACAGATTGAATTGTGCAACTATACTTAGGGCCTTAGATAAATTATTTCTATAGTGGGTCCAATTTTTGCTGTCATTTACAGTAACATAAATCTAGGCTCACTCCATTGAAGTCGGTGGGGTAATTACTTTGAATTTTCTCCAGTGTGATGGAGAGCGGAATTTAAGCTCTGGTTATTATTTGCAGCTCTGAAGCCCTTTCCCCTGCACTAGAAATCTACTGAGTCTCTTCTGTCAGCTTGTCCACTATCGCTTTAGAATTGGGCTCCGAAAATGTAGCTGCGCAGGAAAGCAAGGCGATGCAGTCAGATTTAGTTCTTTTTGGAGTCTGAGTAAATAAAAATGAAAACAGTTCCCTGGTGTCACAGTCTCGCGTTGGGTATATAGCTTTGCTCTTCATAATCCTTTGTCTTTGCTTCTAAAAGAGCAATTGCAGTGGAAGTTTGCCACCAGCACTGTCTCTGGTTGAACCTCACTAAAAAAGTAAATTCTAACAGTATTGTTATATATTGTTATATATATACAGGATATAGATGTCACCCTCTGAGCTTCTTCAGCCACCACTTTGAATGAACCTAGCATTAGCAAAAGTGATTTATTTTCTTACTTTGGTAATTACCTTGGAGTTTTTGCTGTATCTTCAGGGCTCTGTCTTTTTCCATTGATGTTTGACAGCATTGTCTGTCTACCTGTGAAAAAGCAGTGAATAACAGTAAAAGCTCTCTGTAGCAGCTCTTTGGAAACTCCCATCTGCTGGAAAAATATGAAATCAAAGATGGAGCATACCTGTTTACATAGAAAAATAGAAACCATGCTAACACATCAGCAATTGTTCTCTAGAAACACTCTCACTGATGTTGGAGTAAATATGATTGTCCATGTAAGAACACAGATGTCTCATCATCCAGCAACATATGATGTTAAGGCATACCAATGTTGGATGCAACTTTGTAGCTGTGTTTCAAAATCTCATGTAAGAGGAACACACTGGGATACTGGTTATATCTTTTTCAACTCAGTATTTCTAATGAGAAGAAGATGTCTGAATGTATTTTATGTAAGTCATAATCATTTGAAAAAATGCATTAGCAGGCACAGGTCTCATAAGTGATTTTAAATCATCTCCATATTTTGTTTTCCTTCAGCTTCTCCTTTGTTTCTTTGCTGCTGCTCAATCTCATTTCTTCTCTCCCCCATACTACTGCAACAGCACGTCCACCTTCATTTACAGGGATAGAAAAGGCAATATAATTAAATACCGCACTTTGGCAATTGGGTGTTCTAGCTGAATAATTTATCCCAGGATCTTTTGTATAGTGTCCTGCCACTACCTGGGGTCCTTCCATCCCTAGTGACAAAATCAAGAGGTCATAGAGATTTTTAGGTAAGGCATTACTAATTGCACCATTGCTGGGTTTGAGTGGCGTGGTAAAGCCTAAAGAGTGATGACTAAAGGGACGCAAGACTAACATTACTGTGCAAATAACCTTTACTCAGCAGAACTCCCAGGCAGTCCTAAGTAGTAACCTAAACACCATCCCAGCCAAGATACCACTTTTCAGGCTCATCCCTGAAATTACTTAAATCACAGAAACAGAGATTCACTTCAGCATTTAAGTGTCCAGTGTACGTTCCCAAAGAAGATGTTTTGCCAGACTTTTCTATCCAGTGGCAAGCCTGAGATTTAGCAGATGGTGAGTTTCTAGAGAAGAGGTAGAGAGGTAGAAGAAAGACTAGAGCAGTTGAGTTGTGCATGGCAGCAGTGGTATTGGACAAAGCAGATTAAATGCCTCCATTTTTATATTTTCTACAGAAATGTCCAGGCATGGAGGGTCTCAGGAAGGAAAGAGGGAGCTGCACACCAAGCCAAGCACGGTGACAGGGCTTCCCAGAGCATCAGCGATCCTGTGAAGAGGGGACCATTCAGTTTTACCATGGTTCATATACTAGCGTTGATTTTGCCAGCTAGTTCTACTGAATAATAGTGACCTGCCCCAGCACATCCTTGGTCATAGGCATCATCATGGTTAATGAATTTGCCCTGACCAGAATGCCTCACCCGGCAGTCCTGCACCCAGCCCAGTTCACAGGTCTCCTTATGTCAAAGAGCCATCCAGCCTCGACTGAAAAGCTTCTGGGGTGAAGAACCCACAATCTGTTTGTAGGCATTTTCCTGACAACTAACTAACCTCACTGTTAATCCTGTCTGCTTTATCCATAACCAGAATTTGACCATTTTCAGCTTCTAGGTCTTGATCCATTTTTATATGCTAAATTACACAGCCTTTACAAATCTTCTCCACATGGAGGTATTGCTATATCACGATCAAGTCTCTTAACCTTTCTTTTGGTAAAGTAAACAGATTAGGCTGCGTACATCTATCCCTACAAGGCAGATATTCCAGATCTTGAAATCATTCTTTTCTGATCTATTTTCAATTTTCCATGGCTTCTTTGAAGTGTGAACACCAAGACTAGTCATGATATTCCAGTAGTTTTCCCACCAGCTCACACACAGCTGTACTTCTTGTGCCAGAATCCCTGGCCCAGTAATTCTGCTGCTAGCTTAGGTTTAGGAAATTCAATCTAGAGTGTTAAAACACTTGCTATATATTTTCCCTGCGTAATTGGAAAGCAGTGAGAGATGAAGCAAAGGATGAAATCTGGGGGAAAAAAGAGTTTCCAATTCTCAAGTTAATTGTCCTGAAAAGTTTGGAGAAATTTACTACAGAGATACTCTCCCATAGAGCAACCAAGCACCGACTGTAAGTCTGTTTATGCTTTGGACACATCTGTATGGCAGCAGCAAAAAGAGTGTGGCATGCTGTTTAATATCTGTCAGGCTTCTTTTTTAAACCACTTAATAAGCATGTATGTAAATTCTACGCAATAAAAAAGTTCTAACAACTAGAACAAGAATAACCTTTTATGTGGTGGCTCCCACCCTTAATCCCAGCTTCTACATGCCAGTTCCTCCCCCCACTTTCACAGCCCCATTTCTTGACAGGTGCCAGAAGGTTTCAGAATTTTCTTGCGGCTTCACCATGGGAACTGCCATTTCACCAGGAATGAATTTGACCCGCTGAGCAATAAAGCTGAGGCAAAACACTTACGCTCTAGCCAGAATGGGGGAATTGCTTGTCTTTCTGTTGGCATAGTCTCCTCTGGCAATTTATTTATTTTTTTTTTACCCAAGGAGAGCTCCATGTTCATTCAACATCCCTCTGACTTCACCTTGAGGAAGAAGCAGGGCTTTGAAAGTGTGGTTTTTCCCAGCAACAGCTGCTGCTTTTAGCATCCAACAGTCTTTAAATCCATAGAAGGCTAGTTTATATGGACAGGGAAGCATTAAATGCTAGGAAATGAGGGTCTTTAGGTAACTATTCCAGATTTGCTATATCTGCAGTTACAGCAAGTGGTGGTGTAGGTGGTGTTCTTTTACTGGCTTTTAATGAGACACATTTATTACTGCCTTGCGATAAACCAAAGTAAAGTCATAAAAGTGACTTTCATTGAACATTTGTTTGAGTCCTGCCTGGGTCTTATAAAGCTTCATTTGTTCAAGACTTTAGTTTTTGTTTTACATGCCTGCCACCTTTTTGGTAACAGCTGTTATCTCCTTCGATGGTAACATAAAATAGGCTTACCCTCCACGGTCCAGCAGAAACTTGTTTCATGACTTGCGTGAGATAGAGTTGGGAGCTGATCCTTCCTAATCTGCTAAATCTCTTGAGTAACCCAACTGCTCCATACGACTGGGCAGACCGTGAGTTTGAAACAGCTTATGTTTATTTGTGGTAATTTTACAATACTTGAAAAAAACCCCACCAACTCTGCAGGTTGATAAATGAACTGAAATTTTAGGAAGAAAAGCATCTAATCCAGTGGTCTTTGTTCAGGGGAGTGAAGTCCCAATGACTTCAGAGAGATCCTTGATAGACCAGAACGTTCAGCCAGAGCATGGTGATAAAAATAAATATACTTTTTTTAGGTCCAGCAATGAATCCAAATTCTTTAAGGCTTATGAATTTTCTTTGACTACTGGACTAGTACGTGTTTCACTAAATACGAGTTCCAATATTGCAGCTAAACTCTCTGGAAATATTCTCCAAGAAATGTTCTTCACAATTCACCTCTGTAAGTTAATACCTATTAAAACCTAAGAACGAATTAGATTTGGAATTTCCTGGATTCTTGTGTTTGTCATGCAAATTTTCAGTGCTGTTCTTTTTATGATAATATGAAATAAAGTAGTTTCTTATAGTAACATTGTAAATCATTTGCTTTCTATTACACGCAGCTGGTTTTGTTACAGTAATGATTTTGTATGGGTGCACACTGCAGTGCATATTAAAGGCAATGAGACATTCTTTTTCAGGGCTCACATGCAATTGATGTTTGTGCAAATATAACCAGATAATGACAAAACAGTAATTTATTATAATATATTAGCGAGGTTGGTTTTTCTCTCTCCTCCCAAAACGCACCTTCTCATAAGCTGCCCTTCCTCCACCGGCGCCCCCCCCCAGCAAATCCTTATTTTTCGTGTTTACAGAAATGACTCCCCACCCTGGCAGATGCAGATTACAGTTTTTCAGCTCACTAGAGATCCAGAATCAAAATCGAAACCAGCTGGTGTTTTTAGGCGGGTGTCTTACTTTAGCTTACTCAAAAGAACACAAGATGAACGGTAAGAATTAAATAAACCACAAATTATTTTGGGGACTGTCTGGTTTATATTAGAAGTAAACTTTTCACTGCTGGCTGTTGTTTCAAAACTATTGCCTCTATTTTTGATATTCATCCTTGGGATCTAACACAAACTATGTCTTACTAGTTTAATCCATTGTTAGGCCATGTTTAAATATCTTTTATTATAGTCATGTGCTATAAAATAGTTCTCACTGGAGTTTGCTGGCTTGAAGCCAGAGGGTAATACTGCTTCAAGTGGCACAGCGCAGTATTAAAAGAATTTTTTTCCTTTGGTGTTGGTACTTACCAATTTCACACCTTGAAAGGAGCCTAACTACATCAAAATGTGATGTATCTACTTCGAGTGCAGGGACTAGAAAAATATTATAGCGCAAAAGAGAGCAAAGAAAACATTTCAACTGTATCAACAGTTTATTCATTTCTGTGTGCGATTAGCAATTCATGTAATTCCTTGCTGTTCAGCCTATGAATTATATACAAATATTTTTCAAGCTTCTGTTTTCAAGAGTAATTTTGTTTTTAATTTGCTGCAGCAGGACCACTTACAGGACCGCAATGACCACGATTTAGCTCATAATGAACATTAAATTAGGTCATTTGTATTTAGAAAGATTTTTTTCCTCGACTGAAATGATAGTTGAATGAAGGCTGTAACATCTCCGGTTCAGCTTCTGACAGCTTGGTTTTTGCCTCATGCACAGCCACAGTCACACAAACCCTACCAATAAAGTGAATAAAGAATGATAATAATGCTTCGTAATGTGGACTTTCAATTCGGGAAGCATTTCGGCAGGAGCAGATTCCTTCCCTCGTACATTTCAAAATATTTCCAGGTATGGACCAGCTTCCTTTGGGATGATCAGGGATTAGGACAAAAAAATTGCTACCATTACTTCCTCACTGTGGTTTGTACCGGCACCTTCATTCTAGGGGATTATGACACTCAGTTCTGTTGTTTCTATTATTCATGGTGAAAACATGCCCAGAAAGGAAGGAAAGAGACTGTTAGGAGCAGTTAACCTCTGCAGCTTCCAAGGAGAGCGCTAACATTCAATATATGCCAAATGCAGGCCCATTAGGTTGAATAATGAGCAAGTATATCTGAGACTTTGTACAAGACAAGATGAAAACAGATTGGGCAGGCTATTGTACCACACTTTATTACCTAGTGAAATGTAATTTGATCCATTTGCAGGAGGAAGAACCAGAGATGCTTGTTTCAGAATTCAATTGTTCCAGAAAGATGTAAGTACCCTAGTGTTGTTATTTTTATATCGATTTTTATGAAACACGTGTAGTTACATTTTTACAAGGCAGTAGGTTCTCTTAACGATGGCAGCAAGACAGGCAGTGCAAATGTTAGGGGGCTGAGTACATTCCTCTGTCAAATGACAGAGGGCAAGAATATATAGTTTAACTTAAGCCTTGTAGAAATAAAACCAGAACCAGACACCCAGCTCCAGACAAGTTGCAGTTGGTTTGGTTCCTGCAGAGGTGACGCTCTGCTGTCGCTTCATTCTCCCAGGCCCAGAGGGAGGGGGGCGTTGATAAAGCACGTCTACAGACAAAATCTTGGGCCAGATTGACCACGCAGCATCATAGTGGTGGAATTTCAGGTTTATATTTAAACTTGACTGTTGATATCAAGGTGTGGTATGCTCTGCTGTGATTTAAATTTGCGTTCTAGAGATTTTTACGTATTTGTTTTGTTTTTGAGAGTGAGAATAATTTTGAATTCTGATCCTGCATGCTTGAATTTGCAATAAGCATGTTAGCAAAAGATTATGCTTGTATCTTTAAAAGGGAAACGCAGATTTTCATTAGCATAACTTCCACTTCCCCCCCACCTCCTCCAGTCCCTCTTGAGTTGGAATAAACAAGAAAAAAAAGGAACAAGGAGATATTGTCAGAGAAAGCAAAAAAAAAGATAAATGGCCCTGAACTTGGCCATTACATGAATCACAGTAGAAAGGCTGCTGAGGCTGGGCATGGTTGTATTTGGGAAAGTAACCGTTGAGCCAGTGTCAAATGAGACACGTATATTCGGATACAAAATTCAGCTTTCTGCATACCTTCAGGAGAGGAGAAGAAAAAAGAGCGCCACGTTCTATTATCACCAGCTTGGAAATATTTGACATGAAAAAGTAAATTAACCCAGGAAGTCAGAGAGTAACTAGCTCAAGCATTTCAGACCATTGCTTCATAGGGCAAATGTACTGGAGATACAATCACAGCTACCGGTGCTTTTCTTGGGTGTTTCTCTTTCAGCATTAGAAGACAGCAGCCTGGGTATGAAAGCCACAAGCCTCCTGTATCTCTGCTCAGCTCAGCATCTACTGTTTTTTGGCTCAGGCAGAAGAGCAATCATATTTTGCAGGACGCGAGAAGCGATACTGCAGTTCCCACAGGTAGTCACTGGAACCATCATCTGTCCCTGCAGTCTGAAGGTTAGCATCCCTTCCTTCCCAGCTGTAGCCCTCAGAGGTCACTGATATAATTTTAGTACTCAAAACGGCACCTTACACAAAGCATTACAAGAATTTGCAATCCTGGACATAACCGGGAGGGACCTCAGCTGCAAAATTCGGGTTGTGATGCAGAGGCACAGACTGGAACAGGAGCATCCAGAGTAGGGCTTTGATTCCCACCCGTTCCCAATGCACAGTTTCTATATGAAAAAAACCCAACACTTTAAAGCTCCTTCAAATATGTCTGAATGCAAGAAGATATTCCAGTGGTTTAAACATAGAATGATAGAATCATTTAGGTTGGAAAAGACCTTTAAGATCATCAAGTCCAACTGTTAACCTAGCACTGCCAAGTCCACCACACGCATTTGAAAATCCCAAGTGCAAAGAAATTGTAGTTCATTTTACCTCATTACTTCCTCACTTTTGTGTTCTTCAGTCTGCTTTTAAACCCAGAAGCATCTGAAATCCATAAATTTTATTTCTTTATAATCATTTAACACTACTGTAGATGCCATTAAAATATCCGTACGTTGGAAATCTCAAGAAACATAGCTGTATAATGTGTTTAAAGATTTATCATGGTGGAATAGTAGATAGAGGCAGAATAGCCTGAAAACCAAATTTTAGAAGCCTGTAGTTATAATGAAGAGCCTTACCTGCAGTACAGTAGTACTGCAGTTTTTATCTCATTTGCACAAATATCCTAGCCAAATATATATGTTAAACAAATGTTGGCTTGACCCAGGAAATCTATCCTGATTTTATAACTTTCTGTTTAGAAGCAGGTATCAACTGTCCTTACATAAGGGTTGTTTTACTTGCCCTGTCCCCAGAACCTGAGTGTTCTTGTGAACTGACCTTTCCAGAGTATTTCTATTTATGGTCTCTTCATCACAGCCACTGAATAGTGTCATAAAATTACTATTAACCTAAGAAGGATCATGATTTGACCTAAGTCTGCTAACTTCTGTTGTCTGAGGAGAAAAAAAAGTGTGTCTGAGGGTATCCTTTCCCCCATATTTCCTGAGTGGAAGTACTTCAGAGGGAACAGAAAGGTGGTGGTATACCCTAGAGCCAGATCTGGGGACACTTGCTCAAGCTAAGCTAATCCTTTGCTCACACAATCGCCTCCGTTTGTTCAGTCCTGAGAGAGAAAGAATTCAAAGAAATTATCATGGGATCTTTATTCAATAATCTTATCTTTTACAGTGATACCAACACAAATTTTAGGACAAGTGATGAATAACAAATAAAGGCAATTATTTAGAATTTCCATAATGTTTGACTCTGCTGTAGCTGGTAAGGCTCCCTGGGGGCAAAGGAGCCATCCCTGGGGAGTGATGACAGTTGGTGGCCCTGTGGACAGAGCACCGCAGAAGGCTGTTGGGAACAAGGGTCACAGCTGTGGCATGGCATCTGAGTTTTATCTGAACAGCAGAGAGCTGCACAACTCACCTGCAGCAGTCATTGCTAAGGGTCAGAAAAGCTCATAGTTTATAATTAAAAAACCCCCCACCCTGCCCAGCCCAGCACAACATGAACACATCTGATAGACATATGGACGGGAGGGTGATCTGGAAGTTAGCTCTTCACAGCACGAGGATAAAAACAACTTCCAGATGAAGTCACAGGTGTTCATCAAATTCTATCTGAAAACACCCCAAAATCTAAAAAAAAAAACCAAAAAACCAAACCCCAAGAGAAGTTCTTAGCCCTGTCAAAATAAGGACAAACATCTCATGGTGTCATGACAGTAGAGCACAGAAAGGAAAGGAACTGTGAAGTCAGCAAGAGTAATGGGTTAATTAATGATTATCCCGGCTATCTGGAGTGGAGAGCTTCTCTCTTTCCTGAAGCCATGCTGGAGATTCATTGAATGACAACAGGGCTTAAACTGACACATCTTCCGAGACAGCATTAGAGGCTGGCTGAAACACTGCCCTCCAGGCTCTGCTAGGAAACGGTCGTTTTGTGACTCTTCTGGTCATGGATGGATTTTCCCCTGACCACAAACTGCCTGCTCCTACCAGTAGTAGCCCCACTGTGGATTTAGTTTTACTGGTAGAGGATGTCAAGGTGCCTTAGACCATAAGGGTTCCCAAGTTGGGGCAAATCGGACCTGCGTAACCATTTGGTGGAGCAGCCCTGTGTTAAAGTTGGGAGCAAAGCGTGTGGCATGGGTCAGACGAGTCGGGTTTGCTGTTTTAGCTGTTACGGCACAGTTAACATGGTAGAGCTTGAAGTTTAGGTGACCCGTTTTCCACATTCACATGTGGGAGTGTAATTGTCTTGAGCAAATCTCAGGATGTCCAGCCTAGCAGCAGGTTCTGCTCTGCCATCTCTGAGGAGCAGAACAAGGCAGCCTGAGGACAATGATACCTTTCCCTGTGTCCTCTTCCTGCTTCTTGCTTGATCCAACAAGTTTCCCTGTGCGATTGCCTCACCTGAATTTTATTTCTGAGGAGCTGCTGGTAGTTTTTGAGGTGACTCACCAATGGCAGCCCAGTGATAGGAGAGCAGTTGACGATGTGATCAGGTAATGGTTACCATACAATCCCTTTCCCAACCAGTTGGTCAATAGAGAGAGTCCAGCAGAGGGCTACAAAGATGATCAAGGGACTGGAGCACCTCTCTTGGGCAGAAAGGCTGGGAGACCTGGGTCTGTTTAGCCTGGAGAAGAGAAGACTGAGAAGGGACCTCATCAATGCTTATAAATATCTAAAGGGTGGGTGTCAGGAGGATGGGGCCAGACTCTTCTCAGTGGTGCCCAGCAACAGGACAAGTGGCGATGGGCACAAACTGGAACACGGGAAGTTCCATCTCAACATGAGGAAAAACTTCTTTACTTTGAGGGTGGCAGAGCATTGGAACAGGCTGCCCTGAGACGTGGTGGAGTCTCCTTCTCTGGAGATATTAAAAACCTACCTGGATGCATTCCTATACAACCTGCTCTAGGGGAACCTCCTTTGTCAGGGGTGTTGGACTAGATGATCTCTGAAGGTCCCTTCCAATGCCAGCCATTCTGTGATAACTGTATGTAATGACTGTATCTGCTTTACAGTTCACTGTCCTGTCAGTGCGCTCGTCCCTCTACAAACGGCCGAGATCCCGCTCGCTGACCCTTGCTGCAGATCTTTGCAGTAGATCAAA
Source organism: Rissa tridactyla (assembly GCF_028500815.1). Lineage (NCBI taxonomy): Eukaryota > Metazoa > Chordata > Aves > Charadriiformes > Laridae > Rissa > Rissa tridactyla. The sequence goes on from NC_071471.1 coordinate 66,187,844, forward strand.
AAGATTAATGGTGTGAGTTGGTAGTTTCAAGACCCAGCTCTCCAAATAAAAGATATTTTTTAATTACTGTCCAACCCTATTAGGCGTAGGGTTGGATAACATGTGTTTCCTTTTAGAGATGAACTGCCCCAATGGCAGTCTCTGAGCACTTTTGCATAACTCTTTCCCCCTCCTCCTTGCCCTATCTTTGTGCTGATGTGTTAACGTGCAGACATCGTGCTAATGGCTTGGATATGCCTAATCTTAAAAAGTAATTTTGACCCAGGCTTTTCTTAAGTGCTGGGTTGGGTCTGTGTTCCATCTCTGGGGGGGCTGTTTCCCAGGCGCTGCCAAGTGGCTTTGGGATCTTAACTCCTTACTGCCAGGTCTGATTTCCATTCGGAGATAAATCTCCCTTCCTTTACCCCACCAAATGCCATCCCTGTTTTGACCCAAAGGTTTGGTTTCTCTTCTGATCAGATTCTCATCAGCTTTATCCATATTCTTGTCCTTTGATGGGGTTTGACCACTGAAGAGATGTTAGCAGAAAGGGTTCGCAGGCATCTGCGGTAGAGGTGCATCGTCGAGTTTCAGCATTTATCCCAATCTGCTGGAGAGCAATTTCCAGTGTTACCTGAGGTCACAGTGTTAGCACAGTGAAATCCATTTTTTCGCCCCACAGTGTGTTATTTCTTGGATTCAAGCAATAGTTTTCACATGGCTAGAAACATTTGAAAAGGTCGCCTCGCCAAGCAAAGCGGGGCTTTTAGCTTCGCTCACTGGCTTTTAGCCATCAGTTAAACTGGGATGAGTTCTGCAGCCTGTACCTGTGTGGGTAATTCAGAGCCCTACAAGTAGACTTAGATTACCTGGATAATTACAGATTTTTCAAGTGTGAGATGTTTAAGGATCAGGCCAGTCATTTTCAGTGCGACTGGAGCAGCGACGACACGCCTGAGCAGGGTTTGCAGGGGGAAATCTTCATTTGTACTTCTGAAATGATCTAGTTTTCGGTACTTTCTTTGCTGTCTGCCCCTGCTGCTGGTCAAGCCAAAATGCTCCGCCGTTCAAATACCTGGCAACAACTATTTAATTTGACAATTTGTAGATGGTATTCCTGTATTACCCTTTAGGACCTTAATAATAGGTTTTTCTTTAGTGAAGCATTAAAACATTAAAGGCCATAAATTCCACAGTCACCTGTATCCATTTATTGCTAATTTATTATGGAACATATCATAAAACTTTGCTTGACATATAGGCCTCTTCATAACTATAAATCTTTTTTCAACTGTTTAGATAACTTATGCTTAAGTTCAAGGAAAGACCTCTACGAACAAATATTTAAAACATCTATTTATTATGCAATAGTAGTATGTACAAACTATATGGCAAATACTGAGAAATATTACTCTATATTGAGATTACTTATCACTTTGAACTTTTGGGGAATACATCTATTGTAAAAATAAAATAGAAAGTATGTGTCAAGTATCTGCTTTGTTAAAAGGTTTAAGAGGTCGAACTGAATAAAGCCGTTATTACAGTTAACACCAAACATATAAATGTTTCTCTTCAGATTAGGTTTGTCGTTTGTAACCTGGAACCAGTGAAAGGATTGTAAGTGTACTTCGTACAGAAGAGCTCCTAGAGCGAAAACAAAAGTTTTCAGACTTTGTAATTCCACATCAAAATAGTGTCTATAATATCATTGCTGCTACAGAGCTTCGTCTTGCTCTCATGAAGTCAGTTTTAAAATCCCAATGATGCTGGATCAAACCTGTATGTCATGCCCAAATTGGGCCGTCGCCTCAAACCAGGACAGGCATTTTATTTACTGTATCTCAAAATAATTGTCTGGGGTTTGATACTGTTTACATTTGTTGCTTTTAGATTACCTGCTGTTGTTTGGTATGGGAAAAAGTGTTCTTTTTCTCTCTCGCAGTGTATAAATTCAAAAGTTTCTTGGATATGTCAAACCAGCCGTTTACAGAATGCCACTTCTTTTTTTTCTTGAATACTTTTGCCCTGGCTGAATTATTAGCACATGTATTTGCCAATAATCCATGTGTATTATTAACATATGTAGTAAACCAATTGGGTTTAGCAGCAATGCATGTGCATATACCCAGCTAGCTTCTTCAGCAAGAAGCTGATCAGTAAAAAAAAAAAAATTGCTTGTATGTCTCATTAAAAGACTGTTTTAATAGTTCTTTCCCTGCAAATAAGTTTGCTTGCACATGGAAGGTCAGTTTCATTTTGGAAACAAATTTCTGTTGTAGTGCTGTCTCCATCAGTTCAGCTTGATATGTGTTTGCGTATGCTCTGCGGCCTCGGGATTTTCTTATAAATTGTTAAACTACGTGACTGGAGCCATGGTGAAAGGCCAGCATAGCACAGTAAGCACAACTCTCACACTGCTATATTAAAGGGATGAATACCTTCTACAAATCTACATGAAATGCTGCTCTTTAAAGTGGCCTCATTCATAGTGAAATAAATAGTAATTTTGTACTTGAGAAAACCAAAACCCAACTTACCGTAATGCAATCACAACATCGTTAGCATCCAAATGAAAGCAAAGCAACCGATCCTTCCAAAACATACACAAGTTATTCACCAATTTTCTATTGATTTCATCACTGATTTGTTAATTAAGGCTTGTTTCTTGGGTCAGGACAGAGAGGATTAACCCTATAAACTAGTATATCCACCCAACAGCCATGCAGGGAAGAAGGTTGGTTGTCCATTGATGCTTTCGCCCCATCTCTACCTTCCAATCTCATTTCCGTATTTCTGCTGTTCAGAACATCTCTATCTTTCCCCCTTGCTAATTGTCTCCCTGCTTTCTGCTTTGTCTCTTTTCCTTATCTTTTTTACCAGTCCTTTCCCCTAACATCCCTCCATTGTCCCCCTGCCCCATATACAACATATGGAGAGAGCTCTGACAGCCACGTTCATGCTGTATATTTTGGGCAGTATCACATCAAACGTGGCAGCAGCCGTTTTTGATGGGACTGTTTGTGCCCCAAACTCTTTTTCTGGGGTTTGTAAAAGTATTCCTGGTTTGTGACTCACTGAGAATCTCACTGAGAAAAATAATGAATCAGTATATAAAGCTGGTCAAGAGAAGAATGCCAGCAATTTGTAAGCTTAAGCAAACCAATTATCTGTTGATTAAATTATCTATAGCCGACGTCATTTTAATATTACTTACGGACCCTGTGCGTCTTTGTAACAGGCTCCCACCACGTTGCTAAATTCTGCGGTACCACAGTAAATAACTCCTTATATTACTTCCCAAAAGTTGACCCTGATGGATTGTTTAATTAAGTATATTGCTGATATCTGACAAAATAAGCAACTTTCCCGGTTATTTATGGTCTTAGATTTCACTAAACTACATAATACAATGTCTCATTAAATGTTGTCAGGTGCTGTGAAAATTATCAGCCTCGAGCAGCAAAACCTGGGGAACGAGGCAAGGTTTAAAGGTATACCATGAGTTACTGATACAATCTTACCAAAATAAGAGAATTACCTTTAATAAATATATTCCAGGACAGTCTGTGATGGGACTCAACAAGCCAATTAAGCGTTGTATTCAAATGCTTTGTTTTTCTCCGCAGAGAAACTCCTGGGCCAGGCTCCCTTCTGGCACAAGTCTGCTTAAGTCAACAAATGGAGTTACACCCGAGATGAATTTGCCATGCTATGTTTTTCTAAATAGATTAGGGGTCATTTGAAAAGCTGTAAATAAACCTTTCAAATTCTTTAAGGCAAAAAGAAACAAATCTCCGAGAGGAAGAGAAAGGGGGGGGAAAAGAGAGAGATTTATTCTGCTTTCCCAGAACTGCAAGTTTCCAGGTGTTCACCTTTTGATCTGGCTACAGGCAATGATTTTCTGAAGTGGTTTCTGATGGTGCCTGACATCATTTATGGCACTCTTGAACAATCTTGTAATGTGCTAAACTACACAAAATTAAGTGAGTTAGTGGCTAGCTAAGAGCAGCAAAAGGGCCATGGGTATCACAAGCACTTTGCTACTTGCAACAGCATGTGTAGCTTTGAAGCAGCGTTATTTCTTTGATTTGATAATGAGAATAAAATAATGACTGTTCTTAATTATTAATAGCACAGTAGGGTGAGAGGCCCTTGGAGTCTCACTGTGTTTGGTGCTGTACAAACACAGAGTTTAAAAAAAAAAAATCTTTTCTAATAACTTACAGCCCAACAGAAGGCAAAACTCAGGAATGGAGGCAGCAAATCATAGGAAGGAAAAGGACAAGAAGTGTGAACCTGCGCTAAGCCAGCACAGCTGGGTGCATGGTTGGGCAGCCCATGCTGCTCACGTTTGAGTAAGTTTATATATGCATCTTATTCGTAGTTTGTAATTAAAAGGTAGAAGGCTCCTTCTCATGAGCTAAAGGCATGGCAGAACTGGACTTAGCTGGTAGATGCTGAAAGAAGGTAGATTTATATTAAATATCAGGAAGAAATTCTTTCCTGCGAGGGTGGTGAGCCCCTGGCCCAGGTTGCCCAGAGAAGCTGTGGCTGCCCCTTCCCTGGAGGGGTTCAAGGCCAGGCTGGACGGGGCTTGGAGCAACCTGGTCTGGTGGGAGGTGTCCCTGCCCAGGGCAGGGGGTGGAACTAGGTGATCTTCAAGGTCTTTTCCAACTCTAGCCATTCTATGATTCTATGCTGCACTGCCGAGCCAGTGGGAACTTTGGTGTTTATTTGCACGAGTGAAAGGACGAATATTGTTGAGTTTCAGGCAAGGAGAACAGAAGTTGCCTCTGCAGTACTTACAAACGGGATCAAACTCAAAATGGCTCAAGAGTCAGAATTTTCCCATTCAGTCGCCGGTGGCAATTCAACCGCATTCATTGAGCTTCACTTCTTTCCACGTGAGCTGCAGTTCATTAGCTTTTTCTCAAACTCCTGTTAGAGAAGAAATTTTCTGTTGTGCCCAAGGAGGGAAAGTGTTGGCGGCAATCTGCATCTCAAGATTGCATTAATTGTTTCAGCTCTGCTGGGCTCAATTTAGTGAGCTCTTCGGAGAAGGGAACCGAATGCCTGAGTGGTGGTGTGTGATGGGAGCAGAGGGCAGATCTGATGTGGAAAACCTGAGGATATGAGCTATAACTGCTGTTAGCTGGAATTTCCTCAGAGCTAAAGGCTTCTTGTGCAGATTTGTTGTTGTCCCGGCAAAGGGTGATAAAGAAATATGATTATCTTGTTGTCTCCCAGTATGGTGACCCACATGCGGTATGTTTTTCTTGTGAATGCTCCTGGGAGACGCAGAAATCTGTGCAATGCTTCAGTACCCAGCATGGAAACGAGAGTGAAACGCTGCAGTTTGGTCTTTTACAAGATATTTAATCTATAAATAACTAATTAGGAGCCTTGCAGAATTTGTCATTACCAACGTTGAATCTAAAGGTTGAATTTGTTAATGACATTTAAAATTCTTATTTTAGACTAACAAAGCCTGTGAATGCTTAGCCAAATTAATAGAATTTGCATTGTCAATGAAATCTCTTCTCCCACTGAAAAAAAAATCTAAGAGGAGAAACATATCTTTGAGATTCTAACGTGATTTTGGTAAGTCTCTTCCAAGTGCTTATTCTGCAAATCACTAGATTAATACCATTTAGAAAGATCAGGCAAATGAAGCTGCAATTAAGAGAATTAGTTAAATCCATTATAGGCTGCTGGCCTTACTCCCCATCTCAGGAAGGATTAAGCACCACACCCAAAGTCTGTTTGATCCTATCTTCAGGGCACTATTTATTAATTACACTTAATTATTCATGGCAAACCCCAAAATGAAGCAGTTGAACATTAATCCAGCTGTTACCTCTCCCTCAATTCAGGGGCTTCTTTGGGATGCTTTTCGCATCTCCTTGTCTTTTCCACCCTTAGTTTTACAGAGCATTTGCCCAAAAGTCCCTTGTGCAGGAGCAGGCTGATTTCTGTAAGATGACGGGTCATTCTTTGTCACTTCTCAGTGCTAAATCCAGAAAACAACCTACAGCCAAAGTCAAGCATTATAGAAACAGAGTCTTTGTGCTGACTAATGGGCCGTGTGACCGGTGCTACTCCTGGTGTTTGTGGAGGGGCAGCACCTCAACGAGAGGATTCACAGCAGCCAAGCCAGCTAAAGCAGCCCTTCAGAAACACAACTGATGATAGGAAATCAGTTCCGTAGGATTCATTTCTAACCCAAATGTGTATTCCAAAGGGCAAGTCTTCCCCTGGTCGCTCTCTCTGCAGTCCAGTGGCTAGCACGTTTAGTCTTATTTGGAGCAGGACTATGAAACCACTGACACCTCCACAAGTAAATCCAGGGTGCCCCAAAGGTGATCGATCTCTCCTCTCCATTCCCTCCACAAGGCTTGTGTTACTCAGGGTCAAAGCAAAGCGTGGGGCAGGGGACTGAAGGCAGCCAGGCTCTTCAGGAGACAGAACACCCCACTGCAACCCTTGGGTAGTTACCGATAATATATTTACTAGAGTGATAGAGTAGCTATAGTTAGACTCTGGAACTAGAGTTATAGAATATAGATTATATGTTATCATAGAACGGTTTGGGTTAGAAGGGACCTTAAAGATCACCTAGTTCCACCCCCCTGCCCTGGGCAGGGACACCTCCCACCAGACCAGGTTGCCCAAAGCCCCGTCCAGCCTGGCCTTGTTATTAGTGATGTAGAGTTACGGCTCAGATGCTAGTTGTTTCTTTCAGGATGAGGAGGTCCTTTAATAACTTTAACCACCCAGGTTTTGTAGCTTGTCAAAAACAAGGGTGGTTTTGTGGTTGCCTTTTTTTTTTTTTTTTTTGCAGTAAGGGCCCTTCTGTATGAAGAACTGAACCGAGATGTGTAAACAAAAAAAATCAGCAAACAATGACTTTACATTTCAGTCGTCCTGGTCTGAGGGCAAAACAATAATGGAAAACACTGCACACTTATCTGCTTCCTATTTCCACTACATGATCAAAGCTTTTAGCTTCAGTTGGTTTGATTCTTAATGATTTTCAAGCTCTTTTTTTACTGTGGAATACCAACAGGCAAGTGGTGGAAAGTGTCTGAAATGCAGGTCCTTCCCATGTTGTTGAGCACCAAATCTCCCTTTTGAAATCAAGCTCTTCTGCAATCAGATTTAAAGCTGATTTAAAAACAAGAATTATAATGTTCCCCCACCTAAAACCATAATAATCTCTATTCCTGCCTCTGGATTTGCTGATGTACCACGGCTTTTAAGTATTTACCTTCTAGATATGAAGCTCTTTAGGACTGCATAATGCCCTATTATTATTACCAGTCCCTCAAGTCATAATGAACACTGGATTATAGCATATTCTATATTTAAGTTTCCAGGACCAACAATTATTACATGTTCTTTGTTCTGAAATTAAAAAAAAAAAAAAAGTCACATAATTAGTTCTTTTCTGCTCACTACACAACAAGAATTGATTGGCAAATGCTTGGGAAAGCCCTAAAACTCTTTTTCTTTTTTTTTTTTTCCTTGATGGTGGGAAGATATTTCACAATTTCATTATTTTAATTTACTAATCCAGAGAGCTGGCACAAACTACAACCGTTAAATGATGCGATCGTGAATTTTAGAATAAGGATGTATTATTACTTTTAACAAAAAAAAAAAAAACAAACCCACAAAAAAGGACTAATACCCACCTAGGTTTCCTACAACATAAACTATTTTTTTCTGCTTGGAATGTTATCTGCGTAGAAAGACTTTGGCCATGTGTCTGGGATTCCGGGTCAGTGGTGCGTGGTTGGACAAAATACGCCAGCCTGATTAAGAACTGCCTAGACAGGAGCTTGACCGCTTTGGTTTTACTTCCAGAGCTCACAAAGGAACCTCTGAGGTTGGCTCCTGTAAGAATAAAGCTAATTTATGACAGAGGTTGATTTGTTCTTTCCTTAGTGCACACAGACTCCTGCTCTGAGTCCCTCTGTCTTGCCTGCAAAGTCACGCTGACTCAACTAGGCCAAGAGTGGAAAGCAACCTGTCACATATACTTAAATTGGCATCACTTTGCTCTGCCAGAGATGCCGAAATTACCTTTCACACAGGGTTTTGATTCATTCCTGATAGGAATTTGCTCACAGACATTTTCTTTATGGTCTCATAGAGCCTGTGTATCCAGCCTGGTCAGCTCCCCAAGCTTTAACGATGTGAATGGCTTACGCTAGTTTTGCCATTATGGGCACCTAGAAAAATATGTCTGATAATAGCTAAACCAGGGTATTTTTTACTTATGAGCTGTTTCATAAGAAATAAATTCAAATTATACGTTTGTATGCACCTGTGCAGTCCCAGTGATGTGAAAAAGTTCTGAGCTGATGAAAGAGATTTTGGAATCAGCTAATGTGATATTTGGTAACAATCTTTAATTAGATTTCAAAATTAGAAGGGTTTCCTTTAGACAAGTAACATCGATGGGATGTATTGTCCAATGTCTCACTGATGTTGCTTTTGCTAAGCTCCCTTTTGCTACTTCCCCGTTTCTTAAGCTGCATCCTGCTGGGGACTCGATCTTCCTTAGTACGTCTTTCCTCAATAATAAAGTAGTTTTATATGAGAATACGAGGCTTTTGGCCAATCTGTTCAGTTAATATTTGGGTGGGTGGAGGTTATTGGTGTTTATTCTAAAACACTCGACAAGCTTCCTATTAAATTTCTGCGGCACAACTTATTTTATTGGCAGGCAGTAGCACCTACTCACCAGTCCTTTGTTTTTCAGGAGCTCTGCACGGGGCACATATTGTGAAGGCTGGCAAATATAAATGGGTGTAAGAAGACATTAGGTTTCAACGTTGCGGTTCTAGCAGAAATGAAATACATGGAGGAATGAAGGAAGGAACTCAGAATGTGCACTATATGAAGCAAAAGGCATGATTTTCTCTTGAAAACAAGAAATGGGAATATGCTTATGCATATATATTGTAAGAGCAGCTATCTTGCCAATGTAACTTCTAATAGGGTTTAAAGCTATCCAACAGGAGCTGAACTAAATGAAGACCTTGTGCATCAAATGCAGTGGAGTATCAGGGGAACATGCAATGAATTGAAATCCCGATCCCTGTCCTCTTCTCCCCTTGCTCATCTTCACGAAGACTATCCATTAACTCATGGGTTTGGACAATACAAAGCACAGTACATCGTATTTTCCGCTCTCACCTCTAGAGCTGGGAGCCTGCTGCTCTGGTGACATCAAACACCCAGTAAGTACCTTTGTCCATCTTGCTGAAGCAGGTTCAGAGCAGGGAGTGGGGCACAGACACCAGTCTGGTCTGTAGAGACCAATTCCCTGGCGCTGGAGTCTGCTAAAGAGAGCACGGATGGGGTGAAGGGGGTCGGAGAGGGGGAGCGAGGATGCTCGAGCTCGACTGCTGCGCAGAAGGAAGAGCTGCGGCATGGCTCCGTCTGCGAGCACTGTGTGGGTGTTCACATCACAGCGTTCAGTCATCAGATCTGAACTACACACCTACACCAAGGGCTGTTTGATAGAACAGATTATGTGGGGGTGGATTAGAGGATTGAGTACATAGAGAATTCAGAGCCAGATTTATTTTTTTTTTGAGGTTTGCTTTATGCTACAGCTAATTATTGGCCAAAAAACCCCATAATGGAACCACAAAGAAACTCGGCCTGAAATCACCTCATCTAGGTTTGCTGGATTTTAGCTGTTGAAAGCCAGGATCTGGGATGTAATTGTGTAACATTACATGACATGTCAGGTGTCCTAAATCCCCCTGAGTTATAGGCACGTAATTCAGGAGGTGCCTCAGGTGCCCTGGGAAGAAAGAGAAAAAAAGAAAGGTACGTCTAGAAAGCAGTTTGGATCTCATTGAAGAGGCTGTGGGAAAAGGCACCGCAGCCAAGTGCCTGAAAATGGGAGGAACCCGGCCCTGAGATGTTTCAAGGCAACAGAAGGTGTGAACCAAGTAATTCATCCACACCAGAAACGAAAGCCTTTGACAGGGCTTGCACTTAGAACTTGTGTCCATGAGAACTTGTCCATTTTTTCCAGTGATATCAGTTTTCCTCATAAAATACATTACCTCTCCCTACAAACCTTGCCTCCCTTGCTCCTTTGAGCTCTCAAATAGGTGAGTAATCCTGTTGACTTCCAAGCTCTTGACTTGGAAATATGAGCTTTGGCTGGTCAGGGTCCAAATGCCCTTCTAACCTGCAAGCAATTATGGAAATAAAAAAAAGCACTGGCTGAATAGGAAAAATCATGGTGCTAAAATATATTTAAATCCTCCCCTCTCCAAACCTCAACTGGCAAACGCAGCGAGGCAAATGGTCTATTCTGACTCACAACTGTTTAGTCTCCCCAGTTTATAGCCCCCGTTATTTGCCAGTTCTGAAGAAGGTCGGCAATCCCTTGTTTGCCATAGAGCAAAGCTGTACTCCAGCGCTGACAATGCTCTGAAAATCAGGCAGCTCCGCAGAATAAAATAGTGCGTTTTTATATGCAGCTGTGGCTTAGCTGGATTATGGCAGGTCATACTTGTCGTATCTGTCTGATATTCTCTTGTTCTAATAAGCCCTATCTCCAAAGTAATGGATTCTGTGACCCCTACTCAGGTAATTACTTTTTAATTTTAGCTTTCGAGGATTTGTATTCAGACTTCTTGGGCAGATGCAGAGTCTGGCCCGTCTATTCCTTGGAGGACACGTGCTTTGTCCCAGGCAGGTATATTCAGGGCCGCTAATTTTTCCTCTGGGACTCGTGTCATGGAAGTTTTCATTTCACTGTGGCAGGTTAAATCACTTTAGATGCTTCTCAGTAGACAAGTACATACACTATCTCTGTTTCATAGACAGCAAAGCACTTTTATTAGCAAAGAAAATAGCCTTTGGGAATCCAAAGACCTTGACCTGTTATAGTATGAGCTCATTTCTTTTTTTCTAGACCCTGCCGAAGTAACCTTCCCTATCCCAAAGTTGCTCGTCACAAAGGTAGGAGAGATATCGCTTTGTTTTTCAGTGACAGTACTTTGCGCCTCCATCAGAAGAAAGGGGCTTGTTTTCACGTAGTCCCCTGGAGTTACCACTTAGTGTTGTTATGGTCTTAGCTCAGGGTAACACCAGTTTGACAGCTTCCCGTTTACCAATGTTGTTAAATATGTTAATAAACATGACATTTATTATTAGCATAACATTCTTCAATTACCTTGGTACAGTCGTATCCAGCAAAAGCAAACCTGGGCCAAATATATCTTTAAAACGTCTGCACGCGTGCCAGTGCCAGCCAAGGGCGTGACATTTTTTGGTTTTTGTTTTTACAGTTTTTAAGAACACTTCATACTGGCAAAAGCTTTCAGGGAAACACAGCTTATACTGGCATCGAGTGATTTTTTGCTCATACAGCTCGCCTTGTTTGCAGAACTGTTTCAGGCTCGACCAGAAAAAGTGCTCTTTGGCCAGCACAAGCTGAAAGTGTGCCAGGGCGTCGGCGGGCCAGCCTTGCTGGGCAGCTGCAGCTGTGTCATATCAGCCCACAAACGAGGACTTCATCAGGCAGCGCTAATGAGGAGCTACGGCCCCTTGAGCTGACCGTTATTTGCCCCCAGTAAACCCCATCTCGCTTCTCATTAGGAAGGTTCCCCATCCCACCTAGGCGTCGGCACACTTTTCCTGCCTTCAGTTTTTAAAACTTTTCTTAAAGTTCAGGTTCTTAGCCCAAAATGTGGAGCCAGTACATGTTCTTCCCCCATGGAGGGAATGCCACGTTAAACTAAACAATTGCTTATACGCCTGTTTGGCTTGCACGACCTGATTCTGGCTTCATAAATAAGGAAACTCCTTGCTGGTTTTTCTTGGTATCCACTTGGTGCCATCTGAGAACCACAAGGGAAACAGAAAGGACCTAAGGCTTTAGGTCAAGCAGAAGTGTCTGGTCTGGGAGGAGAGCAGAATTTCATAACGGAGGGGTTTCCGTTTGATATGGGACGCTGCATAAATCCCTTGTTCTGGGGATGTAAAGGGACTTAGTGTCATAACTCCACCTGTTGTGATACAGAGAGGGATGATGGTTCTGTCTTGAAAAATGTGCCTTTTTTTTTTCTTTTTTTTTTTTTAAGCTACAAATACCATTTTCCATTTTCTGCACTGTTTTGCGACGAGAGTAGACTATCCCTCCTCTGAGGTCAGATGACAGAAGAATCATCCCTTTTCTGAAGTCGGTTAGTACTTTAACTGCAAAAATGTCTTGTGCTGAAGTACCCCGGGATGGTTTTTATCACCGAGAACGTCGTTTTAGGTCTCCAGGCAGCTACTGGACTATGAGGTTGCGAGGTCTCGCCAAGGGTAAGAACTCCATCTCTCAAAAACCATGTAAATCCGTAACTCCGGTGCTAGGGTAACCTTCTAGAATGCTAACCACACATTTCTATGGGAATATACAAACCCCACATAACAGCCCCCACAGATTTTTCAACTTTGAGGACAGCAAGAACTCGCCTAAACTTTCTTGCATTTTACATACACATCTTTCATTGGGAGATATTGAATCGCGACATCAAAGAGTTAATGTGGACAGAAATGTTTGATCTCATTCTACTTGAACTGATTACATTTTGAATTCTGATACTGTTACAGTGAAGCTGTAAATTTATCTTGAGGTAAGCCAGCAGAAAGGCACTATTTTCTAGTTACTAGCAGCCATTCTGTTCCTTAAAAGAAATTTGGGACAGATGTGTCTGTCTTTTTATTTCAATGAATGCAGGGAGAAAATGTATTTTATTTCTTATTAAATAAATTTGCCTGTTCATCTCAGTATGTGGGACTGTCAAAGTTTATAAATTTGTCAGTATTTTAACATGATCATTCTGTTTTTCTTTAAACCAAGTTATTAAATTGATATATTTTTATAAAAAGCAGAGGCTGACGGAATTTTTTTTTTTCATCTTTTGACATTTAGTTGACTGTTTGGGGGTTTTAAGTAACACTATATCTTAAATCAGAGTGGCAGAAAGATAAAAACGCTTCCAAAGGCTGCCGAAAACCAACCCAGAGACAGGGATGCACTGAGTAGTTTGTACTTCAAAAAAGGCCCCGGTTCCTCCATCAACCGCGGAGTCAGAGTTCGTGTGCCGGGGTGGATGCGCTCAGTCACAAAGTTGCACAATTTCAAGCTGAAAGTCTTGAAGGAAACACTTGGGTTTGAGTTGTGTAGTGACAAGCTGCTAGGACTGGGTGAGTAGGTGTTAAAGGAAATCTTCAGACCAAGGGCTTAAGAAGGGATAGACTTCTTTTTCCGAGTCTTTGCGATTATGATGAGAACTGTTTAACTTTCTAACAAACAAAATTAGGCATTTCTTTGGGGAAGTGGAGAAAAAAATGAGAGCGAAAAGGTTATTAATTTATGGAAAGGAAGATGCAGACGTGGAAATGATTACATCGGCTTGTAGTGAGCAGCAGGTCAACCCTTCTGCAAGGCAACGGGATGGCTGCTGGCTGCTCTCTGCAGCACTGCCTGCACCTCCTGAAGAAGAAGGAACAACACAGAACTGAAAAATTGAACACGTGCATCAAGATTTGCATTTGTTCCATTGCTTCTGGCAGGCAAATCTCTTTAGTTATATCCTTAACTACTTTGTGTGCTTGATTCTACTCTCGCCGATCATGGTTCTACACATAGGAGAGACAGCTCATACTGGAGGAATTACTTAATGCCTCCATCTGCGTGACTGGGAGTGGAGTCAGACCCACAATCTGAACGTTTTTTCCAATCACATGTTGCTAAGAGTTTGCCCAAAAGAGGTCTCTCTTCCCATTTCTCAGGGCTGAACAAGTTTGAGCTTAGATAAAATTTGAAAAGGAATTTCAATCCGATGTGCAAGATCAGTATTTCAGCGTTTGCTGTAATCCCAAAACAAGACAACGTTTGCAAATGCTGAAATTTTCCGTGGGTAAAACCTTTTAAATATCGTTGATACAGGGACCTGGAAACGTTTCTTTGGGAATTTCTAATCAAAAGAAGGTGTTTCACATGGAGGTAAAGAACGTCCTTATCACGTCATGGGAGACGTAACGCGGGCAAAGAACGGGTCCTTAGTTACAGCTGGGCACGCAGGGGATATCTGGTTTTGTTTCTTGAGAAATAAGTCAGGCAAATATAAATTAATGCTGACTTGGTCCAAAAGAAAGGTTCTCAGCCAGACTCTAGTAATAACCCAGGAGGCTGAAAGCATTGCTTCCCACTCAGAATCCACCACTCATTTGTTGCGTGGCTGGATGTGGCTTTGGATCAAGCACAAGTGGTAGCAGTGGGAGGAACAGCAAGATAATAGTAGGGACAAGCGCTGGGGCCCTGGAAAATCGCTGCTACTTGTAAAATTCAACATGTGTTTAGGAGCAAATCTCTGATCGTGTTTTAGCTGAACTGGTGGTCTGTACGCTGCCATTAAATGCCCTCTCCTTTCTTCTGGTATCTTGTGGTAGAGCAGCATCTTCCAGGGGCCACTGGGCAAAGTTTATCGCAGCATGAGCACTGCTTAAATACTTCTTAATATTTATCTCTGTAAAACGGGAGTAAAACCGTTTGCCCAGCTTTGTGAAATCCATTGACATCCTGTGGCAAAAGATGTTGTGGAAATTGTGACAACTTTTTAAATTTTTTTTTCTCTTTCTCATGCCAGGACTTGCTGCGGGATAGGAAGCAAACCACCAAAACAGAGAGATGCATACGTCTGCTGCAACTGGGTGGCGTGTGTCCTTCCAGGTCAGTCGAGGTGAACCTAGAGTATCAGGTCCATAAAACATGGAAAGGAGAAAACCAATCTTTGTCATGCCATGAACAGTAACGAACGCCAGCTGCTCTTCTGAGCAGGAAAACGGTGAAAAGCATCGTCTGGCCTGGGTGAGAGATGCCATAGCACTCCGTGGAGTAGACGCAGGGAGGTGGGACAGTGTGGCTGGGGCACCCCATCCATGATCCCTTCACGCCACACATATCTACGACCGGCATTTGTTGACAAAAGCAAACAGCATTTCTGTGGAGAAGAGACCCAACTCCTACAGATGCACTTCACTTTTAAGTGGCTGGCCATGCCACGCTGGCAAATTAAATGGAGAAAGAGTGATAACAGTTTAGCAGTGAGAACAACGGTTTTTCCACCTCTTATCTGCAGATAATGGTGGAACATTGCAGGCTTTTTTTTTTTTTTTTTTTTTCACCCTCTTCCCAGCACCTGTCCTTATTTGTTGAACAATTTATAGCTCCATCTGAAGTATTATCCTGCTGACGGTAGGAGGTATTTGCAGTGCAGCACAACATAATCCTCCCCTCGGAGATTAAGACTATTACCTCATTGATGCTCCCGGTCTCTGCCAGCCTCGGCATACCAATGTACAGCGTGAATGCAGGTTTGCAGCATAATAGCTCACTATGCTACCAGCTAAGCCACTGAATGCTTCTACAGTCATTCCTTTTATTAGGAGAATGACATGACAGTAATAATGGATAATGAATTCTGTTAATGAGATGACTTATTTCAAAAGTAAATAAAGCTCAGGTGTCACGTGAATGAAAAATTTGAAATATCTGCAAATGTGATTTACTCAAATGGTCCAGGGAAGGAAAAAAAAAAAAAAAAAACCACCAACCAAAAAACCACACAAACCCTCCTTTGAGGCGGCTGCGATCGCGTGGGTGACTCCAGAAGCAAGAAGGGAGAACAGTAAAGTCGTACGTGCAGCTTACTGTCGTCCTGGGTGTGGGTGATTGATTGCACAATGACTCCTGCTCCGGTGCAGATGCATACGGTCGCGTTAAGGGTCCGTAATGCCTCACACAGCCAGGCTGCGCTCCCCTTCCCGTCTGCAGCGCGGCGGGAGCAGGTCCCAGCAGCGGCTGCCTCGAGCACTGGGTCCCCGGCAGCTCCGTCATCTGGCGATGGCTTTCACCAAATTGATCGCAAGAGGCTCTTCGCTTGGTTGAACCAAAGCCAAGGGGAATGCAAATATCCACTGGTCTTTCTACTAAATGATATTTACTCCTTTACCAAGTTATTATGTCTTTCTCTCAATCGCTTCCTGTGAAGAAACACTTCTTTTCGTTTAACATAAAAATGCTGGTGTCATCCTCCTCTCCTCACATTCTCAAGTGACTGAACTGTGTTTTGCATCATTTCTGCAAAACAATTCACCGTCAAGCACAAACCAGGTTTGTAGCGTGGTTTATCGTAGGTGAAAATGTACAACATCAGCATCACACAGGGATACAAACAGACATCGCCGAGGAGAAGGAGTTGTGGTGAGGATGCTAATATTAGAACTGCCAGACAGCCTTTGTAAAACTCAAGGTTTCTTTATTGACCATAAAAGCATTAAAGCATCAAAGAAAGAGACTACTTGGTGTCTACAGGCATGTTTATCTTCCCTAAGATTTTTTGCCCTGATGTGGATTCTGACTTCTGCAAGTCTTTAATACGTTTATGCACACAGTGTGCCTGTCAGACACAGAAGAGCTACTACGTGCATTTTACAAACAGAAAACTGAAACATGGCGGGAGAAGGCAGGCAGGCCCACCTCCTGCCGACGCGACAGCAGAAACCTCCTCCGCAAGCTCAGCTGCCCGGAGGGCCGCGACCTGGTCCTGCCTTGGCTTCCTCCTGCCGCTTGTTCCACCACAACGGTGTAAAGTGCAGGGCTCTGCGAGACGTGGTTTCACGTATCACACAGGGCAGTGGGCTTGTTTGCCGATCTAGCATGTTTTGTTGATGGAGGGAAGGTTTTAAAAACAAAGGCGGGGGATGAAGAGACCAGCGACAGGTCCCATGGCTTTGGCCCTCTTCTCCAATGGTCTTCAGAGAATGACATGGATTTGCACCACCTGATAGTTTGTCGGTGCTCTGTGTCTGGTGGTTGGAGCAAAGCCATTTTTGAGAAGCCCAGAGACGCACCAGACCATGACAGTCCCTGTGGCCAGTAGGGGCAAGACAACCATGGCATCCTAGAGAATATTGTCCACAACACCAGGTAAGTGTCCATGCAGCTGGCCCACACCAGCCGCCCACCCAACGCAGCTGCACTCACCATCGGTACCTAAGGCAGCTGCTTTGATGGGATTTGGGGATGGTGATGGCCCCATGGGCTTCTTTCCCTGGGGACTGAGAGGGCACTGTGGGCTCTCACCCCACGAATGTCTCTGTGGGCTCGGGGAAGGGGGAGAGATAATGAAGTGGAAGAAGATTTGGGTGCACAACCGGACACATTTCTCAGCCAAACCCTATGGAGTTGCTAAACTGCAGTAAGAATTTCACCCAAAATAACCACAAAATCCGGGCTATCCTTCAACTTTCAGCGCTGCTCCTATTTAAACCAAGGAGGGAAAGGTCCCGAGAAGACAGCAACAGGGAATTAGCGTCCTGGGGAGGCTCTGTGGTACCCCTAACCAGGAGGGCATCCAGCGCGTTGTGAGACAACTCCATCACGGCCAACTCCATCGCTGCCAGCGCCGCCTGCCCCGCACCAGCCTTCCCAGATTGCTCAGTGTGGATTCGGGCTGCTGCGAAGCTGCCCCGCTGTTTGGTTGTTTAAGCTGCGGCTGCAGAAGAAAAGAAAAGCAAAACCATGGGTTGATTTATATCTCTTGGTTATTGTAAGTCGTTCCCAAAAGAAACAAACAAACAACCCCAGACATTTTTAAACTTAACCATTTTAAAAATGGCAGAGTGCTTCTATCATTCTCAGTAATTAAAGCATGCACAAAAATTAAAAACTCCGCTGGCTCTTTTCATTTGATGATTTTCAAGCCTCATTTTTCCCCCCCTCGCATACTCCTTGCATATTTCATTCCTCGCAATCCTGTCCCCATTAGTGGTGATGACAAAGCTCCCATTGCTCCCCATGTGTGGGAGAATCACGCTGTAAGTATGGATTTAATCACCAACCTTCAAAGTGACTAAAAAGGCAGATAGATGGGATTCCTGGGGAGATTTTCAAAAGTGAAGTTTGACATCCTGGCTCTTTTGATAACGTTGCTGCTCTTTTCTAAAACGTTTCGGAAGGTCAGACCTTATGGGGCTAATTTCAGGTGTCCCGAGGTACAGCCTCGTAACTGGTTCCAGCGCCGAGCTGGCAGCGCTCCACGCTGGCGGAGGGGGGAGCTCGGGCACCCCTCGCGCCGGCACCACGATGCTGCTGCCAAGCTCCGGTGCTGGTTCCCAGTTCCCAGTTCCCAGTCTGCTGCTTTCCAGGGCATTGCGCAGGACGGGTGGGAAAATTTTACCCTCCTGCTATTTCCCTTGTCCACAGAAAACGCATGAACAGCCCTACTGGAAATGCTGACTCAGGATTTCTACGGAGGGGGGAAATAAAGTCCTAAGACCCCTTTGGATGCCGCTACCGTGTTCGAAAGAGCAGATCAGAACTCGGAGATTATTCTCTTAAGCACCTCTAATTAAAACCGGTAATAGGGTTAATTAAAACCCATGAAAAGCAGGACGTTCAGCGCTGAGCCGGCCTTTCTTTCTCAGCCCGTGCTTGGTATGCGCAGGTGAGTCCCTTCGCTACCCCTTCCAGAAACCAGGCGGGACGCCACCACGCACGCTTTGCAAAGCGTATCGGTCTGTGCTCATAGCAACAACGTTGGCATCACAACAATTACTCTCCCTGAAATTAGGCTGATTTGTTTTTAAAAAAAAACAATGGCAGGTATTTTCAATCTTCTTTTATTTTTGTGCACAGGAAGGGAAAGCTGTGAATAACATCCACGCAAAAGAACAGAAAACAGCTTGCTTATACTCATCGACATTTGATTTTTATTTTAATTTACACCTTTAGGAAGGTCATCTCTGAATACCAAACGAACCCACCTACTTTAGTTTGCTCATCAGCTATACTTTTGTACGCACAGAGTGCTATTTTGGGGACAATATTAATATTGGCAGTCGGGTTCTGGGTCTGTATCCATTCCTAATGAATCAACGTGAAAATGCTGATTTATTTCCACGATGGTAAGGTTGGACTTTAGTGAGTAGTTATTTATATAGTTATCTATACAGCAATAGTTATCTATAGAGCAATGCCTATAAGGAGCTGTACAGATGCTGCTCTGCTCACGCTTTCAGGCAAGCAGAAGCAGCACAGTGTACTTCCAACCAAAATGTAGGAACACCTTACACTATACCAAATGACTTTCCAGAAAACAAATATAGTAAAAATATCAAGGCATGATTGTATCTATGTATTAAGCAAAACAGCATTGCGTGAAAACCATCATTGCGCGTGGAGAGGTAGATTTTGTTGCAGAGACCATATGCAGCCCCAGGGTCTGAAAACGAAGGGCTTGTGCGGGTTTCTGTGCTGTCAGGGCTGGAAAAAGGAGAGATCCTTGTTACGGCTTAGCCGTGCTGGCAGAAATCCTGACCGCTGATGCAAGTTTAGTGGTCAGGCTGTGCTTTTATCAGCATACCTTTTATTCCACTTGGTGGTAGTTTTACTCTGTTGGTCAAAAGTAAACTAGGGCCTTTGTGTGTATTAGCAGGGCTAATTATCAGGGCTAGACTGAAGGAAGTACCAGAAAGTTAATATACAAATACAGAAGGGATTATGTATTTCTTGTACGGATTCCAAGGCACCAGTTCAGCCGGCACCAGCAGAAGCTGGGAGCTGCACACGGCCTCCCAGTACATCAAGCACCGGCTTCCAGTACAGCTTCAGCCAGAGTTCGGTTTGCAGCACTCACCCTCCTAATAAGCCCCTGAATTAAGAGACAACTGCAAATTCCTCGCTTATTATGAATTATCTTCATTTATTAGCTGTTTACATGTGCCATGGTAGTAACTGCACATGGAAAGGAGCGGAGCCTGCACTCGAGAAGCCAACTGCGTGCAAGCCATCGAGACGGCGGTCCCCTTCCGTTGGCAGGGTGGTGTTTTTCATAAACAGTTTGGAAGTTGCTTCATACATTGGGGTTTTTTTTAATAACGGCTCAACGCCGATTGTATCAGCAAAGCTATTATGCTGAGCCCCTGCAGTAATTTGTCAAATAATCATCTCCTGGCACATCTATTTTTATTATTTTTTCTACAAAGGCGCTAATGATTACAAGTATGATTAATAACTGAACTAAACTGTTATTGCCGGGAAGTTCTTAGTACATTCAAGGAATCGTGACCTGTATGGAAAACAATGTTAAGAACAACAGAAGTTGATCATACTTCACGGAAGGAATGTACGACCTGTAGTCATGTTTCCTTTTACCCTGCCATGCTTTTTTATTAGATCTCTGGATAGTAACCTTACGCGGGTCATTCGTCGGTCAACTGCTCATCTCCACTGTTGTTCCAAGCCCGCTTCCCGAGCCGCTGCGGGAAGGACCGGATGATTTCTTTAAGGAACAGCGCTATTTATAAAATAAATATAAAATCAGATCTCTATTTTGCACAAGCGACAAGTTATGAGAACTCCAGCAGCTGTATATTTGTTGAACACCCGCCTCCTGCGAGTATAAATTGCACCTTACTGAGTAGAAATAAAATACAGTCCACCAGAGACTTTGCTGCAAGGTGTAGCTGCTTGTCTATGGGCAAGTAATGACTTGCGTTTTCAGCTGCTCCTTAGTAAGAGCCTTAGTAATTGGAATCAGTTATTCAAAACATCTCTAAATGTGATTTAAATGGCAAGGATTTAATAACATAGAAAGAAGTCATTACAGAGGTTCAAGCAGGGGAGAAGGGAATTCCGTTTTTCAGAGCAGAGGGAGAAAAATAAAGCAATTACTTGATGTAAAGGCCAGAAACAGGACTCCTGCTGTCACAGAGAAATCAAATCTGTCAGCAATTAGTGGGATCTTAGGAGGCAAAGAACCCTTCAGTGTTGAACAGTGAATAAGGGGTTAGCAATTATATGAACTGATAAAAGTGTTCTGGTTTTCAAACAGCAGGTTAACAAGGCTTACTTTTTTCATAACTTCATGCAGATGTGATGAGTCACACTTGGTGACATTTTTCAGGAGGACTGTACGGAAAGGTAGGAAAAAAAATAAAGTGCATTGCAGCGCTGTTGCCTCTGAGATGCTGCCGACTTCGTTATTGCAAAATGAGTCACGGCCCAATGATGGGACCAGCCCCGACAGCTGTCACTTCTCAGCGAGGCCGGGCAATAGCTTACTTAAAGCCTCTGCAAAGCCTCTGCCTTTAAAAGTACTGTTTGTCTTCCATATGTGAGCACTTGTGGGACCAAAAAAAAGATAATTATAATCAGGTCTCATTCTGCTTGACATCAGAAATACTCAGAAATCCCAGCAGAAGGTATTTATACCCTCCAAGATTGATTCTTGAATGGAAGAGTTCATACAGGGAAACGGAAACGGACGTGATTATGCCTTTTTAGTCTCGACTCTGGGCAATGCTTTACGCACTGTATAGATGTTACATGATTAATTTGCACAATAAAAAGAACATTTGTAGGAAACTGAAAAATGAGGGGACTTTTCTCAGTATGTTCGAGTGGCTGAGGCAGAGCTAGAACTCCGGATCGCATGCTTTTATTGACTCGAATAGGGAACGTTAAGAAACAAGCAGCAGAAAGAGACCAGGAGCTCCATATATACAGCCTGTACCTTGAAAAACATATAGGGAAAGAGTGAGCTTTGAAGACTTCACCTTCATCCTAGCCTATCCTATTTTGTTCACAGGCACCAAAGCCCTTCTGAGCAGGAAAACGAAGGAGCTCTGGCAGTTTCAAAAGGCTTTCTCTCTCAAAACAGAGGGATGAAGTGTGTCTAGACTGAGACGCAAAATCCTCCTGGAATGCCTAAAGAAATTAGGGCTGTTGAGATTAGCAGAGAAGGCCTTTCAGTGGGATCAACATACACAGAGCACGTTGCTTTGCAGTCATTTTTCTCTAAGTGCCGAGTCGGTCCACTGAAGTAAAAACCTCGTTGGCTTTATGTTGGCTGCTTGGCATTGGGTACGTCAGACTCCTGCAGGCAAAGACGGTGGGTTTCTGAGCTCCTCCAGCCCGCAGGAGGAACAAGAGTAGCCTGGGCCTGGTCGGTGGGTTGTACTGGAGCTTTTCCCAGTCCAAGACAAAAAGCAATCTGAGTGCTGGACGAAGAAAACCCGTGGTCTGAAGCTCCAAGATGGAAAGGTGCAGCTGGGGCTGTTACCGTATCGTACTGGAGTATCGCCCCGTTCCTTACCCCCCAGAGTAAGGCGTCACGCCCAGTTTCTCATGATTTTTTAAAAACTGATGGCATGTAGAGCTGTGCTGGCATTGCGCTGGTGGTGGTGTGAAGGTAAATCAGAAGTTAAAGAAAACCAACCAAACCAAAACCCTGGTCCAAATCAAGTTTTCTCTTCCCTAAAAATCTTACAAAGTCATCCTTTGGGGAACGGGGAATGGGGGCAATAATAGAAAAGACAACATTTCTATTGTGAAGCTGACAATAGCTTCCAAAACCCACGCAAATCATGTATCAAATCTACATGGGAGGAATGTCTGAAGGAAGCATTAGATCACTCCTGTAGCCTAGGCATCTTGGAAAAGCAACATTTTAAAGCAAATTCAGATACATACCTGAGACTGACTAAAAATCCCTTGAATTCATTTCCCAAGTGATTTTTAACATAAATTTTTAATTAACATGTATTTTAGGTCCTCGGAATGTTTGGAAACCACATAGTACTAAGAAAAGTCAGAAGAAAAACACAAAGCTGTGTGCATTGGAGGATAAATCTGCGTCATCGTGTGAATACATATTTATTTTTAAAAAGAATTCAAATTTTTTTAAAGAAAATACAGTCCTCAGGAGTTTGTGTCCTGTGCCCTGTTCTAAAAACCCCCTCTTTTTCAAATTGTACAGCAGGCGAATTTATACAAGCATGTTTGTTTGCCTATGGAAAGATGGTGGATGTGCAGGGGGTATTCTTTCCTAACCCTTAGCCCATCGTCCTCTTTTTTCTGTCCTGTGCACTGAAAGGATTGCTTGGGCTGAATATCACGCTATCTGTGACGAAACCCTTTTCCGATCCCTCGTGCTTTCTCTAGGATGAAGGAGAGCTTCCAAGGAGCTTCGCTTCCAAGTGAATTCACCAGGTTGCTCTGACCTGGGTAAGCCCTTTGGATGCCGTATCCAAACGCTTGCGATGATAGCTTCCCATTTCATCACCTTTTGAACCCATCCTGAGTTGCTTTCTGATCCACGCATTTTTGGTTCATGAGGTGTGCGTTAACACGCAATTACTGCTGATCTCAATAGCAATTGAAGCGTTCGTTATCTCGCCAGATCAGGCCTTGTTTTAGGTATTTCACAATCTGACATTAAGGAAGCACTGACTAGTGAATGCCTATTGAAAAACAGAAGCATAAATCCCATGGAGGTGATTTTTACACCAATTTTTTACAGCGAAAACATTGAGATGTGAGGGAAGAGTGGTTCCCAAAGAGAGGTAAAACAAAACAAAACAAAAAAAGGCAAAATCTTGGTCTGGGTGATGGACGTAGGCAGGATATAGCGATGGAGGTTACGCGTTTGACATCACTTGGTTTGCTTCCAGGAACTGGCAGAGAAAGAAATTTCTTTTCTAAATCCAAGCGAGTGGAAACTGCCCACTCCCAAGAGAAGTTCACGGGGTGCTGCGAGCCGCTCGCCGGCGTGCGGGTGGAAGGAGGGTTCTCCACGGGATGTTACAATAGGGCAGGAGCTGTTGTCCACAGTTTTGGCAGGATTTCCTCCGTTTCTGGTCCACATCTTAGAATTTCTAGGAGGTCTCCTGTCTTATTTTAGGAGTGATGTGTCCAAATTTAGCAAGAACAAGTTTCCAATTTCAGTTTGAAGTTTTGAGTTTCCTGCTTCTCTCAGAGCAGAGATCCACAGGATTTATCCAAGGCGGCGCTGCCAGAAGCGAGCAATCTTGCTGGCAATCCAGCTGTCTCTGCCGTCTTGTCTGGGGAAAATTAGCAGTTTTTAGGGAAAAGCTTTGATGGAAACCAGCATGACTTCACATTTCTTTGAACTTCTTCAGTTTGGCTTCGGGACCGAATGTGGTGCAAAGACCACACTTGTTGCATTGCTTGCTGGTCATGGACAATTTTCAGATTTTTATGGTGATACAACAGCAGCTGTCCTGGCTGCTATCTAAGAGCTGTTAACTCCTCTATAGGGCACGCAATGCCCCTTCCATGGATCAGACAGTGCCAATGGATCGCCTGGGCCAGCCCTGCAGCGCGTTACCCAAATGCCTTTCCAAAACAGCTCCCTGAAAACTCAGTTCGGGTCCCTGAAAGCTCAGTTCATTCATTTTTACAGCACGAGGCAAATGCCGTGTATTGTTTCCCATGAAAGTTTGTGTAGGTAGAGGGAGAGGAATGTCTATTTGGGAAGACAGTCGCTTCCTTTGCTTCTTGAAAGAGAAGGGAAATGCACGTACTGACACCAAATGATTTTATGCCGGTTTCCATAGGTGCAATTTAGGGACGAAGCAATTCACGTCGGCGCCTTGGGTCTTGCAAGCAGAGAGAAGACTGTCATTTGGGGAGATGTCACCGAAGCAGGGCTGTGCTGGGACGGGCTATTTGATAACTATTTTCCTGTGGTCCGTGCTAGCGCTGCGTGTCTGCGGGGGGTTCCTGGGCTTCCTCCAGGGAACCTGCCCCAACCGACATCCTTATGGGGCCATTTTCTCAATCGCTCTCCAGATTTCAGTGATTAAGATCTTATCTGTGGCAACTTTCATCCTCGAATATCCGCAAACACTTTGCAAAACAGCACAGGAGATATCCGTAGCTATTTACCACTTGGTAAACTGATTGCATCAGACCGGAGGAGGAAATTTATTTCCTCGTGAAATATGATCTCATAAAAAAAAAATCCCTGGGACAGCAGACGTTGCAATGAACTGTGCGGGGCATTGCTACCTCCAACAGAGGCTGGAGATTTAGCTCAATTATACTGCAGTTTGCCTTTAATAAAAAGGATTTTTTTCACAGATGAAAGCTTAAGTGTAGGAAACTGGGGGAGCGCCACGTCTTCCCCCCCCGGCTCGCTGCGCTGCGTGGGGAATTTGGAGGGCGAGTTCCTTATCAGGAAGCCGGGGGAGAGGAATTCTTTTCAGGTAAGTCACAAGCAAAAGTTGCAAAATAACCTGTGCCGTACAGATAGAGGCCTCTCCGTTTCCAGAATTACTATTTGCTTTGTCGCAAACCTTATCCAGATTGCAGATTTGAGGGATGATTTTAAAAAAAATAAGTAAACAAAGAACCTGCACTTTCTGAAAATGCAATTTGTTCAGTTTTAGTCTCCTCGCCAGCCCCCACCCTTTGACTGTATTTAAGTCGCCAACAAAGAGCATCGTGGTCCTGCTGACCCGACCATATTTGGCCAGTTTGCTTCCAAAAGCACCAGGCAGAAGCACTGGGCTTTGTGCCTTTCTCAGCGTTATTGTCGGGAGAAAAGAGTCACTCGAAGGCTGGAGCTGGGAGCAGCGGTGTTCAGCATCCAGCCGCTTTCGGCTCTTGAGATGTGAAAGCAGCCACTTGGGGTTCATTACATGGCGCTGACGCCGCGGCATTGTGCGGCGCAGGAATCCCGGCCGCCTCCTGGCTCCGGGACAAGGCCCCGTTTTCTGCCTGGATGCTCAGATCTCGCTTTCTTTCCATTGTGTTGCCCGGTGTCCAGAAATAAAGGATGCTCGGCACATAGGGAGGCAGGGGAGGAAGAAAGGCGTGTAATTTGTAAAGGAAATATTTCCACTAGCTCAAATTTAAATTGACTAAATTGGTATTTAGTCAGACGCTTCACTCTAGGAATTGTATTTATCATCTTACAAAATATTTTAAATAATGCTAGTTCCGTCCTTCCTCAGATTTTTATGTGTTTTCATCATTTATTGTTGAAATGACTGCCGCATGAAAAAAAAAAATTACGAAAATTTTCTACATAAATGTTATCAAAACCAGAAATATATTGATTTTTAAAAGTGAAAGACAATGTGTTGTCATAATTATTTTGAGCTTGCTAGGCTTGAACGGGTCAACTGTTTCTGTGAGTTTTTAAATGAGTGACAAAACCAAAAAATGGTTTTAACCTAAATTGTTTTAAAGTGATACTGAGAAAGCCCTCGTTCATACGAAAACCAAGACCAAAATAGTTTCAGAAACAATTTCAGAAATTCTTTTTTTTTTTTTTTCAATGCAGAAGAAAAACAAGAGCATTTTTAATTAGAGTTAACTTGTTGAAGAGTGTTAATACCTACTAAAATTTCTGCAGCCGTCCTAGAGTCACAACCACCTCTGCTTCCAGGAGAGCCCCAGCCCGAAGGCAGGGAGCGCATCGCTCTGCTCCGCGCGCGGTCCAGGAGCCGCGGGGGGAGGGACCCACATACCGGGTCGGGGCAGACACGCAGCCACCTGCGGGGCAAAGGCAGAAAGTCCTTACAGAAGCCACCTTTATAATATATACCGCTCATTAACAAGTCAAGTATTTTAAATTAATACTTTGCCAGCTCATTTGTTTTCATTCGGGAAGAAAATATTCTACGGCTGTGTTCACGTAAATCACCTTTTTTTGATGGGTTCCTGGTGCCACAGGGCTTGTTCCAGTGGAAAAGAATCCCCGTTGGCTCCAGGGATCTCTGGTCATGTCTCTGTTTTTTTTTTAGTTTAAAACCCAGACCTTATCCATCATAATAAGACTTTGTTCTGAGGCTGAGGGTGCAGGCTGATGTGGACCCATCAGCAGCCGCAACTGAGATAATAGCTAAGCAGGTGGTAATTATTGTGATTAACCGCCGTTGCTTACCTTCACATTTCAGGCGGTGGCTCTGTTTTAGCGCACCTCTTCGTTGCGGTGCCTTCCCTGGGCGCTCAGTGCGAGCCCGACTACCTCTTCTGGGGTCTTTGCAGTTTGTAAACCCTTTCTGTGCACTGGGTGCTATTACCTGTGCATTTACACAGCACCTAGGATGGCCTGGCTGACGCCCTATCATCTATCTGCTAAATAATACCGTCCACAACAGTTGTAATTTGGTATTGTCTGAGCTGTACCTGCAGTTACATTTTTTAGCAGTTCAGTCACTTGTTGCACAGAGAGAAAGAAAATTAACCACAACCACTCATCTTTCTCGTTATTAACCTCGGGGCTTCCAGCTTCGCTCCTCCCTGCTTCTAAATCACTGTTTATTGCTATTTTTACAGGAGAAGATTAATGGACTTAAATGGGCACAGGTAATTCCGCATTGTTCGAAATCTCTTCAAATAGCACCTGCTGTAAATTCTTTACTGCTCGTTATCTCCGCAACACATCGCGCTCTTTAAACAGTTTGTTCAGTGGAGGAGGGGTGTGGAGGGTCACAGTGCCCTGGGAGCTTCTCAAAAGCATCTCTTCGGCTTTATGGATGCTGTGCCCTTGGTCGGGAGGGTTTTGCTTTCGCAGGTTCTCAGCCAGACTGGACACCGGGCACCTCTGCGAGCCAGCCTGCCGCCCGGAGCCAGCTTACGTTCCTGCTCCAGGGTTCACCCAGGCTGTGGGAGAAGTGCCCGTACTAATGGTTTTAGACGTTAACTTTTCCTTTGGTAATTTCCTCTCGTTCCGTACGTTCGGCTCTCAGCTGAGCTTTGTTCCAATAGCCTGGGGGAGATGTGACTTCACCGAGATATAAAACACACCCGCACAAAAAGAAAATGCTTGAAAAATCGCAATGACATGGTTGTGTTGGTAGCTTGTGATTTTCTGAAATGAAATGTGCCTAGACAATGAGAATTGAGCCAAGATACTATATTTTCCAAGCCACCTTTTTAGCCTTCAAAGAGGCTCCTTGGAAAAGCTGCACGCCAGTAAGCCACCTTCCTGATGCAATCACTTTTTGCAGACCCAAGAGGAAAAATGCAGAATATAACGGGCAACACTGCGTTAAGTGGACGGGCTCACGTTGCAGCAGGTCGAGATGGATGGACGGCAAGAATCAGCAGGTGGAAAAGCCAAATGGCAGAAGAGACAGCACCACAGCCCGGTGTGGGCGTAATGCAGGGATGGGGCTGTGTCTCCAGCCATCTCCATCACGGCTCACACCGAGGGCTCCGGCCGGGGAGCCGTGCCCCACGCAGGCACCAGCGCCTCTGTAAATCAGCCGGGTATTCAGGGATGCAAATTAGCTGTGCCAGCGCAGAAAATACAGGACTTGTGTGTCTAACTAGTTGCAGGTGGAAAACCATGGGCAACGTTTCAAGAAGTGGCTTTGAAAGTTGGCCCGTTGCGACCATAAACAAGAAACTAAAGAGCTTTACAGTATGTACTTACAGCTTTTAATTTTCTCTCCCTGTTCACAGATATCCGAGTATCTCGCACACTCGCGGACAAGTATTTTGATTGTTCAGCCCTGGTTTTACATTTAATAGCCTCGCTACCTTCTCCCCACAGTGATCACATTCTGCTCCCACATGTGGAACAGTTTACGTTTCTCTTTTGCATAGAGGTGGAAGGCGGCCGGGCTCAGTTTTCACGGTGAGCGGGACGGGCTCGCAGGCTGTCTCTGAAGCCCGTCAGGAGCCCGGTCTCACCGCCACGAGTATTGCACGACAGGGAAAGGGCTGGGATCCAGTAGCGCTGCCTGCAAACAAGATTTCTGCCTCTCCTGCAGCTATTCTGTAGGCTGGTGGCACCGAAGAGTCATTAACAAGCGGTGCAATTTTAGAGCGAGTTGTATTTACACATAAGGACAAGGACTCATTATCGTCGTCATCTACATATTGTTGTTTTACATAACAGCTGCAGTAGAGCAAGTGCACTTTGGTCAATAGTTTCATTTATAACAAAGTCATAAATTAGGAATATTTTTCCCTTGACAATAAGTTTTATGCCAAGATTTGATGTAGCTTAAAGCAAGTTGTCAATTAGGCTACTTAAATTAATTTTTGGCAGCAGTTAATTGGAGCCTAGAGTCTTTTGTCTTTAAACAGCTAATCCTAAACAAGAAAATACAATGATTAAATGTTTCTTAAACAATATTATTCACAGAATTTAAAATATAGCATTTAATTAAGATTTGGACTTGTTAATCTTTTTTTAATTTTTTTTGAGAGATTAATTTAAATTTCTTCAAATAAATTTGCTACCATGGCTCTGATTAAACTGGCTTACCGCAGGGCTACGGTCTGAGACCCTCCAACACTCCTACAGCTCTTATACCCAAAGGCAAATTACTTTGGATTCCTTTCTAAAGAGACATATTTTGTCCTTTCAGAGAAGCAGGACATTCCTGTTTGGAGCTCCGGAAGTTTAAGAGTTGGGTTCACAGGATAAAAATGCTGCATTATTACACTCAGGTACCGGTAAATATGCTAAACAAATAAAAGACTTCAGTAAGCCCTCCCAGCACGGCCGGCTTCTGGGCAGGAAACCAAGACTTCTTAAAACCAGAAATCACAGAGTTTTACTTCAAATAGCCCGGTAACCAAAAATTCAGTCCAAGGTTATGATTAGACTAATGTGCTTCATATCAACGAAAGTGGAGCAGTTAGAGAGAGATCTCCCAGTCTTGATTTAACATTTTTCCGATTCTGGAAAATCTGCTGTGTTCCTGGTTAAACGTACTGTACAGTATCATGATTTGCAGAGAAATGAGTCCTGATAGACTACTATTCCTGATTGAATCTCTTCTTTATATCCACCATCGGTTATGGAAAGGAGAGTGAATTAAGGCACAGTTCTTTGGTGCGTTACACAGGAGTTAAGATTAGATAATTATAAAGCTTCCTACTATGAAATCCTGGAAGCTAATTTGTAATTAATGAATTAATTAAAGAGCAAAAAAAAGATGATGCATTTTGAATTAGAAGTGTAGCTAGTCACCTTCCCTCTCATCATTCTGATCTTCAGTGATCTCCTTCTTTACTGACAGGGAACATACATCAGGCAGACCATATATTTAAGAGCTGGAGCAAGAACCTGTTAGTTTAAGTCCCCTGCACACACATAGTGACAGAAAAGCAGCCGCTTATAACGAACGAGGCACAGACATGTAGAGAGTCAGTCCCCAGCTTTGGGGCGACAGGAGACTTCACACCATACTGCCTTGTCTCCACCAGAGAAGGAGAGTTTGGGGCTCCAGGCACAAAATGCACCGTTTGAACGAACTTTCCACCCACCTCTCATTACCAACCGCTGCCACCACCCACGTGAAGGGGAAGCCCGTTCCTACTCTCTTCTGGTGGGAAAGCCCATTGCTGCAGAACTCATGGACAAGGACAGCAGGTGAAAGTAGCTAGGAGGAATCCAAGCTGAACTCCTTTGGGTTGAAAACCAAGGAATTGCTATTAGGGAACCATCTTAGTGGCTGCCGTGGCAAGAGATTTGCAGTAGCACCAGTCCCATGTATTCAGAAAGTCCCTCCTCATTTATGGGTTTTCAGACAAAGAAATGCTGGGTTCCTTAATTAATGTCTTCATGTGTTTGAGCCTTCGAGCTTTGCATTCTTGACAGCTTCTTTGCAGCCAAGTAGCTAGAAAACTCTTCCCTTTGCTTTTAAAGAAAATGAAATTCAAATGCATTTACAGGACTCTGGCAACTGGGTCTTCAAGAAAACCATCAAAATTCATGAGTCATCCTAAAACCACAAGGGAAGCTAAGAATGCTGCTTAAGGCCATATGTCTCACAAAGAAAGAGCATTGCTTTTTAACTAGAAGCACTGAGCCTGGTTGTTATTTGAAAATTAATAGGAGAGCTTCTCTGTTACGGTGGTGTTTTCTTATGTCTCAATATCATCCAGCACAGCAGCACTGAATCCGTCTACAAAAAAAACCCGAAGGTGAGAATGACCGAAATCAAACGTGAAATGAACGGGACTATTTTCATTGTCCAAGCTGATTGAAATGCAGAACAGTCTTTTCAGTTATTTAAAAACAATTTCATTTCACTTGTGAAAAACTGGTTTTTGGTTTGAGACAAAATGATTTAACTTTTAATGAAAACCCACACATTGGAAAGACGGTCATCAAATATAGACTCAAAATATAGTATCAAGATCAAATGCTTATTCATGGGCAACTGCTGAAAAAACCTTGAACTATATAAATTAAAAACAGATGCTTTAAATTAAAACACATAAATTACCGATGCTGATATTACTATAAATTTCAGTGATGAAAATACATCAGTCAAGACTTTAAGGGAGATTCTAAAGGTTACATATAGGAGTATTTTGCATTATTAAACAAAGTGTCACCTGAAGAAGTTCCCTGGAAGAATGCAGGAGGTAAAGTATCTCTGATTATCGTGACATGATTCAACAACTATTGCTGTTTTTATTCTGAGTCGATGTTGTATATCTTAGGCATTTCTTTGTTTAATTTCTGGTGTGCATTCAGAGTCTGAACATAGAGCCCTGCGTAGCTCATTCTATTTCCAGCTGGACATATACTTTCTCCCTATCCCCTATACAGAGACCACAGCTGGAACCAGTAACATCTCTGCAAATGAACTGAACTTTCAAGTTCAACCATTGTATCATGCTCCAGGCTGCTTAGTGTCTTTCAGATCCTGGTGTAATTTGGCATTATTTCCACTAAATAATGGTCAAACCTTGTATATATGTATGGAAGGCTTCCATGTCCTCAGGACAGCACACTAGTTAAAAATATCATTTATCCGGAGTAAACAGTAAAAACAAAAGCTATATTTATAGCTCATTATTTTAGAAGGGTGACATTAACATCCAGCTGGAGTATTAGAATTTTGCGTTGAGCGGTTTTGGTTTTGAACAGTTTGAAACAGCGCAACAGTGTTGAAAACCATATATCAGTATAATAAACAGATGTTATAAATATATAAAATATGTGTATACATGTATAGCTGAACTATGTGAGTGCACAAATATATATATATTCTCACACATACATGCATGTGAATATAGACATTTTCTTAACTACACACATATGAAGTACATTCTATTAAGAGAATCCAAATTTTCATATATTTATTCTAGCTGTTTATATGAAAGCTTCTTTGGTTTCTTTTAAAACCATTTTCAGACTTTTCTATTACGACCACCCAATATTTATATTTAATATTCTATATCTAGTAAACTGTTTCTCATCTGGGACTTTACTAGATACAGATGAAGCGTTGCTTAAAGAGAAGAAAAATCAACTCATAAAAAATGCACCTTGTAAATACCATAAAGTATTTGTTCATGAGTTTCTTCGAATTCTCTGTTTGTATTATTATTTTTAACAATGATACAATCAGTGGGAGTGAAGTATCAACAACTGGCGTAACCAGAGGTGGAAGAGGGAAAAATTACA
Source organism: Rissa tridactyla (assembly GCF_028500815.1). NCBI lineage: Eukaryota > Metazoa > Chordata > Aves > Charadriiformes > Laridae > Rissa > Rissa tridactyla. Next base: position 66,220,114 of record NC_071471.1, read on the forward strand.
GATTCCCTGATATCTTTCCACGCTGCAATATTTGAAGAACATTTGAGGTACTCACAATCCTTGATTTATAAACCGACTGCAAAATCTTTTTCTGATCCTTCCCCACCCCCAAATTTCTCTTTCTGTACGAAGGAAGATTTTTTTACTGTACATTGACATTAGCTTCTTGATGACTGAACTGCCTGAAGATAATTTGTTGGGTTTGGACATCCAACTGCCATTAATTTATTATGGAATTGGGCGTCAAACCCATCAGGTATCTTTGGAAGTACTGAAAAATAGTGTTACAGAAACAGGAATTTATATTTGGGGGTTTTTTTTGTTAATTTAAAACACTATTTGTAAACAGCAAAATTAATTTCTTCATCAGCGAAAATAATTCCTTCACCGTCTGCCCCAATCAGTTATGCTCTCTGTCTCTAAAGACAGAACTAAAGTGACCTAGCATGGTTTGCAAAGCCCAGATCATTGCCCATGATGCTTTTTTTTTTATATATAAAGGGGAGCTTAAAAAATAGCTTCCTATGTCAGGAAGCTCTACCAGACTATCTTCAATGACCCGATGATAGGATTTCACCAACCTGCCATATATTATGCCCAAAGACTTTTTCTGTAATTAAATCATAGTTTCCAGAAAACAAGCACGCTAGAGAGCCCCCTGTTTTCCTGATAGTTTTTGCCCACGGACAATCAATCACCATCACTGTTAAAAATATACACCTTACTTGTAACTGAAGTTCACCCAGCTGTAACACCAAAATCTTTCTTGTCATTACACCCTTTTTCAAAACATGTAGAAAAATGCTCAAGCTACAAAATTTTGAGCATTCCTCCCACCCTGCCTGCACTTCACCCTCCGGTTGACCACCATCCTCCACCATTTCAGTAGAACAACCTTTTAAAAATAAGACCATGTATTTTCCTAATCCACATTTTGTCATTCTTCCTTTCAAGCTTATGCAGCAATTTGAAGCTGCACTAACCTTCCTATGACCTTGAAAAGGTAAGGGAAAACCCTATGTTAACAATTCTTCTCTCTCCTTATTTGGGTAAACTAGAAGCCATGAGAGCCTTTTATTGACTTTCACTATAGTTTTCACCCTTGACAGTACAACTGAACCTGCCCTGACCTCTTTTGACCAAGCGCCTTTGTCCAACAAACTGTTCAAAGCATCTTGCAGCCAGATGTGAGCCCCCACACCCTGAGTGTATACGCTCAACTGTACAGATCTCCTGCTACCTCCCCTGACTGCTTGTACTGCCAGCAATCGCCTTCAGCTTGCTGCCAGCTGGCCTGATTCTGAGATAAGACCCGCTGGCCGGGTTAAGAAAATGACACCTGATCATGGGGCTGGTCTTGTTCCCATGAGCTGCACCGTCTCTGAAGGCTCGGTTGTGTCTTGACAAACCACTCCAGGCTGAAGGAAATAAAAGTAGCACCTTCCACAGGCCACGGGAGGAACACACGTGTTCCCTTCCTCTTCCCCTTCTAGTATGAGTTGCTCTGCACGTTCCTCAAAGGAGCAGAAGACTGCATTTGTGACCACCCCAGCGAGAAAAGGGAGCACTGAGGATGGGAAGAGACTCCGGAAAGCATGGACCTGTGTAAGGCAATCTATCTGTCTATCTGCCTATCACTGAATAAAATAATTTTCTGCTTTCTACATGGGCAGTCATCTCTCAGCCTGCCCAGCAACAGCTCGTGAAGATCTCACCCATCATCCCATACTTTTCTATCTCAAAGACTGTCCGTGCAAACTCCTCTTATCTTGTGATTTATGTAACACCGATGTGCCTAGAGCTTGTCTACTTGGTTAGGCAGCTAATTTTGACCTCATGGCTGTCAGGACGCAGACAAACCCAGATTAATAGAGTCAAACAGAAAGAAACAACAGTCCCTCAGACTTAGCAATGGCACAGAGTTTACACTGGCTTCTGTAGGCTCTTTGGATTAGACATTACAGTCTTCAGGAGTGTTACCAGCTCTTATCATACCTAAATGTCTTTGAATCACACTCTTGTTGTGTTCATTGTATTAATTTGCCCTAGATATCTATGAGCAAGTATGGTTGGTTTTCTTTCCTGTTCACCAGCCATTTCAACCACTTTCCAGTCTTTTGCATTCTTATGGACGTATTCAGATTCTGAGCTCTCACAAAGTACTGCTTTCAGTCCTGTTTTGACCCTATTTCAATCTTATTTTGACTCATTTCTTGATACACTTGGACATACCTGTGTCTGTCAGCAACAAATATTTGTTTATCAGCTTTTTCCCTGACTCACACAGTGTTGAAAACCTCAACTCTACCCAGTGCAAACGGCACTTCTGACTTCTTATTTATTCCAAGGTTCTCCTTATACTTAGCTGCCATCTCTGCCTCCCTGCTCCACTTGACTATATCCAACATCTGGAAAGCAGATCTATCCCTGGAGTCAATCTGACTCACATTATCTGGAAATAGCCTGGTTCCATTATAACAAGACCTTCACTGCCCCATTGCCTTCATGGCTGAAAGACATCTCAGCCAATGGGGGCATGGATTAATGTCCTGAAGGGAAAATGTGCAAACCTTCTAACGAGCTTTTTCTTCTCTGTATGAAAGAACCACCAGCAACTGAAGCTTCCTTGTAATTCTTCACTTAGGCATTCAAAATTAATTTATAGTCCCTCCCGAAAATGACACTCATGCAATAATGAGCCCACTCTAAAAATACTTGTTTAGTAACAAATCCACTAAAAGAGAAAGTCTTGTGACCAAGTTCGATCTACAAGCCAACCAAACTCCTGCCAGTAAATACTGACATATTCTCACCTGGCAAAAATAAAAGTGGGTATTTTTAAGTTTAAATATTCACATACCTATGAGATTTTCAGCCAGCTCTACAGGATGTAATATTGCTGATAGTCCTTGAAAAAAACCAACCAAAATATGAAACCTTCTTTCTCACCCCTTCGACCCCCGTCAACACTGTTCATTTGGATCAGGTGTTTTTGAAGTTTGCACATGGCAGTCTCATTTGCATTTAATGTCCTTCAGATTACTTCCTTTTTGTTGTGCTAAACACCTCTCTCAGTTGAGTCTAATTTGATGAGGTCATGCTGTGACTCCTGACCCTTTGGGTTCTAAATGAAACCATCTGACAAAAAAAGTAAGTGGAGTGAGTCTTTTGCCTGTTCGTGGACATTTGATATTTGCAGATGTGCAGCAAGTTTTACAGACAACTCTTTTGCCAGGCTAACGCTTGACTGGGGAGGTGGAAATAAGTGAATTCCTAGAGAGAATAAAATATTCTGAAAATAAATAGGTCACGGTAATCCAGCCTCTCCAGCTCCACTAGCTAAAATAAACCAGAAGAAGTAAATATGACCATTATCTAAGTCAAGGGAATCCTAAATTCCAGAAAAGCTTTTCTACCCCCAAAATGACTTAATATCTCTGTGTTTTCTTCAAGTGTTTGTGAATGGAAACACCTGCGTGGCTTGGCATGGAGAGCCTGGGATTGTTTGGTGGCTCAGAGGTAGCCCGTCGTGCACACAGGAACCCCCCACCTGCTTTGGGCTGATGTGCTCACTCTGCCACAGCATTTATTGAAAGGCTGAAGAGGTGCACGTTTAGTTCCAGTTGTCTGCAGCCTGCGTTATAGAGGAGGTCAGCCTGGATGATCTCGCAGTCCTCATCTGGCCTTAAAAGTCTGGATCTGTTATTATGGCTTTGAAATGCTCTCAAGCACTGATCACTTCATTCCAGGCTAATTTTATGTAGAGGGAGTCACAGGAACATTAACACATATGGTCAAATAAAGAGCCAAAATGCTATTCCAGACTTTTCTGGCCCCAAAATAGATCTGAGTTTTACTAGAATATTATGATATAAAACTGGAAAAGGAAATAAGTTAGCTCGGAAATTTCTTCAGAACATTTTTAAAATGTTCCTCTCTCATCACCCGTTACTTTGAAAGGCTGGAAGTGGGACCATGCTTAAATAATATTTGGCTTTTAGCCAAAAGACATTGAAACTGTCAGAAAGACCTCATCAGTGAACATTAGATGAGGCCATATATCCTTTTTTATTTGTATCTCTTCCTGTGCCAGCCCTCCCCATTTCCACATACACACATAATTTCCCCTATGAACTCTATGGCTAACTCTACAGCTGCCTGTGGTATGCATGCCCTCCATAGCAAGACTGTTTCAGAATTATCTGACTGTAGTAAATCATCTTGAGATATACTGTAATTAAGTAGGAATATGCAAAGCATCAGGCAGATTATCTTTGAAATGCATCAAAGTACATTATATTATAAAAAAATTAGGAAAATCTGTAGGTCATATATTCACTAAACTCCTCTACCTTATATGAAAATGAGTCATTTTCCATCATACCCTGGGGGTGAGGAGGCTGTCAGATGAAGAAATAAAAGACACTGCTAGTTAAGAAGAGCAGACCATGCCAAATCACTAATTAAAATTTAGATTTTTTTGTGTAGAGAGCAGGTGCATATGCTAAAAGCTATTCCAGAACTGGACGAACTTCTACCTGACTTTTTTTTTTTAAATGCTATTTTACAGACCTGAGTAAGGGCCTCAAAGACTGGATGTATTATTGAACCAAAGTCTTAGATGTACACACATGAAAATGGAGCACTCAGCATTGCATCTTAATTTTCAAAGACCATATTTTCAATTAAGCTTCTGAAAGAACAGGTTAAAAAATCAATTTAAACTTTTTTAAATTGTATCATTGATCAAATTATGTTCATAATATTCGGGCCTGAGATACAGATATAGAAATATATTTAGTTACATCTTAAGACAGCTTTGATTCTTGCAGTTTCAAGACCCCATGTCTTTTCGGTTGTCCACTAAATTAACTGTGCACCTAATAAGGGGTCAGAATGAATTTATTATATTGCTGTGTTCATTATGATAGTTCTGTGAAACCTCACCTAGATGAATCTGAGCAATATTTTTCATTTATGTATTAATTGTATAGACCGGTAGTCAAAACAGTTCTTTAGAAGTAAAGCTGTTGTGACGGGAAAGGAGCAGCGGTAAGAATTACAGCCAAGCAGACATAGCAGTCCTAGTAATTACAACCTCATCAGCACGTACAGAAATGTGGACTGTTTTGACGCATCCATTTCTATCTATGTATCCCTAAATCCTCAAAATTATTTGGAAGAGCTTTACTCTGACTGCCTTCATCAGGAATCACAGGACAAATCACAGGAGGAACTGTATGACGCTCTGCGTGAGAGATGCTGAAAACACCAAACTCCACGGGAATACAAGAGAATCTGAAGGACTCACCAGCTATAACATCCATCCTTTGGATGTCCATAACTGCACAGCCAAAACTGAGGAACTGAGATTTGAGTAGCAGCTCAGTCCTGGGGATGTCTTGGAAAGGGGAGATTCAAATAGCAAAAAAAAATTATATACACACATATGTACAGGGGACAACATTTTAATGTCAATGTTTCAACTTAGAAATGTAGGAATCTAAACTTGCATCTGAGCGCATTCTGGAATTTGATGTAAAATGCATATTCATCAGGATTACGGCAAATTTGGGCCTAAAGAAAGAGTGGGATTTTCCTTGTGTTTTGCACACTGCAAGAGGGGTGGGCCAGAAACACATGCATGCCTGCTAGCAAGCGAAAGCCTGCTGATACCTAAATCATTGGGGGCTTTTTCCAAAAATGATTTATCCTTATATTACTTGAAGATTACTCATGTAATCCTGTTTGTAAAGCTGAAAGAAACTGTAACATGCTTCCTACAAATATTCATCTGAATCCTTAAATGAATTTTTTTTTACTATGTTCACATGCCTTTGGTATTCATTTTTCCAAGGAGTTCCTGCAAATGCATTGACAGACTCGGAAAGAATGCTTTTTCAGCAAACATGCTGGAATACTATTCTTTGTCTGAGTTCTTATTATTCATATTACAGAAGTCTTCGGAGATGCCAATCAGGCTATGAGCCCTATCACGGCAGATCAAATTATAATGACAATAACTGTACCAGAAACCTGATCCCGTGTATAACACACTCAATTACATGCATGGCTCTTCCCCATGGAGGCAGAAATCAGCTGCCTCAGTGGTACTCCCGGTTCTGGGTTGAAACAGACATAAGACAGCAAAGATTATAAGTGAAAGAACAATATGAACACTAATATTCCTTTAGCTTTTAAAGTTTAAATCATGAATTTAACTATGAAGTAACATCGGCTAAAATGGTTTCAATAGGTCTTCCGTGAGTATTCCCTTGATTTGAAATATTTAGGTTTTCACGGTGACAGTGAGCATGAGAAACTCTGTTGCCGGTGCATTTTTTGCCACTGTGCAAAAAACCCTCACCCACAGGGAGTGGAGAGCTGAGAAATTTAATAAAACCTGTACAAATCAAGGCACGCAATAGGTGGACAAGACCTGGCATCATTTTGTTAAAGTCAGGCTCTACTCAGTTAATAAACTGGGGAAAACTCTAACACAGAACCCCACAAAGGCACTCCTGCCTGTACCTCCTGTCCTGGAAGGGGGCTGCCTGGCCAAGCAAATAAAATTGTGTCACATGACATGTATTTTCCTCATAAAAAATTTCAAATAAAGATAAAATTTCAAATGGCAAAGTTGAAGTCCTAAGCAGAATAAATTTGGAAGCCATATCCATTTCAAAAATCCACCTCAAAATTCAATATAGTAGGCAGCTAGGAACAATAAAATGAGACCATATGGGCTTGGATCAACCTATTAAAAGTACGCTACGCTGAAGGGCTGAGGCCGGTTATGCAGCTATTATCTGCCTTTAGTGACCTTGAGATGTGATCATTTGATTGCATCAAAGTCAAATTTTCCAGGCTCACTTCTTCACGTCTGTGAAGTTGTAATCTTTGAGTATCCCAACATATACTAATTTCCTCCAGGATATCAACTCCCCGACAGCGCTGGTGCCCTGCCCCACAATGGCAGAGACTGTGGCAAACGAATTCTGACCCTGAATCTCCAGCACCGGCGAGGCAGAGGGTACGCTGAGGAAAGGTGAAGCTTTACTGGTTCATATTGCAAGTCTGGTTTAAGCTGCTCATTTTTATCAGCGTAGCTGAACTTTTTATTGACTTCTGACAGCATTTTAGAAGTGATTTCACTTCTCGGGGGATTATTGGAAATATGTTCTTTGTCTGAAGCCCTCTTAGAAAGCCACTTTCCTCTCCAAGAAATTACTGCACTTGGAATCATGTCTTGTTTAGGTCACAATAAAAAACATCAACAGCCCAGCCTGCTTCCCTATGGAGTGTGCATCAGGATTACCGGCAATCTGGAAAATAACTCTTGTTTGAAAAAAAATGAGCTTAAATACTCCATTCAATTTATGTAAAGCGACTGTCTCACCTGTCAGAGCAGGAGCCCCTTGCCACGGAGGCAGCTCTGCCGCAGGGTGACAGCAGGGACAACTGCCCCTGCCCCACTCTTGGTGAACCTTTCCTCACCTTGTCCCCAGGGATGTGCCAGAGGATGGGGACAAGCTCTGCCCTCCCTGTGGGCACCGGTCCTGGGCTGTGATGCTGAGGACAGCTCTGAGGCCCGCGGAGAGGGGTGAAGAAGGCTCCACTGCATCCCCCTCACCCATGTCTGTGTCGGCTCAGTGGTGTGATGGGTGGCCAGAGAGGTTGTCCTGCCCCACGGCTCTCTGTGGAGGCCCCACAGCTCCACCTGAGGGCCACAGCGGGCCCTCGTGCTCAGAATACATCTTGTTGGTCTGAAACAGCCCTATTTTGTCAACCCTCAGGACATGCTGCAGTGCACATTTGTTTTCCCAAACTGAGAAAAACTGGGAGAACCCTGGCAGGAGATCACAAAGACTGGAAATTTCTTTTCATCTGCTAGGTTATGATTTATGTTAATGATTGGGCAAAGGAAGGAGGGGGACTCGAGAGCAGGCTGTCTGTATGGCAAGGAAATCTCTCCAGACAGAGGGAAGGAGCACTCAGCACAAGGCGCAGGCACCACTGCCTGCCTTGAAAATAAATAAACCGCAAGAAAAGGCAGGTGGGTGCATGGCAGATCCATTGGACGAAATCCTCTCTCTGTGGGGAGCGCAGGAGAAGCAATTGTTGCTACTCGCTGTAAGTTGTAGCCGGAGCCATGCTGGAGTCCGCAGAGGGAAATCCAGTCCCTGCAGAGGTCCCCTGTGCAAAATATGTTTCTTCGAGTTTTGCTCAGGAGACCGGGATTTGGCTGCAAGACACAGGCAAAAGTAAAAGTTCAAATGCAGTAACAATTACATATGATAGGAAAGCTGTTCTTTTCCTCTGCCTCAGAGTGAATTTCTTTCTGAAAATGCTACTTATTTCATTGTACACTGAGCTCAAATGCACTGTAAATTTCAATATTGAGACACAAACAAGAATCTCATAGACTTACACACACGCAACTTTCCGTGCCCCCACAGAGCTCATCCACGCAACTTCAGCTGCAGCTTCTTTTCTAATTCATTGACATCTAGGAGATGTTGGAGGAAGAGGGAGGGAGGTGAGGGAGTAGAAGGGCAGGGGAAAGACCCAAACATTGAAAATCTTGAAAAGTGTGTAGAAGCTCTGTAGGGACTGAATGGTTGCTCAAAATTGACCTGTTAATTATTAATTAATGGCCAACTTTACCCGCCCCAGCCCCATGTCAGCAAAAGATATTATAGTCAGGGATCAACAGCATCATTCCCAGTTTAGCAGCCGATGATTAGCATTTCAGCTATGCACGCTAGCACGAATTCAGCAGTGAGGTGAAGGAGACCTTTACCCTTTCTATATCAGTGGGTATCCTTCAGGGCTCACCCATCTGCCTGCTTGGGGTGCACCTGAGTCTGTGCTCAAGCCCCGACTTAGTGGCTCCGTGCTGCACAGAGATGCAAATACACACTTGGGCTGAACTTGGGCTGACCTCTGCTTCCACGGGAAAGACCATGCTCTGGGGCACGCTCAGGTTTTGCTGGTGTGACTGGAAGGCGCACAGGAGAATAGCCAAGACAAGAGCCAGTATCCGAAGTTGGGGTCTTTCTAGAGCACTCTGTAGAAATTTGTGGTGAGATTCCATGGACAACGATGTCACACAAATCCCCATGCTAAGAGTCTCTTATTGAGGAGCTGCCTTGGGCTAACAGTGCCATTCAGTCCAGCTTCCCAGTTCATGATCCTCAAACCTTTCATGAAGACCTGCTTCACTGGGATCTATCAAGCACGGACGGAAGATCAAGGACAGTATCACCACTCCTACCCCTCCATTTCCCCATGTGATGCCTGAGGGGCATCTCAGTTTCTACATGGCTGTGCACACTGTGTGCCTGCCAGCCCTTCTTCACCAGCTCCAGCTCTGTGTCAGGGTGGGATGTCACTGAGGGGCACCTGGATGACATACAACCAAAGAAAAATGTGTAGAAGCTCTGTAGGGACTGAATGGCTGCTCAAAATTGACCTGTTAATGGCCAACGCTACCCACCCCAGCCCCACGTCAGCAAAAGATATTATAGCAGAGGTGACCTTCCACTTAGTAAACCCGAAGGCTTTACTTTAGTATGAAGGTCCCTTTCTAAAGCCACTATGAAAACACTGAAAACAAAACTTACATCCAAGCATCTTAAGGACTTTCTGCACATTAATTAACCCCACAGCACCCAGAGTGAGACAGGGAAGTGTAACTAAACCAATTAAGTCGCAGAAGAAGGGGAGGAACGGGGGGTTAAGTGCCTTGCAGATGGAGGGACTGGAACCCAGGCTTTCTGGCTCACAAGTCTCAGTTCGGCTTCCCGGGAGTACTGGAAGTGAAACTTTCCCTATAGAGCTGTCGCTGTATGAAATCAGCTTGGCAGTGTGTGACAGACATAATCCTTTTCCCATATGTTTTATTTTCTATAAATAGAAAGACATCTCATTAGCATTCTGTAACTTCATGAGATAAGGAGAATGAACAAACAGACAAACAAATATCTGAACTATTTCCAGAGAATTGCCTGAAATTCCCGGCAGCCCAGGAGGACAGCACTGGATTCAACTGCCTTCTTTCCAATTTGATATCACCTGGGAAAATATTTCTCCAAATGGCAAGGGGTGGTTGAGCCCCCCACAATACACTTCATTGCTGGGAGTGAAACGGACCATGTACCACAAAGCAATATTTTGGTTGGGTTGTATCACAAAACCTGCATAATCCCAATCCTAATCTTTGGCAAAGCAGAGACACAAGTCAGACAGGTGAAATATTTTCCGTGTTTGGGCTATTCACGCTCCACATCCTAAAAGCTGTAATCCTCCCAGTGTTCCTGGGAAACAATGATGTCTTTTTTACCATCGTTATGGCAACATTACAGGAGATTTTTATGACCAATCTTTCTGAAGATTCAATACTGTCGGGAGTGTTCTGAACAGTTTATCACGTTATAGCCTTCCTAAATAGAAAATGATATGGTCTATCCTTGCTATTATATGTGCAATATACATACTCTCAATTGTTTTAGTCCTAATTAAAATAATCTTTCATATGATTAGACTAGGAAATAAAAAGGGAATCTATTTTGTATTTGGTGATTGGCTGAAGGTTTCTTAAACAGAACAAAACATGCAAGAACTGCCATGTGGACACACCAAATTGGATGTAGAATCATGTTCTCCAGCACTTTGCTCAACAGTAGCTCGTAACAAACACTGTAAAGGAACATGAGCAGAAACCTGCATAATAAATAGGAAGAAGAAAGTAGAAATTTGTATTTTCAGAAATAGATTTTTTTGAGTTCAGAATGGAAATAAAACTTATGAAATAATTCAAGAATTAAAAAAAAAGGGAAAAAAACTTCCTTGTGAAACAGGCACCTTAAGTAGAAGACACTACCTGGGGTGAATGAATTATGCACTTCACCATTGTGGATGGAGATTAGTCAGTAACTTCCCTTCTTCAGCTCAAAAATATTCCCTAAAATATTTGCAAAAATACTTCAGATATGATAAAATTACATTCTCCCCCCGCCTTTTTTTAAACAACTTTTGAACAATTATGGGACACTTTAAGTCTGGTTTCTTCCTTATCAGGTTAACATCTCAATTTGTTGCCTTTCAGTGTCATTGAACACCTCTTTTTTAATATTACACAAATTGGTAAGAGGATGGCTGAGTCTTCCTTCCCTATAGAAAATACTGATTTTAGATCACCTGCTTTTTACATCTCCCCTCTCTAAAAGAAACCATCTCATTCTGCATCACAGAGAAAGCTCACCACGACTCCAGCTACTGCAGTTTCCAGTCCTAACCCACTCCCACACCTGCACTCTGGTCTGCCCCAGGGTTTGCCCTTCAACCAGCAAGGACCATGTGTTTGAAAGACACTTCAGGGCACACACACACACAGTGACAAGGTTCCTTCCCATAGGAATTTCTAGGCATTTAAAGGATTCTCAAGAGTACGAGGTCCAACAAAAAAACCCAACAACTTATTTCCATTCTAATGTATCAATGACTCATTCCATCAGTGATTAAAAATAACAGGCTGGGGACAGGGGATAAATATACCCTGGCTCTTTTTTAAATAAGAACCCTACCAAAATCACAGAGAAAGAAAAAATTTCTAGCATGCTGTCATACCAAAATTATATGAATGCCTAACTCCAGGAGGATAATTACAGTATAACACAACTTGAAATGTTTTTCATGTGTCTGTCAGGATCTTTTTCCCATAGTGATTTTTTTGCCACAGGCCAACAAATGGCTTTAAAAAACAAGCACTTTTTCTTCAAAAAGGATATCCATGATTACCGTATGATCTCAGGAACAACTGTAGAAGCTCTGGATAAGATTTATCTTTGTCACTTGCCACGAGCGTACAGCACTGGGATTTGAAGCCACCCCAGTCCTCTCCTGGACCCCCAGCCCTCGCCACCCGTGCCAAACCCAGCTCCAGGTGCAGCTTTTCACATGGGTGCTGATGCCAGGATGGGCTTTTGGGCTGCAGCATCCCCAGCCTGGTCCCACAGGCCCTGAGGGGCTCATCCCCTGCTAGGACATTGGGTCCCATGACCAGCCACTCAGGTCTTAGGAGTCTATTTTATACTGCACAACGTGGCACCTAAATGTATATACATTTTATTTTCCTCTGTCCAAAGCTGTGGCTAACTTGAACAGTGAATTACAACATCTTAGAAGACAGAAAAAGGTAGAAAAGTACGTAGGACGGTAGGAAGGTACGAACCAAAGCACACACAAACATCTTAAAATATCACAATGTTCTCCATAGGATCCAACACAAAAACTGTGCTTAGAGCACCAACAAAGTATTTTCCAAAAATGGTAAGATAATTAAGTATAAAGAGCGTCTCTTGGAAACAACTAAGTCTTGAAATTAAGCCATTGAGCATCTCTGTAGAGATGCACAATAATAATTTTTATTAATTGTTTCCACAATGGAAGATTCCACAATCAACAAAGCTCTCAAAAATTTAGCTCTTGCACAGAAACTTATCCGTACTTGAAATGAGTTTTCTGAGGGACAATCTTTACTTTGGCTAAGAAATAAATCAGTGTTAATCAATTTAAAAAAAAAATTAAAAATTAAATAAACCATGAAACTTTTACAGTTTACTCTTAACCAACTGTACAGCTGGTGGAACACCTTCCATAAAATTTCAAATTTTTATACTACATTTTTGGAGAAAATCGGTTTTCCCTCTTTATTTAATGTTGTCCTTCCCCCTGTCTTTTGTTTTATTGAGCTCAATCTGTCAGCAGCCTTTGAGAGCAGATCATAACCGAGAGGATGTTGTTTGTACGAAATTATGAACTCCGGTTCATATTATACGTTTGACTCATGTCTCAGCTTGCCCAAGATAAGCCTATTAAGCAGCATTCCAGACAGCAGCTCTGCCCAAGGGAGACACTTGTCACTCCCTTGGAGGACTACCACTGGGAGACCATCAAGTCTGTAACCCCGTGCCACCTTGAACTTCTGAGCTGCCTCTGAAGGAAAATGATCCCTGAGTATGAGGTACCCAAAATGCTGAGCAGGTGAACAAGATTGGATTGGTACTGGAGCATGTGACAAGGAGATAGGATGAGTTATGAACAAGGGACTTTACTCCATATGCCAATCCTAGAGTGTGGGTGGGGTATACTCAGACTAATTTTGGGTACTCAGATTAGGGTAGGGTCTGCACAGATTAGGAGACAGTGTCCATCAGGACATCTCTGTGATCTCAAATACGATCAATACTATGTCTAATACTTGAACAACTTCAAGGAATCTCGTAGTTAAGAGTCATGTGCTAAGCTCATTGTTTAAAAAAATCACATGCTAAATTCATTGTTTTCCTGTAACATCATCCCAGAATAAAGCAGAAGACCAGATCACGCACAGCCCCAGCGAAGTGTTGGGAAAGCACAAGTAAACAACTGGTGGGAATTTGGGCGATCTTAGAGGTCACAGCTTGGGAGGACCCAAGTGTGCCTCACAGACCTGGACCCAGAAATGGCAACTAAATTGTAGCCAGACACAGAGGAGTCGGTGGGACCACCTGTTGGATCAATTGTGTATTTAAATGGTGATTAAACACCCTTAGAACAGGAGCAGCCCAGGGGTGAATGCCCAGTGTGGCCGGGCCCCATGCAAACACGCGCCACAGCAGTCCCTGCCCTGAAGAACACGCAGTGGAGGAGGCATCGCCTCTGCGGCATGCAGGGCTCGGGCAAATCGCCGGACTTCAAAGGGAGTTTTGACTTTGATAGAGAGTGAGTAGAGGCTGCCGAAGAGGGACCTGTGCTACAGAACAACCAAGCATGTGCTTCACATTTCAGAAATTATATGCAGAAAAAGACTTCACAGATCAAAAAAGGAAGGGGAAAAAAAAAAACAAACGGCAGCATACAAAAGTCTTGAGCATCAAGACTCTTCTTAAGGTAGTGTTTCCGAGCCCCATACACGCTATGACATTGTAGTCTGAAAACTGCAGTGTTTGCGTTTAAATAAAAAATATTCTTTTTATCCCATTTGGAATTATTTAGCAACACCTCTCCTGAGATGTTAAAGAATGCAAATAAAACATCCAATATGATCCTTACCAAATACAAATTACGTTAATTTGTCCTTTGGAGAATAACCTTTAACCATTACAAAATACACTCTACTGGCTTTCTTGCTTTTTTTATCCCCTTTCACTCTTTCCTTGGACTTTTGAAGCAGACTTTTGTTGAATAGATCATACAGGATTATACAGTTATAGCTTGCTTTCATATATTTCAAAAAGAAAATCATAAATATGAACTCATATGTTAATAAATCAATTATGGAATGCTGTTTTACACATATGCTCAAAACATGACCTCTTCCAAGTTCTCTTAGAGCAGAAAGTTGGAGTTTAGATTTAAGGCACTTTAGCTTTAAAGGTATTGGGAATAACATTATCTGGTAAATATTAAGTAAAGCAGTTTTTCTGTTAAGTTTTATCTTGCCTTCAGTGGTTTATTAAAGCTTGCTCAGCAACACCATTTTAGTTACACATGAATAAGCCTTAACCTTACTTTTCTTCAATAACAAAAAAAATGGTCTTTAGCAGCTATCATTTACTTAACCACTTTTGAGTTATGAAGGGGTAAAGCAGAAGCAGCCCAAGTTTTATATATGCTCTTTTGCACTCTTAGAGGCAATTCAGTGCTAAAGCGTTTTCATTTTGTAAAGCAAAACAATGCTGGTGACTCATTTGTAATGAGGACTTTTACATAATTGCTTTTTTGGGAGTTTGACAAGAAAAGATGTGCAGCAGCCAATCCACGCATCTTTTAAAACTGTGAAACAAAAGCTGCACAGAACACACTTCATTCTGTTTCAGGTTTAATTCTCTCCTAAATTTCATCCTAAGCTTAATGTAAAAATTATAGTTTTATTGTTACATGCCTGAAAGAGATGAGATAATGTTAAAAAACTTTTGATATAAAATAAAATGACCAACAAAATATCCTCAGTTGTTTTCTGTAGTCCATTTATGGCTTCCATTGCCATGATATCTGAGTAAAGCAGCATTTTTCCATAGCGACTCCCCCTCTGAGGCTGTGCTCGTCTCCCGTTTTGGGGACGTGATGCACAAAGACTGAAAACCAGACACGGGAAAGGGACACGGACCTCTGCCGGCAGAGCGGGGGCTCTGAAGTCCCGTTTGTTGAAATTGAACTCAGTTGAGATCAAAGGAGTTCAGAAAGCCAGTTGCTCTTCCTAACATCTACAGATATTTTCCTTTTCAACCTCAAAATTCCCGTGTGCCTACAGCTGGGTACGCGCTCATGCCGGGACCTGCATCAGTTATACAACCTATAGGCTGTAAGATTGCACCTTTTCCACGCAGCGCTTGCACTCAGCAGGCTGAAGACTGCTTCTGCTGGGGAGAAACATGATGGAAGTGTTTCACCAGACCTTCTACCACATATAATAATGTGGAAAATAGGTACCTGAAAGTGCGGAGAAGCGTGTAGCTAAGCAGAGCCGTGCCTGTGCTGAGCAGAGGGCAAGATGTCCACCTTCCCCTCATCCGCAGGGGCTGCATGGTGGACAGGGCAGAAGTTGAACAAAAAAACTAATGAAACTTGAACGCCAGGCTTTCTCTACCTTTCCTGCTCTAAAAGCAATCCCTGAACAATCAACACAACTGTATTACAGTGTTTATGTTCAGCAGACCAGAATTATTCCTTTTGATAGGAGCTACGCTAGTTTACATCAGCCAAGAGTCCTGCTTCTGTATCTCATCACACCTAATATCAACACACCGTCCAACCGTATGTAGCGACAAAACACCTTCTTGGAGTTGAATTGCTCAGTACCTGGCAGGGTATATGTCTAGGCACTTAAAACCCCTTCTGCCTTCAGAGCTGGATGCCGAGGAAATTAAAATGAGCGTGAGCATATTGCTATCAGGACACTTGTGAGAAGTAGAGAGCCTGTTACTGTATATTTCAGAGAAAACAGCGCTATTAAAGGACACAAATGTGATATTCGATTTGGATGTTTTCCCATGCGGATGAAAGGACTCACTCCTCATGCAATTCTGAAAGAAACTGATTAGATTTATGCAGGCAAGTATCAGCTTGTGATTAGCATTTAGGTGAGGATGCAGTTATGTGCTACAGGAAATATTGGTGTGTGCGTTTTCTGTTTACTTTCATTATCTAATGTGCTCTGCATTAGGCTGGGAAAGACAGAAGGGGTTATTTGGGAGATTTTTGAGCACTTGTAAATTTATTAGGCTTTCCTGACAGAGGAACTGGACATACTATTTCTTCTTAACACAGTCTTTTTGGATGGATTGGTATAAAATGCCTTCCAAGCAGTTTCAAGCAGAGAAATCAGTCTGGTGTTGTTCTGCTTGGAACAGGTAGGAAAAGGTTTGGAGAACCAGTTTTCCCAAAGAAAATTCCATCTCACAAAAAATATTTGTTTTAAGAAGCAATGTTGGCTTTGATGAAAAGTTCAATCACAGAAGTGCATGGGGGGATTGTATACATACATATATAAACCTATGTATATGCACACACACGTATGTAATTTTTTCAGTTGAATTGGGATAAAACAAATCTGAGGTTTTACATTTTTCATTTATCAAAAAAATCTGTTACCAAAAAGCTTCATTTCTGGCAACATTTGTTGCCCTGAATCCTGTGGGGACATTTACCTTCGGGTAACCTCTCTGTGTAATTCATGTCTTCGTGACAGCTAATGGGGAGATAGACTAGTTAGTTGCTACCTCAAAAAAAAAAAAAAAAAAGAAAAAAAAGCAGCCAAGATTGTTGTATAAAAGCTCAGAAATCCTTTCATGCACTGTCTAGGCTTGGAATATAGAAGGAAATCTCTGCCAAGAAGCAAAGGATGTTGAAACAGAATCATGCAATGTGTTAATGCTGCAGGGCATTGGAAGTAAGATGCCAGGGACTTCAATCAGAAACTGAATGATCTTTGTGATATAGCAGAGAGGATGGAATAACATCAGAGAACTGCACACACAATGGAAAGAAACAGCATAATCATTTGTCATCACTCCAAGCAAACGAGTGCTGGCAATGACGTTTTCTGCACCAACCTATTCATGTCATAGTTTGAGGTTCAAATACCTTTCAGTAGCAGATCCCACCAGCAACATCCTCCCATGGCATGGAAATTTGCAGCGATATCCACCTCATCTGACACTTCAAAGGACTTGTGCTCTGGTCCTCAGACAGTTAAGTGTGGATACTCTAAGGTGGCTATGAAATCAGATTAACTTAAAGAGCTTGTATAATTCACAGCCTATTAAGTTAACCCAATTTCAAAACTGGTTCCACTTTGCATGAGAATGGACATCTGTGGCCTTCAAAATCCTCTACTATTTTTCATTCTTTATGAAGCATTCTTCCTTCCTTCATACTGCTGCTGATCTCTAGCTGTGTCTTACAAAGACTCAAATGAGACTGGTCAGATACTGAAACTGGTCCTGGGCCATTTTATGTGAAATATATAATTACACTGAAATCTTACAGAAAGAAAGGTGTCAAAATGTCCCGCGCATGGACAGAACTTGAACCAGAAACACTCACTTTCATGCGGATAAACCATTCGGTTGCCAGTGTTGGTCATCTTTCTGCATATTTTGGCAACACAGTCGACTGGTTCCCAGTGATGAGCAGTCAGTAGCTCTTGATAGTATCTAAAGGCATCATACGGTGTCCAGCTCTTCTGCAGAGGGCCCTACACAAATATTTGAAAAAAACTAACTTTAGGCTCCTGTTTCTGAAAATATTGTGTTTAATTTAACATCCAGCCTTCATTTGCCTAAAAATACAGAGAGAGAGAAAAAAGTCAAATACTACCTACTAGAAACCTTACCTATAAATACGTGGAGTTTTAAGATACAGGGATTTACTCAGGGATGTACATTAAGCAGAGAGCAGTACTTTCATGCTGAGGAGCAGTCAACACTTCCACTTAGATGGTGAAACCAAACTCTAATTATAAGATATCGTCTAGCCAATATAGCTTCATATGTCGACTTTCAATACAATATAATAGTCTAATTTATAAGGTGCCTTATCATGCAAACTTCCATAGGCACAGTAATTTAAAAGGGATTATATATAAGCCCCTCTAAAAGCAAATATAAAAAGAAAAGATTCTTAGTCTTGTAATATTTCAAAAATTTATTTATTGAAGGAGCTTCTCTGCTTTAGGGGTGGTGTGGAAGTCCAGAGAGAAGGTGGTACTAGCAAAATTGTTAAAATTGGATGCCTTCGCTCTGGTACTTAAATCTGTATTTACCATTCAAGGAAAGGGCATGAATTCACCTTTTCAAAGGGCTGTATCTCAGATCTATATAAATCAATGTCATTCCAACAAATTACAGCAGCTGAAGACAAAACCACTAGCTTTAGGAATGTTGCGGGAACACTTGGTTTGATTCTTCACATTCACACATATTCCTGAAATAGAGAGGATTCTTCCCTCCCTACACTTTTTTTCATCTCAGTTTCCAGATATCATGATCTTGTCATTTCTTTCTCATGGATTTTCTGAATACAAAGCGTCCCTGATTTCCATCCCTACAAGGCATCTGTTGTGGGATGTGAAGGGAAGGGAAGAATTTACCTGTCCATGATCAGGACAGCAAAAGGTCTACAGGCAGTCTTGATAAGAATGAAAGTCCTGAAGATTGTTCATGTAATACACACATAAGAATATAGCACTTCAGTGCCCTACTATCAAACTACGCTGTGTAGGCGTCTTTTTCCCATTCTTCTAAAAAACAGGGTTCATGGATAAATTCCAGCTGATTACTATGGTCTGAACAGAGGAAGTGCAATGGAAACGCTGGCAAACACATTCTCACCAAGATTTGCATTAAGTTTTCATTCAGGATTACAGGCTTTGTCCTACACAGATGAAGACATTTAACATTTTCTTTGACTTTATCAGCAATTGGAGCATTGGTAAGATGGTTAATAGACTGCTTTAGGAAGACAAAACTCCACTTTTTTTTTTTTTTTTTTTTTTAAGGGAAGTTAGCCATTTGTAAAGACTTTACCTTATGAACATTGCCTGCTGCTCATACAAGTGGAGACATCTTTGATCAAACTGAGATTCCTGTGTGCTTTTATATTTGTTCTTGGGTACCAATGAGATGCTTCTACCAAACACTCATTGAGGTGCTGCATGTACAGAGAGCCCACAGACAACCCTGGCTTCCAAAAAAAGTGGAAGGTAGTTTTCTTGTAGAGTTGTGCACACACAACACGATTAGCTAGTTTGAACTCTTAGGCATTAGTAGAAAGTGGGACAAATAAAGATCATTCCATTACCATGTGGAAAGCCCATGCCTCCTCAGAGAAGGGAGATGAACAGCTAACGTGAGACTGAAAAAGCACACCCAGTGTTTTCTTCAGTGCATTCATCACTGAACATATATCTTGGGATCAGTTTCTCCAGACCAAATTTCAATTCTTGGAAAGGCATAAAATGAAATCTTCATGTAATATCCAAGTTAAAAAGGTAGACACATCCGAAAAAACTCAACTACCAGATGTTACCTTTGGGTAGCATTCAATCTTCAACTATAGTTTTTAAGTCCTTCTCCAGGCAATTAATACTACCTGTCTCAAGCCTACCACAACCTTCTTGATGTTCTTTACCTAGGAACAATCAAGCAATTTATATTAAGTAATTTAAATGACCTTTTCTGTGCACTGAGCCATTGTAACTGATAGTGTAGAAACGTACCAACATGTCATGACATCAACTTCATTGAGCTCAGAGCATCCATCAATTATTTTAAATAGATTCCTTGTAAAATGAATGGAATGTTTGTTATTATGAGAAAATAAGTCAAAAGCCCTCAATAGCATTAATCAAATAAAAATAATGTGGAAATTCAGACTTTCAAAAAAGAAAACAGTGAATCATCTGTGAACTTGGCACTGCATCAAGCATGCGCTATTCATCTTCACTCTAAAGGCCCTTCATGACCTATCCACACTCCACCTATCATTTTTGCTATGCTATCAACATGTCAGCTCTCTCCACCGATCAGCCAGTGATGCCTGCCATCATCACCCATTTGTTATGTTCACCAATGAGCACTTTTGCCCTTTCTCCCATGCCAACCTTCATGCATGGAAGAAGCTCCCATAAATATCGGCAAACCCACCTCATTGTTCTCCCTCAAATGCCTCTAGAAACATCTCCTTTCCTGGGACAGCCACAGAAAAACCCTTGATAGCAAATATAATGATTTACTTTTTTTTTACTCTGGCTACTCTTACCTAATTACTTCCTTGTGCTTCCCTGTCTGTCTGGTACAACTACCACTAATGTGGTACTGTATCTGCTACTACTGTTTCTTGTCTTAGACTAGAAGTGACTACGGGCAAGAATTGAGTCTTTGGTCTATATTTACACAGTGATAAGTAGAATGGGTTTCTGTCTATAACTGCGGCTTCTTAACCATCACTTCAGCGTTAATGATAACTTCTCAACAGAGCTGTACATTTTTATCTGGTTTATATGAAACTTAGTGGCAACATCTAACCATATGCACACAGTCCTCTTGCTATTTAAAAATGAACCACCCTAAAAATTTGAATTTTTTTCCTATAAATAGCGTGTTTACTAGGGAATACTCCACCAATCAGTCTAAAATTAGTCACAATCATTTCAAATTGTTTTTGAGGGGAATAAATTAACATGAACACAAGATTGTAAAGACTCCCAGCCACCCTACCATCCATATAAGTTAATATTCCATGTGACCTGAGGCTGCCGGTTGAAATCACCTATGCCTGGATGTGGGCTTGGTGAGGTGAGCTGGTTCAATTGAGGGAGAGATTATTGCTGCATCACTCTGGGAAAGGTGCTTAAGTCTAGCCCTTTTGGGTGCATTGCTTTACTTCCATTGCATATGCCCATCATGGAAGGAAACTGATTTGTTACTACCTCAGGAAAAAGCTTTCTTTGACCAGCGCTGGTAATACTTGGTTTTCATTTAAATGCTTTTGGTTCTATCTAAACCATATTTTCAGACATTTTTTTCCTCTCACAGCCCTAATCTCAAGTAATAACTTAAGAAAAGCAGCAGAATTTAATATAAACCATTACTGGTAAGACAGGTAATAATAATAACAGTAAAAAGTGATTTCCCCACCACCACCACAGTTATTCGTCATTCTCAAATGCCTGGGGGAGAAAAGGTGAACTTTCTACATGTCTGAATGTCATGAAATTCAGGCAGTTTCAGACCAAGGAAGAATGAATTCCAAAGCTGTGAATCTGTTCTTTCCATTATGGTTCTAAAAGAAATACAAGACCTTCCACAACATGTAGGGAAATAAAAACGTCTCATGGCTATAGAGTTTACTGTGGTTAAATCCCAGACACTTGATATTTGTATTGCATGGGTTATGGTATAGTGTGTGGCACAGTGGTGTCAGGTAAATATTTATTGTTGTGTATAGTAAGAAAGACTCTAGAAGTAATTGGTAGCAACTAGTAGAAAATAAAACCAAAATCAAATATAATCCCTTTTGTTGTTTGTTTTTTTTTTAAAAAAAATCATCCTTCATTTTGAAGTTACTTTTCATCACTTCTCTTATGAGCTTGTAGCTGAGAGAGTTGTATAATACATAGCTGTACATGTACATACGTGATGGAAAAGAATGAATAGTTGTGCCTCTCTTATCAAAGTCAATGGCAAACACCCCATCAACTAAACGAGCACGTAAGGGGACCTCCAGAATTAATGAAACAGCACCCATGTTCTGTCAAAGAAAGGGCATTGGCAGGTTGACTATGAGCTGATGTTACCAAAAAGACCTTAAAGTGACACTGGCACTCAGCTACCCCACGAAATCGGTTTCTGTAAAAAGCAAACAAACAAACAGACATAAACCCTCTGAAATAAGGAGGAATGAGAGCCTTGGTGTTCGTTTCTGTGTTTCTCATCGCTGGAGAGAAGCAGCACAGGTTTGCTTTGTGGGGTGTACAGGCTTCCCAGATGGAAACACAAGAGGGGATGAAAAGTCCATTAGTCCAAGCTCACAGCTCTTCCTGCTACACCAGCAGCCAAATCCAGTGGACAAAATGATTTGTCTTCATTGCCTAGAGACAAGACACACGTGTGGACTAGCCACCCAGTCTAAGAAATGAAGCAGCAAGGTTTCAAGACTTTGAGCAATTTTAATACACTGCATGGCAGTTATGAGAGAGTCCTCGGGTGAGACTTAGTTTTCATCCTCCCCTTGCACAGGTTGGTATATTTAAGGTATGGATGAACAATTATGTCTTTGCGAAGGCCCAGGTTATCACAGCAAACCTGAACCCCACTGTTTTACACCACACTCGTTCTTCACACCGCCTTCTGTACATGGCATGCCAGGGAACAGATGCAAATAGAGCTCAAGATACTGCACTAGATGAGCTTTTGGCTTCCTAATGAGTGATATTTTTAATTAAAAGCAAGGTGGTGCATGCAGATTGTCGTCTCATCAGTGGAAGTTAGAGACACTGAGCTTGGAGTAATGGTTCGTTGTGTAAAATTTAACAAAGTCTTTTTCTTGCTTCTAAAAGCCCAAGCAAACATGAACATTTTATCAGCATCACATCCTAATGTATAACATGCTAAATAGCTTATATATCACAGCAAAATGTAACAGCCTGATGTTAAATGTCCCACTGCAGCCCCAGTCAACTCTTCCCACAGCCACAGCCTGCTTTTCCCCCCGCCTGCGGGTGGCTGGGAGCTCCCTCCAGGCAGGTGCAGCCCCGCAGACACACACTCAGCAGCACGCTCTGGCTGCAGGGTTTCAGCCCCTTTCTCTTCAGGCTTCCAGCTTTATTTCTTCCTAGAACAAAATACATAAACCAAATTCACCTCATCAACCACATCCCCTTTCCTCTCTTCGCCAAGGACTTTGCAGACCCTCCAGTGTAACACCTGACAAACTGCATTCTCTCCTACTCAAGCTTTCAATACCACTCTCCCTGGAGCTGTACCCAGCCACTAGCGTCCTATTTTTTAAAGACCTGACAAACAGGTGAACGGCTTTAGAGACCGGATGACCTACCCAGCTTCAGCTAGGATGCTTCAGCTAATTGCATCTCCGGAGCAGGGTCTCACACCGTTGTAAATGCCAGCCTTCATCTGACAAGGTATCTGCAAAAATCCTCCCTTGGCGCAGCTGCCTGTCACATTTCTGCTGAAGGTGGGTTTGGTCTAGGGGAAGGAAGCAGTGCCAGAGCCATCAGACTCTGAATTCCCAAAGACCTCAGGGGTTGCAGACGCTTGGTGCCGTCTCTGCAGCAGGATGGATTTCACCTCCCAGCTGAATGGCAGTTGCAAGAGGAAGGATGGGTGAGAGAGCGGGAACACCTGGATTCATTTCTTCCCTCTGCCCCAGGTTTCAGCGTATTACTTAGTCTCTCTCTGCCTTTCCTCCCCATCTGTAAATTCACCATTTGAGAACATTTTCCTCTGACCTCATCTGGAGATAACAGTGCTTTCCCACTTCATTGGAATACTAAATATATAGAAGATGATGAGGTTCTCAGATGATGCTTGAGCATGGGGATATGGAAAACACCTAAGATGGGCTGGTTATGTGTCTATTACAAAATTTATTTTTCACGTAATCAGGTTTGGAAGTTAGGAGTCCCTAACAAACCTCTCCTCTTGAGCACAGCCTGAAGTCACAGCACTAGCTGATGCTTCATTCCGTCTCCTGAGTAATCCCTGAACTTTCCAGCCGTGTTCTAAATCCATTGTATCTGGTTTCAGTAAGATTAGATGCACTTTTAGATGGCAGACTATGAGATTTTGGTAGGTTACATTATCAATCAAACTTTAGGGACATTGAATCAATGGCTCAACAGGACCTATTAAATCAGCTGGGGGATTATTTTTTTCTGCTTTTGACAATTTTACGGGAAACACCACCTTTTTATTACTATTACTCTCACTGAACACAGAAATCAGTGAAAACCCCCTCCCTTTTTCAAGTTTTGCCAATAATTTATAAAGACTATTTTGTAACAGGCTTTCATGAATTTTCTTGAAGGAAATCAAGTAGAGATAAACAGAGGACTGTAGAGTTTGGGGAGCAATATGACAGCCACAGCTATTTACTCACCTGCAAGAAATCCTACTGAAGCATAGGAGACTGCTTTTATCCACAAATACAAGCCACGGTTCTACGGTGTAGCTCACAGGCATTTCCAAAGAAAAGCCCATCTTACAAACAGGGATCTCCTTTCCCAAAAGAGCTGGATGAAATAAACACCTCCAAGCAGGAGACTCGCCAATCCCACACCATGTTTTTTGCTGAAGGTGTCCATTCCTTGCAACATTGGGCCTAATCCTGCTCCACTAAAACTAATGGAAGAAATTTCCTGTCATCCGCTTCCTAAGAGCAGCGTAGTTGTCATTGCAGTGTTGAAACGATATTGCGGAATACCTGGTGTGTTTCAAAAAAGATTTTCTTTTTTTTTTTTTTGTAATTGCCAGTAATTAAACATGTTTATCAGATTTTAGCCTCTCTCCATCATTCAGAGAGGTAATTAAAGGTTTAGTCATTGCATACTGGGGTGTTTTTCTGTTTCATTAACTGCAGTGAGTCTCTGTGAATCAGGTTGCTTCTGCTCTTACGGTGTTGCAATACCACATAACTTCCCGTAAGCCGGCCGGGCACCACTTACTGTGCCTTCTCTTTTAAAAACTCACCTCCTTCAAAACCCCATTTCGCCATGCGCACCAAGCACTGGCACTGCTGAATCACTGCATGCCGGCCGGAGTGAGGACTGGCATCGCACAAAGCAGGGCTTTGACATCCCTCTGCTGCCACATGCCACCTGCTCTGCGTCCCCGTCCCCCGTGCAAAGGCAGCTGGGGAAGCTCTGGCATGGCTTTTCCAAACACTGCGAGGTCTTTAGCCAGCTACTGTTGTTTTACCCGGTGACCTGGGCTTGAGTTACAAAGGAAAAAAACGCAAAAAAATGGTCATCAAAATTAGGTGTTCCAACCTCTCTGAAAATTAGGTCATTTATCCAAGTGCCAAAAATGGCTTTGTGACCAATACCACGATACTCTGCAAGAGAGTTGCGCAGTTAAACACCGTATCTAAGACTTTATTCCTTCAGATTCTGAAAGGAAGAAACTGTTGTTCTTTTAAACTAAACACAAGATCACCTTTTGTTCTGGGTTTAATTAAATCTGAAAGTCTTTCAGCTCAGATAGCTGCTGGGTGAATCTCTGTCCTCCTCCTCCTCCAGACAAACATCTATTTCACAAAATCTAACTATTGGTAGGCAAATAAGTGACACTACCGCTTGGGAGGCTCGCATCTCTGCTAAGGCTGCAGTACCTCAGCTCTGTGCCATGGGAAGGCTGCTGCTTCTCATCTCTGGTTTCTGCTTACCCAGGGCCGTCAAACCAAAATTACAGTAACTAGAAAAACCCAAAGCACTTTAGGTTTCACTGTTTACTTTCGATTCTGCACTGCAAAGTCTGACTTCAAAGGATAGGCATACCATTCGGGTATCACAAGTGCAATTTCCGAAGCTATTTACCTTGAAAAGTTTGTATTACAGTGCTAGTGGTCATATATGAAAATAAAATATTTGCTCAGTTGTGGGATTCACTCCTCAGCTTCAGGAAGAGGTTTGCCTGAAAAGAGACTGAGAGCTTTTTACTGACCTAGAAGAGTGCCATTATAGCTGGGGGAAAATAAGTACGAATCCATTGCCTATAGGAAATTATCCTACGCTGCATAAGAGATTCCTTCAAACCATTGACTCTCCACAAAGGCAATGTCATCATGATGTAAGTGGACACACAAATCATAAAATAATTGTGTGAGACTGTTGGGAGTCATTATAAATAATTTTATTTTGCCATTGTTTGGAATGCCTGTATTAAATTGACAGCTGAGGAATCCGGGCCATGGGATAGAAATAAGTTAATATGGGGATAAATATACTGCAAAGACTGGTATCATAGAAAATAATAATACGTAACCTTAATGCATGGGTTTAGTGCAGTCACAGCCTCACATCTACCCTTGTTGCTGTGTCCCAACTCTGTTTAAAGCATTCCCATCGCACTGTTATAAAGATTCCATTTCTCAGGACACAGAAAAGAAAATAATTTCTACCAAAAAAAATTGTGAGCACTTTTAAAGAAAGAAAAAAATAATTTTGTGTGTGTTATAATTTCAAACTATTTCATAAGGTATATTTTAAAATCAGGAAGTTTGCATACAATAAATTAGGAATGCCTGTAACCCTTGCTTAATGGAAAAGTAAAGATTTGGTTGATAATACATCTAAACATGAATTCGATGTGTAAGTACACTTATTCATATTAATTATTTTCTTCATTGCTTAACAGGTTTCACCTTCATTCTCACATGAATTTGTCCAACATCATATTCTAGGCATTAGATGTCACTGTGCTTTTTTCTGCTAAAATACTGGTTTTCAAGAGCAGGTTTTTTTCCTTCATGCAGACATTTCATAAATCACTTAATTCTCCTTTGGATAAATTAAGAAATATGATATTTTAAATTGTTTGATATAAATCGTGTTTTCCAGACTATACATCATCCAACCAGGTAAATCCAGAGCACTTCCCTGTAACATTTCCCTCAACTTAAAAATACACGTTTGCACCACTTTTTAACTTTTATTTAAACAAACTCAAGATTTCACTGGATTCTAGTCATCCCAACTCTGCAACGGTGTTCTCTTTATTAAGCAGGAACATTGAAGTTAGCATTTTTCAAAATGGAAAAGCCTAGTTACTTAGTTTAACCTTACTATTGACCAGAAATTCCATGAACTCATGATAACTGAATTTGGATTTACTTCCTGAACATCTTCCAGAATCTGTTCAAATTCCTCTCCACCTCTCAGCAACATTTTTGTTTTTCCCTTTCTCCACCATTCCTTTGAATACTTACCTGAACTCTGGCACTGCTTCTTGCACCACCGCTGCTCCAGAGATCTACTCTTTAATGAGTCCCATCAAGTGACACTTACGCAGAAATTGGTTTTCCTAGTCTTACCCACCCCAAGGCAACATATCACCCAGCTGCTGCGTCTGGTCCTTTTGTGGTCTCTACTCTTGGGGTTCACCTTTACTGCTCTCTCCGTGACTGTTATCATCAGTTCTTCCTAGGACTGCTTTTAAGGAAGGTAAGAGCTTTTTGTTCTCTCCCTCATAAATTTACCCAGATTTTTCCTGTTTAATTATTCAGCTTTTGGGGATCCTTCAATTTTCAACTAATCAGCCTGCCTATGCAGTTAGCCTTGATGGATAACAGGTCAGAAACTGTCAGTCCTAGGCAGGAATCCTCACTCTTTCTCCAGCTGAGAATGTTTGTCCCATTCACCACTGAGCCGTCCCAGAGAATAAGCACGCTGCAAACTGCAGCCAAACCCCATTTCCTACATGCTGCACTCCTACTCTTTCCTCCACACCAGGCAAGAAATATGTGTGTTTACCTCTCTCTTCTATCCATGGAACAGTTCACAAGAAAACTTCTAGCAGAAAATCTTATTTGTTCAGCCCTCTCATCACTGCTGGGATGAGCAGAATTGCAAGCAGGTACCTAATGATGTCGAGGGAGAAAATAAATTTAGGTACATTAGAAAATAATGACTTGGATGGATCTTTAACAACTTTTGAAAAATATGTCTAAAGGAAATCTAATTTTATTGCTAAATTAATTTTAGTGAAATGCTTCTGGAGAGCATGCTTCAGGAATTTTATATAAGTTATATTTATCCCACTAGTGAGGATTATCTGACTTTTTATAAGCTAATCCTCTTGAGTGGTATGCCTCAATCCTATGAGAAGGCATGTAATATTTTACATTACAAGTGTTTTAATTTTATCTTCATTAATTTCCAGCATGACACTTTAAACACATATAAGAATTTCCATACAAGGGCAGACAGCAATCCAAGTGCAACTTTCACGGGCTTTTGGTAATTATTTTCCATTATCATGCAATAGCATCTAGTATTTTTGAACAATTCCTTTGTTTTCACTCTTATTCCCATTGCCTCTTATTTCACAGGCCATCCCCATTTTTTCATGTCTTGGCAAGTATCAGCTGCAAGAGTGATTCACCTTCTGATGATTTTTTTTTTTGTCTCACTAGAACAATCAAGAGAAGAGAAAGCAGTGCTTTCGTATTTATATCGAATTGTGTTTATAGAGGGTGGCCAATTCTGCCCTTAACATGGGTGCACAGCCCTTCCTGTGAACTCAGGAGACTGGGTTTCACCTGAAGGTATTCTGCCCTTAACACAGTGATCTTTTTTGCCTTGCACAAGGAAATGGGTATTTTTATCCCTACAAAAAGGAGGTAGTTCTTCCTTCATTGCAGCAGCTGTGGATTTGTAAATGTATAGCAGATACTCACTGAAAAGCCATAGCTGGGACCTGATATATGATTTTGAATAATCATGGTGCCTTTATAAGGATATAAAGAATTGTCTGCCGTGGTAATTTTTCCAATGTGTCCATTTGCATAAAGGAAACATTGCAGCTTTTAAAATACTCATGATTACACTAGTATAACCCACTAATTTTCCTCGAATAGGCTGATAATATTTATCAAAGGGATCACAAGTGCGAGTAGGCAGTAAGGCAGACCACGAGAAAGTCACTAAATTTCAGGAAGAAGCGATATTACACACTGTGCGTTTGCACAAATGGCAAGTCACAGTTCCAAACTGGAATCTCCCTGAAGTTATTAGTATTGAGTCAATAGGAAGTTTGGCAAACCTGGATCACACAGGTGAGAAAGAAACGGTACTTTATTGTCCCATGGGTTCTTCTGCGTAGAGCAAAAGAGACATAGCTTTGCACCTGATGAACATCCACCACTTCGGCTGCACTTCTCCACCCGTTTTTCTCCCTGAAACCGTGCTGTGCCTCTTGAGACAAAGAGACCGGTTTATGCAGATGGCCAGTGTATGATTTTTATGCTCTGCTTAAGTCTCGCTAGTACTATCACAAGGCTTAAGGGACATTTAAATCGCACATAGACTTCTGCTGGCTTTCCACAGACAGGAGTTCCAAAAGAGAGAAAACTCTGAAAAGACATGCATCGCATTATATGTCCCTTATACTAATTACAGTATGTTCTAGAGTTTCAGTGGTTCCTTTACATCTAGGTGCACTGGACGCCAATGGAGGCCATGTCAAAACTCAATTTGGGCTACAGCACTGAAGTCACAGATGAGGACACCGAAAGCCACAGAGAAGTAAAATACCACCACTGGCATGTCTCAGTCAGTAGAAACACTACTGAATTTTATAGACAGCTGTTTCTGTTTATTCATAATGCTGCAAAGGGTATTTTATCTACCTAATAAAGGTTTACAAGAGAATACCATTATCCATTTATATCATACAACAGCATCATTTACTTCTGGAGAATTCCTTTGTGTTGAATGAAAACTCAACTACTTCCTATAGAAGCTTCTCAGTGTATTTCTCTTTAGAGACACTTTCCTTCTTTTCTGTTCTTGCAGATGCAGGTCTGAGAGAAACGGAGCAATTTTCTCTTCCCTAACTTGAACAGCATTGCAAAGAGCCTGTCCTCATCAGGATGTGAAAATGTTCCAATTGCATCTGTATCTCTCGCTGCTCTCTACACCACTGTCCTTCAGAGAGAGACACAAATCCTCCCAGTGTTCCTGAGCAATACATTTTGCATTTGGAGTTCTGACTTGGCTGACACTTTTTAAAATATATATATATGTATTCAGAGTCAGAAAACTCCCCGGTGACTATTACACAGCTGCAGATGCTGAAGGGCACAAATTATTCCTGCTAAGGTCAACATTACCTTACACTAAAAAATTGTCTTCCTGACCATTCATTCTTTCTTGACTTCCACACTGTGAACAAGTGATGAATTTTTATGATTTCACCACCAACCATTGGTCATATTATGTACCTCTTGGGGAGGAGAAGTGAGGAGGTGGAAAGAGGTCCCAACCCACACATAGACACCTAAAGATCTGTCCTCCTTTGTTTCATAAGATGACATTAAACCAGATGAGCCAAAATTTCGTTTGGAAGCTGTTACAGGACTTAATAATAGTCAATGTAAGTGAGCCACAGAATGAATCTTATGAACGGGATGGAAGGATGTATTCTGACAGCCCAAATTTAAACTCATATTCAAAGTCTACTGTTTCCTACTGGCTAGCCAGTTTGGAAGGCACGGAGCCAAGCAACGGATCCGAGACCTATGTGGAAGTTAGTTAGGCAATTTTAATATCGCCCAGAGCTGCTTAGCAGTAAGTGAAATTCCCCAAGCGGAACCTGTGTGGAGGATAGACATTCTGTTTCATGAAGGAATATGCTACTTTAAAATATGATTAAATTCAGATGTGGGATGAAAGACAGAAAAATTAGAAGTTCTTCATGACTTTCCCTTAACCAACTGAAATACTATATTCACCTACATTGAAAAATTTTAGCTTGGTTATTGCAATACTGAAAGCAGCATAAATTTAAAGGATCTCCACTTCAAAACCGAAAGCTTACACATTGCAAACTTTGTAAGAATCCCTTCTTACTTTTTCCTTCTGCTCCATATTCTCCTTAAAATTGATACCATTGCATCAAATGTTTTTATTTCAACTAAGGAGCATTTTGCAAGAGAAAAATTATTCCCTCAAAGATTTTCCTATTAGCTTTACCCACTTACTAGTGCACGCACTTCGTTCCCCAACAGAAGACAAAGGAACAAAGAATTTGCTGTTGTTTAATACTGTATTAAAAGTGCTCAGATACTGTAATACCAGAAAAGACGTAGAATGGAACAGAATTCACAGGCTGCAGGCAAGAACTTTCTCCCCTTTTGTCAAAGCAGGCAGCATGTAGAGTCTGGCCCTAATCAGATTAGGTTGTGCATATTTATAGACATCTGAAGACCATAAAGAAAGACTCCCAATTAAAAGATACTCTGGATTTGCTTCTGCAAGAGTTGCAGAAAAACATGGCGATTAGCATTTCCATTAGGGACTGTGATTTGGCATAAACCAGGCTTGTTGAACTGGGTCCTCTGTAAATTTATTTTCTACCAGAACATATCCCTGCGTTCTGTTCAGACACATTGAAAAAACATGTCATATTTGATCTGGTTGTACGAAGTTACACAATGCCATGTCACCGCATGTAATGTAACGCACATTCAAGAAAAACTCTCTTTTCCATTATGGGCAGGAGTAAATTACAGATAGGAGTTTACCATAATTAACCACAAACTGGCAATAAGGCCTATTTTCTGTCTTTCTAGATTAATATCAAGTTAACTAAGCCCTTCTCAAGCTTACTTTTAAAAGTAGTTAAAAATACCATAAAAGATATTTAATCAGTTCTATGGATAAATATGCTGTGTGAACCTTCCAAGCTATTTGGAAAAGAGAGTGAATCCAAGATGCTGGGTAGGTGTAGCCTGTTTGGTAAATAGTCTACGCCCGACTAAAGTTTCTCATTAAAAAGTTTAACTTCTTTTTTTCTGACCAGTTTTTCCTCAATTAAGATCTGTGCTGTTGTTACCTCTTAACAATAACACGAGCCTGAACTCATGACCAGCAGCTGCCCACAATGTGTCTTTTACAGCTGAAATCACTTCATCATTTATTATTCCAAAAGACTAAATAAGGGCAGGCATTTTCCTAAAGAATCGATTTTTAAGGGCTCAGTATCAATCAGTTCTTTTTGCCTTTGATCCTCAGTAATCAGGGAGCCCAACATTTATAGAATTCAATATGTAGCCCATTTAAAGATATTCTAGACTTTCTGCTGCTCCCATGAACCACCTATTTGCTTTAGACAATCAGCAAACTTTTTATTAACAGGACGCTTTATCAGCATACAAGACAAACTCACGGCAGTGTTTCTCTGAGACAGATCTAGAAAAGTAAGCACTCTAATTGGGCCATTTGCATTTTAATATTCCTGCAGCAGCTCTGATTAGCAATACTTTGTTAAAGCACAGATGCTGAGCCTTCCCTGTGCAAGTCTCCGCTGTCACTTATCACACCTGGGCTCCATCCCTGGTGCCGCAATCATCGCTTCTGCCTTGTGCTTGTCCCCGAGCCCTTGCAGGAGCTCTGCCTGGCTCCAGAAACACCAAACTGGCTGCTGCACGTCTGACCTTCTGCATGTGCACAGCTTAATTTTTGCCTGCTGGAGCATAACAGAGATCTGATTCATCTGCAAATCACATCCGTACATTTCTGGGTTCAAGCACTGGAGAAATTCCAATTAATGTTTTTTGTAATATTTTTTGTGGACAAGTTTAGCAATCAATCCAATCCTTTAAAACGGTACCTTTCCAAATCCATTCACGTCATATTTTCCTGTTGTAAAGTGTACTTTTTCATCTCCTCAGTGTCTTTTACTCTCAATGTCCTAGTTCCAATTGCTTCTTATTTTACTTTATTAAATGAAGTAATCTCCAGCCACTATAAAATATTGGCATATGTTATTCAAATGCAACCTGTGCTATAAGCAAGAACCAGAATCTCAGAAAAGCAGCTGTATCTGTATGAACGTTTCACTTTGGAAGATGCACCTTGGCTGTCCTGGGATGTGCTCAAGTTGGGAGAGGAGGAATAGGGACGTATTTATTGTCAGAATACAGACAGAATCCTACAGAGGAAAAGTCCTGCAGACATTTTTTTAAAAGTCTTACTTGAAAAAAACCCCTTAAACCGTGGACTTCCCCATCATCATCATAATCATTATTATTACTGGAATTACTGTTCTGGGTACGCCTTAGGAAGGAAGTACATGTGATCATACACAAAACCTGCAGACTGCTGGGTTGTACAGGGTGGGGAAACCACCTGCTCACAACACAAAAAGACTTTGCTATCATATATAGTAAAACAAGATGCTGTTAGTGCCTTGGAGGATCCGCCTTTTCATTGCTGAATCCTGTTATGACACTGTTCCTCATGTAATTCTCACTCAGGCTAAGAAGACATGATTTCAAGTCATATTAAGGCTATAATGAAGGTGGGAAAAGAACTGGAAGTAGTGCCATAAAGCTCCACTGGTTTTGTGGGCCTTAAGCCCTGTGGCTAGTTGTGCTGTGGGACGCAACTCAGAATACAATGAATTCGTTAAACTGATAATTCTTCTGGCCAGTTTTGATACAAGAATTGAGCACCGTCACAGCCATTAAAATAATGAAAATTTAGTACTGACCTGAAATAAAATATGTGAAATACGCACCAAATATCGATCTCCCTTTATATTACCGAAAACATTTTTTAATATACTGCTTATTTTTTTTCTTTTTTAAAAAGAAGCACTCACTTTTTAAGAAGTTCACAGAAAATCAGCAGAAAGCGGGTAACTGGTTGGACTCTGTCCCAACTTGTTCTCACCAGAACACCAAGAGCATAAATCAATGTCCATAAATCTGCCCCCCCTTCCTGAGTTCAACTTCATCAATAACAAAAATACAGCTTCAACCTGAGTTTGAGCCCTATGGGCATCTCTAGCATCTCTCCATAACCTGTGGATTCACAGCAATGATTTCCCATTTCTTTTATATTCAGTTGGAATAAGTAGGCCAAAGCAAGCCAAGTAATTTTCTGCAGGATCCTCAACGCTGTGATGGGATGGGTTTGCCATTCTGTTGCTTTCTGGTTTAGGTGTGTTTATGTACTGGGCACGTTTCATAGACATCGAACTACCTCAGAGTGAAGACTTATCCTTCTGATAATGAATCTTCCCAGAGGAGGCTAGCTTGGAGATTTAGAAGCAAATTTTTGTGACTGAATCATCATCATTCAGCTGTTCTCTTTTAAAAATAATTTCATTATATAAACAATTAAGTACGATTATATGGATTTAGAAAGCTTTTACTCTAACTTTCTCTTGCAGTGACAAGTTATAACATAAGCTTTAACACCACTTCTGACAAGACTGTGCCTAGACAAACACTTTTCTTTGGTTACCACAATCCCTTGGGTCCATACCCGTGGTGCTACAACACCATCTGAACTGATGAAATCTGGTGGGACACAAGAACAGAGAGCATGGATGTGTCAGAAACATCACCTCTTCTCTGGCTAAAGACTGATTCCAGTCCTACATCTGAAAGAACACCATCAAACAACTCCTTTGGAGCAGCATCCTCTGGAAAGCACGATGGAGACAGCACCCAGCCTGATGTGGGAGTGGGCTGCTCCCCCCAGGCTGGCCGTGGCCATCAGCCTTCCATCCAGAGAGAAAGCTCTTCATCCAAAAAGCCAAACTCTGCTCAACTTTGCTTCATAAGCCAAAGACCAAAACACATCAGTAATATGTTCCTGATTTGGGATGTTTTGTAACAGGCTCACCAGGAGCAGAATTAAGGGGAACTTGCACAGGCAGTCACATTTACACATTTACTGGGGTCTAGGAACGTCTCTCCCTTGCCAGTTTGACCACTCTGTGTTTCTCCTCTTCCAGCCTGAAGAACTTGCTAAAAGTTGATTCAAATGGTTTGACGTCTGCAAAAATATTTAAGTGACTAAAATAAAGTATTTTCATAAATACTTCCAGACTGAAGGCTTGTTCTCTCTGACTTCAGCTGAAAGTTCTTTTCTAAAAAAAAACCCCTGTACCTAAATTAATTTCTGTAGCTTCCTTCTGGAGAAAGAGAAAAAAAAAACAATCTCACAACACACATCTGTGTAAGTTACTGAACTAAGTTTGAGAGAAGTCCTCCAGCGGACAACAGCTGCTTTCTCTCCCCTCTTTTTATATTTAATATCACAGTATGTAACCTTAACAGCTGTATTTACTACAAATTCCCTGTGAGTTTTTTGGGTCATTCACTTTCTAAAAGCATAACCCAGAAATGCACACTCAGGGCGTTAATGCTCATATGCCGTCACCCTGGCTTGACTCACATGCATAATGGCTCCTTGGGTGATTAGCAGTTTTCATCATCAGGTCCTACACGATTTAAAAAAAAACCTTAATGGCACTAAAAATATTAGGAGTCGGCTACTTCATACTAATGACTTGTTAATGTAACATTAT
This sequence comes from Rissa tridactyla, assembly GCF_028500815.1. Lineage (NCBI taxonomy): Eukaryota > Metazoa > Chordata > Aves > Charadriiformes > Laridae > Rissa > Rissa tridactyla. Next base: position 66,255,222 of record NC_071471.1, read on the forward strand.
TGCTAGTGCTTTAACTACTGTTGTCCTTATATGCTGCACTGCGTTCATGAAGGACTTCGGGAAAAAAGAGAGTATGGTGCTGAGACTTACTGCATTAAGAGATCGGTTTAACAGATTGTTTAGTTTTGGTAATATAATTTGACATCTAAACATAAGCTGAGAGGGATCTCCCACAAAACCTTTGATAATATGATTCATTGTCAAATGTTTGTTTTGCCTATCTGGTACTCATTAATTAATTCTTTTTAATATATCTTGGATTTACTGATTTGGAAAAAGAGAATTATTCTTATTGATGTTGCTAAAATATCCAGGTGGCTTGAATTTCACCAACTAGATGGTATAATCTAGCACATTTGTGTAGACCTAATCAAATCTCTACTAACAGATGTGAAGAGCCCAGCATGGGAGCAAATGTTTGTGTCTATATGATAATTAAATTACCTCAATAAAGAGAATAAATGAACAATGATGACTATAGTTTTTTTAAACCTAGGTTATCTTCCTCATGCACAGCCTCTATTAACCCCTTTAGCAATTGGCAAAGCTTGAAATTTTTCAGAATGAACCGTGTTTTTCAGGTAGTGCCTTTGATTTAATCTACCAACCAGGCAATATGACTAACTTGCTTATAGAATTCCTACGCATCACCATTAACTGAAATCAAATAAATAGTAAGTTCTACTTACTTCAAACAAGATTCAAGATATGTTGTGTACAGTGTATTTCATTTCACGTAAACCGTTCAGAACACATCAGTCTGTGTTTTAGTTTCTCTTTTAGTTCTCCCATTCTTGGGGAATTGAGTTGATTATTATCACAGCATTCTTAAACATCTTTGTCCAGATTTTAATGTGCTCAGATGCCTTAACAAACAGGCCCTTCATATGAGCTGGATGTAGCTGTATGAGCATTTTTGAGAGCCCTGAGGTTCACTAGAGTGAACCATGTGCTCCTAAGCACCTTCAAAATCTGGACCTCTAAATCCAGTTTGCCCCACAACCGGAGAACTTTATTTGAATGCCTATAAAGTACAACAAAAACCCCTCTTGTAACCCCTCACTGAACAATCATTTCCCTATAATGCACTTCAGGGAGACCTATAAAAACAAGCTTCATGCGATAAAAAGATATTTTAAACGTATCTTTGTTTTAAAGGTGGCCTTGTGGAAGTGAGATGCTTCCACAAGAAAGGGAAGCTAGCCCTTAGCAGCGGTATTGCTTAGATATCATTAAGCAGGCCAAGTTGCAGCTGGAGTTCAAATCACTTCTGACCATGTTTTTGCTACAAACAGGGGAACAGTTCTTCCTCTGTTCACTCCACGGCATGCTCTGACCTTGCTGGAGGCTAAGTAATGTCACCAGCTGCATGTGTAACATGGTCACTGGTGATGAAAAGTGAACCAGTGTAGCTCGCCTAGGGATGCAACCCCTTTTAACATATCTAACATTCTTGCAGGTGTGGTGGCTTTATTTGTGTGTTTTACTCTGTTTGTTTATTTGCCTGGCTAACTAACTCATGTCCTCTTGCCCACTGCAGATAGAGCCTTCTGATTCAACATTCCTGGAACTTTGAGTGTTTAGGATATAGATTGTTTCCAGTCTCAGGATGTAAAAGACATGGGATAGAAGCAAGAGAGATTAGGGCTCTTTTCCTCAAAGTTAAACAACTGGATTGGTTTTCAGGCAATGGGGCCCTGAAATAGCTAAATAAAAATAGTTCTGCACTTACAAGGAATTCACAGATTGTATTTCTAGAAGGTCTGACCGAGAAGCTGATATGACCAGCAGCACTTGGGAATAGCCCGAACACATAAAACAGTTACCTCCTGGTGTCATAAAGAGATCTTTAGTCAGCCGAAGTGATGCAGCAGTGGGGCTGGAGTCATTTGGGAGGCTAATTATATCCTCTCCGTATTTAAATGAATCTTTCTACTGATCCTTCTGTACTGTGGGAGAGAAACAAAGTAAGGAAACGGGCCAGTCACTGCCGGCTCCATGCATCCCAAACTACAGACTGTTTCCGAGAAGACCTGAGAAGAGAAGTTGGCTTTTACTGGATTTCATTTCACATGCAGAACAGCAGTGCAGCTGGAGCTTGGTGGAAAAGGGGCAAAAGCCACTCAAAAACCAGAAGTTGGAACAAACAAGTTCCCTTTCAGAAGCCACTGTAGTGTCATTGCTACATTTTTGATTGCTCAAGGGTTTTTATTTCCAGACAAAGTGTTGCATCTATCAGCTAGTGCCAATATTTTTCAAAGCGCTTTCTTAGCTCTCTGTCCACACTTGATTATGGGTCTGGCAGGACACAGGCATCTCCCAAAATTCAATGGCTATTGCCACGGCTGTTACAAATTCACATCTTCACCAGCTATCCACAGTGCGGGGTTATTAGTATTCCCTGTTATAAAGAACTGGATATAACCATTCAAATAAATGTTGGTTTCCTGAAAGATTGGAAGATTTCCTAAAACGTGGATTTTTGCTTTGGCATTTGAGGTCCACCTGCGTGGGTTATTTCTGGTGGAATTGGTTTTTCTCCTCTGCTATGGTTTCCCCCGACTGTGCACATCCCACAAAGGCATCATTGTATAAATGCTTCTGCTTCCTCTTTCCCGTGCTAAAGGCAGTGAAGAACTGAGTCCATACCCGTACTCCAGACCACGAGGCAGTGCCTATGCCCACAGCTTACTCCAGCCCCGTGTGCCAGAAGGATGTTACTACATCTTTCAGCCACACACCACAGACTCAAGGTTGGCTAAACATGAGCTCCAGAGCCCAAATTTTTGTAGCCTGGGCACCGTGAGCCAGCAGCCCCAGCCAGAGACCTGATGCTCCCCTTTGTGCTCTGCAAACATCAAAAGTAGCCAGGACTGAAGTCCCAGTCAAAAACATTTTCTAAACACTCATATTCACATGGAAGTCAGTCTCTGCTGCTGAAAGTCCACATACTAACTCTACCAACCAATTTCACTCTTTTCAATCTGTGTAGCTCTAATAGGAATATGTCAGCAACTATTTCCTCCTTGTCTACGTATTCAAATCAGGACCTGATAATGGAAAGGTTATTACCTTTTGAAATATTCCCTGCAAGGAAGGATTTGGGGAAGTTTATTCCAATTAGATTTCTCTCTTCCACATACTAGGTCCAGAACACTTGTGGAGCTGTTTTGGCATGGAAGTTTGCTGAGGCAGGGCCTACATTTCCTTCATTCCTATTTGTGCCTCCTATTTCATAGCCTTGATCATTAACAGTAACTCCTGTCGGCACTGCGACCATCCCAGGCCCTTTCCTGAAGGATCATGTTGTGGAACAGCAGAGCTAAGCAAACAGGGTCGCAGGGGCTGGAAGAGCCCGTGGGAGCATCGCACCCATGGAATGGTGTCCACTTCTCAGGGCAGACGTGTCCAGACTGCATCCCAACCAAAGGTCAAGGCAAGATATGGATCCGGAAAGAAACCCAGGCTAAGCAGGAAGGGTGCTGGGATGTGTTCCAACAAATCCCCAAGTCTAAGAAGTGCATTTTGGGATGCAATTGAAGCAGATACATGGCCAGATGCTTTTTGAGCATCAACTCCCTTTCTCATCTTCTGCAGTCATTTCAGTGACTTGCTTCAAATTTCTCAGATGCGTTTTTATCTTTTCACTTCCCTCCTCTCTACTTTCATCCAGCTTTTTGTTGTCATGAAGACTCTGAGAAGTATTTCAATGTGAGAAAGCTGGCTGCTTTTTTCCTCTTTTACTCTTCTAAGGGTTGCCTATGAATCACTCTCTGTTTTCCTTAACTACCTTTTACGGTTCCTCATTGTGCAACCAGGTTTTAGCCCAGTTTTTCATAAACAGGTCTGCGTTACACAAGTGGGATTTTTTTTTAAAGTGGAAACAGGCGTAGTAATTTGTAAATATGCTTTGGTTGAAAAGGAGTTAAAAATACAGTCAAAGAGACTTTGCTTCCCTTCTTTCTCCCATGGTTCATGACCTTTGCTTTTTTCAACTTCCTCAATTTAGTTTCAGTAAATTGTCACAGAATGGCACAACACCTGCCTTGGGTACTTGAGAAATTGACTTTTCCTGCAAATTACCCTGATCAGTGACCTTGTCTGGCTACTAAAGGGGTTTGCAGAAGCAGCATAGCTTTATGTGTGGCCATCTTCCATCTTCTGATTGGTATTTAGCCCTTTGAAGTTCACTTATCTCCTTAATGTGCAGCTACTTTTTGGGGGGAAAAAAAGAAGAAAAAAAAAAGGAAAAAAAAGGCCAAGATACACTTGTCATCTCTGAAACCAAACTACCATCACTAAGACAAACTGTGCTCCGTCTCAGAAGGTACACAGAGCAATGTAAGCTGAAAGGCTCCACAGATCCCCCTTTTCAGGAAAATGTGTAGGATTTCTTTTTGTCTTTAGCTGATAAATGTTCAGATACTGGCTGATGTCATTGCAGCAGAGTGGTGTTTACTAGAAAGGATATAACAAGGCTGACCTTTCCTTCCTTTCTTTAAAAAAAAAAATACCCAAATCTGTTGTAAAAAGTCACTATTCTGAGAAAAAGCAAAAATCTGCTCCTCCAAATACTGCACAAGTGTTGGGGCAGAGGTTACTTCTGGAAACCTAAAATGTGAAATTCTTTTTTATGCTGAAGCTTTGATTTCACAGTGCAATGTAGAGGGGTTATTTGTTTAATTAATTATTAATTGCTCTGGCAGCTAACAGGTGCCAGGTCTCAAGTGCGTTCCCTGGGGCAAGCAGCCCAAGGGGAAGCGTGATTCACAGCAACCTTGAGCAAATTGGCCCAGGAGAAAGTTCTGGAGCTACTTCCCATGTCCTTGTCAAATATCAAAGAAAAACAGTTAAAATGTAAACTTATATTAAGCATTGTACTTAATTCTGACAAGCTTTTAGGATCGAATTGCAGACTTTAGTCAACAAAGGGGAATTAGTCGGGGCTCTTCAATGGGGCTGGGGGGTGGGAGAGCTGTTTGAGAGCTATATGCGTAGCTCTCATCTTATTTTTCACATCTGTTCTGTTTAATTTAGCTAAGCACTTTGAGTCACAACTTGTGGCTGAAAACTCGAATCCTATTTTACCTGGGACTCCAACTGATATTCTAGATCTTAGAAGGAAATTAAAAAATGCCTGAAAGATTACATTATCTAATAAATTTCCTTCACCCCACTCTCTTTATTTTTGCAACTGGTGAAGATTTATTGCTTAATTGCAATTTAAGAAAAATTTTAATACAGTCAAATGCAAATTCTCTTTGAATGCGTAGGAGGATTTTTCTTCCTTCTTTTCCCCTTATTTTGAAAAAAAGGCTAACGGAGAAAAGCCCACAAATAAGTTTTGGGTAAGGAAAAAATAGCAGAGAACTGTTTTCTTTATTTATATTGCTGTCCTTACCCTGTCTTGCCTGATCCCCTCTCAAGATTTGCGATTTTAACCTTCTAACACCATTCTGAACTGCGGAAATATTACCCTTGTTTTAGAGAGAGGGAAATTAAGACAGAGAGCCGATAACGTAAGAGGTCCGTGACCATGGACACACTGTGTTTTTGGATCATAAATGATCTTCAATCTGCTGAGCCCCCGGAAGGGCACGAGCGCAGTGGCTGTGTGAACAAACAGTCTCCATCATTCCTCGTGCGAGGATCCACACTCCACTATGGAGCACTAGGAGAGCACCATGGCACCACATGCTCCTCCATCAGATCCCTCCTTGCCACTCGCCTCTGCCACGGCACTCCCTGGACACCGGGGAATTTGCTGGGTGCTGCTGGCTCTGCCACTAACACTGTTTTTCCCCCTGTTATCTCACTTTTCTCTGGGTGGTTCTACCCACTGCCCCTCACCGTAGCCTCAGGGCATACCTTATCTTTTTTCGGGCTGGACACAGCCTCTGCCTGAACCGGACAGAGGCCCCCAGTGTTACGGCTAATGGAAGCTAATGAGAATAACAAACCACAGTGACACAGGGCTCCTCTGCTATTAGAGAGGGCAGAGAGATGAAAGAGTATAAGGTAAGTGAGCCCAAAATCCTGATGCATTTAGATCACAGGGATTTAGCTGTGATCTCCCTTGCCCCAGGGTCAGGTACGGCGCGTGAGTTATCCATGATCTCTGTCACTGCAAATGGGACTGGACCAGACTGGAAGCCACATCCAGCCCCACCGGTTTGGCTCTGCACCCTCGGCGCCCGAATCACAGTGCAGAGACATCAGGGCTGCGATGCCGTACTCCATTGGGCACCGCAGCCAGGCCCTGGCAACTTTAAGCTGTTTTTAAAATTTGGCTGAGCGGTTTAGCTCAATGTGCTGTTGGTTTGACCAGGTTGACAAGCAAACAAATGCCAGTACAAACGCAGGCTCGGGCACAGAACTTTGCTCATCAAGTAGCTCAGTTTGAGAGAGAATCATTGGTAGTTCCTCATTTTCTCACAACAGAGATCAGCCTGTTCAGAAAATCAGTACCCAACACCATGTTTTACCATAAATTAGAACAATTAAAACACAAATCACATCTTGAATCTGTTAACTTTCAGATAAGTATAATTAGACCCCAAAATGCTTTAAGTGGTGTTTACGCATTTATTTACCAAAAGACAATTATTTAAACAAAGAAACATTTCCAGTTAATTGATAGAAAGATATGAGAAAATGCAATTAATCATCATTAGAGTACGCAGCCCTTTATTGTTCAATGGCACGTAGCTGTGGGAACTGCTGGCTGTGACACCACTCCTGTCTCTAGGACTTGGTCTAGGACAAGGGAGGTGGTGGCTGTGCACTGCTGCGGACTTACCGTAGGGTGCTGGCCCTTTCCCATCCAGCATGCCCCAAAAAAGTATGGCTGCTGCAGTCTTGCTCAGGAGAGCCGGGGAGACGACTGACAGTGGGGACCACGGTGTATCAGAAGAGCTGTGTCCAAGGGAAGGGTTCCCCCTACTTTGGGTCCAGCTCCAGTGGACCTGTGCAGAGCTGCAGACAGCTCCTCCTTGAAACCATTAACTACACAAGGAAGGTCTTTTCCTCAGCCCCATACTGACAAACAGGGGAGACAAAAATGACTCCGTGCAAACAAATCCGGTGGAAAGCAGAAGAAATCATACACGCCAATAGAATTACACCAGCAAGGGAAGAAGAAAGAAGCCCTATATCCTTAAGCTATTTGACTCTCCAAAGCACAATACAACAATATTACCTTTTGTATGATAAGAGAGCTTTTTATTCCAGTATGATGTGAAGTAGCTTTGCTTGAAAGATTTCTTCTGTGTTTTCAAAAATCCTTCTGGTTTCCCAGAGGGAAAATGGGGATTACACCAGTAAACCCTGAGCAAGCATGCCCATTGCAGGAACATTTATTCAGTACAGAACCAACACTGGTGATTTCCTTAATTGCAGCAACTCAGACAATTACTTTTCGTTTCTCAGAATGCCTTTTAGAGCTAGAAGAGCTGCCTCCTGTAAGACAGGAACCTTTATAAGTTTTGGGTTTTATCCTCCAAACTACTTGTGAAGGATCGAGACAACTTTCTCCACTGTTCAGAAATAACTTGCAAGAAAACTTACGCTCCAAAATTCAAAACTACTACCATTTTGCTGTCATAAACCTACTTTGTTCTTAATTGGTTGGGATTCCAAAAGTAGAAAATTCAAAATCTCTACGAAGACCCATGAAATTTCAGCTGTTTTCATCATTGTGGTTGAATTCCATTAATCACAATATCTAAGTATGAAATGTCTTGTTCTTTGTTCAGCTGTAGATGTACAGGCCTTGCAAAATACACTGTTGAAAACAAGGCGATGAAATTGTGGTATGGATGGTAATAAACTCTAATTTCTCTAAATTTCTGTTGGATTAAAACAGGATACATCCACAAATTTGTAGATAATTGTGGTCTCTGAGATACTCTTCTACTTTTTGCAAGGTCAAGAACTACAGGAAATAGTGATTCCTGGCAAAATTCTATCCTGAAGGATTATATCTAATTTACCTAATTTCTTCTTTCCCCCCTGCCTCCAGTCCTACTCCTCTTTACCATGGGATTAAATGCTATGAGTTACTGTGCTGTAGCTACTACCGATGCTGTTGTGTTTCACGCCAGGGAAAGCTCCCATATCAATACAGAGAGGGGCAGTTCCCTCCACAAGAGCAGGGTATGCAGAAAGCACTCAAGCTGGTGAGACCTTCTGGAAGTCATGACTATCCAAGACACCTAAGCTGTTTTAGGAAAGACAAAGCTTTTCAAGAGGATAACAAGAATAAATTTTCCCACTAATGCTGAAGAATCCATCCATGCAGGAACTAACTACTATATGTCAGCACAACTGTGCAGAATATTGACGTGTGAAAGCAGCACTCACAGAGTGATCTACACATCGCACTAGGGCACTCATAGTCTTTTATAGTGGGAGACACAAAATCATGTTTCACTAGGTTCTGACTGGTTCATGGATTGCTTCATTTCTGGAAATAAATTCCATTTCCTTATTCTTTTTTTTTCCTTTGTTTCTTCTCAAGATCTAGTCTTTAGTCTTGGGTCTCTTGACACACCAGTTAGTCTCACATCTCTAGCAACAACCTCCTTACAGTACAGATGATCCATAAATCACACTTAGAAAGCAGCAGCACCCAAGACAACATTTCTATAGCAAGCTTTTTCCTTCAGGAAAAACCCTTCAGGATTCTTTCATCTGAGAGACAAAACAGATCTCTAAGCCTTTAGTTGAAAAACAGATACCTGGTCTGGCAGTAAAAGGCTTATTAATGCTCCAGAAGGAATAAAACCAATTTACCTAGCTGATAAACTGCAACAAGATCTCGGTAACGGAGACGACTGCCTGAGCAGCCAGAGTGGGGTACCAGGCTCTGCACAGGATGGAGCTCTCGCCATGATCACTTCCACTCCACACCTACACTCTAGTAATGAAAAAAAGAAACCACAGATAAAAGCTTTGGCCCGTCCTCCAGTTCAGCAAGTGGTAAATGAGCTGGTAATAGTTAGACAGAAAAGGAGGAGGAACTGAAATGCATTAGTAGTATTTGATGTGAAAAGTTTGATATAATAAAAAATTATGCTTTTTGTCATACAAATGCAGCTTTCCATAAACAGCCCCAAGAATAGGAAGCACATTGTTCAGATTTCCTGCTTTTCCTGGGTTTAGATGATCTGGTTTTGCTTTTTATTAAACACAAAAGATTATTCTTAGGAGTACAAGCTATTTTCACGCATAAGCAGTAAAGAAGAGGGCCCCTGTATATTCAGTGCCTGGGAAGAGGTGCAGTAAAACATGAACTAGATTAATTCTACATACTGCTTCAAAATTATTGATGTTACATTGCCACAGAGTTCTTGTGACTTACATGAACATCTTAATCACTAAACTAATCGAGGACTTAAGTCCTTCCCATTTCTTCAGTTCTTTCATCCTCAAGAAGCATATTTCTGCAGCTGTGGATCAGTCAGGCCTGAGCCTTTTATTAGGTGCATCATTTGTGCAGTCTACGTTTCATTTATACCTCACATTCTTCTTTCTCTTTTCCCTTTTCCTTTTAAAGCCAGACCATCTTTACTCATTTCTCTTTAGCTATTTTTAATTTGCTTTTTCTGACCTGGAACAAAAAGCACTAAAAGAAAACAAACCTAGACAGTCCTGCAATATCACCATTGAGAAAAACAAAAATGAAAAGCAAAACATGATATGAACCAAGGATTGCTTAAAACCTGTAATAAGGGGTGTTTGTTAAGCAAGGAGAAAGATACAGCAAGAGATGATTGAAAATTTACAGTCCTATATACAAGTCTTCTTTCTCTGATGCAGACCATGCTGCTAATTTTACTTATTTTGAGAAAAACATGAATATTCTGTCTGTCTAGCTCCTGCTGACTTAGTCTTAATGGGACCAGGAGCTACCACTTTCCCCTCTGCTTTATCACACTCGACAACATTACATGTATGAAGGGACTACCCACTAAAATTGAAGGAAGTATTTGAATATATATAATCCTTGAAAACTCCTATTGTGGGCCACTTTCATCTCGTTTATACTGAAGGGCTCAGCTGATTTCAGAGTTGCCCTAGATAGAAGCCAGGATCAGAACCAGCTTCTACTACATTTGCCTGGAAAACACAAGTTGTTCTTCGAGAAAACTCATGAAAAAGATACAGGGAGGACATTCCCCCCGAGATGACTGCTGTTTGGGGAGGGACTACTAAAAATGCAAACTGAACACTTTCAGCACCTCATCCCTCAAAATATTTTTAGTTCACAATGTTCTGTGCCATGCGCATATGTATATATATAGAAAGTCCGTGTTTCAAATCTCCCAACTAAAAACACATTTTAAAAGGGGAAGGGGAATTAGGCAACGCTTTTTTTCTTTTTTTTTTTAATTAAAATATGCATAATTTTAGTGAAATAAAAAAACAGGATCATTAAGCTATATTCTAATTAAAAAGAACATTTCAGTGGACACATTTTTATCAGTCCTAGTCCCACCTGGCTATTTAACCAGAGACAAAACAAAGAATTTCTCCTTCTCTACGAAACACAAAATAGCATATAGATTTGTGGCATGTCTCTTTACAAGCTGGGTCCAGAGCAATTCCCTTCAAGGACTGTGTAAATCAACACTCACCCTGAGACGCTTAATTTATACCTGCCGTAACATTCACTTACAGACCTAGCACCCAAATAGCTACTCTCATCCTCTACACATACTTTCTTCCGAAAGATAACTAGCTCTTTCAGTAGCTTGTGTGATATATAATACCCACTACAACGTACTGGTGGAGGCTGTTTAGTTGATGAGCGGAGGCAGAGACGGATCTGGTCTCCCTCCCAGGCACTGTAATAGAATCATAGAATAGTTTGGGTTGGAAGGGACCTTTAAAGGCCATCTAGTCCAATCCCCCTGCAATGAGCAGGGACATCTCCAACTAGATCAGGTTGCTCAGAGCCCTGCCCAAGCTGACCTTGAATGTTTCCAGGGACGGGACATCGACCACCTCTCTGGGCAACCTGGGCCAGTATTTCACTACCCTCAGTGTAAAAAATGTCTTTATATCTGGTCTAAATCTACCCTCTTTTAGTTTAAAACCATTACCTTTACCATTACCTGTCCTGTTGCAACAGGCCCTGCTAAAAAGTTTGTCCCCATCTTTCCTGTAGGCCCCCTTTAGATACTGGAAGGTTGCTATAAGGTCTCCCTGGAGTCTTCTCTTCTCCAGGCTGAACAATCCTAATTCTCTCAGCCTGTCCTCATAGGAGAGGTGTATAGAATTGGTCATTTCACAAACATTAAAGACTCCACATTTACCGGCCCCAACACCACCACACAAGGAACCTTCAGTTTCTCCCTTGCAGCCCCATGACCAAGTTCTGTCTTCCTTGAGGGACCAGCCAGCCCCCTCCTCTTCTGTAAGTCATTAATATAAGCAGTTGTGGGGGACAGTCACATACGGCACTGCTCGCAGAGGAAGAGCTGTCACAAGTTGTGCGCGGCAGGTTCCTCTGCTGCCAGGGCTGGAGAAATGCTGCCATCTCCTCACTGTCACCCCCTTCCTAGAAGAGTAGGACCTGGTAAGCACATGTCTCCTGTTACATACCTTAAAGCTTCTAGACAAACTCATTGCCTTACATGAAAAGGGATACCCCTTCGTGCCCATTTTCTTAGCCGTGAGGCAGAGACGACATATCAGCCCATTGAAGTCCATGACAGAACTAAAATATAATCAGATTTCCCCAAAACTAGTTTTATTTTTCCTGTTTTCACTCCATTTTTTTTTTCCCCTGGTAAAAATAAGTTTTCCTACATTTTCTGGACTGCAGGGCAGCCTGGGCAGAGTAGCAGTTGTGACTAAGCTGCAGATACCTGGAAGATCTAGGACCATGGCACACATACACATCTGTTCATAGCTCATATTCATGTCTCAGGTTGCCCGCACAGATGGCTTCTGCTCACTGCAGTCCTGCTTCTCCCGAGACACAGAGTACCTTTCCATGTCCCTACCACAGCTAGCTACCTATGATCAATAAACCCCCCATACAATGGCACCCCTTACTATGCATGGGCCAACTTTTGGGCTGGATGTATTCACTGTTGTCCAAGAAACCTCAGATGGTATGGCAATACTAAGATAGCAGGGGCCTGCAGAGGTAACACAGCAGTGCTGAGAGGCATTTCAGAATCCAAGTGCATCTTTGCAAGAGCGTTCTCCTGACATATTTCTAGTTGTTCATCCAGTAGCACAGCAATACTCTTGATTTTCATGTATGGGACTTGCATCATTTTCCACAGCCTGGTACATTGATATTAGCTTGCTTCCCAGAACTCAGCCTGAATTTTCGGCACTGCCTCTCAGTTATGTGCCAGTATGTAGAAGACATGCCCCCAGAATTCCACTGCTAGAGTTGCTGCTCATTCCCTCCGGTGGGGATACATACATAAACTGTTATATATGACAAGCTGAGCTTGGAAAGAAATGGGATGAGAATGTAAATAAATAAAAACTAAACACAGAGCTAAATGGGGAGAATAAGGCATGTCAGAGTGAGTTCTATCCCCTGCCACACAGAAGATCTAGCATTCAGCATGAGCATTCACTCTGAAGCAGTAAGCCCTGTTGATCTTCACTGGCTTTTGAATACAAGTGCAGTTACAGCTGAAAAAGCACCTGAATAGTTGGGCTGTCACACAGAGAGATTTGGAGAACACTCCAGAAAGCATCAGCGTTAGGATTTTACCGAGATCTCCGGGGTGAGCTGGGAAGAGAGGATTCTTGTCTGGCTAGAGAAAAATACTATGTCTCTAAGCGTTGTTTTGGCGATCATATAATTACTACTTCTGTAAAGCTCACCTGACAGCTGGATCCTCTCATGATAAGAACTACACACCAAGCAACACCTGTCTTGCAAAACTCCTTGCAAAAACATGCAAGATAGATAGATAGAAAAACAAAGCCTTGCTACCTGGTTTACATACGGGAAGCATAAGCAAACCTCCAGTAGTGGGTGAGCCTCTGAATACACCTACAAGCATATTTGCTAAGATTTTTTTATAAAAAGAGACCTCTTACCTCCTTCCAGTCACAGCCCTGAAACCAGACTACAATGGACACGCAGACAATAAGCCAGTCAGCAGAAATATGGAGGCAACGTAGACGTGATGTATTGCCACTGTCAGGGAGACACCTGTGTGCAGTACCAGAGCAGCCTCAGAGTGATTGCCCATTAGATTTGTGACAAAAGTCTCAAAAGGCTAAAAATACAACAGAAAATAAATTGCCAGATCTACGCCATACACCAGCTCCCCTGTCCAGAGGGCAGGCCCAAGTCTAGGGTCACCTGAGAGTCAGCAACGGTATCCATGTGGTCTTTGAACTCTGGTTCCAGGTCAGTCTGCCCTGCAAATCCCATCTGCTCCTGCACGGGTGACACTGGGTCTTTGTAAGAAGAAGGTTGGTGGTTCTGTCTGCCCAGCATAGTCTATTTCATGTCACAACAAGGGCAGAGGAGGCAGACAAAGATTTCTGGGATAGGTGGAGAATGCTGGGGCTAGTCTGTCCTACATACTACACTTAACGACATTTGAAACCACAAGATTATCCACCCCTTGGAAATACTGACTGCTGCCACCAAAGGCAGCCCCAAGGGTGTTGCTGTGAGCAAACAACATATGGCAAAGGCAGCCTTTGGGCATGGGACTGACTGCTCCTGTGACACACACAGACACAGAGGGTCACTCTGAGTCGACCCATTTTTAGTGGACGAGAAAAGGACAAGCCTTAATAACTTTCCTAGAATAAGAATATTGCCCATAAACTAGCGTTTAACTCAAATTATGCTGGAAAGGGAGGATGAATTTGTCCCATGTCTTTCATAAAACAGCAAAAGCAACCTGCAGGTGCCTATGAGATGAACTAGGCAACAGGCCATATTTTTATATAATGAACTTCAATCAAAAATTCTGTTTCTTACTTTCCAAAGGAGAAGCAAAGAGCAACATGCTGGCCCTTGGGGCTGGGTTTTTCTTTTTGCATTGTTTTTGTCACAGATCATTAAAAAAAAATAGCTCTTACCAGACCGTTTTCAAAACCACAACATATTCTTATGCGTCACAACATATTCCTACTCTTTCCTCCCCTCTGTGACAGGTATTTAATTGAGCTAAAACTTTGTTTCTACTAAGATGCAAATTTGGAAAAACAAGATCACTGTTGCCTCAGGCTGGGTTAGGTGAAGATAAAAAAGCAACACCTGTTTTAGGTATGGCCATGTTGAAATGCAGGTATTCCTCAGGCAACATACCCATGGTAACCAACTACAAAACTCGTCCTTCTTGTTTGCTTCCTGGAGACTACAGCACAGATACGGATTGAGAAGTCTGTGCGTAACATGGAAATTTTTTTTATTTTTTTTAATAATATTGCCTTGTGAAATGTTGCTCATTATCATTTTTAATGTGACATAGAAGACAGCTTTCCATTTAAGTTGCCCGTTAGTCTGATTAATAACTTATTTTTATTTTACATTTTTGTGTTTTATGCTGCCTGCAAGGCAAATATTATCAGTGTTTTCCTACAAGAAGTAACACAATTCACAGAAGACATTTTATGCCCTGAGATCAGAGAAATAAGTTTAGATTTATAATACCCAAGGACTGTGGCTTTTTATGAAGTGTATAAAGAGGGCATGTTTAATTATGTTTTGTTTATATCAGTGCTTTGTCTGCAAAAATAACATGAATTACCATATTTTCCTATCATTGGCAGTTATTTCTAATGATTGATTAAATTTCTTAAGTGCAGAATGGATTAAATCGCAATTTCTTGCAAATAATTTGGGAAAGAAAAGATACAACTAACCACCCAATTAAAGCAGGAAAGATCAGAGTCTGACTGCTCGAGGCAGAGTCCTGTCCATCTTTTATAGTGACAACAACCAAAAAAAAAAAAAAAAAAGCAAAATGCTTGTTTGAAACTGAAGTACTAAGCGTGGAGAGCTAGATCCTAAAAGCTGTACTTTACAATGTCTACATTTGCAATGTCTACGTGGATTCGCAGAGGTGGCCTGGCCTGAATCGTTTATCATTTTGCTCACAGCATCAGGGCTGTCCCATTTGGGTTACCCACTAAATCCCCCCTGACGTCCTCCGGGTGGGGCAGGACCGTGTGCTTTCCTGCACGTGCCCCTCAGTTGCTGAGTTATGCTCACAGCCGCAGCGGCTTTTTAAAACATCAAGGCATTGAATATTCAGAAGTGCTGGAAGCCTTACACCATCAAAAGATGGTATGACTGGGCTTTCCATCTTGGAAGGGAAAGAACGCTCCAAAAATATCTTGGTGGGAAAGTATGGCATGGTACCGGCAACGCTGAGGGGAAAGCGCTCGGTGCTCTTCCAGGAGCGAGTGGTGCCAGCTCACAAGGTCAAGAACTGCAGCATCCAAATCCTCCAAAATCCTTTGCTTTGTTTTAGCTGGCTAGAACAAAAGCCCCTTTGTTCACCTGCATGTTATCACTGTAAAAATATGATTAAAAAATTACTGAAAGAGTTTTATTAGAAGCAGGGAGAAATCGTCGGGCTCGTTTTTTAGCCGGGAAAAGGCTTTTTAAGGGCGGCGAACAGAAGTGGTTGTCAAATACCATCTAGTGGTGGCGAGGCAGAGTGCAAGCGCGCAGCCTGCGCGGCCCCGGCCCCGGCCCCGAGACCCGGGGGGGCCGCCCGCAGCCCCCTCCTCCTGCCCCGGCTCCCGCAGGCCGGGCCCGCCGCTCCCCAGCCGGAATCTCCTCGTCCTTGTCCTGCCGCGGGCTGGCCCGCAGTACCCGGAGGAAAGTCCTGCTTAAAACCGCCGGCACCGGAGGCTGGGTTGTCCCCTCACACCCCCATCTGGGGACAAGCAACTCCCCAGAGCCGCTCCTTTATGAACACAGGTATCTGTAACAAGAACCGAAGGCACAGAGCAAAGTGTCTGTCCTGTGTCCAGCAAGGAAGGGCTCACTCCCGAGGATGGCTGTAGGATGTTCGGTGTCTCGGTGCCAGCATTTCATGCAGAAAGCCTGAAGATTTATTAAGCTAACACTCTTCTTTTGTTTTCACTGCAAATCTTTTTATATTGGGAAAGGAACAAGTGACAAGAGAAACAATGCTAGCCAGTTAGCTAAATTGCTATTGCAGCTAAGTTTTACTTGAGCAATAATTTGACAAGGAGGCTCCCAAATTCTGGTTTACTCTGCATGTGAATCGACCTTCCTAGATCCCAGACCCAGAGTCAAGATGCTTCTGTAGGTCCTGTGCAAAAGGAATGGAGAAAGCTGGGCTCGGTGGTCATGAGCAGCTCCTGTCTGTTGACCGATGGCAACACTCAGCCATAATATACCAACTCTGAGGGCTGATGGGCTAGTCACTATACTCGTGTGGACCTCAAGACTCATATATCTGCTGGGAACACGAGTGTGCAGCATTTTCAGAATAATTCAGTATATTTTTCAACCCACTAGGACTCTCTCCTAAACCAACACATTGTTTTCCTGTCAGACTAAGACACATCCAGCCAAGTACTCGGCTAAACCACTTGCCTGAAGCCATCCCCCATCACGTTTAGTCTCATTCATCTTATCCCACTATTTACAAATATAGGCCCTGATCTTGCAGCTAGCTGGAGCCCTGTGGATAGACCCTTGGGCTCGAGTGGAGCTCCACTGACGTTAATGAGGTTCTGCTGTGCAGAGCTACTAGCAGCATTGCATCAGTAATCCATAATAAAGTTTAATCAACATTAAAGCTGAGTGGCCATCTGGCCAGAGTGAAGCATTCAGTCGTCCACCTGCATGATGTGTTCCCGTGCCAAGAACGTATTGGAGGGAGAGAGTTTCCTTCCAACAGGAGACATAACCTGTGGATGAGAACAGGGGTTACAAGCGTAGATCAGCAGAACAGGCCTTATGGCATGTGCCGAGGTTTCAAAGACCTTAGCTAGCTACAAATCCCATGTAGTGACAGAGGCTGCAGGACTTCAGACTTAATGTTGACACTTCAACATACAGCATTCAACTCGCCTTTTGCCCTGAGGGCAGTGGTTTTCTGGGTTCGGGCCAGAATTCCTCATTTTAGTTTTTATATTATTTTTACTATGTTAATTTTGGTCTAAGAAACTGCTTCTGTTAAAAATAAATTAGATAAAAGCACTCAGGACAGAGTGTCCTTGCTCCCCAGCTGCTTTTGTTTTGGCTTTATTTTAAATGCTCCCCCCAGATACTGTTATTTCCACACATTTCAGAAGTCCAAAAGGAATGCAGCAGTCAGTCTCTGTTTATGCGAACTGGAAACACCAATGCGATCACAGACCTTTGCAGGAGCTCAGATACCACGATGACAGGTGCAATATAAGAACCACCTGCATAGATTACTTCAGACTTACTCATTGCAAATGCTGAATTCCTTGTGTTTTGCATTCAGGAGGAACTCTTGGGCCGTAATCCAGTATTCAGTTGCAAAGTTGATAATTATGGCATAGCTAGGGAAAGGAATTATTCAACACAAGTGCAAGGTCACCGCTGCAGATCTGGCTATCTTCAACACCAACAGGGCAAGATAAGTGGCTTTAGCAATAAGACCAAGAAGTGCACCTGCTAATGGGAGCTGAAGACAGGGCTAGTGTATGAGACCAGAGACAAAAGCAAGGTTTTTATGGAGTGTTTTGTATTCAATGTCTCTTCCACAAAGAAACCGAGATCTCTATTTTAGGATCACCTTTACACAAAGGAAAGCTGGTGGGAAAATCATCTACAAACAAAAATGGGTATGAAAACACTTTAATTTGCTCATTTGTGTTCAATTCCTTGCAGTACTTTGGCTTGGAATCTCTAAAAGGCACATTAAACCGTACCTCACAGCCTGCAAATCAAGTGCTAATTAAAACTGCATTAACCCTAATGGATTGGAAAGAAGAAATCTAATTGAGAAAACTTCTGTTTACCTAAGGCACGCTGGAAAAACAAACCATCCCATATTTCTCTCCCGTCTTTTTTTTTTTTCTTTTCCTTTCTCTCAGCATGCACAAACAGAATTGCCTCCTCTTACTCTGTAATTTACTAAATCAACCTTTTGGGGGAGGTTTAAAGCATGCTGGACCTCTCTCACAGTGCTTTGCAACCAACCTCGTGCAACTTCAAAATACGTGCCACCACTCTCAAAGTCATGCCTGAAATGGGCTTGTGTTAATCAGTGTCACGGGTGCTTATTGCTCTCTACCCAATTACTTCATTATCTTCTTCTACTCTGAGGACCAGTCTATATTTCCCGTACTGGGTGTAGCTATTGCTCTTGCTTACTGGGACCGGTCTGGCCATTCCATAAATTCTCTCTAGGTTAGAGCGAGTCTTGTCTTGTCTTCCTTGATTTCCCACATGGATGGGGCAGAAGCATCACTGTGGAATCTCCTTAATGACAAGAGCTCCTAGAAGCACTCATGATAAATGACCCGTTGTTTAGTGTGGGGGGAACCAACCATGTATTTTTGGTGCCCTTATTTCTGTTTGTTTTCCTTGTGGGTCGTCATACCCAGCTCCATGTGATGGGGATATATCTAAAACTGAATTTCCAAAGCTGCATGCCCATCCACAAGATCAGCAGAACCTGGGCTTGCAACCTGATGGGGAGGGGGGAGCTAAGCTGTAAGCAGCCCCCCGAGGCTTGTTGTCCTAATGAATACCAGGCCACACATTAATGAAGGAGGTTTTAGGAAAACATTGTGATTTTTAGCCCTTCAAGCATCAGCAAATCTGCTAGAAGTCCAGACAGCTCTTTGTAGCTTGTTAAGATGTTGATTGTCTACAAATTAGATTTTCCTTTTGAAAACCCTGCACCTATCAGTCTGCTAGTGTCAGTCACCGGTAAAGTGAGGGTGCTTTCTCTGGCAAAGAAGAAAGGCTGACGTTAGGTGGTCTAGGCTGTAGTGAGCTTATTTGGGTCTATCACCTACCATCGGAAATATTCAGTATTTTTCTGACCTCCCCATTTCAGATGGTTTTGCCCTGGAGTTCCGTCAGCATTCACAAATTCATTTATTTGCAATTGTTCCTAACTGAAACAGTTTCAATAAGGAGCATGAGTTTGCATTTTGGATATGGAAAATACTTTTTGGCTTTTCTTTAGAAACAAAGGCTAATGTCTGGGGAAAAAAAAGAAAAGAAAGGAATATGATATAAAAGAGGAGTTTCTGTAGGAGAAGATTTGTTTTCTCACTGACAGCTGTACAGCCCCACAGGCAGCACAAATTGGCTAGGTTGTGAAGTCAAGGCCAGTGCCTACAGCATTCGGCAGCTTCCTGTGTCTTAATCTTTCTGTTTGGGGAATGAACTGTAATTTGTTTTCATTGACCCATAGCTTCAGTTGCAGAGTGTAGGATTACCTTAATGGATCAAAACTTGAGAAACATCAACTTTCTTTTTAGTCCTTCCAGTGCTGTATCCTTTCTTGTGCCATTCATTCCTCTGGGTCGCAGCAGGACATGCTGTGCTTGCTGTCTGCCCAGCGGCTCTAGGGGAGAGAGGGCATGCTTCGGGCTGGCCAAGGGTCCCCCCAGGTGTTCCCGCTGCCATCCTCCTGCGCCTCTTGCTCTCAAGCGCAGTTCCCCCACCCCCAGTCCATCTCAGAGTCTGTTTCAGTAACAATTAGGAATCCTGACTCAGTTAGGGTCACCATAAATCAAATGGTGAGCCCCCAGCAAGACCAATTTCCTGGCTGTTAGCGAATGTGCTCCATAATTTTCTGTGCACCATTTGGATCTGCCATTTAGCAGAGGCTGAAGGTTTTTCTTTTTCATCAAGCAGTGCTACTGTGCACCCCCTTATACCATATCTCTGTGTGTTTACTCTGAACACGGACAACCTATATCCATGTGGGTTAGCCAGCTCATATGGGAATCTCAGAGCAATGTTAGTCTACAGTAAGAAAGATGCTCTTTTGGTTAAAGTGGCAGACTAGAGGAATGTCAGTTCTGCTGCAGATCTTGGCCATATTACCTCATCTCTTTGTGCCTCAGTTACTAGAATAGAGATAAAACTTTCTTTTTTTTTAATTAGATTAACATCTTCAGGGCATAGATAGTATACTCAGCACCTGCTAAATGAGCCATAATTTCTAGAGCCTCTAAATGCTACCATATCCCGCCAATAATGCTACCTTTTCAAAAATAGGCATGTGTTGCACAGAATCAGGAAAAGAAGTAGAATATTCTTCTTGCTTTTGAAGCTCAAAGTACTAAGAGTAGGTGTAACATCACATGGTACATGAACAAAACCTTGATTTTATTCCTTAAGATACAACCTCTATCCCTGGCTTTCCACTATGGTTAGACAGCAGCTGGACATACCACAGACAGACCTGATGCAACTTCTTGATGTCCTGGCAGAGGGAGCTTAGAAGACAGGTTTGCAAAGGTCTTTGAAAACCTAGAGGTACCAATAGGTTCTTTAGAAAAATATACTGCGCACTTCTGGGGGAGTTTGAAATATTCTGAGTCCTTTCCAAAGACTCATGAAACTCCAACAAGTCGTCAAGCACAGACTCAGGGCAAGCTGCTATACAACACTGAAACTAAACTTTTTTAAGGCATCCATGAGTTACTAGATTTGCACCAACTCTGTTTCATGCTCAACACAAACCAGGAAAGTAACTTACAAGTAAATCAAAGTTTTCACCCAGATACTTTAAATAACTTCAAAATCGGATTCCTTGCAACTGTGCCTGTCAGTCACACGGGGCTTTTCAAAGAATCACGCAAAAATTAACTAACTGATTTCCAGATCCGTTGTCCATCTGCCATTCAAATCATTATGGCATTGCTCCAGCAGGCAGTAGAACTTTGTACTGCTTTATTAAAAAAAAATCAGGAGCCAAAAGAAATGCTTTTTTATAATTAATTGCCCTGGGACTTTGTCAACTCTTCTCATCTGAAGAGAATTTTTTGTCTTGAACAGGAGTTCTTCTGACAGAAGGAGAGAGACCTCTTCTGCCATTTTGTAGTGGACTCCAAATTATAAAACATTTCATCAATGCATTTAGCATCTCAATATGCAAATCCCTATTGAAAAATGCACTGTTGACAAAACAGCTAGAAGGCAGCTCATCATAATACTGAAAATGTAAGAAAAAAACCCAAAACCAAAACCCAACGATTTGTATCCAACCAGTCACTGTGTTGGAGAGAGACCACAGAGGCCAAGATCTTCGGGATTTTGGATGCTCCTCAGTCAGAGTTGCAAAACAAAAATCAAGAGTGATAGGAACCAGATTATCTTGGATATAAACCATGATAACAGTTCCCAATTTCTGTCCATTCCTTAACATTTTCATATTTAATGCCACGTTTAAGCAGCATTGGTAACTTAAGCCAATCCACATCTTTCAAACACTTAAACATAAGCCCCTCCCAAGAAATTATGTCAGTGGGCAATAAATTCAAATTAAAGGAAACAATAATCAAGATTTCCTTGTTTCCTGCCTGTTCTCTAAATCAGAAATGTTCACACCCTTTTCCAGCTTTTTCTTCTACCATGCAGGCAAATACGAGAACTGACGTCACACAGATTAGCAGCTGTAAGAAAAACCCAGAGATCACAGGGCTTGCCATCAAGAAAGAAAAATTTATTTGAGATCCACGGTCTGTTATTTACTAAGGGAGAACTTGTTGTTCTTTTGCTTGTCAGACAACAGAAGAAAGCGTTCTCTATTTTGTTGCTTCCATTAGGTTGTTCCCATGCAATCAGTACAGTGGATGAAAAAAACTTCCTGGAGTAAGCCCCACCAGGAGCAGGTGGCTCAGAAATGCCACATCCTTTGAGACCTACTTTAAGTGCCACAGAGGAAGAAGTGCTCTTCTCCCTCCAATTGTCCTTGACACTCTGCCTGTTCTCCACCTCCACAGTTCTAAGAAACTTTATTTTTTTCAGTCAGTATTAAAGTTCCCAGTAGAAAATTAGTTTCCTTTTTTCCCCTCACTTTCAGTGATGTAGGAAACTTCAGGTGGAATATATGAAAATTCTGCATGAGTTAAGATCAAAATTTCCCAAAATGGCCAGTGACTTCGAATGTCTCTAAGTGCTCCCCAAACTCCTACCTATTTTTGAAGCACTGGTTGATGAGACCAAATGAAATATTCACTGAGATTTCTAGGCCTCCCGGCATTCAAACTATTTGAACATGCCTTCAGGGAAAGAAAGAGTTAATGGAGTTACCTTGCATTTAGTATTCATCTTTTTTCAGCTTTTTCAGGTAGCGGACGACAAGCACAGACTCGACTTGGAGCATCAGCTCTGTACTAGCATAGTCTTGTGGGTAGCCTAATGTAATATTAATTGAATTGACATCTCTGTTGAGATCAGTTACACATGTAGGATTCAAGTTATTTAACAGTTTGTGCAACTGTATTTGAATTTTGATCATAAAGACACATGCTGGGTTAACAGGGCCAGAGGCAGAGCCAGAATCGTGTAGAGCAGAAGTGACATGGGACTTATATTTTTAAGGCATTATTTGTACAGGGGAGAAAACAGACTATGACCAAACATTGTTCCAGAATCAGTCTTGCTTTATAGCGATAAGCGTGTTACACAGTCAACATTTAATCTTAAACTTACCCTAATTTGACTCATTAAAAGAATAAGGAGTATGAACAGCAAAGAAACATCTTTGAGTATCTTCTACCAGCTAAGCAAATTGTGTCTTACCCCCGAGAAAGAGACCTGGACCCTGGCTAGATCTGGGCAGGTTGGAGGTCTTTGGAAGAGGAAAGTGATGAGGATGACAGTCTAAGTAATTTAGAGTACAAAGCTCCAGGGACTGAATCACTGAGGATTCACTGGAAAAGGGATTTTGTTTCTGTCCAAAATGATTTTGCCACATGCGCAAAACCAGAAGCTGTGTAAGTAAAAGTGTATCACGTGAAAAAAAGTAAGAAAATTAGGCTGCAGACTGAGAAATATAGGTCATTTTTACTTACATTGGTTCACCCTGATAGGAAACTTTGCTGTATGTGTCGTGGTTTTGTTTTTTTAAAAAGGGAATCCTTAAAAAAAATGAACAAAACTGAATCAAACCCACTTGCTGCAAAGTGGGTACAGTCAAAAAACATGGCAGAGTGAAACAGAACAGGAGCACTAAAAAATTAATTCCTTGTGCCACTTGCTTCCCTGCTTTCTGTGCCTTGTGCCAAAACCCCATGCATTTCAAATCCAATCCGCTGCAATTACACCAGTCCCCAGCCACGCACCATGCATCTGTAAGAGCATAGTGAGCAAGAAATAGATTTCCCTCAGTTAAGGTGACAAGGGAACAGCCAGCAGGTTGGAATTGTATCCAGCTATTTGCGCAGATATACAGTAGTGAAATTAAAAATATTTCCACCCTTCACCAAGATCCAGCTCACAAAGCTTTTGTGATATTTTATCTTGATGCCATTAAAACACTAAAACTTTCAAAGAGATAATACGCTACTACACAAATTCACACAATTTACCTGTGGGAGCACCTTTTTACTGGAGTAAAAAAATCCCCACAACCATGTTGCGGTACCTTGATCAGACAAGTGCCTCATGCTGAGATGAACCCTTATGGTCTAAGTCTACAGAAGCATGAAAGCTTCTGAAGTTGCATCTTCAGACCACAGGCAAGCAAACCTCTTGGAGACCCCACCAGCTAAGTTGTTGCAGTAGATTTAGGCACAGCGTTTGCTGAAAGAAGCCTACAGCTGGCTGGTTCTCACTGAAATTGCAGAGCAGGGCCTCCAAACGGTCTGGTATCAAGTCAAGATACTCTACTGCTGGCCCCCAGGAGTCTGAGAAGCTCAGCCCCCACAAGCAGAGAGCAGATGGCAGCAGCAGGTAAATCATTGTCAAATTGCTGCAGCGGATGTTGCAGCCATCATGTCTGCCAATAAGTAAATAATTTTGGGGGAACACCTGGTTTTCATACCACCTAACATACCTGCCACCGGCGCTCGGGACACAGAGGCACATGCGGAAAGCCAAGCAAACATTTATTTAAAATCATTACAGAAAACATGAAAATATCTGGGGGCAGGGGAGCCTATGGTGCAGAGACCTGAAGGTAGTTATTTATTTTATGAACTAAAATGCTTTTGCACAGGAGAGAATGGAATAGAAGCAGGTGGTCTGGCAAGGCAAGAATCCAAAAGCCTTATTTCCAATCATTAGTTTCAGATTGAAATATAACGATCCATTTCAGTCAGTTGGCTGTGGCTATCCTAGGTACATGTGTAAGGGATAAACAACCGCCCCCTATGTCCAAAATCCCCCATTTCAAAGTCATTCATTTAAGTCCCAATACCTAAATACTGTGGTTCGTAGTTGCAATCGGTATACATCGGGAATGCACAGTCACGCTGCTGGGGCTGCATTATAGATTTCTGTAATTTGTTTCACAGCAGCTTCTAGATGATACAGTGAGATCAGATTTGTGTTCTCCAAACACATGAGAAAAGTCAGACACACACACCCCCCAAGGTTCCTCACCTTCCGTCTTGTCATACCACACTTTTTGCACAGTAATATCCTTCCTCACAAAAAAAAAAAGAAGCTACATTGTACTCCTTGCAGATACACCACTTTTGGGCGGGGAGCTGGGATACTTGGGCCACTGCTGGCTGAAAGGCTCTGCGAGCCTCACCAGGGAACTCGCATTATCATGGTGGTTTTCAACTTGTGAAATTACCCAAACTGTTATCTATAGAAGAAATCTGTTACTTTTTATAAGAGAATGTGGCAGGAATATCTAGAGCCTTTGTAACTAAGAGAAAAGGGAAATACTTCTGGTATTACATTATAAACACAAAGTGACTTGCAACTGCTTCCAGCACACGTCTCTGTAAGCAATGAGGATATTTTTCCCCTGTCAGGATTCAGTGGAAAGATATCTCATACATAACACATTTATAGAATAATCTGGAAGGGACCTTAAAGATCATCTCGTTCCACCCCCCTGCCCTGGGCAGGGACACCTCCCACCAGACCAGGTTGCTCAAAGCCCTGTCCAGCCTGGCCTTGAACCCCTCCAGGGATGGGGCAGCCACAGCTTCTCTGGGCAACCTGGGCCAGGGGCTCACCACTCTCAGAATAAAGAATTTCTTCCTAATACCTAATCGAAATCTACCCTCTTTGAGTTGCATAATACCTGTAGCTGTTGTTATCATAGCTCCTCATAGTAAAAGCCCTAAGGTCATCCTGCAAACATCTTCAGTAGTATTTTGAAGCCCTTTTTCTTCTACAGCTGAAGAGAATGAGAAATTTTCTCATTTCTCAAAATGAGAAATTTTGGGCAAACTCTGTATTTCTTTAGTTCATACTACACAGGTGGCTATCTTCACTGAAGACCATATTGTCATAACAGGTACTCAAACCTTTTGATAAGCTCTTCCTGCCCAAAGGAAGAATGAATCTTGTTTTACAGCCAACTTGCTACCCTGATCTCCAAGCCAACATAACCTGGTATATCTTGATGGACTTCTATGGACTGACAACCATTCACATGTGTCAAAAACATAGAGCAGGACTTTTTTTTAAAGGGCTTAGACATTAATTGCACCAGGGAGTTAAGCACCTAGCAGCCTTTAAAAATCTGACCAGTACAACCACTGTCAGTATCTTCTGACAAGCAAACCTAACTTGAGACAACAAACTAAATCACAGTTATTCCCAGATATCCAGGCTACAACAGCAAAAATGTATTTCATCCTTTGTCCAACTGACAACTATCGTTTGGAAATTATTAACAGCTCAGCTGCAGAGAGGATATTTTAGTCAGGGATCATCTTAGGTTATGGACAAATGAGGGAATGGAGATGCCAAAGTAGTCTGTGGCTTAACTTTTCAAAGAAGGCTATCACATGAGCCAAGTTGAAGGAAAATTCAACAAGTGAAGGTACATGCATTTCTGTACTTTAATGTGGACGATGCTTATTCTTTTTTATGACCCTGATAAAAATCACACTCAATTCTCACTGTATCTCCTTTTCTAATGCTCATAAACAGAGCTTTTACAGGGCTTTGAATTAGATGTGTGATTTGTGAGCGACATGTATAATAATTAGACTGTGAAGATGTACAGTTAATCCATTTAAAGGTGTAAAGAAGTCCATTTAATGAACATTATAGTCACATTAGACTTGGAAACATCTAACTCTTTTGTTGAATAAAAAGAAGTTCAATGAGATTAACTTCTCTTAGTTGGTTTTAAAGAATACTCAAACATGTCCTACTCTGATAGTGTACTATTCCTTGGTGCATGGTTTCTGCATACCAATGTCTTCAGTGTAGAAGAGTAAGAATAAGACTGGGAGACATTCTATTTCAGTTAAATAATTACAAATTAAAGAGGATCACTTCTACTTTCTATACTTACTGTAGTATGATAAGAAGCTGAACTCCTTGAACTTGTAATTATATAACAGAAATGTTAATCTCCTGGTTCGGTATTCAGTTCTACTGCATTAAATGTATTCTTACAATTATCAAGTTTACTACATGGCACATAGACATTTCTATTGGGAAACCTATTATTTGATCATATCAGATTTTGACCATAAATACTGTAATGGAATTCTGTTTTCAAATCTCTCACTGCCACAAAATGACTAATGAGGGTTAATACACCTATGTAGCCTGAGAACCTGAAAAAAACATTCGTATAATTTCTGATTTTCAATTTGTAATGCTAACTGAGCTTCTGATTATTTTCCACAGCTTTGTGCAATAAAAAAAAAAGATTTAAGCTGGAGAACATATAAGTCCAAAATACGCTAAGTAACTTGTAATAAAGAAATTTAATTTTAAATATATGTACTTTAAGCAGCTGTTCTCCTCTTAGGAGAAACTCATTTAGGCTTAAGAGTTACTGGCCGAAGCTATCTTCTTTTCACAGCATATTATAATGTGTGCTATTGGCTTTAATAGTTTGGAAGTACAATTTACATCCTTGTCCATTTAAATATATAAAACTATTTCAAGGGGTAGGGTAGCCAGTTAGAAAAAGAAAACAAGATCATTTTCTGACTTCCACTTCCATTTTTAAATGAGGAAAAACTCATCTTTCCAGCAAAATTCTGACTCCCAATGCTTTAACGAAGCTGCACCTCTGTTAAAAACTGAAGATAAATTCCTTAGATAGTCACTTCAGAGAGATTTTAGCCAGTGAAACACTTACATCCAGCAGAGATACCTGGCTTGTTGCATACATCAGGCTACATTCTTTCGTAGCTTGCAGAGCAAAACCTGATGAGATCAAAAGACAACATAATCCTGGCTAATGCAGAGTGGCTTTTTCTATACTGTCTGGGATGCAGCTGAACATTCGAAAGACAATCCTTCCACCTGGGGAAGCTTGGGCAGGGGAAGTACCCTCTTGAGGGCTAACCCTGCACCTAAATGGCATACGCAGGTTTTGCCTAATGAGCCTGTTGAGCCTTCCAGTCATTGCCTGAAAGGAGACCCTGTCCCAGGGAGCTGTGTGTTGGCATCTTACAGCTCCCATCATTGTCCACTACTCAAAACTCTCACAGCACCATTTGCAAAGCACTGTCATGAACACATCAAAACAAAAGGTTTCACTTCCTAAATGTGTCAGTTTGAGTTTTATTAGTCAGACACATAGGCAGAGACTTCTAAAGGCAAAAAGGACAGGAGGAAAGAGAAGCACGAAAGAAGAGCAGCCCATTCAAGACAAGATTTGTTGCTAAGGTTCTCTGAAGCTAATGCTGCTTTTGACATACCCTGGGTGTTACGCAGTCCAGGGAGTCTGCAGGCACCTGGGATTGAGATAACTGAGTTCTCACTCTAAAGGTCAACCTTACAGTGTCTGTGCAGTGCCCAGATTCTTTGACTTACCAAGGAACCAGCACCCACCAGCCACAGGGATAGGACTGTACCTGGCAGCCACCAGGGCTAGTTTTTGCTAACCCTGGCACCACCCCCACGTCCCCTTTAGACCACAGATCTCCCAGCAACCATGCTCTCCTCAGGCATTTGATGCTCACTGAAGCAAACAGCTGAGATAAGGACAAAATCGACTTTGATTGCGCTGCATAGAAAATATACTTCCCTTTAAATTTCCTGCCTGCCTGAGTTATTGGATATGCACACAATACCTGGTCTAATGACTCGACCATGCAAGCCGAGCTACCCAGGCTGACCCACAGAGCCTGGCGCAGCAGCCTGACCTGCCTTCTGACAGAGTGTGGTTTGCAATGGTAGAGCTCACTCCAGGCTTTCAAAGAGAATAACCATCATCTAAAATGTCACATGAGACTTTAAACCACTGTCAGTTTGAAAGTCTCTTTTTTTTTCGTCTTTCCATCCTAGCTAGGCATATTAGTCCAATACTTAATTATCCTCCTATTATTAGCAAGTTTCAGTTACTCTCTAAACTAAATCTTCCCTGGTTTATCTGAAACATCCTTGTCATATGCGCTATGGTCCTGGAGGATAAGTTACTAGCTATCTCCTTACACGCACATACCTCTGCATTTCACATTCATGCTCACATAAGTAGCCATATTTGCCTTCTAACACAGGCTAACCAGAACCTTTCCCTTTTCTTCAACATTATTTCTACAGTCATTTTTTCTGGATTCCCGATGATTTAGGCTCCTTTTCTCCCTCTCCACCTTTTTTGAAGTTTTCAACATGTCTCTGAAGATGCTACTTCAGATGAGGCTTTATTGCCTTCTTGTGTCCTACAGCCTCTTCTTCTGATTAGTAAACCAACAACAGTGGTTGGCATTTCCACAAGGCATTTTTACTTCCCTTCAACATGTAAAGCTGAGGAACACCAGATCTTTTTCTGAAAGAAAATAATTTTAGTAATTAGTTAAGATCGGTATCCAGTGTCATGAGTTGTAGATGTCAGTCTTTTTTCTCAGCAATTGTACATTTATGATCTGCATCCTCCCTTGTTCTGAATACACCTGAAAAACTCATTGACTTTTATTCCAGGCAAGGTCTTCTCGGTACCCCAGCTTGTCCGAGTCACAGCACTGAGCCAGCTTGGGAAACTTGTCCCTTTGCTGCTGGGTCTGCCTGTTTTGCAAGTAGCACACTTCAGTCTTTGGGGCCAAATGAATTCACAAGTCTGAGCAGGCTGAGAGACTACAGGGACAGCAACGTGCAAGGGTAGCTGAGACACTGCTGTGGGCATGAGTAAGAATAAAAAATGTTCTGGCAGTGACTGGGAATGGTTCAGCTTCGCTGTGAAAGGGCAGAGGTTCCCACCGAGTTCCCAAGGTGAAGTCAGAGCCTGTCCTGTGCCAGAGGCTGCCAAGGGTGAGATGGCAGGGAGCAGATCCTGCCGTCTGCCACGACAAATCCTTCCCTACCTGGCCAACAGGGACACGTCAGCAAGGAGACAGAAAATGCCACCACTACTCAGAGTGGCTACAGTGCTGTGAAACTGCATTTCCTCTAGGACAGCAGAGCCCCACACCGAACAAAGAGCGGCAAGCAGGCTGCAACAGCAAAGCAGCAGATATTTGTTTGTTTTTAAAGCACAGCTACCAAATACTTGGAGAAAGTATTCCTGTCTTGTTATCTTGTAATAAAATTTGTGTTTCCCTCATATATACAGTCTTACCGTAACATCAATATATCTCGATTAGGTTACAAGGCTGTTCAGATAATTAAATAGTATACATAAATGTGAACTGGCACATTGGGAAATACACTGCACTGCTGCTTAAATATAGCAGATAAAGCCACGGGAAAGAGGCAACAGAATATACTACTGTAAGATTACAGAGATATAAATTCAAGTACTCTGCCATGGTGCCGCTAGAATATGGAAAGAAAGTTATTAGAAACAAAATGAATTCAGTAGCGCCTTGAACTCACTATCATAGTCTGGGGCAAGTTAATCACTTCATCCTCATCCACTAACACATTTATCCACCTACTAATTCTCCACCTAATTAGAGAGAAATTCAGAGCTCTACTGGTCAGGGAGGCAGGGATTAGGGTTAAGAAAACACTTGTATTTGAAACCCCCTACCTCTGCTGGTTAGTGTGAAAGATCCTATAAGAAACTCCCACCCTAGCTAATCCATGACCCTCAGCAGGGAGGAGTGTTAACAATTTGGTTTAAAACTCACACTCTCAGACAAATGCATCAAAAACGGCCTTTCTTCTTTGATTTATAGGTATTACTTGTTTTTCCAAGCTCCATTAAGGACTCTTCATCATGTACTGCAAGGGGCATTAAGCACTGAAAGTTGTTCCCAGCTCTGTATTATTCAAAGGCAATTTACACTAATTATTGGAGTCCATGGTGTTACCCATACTCATAGAATGATCCATCTCAGCAGGCTGAAGTACTTTTGAAATGTTAATTTATTACTGAGGTATGAAAACGTCCTCACATTAAAGCACAATTCTTTCTTAAATGCAAGTGTTTTCTATTACTGATATATTGCATACTTACTGTTTAACTTAGATACAAGAATAAAGATATAACTTAATTTACTATATAATAGTGCCTATAAAAACCACTATTAACACAAATTGCAGTGCATTTAAACTCAGTTACGAAACTGATATTATTCTTGTTTTTCTTGTTTAGTAACTTTCTCAACACAAGCAAACAGAGCACGCAGAGCTACTTCATGGAGGCAAGCTTTTCAGACAAACAGTTGAATGGTAAAGTAAAAAACGTGTTTCACTGGTGAAGTGTTTCACTGATTCTAAAATAATCTCATTCACATTAAAGAACTGATATGCGTGTGATATCACTGCTCCAAGGACAAACAGGGAAACTGCGTTCATAAACTGGCAGGAAAGTGCACCCATGTATCAAATGCCAACAAAGAAAAATCCACTAAAAGTACCCAGTATTCAGTTAATTCTGGCACAAAAGCCACTGATTTTAGCAACAATAGTTTGGCCAGTGCTGAGCACCGCACCTTTTACGGGTTTTGGTTTTCTTGGTTACAATGTGTAAAAATACAGCCATGCCAACAAAAATTTATTTGATCTTGTGTTGACAAAAGCCCTTGAATAATCAAGGAGATTATTTCTTAACTAGCTCAGCCAACAACTTTAACTTCACTTGAGAAGCCACTGGATTGCATTCAGTGGTAAGAGTAAGAGGAAACCCTGCCTTGGAAGTGTCAGAATCTTGGGATGCATAAGGAGTTTGTGGCAAATGAAAAAAAGGCTGCTTTGCTTTCCTAAATCATCTCCAAGGTCCCAAAGACAGTCCTCACCCATGAAATCCACACTGTCATGAATTAAGACCATCTGCTTTATATCTGAAATATCTAAAAAACATCACATAAACAAAGCTTGCCATGATAGGATCAAATCTTTTTTATCCCAAAATTTTTGGCAATAGAATTTGTTTATGTAGCTGAAATACAAAACACAGCTTTGGAATAGCAATACTCTCATTCTCAAACTCTGTCAGATTTCATATGACCTTGCCCCAGTTTTCCTTTACCTCTCCGGGTCTCTGTCTGACCACTGGAGATACCCTTCCTTATACAGAGTAGTTCCTGAAATGAAAGGACTTATGAAATAAAGTGTTATGCCAACATAAATCTCGATCACCATTAACACAATCTGTTTACCCAAAGAAATCCAAATTCCAAAGTGATGCTTGGCTTCATAAAGGCCAATCCACTGCAGGTACTCAGGAGTCAGACGATTTGCAGAGGAGTCGGGCAATTACATGTGGGAAGTATTGTGCTCACTCGCATGCCTAAATTCCACACACAGGACTATAATTTGCATGCACGACAGTTTGCATACATTAAGGAATTTTTTTGCATAAAAGGTTTGGTAGATGCCAAAGCAATGACTTGTGTACAAAAGCACAGTAATCCTACCTGCAAGTCAGACCTTTAGATAAACAAGCTTGACTTCTAAAAAGCAGCTCTTAAACTACGAAAATCTGCTTTAGAGGAACACATGCTCTCACAAAATGTGTAACTGATCATGAATATAATTCACATCACAAAACACAACACTCCACAAATTTCTCTTATAAAATTTATGTCATGAATTTGAAGTGAGGCATATTATTAATTTGCAGCAGAATCAGTAAAAAAAAAATTACACTGATCCTTTTTTTTTTTTTTTTAACCTTCATTTAGTCACAGGCCATGTATTATCTATGGTATCTCTTCTATTTTAGGAATAGGTGGGCACAGCTAATCCTGGACTACTGAGGCCTGGATCACCACAAATTCTTTGGAAGCCATCCTGATATAAACACCCATCTTACAGAACAATCCCATCTATCCATAACAGACTGACTTTTTGGTATACAGATAAACCGATAGGTTTTTCAAGTTTCTGTTTTATTCGTCACTGAAAGTTAGCCAGCCTTTGCCAATTTGGACCATCAGTTGTCTCCATATAGAAAAAGTCAACCTGATTTGTCTTTTGCTAAACCAGGCAGGTCCCCGACAGCTCGGAGGAAGGAGGGGTGATGCTGACAAGCGGCAGCTAAGAATCAGGGACTCAGATGGGCAGCAGCAGCACATGGCAGTTTCAGGATTTTTTGCTGCTCCAGATTCATCTTTATCCAGATGGAAGTCTAGAAAAAGTATCACTTGAAGTTTTGCAAACTTTCAGCGGTCACTGACATTGGCTCAGCGGTTCAACTCAAGCACAAAAGAGCAAACTGAAGCAATTTGTGAGGAGTTAGATGAATTTAGAATCTATGGAAAGCATGCTGCAGATCTCTCTGTAAATATTTTACAACCTTTGAAAAATATTTTCCACCTTTGAATTAGCGGAAATTCCCTCAGAAAATGGCAAAAATAGCACAGGAACAATGTCCAACTAAATCCTCAGCTTTTCTTCTAAAATCCCGATTTTAAAGATACTTGACCTTGTTTACTGGGAACACATCTAGGACATTATACATATCTTAAGCTGACTAAACATTCAGCAAATGGTGACATCTGGAACTTAAGGAATTTTAACTAACAAACTAGAAATCAATATTCTGTTTCCCCCTACAATTCTTCTCCACAGTTCAATCCCTCCACCTCTTTTTTTTTCTTTCTTTTTTTTTTTTTTTTTTA
This sequence comes from Rissa tridactyla, assembly GCF_028500815.1. Taxonomy (NCBI): domain Eukaryota; kingdom Metazoa; phylum Chordata; class Aves; order Charadriiformes; family Laridae; genus Rissa; species Rissa tridactyla. The sequence continues at coordinate 66,288,312 of NC_071471.1, forward strand.
ATGTCAGCAATGGCTTAGGCTTTTCTAAGGAACACCTTCAAGAAAACAGGTTTCAAGCTAAACAAAAGGGAAAATTCTCCTTATTTCTCAAGAAAAAGAAGCAGCTTCTGCCAGACCTCAGGTTTATGCACTCACTAAAAGCAGAGGCCCATCAGTTTTAAATGGCCGTGGCACCGTACAGAGTAAAGATTTCATTGTAGGACCATATGAAACATTTCAGGTTGCTGCAGAGAACAGATACAGATTATCAAGCTCTAACCTAAACTCCAGTCATTCAAATGGCTGCTGGTTCAGGTACCTAATGAATATGTTTTATCTTATTAGACAGAAGTAATTTTTATAAATAAAGTCATGTGAAAAAAATCTGTTAGCAGTCTTACTTGTATTCCTATAATTTTCATCCAAAGCAATGTATTTCATTAAAAGAGTATGTTTGCCTCAGAAAATATCAACAGGTTTGCCTAATAGCATCAAGCCAGATATTCCGTATTTTGTAAATTCATCTGGATATTACTGTGCTGCCATTCACATCACATAGCAGCTGTGCATTACATATGCAAGGCTAGTGGCACCAGAGAGCTCTTTTTCTAATTAATACAAGTCAGAGCAAACTGTTAGGAGGAGGGAAATAGACCAAAAATGAGAGAAAAGGAGACTTCCGCACAATTGCCCATTGCAACATGAAAACTCAGCTCATCTGCATAATATTAATGATATCAAATATGCAAACAGATGTTTCTCTCATTAAATGCTGTATGCAAATAACACTAGGAGGAGTGGTAATGTTGTTTCAGGGTTGAGAGATCACGGGGGGTAATTAAAGGTTAATCCAGTTTTCAGTTCACAGACTGTAAGACATGAGTGGTTGTAAAGAAAAATTGTCACTTAACCTTCAGTTCATTAACCACAGCACATGGATTTTTCTTCTAAAATAACAAAAACATATATGTATTTATCCGCACTCTAGTGCCAAAGTATGGTGCGTATCATTAGAGAACAACAGAAATTATTTGTTGCTATGAATGCCATTAAGTAGGTACCAGAATGCATTAATTAGGGAAAGCAGAATTTGATCAGAAGTTCTGAGACCACAGTCTAAATGCTGTAATCTCACTAAACATATTTCAATTGCTGAGATGTTGTCAAATGTTAATAGAAAGCCATCTGAAGTACTTGTGGAACAAGTCCCCTGAAATAATTAGAAGCCGTATGTTTGAGATTCTGCGTGAGTTTTGCTGTAAGCCCTGGGTGTTGGATGGTACCATCAGCAGTAGGCTGCCAACCGTCACTTTTGCTCAGAGTATCCTGCTGGGCGGATTGAAAGCAGTAAACATTTTAGCACTTAGATCTGAGTTCAACACACCAGATGAGACATTCCCACTCCTTGCTCATAGGAGAAAATAAAGTGATAAGTGTCTGCGCTGCAGTCTAGCCATGTTCTTCAGCAGCAAGATTTTGTGCTGAGGGAAAGGCAAGGCCAGTGTGAACTACAGCAGCCACAGGTGGGAAGAAGTAGAGAGAAGCAAAGAAATATCTTGATTTGTGCGACCCTCTCTATATAATACCTGGGTGAAAATCGAGCGAGAGTGAGAAATCAAAGAGGAGATGACAGTTGGCTCCATTTGGTCTTGGATCCAGGGACCATAGCATTCTCTGCTTCCATGACTGCATGGCACGTTTGGTTATTTTGGTGTTTCACTTAAAAATCTGCTTCCAAAAGTCTTGCAAATTATTTTCTTTAAATATGGAACAAGGGCTTATGTGTGTGTCTCTGGTGTGCGTCTCACCATCTGGCTGTCCCCACTGTCTCTCTCACTCCTCCCCCAGTAACACACACCACTAGACCTTCCATCTGTGCCTCACCAATTCATTGGGTTTGAAAACCAGTTTCCTTCCCTTCTGGCCTTTCAAGTTCCCATTTGCGCAGTACATTGCTTGTGAGCCTCACACTCAAAGAACCATGACCACACCAGCCTGGCCTCAAAATTTACCATGGTTTCCTGGGCTGAATAGCTCAGTTTGGCCCGATAGCTTTCAAACAGCACTGAGTATGATACACCTTCAACTTAAACTATCACAACTGTTCTAGCTCTACAATTTCATTATGGAATTCAGTTTTACAACTTCTTGTTAATTGAGGGTACCAAAAAAGACATTTGAAGTGTATTAGTGAGATAAAAATCATCAAACTCATATGTCTTTGTCTGCATTCATGTGGCATCCTGTGGCATAAACTCTGCTTCATAAAAATGATTTTCACAGCTATTTACAGCCTGCTTCCATTTGAAAAAGGTCTGATATCAAAGAAAAAAAAGCCTGTGAAAACATTACTTTTTCTGAAGTAGAACACTGCAGAAGGATTTTACTATATTTTATTTCATCTTGAATAGCTGCAGTGAAATAGAAGCGTCATCTTCCTTGCTTGGAGTGTGCAAGAGCCATACTTTGCCTTGGATACCACACTTTGTAAGCTTACTATATTTCGCTAACTGCAAATTTTAGGGCAACACAGGGGTCTTCTACAGCACTGCTGAAAAGACTTTTAAACATTGAAAGCTCCATTTGCTCCATATACCTCATCCAGCGACATGAGCTTTGTGTGAGGCCCGCAGCAGAAACAGTGCAGAGGGGGAAAACCCACCTTCCAGCCCCGCTCGGCTGGAGCCTGGCTGCCTACAGCCGCCCATCCTTTCCCCTGGCCTCCTCCCCACCTCCGCAGCAAACCAGCAGCTGCTGCCCGCCCTGAGCTGCCTGAATAAACAGGGGAGGATTACCCTCTTGTGAGAGAAGACCCTCTGGCGCAGTTGGTTCTGTGTCACCCCGGGGTAAGGGGACCGTCAGGCAGGATGCAGCACAAGGATAAAGGAGGGGCAGCCGGCAGGTGCAGGAGTCTCGGGGGGGCCTGTTAGAGGCTGATAGCATTGAAGTGGCCTTCAGCCCCCCCGCTTTGATCACTTCAGCACAAAGGTGGCTTCCACGCCTTCCCCGTCGCCCTTGTTCCTCGCCCAGCATCAGGAGCTGGAGACACAATTCAGACTGGAAATCTCCCAGTCACTTATCTCCAGAACCCATCGGGAAAGGGGGCGGTCAAAATCTAATCTCTGGTTTATCACCCCCGAGTGCTGTCAAAGCCCTGAGACTCCGTGAGCAGGTGAAGATTTAAAGTTGTACCCGGGAAGTCGGAGGGAGTTCTGGTAAACGCCACCTGATCCCTATTAAAGCAGATTACAAGTGTCCCCTTGAAATGTCATGATGCATTTACAGGGAGAACCATACAAAAAAATTCAGCTATAAAATTTTTCCTTATCCTGCTCAAAATGTACTTTCATGGGAAGTGAATGCAGGTAACCGTGCAAGCAAATTGGGCCGTTGAGGATTTGGTCTGAAGCTCACAAAAGCATAAGAAAAAGTCTAACAAATTGAGTGGGTAAATGGATGCCGGCTTCTCCCGCATGTGTGTGCACACAGGTCCGACGGCCGAGAGCACATTCCTTCGTCTGCCGTTACCTGGGAGAATGTTTGGCTGAAGGACGTAAGCCTTGGGATTCCGGCGTACACAAAGAGACAAATAGCTATTAAAATCTATTTATCACGAGCAGAGTTTTGAACATCTAATTGCTGCAGTTTGTTAGAGGAACAAAAAGATCTTCCCTGGCTTCAGCCATATCCAAGGGGATTAATTTGTCACTCTTCAAAAACAACTCATTGGAGGAATACCCTCTTTGATTCTTTATTCTCACATTAATTAGGAGTAATAAGTACACTAGATACACTCGGTACTTAAAAAATTAGTAGAAATAAATCTGCCACCACATCTCAAGAGGGCAATGAAGATCTGGCTGTGCGGGGTGGGAGCCTGGAAGGCAAATCCTGTCAGCGGGACAGCCCTGCCATGGCACCTGGAGCAGGGCACCTGCCTGGGACACTCCGGAGCCTCCTCAGGGGCCGCAGGCCTGCACCGCCTCTGGTCCATGACGGCAATCGCAATGGTTGCCACGATGGCCCCGTCATGACGGCCAGGCCCGGCCAGGCCCCATGGAGCGGCCTGTCTCCGTCCCTGTCCCCTCCAGCACAGCCCCATCTCACCTGCAGCGGCCTCAGCGGCGTCCATGCAGGTCCTCACGAGACACCAGAAGGCGCCTGTCCAGAAGGGCTCTGGGCCTGGTCTTCTCTCTTGTTAGTTTGCAAGTGGGAAACCTCCTCGATGCTTTGGATATCTCCAAGTCCCTCTTATAAGCGATTTCCCTCACTTGAGGAGGCCCTTTCTGTCGGAGGGAGCGTTCACCTCAGCACAGCCCTCCCCGGGCCCCAGGCCCCGGGCCCCGGTTCCGCTCCCTGCCCACGGGAGAAGGCCGTGGAGCATGGGGACGCCCCGGGTCCCCAGCCGGTTGTCCTGTACCATGAGTGCTGACACCTCCACCTTTCATCGTGTCCTTAAACCGCACGGCTTGAGAGGCGGCAGCCTTTATAGCCCCCTTGTTTAAGGTAATTACTACATGTATTTCCTCCCTGCTGGTTCTGCTGAAGCAGAAAAGGCTTTGGCCTGCACTTCACTATACATAATAAAGAAAACGAAAAAAAAATCTGGTTTATAAACACCACTTTTTCTATACTTTCAAAGGCAGGGTGTAGGGTGAGAGTCAGGAGAATGGTTCCTATTTGGCAAGCAGGCTAATAATGGCGAAGTTGCTGGAGAGAAATCTCTTGTGGAGTGTCCCTGAGCTGGAAGGACGCAGAGCACTCTTTGTTCCCTTGGTTGTAAACAATAAATCTTTAAAGATGCTCCTCTCTCCCCACCACTCACTCTCCTACAGGTTACAAAAAACAACCCCAAAAGCAGCCCAAATGAGTGTAAAGAGTGGATTTAATTTCAGAGAAGGTGGGAATTTGTGACTTTTTAAAGACACTTAGTGTTAATTAAAATCTATGCAACCCAAAGAGATATATGGCACTCTTTCTCAAAGAGGGATGAAGTCAGTCAGATTAGCAAGTGATTTATTACCACATTAAAATATGCTTTTTGATTCTTAAAATATAATCCTTGGCACTGGTGGAAAACAATTGTTTGTGCATCATATAGCAATGGGTTCAAGTGACTTTAAAATACAAAAAACTCCAGGATATACTAAAGAATATGCATTTTTGTTTTACAGGGAAATCTTAAAAGTAAGACTTTTTTTTTTTTAAAGTACATTGTGGAGGAAAACATAAGCTATATGGAAATTCTACATTTAAAATCTACCTTGCAGTCAGCAGTGTGTTGATTTGAAATGCCTTGCCTTTCTAACTGCTCCCCTCCTCCTAATAAGCACTGCATCCAATTTGTATGTTATTCTGATGAAATGGTTTAAGCGAGAGAAAATGAGTAGTTTGAAAAATAAAGGAAAGTTCTACAGAAGAAATGAAGTGCTATCATTGAAATCTTTATTTATGTGAAAAGAAAGGGCTAAAACATTACCTCAGAATTCAAGATTACAACATCAGTAGGATATAAAGTAAATCCATTCTAGTAGTGAAACATCAGAAACCATAATCCTTTTTCAAAGACCTTTTGTTATTTTAATGTCTGACAAATTATGCTTTTTTTAAAAGAAGAAAAACACTTAGATTTAAGAGGTTTCTTTTACTTCAGTAAAAGTAGTTTCACTATTTAAAAGTTTTAATTTTCTGTAACCAATAGTATTTACTATGCTGGCTAAGTATTAACACAAGAGTAAGGTTATTTTAGCCTCAATAGGACCGAGTACAAAGTTGCCACCAAAGACTTTTGCATCAAGTTGTTATGGCAACTTAGTGTTCTAAAAAGTATTAAGTTTTAGCAATGGGCTTTGTTTTGTTAATTTGGTTGCTTTTCCTTCAAGTTTTGAAGTTGTTTAGTGTCATAAAAATGTTACATCATTATCATTCAAATGACTGGAGGTCTTAGAATGTATTTAAAACTTGTTTATGTTGCAAGACGTTCCAGGATGATGTCCAAGGACCCCCATCCCTGCCTTTAGGGGGAACACCCTGGCCTCAGTATGAGTGCAGGAGTCATTCCACAGTGTTCCTAGCACTGAAACAAGGACAAAAAGAAGCAAACTACATATTTACCTCCAATGTACTAAAGGCGAGACAGGATAGATCAAGGGATGGAAGGAGGGACGTTTCTGTTGTGCATGCAACATCTCTTGTTCATGTGTTCATGTTGAAAAGCATCAAGAATAGGATCTTTACTGGTATTATGGACCCTTGACACCACATGAAGAACTGGAAGAGCGAAATAAGCTCTGTAACCAAAGGGCAGGTTTAGACTGGTGCAGATAGGGCAGAAAATTGTTCCAAGAAGCCTGTTTGAGGTCCTGTGCTACAGGTTGGGAAGAGACAGAATTATGGGCTTAAAACCCCATAATGGACAAGAGCTCAGGATCACAGATTGTCACAAGCTATTCACAACAGCCCTCCTGAAATGTCCCCAGTGCTGCAAGTTCCAGCTCTGAAGGCCCTTGGTTCCTTAACCTTACCCCTGACCCTAAACCTGTTCCATAGCACAGCCTCTCCCATTTCCAAATGATGAGCTACAGCTTCATCCTGGCTCCAGCACTTGTCCCACCTTGACAGTTTGGTCAGGGGAGCACTGGAGCTCAGCCCAAATGAGTAGGAACTGTCGGTAATGGAAACAGGCAGGGTGTCCTGGGCTGACTTCCCCACGCAGCCTCACGGGTGTACGGCCAGGTATCTCTGCTGGCTTCATCTCACTCTGGGTTTGGGGACTTGAATGTGTGTGGTAAAAGAGGAGAAAATAAGAGAGTAAATTAATTGTGCCTCTCTTGAAAAGGAGCTCTTTTTTTCCATATTGACAAATTTTCAGATTTTTTTTTTTAAGTGAAGTTGGAAACTGTGGGGAGATTGTGTTGGTTTTTATGAAAATTTTGGCTTATTGTTTTTCTTTACCAGGTCTCTCAACTCTTTCCTAATTTTCCTACTGGCCTACTTTTAAATGGGAAGTTGTATGGAAATAAACTGGGGAAACTGAAAAGAGAACCAAAATTTTCAAAAATAAAAACCTGACATCCATGTGCATTTTCTGGGACAAATATAATTTATTTTTAAAATCTGAAATTATTTTGACATTCAAAACACTATTTTCTTTCTATTTTTGGAGGGCGATTAATCTATTAAATACCTACATTGTAGTCATTTTCCTGGAAGGCAAACAAAACAAGAAGCTTTGTCTACCAATTTCTGACAAAGACTTCTTGCATGAACTTGGGCAAATAATTTGCCAGTTTCTCAGTGCACTGTTTGTACAATAAGAACAATACTACTTCCTTTTTCTCATCCTTTGTCTTGTTTATTGAGATAGTCACTACTCCAGGGAGTACACAATCTCTAATTATGAACAACTAGCATAACAGCACCCTGATCTCTAGGACCTACCGCAATACAAAGGACTAATAATCATCACAGTTCTGTTCTGATGCGTGATCTGCAAGAGCTATGAATACTAACATATGCTGGAAAATTCTGTTTAATTTAATGTCTTTGAAAGAAAATAAAAGCCTATTTTCCCCATTGCTGCCATTTATACAGGCTTATACTTTCCAGGAAGCTTCTGCCTTTACATGTCGTCCTTCACCTTTTCAAAACAGAAATAAAAGTCTCACTAAATAAAATAAAGATTATGAATGGCCAGTCTTTTTCTTCCTACCAGTTATTGTCACCCAGGAACATGCAGCAAAGGATGTCTACGTTATCATTTAGTTTCACAGAGATCTGCCGAGATCTGCCAGCTGCTGGCCATATGCTTAATCCTAAAAGGAATTATCTATGTTCCGTGTTGCCTGTACATGTCTGATTCCCTGTTTATGTATTTTTACCTGATTATGGCATATTATAAATCCAGCTAGCTTAACTTTTATGGTTAGAATCCAAATCCTCAATATTTGGAGGGTGTATTTTTTATTCAAATGAAATTCCACTGCCATTGTGGAAAATCCATGCAGGAACAAATGGGATGAAAATAGTAAGATTTCACACAAATATATCTAACACAAAACAAAAAGTCTATGGAATTTAATTTACAATGACACTCCTTCTTTAGAGTTTGTTTTTACAATGATCTGATAGTATTTCATAGCAGACAGAATTTCCCATCAGCTTCCACGGCCCTGTCCGGAACTTCTGTCCAAGTGACTCATATGGTTTCCAACGCAGAGATCCCTGGTCACCCCTGCCATCGCAAGGGTGGGAATGTATTCCTTCACTCCCCTCGCCACCCCTTCCGTGAGGGGACTGTGAAGCAGAGAATGATTAAGTGAATTGCTCACAGTCAGAGGAAACAGCCGACCTGGGAATTGAGTTCCAGTTGCTCAACTCTCTCTAGCAGGAGCCAAACCACAGGCTATTGTTTGCTGTGGGAGCCTGTGGACATCTCCAGATATTTGAAGTCAGATTTTATGAGCGGTCTCACTATACACATACCCGTGTTAAAATGATACAACACTGTACGACACCAGGGCAGGCTTTTATACTTCTAGGCCATGGTAAATCTTTACCACAAAGGCATTCTAAAACGCCTTTTACATAGGAGGCTTATTTTTCAGAACACAGGAACATATCCCTTGGGGATGCAGATTGTTTCCTTAGGACTCAACTTAAACATTCCCATGTGGTAAAATGAAGTAGAAGGATCCAGTGAAAGGAGCTCTCACTTCTCATTTAATTTACTACCTAATACTCAGCAGCCCAAGATTTATAAGACACTACAGAACTGTCTACATGTTTCCCCTTGTGGCAGATAGCAGATAACTGTTAATAGACTTGCTCAGAAAGTTTATTTAAAGGAAGAACTTAACTGTATTATTTTTCATGGAGGTGTGAACATTGCTTAAGGAGCTTAAGTCTCCTTGTATAAGTATTATCAGATAGATTCCTCAGGATGCTAATGTGCATTAATATGAAACTCCAAAACCAGCTTTCACCGGTGTACGTAGATAGGGCCATTTTGTAAATAATGCCCTTTCTGATATTGCAGAGTTCTGGGATTGCTGAACATATTCTTATTTCCAAGTATAATAATATTAACCCATAATAACCACCCTCTCTCTCCTCTTTCTGCAGCTCCTGTAAAATCAACAACAAAAAAATCTACACTCATGCAGAATCCAGTCTTCTCTACAGCTGCATCTGGCACCTGCCTCGGTAAGATTTTGTCTTCCCTTCTAGGCAGGACCATGCAGCCGTTGTGGGAAAGCGAAGGTGCTGGAGGGGCTCAAAAACAATTCTCATTTTCACTTGTCAGATATGCCCACATACTTTGAAACACTGCCCTGGTCCTAACTTCAATCTTTACTGCTCCCTGTAAGGACACCAGCAATGAGCTCGCTGGGTGGGACTGGGCTCTGCTTTCTGCGCACTGCAGCACGGCTCTCTGAGCCCTTTCCCTGCTATTGAGCAACCTTAGCATCTTCGGCCATCGGCAAGAGGGGAAGGTGCACACACAACCAACTCAGCACTTTCCAGGATTTAACCCGCACTGCACATGCTGTGTGGCGATGAAAACATGATTAAAGGAGCATATATTACATTATGTCCAGCTTTAGAGAAATATTTTAATGGAATAAAGAAAGAGCCATACATTTTCTTTTTTTTGGTTTAGATGTAAGCTTCACCTCCTGGTATTTACAACCTAAAGCCCTCCAATATTGGGTTAGTTAATAGGATCCAGACAATGAAGCTGACTACAGGGAAAAGCAAGAGACTGTTTCAGTTTCACCAGCCAAGGAGAAGAAAAGACCCAGCTTGATAAATGGTGAGAAGTATATTAGATGTTAAAAAATATTTCATTTTTAATAATCCTAGGTGTTACTGACAACCCAGGTAAAAAGCAAAGTTCATTTCTTCAAAATATATTTAATCTGACAGTATCCCTTTAATTAAGTAGCAATTTAGATTTTCCTCTCCTCCACATACAAAGCTTTAATGAAACATGAAAGCCACAAAAGAAATTTGTGTGTGTTTCATGGCAAGGCGTGAGGAATGATTTTCTGTTTAAATTCACAGACAGTAGCTATACAAATAACATTTAATATTTGTCGGAAGTATTATCTGCCTTTTTCCCTCACAGCATTATATTACTAAGGTAATAAGTACATGAGAATACATGATTTCCTGGCTACTGTATTGAATATGCACCTTTAAACAAAGTTAGACTTGGGAATTTACCCATATCTTAAAATGCTAATCTAACACTAATTAAAAGGCCAGTGAATACGCTTTGATGGATTCTAGTTCATAGAATATGACAAATGAATTCAGATGGCATGCACGACTGCAGCAGAATTACAATATCGGAGCTGCGGCGAGCTGGGGGAAGCCAGGCAAGCCATTCTCCGCGCTGGTACGGGAGCAGGGAGGAGGGAGAGCTGGAGCTTGCCATGGCTGCTGTGGGTGCTGCCATCCTCTAAAGGTGTGGCCAGCCACGGTCTTTGTTTCTCATTTCATAGCAGCTTTCCAGGCTATGCTGAAGCAAAAATTTGGCTGCTTCTGCATCCCACCCACCCTGCCTGTAATACATACACCTCTCTGCTATTGACTGTGCAATGTTGAGTTCTTCAGAAAGGACAATGGCCACCCTGGGGAAGAAAAGCCAAATTGTAGCATTTCCTTTCTTCCACAAAAGCAGGTCATTTCACAGGCTTCTTCAAGCCCTTAAGCCTATCTATTGCTAAAGAGGCATAAAGAGATCAGATAAATATTTCTAAATATCTCCTGCAATTGACTCTGTCTTGTTGGTCTTCCTGTCTTAGGACAAAATTCAAACCCAGCTCATAATACAAACTGGAAGTATGTCCCACGAGCTCTCAAGTGCATGCCTCTTTTGAACTGGCTGCAGCCCTCTTCAGAGGTACTTCTTGCATGATGATATGCAAGAAGTTACTGAATTGCTCTTTACCCTTACCTTCATTCTTCCCACAAGAGGAAAGCCAAAATTTAATTCATGCTAATTAGCAAGTTAGGGTATAAAAAGACAGATTTTTAGAAGTAGTCTTCTTAGATCTCATTTAAAAAGGATTTGGAAGTTGGGTTTTTCATGTACCATTACTTGCCTGCTCATGTAAAACAGATTATGCCCTCCTTTCTTGATATAAATCATGGCAAAATTAGCCATGTTTCTTTACCCTTTTGGCCTTATAGCCCCTTATAGTTGTTTTCAGAATGCTAAACACAAGTGAGGCTGACCCACTATTTGATAAACCTGAAAGAAAGAAGATGAAGAACACTTACTGTCCTGGGAAAAGAAAGCAGTAACAAGCACCAATAAAACAGAAATGGTTTGCCAAAGGAACTGCGCTGTATGGTTTGGATTTAAAGCACCAAAGAGCCATTCTGGAAAAAAAGCAAACAACAAAATCTCTAAAAGAATCGTACAGTGGGAGGAGGTAGAAGCAACTATGGGCAGATGGTGAAAGCCTTTATTCTTCTAACAACAGAGAGCTCTGAGCAGGAGTACTTTTGGTCAGAAAGAGTCGAGAGCTTAGGCATTGGTTAGAGCTGTGGTATTCTCAAAGATAACCTGCAGCCCATGGAGGCTCCTCCATAGAGTCCTTCACAGGATCAGCCACCACCCGCATACCCGTGTGAAGTCCTGTTCCTTTTCTCTCCCCTGCAGCAATGACAAAGGAAAGCTGTTCCCCTCTGCAGTACAGGGCACCGTCAAGATCAGATTTCTATTTATTATCTGATCTCAAAAGAGTAGCAAACACAGCAAAGAACTTAACTATGAGCGGATAACACAATCAAGGGGTTACAGAACAGAAATATTCTTTTTTTCCTGATTAGAAGACAAGAGTGAGAACATCATGGCTGTATCCCCTAAAGAATTCAGGTATTGTGACGCCGAAAGGTCGAGCCTGGAAGGATGAGATTGCTCTGCGCAGGGACACCCTCTCCCTGCCATAGTGCCCATGCTTCCCACCCACCATGGCTTAAGGAGGACCTGACAGCTGAACTGGGGAGGCAGCAGCTTGAGATCATATAAATAAGCCTAAAACCAGGCACTTCCCTCAGACCAGACAGGAGGTCCTTCGTTGTCAGGGTTCTCCCTGTAGGTAGCAGCTGAGCTTTGCACATCCCGTCTGCTGTAAGATGGACAGATATCAACCACCCTCTCATCAGGGACTAGCTTTTCACCCAAGCAGTCATCAGAGTAGTTAAAGATTTTAATGTTGTTATTTCTATCAAATTTGGAGTAGAGTCTGGAGGACACCCTTCTCACAGCTGAGGAAATATCCCAGCCACCGAGGCATCGCGTATCCCAGGGCCGACTGACCCTCCCTAAAAGCGTCACGTTGGTTTGAATCAATAATTAAATTTCCACTGGATCAAAAAGAGAGTGCCTGTACTTAGGGGTTAATGCACAAGTTCATTCACAGCCTCCCTGTGAGGCAGTGTCAAATTTTGAGTGGCTTTATATATATACCCTCTGGCAAAACCAGAGACTGCAACTGAGCAGTGTCTTTTAAAAGATCAGTAGCATTTTAACAGTGGGCTCTGGGATGGCTCTGCATGTTTAAAAATCTGGCTCGGAGCACTTTTTCCAGGGTCTCACAGTGAAATGGTGCCAGTGCTGGATATTGAACTATGATCTTCTGAGGAATGTCTATCCAGATTTTTGCAAACAAGGCTTAGGGACTCTCAGAAGGTTTAACAGAGTGGACACAGCACCGCACTAATAGAGCTGCATAGATTTGGGACTGGAGCTGGCTGGTTGCTAGCCAGCTTGGATTGAGGACAGGATGATCTTAGACTGGCCTGCAAAAGACCATGGAAAAATATCCAGAGTCCCAATCCATACCTTAAAAACAAGATCAGACCGTCCTTTCAAGGGGGTGGTGGAGAAAGATTTTTCCAGATTGTTCTTTTTTCTTTGTGAGGATGGATCTTATTATAAACACAGCTGAATTTCTAGATGAAGCAAATTCTCCCTCTCACAAGTTCCGCTTGATCTTACTATCACAAACTGTGTATACGCCCCTAATATGTTCCTTGACTGCCACTTCTGTGTTCCCCTGCTCTTCGATCAGAGATAAATAAACCAAAGACAGCATGATGCCTGTTATCTAAAAAGATTCAGGTAGAGCAAGTATCATAGCACAATCAGGGTACTTGAAAATTGTATTTTCCTGGAAAGGACTTTTACTTGCCTTCTTGGATCATACACAGAGGAAGTCCGAGGTCTAGGGGGAGAAAATAACTCTTAGTAACAGAATGTTTGAACATTCATACAGGATTAATTACTTGTTTTATTTTTTCTTTAATTTTAAATGATTGTACTGCTAGCAAAAGTGAAAAGTAAAGACTCTGATCTATGCCAGGCACTTAGTACATGCAAATACTCTGGAAGTTTTTCCTATCTTGAAGAATTTCAGCACAGACTACAAAGGCAAAGTGGACTGAACCGATCCCTGGAGAAAACATGTGCAACTCCACTTATATAAAAGACCGCTTGCTTCAATAGATCTGTACCCATTTATCCTCAGGATGAATTCACACATTTTTTCTATTACTAGATGGACATCCTATTTCTAATGGAGTCTATGTGACTAAGCACTTCCACTTATTTTTTCTAGAAGCAAAATTCTATGCTTATATGGTGAATTGCATTGCTGAGCAGTGCTGTAAATATCAACTGAGGTACATTAACGTTTGCAACACCATTATGCTAAATCTGAAACACTGGGCTATAAAAAAAGGTTTGAAACAAAGCTTCTGTTCAGTCTTGGTACAGAAAATCTTTTGTCCGTGGCATATTGCACTAGCAAATTAGTGCAACAGGGACTACACAGCTGTCATGAAAACGGATGAATTCCACAATAAATAAATAACACAGGGAGAATTGTGAATTTCTAACCATTATTCCCCAAAAACAATTTCAACAAAAATTTGCATCCTAGATCTGATTATGGCTCATAAATACCTAGTTAATGTTGACAATAATTAAGTCAATTGAAAATATTCAATCTGGGACAAAGGTAAAATATGTAAGACCTAAGGGTTATGAGCAGTGGAAAATAGGTGCTTATAACAGATTGTGAATCACAAAGGTCGCTGCCAGGTTCCCACTGTATAAAAGTCAAATGTCAGGTTGCCTGTGCTTGGTTAAGATTAATGTGAGATCAGGTCTTTGTATCCTGTGAGTCATATTCTCCACAGCCTCGGCCAACTTTCCTAACCTGCCTGTGCTCTTGTTGGGGGAAAAAAATGAGTATATTTACCCTTACACTTGGGCCCTTGTGAATCTGCAGTCCTAACTCTGAGCTGTGTGCACGGTCTGTGCGATAGAAATGAATAGCGTTTGACTAAGGGGCAACACAACTCAAGCAGTATTTTGTTCACATCTGTTCAAGCACAACATGTTCTGTCTACACCAGAGGGAGCTCAGACACGACAAGCAGAGGTTACGCTACAGCTTTATTTTCCACATCGCATGACCACAGGGAGACATTTTCAGAAGACATTCGGGGTTACAGAAACAGTCTCACTAGATTATACTGACTGATGACCCGATCAGTTTGTATAATCCATGAACTTCCTCCTTCTAAACTAAGCAACTTGGTTGATGAAGGTGTGCACACTCCCAGCTGGCACCAAAAATGTGTTGTATAAGGTCTATTTGATAGTTTTTCCAGTTCTTACCAGTCTGCCTACAGCATTAGCCATGATGATTCATACACCTCTGGCAGCAGCTGTCTGGTTATCTATGTCAGGGTAATGAAATGGACGTGCCAGTTGTGATAAACTCACACTGAACAATACAAAAACATTTGTGGGAAGGTTTTTTCTGTTGTTACAGCAGCAGTTGTGTTGAATTTTACAGAGCTCACATGCCGAAATATAAACATCCAGGCAGCCTGGAGCGAGTTGTTTAGCACCTCCCTGTACCTAAATAACAGCAAGTCACGCACTTCAACTTGCGTAAACCAGCCATCTGGTTTTTAATAGACAGAAGCTATCTCACCATTGACATCAGTGGAGCTGGAAGAGTTTCCACCATCCATTTGCCTTCCTTTTTCTCTGTTTCTCCAGCCTCTTCTGCTCTCAGTTCCTTTCCTAAGGTTCCTTTTTTCCCCAGCTTCAATATACCCTTTTCCTTGTATCAAAGAAGTAGGGTCTGAAGGCTGGACATCTCACAACACTCCCCTGTGGCTATTAGTTAAAAACTCCTCCACAATCTGTTCCACTTCACTTTACTCAAGACTGCGAGAAAGCCAATATTCCAGAAGCCTCAGAGCTAAGGAGCAGACCTTTTGATGGAGCCCATTAAATCCACTAGGAATCACGTTTTGAGGACGATCTGTAAATATCTGATAGAACTCTGTCAACATGCAGGTGCTAGGACCAATGAATATTAATGCCTAAGAACAGAGCTCAGGCACCTGCAACACAGTTAAGATGTAGAAGAGCTCCTTCTGTACAGGCTGTGCCAGCGTTTAAGTGCTAGATTATGTTTAGCAGCACCAAACACAGCAGTACCTGCTTCGTCTTCTCCACCTAACAGTTGCCTTCAGAGTGTAAGGATTTATACACCCTTCTCCATTCAGCACTGAAACGGAAGCTAATATCCATTCCCTCAGTAAATGCAGGTCCATGTCTCCAGTCTAGTTTGTTTTCGTACACATTTTGTCATCCTTATTGGTTTCAGTGCAACCAGTTTTGGAGTAAAGGCTCTTCTTGATTGAGAGCAGCAGAATATGATCCCCAGAGATCAGTCTGTGGCTAAATTGTGCTACTTTCACGATGAAAGAGTCTGGGAACATATTCCTAGAGCATGTGCTTTTTGAACTAATCAGGAAAAAAGAAAATTAATTACTTCAAATAATTCTGTGCTTCAAATCCGTAATTATATTTAACAACAACAATGTCCAGCATTAACACCAGCTATGAAAATCGATGAAGGCTGATTCCAATGGGAGCGCTGTCAGACTAAAACTGAGTGCGGGGCCCTTGAGTACAGTATGACCTGAGATAATGTCAGTAGAAGAGGTTTATTCCCTCTCTCCTTCCTCTTGTATAGGAAGGAACCTCATCCTCCTTTTTGCTCCCACCTCCCTACCCCGTTCTGCCACTCCCCCAGCTAGCCCTACACAACCACCCGTGGAGTTGCACTTTAAACTGGGTCAGTGAAAGGAACTGCTTCAAAAATAAAACACTTTTTCCTTTAGGAAGAAGAGATGGGAAAGGAAGGAGCAACTGCTCAAACACACCAGAGATGGGAAACCTGAAGTCCTGATCCCAAAGGCAGGCAGTCCAGGCCAGGGTGTGAGATGGGACGCAGGTCTTTAAAAAGCCTGCTAAAGGTACGACGTCAAACAGGAGCCCCGTGGAGCTCGGAAAAATGTGCTGTTGCTTGACAAAGTGCACCTAAATCCCTTCTCTGGGCTGTTCTTTAAATATTAGTGACCTAAAGCAAAGCTTATTTTAAAATTATATTTGTTAGAATAAACAAACAAACAAACAAAAACATAATGAGGAAAGCAAAGGAAATAATTCTTAACAAAGAGTATTCTGTGATGTTGGTATTTCTATGGGAAAGGCCCTTGGCATTGCTGTGGTGAGACTGGAGGACATTTTATAAACATATTCTATAAAGAGAAAAGTATTCAAATTGGAAATGACCGTTTGGCTGACGCACCCCCCCCCCCCAGCCTTTGCAGCTTGTGTACTCCTTCAGCAGATAACGGAGAGGGCAGCTCTTGCTAGCAGGCTGCTCGCAACGGTCTCTTCATTAACTCCGGGAAAAATAAAAGCTCCATGCTACATTCTTTGATGGCAACGAGAAGCTGAATCATGCAACGCGCCAGTGCTCCAATGTTCTTTGGGTGTTTATACTACCAGAATATTATACCTAGTTTTATTTAGGGCTTTCTTAGAAAGCTCTGCTATTGCTGAGAGTAGTTGGGGGAGCTGGTGACTTGTGGGAAAGGTATTTTAATAAATTCTACGGATGAGGAATCAATGTTTAAAGAAAGAAAAGCACCTCAATCCCCCCACCCCAAATATGTTGGGAATCATTTCAGTTAACAAAAGGATGCGATGATTTTTCCTTGTCTCCTTGAGCAATTCTGGTAAATTCAGGGCGCTACTAGTTCAGAATGAATAGTCTCTACCAGTAGGGGCCAACTAACATTTCGGTATTATGGAAAGTCACACAAGGACTCTACACAGAAAGCTTTAAAATACCATGGATATTATCTAGATAAGAGATTCCACAGGCAGCATTACACTTCATTCAGTATCTAGATTTGCCGTTTGGGGTATATGGATATACCGGTCATTTCAGATAGGTTGCCAAAAAGGATGAATGAAATTCCTCCCTCTTTTGCTATCAGATAGAAAGCAGTTAGTTCTCATTTGAGTAATCATCCTTATTTCCGTATCTATCTTCTCCTCTTACATCACATGAATTTGCACTCAGTTACAGCAAAAAAGCTACGCAAGGATAGTTCACTCTGAGGTAAATAACAAAGAAATACAACTGCTCATTTCAGTCTGTGGTCATTTTATATTGACCATAAGTCACTTCATCTGTATGAGCCGAGCAGTCGGCATACCTGGGGAAGTCCAAGAGAAACGAATGTACTATTTAAGTTAGGATGATGATTTAAGAACTGACATGCTTCTCTGATTTGTAACTCAAGCAGAATCTTGGCATGATCCTGTCTTTTCACTCCAAATACCTTCCTCCTCTCTCAGATTATGCCCATCATATGTATGAACGTAACCAAAAGAATGAGCACGATAAGAACCATCACGTGCAAAATCTGTAGAGCTCATTTTATATACTAAGTTGGCTGTTTGTGCTTCTTAGTATCTATTTAACTCATACTTTTTTGAGGAGAAAATGTTAAATTCCAGGTCTGATTCTAAGCAAAGAAATAGAAACACTCTCAACTCTGTTACACACAGTCCCAAGGAAACTGGGAAGACAAGATTTGATGGTATAATAAACACAGCTGGAGGCAGATCAAAGCAATGCAGACATTTTTCAACAGGAAAGATGACAACTTTTCTCAAATGAAATTAGGGCTTCCACTTTACTCTTGTGATGTTTGGAACATCTGCATTCAATATCCCAGTTTTTTACCCTCTCAGCAGGACAGATGGTAATGAGGTACCCAATCCCCAATGGCTTTCAAAGAGATTTAGGCACCTGCCTTGCACTTGTTCACAACTTCTTTCACCATGTCATTTCCAGCAATGACAAACTGCACACAAACCAGGAGGTTCCATTTGCCACTTTGCTGCCAGGTTGCAGTTTGCCCTCGCATAACTTGCTCTACCTTTGTATTCCTCTTTTTAGCCACCCCATTTGAGAAGTAAAAACCCCACTCTATTAATATATTTAAAACTTTTTTAAATGCTTTGAGCTAACACCAGATGTACGTTATAAATACATGCATACCTAAATTACCAACATTCAAAAAAGACAGGAAAAATACCTGTTGGTGGATTAACTACACATGATCAATGCCAAATAAAAATCTACTCGGGTTTTGCTGAGGTCATTTAGTGCTGTACACTTCTCATGAAGTAAATATTTTTGAAAGTGGGGAATGCTCTGAGATTAAGCAATACATTACATTTTTTGATCAAATGCCAGGAGCCATCGGTGAATAGGAAACAGACATCAGTAATTACAGTTCGTA
Source organism: Rissa tridactyla (assembly GCF_028500815.1). Taxonomy (NCBI): domain Eukaryota; kingdom Metazoa; phylum Chordata; class Aves; order Charadriiformes; family Laridae; genus Rissa; species Rissa tridactyla. Next base: position 66,307,001 of record NC_071471.1, read on the forward strand.
CTTCAGCTATTTCAAAACCCCTTGCTTCAATGAGCAAGTATTAACTGGACAGACACTCCTTCACAAATTAGAGGTTGCAAAGGCTTATTACACACCATACTTATCTTTGAAACTTGTCCAACAGAATTAAACTAAAAAAAATAATGATACAGATTATGGTTGCAGGCAAAAAACTATTAAAACTCTAACAACTATATATATGTTTTTATCTGTCAAACGGTCCCTGCAGCCACTCTCTGGTTTAGGAGCTCAGGAATGCGGTATTAAGAAATACTAGTAATTGTATTAGTATGCTGTTGTCAAACTTCAAACTGGCTGTATTTTATCACAGGAGTTGATAAACAATTTACTTATTGATTGTGTAGGCCTTAGAACACAATAGAATTGCAAAAACACAAGTCCGGATGATCCCCAGAGGGGAGCAGAAATGGAAAAGTATGACACCGACATGAGGGAGAAGCCTACAACGAGGAGTGCCTACACTGCTTAGTCAAACAGAGCCAGCAACTTGACATCCACCAAGTCTATTGTAAAACCAAACCCGATCTAGCCCAGTCTAGCCACCTCACTCTGTTGGAGTGCCTGAATAATAAACTTCGTTAAGAGGCCTTACACAACAGCCCGTAACAGCTCTAGCGGTGATGGGGCCAGGTAGCCCAAGATACAACCCTTGTTCAAAGAACGATGGATAATTCTGAGAGGACATTCCCCTTTTCAAATTTAGTTTTTCTATTTACTCCAGAGAGCTGCACTTGGGAAGGTATGACTTTTTTTTTTCCTCAAATGACTTAAGACTACTGAGGATATCCAAGAGAGTACCACGGCTATAAGTAGGAAGAAACATGAAATTGTGGTGGAGAAAAAATTGGGGCAAAACTAGTGCATGCATTTAGGTTTTTCAAGGCTTCTGAGGGGTAGGGAGGTGATTAGACAAGGCTGCCTTTTCACTGTTACCCAACCATCAAATAAGCTCCTAGTAAATATTTGGCTTCACAACAGATTTGCACTGAAATTAATAATTTAAGTACATTCCTCTAGATACGTAATTTCAGTCAGACGAGGAGATAGTACCAACTCTTCATTTGCTAAAAGAATTATTACTACATCTCAAATTTAGTTCAGTATAAGAGATTATATATTTAAGCTGATTAAAAAGGTTTCAGTTAACTGAAACAGGCATTCGGATTGTTCTAACTGCTAAAAAACAGGCAAAGTTAAATCTCAGAATGCAGTTTTACTTGTTTGGCCAAAATTCACAGCACAGAAGAAAAACTACTTTACAAAAAAAAAAAAAGTGTCAGGAATGCAAGACCTCTTAGAATCAGATCAGCAATTTAGAAGGATGTTTATTAAAGGTACAGTTATGCATTCATTTTATTACGTATTCAGATGATCTCTATAAAGCTGTATTGGGCTTTTGTATTTTCCCGGTTAAGCAGGTGGGGTTTTTTTTGAACATGGTCTAATTCAGGGAATTAACTAATATTCTAAGTGAATACTTTAGGTTGATCAAAATACCTGAAATGTGATCATTTTTAAGTTCATGGCACAAGTAACCCAATGCCCAGTATTCTGCATACTTCCTAAATAGTTACATTATTAATGGCCTAACATTAAACTAATTGGTTATTTTAAGTGAGAATTACTACAGGTGGCTGGGTATGCACTGCTGTGACAAGATGTGGCAAGCTGTCAGACAATAGCTGCTTTTTAAGGGCTTGGGATTTCTTTTAAAGCACATTTTCATATCAAACAGCACAGAGCCTTACAATTAGATAAAGATCTTTATTTGACTAATAAATACCATTACTATTAAGAGCAACTATTACAAGAAAATGTATACATCTGTTTAACATACACTACTTTTAAATATTTAATGGAATACTGCTGCTGTTTTCAGCACAAAGTTATCAGCATCATTCTGCTTTTCAGTACGTAGCAGGCAGAAAGGTCAACTGTGTCTAACACTCATCTGCCAGCGGCTTAAAAAACCCCAGAAATTATGGGCAGAGAACCTAGAAGTTTTGGACAGGAACATTTGGAACTGAGAAAAATCTTGATGAAGGTTCATGGTGTAATCTGTTTGTTTATCTAAGTAAACATGCAATTTACCTTTCTAATCACAAAGATCATTTGTTTCCTTCCACACCAAAGTTTCTAAAGCTAATATAGTTTGTAAACCGTAGTGTGAGATTTATGATGTTATACTGCAGAAACCTGTTTAGCCCCTGATTTACAATCCTGGCAATTGTATTCAACTCTGTCATCGTAACTAATTACAGCTAACTGCAGATTACCATATTGCAAACTCTCATCTTTGCGAAAGAAATACGATGCTCTGCTAAAAAAGAAAAAGAATCAAACATCCTGAGGGCTAATGAACAAAAATGCACTATTCCATGTTGGACTGCAAACCTAAACTCTTCGAATTGGTGCCGTAAAACTTCAAATTGCTATTTGTTGGCAAGTTGTTTTAGCCTCAAGTACTTACACAGTAAATCACCATTACGCTAATACCATACCTTTGGCCTGAAACATATTAATCTTGGTTAACAATAACTGACATTTACATTACCAATTCAATTCAGGCATTGTGGTGACTAAACATACATGCAAGAGCTTCAGGGAGAAAAGTTATTAGTTCTGAATGTGTCCTTACTTTTCACTGAGAACAATTTTGAAGAAACATTATCATCAATTCTTGTTATAATCTTATAACATAAACATTCAAATCCTAATTGATCTGTAAAACATTTGACTTGGGAGTAAAATCTGCATTTGCTTCTTGGGTGCAGCTAACTGCACAACATCACACATTTCAGATATTTTTTGAGATACATATTTCTATACTTCATCTGCTCAAAGAAACCAGGACACTTAAACTTGAGTTCTTGGGAAGGAAAGGAAAATGGGAATTTGAAATATTCTGAAGCACATGGCACCAGGACATGATGAATAGTACCAGCTCCTCCCAGGAAAGGGAGGACGGACTTTTTCGGCCAATTTTTCTTCCGTGTATATTTACTAAGCCCTTAAATGCATAAATAATAATGTTTTTAAACAGGTAGAGTGGTTTTGCTTTTCTTAATTTAGTGCCTTCCCAAACTTTCAAGCAATCCAAGAAGTGGCACTGTATAACCTTAGGAAGAAAGCTTCTCCCTCTCCTTATACCCACACATTATAACTGCAGTGCAGCATAGAACACATTTGGACAAAGTACTTTATTCCAACTTCAGAAAGTTCTCTACCAGACTCCAAATGCATTATCTTAGATTTTAATATTTTGGAGAAAAATACTATATTTAACATAATATTGATGTTTACGTAGTACTTTTGCTACATTATATGCATGCCAAAACAAAATATTGTAACCTAACAGCATTAAGAGAAACGGAAGGAATTTGGTCTGTTGTGTTTTGTTTTGAGGTTTATTTTGTATTCAGATTTAAGAAGCCGCTAACAAAGATCCTCCAGGCAAAATCAGGTATTTGACTCCTGAGGAAAACAGGATGGATTACATGTATCCCATATTGCTTTTTGTTTCCCATCTTTTCTTGGCTTCAAATCTGAAATAGAGCACGAAAACCATGTTAAGAATCATAAGCATATGCGTTTCAGGTATTCAAGCATACTATTCTTAACAACAACAAAAATAAAAACTTATTTTTAATACTGTGATAAAGACGTGAAGGCAAATGTAGCCATATAATCAATACATTAATTCTGTACTTAAGTCTCATACACGGCTAAAAAAAAAAATACAAAAAAACCACTCCAAACCCAACAAGGTTAAACTAAACAAATAAGATTACCATAAGCCTATTTCAACTAAAAAAAAAATATTTAACTGAGATTGTATTGTATACAGTTAGTGCCAATGAAACCACAAATGTTTAATTCCATACTCAAATGACTTACCCCCAAGCAAGCTTCTTTTTCTTTCGAGCTTCTTGGGCAGCCTCTGCTTCTTGCTTGGCTTTAACAAAGTTGCGGCAAGCAGCAGCTTTGGCAATTTTCACACCAAGCTAAGACATAAAAAGGAACAAAGGAAAACTGAATAGATGCAAATGGCTCACATGAAATTTAAGCCTCACAAATTACTTGGTCTGATATTGTTTCTCAAAAGTCAACAGATATTAAAACATCTTTCAAATATTAGGCTGATGCTGTACTATTAGATCAGAAAAGCAAGAATGTCTCTTGAGAGAAATAGCGGAGTAGGATCCTGAGGCAAGCAATCCTTTTCACCAAATCCTTCATTTTCAAGAATAAAAGCAAAGGGCAATAGCCCACTAGATCCTTTTGTTTGTTTGTTTTTTAAATTAATATATAGACACAGATATACACACAGAGCTTCCATTACTAAGACCAGCCTGTGACCTCAGCTGCGCTAACACAATAGTATCAGGTCTTGCTAATACAAAAAACCACCCAAAAAGACAGTTTTGTACCGGAAGAGCTGCTACTACCACACATTCTCCAGTCGTACCAGTAGTCATGTTTTAATCAGACTGCCAGGAAGTAAATAAAGCAGCGTCCTCTGAGTCCATCTGGAATTCAGTCTTCGCATTACCAGCTTTTAGATTATTAGTGTGATAATAAGCATGCTTTTCAAATAGGGTTGTAATAAGCTATAGGTGAATACTTCTTTACTTCCACAAACTTATTCACACTGAGAATTAAGTTCACTTTAGTGAATGTCAGAGGCGGGGGGGGGGGGGGCGAATAAAGCATAAAAGATAGCAGAATGTACTGTGAACTACGACCAGATTATTTTCCTTAATCAGAATTCATAACTTGTTCACTGTAGTTACATTTTGTGATTGCTGTTGTGATTTGACATTATCTGCAACTAAATTATGAATTATGGAAGAATTTGGTTACTGCTTTTCTCCAAGACAAACAAGCAATTCATTTAGCCTAAACTGCTACAAACTGTGATGCAGACAAGAAGGTTTTCCTCCTACCCAGCCCAAAGCTACTCAAGTTAGATAACATGTTTCTGACTGGATATTCTAAATTTTCCCAAAATGTCATGGGAGCATCACACAAGAGAGGCATGGGACACCCAAGTGAAACAACACTCCTTAACACTTTGGTTAAAGTTCCATTATTAATGGTCATACGCTTCAATAATCTGCATCATCTATACAGGCAATTCTTATTTACCCTAAGAGACATTTTATCCAGGTAAGATGAGACAGAACTCAAGATGCGTGTTCAGGCGTAGAGGCACTGACACATCTTCTACAACTCTCCCATCAGACACCTACCCCGTGGGAAGGCTGATACCCTGATTGTTTTAACAAAGCGAAACAAAACAGCATCACTACCAGCTATTCTACCTTAGGGTCCTTTCAGGGTACAAGAATCAAGAAAGCAGCCTTTCTGCAGAAGGCCTGGAGTCTCCATTCAAGTAGGCAGTAGGCACAACCTCAATTTGTGCTTTATTTGAGGCTCTAAACACTGGCAACACAAACAATTGAGAAGCAAGCACAATATTTTAAAAAGACAACGCGCAAAAAAAAAGTGCTGAACAACTTTTTCATCTGCTATTCACACATGTTGTAAGGTCATTAATATGTACCTATGGAATCAACCTGAGGTACAAAATAATCCATGTGACCATATATTTCAGAACTTTTATATTATGAGCTACATCATTTTTCCCCTGAGCGTTAACATTTTACGTAATCAGAAATTCAATACCAACATCTGAACTGCCAAATCTCAAGTCAAAGACTAGAACATAACATTCTCTTATTTGCATGGTCACTTAATATTTAAGGACAGCTATTAACTGTAATATACTTGCAATATAAAAATACTTGATAAAACTCACCTATTAAAAAAATGCTTATTCGTTAATCGAAACAGGACTAATTAGCTTAAAAAAACAGAGCAATCTGATGGATGAAGTCAATCTGCAGAACCATGCCTTTATTTTTGAATTGTATTTTACCTCCTAACATACGTCAAAATTAAACTCCTATGATGTGATGAATAACAGTATCTCCTTAAAATATACTCTAGTGGCCTATTGAACACTTACACACATACAAATATACACAAGTGAAGTCTACACAAGTGCTGCAGAACAAAATCTTTTGATCTGTATTTCTTGGAAGACAGAATGAATTCTTCCATCTTTGAAAAGTACGGAAAAAACAGGATAATAAGATCCTTTGCAGTGTATGTAGAATTAAAAGGAGAAACATACTGCAGCATTAATGTTATCATTTCTAGGCTAGAGTCAAATTTTCAAGACTTGAAAACAAATATGTCGCATATAAACAAACACACAGACATTTTAGTCAGATTAAGAATTGTCTGCTCCCACCCACGCCCAGACATCCATCTTCACTCCCCCCCTCTCCACCCCCAAAGAAATCCATAAAAGCTTGGTCAATGGGTTTTACATTTTAAAAAAACCATTTCAGGTCATCAGATAACTCAATAAAATACAATCTTAAAAGAAGTAAGAAAGCATGAATAAAAATATATACAACAATTTCTTGTGTAGTCAAAGTATCAGCATTTTCCATATAGAACATCCAATATTTTGCTGCATTTTAATTAAGGTGTCTAAACATTATCACAAAGAACTGCAAATTGGTCAGAGCACGCAGTAAGGAAAATTAAGCTCTAAAGGCTTTTTATCACCATATTTCAGGAACCAAGGGTGTAAAATGTTCTAATTTGGGATATATTAAAAGCCATAAAAGGTCTTTCAAAAAGATTAATGGTACTTTGCTTGGATTTAAGATAAGGGCTTTAGCTGGTTGGAAAAGCAGGGCCCTGGCTAGACCCTTGAGGCATTCATCTTTACAGCCACTTGGAAGATTTGTAAAAGCGTCTGCATAACCTCAAGCAAACGCACTGCGACATTTTTTTTTTTTTAAATTCCTTTCAATTTTACAGGTTTAAAGTGTGTAAATCATATTGGGTAGTACAGCTGATACAATGGTTCATCCTTGTAACACAATATATATATTTTTAAGACAAACTTAAAAAACAACTTAGTTTCTGCAGGGCAAAGACCTTTCCATTTTGAAGTTGACCACTAATCATGTCAAATATCTTACTCTGGATGTTTAATGTAGCAAAAATGAAAACTCCTTATCCGTTATTTTTCATAAATTTTCTGCTCATCTGAAATTGTTACCTTGTAACAGATTTCTGAAGCTTTGCTTCTTTTTGAACAGTTTCAAGGCATTTATTTAAAAATACCAATTATCATACTTTAACTTTTTATGGAATAACAGGTCTCTATGAAAAATATTTATGCCATTCTCTTTTGTTCTTTAATTAAATGAAAACAGATGTTTTCTGAAGTAAAGCGGAACCATTACTGGAGTACTTAAAGTGTTAAGGTCTTTAATTTTTATATCAGTTTGGTCTACAATTCCTGATTGTCTTTACTCAAGCTCAACATTAATGTCAAGCAAGTTACCTAGGAGACGAAAGAGATCAAAGAGACAAAAAACCCTCAAATGTCTGATTAATCAAGCCTGCAAACAGCTTATTTCTTTTAGCCTGCATGCAAGTATGAAAATGAGATTCTGGGAGCCGTACATTGTGCAGATTTGTTCATTCTTATCAGAACAAAGCCAGCGGCAGCTTATTTCATGGATCATTGGCACTGTCATCAGTGCTACACAGAACGGGTGACAGCTCCTCATTTTGAGGCTTGAACAAAATTAGCAAAAAGTCGGCACAAATTAGCCTCTCATCTTTTTAGTAATATGACATTATTCATTTACTTTTTATCCAATTTTTAATTTTTTCCTTGTCAGCTATCCCTTTCTAGTGTTTCTTGCACAGCATCATAAAACACTTTTAAAACAAGCAAAGAAATGGATGAAGTTGAAATAGTATGTAAAGTTCAGGCAGAAGAGTAAACATTTTTATTAAGTTGCAACAGAATTTACTGTAACTTCCAGAAAACTTCCTTGAAAAATCGAGACATTTAACATGAAATATCATAAAGCAAAGACTCTTCATTAAGATCGCACTGTGCAATGTCAGTGCTGAACGATACACGTAAGGAGACAACAGATTCAAGAACTGCTCCAGAAATATTTGGTGCGATACATAAAAATGCTAAACCTACAGAAGCTCTAACGACACATCTATATTCAAACAGGTCCTGAAATATCCTATGATCATACCAGAGAAGCCAAACAGCCTTCTAATACAGTGTTACAGTTTCTCATCAAATATGAATCTAGTTATTTCAGACTTGCCTTTAGCAACGATTTTCTCCTTTTATGTTATGGAATGTTATCCATTGCTGACGTATATAAAATATATAAAGCAAACAAGAATACCGAGTGGATTTTGCAGTGAAAATTGTCCCCTTTCAATGATGTGCTCAACTTCCACTGTAAAATACTTTGTAATATCTTTGTTGTATTTTTATGCTGTGTATTACAACATCAAATTATATTGGGATGACACAGTAATGGAGCAAGGACAGAAAACTGTTCTAATATTAAGCTCTTTGCTAGATTCAAACATTTAAATGCAAGTAACTTCTTCCATTCATGAGAAAACACAGCATTAAAAAATTAACTATAAGCTGTTAGATGCTTTACACAGCCCCCTTATAAGAAAGGCAGTTTTAAAAAAAGAACTGTAGTACTGTTTTCAGCAATTTCTTTATCTCTGTTCTTCTAAGTAAGAAAGCTTATTAACAAGCTTTGAACTTAAAATCACATTTACAATAATGTGCCATCAACAGTTTTATAAGCTAATTAGAAAAAAAGATTAATTAATGACTGGCTGCTAATAAAATGGCAATCATGAAGAAAGAAACCAAGGGTGCTAAGCTTCAACTACCACCAATTAAGACCTAATTACAAACAAATTATATATGTGTTTTGCTGTGGGCTTTAATTTACTAAAATGGTTTTAATTAAAAGAGAAAACATGCTGATTAATTGAACTGCAGAAAAAATCTACAGTATAAACTGTGCTTTGTCTGTCTCTTTAATTAGACTTGTAACATCTGAAATCTTTTTTTAAGGTTTGTTAAGGAAAAGATATACATAATTAAGGGAGCATAAGAATGTAATTCTAGGTGATAACCCTGCCATGTTCCAAAGGTTAAAAGAAAACAACCTCAATGAAGAGAGATATTTGGAAGCACCTCTGCTAAGTGTTAGAAAGAAAATCCTTCAGAGATAAAAAATAAACTCTTTCCCCCAACCCCCTGCCCCGGGTCCTTCAATGGCCATGATTTCCCAGTTAATTGGTGCTCGGTTACATTCCACATACAATTGCATCAATCTCTTCAGGTACCTCAAAGCACTATGATCAATTGTGAATGCTGCACAGAATTTAGAAATGAAACTCTACTTTGCCAATAAAAAAAAAGAAAAAAAAGGAGTTCTTACCATATAGCACCCATCAAGCACTATAACCCGTCCACCTGCAACAGTCCTGTGTGTGTGACCTCGCGATCAATCATATCCTACCCAGATTTTCTAATGGAAAACAGCTTCCAGAATGGTTCTCAATGGTATGACATACAACCTTGCTCGTGTACTTCCCATTCTAAATTATGTGACTAGAAGTTACTTAAAGACAACAGATACTAATTTGATCATTAGAAAATGATCAAGAGTGATGCAACAAATTTTGAAGACAACAGCAGGACTGATCTTGCTCTAACATGAGAATGATATCCCAATGAATAGCCAATTAATTTCATTGATTACAATGTAGATCTTTCATTTAAGCTTGATTATAATACCATAGTTTCCTTATAAATTGCAGCTTTTTAAAAATGTTTCACAAAATGCCAGAAGCCACTAAGCTAAGCACTTAGGAACAGCGCTGTCAAAAAGCCTGCGCTATTTAGAGACTGACAACGACTCAAGTAATTTAGCAAACTAAATTACAAACTATTTTAAAAGTTCCTCTTGACAGGTAAGTCTAATATGGTCAAGATTGTTTTATGGTGTTCAAGTTACAGTCCTCAGGCTAACACACTCTTAGACAATGTGGCACCTACCTACCAGGCAGCTAAGGCAAAAGCCACAAGCATAATGTGAAGTTTGAGGTTTAGCCAGATTAGGTCTCTGAATATTAGAGCCATAAGAAATCTGCATTCTGCTTCCTGAGATACCACACAATTTCAATACAAAAGCACTATGAAAAATTCTTTCTCTAAGGGAAAAAAGCTTGGAAAGTATTTTTAGGTTTATATATATTAGGGATCTTTTAAAATTATTTGGTTTAATTAGGAAAAGAACTTTTACAAGTACCACTCCAAACCCTAACTATTCTACAGCAAAGTGAAGCTACCAGGTACCTCCACATACCATCCTTATTCAAAAGGATAAACACCTCCAACTATGCACAGTCACAGTGCTCTAATTTATCAACATTTATTATTATAAAAAACCTAGGCAGATTCCCACAAACACAGTAGGAACGATTAAAGCACATTTCAAGATATTATTCCAGAAAGGTTTTTCGAAGTCATTAGAAAAGTTGACATAATTCCAAGTGTCTGTTCCCAGCTACACCGCCAAGTACCTGCTACCATTAAATCTCATCTACCCTAATCTTGAGCATCACCAAGAAAACCGTTTTATCTCAGCCCAGCTAAGCATCCGTGTAAACAACTTTCACTCTTAAAAGTATGGGAATTTTTGGGGTAACTCCCACATTAATAGTAACACTTCTGTTGGCATCTCTCAAGTTAAACGAGTCATCATTAAATGCAGTATTCGAACAATAGGTGTAAGCAAGCCATTCTACGTTTGAAAAGAAGAACTTAAAAACATGACAGACTCCCTGCCAATGCTGAAAGCCCTGCAATATTATAACAAAGACAGCAACTGGATCACAACAATAAACCTTAATTGCACATATTATACCAGCACAAGGAATTGCTAGTTATTTAATACTAATAGTACTATGTTCTTGATATTACAGAAGTAATTCAGTCTAATAGAGTGTTTAAAAATCCACAGTGAATTAAGACTAAACAGTATGAGGCACCTGCATTATGTTGACGCTCAATAAAAATTCATCACAGGACTGCTGATCTTACATATTGTAACTGCAACACAGCAAGGAGATGCTCGAGCTAGACAAGGTTCTAGAGCAGTCTAGCTGAAGAAGCAGCGTTACTGATGGCCTAAATTACTCTGTACAACATAATGCAGGCATGCCCGTATTCTTTCAGGAGTAATTTCACTAATGTATAAAATAATGCAATCAAGAATTTCAGGATGACTAGAACTCTTAGTGAAACAGAACACCCCAGAAGAGAACATGCTGTGGGGATGGCCAAGGATGCCATAGTTAGAGATCTGCCATCCTGGTAATTCCCCAAACTAACTGCAATCACTTTTCTAGCCCACAAACTAGGATGACAACAGGATACAAGGGGTAATACTTCATAGTGAGGTTGGCCAAGAGATTAGACTGAATATCATCATCATCACATAAATACAATGAATTTTTTTTACTAGAAATGCAACTGACAATAAAAACAGGATAAAGCACTTTTAGCTAGTCTCAAAAGCTACATAGGAATGCACACATGCAGTCCCTAGTAAATACAGAGCCTCACGCGCAAGGTATCCAAGTTCTAACTTCTTTCAGTCTAAAATCTGGAATAATTCTGGATTGAGAAGTTTTGTTTTAAAATCAGCATTTGTGCATATTTGTCAGAGCAGAAGAAAGCAACAAATAATATGTTGCCCAAAGCCTCATTTCCAGCAGTACAATAACATTTTCCTTTAAGAACCCGCAACAAGTACCACGTGGAAGCCAAAAGACCCAAAACCTTGAAGTAGTATCATTTAGGCTTTTAGGATGTAGATTTCAGTGATCCACTCACAGCTGCTAGATTATGTATATTGCCTAAATCATCATTGATTTTTAAGGAATCTGTTTTTTAAAAACCTTTTCTCACTGTGTCATGATAGCATATTGACAGCATCATTTTGGCATTCCTTTGCTTTTTAGGACATGTTTTTACCGCTTATTCTCATCATCTGTTTATTTTTGGCTTCATTTTTCTAAATACTGAAGCTGCCCTATCAGTTTCACAGGCTTATAAATGTTATACATCAAAAATTAGTTTCACTTATTAAGGCAGGAAACGGCTTTAAGAACTCTGGGATCTGTGCCTCAAAGCAAAAGCTTTATCAGCAGGTTCCAGTCACTGCTTCTTGCAAAAGAAAATGGTGCCGATTAAAACCCCATACACCTGATTTCAAAAAGAACACCTACCCACTGAACACTCTTCACATGGCTGCAAGGGGGGCTGTACCCCAAACAGAAGGCAGCTGTTTCTCACCCACTCTCTGCCCCCAGCCCTGCAACACTGCTCAAGAAAAATGAAAACTATACATAAAAAGATGGAGTCGAGATAAAAGAACAATAATTCATCCACTTATTTCACTAGACTTCAGAAGGGGCGTACTTCAATACGGTCATAGCATAGCACCATGCCTGACTTCCTCACAGGTTTGTGTTGCATTTGAAAGTTAGAGGGATATAAATAGCCACATACTTTAAAAACTAACTCACTTCTAAGATGTATTATCTAAAATGAGTTTTAAAACGGACATTTCTTTAAATTGCAAAGATAAAGAAAGTAGCGATTGAACAAAACTGTACAATAAGAAAGGAACACTAATTGTACTTGTATACAAAACAATGATTTTTGACTCCACCTCTTCCATAATCAAATCCTTTGCCATAGTTCTTCACTGAATCAGAATTAGTCACTGTTAGAATGATTTCCTTAGAATAAAGAGTGTTTTAAAAGACCCGTTTAAAAAAAAATACAGCTTCTTAAAATCACAAGGATGTGAAAAATGAATCTTGCAGTAGCACATCTTAACAACAGTAGAGAACCCCAGTGAATTCACATGGCTTCTGCCTCGACAGAGCTCCTCATGAGATCAAGCCAGAGTCATTTGAGTTTTCCTTCTTTCAACATACTATTTATTCAGATAAACCCACTTAACCAAAACCAAGTCAAGGCTGTGAATACTAATAATGTTTCAAGCATTTTGTTTTCAGAATTACAACATGCTAATATTTGAAAGTCAACAATTTGGAGCTAATGTTCCACAAATAATAATACATTGCTGTAGCACCTGGGATATGCTAGATGTTGTACAATCCCATGGCTACTGAAATCAGATAACAGCTTATCATAAATATTACAAAACCTTAAAACTTCTCACATTAATTTGTTTTTATAGTCAAACAATTTGCACTAGAACCTCAGTATGTTTTATTGATTATGATACTCTAACCACTTTAGAGTAGATGGGATAATGACATTTGTGAAGGAGAACAGCAAGTACAACATGTTGTACCCATGGAAAGTAATACAACAGCATCGCTGTGAGAAGCTGGTCAGGCTTAAAGGGGAAGTCAGAACACATTCCTATCCCTGTCCATAGCTGTTACCTTTGTAGATTGAAGTTTTGAGATCACTGGTGAAAAGGTAGATAAAAGTCCAGTCATGAGAACCTGCTCTGAGTTACTAAATGTAGCAGTTTAATGATTGTATAAGAACACATGCTGAGGAACAGTTAAGTTCTACCTAACCTTATTTACAGAACCTCAAGAACTATATTTCCTATTTCAAAAGCCATCTGTTTTTAAAGCCATCACAATATTGTATTATACTGCATTAAAGAGATTTAAATCTGCGATTTTGGCTTAGCTTGAAATGCTATACTTCGGAAACATTTCAAATATTTGTATGAGAATGAGAAGTATTCAGAATTTGTCTGTCTTAATGCTTTTCTAATACCTTTGAATTTTGCTGGTATATACAGTGGACAGAAAATTCCCATTAACTCTGTGAAGATAGAGTATACAACACAGAAGAATGAAAGCAAAAATGTATAATTAATTTCTAAAACAAGTTTGGAATATTTAGAGTTTCAACTGTATAAATCAGATGACTTAAAATTGAGAGCTTCTCCACTCACCTCAAATAGTACTTATTTAGTTTTTTTGGTTTTTTTTTACCTGGCTTCAAAACTATTCTAACTATCCTTTTATCCTAATTTTCTTCCTTGCATTTTCTCCCCTGCACACAAACAGCAGTGGGAACAACAGCCTTCATGGATTTCAGCTACACACTTCAGCTCCTACCACCTACTATACATACCTACCAACTACTACTTATATGAAACTGTAATTACCAGAGGTATCTGGTAGATTCCTCATCAGTTTAAATATTCACTCAGCACTACACACATATTTAAAAGGTCCACTTTTTGTGGCAAAAAGCAGAATAGCCTTCATAAAATTACTCAGATACACCAACTAACATGACGACATCTTGAAAAATGGAGTTTCTCACCTGAATTTTTTTTTTTAGATATGCATTTATATACTGAAAATGACGACAAGGAGAAGAAACAAAATCCATTAATTCTATAAACATCATTCTAAGGCCACAGTAACATGTTTGACATCCATCTACTCCCATTCTTCTTCAGAATTCTTCCAGCTATCAACTCATTATCACAGGAATACATAGGAAAGAAGCACTAATGCACAAGTGTGAGTATATCTGTCTGTATTTGGGCATGTTTTGCTCTAAACCTTTCTTCAGGCCTGTAAAGGAATGCAAAGAAAAATCTGAGGCACAGGGAGCATCCTACTCCTGTCTTCTTGGCTTGGAACATGCAGAAAAATCAACAGCTCAACACAGAGGACTAGTTACTGACTCATCTGACTCGTGGAGTCAGCATGAAGGCTTTAAAGCCAGGTTACTTGGGATCGTTCATGGTCATATTTTCAATTCTTATACAGCTGTCCAAGCATTACTAGATCAGAAGCAAAATCTTTCAATCACTGAAAGAAATCTGCTTAGAAAACAGGAAAGATGCCCCAAACAGTCTTGAATGTTATTTAAGACACTTTTTGTACAGATGTACAAGAAATAAATATTTCCTAAGAGCTTTTATTAATATCCCACTTACCTCGCGAATGGCTAATCTATCACTCAGCTCCTCAGCCTTATCAATGTCACCTTCAGCCACAGACTTCTCTATGCTAAGTTCAAGGCCAGACTAGAAAAAGAAAAGCAAATATCTTGAGGACAAAAAGAAATAACATGTTTAAAGGAAGCATCTCCTTTCTAAAAATACTTCTTTCATAAAACTCTTTATTTTAAGACACTGCATAAACCTGTAATTTCTATGTAACACAAATCACTTTGTCTATGTATTGTAATGGACAGTATAATTAAGAATTCACTGAAAGGCTGCCTGAACACAAATCATTGCATTAGTTCCACCTTATGTGCAGGATAATACTGTAGGTTAAAAAAATTACACGGACTAGTTTATGCCTGTCACAATAAAATTTCATCTGAAGATCTGGCTTATCTCCTCCATCCCTGGAGCTTTCTAAACAAAATGTGAAATATATGTGTCAGGTAACATGAAGAATGGCAATTACCACTGCATCGTTACAGTTCTAAGATCTTATCTTTATCCAAAAACTGAGTTCTGGCACAGTGCCACTCCACTGTGCTAATAAATTAAAAATTCTAGCAGTCCTATGGAGAACAATGAAAAAGCTTCAGAATTTAACCTCTAAAAATACCAAAATGACTTTTATGATCAATATAACATAACTTGTTTAACAACAACATTTACCAATAATGTAACAACGAAAAGTAAATATTTACTGGAAATTATAGTTGGAAGCTTCTGAAGGACTACAGAAGGGTAGCACAGCAGTAGGCACCGACTTCAGAATTTCACAAAAAACTCACTCTTTCATAACAAGGGACAATTTACAGCCTCACTAGTTTTAAATATTAGTAATGCTACAGAAAACACATTTGACAGTTTCATAATATGTACTTTTTTAAAAAATAAAAGCAAAATAGCAAATAGAATTCTTGAGAAAAGCTTGAATTATTCAGGTGGAAATCGAAAACAGAAAAAAGTGCACAACTGGAAGTTGCAGTGATAGCCAATTCTGTTGGATGTTTTTTCTGAAATTAATGAGATGTTCCACTAGTGATAAAGTCTCTGAACTTACATGGAAAGCATCTGCATTTTAACACTTTGGGCCTCATTCCAGATCGATCCTGAGCAATTTAATGACAACTAAATACCCACCTAAAGTAAGAACACAAACAATGTCTCATGACTTGCATGCAGAAGCTCACTTTAGGCAAATGAAAACTACGAAATTTATCATGAAGAAGGCTAACTGAACATTTGATGTCATAGAACATGATGTCATATACGGGCCTTTACTAGAAAAACAACAAAACAAACCATGCTACGAGGAACTCATTATATTACGAGTTTCTCAAATTTCCCATCATGTTGTACCAGTTATTTCAAATACGACTAGTTGCACAATAGTATTTATGAACAGAATGCATTATAAATCCACTAAAACTGCAGGACAGGTTTGGCCCTCTAATTCCTATAGCCACTGGTGTCAACTACAGGATTCATGTGACACATTTTAAAGTTAAAACATAACAAAAAAAAAAGAAAAGAAAAAGTCAAACAATGCATATGAAATGTTCTGTCTCTCATAATAATAGAAAACAAAACCAGACAGGAAACAGGCATGGATACTGTCTCAAAAGAAAGCACGGCAACCTTTCAATCCCAGTACAACTGATGTGATATCTAAAAGGAAATTAATTAAAAATCCTTCCTCAGAGTGACTTGATCATTTACTCACTTTCAAATAGTTTGAGTTTTATTCCTATCTCAGTTAAGGCTGGGTTCTTTTACTGCCAAGTACAAGCTGACATTGCTTTTGTAGCAACAGTCACCTTTTGTGGAGCCCTGCTAGCTACAGGTGATTCAAATCTATCATTGATTCCGAAGTACTGTGTAAGTTCTTTCCATTTATCTTCATTTTCCAACTGTTGACAACTAAAGACAAACAAACAAAAGTCATTAATATAACCAGTTCCCTTTCCACAAATTGTAATATTCTTTTCAAAGCTAAAAGAAATTCTTCCATTTGGCAGACATGCTCTTTTCACCCATTCACAGTTTTTAATGGAAGTGAAATTAATTGTTCTTTCCCCTCTGTAAGTGAAATTCCACAATCTTGAAATCAAACTTATAGAATCATAGAAACATTTAGGTTGGACAAGACCTTTAAGGTCATTGAGTCTAGACGTAATTATAACACTTCCAAAGAGGAAAAAGAAGAGGAGGAGGAGCAGGCTGAACAGCAGCTTGTATGCAATCATTTGCAAAACATCATTAGGAATAACATTAATTCCACTTTAAGTTACATTAAATAATACATTTGTGTGGATTTTTAAAATCAAGCAATAAATCCCATCAAGCAATCACTGGTATCAAATTCAGCCTGCCCAACAGAGACACTGAACAACTTCAGCAGATATTTGACATGATGTTCAAGGCCAGGCTTTGGCCATGCGTGCGGTCAAGCTTTTTACATTTTGAACAGAGCTTAAATAATTACATTGACCTGGTTATACCTCTTAGTCACTTCATCTTTGTTTTTCTGTTTTTCTAGGGGGAAAAAAAAAATAAAAAACCAACATTACACAGTAATACCTTACAGCATCCAATGAACTTAACAGAACTCTAATTGGTCACATTTCCTCTGAAAAAATAACACAGGATTTTTGCCCAATGATCATGCAAATTTAAACCATTCAGCTGTAAGACTTTTCATACAAAGAAACTCCTACAATATCTGTGAAAAAGCTTTAGCCAGAATACACAAAAGTATGTTTTATAGAATTACTGAAATAAACTTAGCAATTATAAATCAGTATTAACTGATTAAGTTCCACCTCCTTTTTAAAAAGGGAACAAATGTATTACTTGAACTTTACGTAGCAATTTACAACCATCTACTACTATCTACATCTACTATCTACATCTACTCAGGCATTCAATTCTTTGAATTTAAAAAACAAAACCAAAACAAACAAAGCAACCAAAACAAAACAACCTACTCACAAAGAAAAACCCAAAACACAAGCAACAAAAAACCCCATACCAAGCCCAGCAAATCCCATTTCCAATGTAATTGACACTAATTCCATTTTGAGAAAATAAATTCTGTAATTACATAAAACACCTTTTCTGTGGCGCTTTCTTTTTCGGCTTTTGTTTCCCTGATTTGCTTGGGTTTTCATTTCACGGTTTTTCTTCTGAAGCTCCAAAAATTTCTACAAGATTAAGAAAAGGCAAATCAGTATTTTTAACTTTTTTTCCCCCACCATTTTTTAAAAAATTGCCTAATATGCTGAGAAATGTTGTCACAATATTTATCCACAATACCTTGTTATAGCTATGACATTAAAATTTATGAATTGAGAACATCTAACTCTGATGGTGTTAAACTGGAACTGGCTCTAATCTTTCCATCACCTCTGTCTGACTTTTGCCCTCCTTAAATCCCAGGACTATTCAAACCCGACAGATTTCTCATGGGATGTGACAATAGATATAGTTATGCTGGTTGTGCACTCCTGATTCCGTGATTGTTACTGCCTAGCTGGTAGTCTGTAATCCAAGTATTTCTGACAGCGTAGTCCTTGCACAGCAGGATCAATAGATGGACAAGAGTAACTACATTTTGCCAATTCTTATTTTGGCTAAAAAGCCTACAACACAGATTGCTTTGTTTATATTTTTTTTTCACTCTTTACATGCAAGAGGAAACTCAAGAGGTTATAAGCAACTATGAGCCTGCATGCCTGCAATTAAGCCCTACAGAAAGCAGAAGGCTACACCGGTACTTTGCAGATAGGCATCACCAGTACAGTGGCTGATATATTTAGCTGTAAATGCTTACTAATGCAGAAAGCAGTTACAAAGAAACTCAGAGCCCATACACTACCGAAACACAAGTTCTTATACAACTGTACAGTTATCCAAACATCTCCCTGCTGGCTTTCGATCACCACTGCACAGGGAGGGGGAACTTACATTCACTTCCTATCTGAATTCCTGCTTACCCTGCTTGGAAGAATCTAAGGTATATTACAGTGACTGCACTTTGATCATATTTAATTTCATTTCATATTTGTATACTTAATATTCAACATTGAGTTATTCTAATTCAAAAATTAGCCATTCGACCTTGAGTATGCTGTGTTTATGCTCTGGACATTTGAAGACCTGTAACAATACCCACATTCCACATATTTACAGAAATTCCAGAAGGGCATGTTTGAGATTCGTTTTCTCCACCTCTCACTGGTATCGCAGTGGATTCACTGATGGCATCGCTTTCGGGTCTCTTCTCCTGGAATTCAGAAAGTTGCACCCTTTCAATATCTTCTTTTGCATCTTCCTTTGATAAGGAACCATGCGATTCATCTCCATCATCAGAACTTAAGTCAACATCACTTTCACACAGTCCTGGAGGCAAAAGCCCACTCCACATCTTCCAGTTTAAACACGCCCAAGCCACTTCAAGTCACTGCAAAGTCACCAGAGTTATGCGAGCTGACCCATTCCGAGATAAAAACATAATTAGCCTGCATAAGAGAGAAGCAAAAATAGCAACACACATCATCAGAAATGTTTTAGTTTCTCTTGAGAAAAGTAACTGTCATTAGATGTTTTAGACAAGCACATTATAAAGCTTCTAATACTTACTATTTCAGAGAGAAGTAGAAGATTTAAGTACACAGGCTGAAGCTATTAATTCTTTTTTTATTATTCCTTGTTCCGTAAAGTTTTGCCACTTCCCATTTGTTTATCACTGCTTTCAGTTTAAGGGCGATATGGCCGCTCTCCCAGGGGCAGCGGGAGAGCACGTCCAGCCCTTCCAGGCGACTGCTTCCCGGGGCAGCGCAACGGCCGGCCGCCGAGCACGGCCGAGCTCCGCCGGCCCCCGGGGACAGGACGGACGAAGCGCCCGCCCGGGGGAGGCGGCAGGCCGGCGAGGCGAGGGCAGCCCGCTCCGGGCGCAGCGGAACAGAGGTCTGGACCGGGGCCGGGGCAGGCAGCCGGCACCCCCCAGCCCTCCGTCCCTGTATCCCCACGAACAGCCCAAACACCCCCCACCTCCCCTCACCACAACCCCGGCACCAATGTCCCCCCCGGCCCTGTTTACCTGGCCGCCATCTTGGCACCGCCGGAACACCCCGCCCGCCGATTGGACTCTGCCCCGCAGCCAATCAACGGGCACTTTGCTGCCTTAGGCCCGGCCTCTCTGGTCTCTATGACAACCGGGCGGGGCTGGCGGCCCTGCCGGGCGGGGCGGCCTGGGCTGGGGCTGGGGCTGGGGCTGGGGCTGGGGCTGGGGCTGGGGCTGGGGCTGGGGCTGGGGCTGAGGGACCGGCCCCGGCCCCGGGGGTAGAGGTGTTGCCTTCCCGGGCAGGGGGTTCTCGCGTGGGGGCAAAGGTCTCCTCCTCGCAGTGGGGCCGCTCTGGGGGACCAGAGCAACCACCTCGCAGCCGGGAGGGCTCCAGGAGGGCCTGCCGGCCCAACATGTGCAAGTGAGGTGGTTTTGTCGGAATTAACAGCAGTGCTCTGACAGAAAGGCAGGTGACAAGTTTTTACAGCAGTCCTAGTTGCCATAAAGGAGTATGGTGTCTATTCAAAAAGTAAACATTGTAATTTATACAATGCCTAAGTGTTTATGCTGGGACAGAACGACTGGGGTCAGCAACCTTACTCTTCAAGGATGGAAAAATCCTTTTAAAGTTCCCACTAGTGTCTTGGATTCATGTGGTAACGAGAAAACTTCAAAAACACTAGTCCCAGATGTCGCGAGGTTGTTCGTTGTGGATTGTCTTCCAGCATCAAAGCTTGCATTTTTCTTAAACTGCTCCAGGAATGTGGAAAAGCCCTTAGAAAACTCATTGGGAATTCTGAGCCAGATAGCACTGTGCTAGGTGCTTCAAAGGTGAACAGTGAGTCAATTCAGAGCACTCGGTAAAGTTCTTGTTTGTTTGGAAGATTCTCTTACACCTTCTTGTCCTTCCAGCTTTCATAGGTGAGACAGATGAAACAAGTATTTAGGAGCAGCCTGAATATGATTCAGCAAGAGCATCTTGCATATAAGAAGCATCAGGAAAAGAGACACAGAAAAAGTGCAAGAAAAAGGGGAAGGGATAAGGCTGACATCGCTAGCACTGAAGCATGTCTGAAAGATGGGAGTTTTGGTGATTGAAATAATTTGTAAGAAGATGCATTTTTGAGTGATGATTTGACAGGTTGAGAACTAAATCTCAGTATCAAGACTTCTGAGAAAGGAATTGCTGGCACCAAATCAGGACACAACCCAATTGTGGACAAACAGTTTAGCCATGGGGGGAATGAGAAAGGGGCAAGAGTTTTTAAGTGGTATGAAGGTGGATAACAGAGAATATGGCTTTGAGTAGGGATATCTCAATGGATCACAGCTTCTGGGATTGGCTGTGCATGGAAGGAAAAAAGAAACACCTTTCTCATGGACATAAAGCAGACCTTCAGATTAATTTCCTTCTTATGCCATAATTTTACATCCTCAGATTCATTTCTAAAATCAATTAATTCCGTAAGTAATCACTTTTTCATGAACTACATGTAAATTTCACACTCAGCTTGCTAACTAGTTTTTCCTCTCATCTGGGAAATCAATTTTTAAGAGATTTATTTTATTTACATTTAATAATTGATTGTATTTGGTATACAGATAAGTGGTAATTGATAAATGTATTGATACTGGATATTCATTGCTGTTTGTTCTAGCAAAATGTTAGACCATTAGGCTGCGTGATATTTTCTTAATGTGAACTGATTTGAGAACATCCAAAAGTTGAAAGATATGTGACATCTTTATGACCCGTAAATTTACATGTTTGGTAGGGATACATTTTCAGAGGACACGTTTAATTTCATGACACAATTTGTATCCAAATGTTGCATTCCTTATTTAGTATCCACAAGCCAATTTGTGGCACTAATTGGCACTGCTAGTTCACCCAAATGACGTACTCAAATGTTCACCTGCATTTCATTTCATAATTACAAATTTATTATACTTGTAATTTAAAAAGCCGAATTTCAGGATAATCTCCAGTTTTCCTGCAATAAATTCTGACTTCTCACAGAGAAATCCCTTCCGTGAGGAAGAAGGGTAGAAAGAGCTCCTCCCTGGCTTTCAGCAATCCAGAAGCATTTGTATTCAAAAGGATAGCTGAAGCTACAAAAGAGATTGCTGGCTACGTAACAGAATTTGTAACTTACTGTTTTCTTGTTGAAACAATGTGTGGAGTCTTCTTATCTGGAGAAGAAGGGAGAAGGCAGCACACCCTTGTGACCAACACTGATGTCCCTACATCAAATCTGTGAGGGCTGCTGTTGTCTAAAACTTGATTCAGCGTGAAATTCTTCTCATGCCCATTTTCTGTTCCCCGTTAAGCAAATATTCAAATAATCTGATTTATTTCCTTTTGGTCAACTGATCTAACTTCCTTTCTCACTTGAATTCCTGTTCTGGAGACCTGCCAAACAATGACTCTTACGAAAGAAGAGAGTCATGCCTCTGAGATTCCCATGGAACATCAAACTAGTGCAACACAGTAATTACAGGTTAGATATTTTTGATGCTATTATTAAAAACTACTTGAACTTTAGAAGGAAGGCCTACTGCAATGACATGTAACATCAAGTTTAGTTTGGATCTTTCAGGATCTCTGAGTTCTAGGGTTCTAGGTGATTTTCTCTATGTCACTGTTCCCTACCTTTACCTTCTGCTATCGGATATTTACAGATAATACTTTGAGTCCCAGTTGTTTTAGTTTACTTTGTCAGATGTATTGTCATGTGGCAACAGGAATACGAGGTTCCTGCTACGGGAATCTCTGTACAGCTGAACACATGGTCTGCTCAGGAATTGAAAAGAGCAGCTCTAGGGGTTGGTTTTTCTATTGTTACTGTAGAGTAACCGAGTATTAGCGTATAGTGCTATGGTACTTCTCGTACATGCTGTCCTGAGGTAGTCTTAAGCAAGTCTGATTGAGAAGAGGATATCTTGTATTCATTTGGGTAACCGATCTGTGCTTCTGGTGCTATTTCTACTCATGGTACTGTTTAGGATGGCCTCTTCACACCACCACCACATTTGGCAGTGTGCACTGTATCAATTTTTCCACACCTTTGCTTATTTTCATGTAGCAGCACTGAAAGAAGGTGTGCTGCTAGTTTCTGGGTAAAAAACATTGATTATGATCTACAAAACTCAGCATTGCTTGGGTTCTTTTGGAAACAGTCTCTTAATGAGTCACCGTAACAGAAGTGGTCAAATTTTATATGATATCCAGAAAAGCTAACACCTGTGCATATGCCTGATCCCCATGGCAGGTTCTCACTGGGCAATTCTCTTCTTCAGACTGGCTTGAGGTTTAGATTGTTGGGCTTCAGGACATGGTGGAGGCCTGAACTATTTCATCAGACACATGCTTGAAGCCAAGTTTAGCTAATCATAAACAATCATGTACATTCTTATTTCTACAAAATATACATAGTTTGCTAGTGCAGAAATGGAGTTGACTACAACATAAATTACGCATCATTAGCTGTTTCTTGGTTTTTAGCAGTAAAAGAGGACATCAGAAATTTTTTCTTAAGCATGGAAATATGCTACATTTTATCCTTTTGAGACAGTGTTTTGGAAATATGTCGAAATGATCAAGAACTGAATTCTTGTTTAAACATAATAGGAAGGCCTTATTGTATTAGCAGATTACAGTCATTGTGTTAGTATACTATCTACCTTGTATTCATTTTTGCTAACATAATGAGAAATTTTTCTAGCATGATTATATTTTAATACAATAAAATAGTGTTGGAAAGGAAAATTAATATGATTTTAAAGAGAGATGTAAAGACAATAAAATAACCTCTGTTTTTTTCCTAAACTTTTAATTTGTTGCTAACTTAAAAAATACTTTTTATTAATCCTTTAAAATAATTATATTCAAATGAGTATTTAAAGTCAGTTAAAAGGATTACAGAGGGGTTTTTTTCCACGTACTGTGCCATATAAGAACCAAATTAATTCTTGCTAAACAAACATTACAAGAACCATCATAGAGACAATTAATGGAAATCTCCAAAGAACATTATCTAAGACTGTACATTAAAGTATATTAGTAAATATTCTATAGTATATATTGTAAGTAGTAACGATGTTTTGTAACATGAGCTCTCTTTACCTCATTCAAAGACTTTAATCCAGGCAGGCCCTTGTCTGAGCCCTGATCGAAAGCCCATTAAAGTCAGTGGAAAGATTTCCATTGGCTTCATTTAGGTTAGGATTAGGCCAAGAGTGCGCAGCAGAGAGCGCAGAGCTGTTTACACTGCAACACAACTTGATCGCGTGTGCACACAGTCCGTTTATATACCAGAGATTTTCTTCTGTCAATTGGTCTACGTCTCGGGTCCCCTTGTGTTCTCAAGGGCACTAAGCAAAAAAATGTAAAGGGATGTAACAAAGAATAGTTTTCTGAAGAAAAATGGGCTTGAGTATAATCCCCGGTTATAATCTACAGTTGGGAAGCTTTTCTGTGTGCTCTCTTCTCACTCCTTGTACTGTTACTAACCAAGAAGAGCTCCACGGTCAGTCCACAGGGCTCTTTGTTGTGCAGCACCAGAGCAGGTCTGCTCAGATGCTTCTGAATTTGCTTGTTTGACAGCACTACATAACTGAACAACGTAGGATCAAGCCCTGAGCTTTTACTAAGATTGTCATACTGTCATTTACTATGTCCTTGTTCCTCTGAGGTTTGCATTTTGATGAAAATTCTGTACGTAGATACAGAAATAAATGTCTGTAGTTCTAAGCATCAGCAGCGCATGAGGAAGTTGCTTTGTCTAATTTTTTTAAAAAGGCATCTCTAAAGTATTAGCACACAGTTAGTATTCAGGGAGGTCGTAAGACCTTTTGTTCAAAATTCCTGATTGAAACTTGGAAGATCTGTGCTCAGTTATCATTCTTACCACAGGCTTCCTGTGAGCAATGAGCAACGTATTTTCAACTTCAGTAGCTCACAGATAGAAAGAATTTACATCATCCTTGTCTGTTGCAATGGGTTTTGATCCCATTTGGACTGTTCAGGGCATTGACAGACCCTGGCAAGGGCTGCATTGGATGGCTAAAACTGTCAGGCCAGCTTTCAAAGGGTCAGCCTTCGTAACAAATGTTACCTTCCCCTTAGTTTGGGATATCTGGTCAAATTATTAAACCACCACAGCTTTCCGTCCTGTATTTTGTGTGGATTAATTCTGATTATGACCGTTGAATAGTATGGCAAATTAGGAACTGATTGAAAAGCAGATAAGATTTTACTCTAAGAGTGGTGATACTGTGGGTGTGGGTAGGGAAGAGGGGAATGAGCACAAACAGGTAGAGAAGTTTTAGCCAACTAATTTTAAATGGCCACTGAAGGTCTGTGACAGATTTTAGATATTATGTCAAGCCAAGGAACAAATAACAATTAGACTAATTAATCTTGTGGGGTAGATCTGCAAAAAAAAGTGTTAGCGCTTAAAGGTGCTGATGATTTGGGTTCTTACAAGTTTTTGCAGAAGGCAAAAGTGTAACTGAGCTGTTGTAGATGTACTCATAACAAACTTAACCTAACTTGCTTGGATACCAGCAATGGTAGGGCAACAAGGCTATGAAGTTCACTTCTCGTTAAGTGCCATAGCATGTATTTGGGTACTTAAGACCTGATGGCTGTTGTCCTTGCTGACCTGGCCCCTGCGTTGCCACAACTACGTTTGCTACTTTGAGTATAGGATACGTTTTATGGGACCTGCAGCCATATAATTCACTGCAATGTAGACATCACCCCTATCTAGGGTCTTCACCTAGTATAGGACAAATTTCAGGATTCCAAGTACATCAGTCCCAATTTTGTTGTAATGGACATAGTCCATATACTGGATTGGGATCTTGTATACATTTCCTCTGCTCTGGAAATAGCAGAGAAACGCCCCTCTGCCATATCACTAAATGAAATATCATCTGACTATTTTTACACAAGAAGAGTCAGAAAGCAGTTTTCTTAACCTCTCTGAGAGTTTTTCTTTGTGTATTAATTGGCATTATTTAGAAGCACAATAGTGAACCTTACAGCTAGGGGTTCCTTCATGTAGCACTCAGATACAGAGCTAGGGCAAAGCACTTAACCTCTCCTTGGTTTAGTTTGTGAAACAAACACCACTATTTTAAGTACTTTTCAAGGATATTACATAAAATTAATTAGTTTAGTATTTGTACTGAAATAAAGGTCTATGTAATTTGAAAGTCCTATAAGAATCTCGATCTTTTTAGTCTAATTTTGTGTTGATTTAACTTTGAAGGGCTAGTTTTGATACTCTGTACCATATTTGAAATGTGCTATTGTTTCATTTATATAAATAACAGCTGATTTTTCAAGCTACTGTAATGAACCTATTTAGTCTCTATGTATACCAATGCCCTCTACTGGTTTGAAACACAATTGCTTAGCAGAGGGTATTGCTGTTCTCCTTTATTGAAGAAACTATAATATTTAAATTATTTTCCTTTGAGAGTGGTAGAATTTTGGTTGTGTGTCTGGGCTGTCTGTGAAGTCCAAGTAGCTGCACCATGGGCAAGCCGACATCTGGGTGACTGTTGTTGTGCTACACACGTAATACCGTGCCAGCTTTTTTGTTGCCTTCTGCGTGTTTTTTGTTTCACTGGATTTGCTATTCTTGCCGTGAATGACAGGCTCATAGGTAGGTGTCTTGAGAGGGAAGAAGACACTTACCTGAGACTCGTTCAGTACAAAGCTGCTGTGTAGATGTTCTGTCCACACAACGGCCACCTTTCTCTCTAAGGAGCCTCTCGGCTCTTCAGCCTGGTCCAGGGCCTGCCTCAGAAAGTGAGGGGCAGTTGTGTTGACAGGCTGTGGCATAAATAACCCTTGAGGCACAGGAGCCGCAGAGGTAATGAAGTGCCTTGAGGAAAAAGTCTTAACTATCAAGGGATGGATCCACTCCCCCCTGCCACAAACCAGAGGTCACGTGGCTGAGGAATGTGTATCCAAAGATAATGCTACCTTCAGAGAACTCTACTTACAGGTAAGTAACTCTTCTTTAAAGGAGGTATCTTTGTGTGGCAGACTGTTTATGGGAGCAATTTGAATTGAACTTTAAATGAAAAAGGCATATCTCTGTAAGTGGTAATAATTTTAGTCATCTCGCTGTGGCTAGGGGTTGTGGAATTCATTAGCACAGATTAACATATAAAGTGGGTGAGATATCTAATAGCAAACGTAGAGGTTTAGGGACCTTAATTCATCACTGAATGAACAGCGTGTACAGTATTAGGGACTATGAAATTTTTAATTTACACAAAGTGTCCAAGAATATAGGGAATAAATTTAAACCCAAAACAGATAATGGAGCTGTGCCCTGCCTAGCTGGCAAGTTGAATTGTTTTTACACTGAGTGAAGAAAGCTAATTATCCCAAGCACAAGGAGACTGCTAAAAATAATAAGATTATAAAGAATAATTTGCTGATATAATTACAACAAAATTGGGTACACACAATCGTCAGATACATGTATTGCTTGACCTGGGCGAGAAAGTGAAATAAATCCTTCCTCTATAGCCTTCGTAAATTTGTTTTTATCATCTCCAAGTGGTGTTTGCACAGGCAGCACAATTTGCATGTGTAATGTGGCTGTACAAATTGACAACAAGTAAATTATTCAAGGAAATAGGCTGGTCGTGGGTCTGAACTATCTCGCAAAGCCTATTCATTTTGAAGAATCACTGAGACGTGAAGCTCATACATCAACCATTTTCTGACAATCCTCAGACTTATTGTCTCCTAAAATGTCATTATGGCTATTATTTATGAAGCTAATTCATTTATTAATATATATTTAACTCTGACTTGTCATGCACCTTAGCAGGCATTCTGTGCACTGCATATTTTTGAATAGATGAAAGAGTTTTGCATGCTTTAATGATTACTGTAAGCTGCTATAGATTTATAGAATGCAGCTTTATTATCTACTTGCATTAATACCTTTTTGTAACTTTTTTTTTCCTTAAGGCCATCAAATATAAATGGCAAATGACATATCCAAAAGATTGTATAAAAAGAGATTTTCTCAGAGTTTGTTGAATTTTAGAGCAAAATGAGGTAGCTAACTGTTAAGGCCTATTTCATTTTTAAGAGTATATAACAATTATCATGATTTTTTGTGTATTTTGCGAAAAATATAGGATGGAATATACAAATTTAGATGTTTATTATAATTTTCTCTTTGAAGACAAGCGGCCATCATTTGATTATCCAACAGGGGGAGTACAGTTTAGAGGGGGGAAAACGTAGCAGATGGAAAATATTCTGCTGTAGTATACATAGAATATAGATAATTTCCCTCACATAGAACAGTCCTTAGGAAATGAACAGCACAGAGAGTATGGATAATGAGGTTGCCTGTGGTTCATGGATTTTTTCATCTTGATTTACTTATCTTTAGGGCATATTAAAAGACATGGGGATCGCAGTAACCCTTCTCTGACATCTGCAGAGTGTCAGGAAATTAAGAATTGCAGTCTACTATGAGAAACATATTTGGGGTCATTCTAAATTTTATTACACGCACAGAATTCAGATTAAACTTGTAATTATAATAACAAATTGGCTAGTTTAAATGCATAGCAAGGGCCCATGATCACAATTTGACGCTACTGGCCAGTAGCCCAAGAACTGGTTTGGAAGTTCTGAGCTCCTGCTTGGGGTACTGATACCACCCACAGATTTGATAGGTCATTTGGTCTTGCTCCCTCAGTGTTCTCATCTGTAGGATGGGGATAAAAAGTTTGACTTGCCTCCTGGTGACACAAAGGAATAACCCGTTGGGGTAAAGGAACTCTCTGGTCAAAGTGGTTCTTTAGTATTAAAATTAGGAATTGTCTTATTTTTCACCTACTCCCAGGATGCGCTAGGTAGTAAAAGCCTTGTAATTATGTCATACCATGGAATGGTCATTCTATGAATAAAGAGGTATTTCATACTGTATCTTTACCTTGAAATCTTGCAGAGCTATGTTCTACATGGTCAAAGCTATTTCCCCTTGAGCAGGAGGAGAGCACAAGAGTCTTCATGTTCAGAAGTCTTTGCAAAACAAAGAATTACCAGCTCTTTAGGTAGCATGAACGTCTTCTGAAGCTAATGTTATAATGGTAAATACCATACATAGTCATATTGGAAAACTCACTTATTACTTTGAATTCTTCAAATTTTTAGAATGTTAATAAGAACACAGATATCTAGGAGCAAACTCAAATGACAGAAATAAAGACACTCTGAGAAACCAACTCAATCCAGACAAGACCAAAGAAACTAGACATGTGGTTATGAGTATATGTAGTGAATAACTAAGGCTTTTTTGTGTCTGAAAGTCAGTAAGAATAATAACATTTTGTGCTTTGGAAATAGAAGCTTATGTTTTAAAAAGTGTGCTGTCACTTTTGGTACTTGCAATTTCGGATGCCTGCCTGGAGACATCTTAAAAGGTAAACCCAGACTTCCAGAATATTATTTTTTAACTGAGCCAAGTACAGTGATGTGAATTTGCCCTATAGTAACTCCGAGTGTTTTAAAATTGATGAAATACATTATTGAATTCCTGCAGCTTAAATTTAAATATCTTTTGCCACTTGGAAAACTTTGCAGTATAAATATTGGTTGGTCTTTTGTATTTCCAAAGAACAATGGTGTTTGCAGTCAGACTTTCAGTCATTCAATAATCAACGACCTCATACTTTTTTAACTTGCTGGCCAGTTTCAACTAAGAGAGTAGATACAGAAACTCCCTGCAGGTTTGTTGACCATAGCCAGTTAAAGATAGAGACTGAAATTAATGCTGCCACTGAATTAATGTGGGAGACTGATTTCTAGCATATTTTATGTTAGTTTATAATTAATAAGAGTAGGTAATGACATTAAAGAAGAAAATTCATTGACTGTTTCCTTGTTGAGAGATTTCCCAGCTACATTTTTGGCAAATAAAACAAAGTTTGAATAAGAGATTGACTGAATTGTTTAAAAATAACATTTATTTTCCTCATCCGACAAGAGATTACAGACTTCTGCAAAGATACTGTATGGCACATCAAACTCTAGTTCATGCCATTACTGTGTACAGTAGTGGAGCTACTCTTTTCGTTTCCGGAGATCAAAATTACACCTGCTACATAAGATATTCATTCATCTTTATTCAGTAACCTGTAAAATTCAGAGTGTAGAGAGGGTGCAAATCTGCTTGATAGTTCTGGACAAAATTTTTCAGCTGTGATTTTCTGAGTGGCTCAGCTGTAGAGCCGCAGAATGATGTGCGAGGAAAGTGCCCCATCAGACTGCCTGTGCAGCTCTTGCTGCTGCTCCTGATGACACTAATCCATATTCCACTTCTAAGTTGGCTGCTTCTCAGGGAAACGCTGCTGCTTCAACATCTTTTACTGCTGATCCTGCTTTACATTTTTGGAACAACCCAGGAATTCTCACATCCTCCTTTATAACCAGGGAAAGTAAACACAATTTATTGTTTCATAAAACAAAATTCATGAACCATAAAATCATTATGTATTCTAGCTGTAACGCCTTGTGCTGTGTTTACAAGTGTTAGTATAGCCTGTGATAGCCTTTGTTGGGCTACCATGGTATCAGACCGTATGGACAGCCTAAGTGACCAGCTTGAGCTTCTTCCAATGTGCTGGGTCTCTGTAGCTACAATAGTCAACTCATTTTACTGTAGGCAGTATGTCAGGAATAGGCCAGGTGATACCCAGAGGACTGCCTGTAGCTAGCTGCCTGATAATCTCTTGAAAGCTGAAATCAGAAAGGACATAGTGTGAGCAGCTTCTAGATGCTATAGTTGCTGCATCAGCCTACCTACCTCTACCCCAAAATTGCGTTCCTTTTAACTATACCAAATGTGTATTTTGGAGAAGAAGGTTTGAACTCTCTTAGGGAAAAAAAAAAAAAAAGAAAAAAACCAACAAAAAACCCAAAACAAAATCCAGGCTTATTCATTGAGTAGCACTCTTCATTCTGATGCAGACCCCCAATCAAGCATTGTCATCCATTATGCAGCTAAAGGATGCTAACCGTCAAGATACCATGGGAATGTAATAATAGAAGCTGGGCTGTAAACCCCAGTGCTTAATCTTGATTAGATTCCAAGTTAAGTGGTTATATTTGGTCCTGTAGACAGATGACCGATTCTTCACTTTTGTTTTAAGCATTTAGACAGTATTGCCAAGTGCTGACAGTTTTGGAAATAATGATGTGTATCAGCAGTGGAAGCTGACATGCCATGTTGTTAATTATATTTGCAAAGCACGTTGGGATTCTTTGGGATAGCATAGTCTGTGCAAAAGGTAAGGTAATTGGTGTGTATATTATGGGGGATGAAAAAGTCTACTGAACACACATTGTTAAGTGGGTGCTATTTAATTTTTTAAAAATATCTTAAAAGGCCTTTGATTAGAAAGAAACACTTCAGGAGGAATTATTTGTTTAAATAAAAGAGGAATTAATGGCTGTAAATCAACACGCATTTGGGAAAATGTTTCTTCTTAGTTCTACATAGTGTCAGACAGATCATCATAATTTAGCACATTTTAACCATAGTTTTATTGTGTCTTACTATTTTTCAACAATAATTTTCCAAAAGGTTTGGGTTTGGGATGTTCTTAAAAATTAGGTGTGATACTTACAGTACACAGAATCCTATTCTTTTCTCATTAAAAGTTGTCTTGCCTTTTTGCAGTTTACACAGAGCTGGTTTCCAAGACAAGGATATAGTTTAAGCTATGGAGACATTGTCTATATCATCCCTTATCCCTTAACAGCCAGTCATTTGCATTGTAAGTACCCAGTATATTTTCTTCACCCCTTTTCTCTTCAAAACTGCACAACATTGGTCTGTTTCTTTTTTTTTTTTTTGCTGAGGAAATGAATGTTTTGATAAGGGCCCGATTAAATCAGTGCTGAGTACTCTAAATTCTAAATTTAGTGTTCCCATTCTAAATTCTTAGTATATCCAGTTACATATGTTTCAAACCGTCAGAAAGCCCCAATCGCATATTTTCTATATATTGAACTATGTGTGCACAGCAGAAGTCTATCTGATGTGGATCTCTGGGTAGCTGTTTTTTAAGGTTTGCACCTTCCTTGCTGCCCATGGTTTTATTATGGATAGATATCAGCGAGATTGATTCTTCTAGCCTGTTTTGGTGTATGAATCAAAACCAGTCTGGTTTGTATCAGGCTCTTGATGAAACTTAGAAATACTAAAACTGGCTGACTTGTCCATTTAGGGTCCCAAATGGAATCCAGTACAACATTAACAAATCCATCAACAATCCATTAACAAATGAAGAATCCCAAAGAATGGATGCCTCTCTTGAGTTGCAGGCAGCACTGCGCAAATTAGGTATTGCTTCCTAAGAGTGCTATGGATTTCTTCATTAACTGGGTGCTGCATTTTGCCGATGGTTGGATCAGCAGCAAGATCTATGCAGCTGTGCGTAGTTGTCAGACAAGTGTGTAATTTTTGCATTTGTGAGCAAGAAATAGATTTTAACAGAAATGGGAAAGGAAAGACTCCAGTACAAGGTTAACCTTGCTGTTTACACTTCTTTTTTCTACACATCCAGTGTCAAATTCTGTTTCATATTGGAAAGTTTGATTGCTTCTCCTACAGTCCTTTCATGTACTCAAGTTGCAAATTTCTTAGTAGTAAAGAATTCTTAAAATATCTAGTGTTTATGAGAATGTAGAGTAATACAGTGTATCTTGGAAGTAACTGAAATATGCAGCAAATGAGTCGTGAAGTGGAAAGAATGAAAGTGATGCTGAGACAGCGAGCTCCTATATAACTTGTTTACGTTATGTTAGGTAGCGACAGGTTTCTGTTTAAGCATGAAAAAAGTCTGACTTTCGCCAACACTCAAATGAAATTGTACAAAGAATTTAAATTCTTTTTTATTATTGTTATCTTTAAATTCTTTATATTTTTCCAGTTTGAGATTCTGATGAGGAAAGCAAGTCAAAAGAACAAATTGCCAGGGCCTGGTATTTTCTGCTTTCTTGTATAGCTACATGGTATGTGAGAAAGAAGTAAGTTCTAGGTATACGGCAGCCCTCTCAGTAAGTATGCACTTAGAACTATTTGTATCTCTGAGATGCTCTGCAAGACATAAATTCTCCCTTTCAGGTTGCATTATAGTGCACTTGACTTTGGCTGCATCTTAAAAGTCAAAATTCAAAAGAAAAATTAATTTTTGAAAAGAATTTTGATGCCTGAGAATTAATTACAAAATTTTCCTGCAAGGTTCAGTTCCCAAGAATGTCTTGGCTAATAAATAAGATACTTCAGAAGGTTTGCAGAATATTAACAGATATTTAGCCTATGATGAGCCCAAAAAGTTGATCCGTTGAAGGAACTCCTCTTACAACAGAAAAATCTTTTGCCTTTGCAGCAGCGGTATTCGTACTGGTGCTTATTTGTCTGACAACTCTATAGATATTTGGTATTTAAAATGGGAAAAATATAAACAAGAAGGAATGGTGGAGGAAAAACCAATTATGTGTAAAAGCCCATGCATTAGAATAAAAAGAATTATCCACAGCAGACACTTTTGGAAACCATATATACTATATTTTATCTTCCTGAAAGTTACAAATGTACTTGAGATTGAAATGTTAAAAAACATGCTAGGACGGAGATGGATTAGGGAGAAATGATATATTTAACAGTCGTCTTTACTGAATAATCCACTCCCCTTTACCATATGCTTGGTTTCCACTAACTCACATAGGAAATGTTTGGAGATGGTTGCTAAACTCAATCCTGCCCCATACATTATTATTGCAGGACTGTACTATTTGGTATACTAATCTCAATAATATGTATGTATATATTTTCTTAAACTTCCAGAGTCATGTTTCTATGCATTTGAAGCATAGATCCCATAGGATTATCTAAATCTGACATTTATCTGGGTAAAAGCTAACACATAAAGTGTCATAGCTAATCACATGTTTTTTATACTTTCGCTTGGAAAAGAAAGAGTACTGGAAGTGACACACTAACAAATAATACATAATCTGTACACGTGAAGTAATCTTTACTGCTTTGTTACTTCTTAAATATGCGACATGCACCGCTGACAAATACAGCTTGTTATCTTTGTAGTTGAGAATCATGATATTTATTGTAAGTAGCACAATAAGTAAATCATCACTGAAAATTTGACTTGGAAGAAATTACCTGTTTAAGATTCCAAGGCATGCTGTTATTTTCCTAGTCATGTGGTTTTAAAGTCGAAATCTGTGGCAAAACTTTGTCCTTAGTCACACACAGTATGGAAAGTTAGCCGTTATTCTGCCTCGCTAATTATACTAAAATTATAATTTTCTTTCAATGTCTTTTATTTTACTGCATTTTTGAAAAATTATAATCATGAGATTACATGGGAGACCGAAATACCAAAAGTCTTATTTTATACACCTTCTTAAAATCTGAGGTCTGGAAGGAACCTCGGGAGTTCATCTAGTCCATCTTTCCTGAGCCAAATGAAGCTTTACCTGTGTCATCTTCACCTCACTCTATCTCACTGTTCTTCATAGTCAAGAGCTTTCCCTAAATACTTAACTAAAATAATTCGGACCAACAGTCGAACCTATTCTCCCCTCTACCCAATTTTGAACCATAGAGCATTCTCTAACTTTCCTGTTGCTGAGACGAAATCCAAACACAAGTGTGTTAGGAAATATGTTTGCTTCTTTTATGTATTATAAAAGCCAGGTTCTGACATGAAACGCCCCGTGCAAATTTTGACTGGAAAAAATAAAAATCATAAACAGAGATGATAAATATCAAGGTCTATTTCTTCCCCTGTTTCTGTGCAAGGTACATGAGACTATAGAATAATAAAATGCAACATTGTGTCAGACACAATTCGGTGGGTAGGTATTCTAGTCAGATCTTCTTCAAGTGTTGCAAGATAATCTAGCTTCCTAAACGAATGTTAAAATAACCCTCACCTTGCTTGTGCCTAGAGAAGCCCAACTACATGTGCTATTAGTGTATAGCTATCATAAAAATAAATTAGCCAGTCTGCATTTTCAGGTTAATCTTCAATTTCATAATTGAATCAGTAATTACTGTAAGTTAATATAATTAGGTGCTAACACTTAATTGAGAATTATTTATTCAGGAATCTTCCCTATTGTAGCATTTTTTATAGCTCCAAATCATTCTGAGTAATATACTGCATCAAATAAGCTTAACCAGCAATTGAATGGACATTACTTGGGATCTTGCAGTTTAGGATTTTTAAGCTACTTTTTATCACTAAGGTTCTTGCTGAAACAAGAGAAGAATCAGGTTTTTTGGCAGTCTCTCTAATTCTGCCAGTAGCTGAAGTGCCACCTGAGCATTTTCAAAGGACTGAGCCAAATTATATTGGAAAGACTGCTGCTGTCTCCAGTGGTTGTTGATGAGTGTCCCAAGAGGAGACTTTACCTCTAAGTCTCTCTCAGAATAAGTGACTAAAAGAAGTGAAAAGCAATCCCTGATCTGGTGATTGCTTGTACCTTTAGTCTCATCCAAACATGAATTCATAATGTGTTTGTTTGAGAAAAAATGAAACTTTAAGTCATACTACATAGGTGCTATGGCTAATATACCTGAACACACAGTGATGAAGTTTAAAGTTTGTCTCAAAGATCAGTGAGGTTTTCATCTCTCTTATTTGGATTAAATTAATCCCTGCCAGTAATTTACCCTGAAGGTCCACAAGTTAGTCTCTGTGGCTTTGTCTTTGTTATGTGTGCCTGAGTACAGGCTCACTATTTCTGTACCATATGGTTTGAACAAGTTGCATTTCTTCTACACACTTGAATTTGCTCGAGTTTGCGTCATTCTTCTCTTGGCCTGCAGCGCTGGTTGGCTCACGCCGGTGTTAAACAAAGCGTAAATCAATGTGTAGCCTGTGAGGTCAGTTAGGGGAGTTTAGATTTGAGTGTGAGCACGAGTCTAGAGCTAACATGGCAACCAGGACATATATGAAGACAATGCGTCTAACTCTTTTAGCTAATACTCAATATGCAAAAGTAAAAGAAATATGGAATAATCACCTTTTGACCTCAGTCCTACTATAAATCACGTCAATTCAGTAGAAGTATGATAGAACTTAGAAGGCAACTTGTGTGTTACATCCAAATTTTGCATTACTGATTCAATGTATTCCAGACCAAGGTGTGTCTTGGCGAGCAGTTCGCAGTGGTTTCACTTGCTGGTTCAGCAGAGAAAAAGTGCGTTTTTCGAAGTGGTGTAAGAGTGTTAAGCTGTCTGACTCCCAGGAAAGTCAATATTAGTTGTGCTGTTAGATGTCTGTTTCCTGCTTTATAAAGTAACAATGAAGTGCAGTAGGTTCAACAGAACTTCAGAATTACTTTGATAAATCTGTCAGAGGAAAGAAATATTAAAATCTGTATACTGTCTGTTTGCCTTTTTTCTTGAAATATAAATTAATTATGACTATATAAAAACCTTTTACCATAGCTAATTAATCAGAATCTCCTCATAAACTATGTGTCGACAGCACGGTATGTCTAATTATCTTTTTCACTTCAGAATTGTGCAGTTGAATAATGAAGAAAACATTACCTGATGAATTCTTTTATTTTATGATGATATCTCTAGAGACAGAAAAGACAGAGCAGCTTAAATGCCATCTTAAATTACATCTTGGCCTTGGCAAGCTTTCAGCTGGTTTTGATTTGCATGGAAACCATTTTTGTAAGACTCATATTCTCTGAAAAACAGAACTTAAAGCTATAACTAGAATAAATTATCTATAGCTATTTAGGGCTCTATTAAATCTAGATGCTTAGGCACCCTTTTCACATGCAGAATGCAATGGAACAGCTTTTAATACCCTGTCAACCTGTTCTGTGAAAAGTCGATTGGGCAGGGAAGGTTTGATTTGGCTGGTTTTATTAAAATATCTTTCCCCTCCTTACACCATCATGAACCACTCAGCCTAATTTAAACCAGGCAAATTCACCAATCTGTCTTGCATGTCTATAGAAACAGCTTTTATTTTTTAAAGTGATGACATCTACCCATAACTGTTGGCATGCAAGCTCAAGACACAGTTATTCATACACTGCTGATAGGGAATTGTTCTTTATATGATATACCAATATAGGGAGCACATTCATGGATTAGATGCAGCCATGGCTCCCTTTTTTGGTTGCATCATCTTCTGTGTAGCTAGTTAAGACTTCTGCCTAGGACACAGGAGGAGGGCCAAATCAAATACCCTTAGGCCGTGCATCTCATTAGTCAACCTTTTAAGTTTGTTATGCTTTTATAATTTAGAGTACGTCCACCTGCAGTACCACTGTGGAATGTAAGTATCATCACACCACACAGGGTTTCATAAGAATGCCTGTTAATAAAGTAAAATTATGATCTGATCTAGTCTTATTAATTATTTAGATCAGAACTTAATTTGATCTAATGCCTGAATTCAGTGCTTGTCTACTGTGGTGCAGACCAGCTAAAACCAAGCGAGCTTCTTTGGATGTGTACTGGTGAGAAAAAGCAAGACAGTTATAAATATCTTAAAAGCAAATACTCATAATATTTGAATGAAAGGCTTCAAAAAACTTAAAAAGAGAGTTGCTCTCTATTTTGCCTGCTGTGCTTCCTGGAAATATTGATCTAGATCATGTTGTCAAATGTGCTTTAAAAAATAGGAATGTCTTGTCTATGCATTGGATTTCCATCTGCCAAGTCTCTTCTCTGCGGATCCTTGCAAAGTTATTCGGAAAAATTGCAATAAAATAGTGTTTTTTTCTTGCAGTGCATAGGGGAGAAATAACCCTGAGACAAGACTAATTCTAGCTCTGAAATACTGATGCTCAGTGGTATGTGAAAAGACTATAGAAACCTAATAGAAAGAATTATATGACTTTTATACATCCTAATAAGCAATCAGCAAATGTATACCTTAAGTTCAGATTTAGAGCATGTTAGAGAGTCAGCTAGTCTGACCTCCATGGTTAATGAATTCCACGAGGAGCGAGCAAACACTAAAAATGCCCTGTAGCTCAATGTCTTCAGCCAAAAAGAACTAATCCAATTGACTGAGACCAAAGAAAACGACTGGGGATGTATGGTTCCAGAATGTCTCTGAGGTATTCAAACCCAAGTCAATTTAAGGACTTGTAAGTTAATAACTAGGACTTTACACATAATCCTGTACTTTACAGGTAGCCAGAGAAGGTTTTTTACAACCAGGGTAATGTGATTTTCATGCATGGTGTCAGTCAAAATTTCAGCAGCTGAGTTCCAGACTAGCTGAAGTTTCTTCATCAGTGCAATAGTAAGACCTACAAAATGCTGACATGGAATTGCATTAGCTAGTTCTAGAGTGGACACAGGCATGCAAACTTCTATTAGCTAAGAGCAGGTACCATGTTTTTTTCTCTGTGTTTTAAAACAGGAGGAAATAAACCACTCGGTAACTAGCTGAATATGAATACTACAATATATGACAGCCTTAACTGTTATCTGCAATTTTATCATAAAATCTCACCACATAGGGTAAACCAGTATATTTTGGAGCTTGAAACTGTAAAAGTTAGGAGTCTGTATTAGAACAAACTAATTACATTTTTTAGTATGTATGTGTTAGCTGTAGTAGACGTGTATTGATGGAGAGGGTGGGAAATGATGGATTGATGGAAAGGGTGGGAAATGGTTTTCTGACGTAAAAATGTCTGTGATAAAGGATTGTTTTTTCCGTTTCATGTTCAAAAAAGTTAAACTGTTATTTCCAGACACTGGATTCCTGATTTAGAATTGACTGAGTGAAGGATATCATCTTCATCTTCAGTGGTTGTTGTTGTAATGGTGAGCTGTTTGTACCTTAGCAGATGATAAATAGATACATAGACATTTAAGCATAGAGCCACCTGAGTTCATCTTATACTTGCCTTGGCAGATGAAACTTGCTTTTCAATAGCTATCCTCAGATATATTGCTGAAAGTTAAGATATGAGAATCAATCATTAGGGATGAAAGCGCTGGGTATTTATAGGAGAAAGGGTTATTAAAAGAAGATCAGCAATGGTTTTACCATGAATAAATCCTGTCAGACAGAATACGACCGAGTTCTTTGAAGGAATGACAAAAGAAATAAATGATGGGAACATGGTGGACATAATTTATGTAGACTTCAGTCAGGGGTGTAGCCAGCAATTTGAAGTTTGTACACATCCTGGCTGATCCTTTGCCCCCTGCCTGCAGTATCCCCATAATCTCGCACAACAGACAGGCCATTGCGTATGATCACTAATGCAGCAGGCACACATAGATGTAGATTTGTATCAGAGCTATGCTTTCAGAGCTCTGAAAAAAAAATGCTGGCCCCAGGAAAAAAAACCAGATTGTATTTTGCGCGTGCTGCTTAAACTGACAGTTTTAGAGAACATCTTTGGTAAGACAAAATCAGAAATACAGGTATCAGCATTATAAAGGCAGAATGGCCTCAGTCAATTAGAAATGTATTTCTGTTGGACGCTTAGTAATATTTCTTCTGGCATCTTTCCTCTGCTACTTGCAGACTGAAAATCAAATCTTAATTTGAGGAATTTATCACTTTTTCTGAGTTTTTAAGAGTTTAGGAACTCTCCCCTCTAGTTCCTGTTTCCAGCACCAAGTCCATTGTATGGTTCCCTGTTTCCAAAGGACCCCTCCACAATGATGACATCATTTTATGTCAAATGCAGATGTTTTCACTGTTTTGCAAGTATTCCTAATCCAATGATTCAGAAAATCTTCTGTCAGATTTTGTTCTGCCTCCTCTGAAGAACTGCGTGGTGATCATGTAGGTTTTCAGCCACCATCCCTGTGCTATTTCCTGAAGTACGGCCAGTTTTCACATCACATCCATAGATGGCAGACTATACGGTGGTTACTTACTTGTAACCTTTTCTGATTGCACCTGTAAAGAGTCTACTGTTCTTCAATTTATCTCATATAATCTATGATGTATTACTGGGTGTTATTACCTTCAATAATATCATGCTTCTAACTCGTATTATTTCCATTTTTCTGCATGTAATTAACTAGACATCATTCTTCCGTGTTTAACTACATCTTAAAATTATGCTTTGCCTTACATTTTTTCCCAATTCCTCTGGCTAACTTAGTCTTCTAATTACTATTTCTTCATAATAATAATGTTGCAGCTAAGCTTGAATTAAATCTATGGCTTTGAAGAGCCACACACGCGCAATTTGAGTTCAGTTTCAGATCTGAATTTTACAGGTGAATTACACTGAGATACTGAGTCCTGAAACTTTGCATCTGTACTTCTATTTTATAGCTCTACTTAATTTCTGCATAATATATGTATTAGGCACATATTGTTTCTTTACAAAATTATAAGCAGCTGAAGCAAAGGAGAACAGATTTTTTTGAAGCTGGATATAGATTTTCAAAATCTGAGCTACATACTTTTCCTAGGTCTTTACCACACATCTTATGCTACTAAGATTCTGTCCTATGGAATATGATTGAATGTAAGTACAGAGTACACTGGGTTGTTTTGGTAACACAGAGTATGCAGAAGAGCTAGTAATTCTGCCCTCAGGTGCCCAAACACCTGTGCTTTTGACCCCAAAGGAGCTGTATTCTTGGTTTTTTGACTATAATTTGAACGTAACATGAGAAATACTTTACTTGCAAGACCTTGGTCTGTCCTCTAACACTTGCTTTGCTTTTAGCTTTTGTCTAGAAGTTTAAGTTCTGCAAAAATTTGATTTTTTTTCCCCCACAGCACTTTAAGATATGAAAAATTGGAACAACAGGAGGAAAATCGTAACAATCATTGCTTTTTCTTTTTGCAGCATCATATCTGTTTGTCTCTTCCCATTTCTACTAACGCTCACCACTAGACAGCCAGGGAGATTTGTTCAAGTAAGCATGTAATCACGTCCTCTAAGAAGTGGTGAACCAGATTACCACAAGGCGTGCAAATGTTTGACAGATTATTACTAGCTGTTCGCTTGCTTACAAGAGTCAGACCAGTCTGTTCTCTTTTCTGTGCTATGCAGGTTCAAATGCGAGCTGAATTGGTCTTTGTTTCTTATTATGTAGGCTTCCCTGAACGGCAATGTAATGATATATGGTGGTCTCTCCACCTGAATGCAAGCATCAACGTGTACTGAATGTTTGCATTGAATAGCAGCAGCTGGGATTTTGTTGCATGTTCATCTTTCTACCAGTGCTATCCTTCAGGGTGTCATTATCAAAGTAGAGCATACTTCTCAACCTCAAACAGTGTGAGACTTGTGGAAAAAAAAAATAATCAAGCAGCGAGATATGTGAAATTCTCATTGAATTAATGGGCCTCTTTGATTTTTTGCCCAGGAGAATACAAAAATCAAAAAAAATTTAAGCCAAAAAAATCTGGCGTCTCCTGGGTAAAATGTGAGAGTTGAGAAGTATGACATAAGCATTAGTAGCCTTTGTGCCTCTTGATAGCTCTGCTGAATCTCCCAAGACTCTAAAAGTTGATTTGTCAGCTTAACATTAGCTTCAGCCTTAGCTGCAGCAGTAGCTGTTGTTTCACCTTTATCAGCAGAAATGGTACAGCTACTGGAGGGACTGATGTGGTAAATCTTTTTGTGACACCATTTTGTTTTTGCTACTATCTCTAATTGGCTTGCTCGTGCACTCTGCATCCCAAGCTAGATAGGCTGAAAGCTTCATCACACTTTAATTAGAAAAGAGCTATTTTAAAGTTACGGAGTTGACTAATTTTATTCATCAAGTCTCTAAGGGTCATATTTTCAAACTGGACCACTTAAAAATGTCATTGGTGATATTTTGCACAGGCTGAATTCACAATACTGCATTTTAAGCATCATAATTTGACACATTCACAAAAATGAATTTAAGTCTGCAGCAAAACACTCTGGTTTTTGTGTGAAAAACATCAACTGCGGTTGTTTAATATTTACTCCTCTCTTTTGTTGTGCTTACTGCTTACAGCTTCCATCTGTTTGATCAAGTCTGGATGCCCACTATTGAGTGGTTAGATATAAAGTCACTCCTTGGCGTGACTCCCTCTTCTTTTTTCTTTGATTTCCTAATCACATTGACTGAAATGAATATATGGGTTTGCAAATTAAGGCCAGGCACATATCTTAACATACTGTACAAGTAAGGTGGCCATATGAGGATCACGAAGAGTTCTAGGGCATACTAGGGCTGTATCAAATAACAAACAGTAAAGCTGATGGTACTGAACTTTCTGGACATCCACATCCTCATCTGTGAGCCAGTGTGTGGAAGGGAGAGAGAGACAAAGATCAGGGAGATGACCTGAGATGAACTGCCCACTTTGCTCAGGGTAATCTTGCGATGTCCTTGCAATGTCTTGTGGGACTACAGGTCACTGTTATCTCTCAACTGCAAATCGCTTCCTTGCTTTGTTGGAGTCAGATAGGTTTCTTACTACAGCAGGATCCGGTTGGTCACTGGCTTTCTCAAGCATGCAATATTATAGCTTCAGACATTCCCCAAAACAGTCTCTATGTGAGAAGGGATTTTTGGTTCAGTCCAGTTTATTGGGATTTTTATTGCTCTGGATCCCGATTTAGGGGTCTCAGATGCAGACTGTTCATTCTGTATTTAGTTTATTTTTTTCTGTTAAATAAAATCCATTTCCATTATACAATCTAGTATCGTTGTAGTCTGGGAGGGAACTCTGACTCGATATTCCAGATAGGTGGTGGGGCACAAAGAGCCATATCACATCTGAAAAACAGACCTCGCCTATTGAGGTACATTGACTGTTCTTCCCAGAAGGATAGCCGCCTTGTATTTTTCTTCTCTCAGTTACAATAATAAAGCTAGCATAGGCAGCCTATAATCCAGTTTTGAAGATTAAGCTAGCCAGCCAGCGTTGGTATAAGGTGGTGGTAGTAGGAAGCCACTGCTGACATGCTCGAAACAGTGAGAGTTCTGTGATCTACCTGCAACAAGAGGCGGCAGCTCTTTATTAGTCCTTTTGTGTTCATGTAGAACTGCAACATTAAATTGCCCTTTGATTTTTAAAGCCTTCAATTTGTTTGTTTCTCTGGTACAAAGAAACTTCTTAAGCAACAGTTAACATAATCTCTTTTTCTTATTATGGTTTTAGATGTTATCGGTCACAGTATCTTTCTTCATGTGTAAGGATAGAGAGTGGAGCAGGAAATCTATCCTCACTTGATAATCAGCAGAGAGGGATTCACCTTGATTAAATGCAGAGTTATGCCACATCATATTTCCCATCTCTCTTTGTAAGGCTTAGTGTTAACAGAATCTGGGGCATCATGATGTATTCAAGCAATTTGGATGGGATTTAAAGCTTTTTTGTTGTTGTTTTAAAAGTGTGTCTGCACTTTCTTTATAAACCCTAATTTCTGTCTATAGTTTTTCTCCCATTATTTCCTTGTCTCCTCTCTTCCCAAATATGCAGCCCAGGAGAAAATATTTTGCAAAGTACAGTTGGAGGTGCATCTTTACTATGTCCTGTTATGCTAAAATGTTTGTTATATACACACAAAAAATATGCAATTTCTAGTAAGGTACAGTTTTGGTACACTTGGCATGCTGCATTACCAACAGTGATTCTGACAGTACATGCTGCAACATGAGGAGACAATGAAAATTTGTGATGATATTTTAATTAGATTTCATCTTTTAATCTCA
Organism: Rissa tridactyla; assembly: GCF_028500815.1. Taxonomy (NCBI): domain Eukaryota; kingdom Metazoa; phylum Chordata; class Aves; order Charadriiformes; family Laridae; genus Rissa; species Rissa tridactyla. Next base: position 66,350,812 of record NC_071471.1, read on the forward strand.
TTTCAAGTGTGCAATGCAGGTGGACCTCTACTGTTGCTTCCCTGCTTTTCTTTCTTTCATATTGTTATATTTATTTATGGTGGGCAGCAAAATGAAAACGGGGTATTCGTTGCAATGGCAACACTGCCATGCTGACCTCGGGTTTTGCCTTCTCACCATGCAGCCAACTGTAAACCAATTTTAAATGTAGATCTAAGTTTGTGTGCATGTATGGAAGAATTGGCTGAAAACAAAAATAATTTCTATGCCAAAGTTTTGATGTTTCTAGATTCATTATTTCAGACTGATTTTTCAGTGTAATGGGTAGTTATAGAAACAATTTAAAAATGTTAAAATGTTTCATTTTAGTTAGTTAGACCACGCAGAGGTTTTCTATGGCATAGTTTAACACTGAACTGTGTTTTCCTTCATAATGTACTGCAGTGATTCATGGGAAGCATAATTCTAATGTTTTAAATGAATCAGTTTCAATTTAATTTAAAAAAAAAAAAGCAAACCCCAGACTTTTTCTAGTTATTTCAAAGGGAGTTTCCGCCTGATGGATATATTTAATTCCATTTTTATAAGAAAATGGTAATGTTTTGATTCTTATGAAAAGAGCACTTTTTTCCTGGAAATAGCATTCTGTAAAAAATTCTCACCTAGCTGTAGTGAGATACTTTCAGGATTACAGCCCTGGAGAGACAGTGAGACATGGATACCAGTTGTTTTTCATAGATTATTTTCCAATGATGTCCTCTACATCTATATCCTGCTGTGTATTAATATTCTCATTTTCTTCTGAGCTCAGGCCTCTTCCTTTGTGTCCTTGTTCTTTCACGAAGTTGCATGCAATGTAGAAGAATGAGCTGCCAGGAAAGTTAGATTGGAGAGCACTAATATGTCATGCAGATAGCTGGATTAATAAGCATGTGGTTATTTCAGATCTGAAAGGTGGGCAAAGTGATTCAATTTGGGACCTATTTGGAAGAGGCAAACTAGTCTGTGACAGGACACTTCTGTCTGCCAAAAAGCCAACTGTAGTGAAGGCTTGGATGATGCTCAAAGGAAAAAAATAAAACGGGATTATACAGACCTTCCTAGCCTATGAAACTGGTCTGATCTCTACATCACAAAATGCAGGCTTCTCTGTTTCTTCTGTGGAGACTTCTATGTGACAACTTCATTAGTGATTCTGGAATCTAAGTAGTGTTGAGTCATGGCAAGATACTACTTAAAACTGGTTATCATTAGCAAAAAAGTCTGTTTTGTGGTGAGAATTGATCAATAAACAGAAGCACTCATACGATTCTGGGCATGATTGCTTTTATTTTACCCTCTGAGATCCAGTTATAGCAAGTAATTAAAGTGTCTTTAAGAGGTTAGAAGAAAGTTATGGACAATTCATTGTGGTTGAGGCTGAGTAGATCAAATTGAAGCACAAATCGTTTAAGTTATTTTGGACAGTAATGACAGATTACGAAATAACTTACCTTATATTATCAGCCTTTTAGGACTAAGAGATTAATGTAGAGGAACAGAAGACAACCACCCGAATTTCCATTTATACCTAATGGCAAAGTATATCATCCTGTACGTTGTGTGTTGCATGTCTTGGGTTCTACCTACAGCATGTCCTAATGTCCTTAAAATATAACCCTAAATAATCCAAGGTAGTAAAGCAGTTTAGAAACCTACACGTCTTTTAAAATCTAGGCCCTGGATTCTTCGACGAGTATGTTTTATAAATGTAAATGCCAAATGTTATCTGAAGCATAAAGAAAGTTTGTATTGTGAGATACATGTGCTTCCAAGAATATATGTTGCCACGGTCAGCATAGTGATAATCATTGGCCTGGGACTGCTGTCTTTTCTCAATTTCTAAAACAACAATGGGTCAGGGCTCTTGAACCTTCATTAGATGAGCAATGATAGGTGTACGGGCAGACATGCAGGACACTGCTGAGAACCTCTTCTCAAGGTACATTTACAGTTTTCCCATTGAGAAAGGGAGGGGAAGCATACACCAATGTTGCTGGAAGAAGAATAAAAATTAATTTTTAATATTTTATTATGCTAGATGTTTATTTTTGTCATATGCATTTGATACGATATTATACTTACATATGTGTATGACTGTACGTATTAAATACTTGTGACACGCCTGATATGGAAATAGTGGCAATGTGTATTAAAGAAACACTGAAATTTCTGAAGAGTAAATGTAATAGATTATAACAAAAGTCTTTGAAAAACAGCAAGTCGCCTGTCTTGCATTTCTTTCAGACATGCTGCCCTGGGTTATACTCATGGAGCGGGAGTTGCTCCACCCTTGCATTTCTAAACAATATTTTGTGTTTTCCCTTTCAGCTACAGCCTTTCTTACACACCCTGGAGAAGTAATATATATGAAATAAATTAAGAATTGGGGAAAAAAAAAAGCTATCTTAAAAAAAATTCTTGCTAATTTAATTTAGTCTTTTGTATCTGAGCTAAAGCCTGAGCCAGACCAAGAGCCTTTTGAATATCAACGGCACATCTTGAAGTGGTTCTAATTTCCATTGAAATTATCATCTGGATGTATAGAAATACTTTGACTGAATCTGGCCAAGTATTGTTGCTGTGGTTTCCTATATTAGAACATTCCATTCTTACTCTCCCTTCTGCCATGCAGTGTAGCGCCTTCTATTCTGATGGAAGCTACATGATCAGAAAGCAATCCATATTGTGGGTGACATGTGAAACACAGCTCTACATAATGTGCTTGGATAACCATTGATTTCTGAGTTTTGGAGATAATTCTTCGCTAAAATTCTGTAACCTGAAAACAGATTCTTCTTCTACATGATAAAAAAAAAGAAAAGTATTTTTTAGCAGAAAAAGAATTTTTATTAAAATCTGATTTTTGTATTTTGGAAGTACAACTGCATCTGCTTAAGAAAGAAATATTAGCAATTTTTATCCATAATCAAAATGCTAAAAAATATTTTTTCTCATCCTGTCTTTTAGCTTTCTTTGAAGTCACAATATTAAACCTCCTTAAAAATATTTATGTGTATTTAGTTAACAAAAGCTCCTGTAAGTTGAATCCATGCTGGCAAAAGGTTCAGGTAAGCTCTCTATATAAGCTTACAGACAATTGTGTAAATCTTCAGCCATTAAAGAGAAAGGAGAAAAAAGCCATCCTCATTACACTGCTGTCATTTACTCTTCATCTCCTGTCCTCTTTAGCAGCATTAAGATGGGATGTAAATTTGCCAGTTAATGCTGTTAGAAAATGGATGGTTCAAGAAGGGCAGGAATTAGAGATCAGTATTAGGTGCAGATAAGCTCCTTTTCCTCCGCAGTGGCGGCTGTTTAACATTCATGGGAAAATCATCATCAAACAGCGTTATCACAGCTCTGTTGATGGCTGAGGAACTTCATCACTATGATAATTTTTTTTTTTATAGCTGTGAGCCAAAAAGCTCCCTTTTATTTCTGCTGTCTATAACTGCGATAGAAGCTTGTTTGTATGGGTAGGGTATTGCAAACTCATAGCTCTTTAGCCAGGTTTGATTTCTTTCCACCATCGCTTCCCCCCTCAACCCCTTGTGTACGTTGCACTAAACAGTAATGCTGATAAAAAAAAAAAGAGTGCTCAAACAATCCTTCAAAGAATAACTGATATTTTTACGATCAGTAATTCAAAGTTTGACAAGTGATGCCGTTCTGTAATGAAACTGTCATCCATTTTGTTGTGAGTAAAGGGTAGAGACTATAAAGCAAGCAGGCAGGGAAGACGTGCATGTCTAGTGTCACATTAACTTGACCAGGAGATGGTTTAAGGATCACAACATAACAATTTTTTTTTCAGTAAGAGGCACTTTTTTTTTTCCTTTTTTCATCATCAAGTGAAGAGGTTCACACAGCCTGTTACGTCTTTTTATCCCCTTCAACCCAAGAGGAGAACTGTACTTTTCTGTATTTTCTTGAATCTCTTTTAACTTAAAGATATGTTAGTTCATCTGTAGGTATTTTGCCCCAACGTACAATGTCCAATTTTAAACTCGTCCAATTTAGGTAAGGACTCACCTCTAAATGATATTTCTACCACATCCTTAGCCATCTTCAACTGTATCTGAGATGCAGATCATGGTTGTTCTTTGCCTCATACTTGGGAGGAGGGAAGATACACAGTTCCAGACTGTATGCATTCTTCCAAGGGAGATAAGGTGCTATTCAAGGAAATTTTTTAATTTATTAAGGTTCTCAGCTTATGCTTCTTTGCAGCTTTGACCTCATTTTTTGTAGTTTATCTGCTCTAAATGACATTTCTCATTTTGAATATAGCTGGAAAACATTGTGCTAAACAGCAATTTTGTAGCCTCCGCAGCACCACCTGATAATTTTGATATTTCCACTTTGAATTCAGTATTGATTTGATTACTTAGGTAATTTACTTTTGACATAAGCTCATTCCTTGTCTTTTCCTGAACAGGGACTTCCAATCATGCCATGTTGGGCTGAATTATGTTTGGAGTTTGGAGATAAGGACTTTTGTCTACTGGAGACTCAGCTTAGGCCACCAAACTCATTTCCCGCAGGAGGAGGGTTTGAATCCAGTCAGGAACCTAAAGGTGAAAGGCTAGTGCTTTATAATTTAAATATTACCATATAAACATAAGTTTAAAGCAGATGTTGTGTGGTTGGGGGAATACTAGAGTTATTTTGAGTGGAATTTCAAGAAGCTCTTCCCTAAAGAAATGCCCCAAGAGGCCCCAAAAGCTGCTGACTTCCAAAGATTCCAGTTGTCCCCAGGGTGACCCCTTGCTTCTGGACCAGGCTGCCAGGCTTCTTCTCAGCCTGACTGTCATCATCGGGATTGGTGCCAGGAGAACCTTTACGGGCTGCCCGCTGGCTCTCCCTGCTGTCAGCAGGCTCCTGCCAGAGCAGGGGTTTAAGGAGACCACAGGACAAAGCAAGCCTTCCTTTGCTGAGCTTCACATCAAGGGAGCTCTCAGCCATGGCCAGAATGGGGTGGTGGTCCCAGGAATTATTATACTCTTGCATGAAATCATTGTTCTTCTTCATAACAAAACAAGGATTTAATAAAATAAAAAGGCATTCTAGTCCAGATTGCCACTAGGACAAGAAGCTTATAGCTACTCTGTGAGTCCAGCTAAGGCAACTGTACTTTCTGTGTAACAGCCTTACAGACTGGAGATGGTTTAATTTTTCTTCAGAGGGAAAGTTTGTTTCTTCTGAGTTTCTGAAAGGAATTGTCACAGTATTATCAAAAGAATTTTTCAGAAACCATCACAAGCTTTTGAAAAGGTGAAGGAGTTGTGATGTTTGGATACGAGTTTTTTTTGTTGTTTTAGCAGGATAGTAAAAATAATTATAACTTCTTATAAGTACCAAACAACATCTGCTTTGGAGCTGTTCTGCCACAACACACATGCTTGTCCTCTTTATTTCTTGCATTTCTAAGTGTGCAACCCCATCTAGTTTCATCAACAAGGAGTGTAGAAGAATGGACTTCTGAACTGGATGGGGTTTTATCTTGCAGTAGCTGTACAATTTTCTTTCTGTGATGAAAGGGAGGAAGCTTGTGTTACCATAACATTGACCTTAAGATGCTGTAGTATTGTTAAACAGACACATGTCTTCTAGCCTTTTCCAGAATGTGTGACGCCTGTGAAATGGGCAAATGTATTGCGGTGTTTCGGTATTGCTTCAGGATGGCTTCATGACCCATTTAAATGTCCTGGGTTATATTCCTTTTTTCCTGGGACATCATAGTTTCTTGTATGGTTCATTTTAAAATAACTTGACTACAAAAAAAAAAAAAAATGCCTTGGGTTCACAAGAACAAAAGACAATGATTGTAATTTGCCTCTGCCCTTTAGCAAAGCAATCAGCAATTTTCTAGTATTTTACAGTCATCCATCTAGCTATCTATTCATCTTGTAATACCCTTACTTTTTTCTTGGAAATATTCAAATTTATTAACCTTTTAGTAACTGGTAACCATTAAAATGCTGTCTTGTATTAACAAAGAGAAAACTTGTCTCTGTAAATCTTTGTGTGCTAATTTATTCGTTTACTTCCTTTTCTGTAGAAAAAAAGTTGTCAAATCATTGCCATTGCCAGTTGCCAGCTGTACTGCTTTGACTTCCACGTTGGCAGGATGGTAGGTGTTACCTGGTTTACAGTGTAGCTAATACTGAGGTAACTGTCGATCTCTTAATCTCCCCCAAAGCTAGCTCTTTGTTTGAAGTCACATTAGTCTTATTAAGAAGGGTCTGGAATTGAAAAGCGAGACCATTCAGCTGCCCCAGCCTGTTACAGCAGTGCAAGGAAACACAAGGCACTTCGTACTGTCTCACTGGAATTTACTGGAATGTGAAAAAGATGGGAAGATCTTTGGTTGTGAGAAGGCTAAGGGCTGAGGTAGGCAGTGCATGCCTACTTACGTACTGGTTTTGTCTTCATTACTTAAGAGGTCCTTCTGAAGCAATAATAGAGTGCATATTCATCAGTATTCATAGGAATGGACTCTGTATATCCCTGGTAAGCAAGGCATTTTAAAAAACTACAATTCATTATTCTATATTTTCTGAAGTGTCATGCAAAGATATCTGATCAAACTCTGCGTGACCTAACTCGGATGCTGACAGCAACGTACCTACATCGACACAGTGCTTTGCTGGCTAAGTAGCCCTGGGCTAGCTCAATAGTGCAATGTTGTGTAGACATAACCAGCAGTCATACACTTGATGGTTGGGAAAATCGAGCACTTCTGCTTTGAAAAGGAAGATGCTTTGTACCTCAGTTATTTATACATATTACAAACCCATTGATAGCTCTCAGATGAGTCTTGAAATATTGAGGTATATTCAGAAGTGGGCCAGAGTGCATCAGGAAGAACCTTTTAAATAAGGCTGGGCTCCTAGTTGTATAAGCTATAAAATTAGGCACCGATCAGATTTTTGTAAAGGGCACAACCACAAAAAGTTGGAGTTTGATGGCTGCTGTGAATATGGATCAGTCCTGGATGGAAACAGTAGGGATGTTTTGAGTAAGTAGATGCTAAAATCTGATCACAAGTGGCAAAAACTCGTCCGAGTTCCAGGAAGGTGAACTTACCTAAATTGTGTCCAAGTTTGATCTTAAATCATTTATTGATTTTTCAAGTCCCTGTGAAAATTTCTGACTCCACCAAGACAGTTTTCTGGACAGAATTTCCTAGGAGTTTGGCTCACCTGAGCTGACGTTGCCCAATGAGGGTATTTAGGCATTCTGCAGTGTCACAGAGCCCTGAGACTCTTCTTGCTCGAGTCCTTTTCCAGGCATAAATTCCCCTTTTGCCAGGCATGATTATTTATCAGAGCAGTTTACATTTACTAATCTTTAATACCTCTGGCTGTCCTCAGCCACTGTATTCTGCAGGGGCAGGAACTATGTGTCATCTTGTCTCAGTGGCTTCTGTATATCCTGGGATAACCAGAAATTAAGCAACTTTTGGACATTTATCTGTAACCTTTAATAATTTGCTATGCATATCCACTCATTGCTTTGTTATATTATCAATATTCTGCAGTGCTACTGGTTTTAATAAGAAGTCTTTTCACTGGTTTTCTTTGTTCTAGTCATCTAATCTCCTAATGGAAGTTTCTAATTAAATTCCAACAGCCATTTTCAAACTGTGTTTTGAATAACAAAGTCAGGCAAACGCTCAAAGTATATCTCCCCCCCTGACTTGGATGCCCTACCTTCCAAATAGCTGTGGAGAAGTGTTGCTGAGAACCTGCCTGAGCTGAACGAGAGGCATATAAATGGTATGTTCCCTATACGGGAGATAATGCAGCGGGTTTAAGAAAAGTCTTCCAGGGTCTCACTCATAGTTTTAATGAACACTGGACTGATGAGGAAGGTACACCATGTATGCATGGAGCAAGGAGTACTTTCCTGATAGTACTTTCCTGATGGACCTGGGGCTCCACAGAAGTTGAGAAACCAAGATCACCAGTGAAATGTATTGCTTCTCTATCCAAACCCCTTTCATTTGGGTTTGAACTTTACCCACTGGGAGCAACTAAGGGTTGAATTACTGTAATTAGTATCTCATCAGCATTCTTCAGCTGCTGCTGAAGCAGAAAGGAAAAAAGGGAAAAGAAAAAGAAATGTCAGAATCTGCTCATAAATACGATGAATATGATAAATATGAAAGACTCTGTCTAATTGATCCTTTTATTAATCCCAGGAAATATTGCAACTGGCATGTGCCATCATTTTCAGATGGACCAGCAACAGTACGCAGAAATCTAGCTAGCAACAGGTATTTCTCACTGTGCACGCCTGCATGTGGTTCTCAGAAATTTCTGCATCCAGACCTGGTCATCCTCTGGCATGCAACTTCATGTTCTTTGAGTGCAGACTTGATGTGAAAGCCTCAGCCAAAGCTGCCACTTTCTCCCCTTACTCTAAAGCACTGTTACATTCCTACTTCTCCTGCACACCTGCAGAGGATATTGTTTTGGCCAGAATAAGATGAGCACAGGTGGTAACATAATGCACATTGCTTCTAGATTTAACACCTGTTGCATATAGGGTTTACGAGTTTTAATCTGTTTTATTCAAGTTTTTGGCACTTTGGTTTTCTACTTTTTTCTTGAAAGCAGTTTAATAAGTGGACAAAGAGCAGCAGCAGATTTATTTAGAGGTGGTTCAGAATTGTCATCAGGGGCCTGCTCACAGAGGGACTGTGTTTCACAAGTGATTTTTTCTTTTTACAAAACTATATATGCATAAATAAAAAGGTTTGCACATTTTACAGATGTATAAATCCAGCTTTTTAATGTTAGAGCTAATACCCAAGTCGGCTATGGCCATTCTTACCTGACAGTCACAAAGCCAACATGGATTCGATGCAGGGTTGATTTGAGGGGTTAGAGAGGTTTGATTTTAAACACTTCTGCCTTTCCCCTGTCTATGGGGTGACCCAGTAGGTGAAGTTAGGTAGAAATGCCTTATATCCACAGTGCAAGCAGCACGGGTTTGTCTTTGGGTCTCATGTCATGTACTGGCTGGTTCCAGATTTGCTACTCCTGGTGCTTTATTGCAAGCATAGAACAATTTTTGTGTTGAAACTAAATCCCATGTAAAATGAGGACATGCCTTTGACATTCACTGTATCAACAGTGCTCAATACTCAGAAATGTCAACGTGTCTGCTCCCTCAAAATTCACCACAGAGACTTCTGTCCAGCACAGCACCCTAACAGCTATGCTTTTATTTTTTTATTTAAGAATACAATAGACTCTTTAAAAGTGAGTTTTATGAGCTACCAGGAAAAAAACTTACAGGAAATCTACTTGGAAAAGACCATCAATCTAATGACTTTTTAAATTCCATTTAGCTCCATTCTTTTCACCATCATCTGAAACAAACTCATTTTAGTGAAAAACATTTTTTCTGAACTTGGAAATTGTATTCCCAGTGAATTCTAGGAGAAAACTTTGCAAAAGTGATATTTTTTGAAAAGCAAAGACAGACAGAAAAGCTTTCAGTTTTCCGGTACGTTTGTGGATAAATCCCCTTACCTTTTTCCCCAAATAAAGAGTGGTTGTCTCTGTGGAGGAGACTCTCCAATACAGAAAACTGAATGCCTCATCGGCGATGTCGATTTCAGGACAGACAGTACATTGCCTGTAAACTTGAAGCTCAGATGACAGATGGAAACCAGATAAAGCGAGTGTGCCGGTCACTGCAGAGAGATTAGACTCTGTAATTTGCATCTTCGCTTCCAATAATGTTTGCTCTATTTTTGCCTTCACATTTACCTGAGCTTTAAACACAGGCATTTGAGGCCTGAACTTTTATAAACTTTATTTTTTCAAGTGGAATATTTCTGTTTAGCTGGGTTTTAATTCTACAACTAACAAAATACAAACACTTCAGGGAAAGTGTGTCAACATTTCTGGTCCCTCAAAATTCACTGCAGAGGTTTCTGTCCAGCGCAGCACCCTAACAGCTATGCTTTCAACTTTTGTTAACAATCTGAAGTGCCTCAAGTGTCTCTCTGAGGACTCCACTCTAAACCACGTTTCTGAGGAATATCTCCCCTTCCCCAAAGTGCTAGGTCGTTTTCTAGCTGGCTAAGCCTGTTCCCCTTGAGAGACAGACGGGATGGGCTTAGGGTCCTTCTTAAGGGGCCTCACGCCCCAGGCGCTGCGGAGGTAGGTTGACATTAGCTAGCCTGCACAAATATTTGCTTGCATCTTTGCCATTTTCAAATTCTGTCTCTCTTGTTTACTCTTCTTTGTCCCTGCCTGTCATGTTTCTTTCCTGGCTGTTGCTATTAGTATCTATTCTGTGTCGTAAATGAAAGCACATTTGTGGTTCGTTATCTGAAAGACTCTTTATTAGTAGACATCAATAATATTGCTAGTGCATTACACATAACTATAATATTGATGTTGTTCATATGAGGTGCCCACTGTGCAACATAACACAGTCTGTCTGTAGCCAAAGGCTTTTACTGCTGGGCATTGCAAGGCCAGGGTGCAGCTGACCTCAGGTTAAAGGCTTCATTTGATCAGTTCTGTATATAAAGATTTGCAATCGTGGAAGAGGAGGAGGTCAAAGGAGGGACAAAAATTAAAAGCTGGCTTTCCTTACTTTCACATTGTTTTCACTGGATTATTGTGAAATTCCACTGGGTAGGAGATGATCTTGTCTTTTAGCCTGTGTAAATGGTACTGGGTGTTTGTGGCATTGTACATGACAAGAGAATATTGCTTGAAATGCTTAAAAACCTGGTCTGGGATGGTAGAAGTAGGATCCTTACTAGCACGTGCTCTTTAAACAGGTTTCTGTAAATTAGAATAAGATTGTGTTGAGGAGTTTGAATATTTTCCCATTCATCTCGAACAGAAAAAGTTTCATTTCAAACAGTTCTGCTTGCTTGTAAGTTGAAGACATTCACCACCAGTGGGACTGAGACCTTATCCCTCTAAGGAGGATAGCAGAGAAAACTGGTTTCAGCTAACCGGTCTTATGATCTTGGGATGGATCTTAGGATCCATTTCTAAATGTGTCTTTAGGGGAAGGTGCAAAAATCCTCCTGAACAACTGCTTAGAGAGGAAGAAGTTTTATCATCCATTTCTTGGGGTCCTGTATAGTTCAGTATAGTAATCAGCTGAGCCATTGAGTACTTTCCCATGCACTGTGGAAAGAACCCGTCTTGATGTTCATGCAAGCTCTCTAGCACTACATACAGCTCGAACCTTAAGCCTTTTTTTTAGTAGCAATTAATGAGAATCGTTGTCTAGAAATTAAAATGATAATGAGCTTTTAGCATAATTAAAAGGGCTTGTAAAGGCAAGAAAAAGCGTTTGTGGGTCTCCGAATCACATTGCTCCCCAAATATAAAAGCAGATGTTAACTTTGGCTGGAATGAGCCATATTGGCTCATTTCATTTTGCTCAAATCTGTTAAAGCACCCATAACCCTTATGTCATACAGGAAGATGATGCACTCATGTCTCCAACATCACAATCTAGCGTTCTTCTTATCAATATCTTTGTTAATTTGAGGCCGATAAATAAGTATGCTCATTTTGGCTTAATTTTTTTTTCCTTTGTTTGCATATGCTTTATATCTTTTAAAATGTACCAGTACAGGCTGATGTACAGTCAATGATTTAGGAGCCAAATAAATAGCTAGTGCAGTTTAAATCCGTAGAAAAGACTCTTTTTTTTATGTGACTCAAATTATACTTGGAGCAAGTTAGGTGAAATTCAACATAATTTCTCTAAATTAAAAATAAGCACAAATATATTATTTTGATCTTTCCCTCTTCCAATAAGTGCTAACAAGAGTAAAACCATTTTAAGGCGAGAACGAAACTAATTTTTTATGAGTAAACCTGGTTGCTTTTTTTGATGATTGTGTGACACTTTGCAAGTCTTACAAGTATCGAAGTGTAACAATGAAGCTTCTCTCTGTGTCAAAGACACTTAAGAACATACAAGAGTTTGGAAAGCTTTTAAGCTTGGCCTGATAAGCAATTCATGAATATTGTAGCTAGAGTATGCTCCTCACTCTTAGCTGAATTGATGTGTTGAATCAATGTCCAGTTTTATGCATCTGAATTGAAAGTAAACTTCATTTGTAGGGGAAGAGGGAAGAAAGCATCATTCAGAAGAAGAGATTTTGTATTTGAAATAATTCTCTTTCTTTTTAACATATACAGAACATTCATCTATTTGAAGTCTGGCTCACAAATATAACAGGTTTTATCTCAGAGGCAAGAAAAAACACGGTAATTTAAAAAAAGCATAAAAACTGAACAACCAAAACAAAATATATTTTAAACTGTTTCCAAGTGTTTTGAGTTGTTAGGGCATAGGCGGTACCTACATTTGGGATCTAATGGAGAGTCAGGGATATTTACAGTGTATCTTTTCTTTTTCTCTGATTTTGTTTTATGGGCATAATTTGTACCTACCTCATTAAACAAACATATTCTCACAAACACGTTCCTTTTGCATTTCATGGCTGTAGCTTATCACTCTTTATATTCGTTGGCTCACTACTCTGTTGACTTCTTAAAAAGTTGGAAAAGTTGGAAAAAATAAAAAGTCTTGCTCTCACTAAACAACTTTGAGAAACTCAATGGGAGTTTTCAAAGGTGTTGGTATAAGGAAAATGCTCAATTTGCATTATATGTCTAGGGGATTTGTGAGATTAATTTCCTTATTCAGCTTTGAAAATCCTGCCTTGAAGACTCAATCTCACAATTCAGTATGAGGAAGAGGAAGAAGGTCACAGATTGCCATGTCCAGAAAACGGTAGTACCTACATCAGCAGAGTGGTCAAGTACCCTGCGATGGCCGTTAGAACAGGTCTCGAAGAATTGCCCTGTTCCTCAAGCCACTGAGCAAAATGCTTAGCAGGTGGCTGGGAGACTTAAGATCTCAGCAGGATGTTTTGGTCCCTTGCGAGACTGATCACCTAATGAACACGGGGCTTTATCCTCCCTATCTAATGCAATGTGGATGTGCTTATACATAGCTTATTTTTTAATGTGTTGGGCATGGATGGCTCTCTTGCCAGCCTATACATGCAAGCTATCTCCATAACTTGAAGTTATGTATTTTTTGATCTACCTAATGAGTAGAAGAAAGCACCCTTAGAAGGAAGCCTGTACTGCACCCTGCCTATGAGAAGCTACTTGTGAGAATAAGGTTTTCAGGGAGGGAAGGGCGGGGATACAGACTAACTCTTCCAAACAGGTTTACAAAAGCGATACAGTGCACCTTATTATCTAAAAACGCTCTGCCTTTTCACTCAAGGAGACAGACATTAAGGTGCATTAGTCCTATCACTTGTATGTCTGTAAATATCAATAAAGTATGTTATTTGGCATTCACATTTACACAATGAAGGAGGAGGACTATCCTTTTCAGGAAATTTCACAGAGCCATTCACAAACAAAAGCTCAGTAATTTAATCTTTCAAAAGCTCAATAATGCTAAGTTCAAAATTGCAGGTTTTAAACTAATGTACCTGATAAGTAATGATGACAGAATTTAAAAGGTCCATTATTTGGTAATCTAATATTCCCAATCCCAGTTATCTGTCAAAGAGAATACTCTCCCTTAAACAGCGCTAATGTGTTCACATCTACATTAATCTCTTCAGGAGAAAAGAAGCATTCTTTACGGGCTTTATCTGTTTCCAAATGTCTGACTCCACAAGGAGCCATTTCGCACTGCTGCTGAGGCTATGTAAATGACTCAAATGTCTTTGTATGATAGGTGCGATTTCTGGCGGGATACACGCGGTACCGTATTACCGAGAGGCACTCTCCGGCCAGCCAGCCCTCAGTGTCCGTTTACACGCTGTGCCTAGTGCCTTTGAATCCTCTGCTGCTTCTCCACTCCAAAACAAACATCATGCTTACGGGTTTGCGCCTCACCTGCTTTTCTTGGATGATATGTTGCTTTCCTGTGCAGCACAACTCTCTTCTTCTGTTGTGTCACCTCCCGTCCTTACTCCAAAAGAATCCCAAGGCCATGGTATCGATGTGACAAGTTTCACAAGGGGAGAGTTTAAAAGAATTTTGCCTCTCTTTTCTAGGAAATTATATAGGATAATATACAAGAGAGATAGGATCAGGTATACCACAATTGCCCATGGACTATGAATTCACGCAAGGCTGTATAGGGTGGCATAGGGACACGGAGTCACTGTATGTTTTCCTTGGTCTGGCAGGCCAGGCTCCTTCCTCTCATCTTACCTGCTCTATACATTTCTCAGCTTGCAGCTCAGATCTTTATATCTCATTACTAGAGAAAGTTTTGGCCTCAAGTAACCCTGAGTCTGCCCTGCTCCATTCTAAATTCAGGCCGATACAGGACTTTTTAAAGTGTGTGTGTGCAATAGAATAAAGTCTCTACTTCAGGAATATTGTACTTTTTCCTGGCTGAATATTTTAAACAGTTGTCCAAGTAGAACATAAATAAGTACACACAGATTCCTTTATTTTCCTTCTGTCTTACTCTATCTTGATTTTCGGAACTTAATGACAGACATCACAAAGTGACCCAAAAGGAAACTTTTCTGAATCATTAAGTGTATCAATAAAAAAGCTTCATTTGCAATGCTGCCTAGAGCAGTGAAACAAAGCAATTTCTCTCTGGATCCTATGGAGCAGCATGTAAATACACTTGGCATAGTGCTGTAAAAGAGTTCTGAAAGTGGTGTTGACTTAAAGTTGTTTTTGTACAATTCAAAGAAAAGGATAAATGGTCAGAATTGTGGTATTGTTGAGAGAATGTAGTTGTTTACAATGTCTGCAGGCTATTGGTTTGAGAAAGTAGTTGAATGGAAAATGCTTTTTTTAAAAAAAATCCTATCCTAAGTCAGGAAAGAAAGTTTCATGTTCACAAGTGAAAGCAGCTCTGTTTAAATTTAAAGAGTGAAACGAAAGGTCCAGTTCAAGGTATAGTAGCTACCTGTGCTTAATGGAATTAGTGCTATGAATCAAGAAAGAATGTATATTAAAAAATTATTAAATTGCATAGTAAAATTATTAAAAGAATATGCCACATTTAATATACTTAGGTATTGTGAATGCAGTGTCTGAACTAAATAGATATGGTATACTTGGTACGTAAAAGCCACCAAGACCATTAATTTCAAGGTGTGCTTTTGCAGCTTTGGGGATTTTTTTTGTTATCCTTGGAGAAAAGGAAAAAAATCTACTTCTAAGAATTTCAGAACAGCAGAACCTTAGGAGAACGTCATATAAAATACATCCCCAGGAAAGCTGAGAGTTCTCTCTGGCTGGATCACATACACAGAAAAACCATTGAGGTGAGTTCTATGACGGGACAGGAACAAAACGGATCCCTTAAAGCGGATGGGTGACAATAGCTAGTCATACATGGCTGGTTCAAAACAACGTGCTGCCACTGCTCAAAGAGCAGAATGTCTTACTGGCACCTGCTGAAAGCTGGGAGCTGCGTTTGCCGCTGATGTGGATGCTGCCTGTGCAAACTGGGTCTAGGAATTCAGTACATACCGGTTGGTGAAAGAACAGGATGTATTTCAATTAGGAAAATCATCACAATGGGGAAATTAAGACGGCCATTTCTGTGATACATATGTGACCCTCTGGAAGCTAAATTTACTGTGGAAAACAAATGCCTTCATATACTAACTAAGCCTTACATTTGAGACCTGGCTTGAGACTAGCAAACAGTTATCAGCTAGCTCCAGGAAAGCTCTTAAGCAAGTGTTTAAATCTGCATTCGTGTTTTAGTGTTTTGTTGCATCAGGGCAAGGGCAGCATGATATAAGCATGACGTGTGTAACCCCAGTGGAAACATTCAACTTACGCATATACATGCCTCCCCCAGATGTAAAGCCCTGCCTGCCAGCCTCAGTATCTGCTGCAACGGACTGTCCAAAAGGCACAAATACAAATTGAAGAAATATTTACTGACTCCCTAGTAGCATTTTAGTCCTGTTTTCCTTTATGGAAGCTTACAGGGAAAGCTGTCCCTTTTCATCCTTTTTGGCACGTTAGTCATTTATTTGGTGATGTTTTGAAAGGTTGCAATACATTTTGCTTGCAGCTGTATGATTCAGAGTCATTTTCACTGAAGTCATCTCAGCGCCACGCGTTACGTGGGAAGATCAAATCCTGCGTATGTTCCACTGAACTAGGAGAATGTGCGGAATATTTGTGTTTCTCTCTTTTACTCTGACCCTTCAAAACCAGGGAGTGCTCAGTTCCCACCTGATATATCTGATTGCCACAGATAAATTGATCTTTTTCTACAAAAGGAGATCTTTTCTTCTGCTCGCATGAAAGCATCTTCCCAGGTGACGTTTAAACAACTGCATATTGAAGAGCCTTTGCAATATCATTAATTAAAAGTAAAAGTAAATGGGTCAGAGGGTTTGTTAGGTGCTTTCTGTATTTCTAGGTAATTCCCTTTCAGTTCCAAACACTAACTAACAATTAATTTCTGCCTTTAATTACTTCTTTAGTATCTCAGTTTTTCCTTTCTTTCATTGTTTCACTGCTCCTCTGTGTGCTTTTAAAAAGCTCTTTTCAATATGTTTGTTTTGATTCATTCTGCTGTTGAATATCAGACTTTGCTTCACTTCAGTTCAGCTAGCCATCAACTCAAGCATACAGATGTTTTCAGTTTTTAGGCTGGTATTTCTGTCCTTCTAACAGATGACAGCCAGTATCCACAACTCCATCAAAAACCTGTTCCAGGCCTGCCTTAAAAAGTCTGGATTTCTCCTCAGGATTGTGGATTACTCTCCTTCCTTTCTTTTTTCCTTTGAATTTGCGCTACAGGTCTTTAGCTCCAGCTAGTGGCTTACTCCAAAACACAGATTTTGTCCAATGCCTTAAAAGAAAGGAGAAAGGTGCGGTTTAGTTATAATTCTTACAGTGTTCTGAAGTGCATGTTGAGAAGGAGAATTATTCAGAAGCATTATTCCTTCCTGGCTAATTTGAGTTAACCCGCAAATTCTTTAAAATGTAATAAATACACTCCTTTTCCAGATTACAAGCTCCTGTGTTATCACATTGGGCCAAATTCTGCCCTCAAGTGTAGACTTGTATAGCTCTTCTGGACTTCAAAGGGAGCTGCACATATGTGTCTTAAAGCAAAAAAACCCAGATGTTTTATCAAATAAAATGCTTTACCTTAGCTCCTACTTTGACTCTCTACCTTTCTTATCCAGAGTTGGTGTTGCCTTTGTATAATGTGCAAAAACAAGACTAGAAAGACTTCATTTTTAAGTAGGCTTTGAGATTTGTACCCACCTTTGGTGGAATCCCTTTTCTCTTGGAACTTTGTAGTGCAGGTGGATCTCTTCTGGGTGTGGGAGCCCCCTCCTCAGGCTGGACACCATCGGTGACAGAAGACTCTCTTGTGTGACCCCCTTGGCACACTGTCCCTTGGGGGAACGCAAGAGGGAAACCTTTGGAGTTTCCGTTGGAAAGAGGGGTGAGTGCCCCTGCTGAAAATTTCTCTTAGGTGAAGTTGGGTTATGGCTTAGCAGGTGCAGCTTCGGTAAATCTGCAGTCACAGGCAGGGAGTGTTTGAGAGAAGCTGAATCCTGGGGCGGAGGGAAGCAGGTTGTTTCCCTATGAGGAGAGAAATAAGTTTTTCCGGTGACAAATGATTGTGTCTTAATTCAGTTAATTCACACTGACTGCCCTAACCTTCAGAAGGTTAATTTTAAATGCTAAAAACAAAGTGCAGTTTAAATTCATAGAATCCCACACATCACTTTCTCCTCGGTTTTCAACTAGAAGTTTCATTGAAAGTGGAGGTAAAATAGGTATAATTTAACACTCTCTTCTTTCCCTCACCCGCCGCCCCCACCCCAAGAAGAAGAAGGTATATCCATACTCTGCAGAATGAAAGCACATGGGCAGACACAAGTCGAGCTTTGTTGTGTGACTCTCGGTGTTGGCACCAACGCAGATATGGCTGCCTTGGCAGCGCTAGAGGAAACCCATTTGAATTCTACAATCCTCTTGTTTAAACCCAAAGACTCAAATGTCTGTTGTTTGTTCAAAGACTTTTATTGTTTCCATTTCATTACTTGGTGAACTGGATACTGGGACAGGTGTGTCTACAGTCTGTTCATATTGACTGTCCATCTAAGATACCAGATAACATGATAATGCATTCCTGGGTTTCACAAACTTTGTCACTTCTGCCATAAAACCCTGGCACCTAGTGTAAATAAATATATCTGGAATATAGTAAATTCAATCCAGGTCTCTCTCCAAGGGCAGTAATCTGTTCCTGAAGGCCTAACCTTCCTCATCAGCCAGAAATTGTGCTAGTCCTATACTATTGATTCAATCCTTTCCTGAAGGTGAGAAAAGCACCAGAGTACATTAAGAGATTTTATGTCAACATCTCAAATGTAGCTTTTGCCACAGCTGAAGCCTGCAAACTAAACAACATATACACTGTGCAACGCGGAGAATACCTGCACGTGTTCTGCTGTGGTACAGATACAGCTATATCTCCGCTTTGACTGTTTATATACCTATGCACAAACTCTTGTATACGCACAATTTATGTGTGGGCGTATATATATTTATATTAAAAAGTATGCATCTGCTCACAGTCTCCCACCAGTTTGTTGAATTCCTTATCTCTCACAAACACTTTCATTTATTTCGAATATAAATGTTCAGAGAGCGACAGAACAAGTAGAATTGTTAAGTGCCTCCCAAGGTTCTGTTGCCAGTGAGTGCAATGTTATAACAAGGCAAAAAAATAACATATTAGTGCTGTAATTTTCTACCGAGTGCACCAACACCGCATTTGGGACCCATGCAGAAGTCTATTGATCTACTAGGTCAGGGACCTTAAAATATTTGAAATTGTTCTTTAGAAAAATAAAATAACCCACACTTTTTTTGAATTACTGTGGTCTTTCAAAGTCCACATAAAGTATTACGCAAGGAGACAAAGCTGTTTTACCAGGCAGGCAGATATTCCAAATTACTGGTTCTTAACAAGCATGGTAATACATCAGTCAAAAGCAATAAATTTAAACTTAATGAAATCTCAATTTGCCTACAGTGCATTTCACTTTGACATTTTCTACATTGCCACGGTGCTTTGATAAAGTTTTTTAAAATGCAAAGAAAGTGTCTGTAAGGCTAAAGAGCAGACTTGGTGCCATTGTGCCCAATGGAACATTACAGTACTTAAGTTCCATCACTATATGCCCTGTGGCAGACTAAGCCTGAGTGCTAACATAGGTTCAGTTTTCATTATCATCATGTGATTATCCATTTTACTGCATTTAACTGATAATACAACTACCAGCTCACCTTAAAAGAATTAGCTTGGAGGTTTCATTGCTTTCCAAATGGAATTCATTTGACAAACAAATGACAATTAGCCCAGTCTCCCTGTTCTGTGTCAGGATGGGTTTTGATTGAACCTAGACCAATTTACAATTTTTAAATGAGTTTAGACATTTACATTTAAAATGTCTAGAGGAAATTAGCCCTGGGACATCTAACAGCCAAAATGCTTTTTGAAGTTGATTATTATTTGATCTAGTACCCTCTACCTGTACATTTTGTTCTGACTTCAAAGTTTTGGAATGAAAATGCCACCTACACCTCAAAGCATAGGGAAAAACTTAAAAGCAGTTTTACTCATTATGTTATGCAAAGAAACCTATATTTTAATATTCGTTTAATATGGTTAGTTAGCTTTAATGACACCAGTTTGACAGTGTCATAGTTTTCGAATATAAGACATTGATTGAAGTTTCCTGTGCTTGCCGGGGTTTTTTTGTAGAATGAAAGAATATCTTTTGAAGGTGAGATTCATATGCCCCACACTACCATTCTGCCACAGATAGAAATGTAATCATTTACAGATGAATGCATGTCTTTGTACGGAGTCAAAAATATGTTGTCATTTCTATATTATTCTGTGTATCAAAATTTTTATTGATGTTTGTTTTCCTGCATACCGAATTTGTCCAACTATAGTTATATTGGTCTTAAAGCAGGAGGGTCTCCTTATGAAAAAAGGGTTGTCAGTAATTCCATTATAAATATGCAGGCTCAGATAACAAAGCCATGAAAATTGGGCTGAAATTAGGCACATGGTATCTCAGCCTTGGGGTAATTTGGATCATACTATTTTTATTTTGTATTATTAATTTATGCATTTTTGTAAAGTTAGAAAACTGTACATTTGGCCACTGTGAAATTTTGAGCATAAAAATAAGTGCTGTTGCTTTTCTGGGTTCTGAGTCCTCAAAGCTCTACTTGACGCCTATGGGAGACTTATGGCTCTCAGAAATAGCTCTGTTTTATTTTAACAAAATCACTATTTGGCTTTCAAGCAGTAATGATCGCTTGTGAAGTATTTTTAAAAAATGTTTCATGATTTTCTGATATATGTACTTTGTACGAGCATACAATGTTATCCACAAAATATGCTCTTCTATCATGAATAAATATAATTCTCTTATAACAGTTCATACAAACCCTACTCAACAGGATTTTAGGCTTCTGAGGCCTTAAGTTAAGTGTCCAAATACAGCTGAAAGCAAATGAGATTTTGGGGCAGGCTCCGTTGGAAACCCAAGTCAGCACTAGTGTTTTCTCATCCCATAGTTACCTTTGCAGAATCAAAGGCAAAAAATTTTCTTGAGGAGTGAAACAATCTTGTATCGTCAACTCCTGTGGGTGTCTATGTGATATCAGTTGCTGGTGTTCAAAAAATTCTCCTTTACTACATGCACAGAATACTGATTTTTATCACTTCAGCTAATGGCCAGGCTCAACTGGGATCCATAGGTTAGGTGTTTCTCCACGTTTGTCATTTTGAGAGAATTGACCCAGTAGTCCTAAATATCAAGCCAGATCAGTAAAAATGTAGTGGGGGCTGGTGATTTTAGAGGGAGAAAGATAATGATGACACTCTACTCTTACTTGCTTAGAGCAGCCTCCCCAAAATAAGACGATGATGGGATCACTTTCTTTGACACTCGTGGTAAAATGTCCTTCCCCCTTGGCACAGGGAAGGATTTAGGATAAAATCATGCCTCTTTTGCCAGCTCTGGAAGCTCACCACTTGGCTTACTGTTTTTGTGCGTTCCCTCCGTAAGGCATGTAGTTCTGGTTCTGCTTTGGATGTGAAGCCTAGTTTAGATTTCCAAATTTTGCTGTAAGCATTCAGTGATTAAAAAGTAAGTGCATGAATCTCAGGCAATTTGGTAACTAAAGATGTTTTTGGACATGAATCTTAGTCTTCTGTGAGTTAGTCCATGAAGAGGACAAAATCTTTGTCCTGAAACATTTCCTTGAGTGCAGATTTCTTAGAAATAGAGAAAAAGTAAGTCAAATAACGACCCGGGCAGAACCCTTGGGCAGACTGTGTCAGGCCTGCAATGACAGGGGCTTGAAAATGTGAGCGCATTTCAGCAGATCCAAGTCTATCTCAAAATGTATCATTACAATCAGTTCAAAGTGATGCTGTCTTTCAGAAACAGTTATTTATATATTTTCGGTGTCTGCTATACTCTAAAATATGTGCAAGTGCGATAAATACACTTCAGGTGTGCTTGTTGAGCAAACAAACACCCCAGGGTTGGAGGTCAGAGACCAGCTCTCCTGGGAAATCTTTAACTAATAAATTCAAAATCTGTAATTTTTTACAGCCTAAAAAGCACATCTTTAAAAGTGGATACTAAAATCCTCAAGTATGCGAGTGTGAGTCTCTATAAGCAGGAGTGGAAGTGCAATGGGTGGACTGAAGACGCTGGAAAATCGGAGTGACTAATCCTCCAGTGTCATCATTTAGAAAAATGCCGGTTTTACATTCCAAATAGGAGAACAGTTGGGTTTCTTATTTGGAAAACTCTTTTGCTTATAGTACATGCGATGAATTCTGATAAATATTAACAATTTCTTCTCATCAACTCAGAGAATTTAAGTCTGGTTTTCAGTTTGGTTTTTATTTGCATGAAAATGTGGACGTGAGGAAATGGCGTGCGTGGTGGTGTTCCTTTTCTGGCAGCTGCAGGATGTAGCCACCTGAGCATGAAATACTCTGTGTCTTCAGGGATTCCTGCTCTCATTGCTCACCCATGTGATACAGGTATTTGGAGCATGAAGGAATGAGAGGGGGGAGAGGGTGAAGATATTTAGATCTAAACATGCTACTGTAGAAAGAAAAGGCAGTATTTTTAGAGGGAAAAAAATGGTGGAGGCCCAAAGCATGGAGCTCACTGACTTCCACGCTCAAAGGCACCTTTCTCCAACTCCCGATATCAGCCCAACCTCACACAAGAGCACACAACATTCAGAGAGAAAGAAGGAAAGAGCAGGATGACTTAGTATTTCTAGAAAAAGTTGGGTTTCATTTATTATTTATAAATTTCGTTTTGTACATATCTTTAGGGACATTAAGAGATTAGTAGTCATGCAGTTTGTTCTGAGCATTAATGCTAATCCTCAAAGACAGGTGAAGGGTAATTTCATTAGTTTTTATAAAGGTTTGGAATAAAACTAACCATTCAGTCAACAGTTTGAAAGGAGACGTTTACTGCTGTGCTCGCTGCTCTCCCAGCAGGCTCTGCCTCTCACAGGAATGTGTCAGCACAGACTGGCATCTCGGCAATAAGGGTACATTCCTCAGACATTGTTTTATGTAAAATAGGTGGGTCCCTCTTTCCTAAATATGTCATATAAAATCATTGTCTCTGGCATGACATACAGTAGTTCAGGAAGGGAAGCTAATCTAGGAAATAAAGGGATACAGACTATTGATGCCAAAATCAGCAATTACATTGTATGAGATCTCATGAATAATTCCTGAGCTGTGATTTAACATTAATCTGAGTGTTTAGTACAAAGCTGGGCCGACACCAATAAAATGCTGACTGATTTGTTTTAAAATAGTGCTCCTTCAGGCTTCACTACACTGCTTTGAAGTGAACGCTTTTAGGTAATACCTCAACCTTGCCTCTGTGAAACACGGACAGATGCACTCATGTGACTGCATGCTCAAACTCTACCATTATTTTTTCCCCTTCATTTTGGGCTGAAACTTTTTCCTTGTACAGTATTTAATACTAGCCGTGATTTAGGCAAGTGGGCTTCATAACACAGAGCTTTTCCTCCCAGGGCAAATCTTACCAAAATAGCACTGCTTAGCGCTGGATGGTGATACTTGCTATGTATGCGTATTTCAGGTGCAATGAGGAGGAGACCGTGTGTGGTGAAGCGAGCAGGAAATTACCCAACCAAACATGAGGAGAGTTCGGTGTGTTACAATTGCTTCTGCATCATTAAATAATGCTGCTTTCCAAGGAACATCAAAGGACGAGAAATGAATAGGTGAGTGAAACAGTGATGGCCGTCTCAGGAGACACCATACGTTTATTCTGAAGCACTGCCACCTGTGCCCAGGGAATGCTGTACTTATGAGCATCTCCCATCTCATTCACAGCTTCTGCCTCTGTAATAGTGGCTTTGCCACGTAATAATGGTAAAGCAATAACTGAATACGTTCGTCTCATAGCATGGCTGTTCAGTAGAAACCCTGAGCCTGAGGTGCTCACACATATCTCCTATATGTGCTTTTTAGGAGTTAGGAAAAAGAGTTCTGTACAGAGCCAGAGCTGGCGTTAGGGTGGCTGTTCTGCAGTGACTACAGAGCAGTCATGTATGAGTCTATCCAGAAGAAATCAACGGTATATGTCTTTCCTAAACATTACAGTGAAAAACTGTTTCTTCTGAACACCTGTTCCAAAACAGCAATCATTTTTGAGCAAGGCAGAAATCTCACTCATACCTTTTGTATACCTACTTGCTATCAAGTACGATCTATACTGCAAAAGGAATTGATCTGTATAAGGAGCATATGTTCTCCATGGCTATGTTGGATTGTTCCAGAAATAATGTATTTAATGTCTAGCTATATGTCCTATATAGCTATATTAATCAGGCAATTTACTATAGCAATACTTTAGGCTGCCTGGGGAGATTGTTAAATCTTCATTATTAAAGGTATGTGTTTTGTTTTGGTTTTTTTTTCAAAAAACCAGGCAGGGTAAGTATCTCTGTGGTCTGATTTCTGTTTCAGTTCTGCACTCAGATGAGCGTTACACCTGATGAAGTTCCTCAATGTGGAGATCATGAATCACCAAATCAGCCCTGGCACTATTCTCCGAGTGAGGGCAGTGGAACTGGGGAATAGTAAGATGGGCTGCAGTCTCCTGATCTCAAAGGGAGAATTTTTTACAAATGGTGTAATGAATGCTCTCACGTTACAATGTTTTATATTGTCTGGCACTTAAAAATAACCCAGTGTCAATGCTAAAACAACTTTGGGTTGAATAGACCATAAAAACATGATCTTTACAAAGAGGGGGATTTCCAACTAAAATGTACGTTCCAGCACTGTGCACCAGCGAGCGTGGGTGGGTTGTCTAGTTTTTGTCTTCTGATGATAATTGTGTTCAAGGATAAATAACAGTAAGGAACAGGATCTTTCTCTGAATGTCTTGTTTCTTCTTCATGTATTTGTTTATAGAACTGCCTGGACATGACCAAGTGCCCTGGAACTAACAGTGTGTGGAGGTATTAATTCAGTCTCCCCATTCCTAATATCAATATTTATGTACTATGCACAGTGGTTTGTGTTTCTATTGATATACTAACCTATTCCGTCTTGTCTGATCACCACAGCAGGAGGGAAGAGCAATAAAATGAAGCAGGAATATAAAACAATCTGCTAGCTGAAAACCCAGAAGACAGAGGAGTTCTCTAAATGGGGTATCTCTCAGTAGCTATTGATTAAAATGGAGCGTAAGTGATGTACTGTGAAGGACGAGAAAGGTAATTCTATGAGACAGCACCCTGTCTGGGAGAACATTTGCTGCCTTCACCTTCAGTGTACATTCACTGTTCACTGTTCCCTCATTGTCTGCACAGGAATTGTGGAGTAACAGCTGAGGATAAAGCTCCGGCCCCAAAAAGAGATGGTTTTCTTGCTCTACTTCTTTGAAGCTTTCTTTCCAGTTTTGCAACCCAGCGCTTCACCCTTTACTTTAGTGGAGCATCCCTGCCTTTTTTGAGACTGCAGGGCTCTCAGGAGCTCCAACATATGATGTTCACCAAGGTGGATTCTCCACCAGCAGAGATGAATCTCCTTTGGGGCACTTGCCTCTACTTTTTATTGGCAAATGAGAGCTTGGGAGAAGATGGTTTAGCAGTAGGCACATTCATGATATGGATGGGTTTGAAAGTAATTACCCTTCTTGGTGATAATCCAACTATAAGGCAGGGACTGGAGTTCATGGGTTTTTTAAAGTCTTTTCAGAGCTGTTTGGAGGACTAGCTCTCAAGATCCCTCCTTCTCTTTTTATATAAGTCTTTGTTACTATTATGATTTTCCCCATTCTTGACTCATGATATAAAGCAACCTCAAGACTGATCCAAGTTCCCTGGAGTTCTGTTACATTAGAAGTGTCATAATAAAGAATATCCCAAATATATCACCTATTACTGGTGGCATACCCTGGCATTTGGGAATATCCCAGCACTAATAATTTTGCCATGTGATCCTCACAGATATGCAAGAACAAGTGTCTAATCCAGGAGAGGAAGGAGAAAAGCGTACAGTTGTCAATACTTAGATTAAATTCTTTATACATTTAAAGTGTGTATTTGAAATATAGGTAGTTGAGTAAATGCAGAGACTCTTACCCAGGGAAAAGTTTAGACATTAAAATTAATGAACAAATGTATGTTAGTAGTTTGCAAAATGAAAGAATATATGGTGTCAGAAGAGGTTTTATCTTCTGTATACATTTTTTTTTAAATGTAATAAATACAAAGCAAATAGCATTGGTTTGTCCAAGGGAATATTGAAATCCATTAGGAATGCACTTGGAGTAATCTGATTCAACAAGTCAGTATATTTCTCTCAAAAACATAATATCGGTACTACATTGTGCGAGATGAAGGTTAGATTACATTTCTTGCCAGTGCAATAATTCCCACATCATAAATTCTGATGAAATTATATCAATATATAAAGCAAATGGATGTCTGACCCACCATCGTTTTCTAGTTCTCAGATGTAGAAGCTGACATACAAGTAAATCCCCAGCTGCTTTGTGCAATACTATTACAACTGTGCCATTGCCTGGGAACTGTTATTAGCTATCTTGACCAGAAGCGGCTGTTAGAGTTTGTGGTTTCTGCTCTGAATATTAAACTTTGGCATACAAGAGTCCTTATTGTGGGGAGCACTTGGAAATGGTAATACTAAATTGCTTTATATTTGCAGGATTTGATTGCCTCAGATGATACAGGTCTAGCTGGTGGGCCTCTCTTACTGCTTGTATTTCCAGATTATAAATCATTCCTTTGACAGGGTATCTGCCATAACCAGTTCTCAGTTTCCGTAGTATCCTTCTTTATATTGCAGCTGGCAACTAGTCTTCTGGGCCATGCACTTTTTGCATAACTTTCAAGAATAAAGGCAAAATTGAAGCTTATACATATATATATCTCCTGATTTTTACATCAAATGTCAGTGAATATGTGAAACTAAGGCATGGGGTACAGGTTTGGAAAGAGTGCATGCTATTTTCCCAGTAATGTTGCATTTTAATAACCGTACTATGATCAAGCTCCAGTATTAATGACTGAACTTGAAGAACCTTGTAAATGGCCAAAAATGCTTAGAGTAAAACAAACCCAACATATTATTATTAGTGCTGTTCTCGATATCGTGAAGTCTTTTAGAGGAATAAAAGCTTACAGTTGATCTTGCAGGTCAGCTTGGCGTAAAAAGTTTGGGCAGTGTTTAAAGTCTGTGACAGAAAAGTTACATTCATTTAGGACATTCTGTTAAAGCAGCATAACAATATTCTCAGAAATATAGAGGAAAATCATTAGAATTATATTTCTCTGGTCCTTGAAGAATAGTGATGTTAAATTGGAAAAAATAATCAAAAAGAATTATTGTTCATGATCTTACAGTTAAAATTTAGACTATAAACTATTAAATACAATTTCACAGTTTTTAATCATTGTTAATGCAGAGTCTTGGATAACTCTTTGCTGTCTCATTATGCCTTTGTGCGATTAAGACCTCGATGTTTAACCCACTATCATATGAAAATGCCTCAATAGGTCTTTAAGAATATAGCCGAGATTTTGAAACTTGAGGGTTTTGGGTTTTTTTTGCGAAATGTTGCTCATTAACCTGTCATTTCAGGCAATTTCAGGAAGTTCCTAAATACCAAAGTATTGATTATATCAGAAATTTCCTGATTGCATTCCAGGAAGTCACAGTAACAGTGATATAATAATTAAACAGAAAAGTATTTGAGTGTAAATCAGACAAATAATGTTCAACACAAAGATTTTAATGAAATTTTCAAAAGTGTTTTTTTTCCCCAACAGTTCCCCTGAAAATGGAGGGGAAGTTTCAATGAAAAAATGCTTCAGAGAATATTTTTGCTTTTCAAAAATTGTATGTGAAATTAGGAAAATAGTTTTAAATTATAAACAGAACTTTTTTACGAGAAAAACTTTAGTTTTTCTTTGGGAATTGAACCAAAATTCTTTTTCTATGAAAATATTTGTTTTTAAGGAGAAAACACGCTATCGTGAAAATTACATTTTGAAGAAAATTAAACATTGATTACTCCTATAAAACATCAGTGTTCTCTTCTTGAAAATAAAAATTTACCTTCAAAGAAAGATTAAAATATATTTGAAATACGTTGTGTCTTAGAGCATTCAAATGCAGACAGAGTAGAAATCAGACTCATCAGAGATTTTTCACTATGTGCTGATTCTGTGGTGGAAATAGCGAGAGGGGAAAAATCATTCATCCGCACACCCCATAACTCAGCACACAAACCCTGCTACACCCTTCCCAAATCTCAGCAAAGATTTAACAGTGAAATACTGTAGCAAGGTCTCATGTTACCAGGATTTATTGTTTTCCAAAACATACCATAGAGCATTGACTAGAATGCCAAGGAGTTCAATTAGAAATAAGAGAAAGAAAGGTACACCTGTTAGTTTTGAGGAAAAACATATTTGGGGATTCAATTGGCTTTTCAGTGCACTTATGTCTCAGGGAATTCTGAAATTCCTCTCCGCTCTTTAATAGGTAATGTTGACCCAAGACAAGTTAATGTTATATTGATATCAGAAAGCTCAAGCTGGTGCTGATTTTGACAATGTGATAAAGGGCTCGCTAAGCGTAAGTGGTTTGTAGAGGAGGCAGGTTTTCCCATGTGTTAGGGCTATGCTTGTCTGTCTTCTACATCTGGGAGGCATATCTCAGTATGTCACTTACTTCTTTTCACAAAATAATATGTGCCTGATCTTGCACGCATTACTGGTATAAATTTATATACATACCTAATGCAGGACCATTCAATCTGTAAATGCTCTTTGCCTGAATCTCAGCAGTGGCCAGCAAGGCTACTATTTCATCCCCAAACTCATCCCTGTACAGCAGGTCAGCATTAGGCCCGGTGCTAATACTTACGTTCGTTTTCAGCTCACGCAGGAGTCGCGGGGTGCTGGTGCTCAGGACGGACATTAGCGTATGCTGTTGCTGAAGCAGGGACACTGTCCTTCTTGTCTGACTTCTGACAGGTCAGGATATTAAGTACCTTCATTTCAAGTGCCCAGCACAAAGCTCCTTGCTGCTATGGATAC
The DNA here is from genome assembly GCF_028500815.1 of Rissa tridactyla. Classification (NCBI taxonomy): domain Eukaryota; kingdom Metazoa; phylum Chordata; class Aves; order Charadriiformes; family Laridae; genus Rissa; species Rissa tridactyla. The sequence goes on from NC_071471.1 coordinate 66,379,569, forward strand.
TCCCGTCAGGCCCAACGCTGCTACGTTGCTCTCCAGCAACTGACAAAGTCCGTTGATCAGCAAAGTCGCACCTGGCCCTCACTTTTATCTGGGGGAAAGCTGGAATTTGCCTGTATCATCCACCTGAGAATTTACACGCTGCAGCATCACTAACAGCTGTAGATAGAGACACAAAATTTCTTATGGTATGAACATCATTATGTATCCTGTGAGATGTGAATGCCATGCTATGTTAGACGAAGATTGCCTGGTTCCTGAAAGAGTAAGGGACTGTGGCAGTGTAGAGCTAAAATTACTTGTGGCAATTTCTTATCCAAATTGAGATTTTCCCTGGACTCCATGACCCAGCTGCTTGCTTATTCCATCACCGCTGAAGATGTTAACTGCACAGCATAACAGTCTGCCTTATATAAACACTGCTTATTTTCCAAAAGCTGAGCATACAATGAACAACGTAGAGGGGTGATGAGGTAGACTTCATTATTGCAGAAAATTTGCTGAGTCAATTTCTGCTGAGACAGGTTTATGCATATGGCTGGTATATCAATTTATTTTGGATCCTTTCTGGATTCACAGAGCAATAATAGATACAGAGAGAGAAGCTACGTTATCTCAACTGTCAGGAATAATAACACTGGATGTGATACTACAGCTAAACATTGCTGTAACAGCTACCTCTTTTTTATCAGTTGCTCCAAAAGCTTCGCACATGAGGATGTGGGCTTGGGCGAGGGCAAATAAAGAATACGTGTAGCCCCCTTACACATTTATTGGAGACCTTTAAATCAGTGACTGATGAGAAATCCCATCCCGGCTGGCTAGGAAGCATGGGAAAATGTATGGAATTTTAAATTCCTTTTGCACTCAGGAAAACATAAATGATATCCTTAAGGAAAGCCAAAGTAAAAATGGACAGGGACTGTGCTGCAAACAAAAGCGTAAGGACTTGTGGAGTTGATAACCAGTTTCGAGCAGTTTCTTGTTACCAGTTTCTACTTCTGAAAACTAGATCTACAGGGTTGCCTAAAACCAGTTCGTGATTTTGCATTCCTAACTGGAGTCTTCTTGCAAGGACCTGATTTCCAGAGAGATGGTCAGTTGGCGTTTTCTCTGTCTCCTTACAGAATACTCACCAATTACTAGTCACTAAATAGAAAAGGCTGTTTATATGTATTTAATATTTATACAATTTTCTGGAGCTACATGGATAAAAGCCTGCCTATATGTTATGTTGAAGGCATTACTACCTTTCTTCCTAAGCTGTCACTGGAGATACACATGCCAGGAAGTAAAATATACCCACTAAAAAGCCTTTTGATTTTTCAATTGAAAATCCGGTGCATTTTACTTGTAATTGAGTTGTTCCATCCCCGGATCCAAAGCACTTTTTCCCCAGAGCTTTGACCCTGCCGTGCCCTTGTTTTGATACTCTAGGAGTGTACCAGCAGCTTTGGCAGGCATCGGAGCGCACAGTTGAGAGCTGCCTGGGCCTCGTGTACGCTTGGATCCTTGTATCTCTGCCGATCGCCAGTCGTAGCTGTGGTGAGTTGTCATTGGGTAAACTTGGAGAGCCTGCACTGTGTGTGGCTTGCTGTGCAAGATGCATTTTTTAGAATGGGTGGGATCCTGCTTTTCAAGAGATCCTGGAGGTTTAGAGGAGCAGCAAATTTTGTCTTTTACATCTGGTCAAGTGGAAATAAAAACTGGTGTTTGTTCACAACAAGTACAGGACATGAAAATGTTCCTGTACCACGTGACTTACAGTAATCTAATAATAAACCTTGTGGAAGATGTTAATATTGCAGGTATTTAATTTTGTTTATCCGGGGCAGAATATGCACTAATTGCCTATTTAATCATGTTTATAATTAAACTCGTTATAACAATGATTCACGCGTGAGCTTCTCTAATTACACAGGCAGGACACTATTATTTCCTCCTTACAGTTCTCTCATTTAGGCTGGAGATGCTTGGTGTCACCTGCAGGCTTGTACTTCATATGATCCGGTGTGTACGGACAGCGTGAAAGCTGTTCTCCTAGGAGAAAGGCTCTGCTGTCACTGATCCACCTATTTGTTTCTTTAATTGAACTCTGCTTATTGGCTTATTGTAAAAAAAAAAAAAAATGTAATTATTGTATTTACTCTTCTTATTCCTTTAAAGATTTCAGCCTGAAGTGAAATACTTGAAATACAGCCTAAAATGAAACACAGCTCCTGACCTTCAACCATTCTGATGAGACACAAACAAAGCTGAATTGCCCCTACTCCAAATCTGATTGATTTGGGATTCAAGCCATGGAAAGAAACGGGGACGGAGGACTGAGGGTGTCTGAGCCTTATCACTGAGCTCTGTAGAGACTAAGGTGAGCTTGTGGGAGAGAATATCGGAACGGTGTCACCTCGAGGGTGACGAGAGCTTCTTGGCAAAATGGCTGCAGCTCAGGACTGAATGGACTGGGTACCTGAGAGGGTCCAACACGACATTTTTTCTTGTTAGATAGGATTACATGATTCATATCAAATAAGAGCATTTGGTCTTCTTCTGGCTCCACTTTCAAGCATTTTGCAAATGAGGTCAGCATAATTATCTCCAGTTTGCAAATCGGGAGGTTAAGGTTGAGACAGGAAATATGCCGAGTCCAGAGTCAAACAATGAGATGGCATTGAATTTTTTTTTTTCCTTTTCATTTTTAAACAGGTAAAATGGTAGAGAGCCAGAAATTGCAATGTAGTTCATTCTTTCAGTGGGCACAAGAGGTTCAGTTCAGTTCTTGCAAGAGACAGGATGAAATTTCTGGGGATATATATGCATGTGGATATATAGGTGCAGATACATAATTAGTACTCCTGCAATATTACTTGCATGTTATAGTTAAAATTCTGCAAGATAAACTAGGAAACCATATTTTCAGCAGTCTAACAGCACTGTCATAAAAATTCACAGCAGGCTGAAAATATCTCAGCCCAGGAGCTCATTACTTTAAAACATTTTTTTTTTCTGGAAAAATCTTGTTTTCCCCTTGAGGCAATGAGTTAGAAAGTGTATCCTTGTTTAAGTCTCCACACCCCCCCCTTTCCTCATCTGCTATAACTGAAAAACAGCTCAGTTATTCAGTTAAAACAATTGCAGACAAATTGAATCTGTAATGAGGATCAATTACTATTGGTATCTTGGAATGTTTTTACATAATTAAGTTCTAGACATTCCCAAGCAGGTCTTCCTGCATAGGAATTAGAGATGAGGGTTTGAGTTGTCACATGAGGCTGCCATGGTGCAGAGCAAAACATGGAGCACTGTAAAAGCTCTGAGCACCCTTTTTCTCCTCTGACTTACACAAGTGCTCCAGCCTCCTGGTGAAGATCTAAACCCTTGTCCTGCGGACTCGATGAGTCCATCAGTCAATACTCAGAGAATTTTTGATCTCTAAAAGAGACATTTGTAGTTTAGATCTTGCAAAAACATGGCTACATAACTTCAAACTCAGCAAGGTCGTGAATGAAACTTTCACATGAAGCCTGTGAGATATCTGTACCCATGCAAAGCAACTGCAGTTTTTTATCTCTTCGTCAGAGATGCAGCTAGGTGGAAACCCACCTGAGATTCTCCTTACCCAACTGCTTGATGAAGCTTTCTCTCAAAGTTTGAATACAGGAGACCATTCCATTTTTGGGTTTGGTTCAGCACGTATCCTATGGACAACAAAATTAGCCTTTTGAAAACATTATCATTGTCTAATTAAACTGGAGCATAACCCTAGAGTACCAAGTAATGTGATCTTACTGACAATTTTTGTTTAATCAATATTAGATAATTGGTGCTGTGGAAGCTGCCTGTGGCAGGATCCTGGGTTGCCAGATGCACCAAGAAGGATTGCTTCAAGCACACCTCTCCGGGCTGGCAATAAAAGAGCCACATGAAGATGGATTGTGCGAACTACCCGCTTTCCTTTGAAGAGTCACCTTAAAGTTGTGACCCTTAGTGTCTTGCTGAGATATCACCTAGAGGCAAGCAGAGTTCTGCTCAGTCTAGTATTTGGGTGTTAACTGGTTAGTACTGGGTTACAGAAACAAGAGCACACGACAGGATGCTGTGATGCAAGGGGTCCTTGTGCCAGCCCCTTGAAAGGCACAGATCATCTCCCTGTAGGACACCAACTGTAAAGGGCACCAACCACAGCGGGGTGCAAGGGGAGAGAGTCAGAAAAGGGTTTTCTTACTTCAGTGCCTCAGATGTCAGAAGGCTCCAGTCAAAACCCTGGGCGAGTGCCAGGGTGCAGCAGTGATGTCCTGTCACTGCCTCGAGCCTACCATGGCCGGTTCATGGGGACTCTGCTTGGGCACCAGGCAGTCAGGGCTGACTTTTGGTGGCCTGCTGCTCCCCTGACCTGGGCTAATGATCAGCTTATTCATTAAGAAAGTCTTCCCTGGAACAAAAGTCAGGGTTGATTGTCTGTTCAGGAAATAACCTCCTCTTTCAGCACGCCAGGAAAAAAATGCTCAAAGATCAGAGCAGCAGGAAGCAACATATGGAATAACATCTTAAAAATCCCTCTCTCCTGTGAGACAGAGGTACCAGCTGAACACAGTCACCCACATTGCATTTGCTGGGTCAGAGGGACTGTTTGTCTTGCATTTGGCCCAACGAAGTATCAGAGCATCATGCCCGTTCTGCTACCTAGTGGCTACTCTTGTAAAATGCATTCAGTGCCATAGAGTGAAAAAAAAATCCTGCTTTTCCCCTCCTCCTTTATCGTATAACTTGTTCAATTATATTGTCTTTTCTTCTCTCGATTCCTATCTACAATTATACCTCCCCAAAGCAGCTATTGTATAACCTGTGGGTCTTGGATTAAGTTCACTAGTCTAGTTGACCCTCATCCTGACCTTCACTTAATTAAATACGGGATTAAGCCCAAGAAGTATGCAACTCAAATCTCAGGTTAAAGCAGAGGGAGTTCAGAGTGCTGGCAATGAACTGACTGATGTTCGTGAATGAGCTCACCTGGACTTGGAAAACGGCATAAAGTGCGTGATCGAGCCTGTCGCTTTTGAAAAGGCTTTAACTCTTTCGTGGTGAACCTTTCACTCCCTGTGGACAGAGTCGTGCAGGAGAAGTGCTGGCAAACAGGACGGAAGAGTTCACTCCTCCCTCTGAGAAGAGCAGCAGCCTCCGCTGAACCCTGGTAGCAGCGGGGAAGAAAAAGTCTCATCAACAATTTTGAGAGAAGTTCAATGTCAGAGCTGCTGTTAGGGGTCTGAGTGCTACCCCGGTCATCTGAGGAGGTTTTCAACAGTGTTACTCAGGGCATTGTTTTCTCCTCCAGTTTGCTGCTGCCAGGTCTCAGGATCAGGCACAGCGGATTATCAGCATTTCTTTGAAGTTTACATGGGAGTGTGGATTATCATTTTTGCCGTCAGAAACACAGAGCAATTAAAGCTAAAATAAGTCATAAATCAGCATAAGAAGGCACCTAATTATAAAAATGAGGTATATGAAACACTTTTCTGTAATCAAGAGAATGAGTATTTTTCTCAAAAAAAAAAAAAAAATTATGTTTAACCTTGGAAAAAGAGCATTCATGTTTAACTGAAATAAAACAGAAGCAGCAGAACAAGAGCCCCGGCTGCGCCAGGACTCCCTGTGTTCATTTCTGAACCCCACACCATCCTGTGTCATCTCCAGTTGTATTAGGATGCAATAAGTTGTTCAGGTTAGAGCTGTGGAAGCAATGGCTCGTGTTCAGTGCAGCTGACCATTCCCAGAGCACTTTGTATGCATATTCCTCAAAGCTGTCTCCCACAATCTGAGTTATCAGAATCAGTACCTTTTTCTATATCTGTGTATTAAAGGGAAGAGAAACAACCCAGTGCTGGGCCAAATCTTCGGATGGTGCAATCAAAGAAGAAAACGGGCCAACTCTGATTTCCACTAGCTGGTCTTCTAATCTGAGGCGTTTGCAAACTGCCTGTTAAATTTCACAGAGCAAATTTAAAACCTTATACTTAATGGGGATGATACATAAGCAGTACACTGTGCGTTTCCCGTTGTGTCTGGCCATAAATGGAAATTTTGAGAAAGCACATCCCCTTATTCCTGCTAAGGGACTTCTTTGAGAGTAGACTGTATATGATGTCAAATTTAATTGAGCTTTAAAGTGCACGCAGGAAGTCCTGCTGTGTTCCAATAGTCAGAGCACGGGGATGAAATCTGGAAACAGTCAGGACACGAGGTCCCAGCCTGTGAAAACTTTTGTTTTAAGCAAGTGGGCTGTTATTACTGAAAATTGAACGTGCACTTAAACATTTTGCATACTGAGTGACTAAACTACCAAACTTCTCTCTATTCACTACCCCAAACAGAAATAAAGGGGTAAAAAGTAAAAAAAAAAATGGAGTGCTAGATAGAAATGCATTTAGTGTGCATCACGGGATAGAAACATGTGCATCATCCAATACCTGGCTGCAGAGTCTCAGACTAAGGACCAACTTACTTTCCATTTCTGTTTTTCTCCCTGAGACAGTGTGAGACAAACGCTGAGCTTGTAAATTAAAAATTCCCTGAAAAATTGTTCAGTGCTTTTCGGAGTATCATGCTTCAATCTATTCACCCGTGAACTAAACCCAGCGGGCACAAGCCCCCAGGCGGTCGGCAGCATCTCCGAAGAGGACGCGGTGAATGCGCTGGCCAGTGTAAGAACAATTGCAAACACATTATTCGGGGTGTCTTGTATCAGCTCTATACTGTATATTGACATTTTCTTGACGCTGTCTGCTTTGCAAATGTCATGTCACACAGGATAAAATGAAGAGCGGTACCAGGAAAACCACCTAATCTGACTGGGTCAGGCACTGAGCTCTCGGGAAACCCACAGGAGAACTCTCATCCTGAACTTTGGCAGGTAATTAGCATTCAGGTACTTCAGGCTTTTAAATCCATTGCATTAGTTGAAGAGCATTTGTCTAAGATGTCCATTACTGGTGAGAAAGAGTTTGTTTGTTTTTAAAATCTGTTTTAAATCTAATGGGCTACCGAATCTCCCCAAACTCCATTTGACAGTATTATTTTTCCAGATTAATTTTTTTAAGAACAAAGGAGCTTGACACCCCATACAATGTGGCATAAAAACTTTGAAAATGAATAAAAAGCAACCCCGTGACTAATACATTCACTATGTGAAGGAGCAATGGCTTAGTGGATCTGCTATTTCATAGGCAAAAATGCAGAGATTGCCTCTTTTGTCAGTTCATAGATAAAATCCTATTCTTTGTAATCCCTGAAGAAACAAATCAAATAAGCTCTGGCTGAGCTAACCATTTTCAATCCATCAAAGCAATCAAATTCTGTTTACCTGAATCAGAATGATTTCTAAAATGTTATTAAAAAGTAAAATGGAGTTTAACTATTCCAAAAAACTGAAAATGATGTGCAAACACAAAAGGGATAAGATTTCAGTAATTATGTAGACACAAAGTCGGTGCCATCATTTGTACCACAATACAATGTAGCTATGGCATATAAAGATAAAGCTTCCTTTGTCTAACATTACTGCTGCAAGTGATGCATAAACATAATTAATGTAAGAAGTCTTCAAAGGGGCGAATATTCATTTAGTCAGTTAGTTTTATTGCTCTTTCAAGCAAACAAAGGTTTTATAATTTAATAAACCAATTAACTGATTATATATTTCACCCAAAATATTTGTATATCACACATCACTATCGTTCCACCAATCGCCATCGTTTTTCACAAAGCAGAGCCAGCATGTGGTGCTACAGTTAAAGCATTGCATTTAATATTCATTTAGTTTGTCCATTATTTTGGAGTGAATGCCATAAGAGGCTATTGCCTAACTATATATATTCCGTAAATATAGCGGCAGGTTTCATCCAGACCCTATCCTGTGACGCTTTTGAAAGGAAATCATTATGTTGGTCCTCTGTCATGATTCTTGACCTGATCTACATGCAGAATTACGTCACCTTCAGGACAGGGCTCGGTGCATTTTATCAGCCCTGCAGAATTGCTTTTCATCTTGAGCAGAGGATCAGGCGGATGGTTTCTGTGGCAGTGCACCGCGCTGCGATGCATTCCAGCAGGGGGGCTCGCTTGCCAGGCGACAGCTGACGGGGCTTTCCTTTGTGCACATTACAGTATACGGAAAAATACACCTTGTAAAAATTCTCACCAAGCGTGACATCTTAGGGAGCTTATCAAAGTTTGATACAGCATTTTTGAATATATCCTAGACAAACAACCAAAATCCTGCATAGAGAAAAGAAAACCAAACAAAATGCCAAAACCTTAGTGTGCGGTTTTGGGTTGTTTTGGGGTTTGTTGGTTTTTTTCTTATTAGTATATACATTTAGGAGCCGTCGTAGTTAGATTTTGCATTCACTCTACAATCAAAAAATAGCCCTGTTTCTTTAGTTGCCGAGGTCCAATACTGTCTGTGAAAATTGCCATTGCACTTCTGTGCCCTGTCAAAATGTAGTCCTGAATTTGTCACAGCTATGACACAAAAATTATGTCCTCCCTCAGTTTGAAACAAAACCTCAACTGCTAGTTATTTCGTTGCATAATAAGAGGCAGCATACGCCCGTGGTTAGGCACAAGGCTGGAAGTGGGAACTCAGCCATCTGTTTCCAGCTCAACCAGTGCCTGCACGTCTGTGGAAGAATTTCATCTCACTGGTGCCTCGGTTTCTCAGCCACAATTAGGAATAACGATGTTCTGCATCTTTTTAGAACCCATGAGGAGCAGAAAGGGCTCATGCACTAGATTTATGTAAATAAGGGCACTTGTTTGACCAAAGCATATTATACCACCCCATGATGCAGCCCAGCTGTCAGCTCCATGTAGCGCTGGAGCCGACGGATGAGCTTCCATGGAAATTCAGTGAGTAAAATAATTAGGCAGAGGAACTGTCCTAGAGGTGATTATTTAATCACTTCTTCTGGGCTTTAAAAATTAGCAGCGTGTTTTATTTCAGAAACTGACATTTTCATCCTGGGAAGCAAACCAGAAACTTGGGAATCTGCAAGGCATCCCTAGACCCTCCTCGTGTGAGTCAGAACCCATCACTGCCTCCTTTTCTCCTCAAGCCTTCATTGTGTTTCAGTATGTCCAGAGAAACCAAGAAGCACTTGGTCCAACTGCACGGTTTTTCTATCTGATTCTTTGTGTGTGTTTAAAGATACAAATACTATTTCCCCAATTATTGTCACTAAGAGCATAAAACAGTTATCTCCAGAAAAGAAAAAAAAACAAAAAACAAAAAAAACCCAAAAAACCACAAAACCCCACAACTCTTTATGCTTTGTCTTTGCAACTGATAGTCTAACTTTTACATTTCGTTTTCCCATACAGCAAGGTGCTCATCTGCATTGATAAATATTAAGTAATGAGGAATACACCCAGATGTGCAGTGCTGTCCCTCTCATATACACATGTACAACCACACGCCTGCGCGCGCGCGCACACACACACACAAAATACTCAGAACATTAAAGAAAGCTGTTAAGCTAATCTGGTGCATCTAAATGGGCAATATATATTGAATCCATGCTCCATTGATCATAATTATTGCGGTGCCCTTTATCAAGTAACCATCTTAAACCATTATTTAGAGATCATTTTGCTTTCCATTACTGTCACTGTATTGCAGAATTCGCTAGGAATTGGCGGCCGTGTGATAGAGGGGTATGCAGCTGTATTAGGCTGGAATCAGCTCGTGTTATCCAACAATGTTTCTAAAATGAGAGACTTAGCACAGTGTTCACACAACTTTTGGACAGCCTTTAACTTCATTCCGGAGTGACAAGTCATTCACATAAGATTTGTTTTCCACGTAACTCTTTCCACGTAGCTCCTTCCCACCTTGGATTCTTTGAATATTCTTCTTAAAATTAAACATTCTTTATGTGAAAGTACAGCCTATATATATTGAAAAGTATTTCTTAAGATGTAACTGAGAGTAACTAAATGGCTACACTGCTAGTATCAAAGGGTGTTTGAAATTACTGATTAACTTTCACAAAATCTTGATTATTTTTTAGGTATGTGAAAGAGGGAAAAGGAAGTATTTTGTTCTCAGCTGGCCCTCTTAAGTTATGCATCACACAAACAATGCGATAACTGTACAGAACTCAGTGTATAAGCATATGGAGCTGAATTCAAAGTACAGTAGTCTCTTGGAAAACTGGCTTGTTTGCCTTGTAAGAAGATTAGAGGAGCACGGTGAGAAAGAGGAAAACGTGGTTCTTAATGAGACCGGCATCATTTTAGACTGAATCCCTGTCCCAAGCCTCTCAAAGTAATGCACCTGGCATGTGCTGCATGCTGTGATATTAATAGATGTATCAGGAACACAGGTGTTTAAGCTGATATTTGCCAGTTTAACCAGGTGGTAAGGAGATTTTAATGTCACCCAAAAGTAAGAGGCTGGAAAAACAGAAGTTTCAGGCACTCGTCATCAGCATTAGACTATGAAATGATACTAAACATGTTGGATATAACTAAGTCAGCATTAATCTTCTGATTTACAGCTAGGTGCTCAGCATATTAAAAGTTCACTTCAACTGTTGATGAGAGTTTGTCCCAGGCCTTAACACTGAAGTGCAGGAGTCCTTATGACCAGCCGTGAGACTGGGGAGCCCTCTATATATCACAACCTAAGTGACCTCCGGAAAAAGTCACATAACTTTTCAAAGCCTTTCTTTTCCTCTCTGCAAGATGAAGGTAATAACACTTCCTAATCTCAGAAGTTGTGAGACTTTAATTGATTATTAGCATTTTGAACTCCAGAGAATGCATATGCAGTGCATAGGCAATATAAGAGGTAAACATCTTGCTTAGCCGTGGAGACAGCCATCAAATCTTATCTCATTGGGGCTTAAGGTCAAAGGCAGAGAGAAGGCACCTGAATCTGATAAGGGCTTAAGTGTTACAGGAGAACTACTTATGTCGTGAAGAAGTCACCTATATCCCTTTCTCCTTCACTCTAATCTGTTCTCAGATGCTGTGGCTCCTATCAGGCTAACATCTATATCTCTCTCCATGCCCAAGGAAGAGAGCATACTGACTAAAACTGGATAGGTAAGTCAAGTGAGGAAATGCTTGGTGTCTTCATAGGCAAGAGCAGTTTTAAGTTTGCTTATTTCTTGTCTCTGTAAAACCTCTTCTAGCCTCCTTAGCCCATTAGAAGCCCAATCAGTGGTAGAAGAGAGAGAATAAATGAGACCTGGCCAAACTCTAATGTTCTTCAGAAAGAAGGTAAGCTGTTTCAGTGTTCAGACCACTCACGTACAACCAAATTGCCAATATAGTTTCAATGCTTCCTCTGTCTCACTCCTTAACCACCCTACAAAACCAAAATAATCAGGGCATTTATGCAGGGAGGTAGGAGGAAATCTGAAAACTACTCATGTGGACCTTGCAAATATAACTCAAAAAGTACCCTGGATTGCTGAGCAGCCAACCTTGACTGTGTTTCTTTAATCTTCCTTGAGGTTAACAACAAAATTCAAATTAAGGCCCTGATTTTGCCCCAAGATAGGTGTTTGCAGATTGCTGCTTATCAGGTTACATCAGCTACTGCTCTCCTATGCCACGCAGCAGATTCTGCAAGGTGCAACGTTGAGGGATGGGAACAGCCCCTTGAGGCTCAGCTCACTTGAGTCATTAGGGCAAGATTTCTCTCTCCTTCACTTAAACAACACAGAGGTTTCCCACATGCAATTTTAAAAGTGTTTGCATTGAATGTATTGGCTAAGTTTGATTAAATAATTGAAGTCACATAATTAATACCATTAAGAACGATTAATGATTTCTTGAAAAGATTAAAAAAAATAAATCTTTCCAAATCAAGTTGCATATATAAGTTAAAAACAAAGGAATGTAATCAATATCACAGGTAAAGCAAAGTGGAATACCAAAGTGACTATATACTTTCCAGCAAATACATAGCTTGATTTTTAAGTTTTCCTCCAAAGCTAAGCTGTTTCTTCTCATCAGAGTATAAGTCAATTATGCTGTAGCACAAAAAGAAATCTGCAGTATTTTACTGTCATTGTTGGTAATTTGTCCCTTAGGGTGTTAGTATTCATACATAATTGCATATTGTCTCTCCCTGTAACATTTTCTACTTTCTTTCTCTGTTAGAACAACATAAGAATTATTGCATCCATGGGTTTTAGCAAATTATCCAGCTAACTTGATTTACATTCTATTCACAAACAGAATTACAGAAGGGAAAAATACATTGGCTTTGTTTTTTTCCTTAGCTATCTTTTGGCCCTGAAAGATTAGAGTTTGTTCATTTTTCAGTTTTTTTCATTTCTGTGTGTGAGCTTTCTTGAAAATATAAACAAAAATAAGGAAGCACAGTTGTATGTAATGATACTGAAATCACTAAGTGAATCTCTTTTGAAAGACCTGATGTGGTCTGCAGACAATCCTATTGTAACTTGTGTAAGAAATACTTGCAGTTTGTAAAAGCAGTAACCCAAAATCCTCATTACACAGGTGAAGGCTATATCTTAACTTATTTAAGCCTTTTAAATAGGGGAGATGGCAGTACTATGCAAAATTCCCATCCTCTTAAATATAGATACTCTTGTGAATGAGCTGTCCTAAGCTTTGGCAGATATCTCACCTGGACAAACTTCAGGACTGATGGAGCAGACAGAGATGTCTTCAGGGCTGCTTGATCACAATCTGGGGGCCTCCTTGGTTCCCAGAGTGTCTAGAGGTGACCTGCAGTCAGCATTAGCTACAAATAAGCAATTCTCTCTTAGTGAAATCTGCAGAGGATACTTCAGGACAGTAAAGATGCAGGTGGAAGCTGCGGAAGGACCTTATCAATAGTAGAATGATAGGGCAAGAAAATGGATGTTGAAATTCAAGTAAATGCAGTGTGATGAAAATGGAAAAATACTTTATTTTGCATATACTTAAATGAAGTCCTGGTTGTCTGCAAGCATCAGAAACAGTGTTAGGGTTATAATGAGTAGTTTTGTGGAAATATCAACTTAATGCCAGACCACAGTCAAAATAAATAGAAAGCTAGGTATTATGAGGAAAGAAATAGAGAACAACAGAGGAAATATAATCATGCCCCTTTATAAATTCAGGTTGTACACAAATCTTGAGAGTGGTGTAAAGCCAGAGTCCCTTTATGTCAAGAGAAGTGTGTAAACCTGGAGAAGGCACGAGACAGGTGGCATGGATGATCACAGCTTTGCAATGGTTGCTACTTGAACAGATGGTGAGCTCAGCTTGGAGAGGCTGCTCTGTTGTGTGACCGTGTGTGGCCATGTCTTGGTGACCTTGGCAGGTCATCCACCTGTCCAGTAGTTGGAAGAACACCTGGAAATCTCAGACGGCAGAGATATTTGTGTGAAAGCAGGCTGCTGACGCGGAGCGGGTGGAGAGCCATTTGGCACCATTGTTGCTGCTGAACTGACAGGCAGGAAAAAGAGGAGCCTGGCTGTAATTAACAAAGCAGCTTAACTACTAATACCTTGGTAATGTCCCTCGTATTTTAGATGAAAGGCTCAATTGGTAATTTGAAATGAGAACAAACACGCTGAAAGGATGGCTACTGTGAGAAAAAGGAGTACATGAAAACAGCAATTTATCCAAAACAGCAAGTTTTCTGGATGTGCTCACGGGGTTGTCGGTGCTGGAAACAGCTTTTCACAGCTAAAGCAGGTGAACTGAAGTTTCACGAAAGTCTTGCATAACAGCTCCCAGAGCAGCTCAGACAGTATTTTACCATTATGGAAACACCAGAAAACAAACAAAAGAAACCACAAAAACATGTTCAAGGATTTTTAGACTATACACCTGCATCAAACAGAAAAATTAATAAAAGGGTAAGACTCTCGTCTGGCAAAATGGAAGGAAAAAAAAAAGGCAGCACATTTTCAGCTGGGAATTATAATGGGGAAAAAATGCTTTGCCAAACAGGAACCTCACAAAACTCAAAGCGGGACATATTTTTTCAGATGCAGAGGACATCTATATGGAATCATTTTGCTTCATTCTTCCTGGCCCATCGGCACCCTGAATAAATACACATTGATATTTTAGCCAGCAAGTCCCCTCTACTTCTTACTGCACCGAATTGCTGGGGGTATCATTGCTAAGTCGCGAAACAGGTTGAGGAGGAGAGCAGCCAAGCAGGCACAAAGGGTTTAGGATTCCTTAGGGTGACTCCTCATTTCCCGGTTGATCTGATGTTCCAGGAATCCAGTCAATTCCTCCTGCATGAACACGAGTTTATATGATGCATAGATCCGAGGTTGCTTCCTCACCCTGAGCTCTGTTGATTTGGCTGCACATAACTTAACCTTTCTTGCAAGGGTTTGACACTTGGCAGCAAATGCACCGACAGCTCTGTGGGCTCTCACAGAATTAGACGAAGCAAAGCTGATGATTACCAGCTGGTGATGTGAAACATCTCCATTTTCTGTTTGGTTATCATTCTTTGAACGTGATAACACTAGAGAATATCCCTTCACAAAGAATTGCTTTATACATAGGAAAAGAAATTCTTTCATGCATCACATATACCTATCTACCTTTTAGGGGTAATACATCAATCTTCTAATAACTCTGCAGTATAGTAACTGTGAATCCCACCTCATGGATGCTTTTGGCTAATGTAGCTAAGCCATAGTAACCATTGGTAAACCAGAAAAGTGTTTCCTAAGGTAGAAAAGCAATTAGTTGTGAGCTGACAGATAATTCCTTCCCAGATATTCACCCAGAAATATGAGAGGGAGTTTAAGGTTTTTATTTTTTTTGCTTCCATTTTGAAATCCAGATGATGAATTTTCCAGCATTCCAATTCTCTCTCTCAGAGTTCCTACTCTCATGGCTTAGTGGCTCTTTGTATTCATTGCCCATACAGCATGGGCTATGTTTGCTTTGCTCTCCTCCTCCTCCTCCATCTCTCATGAATAACAAAACCATCAGAACAGGCTGAATATCTGTAATCATTCAGGTAGCAGATGAACTTTGAGTGTTGACTTTTTCACCCTCGCAGGCATTGTCCATTTACTTTCTTCTTATATCCCTGCTCTAATTTGTACAAAGCTACTTGTGATTAGCTGGCATTTACAAACACGTATTGATTTTTTTATTAATTTATAAAGAGTTCAAACAAATAGTGGTAGTCAATTCTAGCAATAATCCCCCAAGAGGCTGGGAAAGATACAGACAAACCTGCACAATCTATAGGCAGTGCACAGTGCATTAAAGGGGTAAGATTTCAGATGCCTGTGCGTGCTTTCATGTTATCCCTTTGTGTAGGTATTGAAGCTAGTAAATACAAATGTCAAGAGAATATTTTCAGCAAAGCCATCATTTAAAATGATTCCAAGTCATATAAAAAGCAGCACAGTTATTCATTAAATATGCATTGGCAGGTGTCGAAGGATTCCTTCCGATCTTAGGCATCTTTTGAGAAAAAAGACGCCTGCCTAAATCACACTGAACACCAAACGCCAGAGGCAGGAACAGGACAGTTAATGTAGTATCTTAGCCCAGAGGCAAGGAAGGTGTCTGCTGGGGATCCCCCAACTCGATTCAAGGTGTTCATGGGCAGAGGGGAATGTGTGCCAGAGTGGAGTTCACCACGTCACGGACTAGGTGGAGGTACTGAACTGTTTCTTTGGAGACTCGCAGTGTGTGGCTAGGCAGGCTTCAGTGCAGAAAACATCTACAGAGTAATAGCAAGGACAATGTATATGGCTGTTTCTATGAAACACTTTGCTTTACTCTAGAGGTATGACAAGATTTCTTTCTCCACACGTGTCAAGTTTCTCTTTTTTTGTGAGTAAGTATTGATAAGCATTCCCGAGAGCGGAGAGGCAGTATGTAAGCTTGGACAATTGTTTTCCAGCAAAACTCAATTTATTAGAATGGTAGTTTGATTAAATGAATGTTTCAGAGGAAAAATATTTCCTTTTCCTTAAAAACACCCACATCTATTTTTGAATAACGGTAAGAAGTGTTTCAAACATACTGGTGGTATGTTAGCCTGAGTGCTCATTGGAGACTTCATAGCAAGGTCCTGACTTGAAGTGAGGATCATCCCATGCCTCACTGAAAGACTGACTGCATGGGGGATCCTTCAGTGCAGCAGCTAGCTGAATTCAGAAATTCCAGCCAGATGTTAAAGGAAAACGCCTCATTATTCATAGCCTCTGCCTACCGCCCTCGCCTGAAGGCTTGATAAATTAAGTGCGTTGATAAAAGTAGGGGTGTCTCATGCAATGAAACGTCCTGTGAATATAGGAACAAAACACTTGCAAATGATTGCAAGAATCATCTAGATAAAATAAAACCACCATCAGATAGCCTGCAATGACATGTTAGAGAATGTTATTAGCCAGAGTCCAACAGTCCTGTGGTATTTAGAATCCTCTGGCATTTCAATGACCTTTTATAAGGCATATTGCATTGAACAATTAATTTATTTCATGACCATCCCATTGTATCCAAGAAAAAAAAAAAAGTTAGTCCAAACCAGGTGTCCTGATCCAAGTCCTGTATTGCATTTCAAAACCCATTGAGTGGAAGCTAATTTCAACAATTTGCATGAGAGCCTTTTGCTATCACTTCTATCATAGTATCAGTGTCAGCTCAATTTTCAGAGCAGCTGTAGCTCAAACACTGACCTGCTGCCTATTACAGTAGTGTAATGAAGTGCAATGGACTAGTAATTATTCTACATTACCGTAGATCAAGTAACATGCAGCCCTCAGTTATCACAATGGAATCCCAGTTCTTGCTCAAAATGAGAAAACTGACCATGAAGTTGATTTAAGGGTGTCATCAAAAATTGCTTTCAGAGCCTGAAAATGTACTGTTATTTCCCAGATAGCATCTGACATTGCTGTGCAAATGTCCCAGAGTCATTGCATACTTGAATAAACTAGTTTCGAATAACGAAATGAGGAGTTGTATCTGAGAGGCAGGAGTAAATTGAGATGGGATGTTCTTAAAACTTCTAGTAATGAAATGGCATTAGGCAAATTATTTCAATGTCTCCTTTCTAACACCATCTGTGAAACATCCTAACAACTTATTCAGGAAATTGTGCGCATTTTTTCCTGTTGCTGCATATGAGATATTGAGCATTATGAATTTGACTTGTTAGCGTGGCTCACTGCCTGCCTGTACAGTAATGACCTCAGCCTGTCCAGATTATATCACTTCCAAAGAACGAGACAAGATTGTCATCAGCTGTACATTAAAATCTACTCCTTCCCCAACCCTCTTGGTGCAACTGTCTCAAAACCTGCATTTAACCCTGTCCTTTGGAGGGTGGAAACCTTGAAGGCAACTCACACTGCAGTATTGTGGGGGACAAGTGCTTCACAGTAATCAGGTTTTGTCACCCATTATTGACATTTTGCCTCGGAGTGGAAGGAGGACAGAGCTCCTCATAAGAAATCTGCATTTTTTCTGGGTAGAGAAGGGGCAGGGAGTGTATGAGAGTGGGCTGTACGCTTTGATTTTCCAATTTTTTTGCTTAGTTAGATATTACCAGTAGTCACTTAGGAAGTTGTGTTGCTGTTTATAGATGTAACTACTTCTATTTTTTTAAGCAAATTTAAAACAACAACAAAAAAAATCTTTTCCCACATCACCATCAGTATCTGGCATAAAATTTTAGCTCTTCCCTACTGGAGTTAACAGGACATTAAAATATATGGAACAAGTAGACTAGAAAGTTTAACTGTCAAAACCAGTAATGTTGTGTCAGGGGTAAAATCGAATTAAGTTTTAAAAAGGTAAAATAATCCCTGCAGAGCAATTTATAAGAGTCTGGGTGTTTGGGTTTTTTTCCTAGAGTGAGAATAAAGGGAATGTGGCTTAGATTTTCACTTTCAGCCCACACAGAATTCACACGTAGTAACTCACTTCAGGTAAGAGATGTGGGGATGCACAGGCTGCCTGGATGAATATACACTCCCAGCAGCATGGTCAGGAGGCTAACCCTTTTTTGGGACAGAGCCGGGGGGGCTGCTGGGATGGAGGCGATGACAGGGTTTAGGGGAAGGCACAGCAAGGCAGAAAATTCAGCAGCAAGTGTAGGTGGTAATGTATCAGAAAAATGGCTTTCCCTTTTTGCTACAGAAAACAGACAGGGCTGATGTTCAGGATAACATCACGGATGTTCAGGATAAATGTATCACATTTAGGTAAGAGTTTCAGAGTGCTGTTAGGGTTGTTTTATCAGTACTCGCATTTCCAAGGGATTGTAAAACCTGAACTCCTGGTGTTGTATCCCAGCATTACCCTTCCCTGATCCAGCTGATCCTGGCCGCAGGTCAAGGAAATCATGAAACGACAGCAAGCATGGGGCTGAACTCAAGAGGTAACCATCTCTCAGGACAGTCTTTAAAGCATCAGTTTGTCCATGTGTCCGTATGCTCCTGAGCTGAGTGGCCCTACTCCATAGTACCAACGCAAAGGGGCTCACAGACACGTTACTACTGGGACTTGCAAATAAAAATGGAGGTAAATACTGGGGCAATGCTAGAAAAAGGAAGTGAAAAAAGAATGTGAATGCTAGAAAAAGAATGTTGCAAGTTCATCTCAGATAGGGTTGGGGTTTTTTTTCACTCCTTTTATATTCATCTTCTATAAATGATTCCCAACAGAATGAGTAGATTTTAGAGCAAATTTTAAAGAAAGATTAGATTTTAAAGAAATATCTTCCTGCTTTCTTAGAAAGCAATTGAAATGCAAGGGCGCTTATTTCTACTGTTTTAAAACCTGAATCCTAATTGTAGATGTGACAAAATTTCAGTCAGAGGTACATCAATATGACAAGGCTCCTGTGTCGAACCCAAAGAATTTACATATTGAGACTTGACTATTTTCAGTGAGTGAGTGACTCATTAATGAGCCATGAAGACTTGATTGTAGCAACTATTGCACAACTAGTCACAATAATAATAACAATCAGAAGAGAACAGCTAATTTTGCATATTTCAGACAAAGGGAAAAGATTCATCACATAAACTTTGTTACAAAGGCATATTCAGCACCACTTAATATGTATTATCCACTGACACTAAATTATGATTCTAAATCAGAAGGGTAACAAGGTGTTTTCCTGTATAAGATTTAGCTAAACCTCTGGAGTTTTTAATCTGTTTTCCTAACAAAGTTTGCTCAGAAACGTTGGCTCTGTTCTGACTGTCAGGAGACCCCAAGTCTCTCTGTGTAAATTGAAAGAGGCTCCCCGTGCTGGCTCATGCTTTTATTATGGGAATCACACTAAATGTGATAATTTTAGCGAAGAGAGTGTTTGCTGTTGCGTCAACTTCTAATTGTGCTTCCTCGGCATCAGCAGAATATGAATGAAGACTACCGGTCTCACTTTGAGGCTAGATACCAAACACGGGAACGGGCTCATCAGCCCCCCAGCAGAAGATACATCTAAAATGTGGCAAATTGCAAGGAGTAGTTTTCAACTGCTCCTAGTGAGAGAAACATCTGAAACTTCTACCTTCATCGCCTCACAAACTGTGCTCTGAATATAAAAGCTGTGGGTCCAAAAAGAACCATCTGCCTTTATTTGCTTTGCAAAGTTTCTGTTGGGCCAGAAGTACCACTGCTGAAAGTCATAGAATCATAGACTCATCGAATTATTTAGGTTGGGAAAGACCTTTCAGATCATCTAGTCCAATCATTAACCTCACATTGCCAAGTCCACCGCTGAACCACGTCCCTAAGTGCCACATCTACAGGTCTTTTAAATATGTCCAGGGATGGTGTCTCAACCACTGCGCTGGGCAGCCTGTTCCGATGCTGGATAACCCTTTTGGTGAAGAGATTTCTCCTCTAATATCCAATCTAAACCTCCCCCTAAACTTAAGGCCATTTCTTCTTGTCCTATCGCTTGTTACCTGGAAGAAGAGACTGACCCTCACCTCACTATGACCTCCTTTCAGGTGGTCGTAGAGAGCGATAAGGTCTCTCCTCAGCCTCCTTTTCTCCAAGCTGAACAACCCCAGTTCCCTCAGCTGCTCCTCACAAGACATGTGCTTCAGACCCCTCGCCATCTTCGTTGCCTTCTCTGGACTCGCTTGCTCCGGAATCCCAATGTCTTTCTTGTAGTGAGGGACACAAAACTGAGCACAGTATTTGAGGTGGGGCCTCACCAGTGCCGAGTACAGGGGGACCTGTATGTGTGACCTTCTGGTGTTCTGATGAATGCCGCTCTGCAGTACAGATAGTTTAATTCTGCATCCATCTGTATGATATCAGGAGGGACCTTTTGAAAATTTAGAGATCCTTTTTCCTTTTTTTGTCAGTCTTTGTGGCTCTATTGACTTGAACCTACTAATTCCTATCTGCCAAAAATTTGGCTCATGAACAAGGCATATTTAAAATGTAAATCTCTGATGCAAATATCCAGAGCTGATTGGGAATCTTTTATCAGGTTGATAAATAAAATAAAATAGGAAATTTTTTTCCAATAAAAATGCTGTTACTGCCAGTTCAAATTTTCTATTGTAAAGGGGTTTTGTCACTGAATATTTGCAATTTCCACAGAAAAATGGAATTAACTGTTTCATTTGGCTAGAAATGCATTTTAAATCACTTAGTTGTTTTGGGGTTTTTTGTGGTCCTGGAGTGAATTTCCCTATGATCTTTTGCCATTTGGCAGTAGGAGTTCAGCTTCCAGTGTTACAGGCTGCTTGCATCCCCCAGCCCTGATGTTCATACTCACTTGCCCACCAGATGACCCAGGACATGGGTCTCAGGCAGAGTTGTTAGTAAGGGAAGGAGAACGGCAGACCCTCATTATAAGCTGCATAAACCCAGCAGGACCTCGTTGTTGTGATTCCTAAAAGGATTTTAAGCCAATGTGCTGATTTTTTCTTGACCTGGATTGATGGAACATCAAGCGATCATGGGACTTTGAGGTATGATACAAGCTGTGGCCTTCTTAGGAAGCCTGGCCTATAGGAAAGAGCAGATCCCAGGTCCGGTAATCATAGAGTAATTTGTGCCTGGCTCCCATATGCTTCAGAGAAATACATTTTTGATGCGGGACATTTAGGGTTGTTTTATCAGTGGCTGAAGTAAAAAACCCATCCATTTTAAAACTGCTGAAAGTTTCATTTTGTTAGAAGAACATCCAAATGAATCTGTTTGTCATTTCCTAACTGGAATTAATGTGGAATTTCCATCCCACACCAAAAAAAATCAGAATCTTACTTTTTAATCCTGTTTTAAATGGAAAGAAAGGCTGAAATGTCAACATTTCTCCTGGGATAGAAATGCTGTACTTGCTGTGCTCTGTAAACAACTTTGAATAGGAGACTGTTTCAGTGGAGATCACATTCTCAAATGCATGATTTATGGGCTTACGAGGGTATTAAGGTTCAAATTAAGTGTCTGCAAGGATCTTTTTTCACCTGAAGAGTCTATGACTTTAACATAAACTACACTAAACTGGCAGAAGGTGAGAGAGATCAATGTGACAGAAAAGAGTAAAATAACAAAGCACCTGATAAAGGCTAAATTAGCTCCTAAAAACTGTAAAGATCCAACATGACACTAAATACTTTCTTCATCTGAGTGAGCAAACTGGCTGCAACTTTAATGTGGTGTCACTCTCCCTTCTCACTGTGTTATACATTCCCCTCTAGTGGCTAGTAAAAGATTTATGGGAGGAATTTCTTTTGAGAGCTAGAACCAAATTTGCAAAGGGAAATTAGGCATGTAAATACTTTTAACAACCTAAGCAGGGGTCCTTAGTTGTGCAGTGTCGAAACTCACCCTCCTTGTGCTGCAGGTAGAGATCAAATTGCTCTTCTGGCCCGACTGAGGTCGATTACATCTAGAAATCAAAGGCTGAGCAGCCTGTTGTGTACAGCCTGAGGGTGGGGGGCAGAGTTATGGTTGAGAAAAAGTCTGAAAAATATGTTTTGTACAAGTTTGAAAAGTGTTTACAATTTTTTTTTGTCCTTATTTGTCCTGCTTCTATTTTTTCTCTCTTCTTTTTTTTTTTTTTAAACAGGGAGGGGTAGCCTTATGGCAGCTGTTGCTTTGCTTTCATGGGGTTTGTGTGTGTGTGCGCGCATCTTTGCTTGCTTAGGTGCTCTGGGTTTCAACTCCATCTGCGTCTCCTGGATTTGGGGATTGGGGTCTGGAGTGTGTTTGTTCTGATTCTGAGTAAAATTACGGTGTGTTTGCTCTGAGCACACTTGGTCCTTTTGTTGATTGCTGTGGTGCGCCCACCCGAACTGGGGAGAGGAACAATCAGAGGGAGAAGTCACAAACGAACTGAGCTTTGTGGCTCTCCAACTGCTTGCTGGAGAGAGGGCTGGTGTGCCCATAAAGCTCTGTGGGATACATCAGAAATCACTGATCCTTTTTGAAAGGGCACAGGCATCGTCTGGATTAGACCTTAACTTTGGATTTGCTGTAACACACGTGTGAGCTGGGCTGTAGATGTGGGGAACACCTGGTACTTACTCCCACTGCCTTGTTCTCAGGCCAGCTCCAGCACTGTTGGCAGCTAAAACTGCAATGGGAAACTTCCAGTTGCACCATTTCCTTGGCTGCTGAGGACTTTACTCCAGTGCAGGACTGCCACAGCAGAGTAAGTCTTCTTTACACCGCTTTTCAAAGAATCATAGAATGGTTTAGGTTGGAAAGGACCTTAAAGATCATCCCGTTCCACCCCCCTGCCCTGGGCAGGGACACCTCCCACCAGACCAGGTTGCTCAAAGCCCCGTCCAGCCTGGCCTTGAACCCCTCCAGGGATGGGGCAGCCACAGCTTCTCTGGGCAACCTGGGCCAGGGGCTCACCACCCTCACAGCAAAGAATTGCTTCCTAATATCTAATCTAAATCTACCCTCTTCCAGTTTGAAGCCATTACCCCTCATCCGATCACTACATGCCCTTGTAAAAACTCCCTCTCCAGCTTTCTTGTAGGCCCCCTTCAGCTACTGGAACACTGATATCTCCTTGCAGACTCGTGCTCTAAGAGGATGAGATGTAGCTAGAGATACTGACAATGACTTCTCCTTCAGTAAGAACAGGATCTGCTCGACATGTGGGGCTTCTTCATGACTGTCTTCTGTTGATTGTAACAGGCTATAATCCGCCTTGAAATGCTTTAATTTCAGGAGTCTGCTGAAAAAAAATGTAAACTTTGTTATCAGTATAAACTACCATAAACCTCTGTTGGTACAGGATTTGCAATGCTTTGGTGCCAGCAGCCAGCACACAGGTTAAGTGGCAACCCAGGTTTCTGAAATCCCTCTTGCAGCAAGGGGGGGTAAATCAGGCTCATCAGCAGGCGAGGAAGTCCCTACCACCCTTCCAACTGTGTTTTCAAACAACATTTGGGAGTGATTTATGCTGCGTTATGACATTGGTACCATCTGCTCATCATCATAAGTATGAATGAAGTGATAATGAAGAAAACGTTCTAAGCAGCTAACAAGATGATTACACTATAATAACATAATTTTGGCATAATTTGGATCTTCAGCGATCTACAAACACTTCATTTCAAAATCTAAAGGTCTGGAGCCTACAATCTGCAGCTACGCAGAGCTCTCTTCTGACTTTTAATATCAGGGAAAGAACAAAATTGATCGTGAAATGTGCCAGAATTCCTGCTCTACCTGTCTGCTGACTCACGCTTTCTCCTGCACGGCCTCTGCTGTGCTGCGGACTCTCGATTCATTTCCTTGCCTTCTTCACCTGTGTTTTGGAAACTTCTTCTCGGAGCAGACTCAGTACCTCCCCAGGGCAGGAACTATCTCTTCCTCCTGCCAGGAGTTTCCACCTGATCTATTCACTTTTTCTTATGGGGAAACAATAGCAACTGTCCATTCCAACTTCTATCAGGACCCTTCAGTTTTTTTCAATGGAGAGTAAATTGGAAGTTCTAAGAAAACACAAGGTAGTAATCATTTTGCATTAGATTCTGTGAACTTTCATCAAAAAAACCCCTGAAGCTGCAATTTGTGAAAAATTTTAGAATTTTTAAAAACCTTTTATTTCAAAATGGTCATTTGTGCAGAAAAATAAATCTAATTTCTTCCAAGGAGCGAAATGCATCTTTTCTTTTTTTGGGTCTAACAGAAGTGTCTCATCTCAACCACCAAATGCAGAAATTCAGTTTCCCTGGGGTTAGGACCGTCTGATCCAGTTTGATACAAGTTTGTACTATTCTCCAAGATTTTTCTTCTTGGTTGCCATTGTTCCAGGAGGGAATATCCCAGCCACCTCTAGCAGTGTTAGGTCCTGCGGCACTGCGGTTAGAAGTTGTTTCTAAGATTCCTATTTTTCCAAGCAGGCCTGTTGAGACAAGTTTGGGCTTCCCTCTCTGATGCAGAGCTGACCATAGCTGGCTGTCATAGCAGCTGGACTGCCATAGCAGTCCACTCCTGGTGATCGGTCATCAGACACTTCTTACGTACTCATCATTTTGAGACTCAGGCGCTTGCAGCGAGTGCACATCAGAGGGGTGATCAGAGGATAACACTGAGTGAGGCGTTTTGGATGCACAGACTTGAAACTTTTGGACTGAACTGAAGGTAACCTGGGACCTAATTGCCTGAAATATCTCCACAGCAAAATGGTAACCAGCCGCCCCAGCGCATAGCAGCAGGGCATGAAGCATAGAGCCAGGCTTGCTGGCAGAGCAGAGAGGAGGGCTGTGATTCCTAACCGTGAGCCTCCCCTGCCTGCCGTGGCTTGTCTCGCCTCCCTTTGCTCAGCCTACAGCAGGTCTGGGCCCAGAACTGAAGCTTTATGCTGAAAGTTGTCAGTAATGGGCTGGACCGCCCAGGTCTCTCCAATGATTTATTTGTTGATTGTAATGGATCCTGGATGACTGTCCCACCAAGTCTTGCGTGCGTCAACATAGTGGCGTGGCAGCGATGCAACTGCAAGCAAATGTGCTCGACAGATTTTAGGCTAACACTGTGAAAGCCCAAAACATTTCTAGAAACTCTCAAGCTTATTTCTTAAGGCTGCAATAGCATTTATGTGTCACTCAAGCAGAAATGTTTTCTAAATATATTGCTTTTGACTGGAATGTTTTTTACTAATGAGTAGTCTTTTTCATACCAGAAATTTGTATGGTGCCTTTCTATCAATCTGATACAGCACCTTGCTGGAAGGAAAATGGTGTACATTTTCCTGTATGATGGAATGTGAAAGGAAAATGGTGAATGTACCACCATTCACCACATGAATTGGTGGTACAGCAACAGATCTGCCATCCACGCTGATCTGCCGTTCAATTAGACTTCACTTAGCTGATGATATGATTACTACCAGTAACAAAAAATAGGAAGCACAAAGCAGATTTTTATGCTTTTATTTTTTTCTTGTATTTTCATCTTTATATTAATCTTTTCAAAATGAGTAGGCAGAAAATAAAGAACGAACCCAGGTGAAAAAATGTGGCACTGAATGGCACTTGTGTAATCCAGTGACTGTAGTTGCCGTGAGGATTCGTGCATAATAGACATGACTCATGAAGCAGCTATTCCTGCACCAGGTGGTTAAAACTCAGACACGACAGGTTTACAAGGAAATCATCCTTAATCTTTCTGACCACACATGTGGATCAATGGAACTGCAAGAGGAACCATGCTTCTTGGTTCCATTATTTCAGGGATTCTAGGGCTGCTGGAAACAAATTTATCCCCTTCTTTGGGCAAGAGCATTTCAGAAGACTACCAGAGTCTACTCTCATTTGTCATCAAACTGGACAACTGTTCCTTCAAGCCCAGAGGAGTCTGAGTGTTGATGCCTCTTGATGCCTCCTGCCTCCACCCATCTGGGACTAGGAAGGAGGACAGCTGGGGGATGGCACTGAAACTACGCCCTACCCAGGAAACAAACTCGTCCTGGGAAATTCAGTACAAGGAGGCTGTGCTATTTTCCACTTGCTTTAGGCCACTACAGTGGTCAGAAAGTGGAAGAAAATATATATGTAGACCAAAATACAGAAAACATATAGACTAATTCTGAGGAGAGCCTTGAGGTTTCTGTGTGGGGGCACAGGGTCAAAGACACAATCAGCTTCCCCCAAAAGGAATGCACGAAGAAGTATTACCAGATATTCCTCAGTAATTTAAGGAGGTAGAAAAGTAAATTAATAAAATTAATAAGGACCTACAAGCTGCAAGAACTCTGAAAAAAAAAAAAAAAACCAACCCCAAAACAAAAACCCAAACCCAAAACAAAACAAACAAGCTTCTGATGGTGGTGTACGAGTATCTTTCCTGATTTATTTTTAATTGTGAGAAGGAAAAGAGGGGGAGAAAGGGAATAACAGCCTTTGCCAAGCGTTCAGTGATTCTCTTATACCCGATTCCCAGCTGCACCTAACTCATTATCACTCTTGTGAGTATAACACTTCTCTGCAAGATTTTTGAAGAGGGTTTTTCAACAAGGATGGAATGTGATAAATGCAATTTAAACAAGCCACTTAATCAACTTATTTATATTAGATAGCAATACAAGCAGAGCGAGTGAGTCTTCCACACAGAAGCCCTCCGGAAGCCTCTGTGGAAAAGAAACCACCACGAGATCACTCCTTGTGCAGCCACCCTTGAAGAATATCTCTGCTGGGTCCCCCATGCTCAGAATGGGCAGTCAGGGCATGTTGGTAGGACAGAGCTCGCGACTGGGGAATTCACACTTGGTGGCCCAGGTTGGTCCCTTGACCCCTTTAGATGTCAGCGGCACCTCTGCAGGTCTGGCATTGCTGGTGCACGAGCTCTGACACTCTGCAGCCCTCGCCCCGTGCCACGACTTGGTAGGGTTCTGCTGAATTTATCTTATCAATTTCAGAAGAGTCATCTGCTCATAGCTATTGGCTGTAATTTTCTGGGAGGATGAGGAAAGGGAGTCTGGGAAAAAGAAAACAAAGTTTACTAATTTTATAAATTTTATTAAGGTTTTGTTAATTTCTGAGGGGATTGCCTCTGAGAAACGCTGGTGCATCCTTCTGTCATTCTACCACACTGTTAAATATGCTCTGAGAGCATATGGA
Organism: Rissa tridactyla; assembly: GCF_028500815.1. Classification (NCBI taxonomy): domain Eukaryota; kingdom Metazoa; phylum Chordata; class Aves; order Charadriiformes; family Laridae; genus Rissa; species Rissa tridactyla. Next base: position 66,406,637 of record NC_071471.1, read on the forward strand.
GAACATGGAACTAAGCTCTGTACGCAGCTTACTCCGTCCAAAGTGCCCACAGCCTTCAGGAAAACATTCAAAAAAAAAAATCTGTGCAGGTGGAGCTACCAAAAACATCAGTGAACAAAGCTAGCTTTTAAAATTATATTTTCAGATCAGAAATAGGAGATGATCCTCACATTAGGTGAGGAATAGCAAAATAGAGGCAGAGTTTTTATTTTAATTATTCATCTTACTTAATCTGAGAATTTAAATTGATCCTCATTTTACAGAAGCTTGTGGAATCCCTAATTTGAGATAAGGTCTGAGTGGGGATCAGAGACCCCAAGCAGAGAAGAAGCCTGATGGAAGTTTAAGCTGACGGAAGTTTAAAAAGAAACAAATGGGTTTGCAGTTCGGAGAACGTAAGCAAAGACCACAGTTCTGGAGGAAAAACAAGACAAAGTCATAGAAAAACGATTCATAAACCACAGACTCCACTTCAGGAAATGCAGAGGCGAAGGTGAAACTCCAAGAGGAGATGGGGCAAAACTTGAGTGAGTTTTCAAGAGGCATCCTGAAGGTTTACACAGACAAGCACGAACCAGCCACATTTTGGAAGCCTTTTTGGCTGTGTGAGAAGCTAAAACATGACTGCAGTTATCAAAAGACAAACAAAATATATGTAATTTGCACAGATGAGAAGAATTTGTAGGAAATGTAAAGGAGAAAGCTATATACAGTGATGGAATATTACATTGAGCATGAATGGAAACCTTTTTACTTGTCATTCCAACACAGTTGGAATTTGTTCACAGGAGGTCACAAGTTGCATTAAAGTTCACAGGAGGTCACAAGTTGCATTAAAAATTTTGAAGAATAAATTTAGTAATGTTGCAAACAGGAATGTAGACCTTCATTAGAGTCGGTGGGGAATTTCCGAGCTAGATATGGAGAGAAGATGTCTTTCAACAGCAGGATCCTCCAAGCTGTGAAATAGAGCAGGATGTGACGATTAAAACCCATGAGCTCCTTTGAAGATTTGCAAGACAAAAGAGACCAGCTCAGCCTGATTGAGACCTTTTGATATGCCTGGTATATTGTCACTTCTCTATAATATTTCCTTCTAATGAATGAGAGGTGACTTAAATTAGCCTTTTATGAGATTTAGGATGAAAAATATCACTTTCTGTAGCATCGCAGCTAAGACTGAATGTTAAAATTAGCTAGTGAATAGTCTGCAGGAAACTACAGAGCGAACCCCCCCTCTCCGTCACAAGGACCTTCTTTCTAATGCATGTGGAGCAACCTGCTGTTCCATCAAGCAGGATATTGCTGTGTTGCAGCTCAGGTTTCTCCTGCATAACCATGTGGGAGGGTGGCGACTCACTCCACCCTCCCCTGGAGATCCGGAGGGGATCTGCCACCCACCCCGTGAGCACGCATTATCAGCGGCCTTCATCACACCCAGGACCGGGTCTAAATTCAGCCTTTCTTTGCCGCCACACTTGGCTCATTCACACTTAACATTTGCATTTTTACAGCAGTAACAGCTGTCAGCCACTGATGGCAGGATCCCAAGCCTCCACCAGGTCTATGGTTTCGGAGTTACATGCGCACTTGCCATATGGACAATCCTGCAGTAACGTGTCTCGTAGACTATCGTGGGCTGAAGCTGGAAGTTCATATGGAAATATTTTTTGTGTGTGCGCTGGTTTTGCCAAACGTCCTGTTTTAATTATTCATCTCTCCTCATGAATAAATGAAAAGGGGAAACATCAAAAGTCGCGAAATACTCTGTGCTGGTCACAAACACTGAAGGTTTCTTTTTAATGTACAATCAGAAAGTTGGATTAAGATTCACTCCTTTGATATGCAGCTGATTATTTTTTTATATATAAAAAAGAGAGAAATTCCTGTTTCCTGCAATTAACTGTATTTTTTTTGAAGCGCAACAGGCATAGAGAAATCACATATCTGTGGCGACTCCTTTCAAAGAAAACAATTAGCATCCATATCAAAAAGCTAATTCAGAGAAATTAAAGAACACATACATCAGTAAAATATAATATTTCCTCTTTAGCACATCTCATTGTGTACAATGTGTCACTGTAAAATTGTTAGGCTTGGAGATAATGAAGAGTGACAGTTGAAGGGTTCAGGGCTTCATATAAGACTTTTGGGTATGTAAAGATTTTAATTGCACATAATTATGAATGTGGAAGTGGAACGATTTAATTTTTTAGCTTTCATGCTATTAGAAGGCTAATAGAACCAATATCAAACTGAGTTAGTTACAGCAGAATTACTAGAAGAAGCTATTTTTTCATTCAGCAATTTAAATTAAATCAAAACAAAAAAAATTAAAATAGCTCATATGTTTCTCTCACATTTATACAGTGGTGGCAAGATAAGTGGTGTATGCTATTAACAGTGATGAAGAAAATAGTTCTAATAAGATTAAAATATCCTGGAATAATGGGAATGAATAGTGGGGGAGCACAGAAGAAAAGGGATAACTCTATATGGTGCAGTTAAAGTAATAAAGTGGTCTGTAAAGTTTGAGAGCGGCTGTCGTCTAAGGCAGCTCCCTATTTTTGCTATAAATACATCAACGTACTCTCCCCCCAGCTTAGACAGATACACTGCTGCTGGTCAGCGTAACGACAGGAGGAATGACCTGCTTTCACTGGGTCTGTGGGGTTTGTGACTGCTGAAAACACACAAAGAGCAGGGACAAAATGTGCCTGATAGCCAGAAAGGTTTCCCAACACTGCCGTTCTTCAAACCCCCTGGGAGTTAACCGTAGTTTTCACCATGGCAGGGTCAATAGGGATGGTGGCAGGGATTGTCCTCTCCCAGCGTCCTGGGTGACCGTAAGCACTAGGACAACTTCCAGGAAAGCCCATCGTGGGATAAAACAAGATTTCCACCCCATTTTCTGCAGGTTCAGACCTCCCCATTAATAACATTCCCTAGTCTGTCCCCAGAGCTGAGCAGCCAGCCCTCTCCTGCATCGTTCCCCCGTTCTCTTCGTAGCACCTCGGCTTCAGGTTCCCCTTCTCACTCCCATATCCCCACTTCCAGTGGGCATTTCCCTTCACCTGCCTAAAATTCAGCCTTTCTCTGATACCTCACGACCCTGTCTGCTACACAAACGCTCGGGCTGGGGCAGTCTGGAGTTTCCCCCCGCTGCTTTTCATGCGAGCGCCTGTTCTCCTCCGTACAGCTGTAACACAGCCTGCCCAGCGCAGGGGACGGAGGGCAGGAAGAGCAGTTATCAGCAGAGAGGAGTGAGAGGAAATAGTGTCCAGACACTCAGCATTTTCTGCAGCCCTAACCAGGTGTTTGGATCTGGTTCTGGATCGCTTGTGCATTCCCCATATCATTCCTTACAACAGAGCTAGAAAATGAATGTCTATCTACTGCTAAACCCTGTTTAAGTCCATCTTTCAGCAGCAATTAGAAGTCTGTTGATGTTAGGATCTCTTTGCAGATCTTAGACCTTTTCAATTAATTTTAATCAGGTTCATTAGCACTTTTTTAATGTGTAAGAAATGGGCAAATACATAACTGAAGAGCCACTTACCTTTTAATGAAGGTAACAAATACGCAATTAAAAAAGCTCTGTCTTTCAGCAACTTTGCAGTAAATTAACTTGTTTTGTCATTATTGTGCATGTAGAATGTCACTTACTGGGGAGTTTTGACATAAAATTCTTTATCATTGGCAGAATTAGCAAGTAACATTAAGAACTAGGAAATGACAATTAGTTTGTGAATTAGGTGGGATATACAATGTGTTAATTATTGAGGGACCAAACTTCATGCAATTAAAATTTAAAATCAAGATAAGAAAAATGTATTATTAGGCATCTGAGTATTTAATGAAGTTGCAAATGATTACCAAATTTTGTAAGTTAATTCTAAGGTTCCTTGACTATTCTTAGAAAATTTTGTGCCCTGGGACTTATAACAGGCTGCAGTTGTTTGTGAATAGAATAACAACACAAATGTTTGAAATGCTATAGGAAGCTGTCCTTTTTATCAATTATACGTGTGCCTACAAAGATGTTTATTAAATGTCTTGCTGCTAAAAAAAGTTATACTGATACTTCTTCCCCAAGATCTTAATTTCAAAGCTGAGTTTCGCATACAACTGCCGTACCCAACAGTTTCTTGCCTGTGCATCAGCGAGCTGCTGGAAGTTCACCCTTCATTGTAAGCTGACTTAAAGGGCATCTTCCCAAGCAGGCCACCATCTGCCCATGCTGCCTTCATGTCAATACAGAGTAAATGCAAACAGCAGCTGTTGGCTGCAGTGGGACTTGGATCACATCCATAATATTGCATGAGACTTGACCCCATGGCTACAAGTGGAGGCTGGATAAGTCATGAAGTTAGACTCACAGGTTGTCACTTCACTGTGAGCCCTGCATCATCCCGGTAAACCAAACAGTGAGGCAGTGGGCCCTCAGGAGCGGCCACATCCAGGAGGCATCACACTAACTCTTGGGCTGGGGTGGATTTTGTAAGAGGAGCCAGCTCTGTGCTGCTGTTTGAGGGAAACAAGGCCAACCGGTGATGAAACTGGCCAGGAAAAGACAGAAGACTCCCATGGTAATCTCTCCATGTGACTGCAGCTGCTTTGGAAGTGAGAATCCCGTGGCTAAGAGGAAAGGGCATGTCAACACATTGCTGTTCTTCAGGGGTCCGAGGAGGGTCTTGTGCCCAGGGTGAGTGGGAATCCGCTCTTCCCCACTCTTGCCCTGGAGGACTTGCAGCCCCAAAGCAGCCAAACATCTGCCTCCCCAGCTGGGGCACAGAGCAGCTTGCACTGGTTTCTTGCCTTTAAGAAATATTTTTTTAAAGGGTCACTTGGCTCTAACGTTGACCAACATGAATGCTGTAGGAAAGAGGCCCCATGTTTCCCCTGGCACTGTAAGCCAGCATCATGAGCCCAGTCTCCTCAGAAGCCCAGTGATGAATGGCACAAATTTCTGCCCCGCCGCTACTGACAAACTGGGGCTGGAGGGGCAAAGCAGACCCTGGGGGTTGTGTCTGAGCACACATGGCCCTGGGGAGCCGATGCTGATATCTCCCTGGCTGTATGGTGGCAGTATGAGCATGGTTTCCTTGCCAGCAGAGACACAGGGTTGGGACCTGCTCTCAGAAAGCCAAAAATGACAGCGTGAAAATATCATCAGCCACCCCTGGGTTGCAGCACTGGGACAAGAGCAGAGAGACCAGCTGGCTCCATCCATTTCTGCCTCCCAGGGCCACTTACCTACCTGAAAATGACAACCATTTAATTTCAACAACTTCCACAAGATTAAATGTTTCTCCTGTAAAACCTCCCTCTCTCATCACTCTTCTTTGCAAGAGCCAACAGTAAACTTCAGAGCAGCCTTGCTGGTGTGCTCTTGGATATGAGCCTCAAGTTTTGCCATACTTCCTTCACTGCAGTGAAATAAATCTGCTCTACTTGTGAATCAGTGCCACAGATGATTGTACAACGCTCTCCATGCGATTTCAATTCATATCTGCTTCGCTAGCTGGATGATCCCTCCTGCAGCAACAGGAGGTCCTACTTAAAAGCTGTGGCCTGATGTTATTCATTATTTCGATCATAACGAATGGGAGCGTGCGATGGAGAGCTGCGTATCAGCAGCGCTGGCACCCCCCGGGGACCCTCACTGCTCTGTGGCCTTTGAGTGGTCCTGGAGACTCCTTACTGCTACCAACCAGGAGTAATTTGGGCAAAACACATAGAGTTAAGAACAGAAAAAAGCTGAAGCCCATGTCGGTGTGGGTGGCAGGTACCCAGCAGGCCTCAGGGGGGCCATCAGTGTGTGCATGTTTCTGGCTGTGTGGAGAAGCCTTTCTACATCTTCTTGTGCTTTCGTTGCCAGTTTTTCACACCTTTTTCCTCCAGCATCTGAAAATGATCAAATGGTGGAGTAAAGCGTTTGTATCTTAAGGAAACAAAGGTCAAGAGGGTAGTACTGGTGGAGACACTCTGTAACAAACTCATCGGTCGGAGGACAGTCTCTGTACCAGGAGGCTTTCCGTGTCCCTTTTGTCCCATGGGATGGGCACATTTCACCCCCAGCATGGCTGCGCTCGGGCACTTGAGCTGGCTGTGGGTGTCACTGGCTGTACCTGCCCTGGGAGTAATGCAGCGTGCGGCGCTGATTCTGCATGCAGCCCGCAAACAAGGCTCTGTGTAAACTATCTTATTTATTTCACTATCCTTTCCCCATTCACCAGGCAAATTATCACATGTGTATTCAGTTTCAATAAGATAAAAAATTGCCTAATAAAATATTTACTCAGCCTTTGTCCCTGCAAGTGTAAACTCATGTAATTACAGAGCACTCCAGAACCTGTGGCTATAAATCTCTAGAAATAAAATCCTCAGCACATTGACAGAATAAGGCTCCCACTTACTGTGAAAATGGGAAGCAAGTCCATGCCAAGCTGTTAGATTAACTTAATGTGCTCCAACTCATGCTCCTTCTCTCTCTTCAGTCTTCGGGGAAGGATGTTTATCTCTTCCTGCTGCCTAGCGATGGCTGTCATTAGCTTTCTGTCATAGGCTGGAAAAGTGATGATTCCACCTTTCTCTCGGAAATTATTGTTTCTCAACCTAATGTCGGCTCTCGTTGCTGGCTGCCGAGGAGGCTGCGGTCAGTGGTGTCTGGGACGTGCTGTTAGCAGAAAGGCCAATGCGTATTGTGCTCGGAAAAGTCAAAGTATCCCAGTAACAAGAAGGCTTTGATTATCTCAGCTACTAACGAGAAGCTGGTAGATATTAAGGCGCTCTAGCCTGATCATCCTTGCGCAGGCAGCGTGGCAGCCTTCCACGGGACACGCTGCCAGCAGAGACATGGTGTGACCGAGCTGCTATTTCCAGGAAAACATTCCCGAGACTTCAGGGCTGAATCTCAGCAGGGAGGGGGAACCTGCGCCGAGGCGGGTGCTTGCAAAAGGCAAACATTTAGCTGTAATCTGTTAGATGGGCAAGGGAGAAGAGAGGCCATTATTCTTTATTTTCAATAATGTTTAGATTGTGGGCCTTTAGCGCAGAGGGATCAGAGAAGAAGGGAGCACAAGGAACATAACAATCTCCTTTGTACCTGTCACTTTAATATGTGTCTGCTCCCACTTTGGCATAGCACCAGAGTTTTTGAAACACAGTAGCTTAGAGCAGTGGGGAGTATATTTTGAAGGAACTTTTAATTAAGTCTGCCCTTGGGCTACTGAGCAGAGAAAGGTGGGGGCACCCCTGGTTGTTTTTAAAGGGTTCCTCTATAAAGACAATTTTTTTCCCAGGCTATCACAAGTCTAGAATTGGGGGGGGGGAAGCCCCAAACAGGTAACCTGTCTAACTCAGCAGGTAACCTAACCCACCAGTCCCTGAAAAAGCACAGCAACGCAGGCTTTTTACTTCCCAAACTAATTACTTGAAAAAAACACTGCTTGGACGCAAACCAGGTATCAACATTGCCATTCAGCATTGTCACTCCAAACCACAGCGGAGAGCAAACAGACAATAGGGGAAAGTAAGGGAACAAAGACAGAAAACATCCCTTACTGCCGGCCTTGTAGAGAATCAAGACGACCTGCAAAAAGCCCTTCACAGAAATGGGTGAGCAACCACCCAGTCCTTGAGGTAGTCATGGCCCAAGGGTCCCCCTTGGAGAAGCAGAGGAATCTTCCTGATGAAAAGCCTGGTTGCTTTATCTGCTTAGATGGGCAGACCACCACAAAACACAGGCTTTCCTTTGCCAGTATATTTTCTGTTTGAAAACATTTTGTTGAAGAAAAATCCCCAACCAGACCTGCCACCAGTTTCTGCGGGAGGTGACCCAAGGTAACAATAGCTGGAAGGGGAAGGAGAGAGGAATTTCTTCAGTTAAAAAAAGATCAAACAACACCCAAGTTTCACAGTGGTTGTGTTTATGAAAAGGAGGCTGTCTTATCAGCCTGGGCGTTCACGTGGACCCTTCTGTCAACCTCTCAGCTTCACCTCAGAAACCAGTTTACCCTAGGACTCCCCACTGCCACTTTTGCAATGGTACATGTTAACGAGAAACCCATCCAGCAGTGACATATGCCACAAAGCCCCGCCTGAAATGAAGGCTGAGCTGAGCGCTTACACCTTTAGTGACGGACTTTCTCCATTTCCAGCCCAAAAGGATGATCAAGGATGGCAGCTTGGCAATTACGGTGTGCAACGACAGCAGGCAGCATCCTTCTGCCACAGGAGGGACCTACCCAGGTAAGATGGCTCCGCTAAAATAAGCTTTTTTCATATGTTTGGTAAGCGCTGGCCTGGAAAACAGCGGGGAGCAATCCAGAGGTGGTGAGTGGCCAGGCTGAACATGGACCCTACGCTATCACACACTGCTGGGGCCCACCACACAGCTTCACCATGAGGTTGAAAATGGGACCTGGGATTTACTGCTCCTTCCAGCTTAGTCCAACATCATTTATGGCACCGAGGGGTGCTTCCCTCTGGATCTCCAAGTGGTTTCGAATTCTGCTGTTTGAACACAAGGAAAAAAAATCAAATGTGTTTCAGTCTTAGACCGCCTTCACACCTCCTTCATCCATTTCTGCCTCACTTCCTCTCGCCCAAGAGAGGCAAGAGCCCTGCCCTGAGGGCTGCCACGTGCACCCGCGCATCCACTGCACAGGTGTCTGCTTTAAAGAAGGATGCTAACAGCCTAAAATAAGTGACTGAAGGGGTGATTTTCTTCCTGTTTCTGCCCAGTCTTAATAAAAAGCAAACATCCCCTTTGGGGCATTATATTAACAAAGTGAAATTAATTTTAGAAAAAGCCAGCTTCGAATTCACTCGAGGAGCATTAATTTTCCATGAACACATCCATCAGATGCCACCCTGTGGCTGAAAAATACCTCTCCCAGCTGGTGTCCGAAGGAAGGTCTCCACTGCCTGCTTGTCCCAGCGCTGCGGGGCAGGATGGTGGGCAACAGAGGGGATCCCGTGCCATGGCCATGCCGTGCCCTGGCCCCATGGCTGCCGGGATGTGCGTGTCAGAGTGCGTGATGCCACTGCTGTGATGTCTGGAGCTGTTCTTGCCTTGGGAAAACAGCTCTGGCTGTCGCCCAGCAATCTTTAATAGAGACCGAACATGGATGTGGGGGTGCTTGTGTGTAATTATACACAACATATAGGGCCATTTACCATATGGGAGCAGTTGGAGCCCTTTGATCCTTCTCACCCATAAAGCTGGGCTCAAGGGGCCTGGCGTGGGAGAGTGGGGTCGTGGGGGGGCTCACTTTCATTCCAGTTAGGGCCGGGGCTGTGCCTGTATTTCCTCATTTCCCATGAATGTTCGGGGAAGAGATTTCCCAGCACAGCTGGAAAAAAAGTGGGGGAGCGCTGCTGGTGTCCTCTGGAGCCCAGCTCGGATGCCTTTGTAGGCAAGCCAGAGAGGTGCTCCAGGGAGGTTTACTGGAGCCAGAGGCTCACCTCCTCCAGTAGAGACCCTCTCCCCCGCATCCTCCGGAGCTGGGGAGGGCATCCCTCATTAAAAAAAACAGCACCGAGTGGGAAGTCTTGGCTGAGAAACATCTGCAGCGTGGGGATTGCTTGTGCTTAAAGGTGGTGATGCATGAAGGTGGGAGGGAGCCCACCTGTACCTCCGCCAGCCAGGACGTGGTGTGGCGGCTGCGGAGCCAGGACAGCCGTGCTGCTGGCCCCTGACGCCTCTTTAGGAAGGGCTCAGCTTGTCCCGCAGGTCCTTCCTAACCACCAGCTGCTTCATCTGCACCGGTGATGCTGGTACAGGTGTTTGCAGGGCAGGGCTTGGAAGTCGCTGCTCACAGATTTGAATGGGGCTTTACAATAGCGATGCCCGGTTTTTTTGTGGTTTCCACAGTTCCCTGACTGGACAATGCTGAAAGTATTTCATGAGAAGGAGTTATATACTAAAAATACTACATAGATTCAGTTATTTTTTTATTTTATTTTTCATTTCTGGAAAAAAAAAGAAAAGGGAATTGAGTTGTATTTTCCACAGTCTGGTGGGCATCAGGTTGTGATTCCCCAGCCTGAGTTTATTTCTGACTCTGGCACTGAGGCGTGAGTAACCCTGACCAGACCACTTGGCCCCTCCGACTTGGCTTCTCTTTTCTCTTTCATTTCCCCGCAGTATAAATTCCTTGATGTAAGAGCTGGTGCTTAGTTTGCATTTGCGGAGCATGTTGCACAAGGAGGGAGGGTGCAGGGCTGAAGCAAAGCCACTGAAGACACTCTGCTAACAGCGTGATAAAAGCAATCAACCGGTTACATTTCCAAAGGCAGGGGGGTTCAATTGCACATCTTATCTGTCCCCCACCTTTGCTTACCAGCTAAACCCAAGCCTGAACGCAACCAACCTCTAGATGGTCCAGATCTGGGCTTGCCCCAAAAGCTGCTCCAGACATGATGGCAGTCCCTGCCTGCCCCTGCTGCCCCTGCACCCTGGCCCGGTGACCTGAAGAGCCACCGTGGCGCCACAAATCCTCGTGCTCAGAGCCTTTCCTTTGTCTTACAGGCCTGCTGACAAGCATTTGTTTGCAGAGGAACATCTAACGAGGGTGAAGGGTAACAGTCCCTTTCTGTTACTTGCTCACCCATCCTCATCCATGCAGTCTTGCTGAAGCTGAGGGAGATGCCTGGGTGCAGAACCACCTGCCTCAGCGCCCCAGCGTTTAAAGGAATTTTGCACGCATGGGCCCCTGCTAGTGAATCCCCCTGGAGCCATTTATTCTGCCCACCCTGCTGCTGCAACGTGCGAAAAGTAGCACTCTGCCCGCACTTAGCGGTGTTAACCCAACTCATGCACACACGTTACTGTCAATGAATCCGCACCGCGTAGCAGGTACTTGTAAACTCTTTCCATCCATCCTATGCGGACAACACTGAGTTCGGTTTAAATTTCTCCCTTCTTTCTCAATCATTTTTTTTTTTCAGGCTATTTGAGCCACAAAACTGGCCAACAGGCACAGCTGGGAAACACACTGCAGCACAAAGAAAAAATAATAAGGCCTGGGAGGAGTTCTTTTCCCCTCTACAGAACTGTAATTGGGTCTTCTATTTTTATTTTTTTTTTAAGCTCAGCTGGGGTATGAACTCCTTAGTCTTAGTTTGACTTATGGGAAAGGGAGGGCATTAGCATATTTATAAAAATTTACCTCGTTCTGAAACTGTAGACATGCTTCACCTTTTAATTTCATGATTAGTGTCATTTCATCATAGGGGAAAAGCCACTTTTTCTCTCCAGCGGCACAAAACGAATACAAATCAAACACATGCTTTCTGGAATTATTCACACAATGTTTTCAAAAATCGACATAGTTCAATAGTTGAGCAATAAATTTTCTTACTAATGAGACACTAAAAAATGTTTTTGATGTTACGCCCAGGGAGAACTAGTTATTGCAGATTTATAGGCAATCTGTGCAAAGACTGTCCTTTGCTTCCAATGAGTTTCTAATTTTGATTTGATGATATCCAGCTGCAGAGATTTGGCCATGATATTATATAACTTGTGATATCACATCTATATGTATTTTCTTCACCCTCAGTGACTGGCCGTTTCATACACGGGCTGGACTGCAACACCCCTTGGTCTCCCTCTGCAAACAGCCATGGCGGGTAGTGTTTATGGATCCCTCTAAGGAGTATACGTGGTTACGGTACGTGCACCTCGTAACTCTCTAAAGTACAGGAGGTAAATTTAAATTTTCCCAAAAACACAGCTTTTCCTTTCGTTTCCTCCTGCACTCTCCGTTGCCAGGAGCTGTAGCTCAGAGCAGGTCGGGGTGTGGGCAGTCGTGCACTGAAGGCCTTGCAGACGGTATTTTGCCTTTCCCTTTGTTCCAAGCATCTCTTCCAGCATTAGACTGGAGCCGAGACAGTCAGGCTTGTACCACCCAGGGGCAGCCACCACACCAAGGACCAGAGTCACTGCAATCCACCCCCACGCAGAGGGAGGTTCGAGGGTAGTCGGTGAAGGAAGGTAAACTCTTCTTGCCACTATTTTAGCACCAAGAAGCCTGAGAGGGAGGGTTTCTCAACTCAGGAAGGGAGTATTTTCTCCCCTTGGCCAAGGCAAAGCCACACATTCAGTGAAGGTGGCCACCAAAGCATTCCCTGGAGGTAACCACCGGTGGCCCAGTGCAAGAGTTTATTCCTGTGACTCTGTTGAGACCCTGCCGAAGACGAACACAGACCTTCCCCGGGGACATTTTTAATCTGAAACAAACCGAGCGGTGCCGGTATTGATACTGCTGGCAGGCCCCCTTCCATAGGAAATGAGGGAATGTGGTATCTCTCAAAGGGTAATAACAAGGCTCCTTGCCTGGATACAAGAATGATGAGTGCTTCAGAAGTGCTGATGATTAAGGCCCATGTTTAGGACGCTTGGAAAAAGTGGTCTCCAAAACAAAACAGCCATAAGCCAGTTTGCTCCGCCGCTCGCCTGCCTTCCACCCACATGGCTGCCTTGTGGGCAGGCTGCAGACAGCCTCGGCGAGCGTGTCTGGCAGCAGGCAGCAGGCTTCCCGCGCCATGTGTGCCTCAGCACGCAGGGGACCGCCTGGCTGGTGCGTGTGTGCTGGCCATGCTGGGTGCCATGCCTCCCTGGATGCCATGCCTCCCTGGATGCCATGTCTTGCTGGGTACCATGCCTCGCTGGACACCTGGACCCTCCGTCTGCATCCACTTGTCCCCGTCTGCTCCAGCAAGAGGCTAACACGCAATTATCTCAGCGGATGAGGAGCGCTATTTTTTTTTTTTTTTTTGAGGGAGTTTGCAACTTGAGCACGCTGCCAGTAACTGAAACTTCTGGCGGAAGACGGTAAGACGGTGGCGTATTAAGCTAAACAACGTCAAACAAAGCCTACAGAGTTATTTTTGCTCAAATAAACATTTCTATCTTCCAAAAAATGATGAGGAGTCTGTGGCCACTGTAAATAGTATTAAATTAACTGATAACTCACAAACACTTCAGTCAGTTATTCTTCTAAAGGGCTGCTGGAAGCACACCCATGGCAGGGACCGCAAACGCCTTCGGCAGAGGCTCCCCTGGGAATCAGGCAGAGCCATCCCCTCATTCCTCACATGCCATGCATGTGCATAATTCCATATAAATCATGGGTCTGAACACCATAGAAGCACTAAACAAAGTTAAAAGTTCACAGAAACACATTCAGAATGACATCTTATTCCCAGCTTTCAGTAAGCACATTGTACGTTGAAGAGTTGCCATTCTTTTTTTCTTCATAACCCAAGCTTTTGGTCCCCTCCTCCTCATATGCTCCGTCTCGTCACATTTCTATCTCCAAGTCCACTGCTGATGCGAATGATTTCAATGGCACTTCACAAACATACGCAGAAAACGCAGCCAGATGTCTTCCTTGGATTTCAGGAAGGCAGAGAAGTGTCAGAATTAAATCTGGATTGCTATGATGTTGCCAAAAATAGTTTCTGCACTCACTCTGTGTCTGTGAAGATGGATCTCAAGGCCAAACACAGAAATTAGCTTCCATATCAACATTTTACTGTCACTTTCATCGCCACGCCAATAGATTAGTTAAAATAACATCGTTTACTGGCATGGAGTGTTATTGCAAACAGATGTCATCGTTAGGATAAAGACAAGTTCTACTATTTCATCCAGGAACTTATTCATGGAAATTTTGATTTTTCTCATTGAAACAAGAAACACTTTTCAGTCTTTGAATCTTTCACCCACCAAAAACACTTAAGGGAAGGGGTTTTTTGTTTCCCCCTCCAATAAAGAAGAAATCAGCATTTTGCTTGATGAGGCAAAATTCTGGTGGTTATTCCCAGTTATAGGTTTTCCTCCAATGAAAGACAAATGTTAATTGGAAAAATATCTATGAACAGCTCTAATTTCCTGTATATCTTTCATAATTGTGTCTAATTGCATACTGCTTCCTTCAATTCTTCTTCATCTGGAGTTGAATAATTCTTGTCTCAAATATATTCATGTTTTTCCATATGTCTAGTCATTGAGCTGCCTTCTCTGTGTCATTCAGATAAAACCGGACATTTATTTTTAATGATTGTTTTTTGTTGCCTTCCTTTATTATGAAGGAAGTATGTATGGATATGCATTTGACTTCATTCATTCGAAAGGAATATGAAGCAGTGCAATGTAATGAGATCGGCCACCAGAACACAGCAGCTCAGGAGGGATAAAGTAATCCCTCACCCTGCAGAGATCCAAAATCTCAGTCCCGCTGGAATGAGAGGCAGCACTCCGGTTGACTTCAGTGAGGCTAAGATTTCATCCTAAGAATTTAATAATATTGCAGTTTTAAGTAAGTTCAAGCAGAAACGCATGCTCACTGGCATAGTTTAAGGCTCTCAGTCTTACACAAACAAAAGCCTGTGCATTTAAGTAAAAGAATTTTGAGTTTTATTTATTTAATCTACTTACAACCTATTAAATATTAAAAACTACATTGTAATAGATTCTATGTACCTCTGAGAAATAATTGTAGAAATCACACAACACACAAAAAGCGCAATAGTGGCAAATTTGTATTCTTTCTCATCCTACTCCAGAGAAGGTAGCAACAAAAAAGGTCATGTTTGGCAGCCGTTTTCATATAATATGTTGACTCATTGCTGCTCTCTGGTCTATGTAATCCTTACACTGTGCCTAATAGATTGTACATAACTTCTGTATGAAACTTGCAGAGTGTCCTGTCTCCTGAGCTCTAGTGCCAAGATGGAAACGCCCAGCACTTTAGCACAGCCCTGGCCTCTGCTCCCTCTCCCATCAATGGAAAAGTTCCTTTAGACCTCAGTAATGGAGGGACAGTCACTGAAATCAAAATCATAGAATCTATTTCTAAAGTCCAGCAACTCGGCCTGTAAAACGCTCTTCAGTCCTCTTATTGCATGGGAGAATCGACACAGGCAAGAAAACAGGCCTTTTTAACGGAAGGTAAATGTTTAGCTTGGGAAAAATGGGAAGAGTTTATATTAACAACCCCAGAGTGCGCATGAAGTCAGCCCAACTCCTGGAAACCCCCGAGCTGAGCTCTGGGCACTGGCAGGAGCCGTGAGGGAGGATGGAGGCCAGCCAGGCTGCAGCGAGGTCCATGTCCCCCCACGCTGCTGGAGCAGACAGACACCCAGGTACCCTGGCCAATGCTGACCTAAATCAGCCTAAGTGCAAAGGTGCATAAATGCTCCCAGGACATCGACTTCTTCACTGGCACTAACCCTCTCCTCACTTTGTCCAGCACAGGTTGTTGCCATAGTGCTGCATCTTTATGGGACGGCCGGGACAAGCTGTAGAACAAGCATTTGTTGCCTTATATCCTCACTCGCAGCCTGGTGCTGAGTTGCCTTAATGGGCAAAAATCTTGACCCTGCATCTACCATAAATGCCTACAGGGACCACGGCTATGTCTTGTTACGCTGAGCTGAGAAAAGAGCAGGAGTTAGCTACCGATGGCAGAGCAGCCCCCAGAAACTCCAGCTGGAATTTCTATCTTCTTCTGCATTTGCCTTATACTGTAATAATGTTTCACAACAATTTCTATGTCAGTCTTCCACTTCCAAATACAAATGTCACTTCTCTTGCTCAGGTTCAAAACAAACTGTCAGTTTGAAATAGCTTCTAACACGTTAATAATGAAAGACCATTTTACCCCCACTGAGAATAAAATGCTAGCACTAATCATACCGTTCTAAAGGGCTTATAAATCAATAAACTGAGAGGCAATGAATGAACAAAATGCTGATTGAAATCACAAGCACGTCAAGTATCTGCAGATAATCAGCGTCACATGTTTAAAGAAAAAAAATAAATAGTTTTCCCTAAACATGTGGATACACACGCAGTCCTTGCTGGATTTTATTCTCGCAGTGTGGTTTGATTACCTCACTGAGGTAGATGGAAGCACAACTGAATGCTAGAAAATGAGAGCAGTAGATCACTTTGTGATGTGACATTCATAACCCAAAGTGGTACAACCTCATAATAAACTGCCTCCAGTAGCTGGGATTTTTCCTGCCTGTTCACCACTGGTGCCAGATTGCAGCTGTTGGCTGTGAGCAGTTCTGCTGCGGTTCCCCGGTCAGGGCTGTGTCAGATGGCCAACACCGCAGCCATCAGCTCACCCAAATGCCTGACAGGGGTCACAGTGGGGACCAATGGGGCTGATGCCATCAAACATCTCAGATCCAGCCACCCGCTAACGCAGCCCTGGCCCACATCACAGCATGGAGAGCTCCGGGATATAACTCTCCCCTCCCACCTGCAAAGTGTCCTGCAGAGTTTGCCGTTGCCTTCTCTCCTGCAGCACGTGCTTTGTGGCTCTTGGCCATGTGCAAATTTCAGCAAGAAGCTCCAGACGGGTGGCTACCTCTGGTATCTTGTATAATATATTCGTTCAGCGTTGGCTGCTATGGTGTCCTTCTTAGCTGAGTGCACAGCACGCCTGCACAGTTCCTCCTTGGGTAAGTTGCGTTCTTCCCCATCCCATTAAGCCTAAGAGAGATTTGTCAGTATAAGTGTTGGGAAAAGCTTTTCTCAAACCCATGATATTGCCTTTAGTAAGTGATTCACATCACTGCCGTTACAGAATTGCTTCCCTGCTTGGGGTGTCTGCAAAGCTCTGGTATACAAAATGTTGTCGAGCTTTCAGCTTCAAAGGCTCCCCAACGTATTGACACCATGGAGGTGTCCAAGCACCATAGTCCAGGCCCAGAAGCCCTGGCACCGCATTACAGTGCTTGCAGGTGTGGGGCCTCTTGTGTGAAACTCTCATGAAGAAAGGAGCCGCACTTCGCTGACCAACCCTTGGTCACCAAAACCACAGCTGCTCTCCCTGCATTTGTCACCCAAATCCCCACCCCTTTTATCACCGGAAAGGAGCCTATGAGAAATCTCTAGCACCGTGGAAGTGGCACATCGCCATTTTTAACAAAAAAGCCTTCTCGTTTTAAAAGTAAATGCTGGCGCTGGATAAACAGAGACGTTAGATGCAAAACACCGAGAGACCAGCTCTTCAGTTTTGTGGAAACTGGTGATATCAATGGATTTCAGTAATTTCTTGCGTGAGAGTAAGCATGGTCCTTATTTACAGTCAACTCCAAATTATTTCCTCATATACTTTATTGACTTTTTCTTAAAGATAGATTTTTTAACCCTCATTGAATTGACTTCACGAAAAAAGTTTGCATAATACATCGACAATCATCTATAATTTCTTCCTCTGAATTCTGATGCAACATCATGAATAAAATACAATAGAAATAAAGATGTTGGGAATTTATGACAGAGCTTGCAATTATAGATCTAGGAATAAATGAACATGAGATTCACTGGCTAGAGGATTGTAAATTAAGATAATGGATATTAAGATTAAGTCTTTTTTTTTTATTTTGCAATACTTGATGTTAATAGAAACTGATTTTGTGTATTAGTCCAAGTGTCTTTAAAGACTTTTAGTGTCGCTATTCAATAATGGACGCATGTTTTAATAAATTTGCTTTTCTGAATAGGTAAATGGATTAATTGATAGAGGATCATGAAAAGCTTTGCAAATGTATGTTGATGAACTTGTTAATAAAACATCACACAAAATGTTTTATTCACACAAGATAGGTGGGTTCACCCCTTGTTAATATTCAACAAAGCTAAAATGTTCCTTTGAAGTGGCATTGAGGCATCATGATCTTCAAGTGATATGGGGTAGGAACTTCTTTTAATAAAATATTCTGGGGAAATACACCACATCAGGGGTTTAAAACCACCACATATTTATGTTGAGCGGTACCCGTTACTTGAATTGTCTCACAGAAATGCCACTGCTGCCATTTTAAACATTTCTCCCCAGGTGAGGATAGCTCTTCACAAGTGAGTCATCTTGTAATAAATGCTTTAAAAACACAGTGGAAGGTTCCTAGTATGGAAATTAGAGAATATAAAGCTCTTTTTGTCCTTTGCAAGATGACAATGATATTTCCTCATCTCTTACTTCCTCAAACGAGCATTCAATTACCTATTTTTTTTTAAAGGGTGATTAACCTCCAACTCTAAGTCAATCAGCTAATGCTTTCTAGCAACTTGCACTTGTTGGATCCAGTGAGCCAGAGTATCAGAGCTGTGCAGCAATAAATACACCCAGCAGTGTTATGGAATTCACACATCAATCTTCAAAAAGCTTTCGGAAGCGCAGCCTCTGCTGGAATCCAGTGCAAATTCAATCTGGTGCCCAGGAGCTTGATATTTCAGTAATGTCAAGAAGCTGAGCCATAGATTTTTAGCAATGCTGCCTTCGGCTATACCAAAGCTCATGAAGCCCCAGCCCTGCGCCATGCTATTGCTGGTTGCTATAGGTCTGTTCAATCACCCTTGATTTCAGTCACTGGAGGCTCTAATTTTTGGGATCTCAATGGAAAATCTTGTATTAGGTGTGTGGCTGTGTATGTACGCACACAGGCAACTGAGGGTTCACAAAACGTCACAGAGCACAAGGACAGCATACCTTACTCGTTATCAAGATAATACTAAGAAGATAAGACTATTTAGTTGTTATACACTGGGAAACGGAAAAAGTGGCCCTTACCTTGCAAATGACCGTGTAACGTTTCCCCTACATGCTGTTCTTCACAATCTGCCCGTGTTGGCACATGCCCGACACTGAGAGCTTGGGGCTCGCCGGCAAAATCCCCACTGGGATCTACTCTGCGGCGCCATGAATGCTTGAGAACTCTGTAATGCATTTAAGTGCTAGTGGAAATAAATATCTAAGGAAAGATGTTTACATGTTGCAACGAGCTGCCCCAAGTATTAATTTTCCCTAAAGTTTAAACCCATCACGGAGTTCTTAGCATACGCGTGCCGGTGCAGCAGCCCTCAGTAGGGCTTTTGCAAACATGCAGGGTACACACGTGGCAGCTCAGGCCAAGCACAAGAGCCCCAGACCAGTTACAAGGGCCTTTATGAGGCAGAGGTAGTTTTTTTCCTGCTTTCATATGTATGACAAATAAGTATTCTTGTCTCCTGAATGTTGCCTTGATAATGAAGAAGTTATACTGTACAACAGTGGTTTCTTAAACCTGTTATGTTATGCTGCCACTCTATGTCACCAGTAAAATGGAACAGCAAAGAAAGGCTTTAGAAAGGTTCATAATGTTTTGATGAGACCGGACCCTGCCGTTTGTAAGGTTAAAACTGCCCCGACCTTAAAAGATAACCAGCAGCAATCTGCCTGAAATTGTGTGGGCCGACTTCAGCCACTGGAAGTCAGCTAACACTATTCTGCGCGGTGTGCTCGAGGGGGAGAACAAGGGGATTGCTGCCAGCATTACTCAAAACCTGTCATTGTTTGCTTGGACAGCAAAAAAATTAAATTATCCTTGTACAGTTGCGATCAGATACATAGATGTCTCCTTTTTCCCAGTCCCCCCACAAGTTATCTGAGTATGGCAGGATAATTGTCTTGGTAGTTCTGATTTTATTAGGTCCTCATTAGTGCTCTAATGAGCACCAAAGCAGGGAAGGCCACGCTGACCTTCATCCATCTTTGTTCAATGACGTTCTAGTCCTATTTTAAAATGTGTATTTGTGCAGTAGCTTGACAGGCAGCAGTCACACATGGACCCCTGTATCCAAGCTAATTTTTGGCACCAGCCAATTAACGCCATCATTTTGCACAGCAAAACACAAGTCGTGACTGTACGTACCTTGGCGCCAGCCCCTTGCTGGCTCAAGGAATGTGTCTCTGGGACCACCCAACATTACAGTCAGCCGCGAGGAATCAAGAAAGGTGTGATGTGAGCAGCAAGTAGTGCTGGTGCTCAGCACCAGTGGGGGACGTGGAAACAGCAGCTTGCAATTTGTGGAAATCACAGGCTGAGTCCAAGGGAAGCGATAATCCCCTGCCTTTGAGATGCAGGACATCGAGTAGGTAGACATCATACTGGCATGACTCTAGAGTTTCCATCACTTACATCTAAAACACTTAAATGTTAGGAAATGTCAGTATTTAAGCTACTGAGAGAACTTTATCTCCACCCTTTTGCGTGTTTGTGCTGTAGAGGGTAAAGCACTACTCCCGTGAGCAAAGTCAGAGACCCTTAACTCTCTGTAGAAATATGAGTGAATTGGGTCACTAATTTAAATTTTCCAAATGTGTCTACTGTCCCTTCAATAAACGATTTAACACCTGCTTCATCATTGTCCCCTTCTGACAGTAACAGCATTCCACTTTACAAATTTTTGAGCTCTACTTCAAGCAAGGAAAAAAATAATTAAGTAACCTGGCTTACAATAACATTTCTTTGGAGAACGGGACATTCGCTCTCTCCCCTGACCAGGGAGCACTTTGTAGGAGTGCGGGGTGAATAAAGCCTGGCTTGGGTGATTTCTCCATTCTGTAGCTTCCACTGACACCTGCTGGAGACAGGCGCCTTTTGTTCGATCATTTTAAATTCTGTGTCCAAAATGCAAGAGGGGTAGGCACAAAATACACTTCTCACCCATTTAGTCAACGAAGTACACTGTGTGTCTGTAGCAGTATGATATCATCAGAATCAGGAACGCTTGCCTATTTCCATCTCTGATTTTACAAAATAAACCCGTTTTTTCTAAAAACCAGACCCAATTTATGGTCATGTACACACAGTGATTTCCTAGCCAAAGGAAAAACACTGTTTCTTAAACAGGCAGGTGATCTTCGGAGCTCAATTCTGGTCCAAATGGAGGGAGGTTTGGAGCAAAGAAGGAGGAAGGAAGGTCGTCTCTGCAATTCCTAGCAAGCTAAAGGAAGAATGGGGCCTGGCAATGGTTGTCATACTTTCTGGTGTACGCCAGCTCCCCAGAGATGTGGGGATACCCGCTCAAAGGGCCCAGCTCTCAGTCCCTTTTGTGTGCTGGCCGGCAACCGGTGCCGGGGGAATAGCACTGCTGTTTTCACTGCTGGGTTCACTTACTCCAGAACCGCCGGAGGAATTTTGTCCCTAGTTGACTTACAGAGAAAGATAAATGGCCAGCAGATACTCGCCAGCAGATGCACACGCAGCGCTCTGCAAAAGAACAAGAGCACAATTAAATCTGTGTGCGATTGAAGGTGGGTCATCTGAGTACAGCCCAGGAATGTGCGATGCTCCAGCACGCCTGTGGTCTACTTTCCTAGGGAGAAGGCCTCCTCCTTTTCATGTTAGAAATTTCACCAAGTCCCTGACAAGCACCCGAAGCAGTACAGGCAACTACAGGAACACAAAAATTAAAAAAATACCCTAAAACACAAGCACAGTCCTAAAGCTTTGAAAACTAGAAAATGCATCACAATTTTAACAGTAGGTCTTTTATGTTGGTGTAAATTGTTCCTGCTCTGCTTAGACAGGAAAAAAAAACCCAGTCACTGACAGACCTAAACTTTTCTTCACTTTCAAATTAAGCTCATAGTCCGTACATTTGTAACAACTCAGACAGACCTGGGCTCTGCGTAACTGAAAATGCCTTTTCCATAGTTAGCTCACAGTGTCTAGCTCATAGCTAGATTTTAACTAAAGCCTCAGACCGCTGAAATAAGTAGAGGTCTCTTCAAAACTATTACAGTTTGAGTTCTGGCCAACGGGAAACATTTATGGTGAGGGTTGGTTTTGTTTGTTGGGGTTTTTTCTGTTTGTCTGTTTCTGGCAGAAATTAAAGGACAGTTGAATCTTTTGTTTATCGTATTTTCAAGTTAATTTCAGTCATTACCGTCTCGCTGAAGTGCCGCTGGTCATGGCCAGAAGGTGGCAGTGGAAGAGCAGCCATTGCTCGACACACACCGAGCGGGCACGGTTAACTTCAAGGGCAGAAGCAAGGACCGTGTTACGTGACAGGACAGCAGACAGCTGCGGTTTAGGGTGTTTTAAGAGGTATCTCCCATCCCGAAGTGCCAAAATGTGTGGCCTCCTAGTTAATAAGCTGGAAATGCGTAACGAAACCCACTTGTTCACTTTCAAACTAGGAGGAGAAAAGCTCTTCTCAAAGTGTTATTGCAAAACACGGGATTTCAAGACAGCTTTAATCATTTTAATTGCTCGGATGAGTCATTAAATTTGAACATCTGAATATCAAACTCACTTCAACTGCCTGAAAAACATAAAGGATTCTCACAGTAAGCAAACTTAACAGAACTGTCCCAACACCACGTTTTACGTCTGTCTTTCCTAATGAGCCTGGGCGCCCGCTTTTAACTGCCCTTATTGTTGGGATAACCCAGAAAAACCCTCCAGAGGGAAAACAGGCCGTGGGTTTGGTCAATGTTATTTTGACTTTAGTTTCAAATATATTACCATGACTAATATTACAGTCCTGCAAGTTGCTGCATGCGGAGGGACTTCCTAGAGCCTGTTTACACCCCCTTAAAACAAAACTGGCCTCTTGCTCGTTCATCTGTCTGTATTCTTTTGTGCTTGCATCTCTATTTCTGTTTGGTATTGTACAGAAAGAAACATTTTAAAAGATCTTGCTTGGAAAAGTAAATTATCTCTAAGAATTCATGTTAATATTTTACTAATATCAACTCAAACTGAGCTCCCTGTACCCCTCTGGGTGGCCCATTCATGCCGTACCACCTGAGTTACCCTCCCCCCGGAAACCATCAGTGGCCATCTCAGCACTGTAAACCTATAGGGTAATAAAGCAAGAATGGTAAAGAAACTGAAGTTGATGGGTTAACCATAATCTGAAGAAAAAAAAGTGGAGCACGCTGCCCTACCCTGCCCCACTTTTTGGTGTCCTCAACTCAGGGGCCTGAGAGAATAAGGGGTTGAGCCTCAGCTCTACATCAGCACTGGCGCACCTCCTGATCTTCTACTGGTCCCTTAGCAGGCAGAGTCAAAGGAGCAAAGTCCTCTCACGACATCCTGAGCGGTATATGTGAGGAACAGGATCCTCTCCCTTTTCCTACATGCCATTTCCATCCATGTATCTTACTCCTTTCCCTTTTCACCTTCCATTTCAGAACATCTTTCTCTATGCTGCTGGGTGGCCAAGGCCAGAAGGGCAGGTACAGGCACCATGGGGGACAGTCAGCCTTTATTCATATTTGCCAGATCGTGGCATGATGGATCAAACCACGTGCTGTGCCTGGATTTCTCCCGCAGCAAGGCTGCGAGTAAAAGCAAGAAAAGTGCAACCAAGTTGTTCTTATGTGGCCTCTGCTGAACATTTCTCTTATTTTCTACAAAAGAGAGTAGGATCGGGCCCCACACAAAAAGATACACTAAAAATCCTCCCTATTTCATATTGTAGGAGAATATTTGGTCTTGCTTTCCTTTGCTATACAGCATTGCTCAAATGGAATTTTCTTTCTAAAAATTCCATTTGAAATGAAAAAAGGAAAAAGCGAGTAACTACAGTGAAAAATCTTACAAACCCCTTTAATTCAAATTTTTTAACTTTTCAAATTTTTGATTAAAGATGCCATGAAGAAGGAAAAGATTTTTAATGGGTGAGTGAGTAGGGTAAAGCAGGGCAGAACTCTGAATCAGTCTTAAGCTCTTTTTACCTTAGGCAGAGCAGTGGCATTGACACCTTCTCTTTTCAGCACATCCAAATTAAAAGGATGGTTGGGTGAGCAGGAGAAGATTTGGAAATGCGGGGAAAAGTCATGAGCTCTTCATTCACCTTAAACACAGAGAAGATGCCTGCAGAAAGTAGGGACTAAATGAAGCGACCGAGACAAGTATCAAAGAATAGCATGAGTATGCAGAGAGAAAATTTTAAAAAGTGAAGGTACAGTACAGAATTTTACAAGTAATTGTGATTCTGTGATTCTGTGAAGCAATACCAGGAGTAGCAAGAAACAATTCTGCATATACATTGAGAGACAGTGAGGGAGAGACCAAGGAAATTATTGATTCACTAGCAAATGAAAAAGGGAAGTCATCAGCACAAGAAGCCAAGAAGGCCAAAGTTCTCTGTCTTATTCTGCATTTCTAAGAGAAAAGATCAAGTGCAAAGCCTGGCTAACGCAAGCAGCAGCAGAGCGGGAGGATCTCTCTATGGAAATGCACAAGGAGACATCAGCGCATTCGGAGAACTCCAAAATTTTCACGCTGCCTGAGCCTGATGGATTTTATCCCAGGAAACTGTAAAAGAATATGGCAGAACCACTTGGGGTTATCTTAGGGAAGTCATGGAGTGTAAATAAGCATCAGAAGACTGGAAAAGGGCAAATATATTCAGTTTCTAAGAATGGAAGGAAAAGACTAATCGGGGATTTGTCTGTCAGTCAGCTTACCTTCAAATGCCAGAAAAACCCTGGAAAGCACAAAATCTTTGTGAGCACATGAAAGAAAACAAGGAAATGAGTAAGAGTCAAAATGGATTTGTCAAGTGCAAATCCTCTCAGAGCAAACTTGTCTCTTTTTATGAATGAGTTGCAGATCTGGATAGACAGAAAACAATAAACACCAACAAAAATGCAGAATGGACTTTGACTCCTTCTCTAAAGACCTTCTCATTCAAAAGGTAGAAAAATATGCTCTACATGAAACTCTCCTATGGCACAGGCCGAACAGGCTCAATAAACATGCTGAACTAATGAAAACGTAGCAATTTTCAGTGGCTCATGTTCAAAATAGAAAAATGTAATTAATGGGCTCCTCAGACAGCTGTCATGGAGTTGGCTGTATTCAAAATGTTTTCATTAATGACCTGGTAGATGAAATAGATGGTTATACTGTTAAAGCTCTAGAAAACACTAAGGTAGGAGGAGATGCAAGTATGTTAAGGACAGGACTAGAAACAGGTCAGCTAGACAAGCTGGAGAAATTATATGAAACGTTACAGGACCAAACGGAAGGATGTTCATTTGCCAGGAGTGATTATCTGCACAAATAAGGAATGGAGTACAAATAGAAACACCAGGGATGAAAGATTATAGGAAATCATGAGCAGAACATGAGCCAATGTTTTTCTACAGCGTTGCAAAATAAAGGTAATCATCACTGCAACCCAGGATACTGTTTTCTGAACAAAACTCATGATGTATGCTTATAATGAAGCAACGTTAGTGCAGCACAACACTCAAACGTACGTTTGAGCCAGTGTACGATGATCCGCTTCCTAACATCATGTACTCTCACAGAGCAATTAAACAAAATTGCTCATGTTCTGTGAGAACAAACCTTGCCGGAAGGGACTGCAATAAAGGAAGGACCTGCCTCTGCTAATGGTACTAACTCATCTCCCAAAAGCTGCAATTGCTAAGTGACCATCTGTAATTAAAAGGCCTGGCACATTTTAAAAATCCCTTTCCTACAACTGGCCACTATTTAACCCTCCCTGTGAGTTGCACATGAAGTCAATTGATTGTCAATATTGATTGATTCAGCATGTTCATAAACCTTTTAGCACAGGCACAAGAAATCGGAACTTCCTGCCATAGCTTGTGACAGGCAACCTTCACTAGCCAAAATTTCTCATTTGTAATACAATTTTCTCTTACTCCAGCTATCTTGTTCTAGCTCTGTCTGCTAGAGAGAAAGGCTAAATAGCAGAAAAGCACCCTTCCCGCAGGAAGTCAGCATAGGTCCTCTACAAAATACTGGAGCTCTTGAATATTTTTTTGTATGTTCCCAATCCTCAGCAACTGCTGTAAATTAGCAACCAGACAGCTGAAATGGTCACTCTTATCTGCTGCATCCATGGAAGTAAAAATCCCCAGCTCTTCTCCCACGTTTGAAGGCTCCTTTTATCTCAACGGAAGCTGCGACCTTTATCAGCAATAGATTCTGGGTTCCAGGCTACGCGTTTAAACCCGTGTTTATATGGTGTGATAAATCAAAGGCAAAAATAGCCTACAGGATTCTTTGCTACATTGCACACTGTGAACAATCATTTACTTTCCAGGGGACCATTAATTAGTATTGATTTGTCTTTTCGCTCAGACAGTTCACAGGCGTACGGACGGGAGGCTGCGTGCCAGCCTGCGCAGCATCAGGAGCCTGTTATCCTGCAGCTTTTTACACGAGTTGAAAAGATTTGCAAACAGAAGACCTACCACACAGTCTGAAGTTAAGGTGATGTTAAAATTGCCCATTTTAAGTGGCTAGTGAATGAGGAAACAGATGAGATTAAATCAATGGGAGCAAGAGTACCATTTGGAACAAAAAGGGGGTCAATAAAACAATAAGGATGAAATGTGAAGTCCGTGAAAGGCTCATGCCCCAGCCCAGTATTCCAGAGTAAGACATCCCTATGAATTTGTATGGTGCGCAGGTGCAAGCCTAACACCTGGAAGTCAACACCGTAACAGCCTGGGTTTGCGGTGATGGTCTGTAAAAAAAGACCATCACAAAATCTGGATGCACAGTGAACTTGTTGTCACAACTCTGCCCACCCCCCAAGGTAAAGGAAACCAGACAGGAAAGTCTTCTTCTATTTTTGTAAGTAAATATTGTCTCAACAACCCTGAGACCAACATTTCTGCTCCTTCCTGGAGACCTTCTCTAGTGCCATGCCGAGATGATGAAAGGCCAAGTGTCCCTCTGGAATGACTGATCTCACCTGGTGTCAGGCGTGTGATGGTGCTGGGAGGAGAG
This sequence comes from Rissa tridactyla, assembly GCF_028500815.1. NCBI lineage: Eukaryota > Metazoa > Chordata > Aves > Charadriiformes > Laridae > Rissa > Rissa tridactyla. Next base: position 66,433,217 of record NC_071471.1, read on the forward strand.
GTGGCATGTATGGTGGGAGCAGGTCTCCTTGGAGTAAGGCTGGTCTCCAGCAATGGAGGCTCAGCCCTTGCTGACTGACAATGAGTAGGTGAAGCGACTCACACCACTCTTGGACAACAAGGTACCACCAAGAATGCACCTCAGACCGTGCCAGACGGCTCCAGTAACAGTCACAACAGGGTGCTTGATGTTTAATTGAGCCAGCTAGATTTTCAGTTCCCCAAGTAATGAGAAGAGCTGTAGGAACAGGCACATGCCAAAGCCTGCTGGCCGTACACAAACCCCCGTGTGGATGACCAGTGAAGGAGAAACAGCACTGCAGAGCTGAGGGTCTTGCTTCTCACCAGCTATGTCCTACTGTTGCTTGCCACCAAAGAGGTCATTGCTCTCATGTTCACTGTCCTGGCTAAAAAGGAAGCTAACACCTAATGTTAGCACTAGTGCTAAACTGAGCGCTTGCTTCTTGCTGGCGCAGACTCCAGAGCAAAAGCCAGTTTTAAGCAGCAATGAGTCTAGCTTGGTCCCGATCGTACTGATCCATCCTCCTCCTTCCTCCAGACAGCCCCAGGATTAGCAGGCACTGAAAAGATCGTCTATCAGTATCTCCTGTAAGAATAGACAGTGATTAAAATTAGAAGATAAAGTTTCTTAGAAAGAATATAGCAACTTGGGGACAGCATTTTTGTACTCCAGCGAACTGGGAGGTCTACGATTAAGTGGAACCTCAATTCCTTCATGGCCCACTGAATCTTTTTAATAAATTTTCATTCATTCTCTTCAGTATTTATTTTCTTAACACATCAGGAGGTTGGGTGTTTGGGGTTTTTTTTAATATTAATAGGTTGGGTGTTTTGTTTTTTTTTTTTTTTATTTTAATAAGCTTCTCTATTAGTATCAGATAGTTATACTAATCACCCTCTTGCATATGTGGGTTCTACCTGGCTTCATGTAATAGTATCTACTAACAACACAACCTTGTAAAACTTGTTGTTTAGTAAGCTAGAACTATCTATGGATCACTCCCACCCAACGCAGCCTCCAGCAACACTGCCAGTGTTTTCCATAGGGTCTCTGTGTGCCCTATTTAAAGGCTCTGCCTGCTGGGCTGGGGCAGGTGCTGGAGGGCCCACTGATGGTGGTGGGAGGACACCATGTTCATCAAGAAGACGAGTCCTCCTAGGAAATAGGATGTAGGGTTTGCTGGGGGCTAGGGAGAATAGGATTTGTTTCTCTAATGTAGAAAGAATTAGTGAGAAAACAGCTGATTAGCAGGTTCCAGGGAAACAAGGAGTAACTTATGAAGATACCTCGGTGAGTAAAGATCTATCCATTTCATTAAATACATTAATGCTGAATGTTGAAAGGAAGTTGATATTAGTTTCTTGTGAAGAGATGCTACTTGATATACTGACTAGCTTTGATTTAGAGTTTTGTCTCAGCTCTGGGTTAGGATAATTATATATACTTATGCTCTGCTTCATGGTTTGTGCCTCATGGACTACAATCTTATATCTGCTATAGCTGTTAGGAGGAGATATCTCAGATCTTCGGCTCAGCTCACCCATTTATTAGAAACTGAGCAATGTGCACTGAGGGGGGTATGGCTGCATCCTGAGGGCTTCTGCTCTTCTGTAGAAAAAAAAATACAAAACCAACAAACAACAACCCTAAACACAACAACAACAACAAACCCCTCAGCAATATCATAGAACATGAAACTAAAAGGTTGGAAGTTCACTTGCATTCCATTTTCGTTTCACTAGCGTAGAGCAGGAGAAAGGAAAGGTAGAGACCCCCTGTAAAATCCCCATTCTCCTGATCTGAAATCAAGGGTGGAGGTGGGACGAAGCTTCTCGGTACCTGAGAGCAGCCTGAAGTGCGACTACAGCCGGTGGTACTCCACGTAATCATTGAGAAGTAACTTCTAGTTGCTCCTCTTCTGTTCAGGCAGTTTGTGCAAATATATTTCAGAAGAAGGAGGTATTAGAAACCAGGCATATCACAGTGCCGAAGTGCTCTGAATCATAGAGGCATCATAGATTCCTTTTAGGCTTCTCTCTTCTTTTCAGATGCGACACAGCTTTCAGTTACAGCTTATCCACACTGCTGCTTATTCTGAACTAAACAGGACTATTTCACTCTGCTGGATCCTCAAATGGCTAATTAGCGCTTATTGGGAAATAACATGTGCAGGATTGAGATTCAGTGGGTAATAGGTGTCTGTTGGATTCTTAGCCATTAATAAAAGAAATTAGCATACTTCCGCATAGCTAGACTCTGCCATATCTTCTTGTAAGTAATGTCTTCCTTGTCGTGTTTCAGCCGTTACTGAAACGCGTCACAGTGACTAAAAGTGGCAGTATCCAGCTCAGAAGGATACAGTATTTTCTAGAAGAGTGTTTCTCTTCCTGGAAACACCAGTGCTCCGGGGCTGCCCAGACCAGCTGTGGAAGGCACAAATTCCAGGTCACACGAGTTGTGGTTTCACAGAAAGCACCTCTAGCTGCAAAGATTAAACAGAGTACTTCAAAGCTTCCGATAGTCCTCTGTCACTTCTTTTGGTTTTAAAAATGTTAAGTTACTGTAAATGGGGCACTAGCAAGAGCTTCTACTTACATGACTCGCTGTTTTCTATCCTTTGGTTATGCTGGGAATGTTAAATTAAGATCTTGTGGAGATAGACGTCTAAAGCTAATTTTGGAGCTGTTATCTACAGCAGAAAATCGCAGTGACTTGGTTAAGTCTCTGGGCTCCGTCTAAGAAGAAATAATACAGAGACAATAATCCCTACTCAAAGGTTAGACTTCCTGCAATAAAAGGTGAAATCCGTGCTTCAAACATCTGCAATTTTGGGGGAACGGTAGGGCTTGCTATTCTTGCAACTATTTTTAAGTAAGTGTATTGCAAAAATGTTATCATCGTTTTTATCCATCTCCTCCGGTCTCAATATTTGAATGTGAGTAGCTTCAGATTTAGAAAGCTGTACTGACGCTTTACATTTAGTTTTTATTCACTAGTCTCAAAAATGTTAAGACTATTCTTGTACCAGCCTGGCCTTCTCCCAAACCACCTTCCACCCCTATTTTCAAATACCTCGTGTTAGAACTGGAAATAAAAGTGCTTGCCTAATTATCTCTATTTCCAGCATAGCTAGCTCTGTAAATTACACACAGCTCTGCGTTTGTTGAACGTGTTGCAGATCCAGCTCATCCAGCTAATTCATTTTAGCACTTAAAATCCTGTGCGTTTTCCTCTTGCCCTCAAATCTTTCCTGCTTTTCTGATCACTCAGCAAACGCATAATGGTGTAGAAAGCTACCAAATATTTCACTTGCATATACCTTCTTCAGTGGTGGGCAAAGATTAAAACACCTTCTACCCCTTTTAAAAGTTACCTAATCCTCCAGGAGTCCAGGCATTTTAAGAATGACTTATTTTTTATGTTATTCCATTCCTTTAACGTGTTGGGGTTTCGAGTGTTTGGTGGGGGGGAGGGGGTTGGTTCGGTGTTGTGTTTTGTTTTTTCAGTTGATAATGAGTAAAATGATAATAAATTTCACATGTATAGAAAAGATATTTAACTTAGGGCTCTTGGTTACTTTACCCTTTCTGTTTAAATCCTTGGAAAACAGATCTGGAATAAACTCACAAATCAGATTTAAACTTTATCAGACCAGGTGAGTACGTAGGAGCATTGACCGCATCCCAGGCAGATTGTTTGTACGATGGAAAGGCAGAAGGTTTTCCCCAAAATGTTGAGCACTGATGTGCAGAATAAGTTGCTCTCTGAGGTGAACTAGCTGACAGCCACCACTAAGGATGCAAAGTGAAGATGTGATTTTTAAACCCTGCATCCCTGAGCTTGGGTGCCTCATACTGGGCCGAAGGGAGATGTCTCTGCATGAAAATTAGTAGCCTGAAATTCAAGGATTTTTCCTTAAAATATGTGGGAGGAGGAGGTAAATCTTCTCAGTAAATGGTTGAAAGACAACTTTTCAATGCATAGTTGCCTTTGTCCAATAATTTGATGACTTCAGGGTGTGGGCAGTCTGGTTTTTAATCCCCGCTTCCAAAGCCTGACCTGTCTTTTATGTCCTCACCCTACCCCTGGTCAGCAGCATTTACCACTGGAGAGTGCTGTTTTAAATTGTTTCATGGGAAAACATATTTCTTCATGTAGCAATAAGGGAAGAATGTTAGGAAATGTGAAAGCATGACAAGCAGATCTTGTCAGACTCCGTATACAACTTTTTGGAGGTGAGAAGTGTTTGGAACTGTGCCTTCCACGGTGCCTCAAAAACAAACAAACCCATCTCTTTGTAACTACAGCAAAACACAGCTCTTCAAAAGCTTCCCTGCACTCTGTCGGTGATGTTGCTAGAACGTTGTTTGACCAGTGGTGATTTGCATGTCTATACTCAATTTGTGGCAGTTTTCCAAGAGGAGGTACTATCAAAACAATTTAGAATTAGCGGTGACAACTGACAGTCGCATGGGTGGTACAAAAGGCTTTTACAAATAAACGTTACTGTATACAACAGACGTGAATACATGTTTTAGTGAAGAAGCGATTCACAATGATAATATTATTAACTTGTTAAGATTAAACAGGTCTGCCATATGCTGTGTCTAGTGCTTCAGATGGTTTCAAATTTATTTTTAATTTTTTTTAAGTTATGCATATTAATAACTGATGCTGAATTTTAAAAAGATCCAGTAACGGAGGGGGAATCATTCCAAAGCTGAGTATTGAAGGTTTTGTCTTCTTAATGTTCAAACTACTCTGTATATAGTGACTTAGAAAGTAATTTCTAATTGGTGACGTAGCTCATAGCTGACTCTTGCCCACAATATTTGGATTATTTTCATCTTGCTTCCTCCAGAGTTGCATCCAGTTGCTGCTGAGGAGTGGGTTGGTCAAACACTTGCCTCGGAACCCCAACCTTTCAATTATTTTCGTGTTTTTTTTAAAAAAAAAAAAAAAACAACAAAAAACAACCAAACTTTTCACGAGTGGAACCGCCCTCAACCCATCTGTCTCTGGACCGTGCGCTAATGGATCTGCATCCACGGACCTCACACTACTGGTGCATGCACACAACTGGCTTGCCCCTGTTCAAGCTCACTGTACGGCTGAGGGACGGGAGGGAGAAGGCAACAAAGCCAATGCACTGAACTGGCACGCTGCAAGGGACGGACCACACTCACAAGAATACATGAATAACTCCTACGTTCGTACAGAAACAGCCTCTGGGTGATTGTAGACTTAGCGTCTGGATAGTTATTGTTTGCTTGAAGTCTAAAAAAATTTTTTTTTCTCTTTTTCTTTCTTGCCCTGCCTCCACGAGCCCCAAACAGGCTTTTTTTAACAATACAGTGCATTGCTATGCCTTCCCACTCCTAAATGCAGCTGGTCGCACCAACATGAGCTGTGAATGATGGCAACCTGTGACAGTGCCTCACAGCTACCGTGTAGCTTGCCTGTCACATTTTCACTAGAGCATTGGCCTGTCCTGTCATGGGTGCAATGGGGTAGCTGAACTCGACTGCCTGTGGCTAAGAAACCGAAGACAGTGCGATGACACCTCATGCTGTTGGGCCTCACAGGAGCACCGGCTGCCTCCAGCTGAGCACATCACTGTTGGTGATGTTGCTGGGGGGATGCTGAGCTGCGTAGGAGCGATCCTCAGCACCGCACACATCACCAGGCTCTCACAGACCACGGCGCTAAAACCCCCTCCTGCTGCTGGGAGCCACAGGGCTGCCTTTCCAGCATCTTATCTGGAAACCAAGAACTGCGCTCGGCAGGAGAGGCAGATCTCATCGCTATGCTGGAAAGCAGCAAGCTTCTCTTTGCAGCCCTGCCAGCTGCTGAAGCAATGTCTCCAGCACCTAATGGGAATGTAGGAATTGTAGGAAATGTAGATGTCGGGGTTAAAGCCATCATCTCCTTTTGTGTGTTTCCTGCAGAGAAAAAACCACAAGGAAATTACAATGATAATTAACATAAACAAGATGCAAAGAATGGAGAGCCCAGTCAGCTTCAAATAGATAGCGGTGATCACAGATTGATTTCCAGCAGGCTGGATACAGAAAGCAGGGAGCTCCTGAGTGTGTGCTTTATTATTTATATCAATTACTAGCTTCATTAACAAAGCAGGCTATAGAAAGGGAAAGTAAGCAACAACAGGCAAGAAAGCCAGTCCTATCAGCTTCTTGGCAAAGAGAGTAGATTTTTAGATCCCAAGGTGACAGAACTCCCAGTGAGATATCCTTGAGCTTCGTACCCTTAACCCCTCACTTTTTGTCCTGCAGGGAGGCAGCCTGGCCGTCTCATAACTAGTTCTGACCCATTTGCACCGTCCCCTGTGCAATCCTGGGTGGGTCCCTAAAGGAGAGAGCACTTAGATGTCTTTTGCTTCCCTGGGGACCACCAAGGAAATGCTGATATTCTTCCTAACTTCAGGCAGCTACTAAGATTTCAACATCCTTGAGGCTCCTGCTTCTACTGGTTGGTTGATCGATGGTTTCAAAAGTCTGGGGGAGGGCTGGGAGAGCAGAGAGCAGAGAAACATATACAAAATTTGATTGAAATCAGCCTGGGGAAAGCCTGCCCCATCTGGTTATATCTGAACAGGGTAAGAATGGTCTTGAAACGGGGACTATGGTAAAGATTTCTGAAGGAAAGGTCCCATTAACATGGGCAGGGTACCTTTGATGTGTCTGCAGTTGCAAACTCATGTTGATGCGGAGGGAAATTTGGTACAAAGGACCAGAGTTAGCGACAGTTTTGACCCAGAAAGAGGTCGCTGTGTATGGGGAGGGATATTTACTTGGTGCAACCATGAAAGCCAGTGCTCCAAGTGGCAGAAGGGCCAGGTTTGCTCCTGCCAGCTGCAAGAGCTGCACAGCTAATGGTTGCGTACCCAGACTGTGTGTCAGGCACAACTGGCTATTTCTGCTTGCAGAAAGAGGTTTAGGAGAGAAGAGGCAGATCTCCGCTTTAGAAATCCTCCCCAGTTTCTGTATGCTTTCTATGAGGCAGAAACATTTGCTTTGACCCTTGAGCAACCTTTTCTCCAGGGGAAGCAGGAGGAATGCAATTATTTTTTTCTGAGAAAAGAAAAAGATAGTGGGCATTGAGAGGGGTGGGCGGGACGTAAAAAATTGTATTAAATTTCTTCATGCAGAAATGGCAAAGGCAGCAGTGGCTTTACCACCAACACATTGTTTCTCTCTCTACCCTCTTCTTGTCTAGTGGCAGATTGATGGATGCATTGTACAATTCTGTCCAATTTGGCGCATTCTTTTTTTTTCACAGCTGCAGGTGTACCATTTTCAGCTTATATCTGGACCCTGCATAATCTTAGACATCTAATTATAACTCACTGTTGACATGTCAACAAGCAAGATTCACTTAATTAAAACTGCAGAGTGCATCTGTTGTTCAGCCGGTATGAAAAATACCAGCTTATCCCCGTCTGTCTATCAGCTGGGAAGAACTCACCATGCTCCTGTGAGGAATGGCCTTATGGCAGGATCTGCTTTTGCACATACCAGATAAATTGCCATTCCCCAAATATGATAGACTTACAGCTCTCACAGTTTTCCTCATCCAAGTATAAGGAAAACTTACTTAAAGCAATGCATTGCACAAACAAGTTAGTCTTTGGTCACTGCTCTGAGCTGCCATTTTCAAGATGGGGGCAAGATCAACTCTAACTTACCCCAGCTGAGGGCCAATAAACCATTAATTTTCTTTAGTTGCCTGATTTCCCAGAATCACAGAATCGTAGGGTTGGAAGGGACCTCTGGAGATCATCCAGTCCAACCTCCCTGCCAGAGCAGGGTCACCCAGAGCAGGTGGCACAGGAACGCGTCCAGGCGGGTTTGGAATGTCTCCAGAGACAGAGACTCCACCACCTCTCTGGGCAGCCTGTGCCAGGGCTCTGCCACCCTCACAGGAAAGAAGTTCCTCCTCATGTTTAAGTGGAACTTCCTATGCTCAAGTTACCTCTTGTCCTGTCCCTGGGCACCACTGAAAAGAGCCTGGCCCCATCCTCCTGACACCCACCCTTTAAGTATTTATATGTGTTGATAAGGTGTCCCCTCAGCCGTCTTTTTTCTGGACCAAAGAGACCCAACTCCCTCAGCCTTTCTTCATAAGAGAGGTGTTCCAGTCTCCTACTCATCTTTGTAGCCCTTTGCTGTACCCCCTCCAGCAGTTCCCTGTCCTTCACTTTTAGTGATGTTTGTTCATTATCTAATCTGTTTTTTAATTCCTGATCAAATACTGATTTACTTATTTATGTGTTTCATAAGTACATTGCCTTTTAATACCAATTCCACATTTGCCCATAGGGAGTAGCTTATGTTTGATCAAGCATTTCTGCATCTACAAACATTGGAAATACAGTGAATTTGCTAGAACGATGCTCTGTGAGTCCTTCCAACAGCTATACAGAATAGCTTCAAATTGTGAAGCTGTGATTACGGCTAGCTAAACCTGTGCTCTTCTCTTCAAGTGAATACATCTCACTCTCCCCTGCTGTCCTGGTTTGAGGTAGAACAGAACCAATTTTCTGATTTGTAAAGTTTTACTTTTTAGCTGGGCCTCTTCTAACTGACTAAACTCTGAAATTAACAGCACATTGTTCAGAAACTGTTCACTCTCAGAGTGATAAGACCTGATTATACCAAGGAATGGTATGCACAGAGGCTCTTGCTTAGACTTATTGCTGTAACAACCAAGGTCAGCTAACTTCGCTGCTTGCCCGGTTAGAGGGTCGGAAGCAGAGAAGCGTAGAGGGGTCCCACCTGCAGGGAGGAGCAGACGGGACAGGTGACCCAACACTGACCAACAGGGTATTCCATCCCATCTGCATCACGCTCAGTATAAAAGCTGAGGGATCAAAGGGGCAAAGGGGGCTCTGGCTCGCTTTTTCTTCAATGGCCAAATTCTGAGGAGGACCCTGTCTGTTCGTCTGCCTTTGATCCCGATCCGAGCATTCCTGACTCTAGTTCTGGAATTCAGCTCCTGTCCATCGCTGACTCCAGTCTGGGACTTTCCCTGTGTCTGCTGGGATCGTCATCCTGGGACCAGAATCTGGTTTTGTATATATTGTATACTTTTTTCCTTTAATTTTTATTATTCTATTATTATTTATTATTTTCTTATTTATCATTATTTTCATTAAAGTAGTTTAGTTCTTTTTCTAAACTAGTAAATCTCCTTATCTCTTCCTCTCCTCTCTCAGGAGGGGGCGGGAGGGGCATCTGTTGTTCTGATTGGCCAATCCGGCCAAAACCACGACATCTGCCTCTCCCTATCAATTTCCACATATTAGATATGCAGGGCCTTCTGAGCTGTAGAGACTTGGCCCCAGTGAAATCTCACAGATGATAGAATGGTTTGGGTTGTAAGGGACCTTAAAGATCATACAGGTCCCACCCCCACTGTGCCCTGGGCAGGGACACCTCCCACCAGACCAGGTTGCTCAAAGCCACATCCAGCCTAGCCTTGAACACCTCCAGGGATGGCGCATCCACAACTTCTCTGGCAACCTGCGTCTCACCACCCTCATAGTGAAAAATTTCTTCTTAATATCTAGTCTAAATCTAGTTTATTTCACTTTAAAGCCATTACGCCTTGTCCTACCACTACACGCCCTTGTAAAATGTCCCTCTCCAGCTTTCTTGAAGGCTCCCTTTACATACTGGAAGGCTGCTATAAGGTCTACCCAGAGCCTTCTCCTATGATACAGGAAAAAAACAATCTTCTGAAAATAATTTTTACAATGAGTAAGTGTGGTTGTAAGTAGGCCTTCCATTTCCAAAGCCCAAGATTCACCATGCTCTGATAACCCATTGCTGGGTAACACATTTGATATCTACCTGCAAACACCACCACGGAGCACGTGTACAAACTCCATAGTGCACCTAGGAGTGTTTACCAGAGACTGTCCTTTCGGAACAGTCTGAGGAGCCATCATAAATAGCACATATTTGCTGCCATAAAATGCAGAACACCTGGGTCTCTACCTGCTGAAAGTCTCTGGGTACATGTAAAGAACTGGAACAGAATCCCAGCAGACGAGGAGGCTGTAGCATTCTGCCATACCTCAGCTCGGACGCAAACCCTGCTCCATCCTTGCAGAGCAGCTGTCCTGCAGTGTGCAAGTCCTTGGGTTCGAATGTAAGCAAGAAACAACAAGTAAAACCCTTGCAGGGAAAGTTAATAGGTTCACCATGTTTTGACCCAGGCTACTTTATAAAATCAAAGCATGCGATGATTTCTTAAACTGTAATTAAAAATTATACCACCAAAAATACTGTAGCGATGAGCCCTGGTCCCTCAGAGAACCACAGCAGCTCCCCAGAGAGGGGTGGAGATTAGCAAACACATTTCACATGATGGCTTTGAATATAATTATTTGCATAACTGGATTAAAGAAGCGCACCAACATGCCTCTAAATCTTATTATTGTTTATTAGTCTGGATATCAGAGAAAACAGTAATTACATTGAGCAGAGATTCTTGGGGCTCGATTCAGAGGCGGGTCTGAGCGAGTGCCTCGGTCCCCATCAGCCTGTGGGACCTCCAGCCCTCTGGCTCGGCGTTGGACCTCCTTTGTGCAGCGTGCAAGGAACGCCTGGAAAAATGGCCTTGCAGGACCACTGAGGTGGGCCAAGGGAGCTGCCGAGGAGAGAGAAGGAGCTTCAGGACCCCATTGCTGGGGAATGCAGACCATTTTGGGGTGCATCTGCAAAACCTAGTGCTGAGAAGGGCCTGAAGCAAGGGGCAGACTCTCAGCTTTCTGCTGCAAATGCAAGTCCTGAAAGATTCAAGGCATGTACAGGTTAAACCAGCACTTAAACAAGGGTACCTGCTGTGCTGGGCACTCTTGAGAACCTCCTTGAGATGCCAGATCTTGGCACTGCTGGAACTGCAGCTCCGGGGGCTGCTGGTCGCGAGATGTTCCCAGAGCATCCGTCACTGTGGGAACAATATATGCACTGAGCAGCCGTTCATTTCTGTCTCAAGGAAAAAAAAATTAAAAAAATAGAGAAATCCCTCTTGTTTACTTCGTACAGCTCTCTGCAGCAGCCATCTGCAGTCACTAACATTCAAGAGAACATTAATAAATCAAACTACAGTGTCAGCAAACGAGTGTAAGAACCTGATGTGTAAGAAGGAAATGATCCCAGGGCTGCTGTGTTAACAAGAGTCTTCCCAGTTACTCCAGCGGGCTTTGGATCACTCTGGGTTACAGCGCTGTCTGTATTTAGTGCGCAAGATTGTAAACATTATGGGCCATCTCAATGCTAATTAGCCTTTACAAACTGATAACAGCTTGAAGTAACATAATTTCATAGAAGAAAAATCTCTAAAAGTCAGGATTTTGTTGTTATTTAGGGGTGCTTTTTGCAATGTCGTTTCAGTGCTCTCTCAGTGTCCTGCTCTCTCGGTGTCCTACTCTCTCTTCTCTTCAAAAAAGCCCTGAAACAGAAGTTGAAAGGCTTATAAAATTTATTATTTGGTTTGTTTGGAAGAGTTTTTTGCCTTTTCAAAATCACCAGTTATTCGAGTAATTTGTTATATTGAGCTTGAAGGAAGAACAATTTCCTAAAATTCAGCAAAAGAAAAATGCTTTTTAATAAGTCATTCAAATCTTGAAATCAAGCTAAGAAAGGCAGATACACTTCATCACAGAGAGAATGCAAGTAAAACCCGCTTTAAAAAGACTTTGATTCGGTGTCTCTGTAATCAGCTTCTAATATCCAGTTCCTCATAACCAGCAACAGAACAGCTTGAAATTCTAAGGAAATTTGTGAGAAGGGGTTTCAAATGTTTTTCCAATGCTTTTCCCGGTGTGTGCATAATATGCAGCTGTGTATTTTTTTAACCAGATTACCTTACTGAACGCTGATGAGCAAAATGATATTCACGGTTTCACAGTAGAAGTACATTTACAAACCAGAAAAACCATCCTCTCTTTCTTCCCTCTCCCTCCTCATCTAATTGCATTGCCTTGCAGCCCATACCCTCGAACCAGGACAGGTTCTGGCCATGGGCAGTTGCGGTTGGATAGATGCCCTTGGTGACAACGGCCAAAACTGCCCCTGGATCATACTGCTTTTCCAGCTGATCTCAGCTCAGTTTCAGTCAGTCCCTGGTGCCATCCCACATTCTGGCTCCACAGGCTGGAAGAAAACTCTTCAGAAACAATGTCTGCTTTCAGAACTTTTTCCCTTATGCTTATCTATTATCTCGGGTATTTTCAGTTCAGACAGGGGGAGGAAGAGACTAGAAGCCATTAGGTTGATTATAGCTTCTAACTCCCTCATCTGATTGAAACGTGAATGTCAAAGGAAATTGTTTCTTCCCAAAAGACTCCTTCAAAAGAGAGCACTTGCCACTCCGCTCCATTTGACAGGTCTTTCTTTGACTGGTCACACAATGCTGATACACGGCTCAATGTCAACAGCCCCTTCCACCCACTGTCTCATAACAGACACCTTCAGAAGTGCTCCTGAAGACAGTGTCAAAGTCTCTGCCTGTCTCTGGAGATCAAAGCTGATGGCAGCATTGCCACACATCTAAATCAGTTCCTCAAGGAATGAGCAGAAAACATCTCGGCACTGGCAAATCTACGATGATTTCCACTCTTCCGGCAGCTGCCTTGTGGTAGGGTCGGCAAATTGGGGTTACGTGAGACAACAGCAGGAACACAATTCAATGTCAGTAAAGTGGTGATGTGTTTTAATATCCCCCTATTTGGATGAGTTTCCACTACACATTATATTTCCAGTCTGTCCATCCTTGGTGACAGCACCAGCAAATCCACCAAACAGGCTGTCGCACACTCTGCATCACGGTTGCACCTCACAGAAATAACATCACCCTGCTTTTATTTCCCCTCTCACAATACTGCATCTCACTCTGCCACATGCTGTGCTGCAGGTTCACGAGACACAGGCGGGTTGGGTTTGATGATAATGGGTTCAAAAAGGCTAAAGCACGGATTCTGCCTGATGGGGTTGGCCGTGGCAGGCAGGTGAGCAGCCCGGCTGCGATTCCATCCATTCGGCCAGCGGCAAGGAGAAAATGGCAGTGAGGGAGGAAACCACGCAGGGCAGACACAGCACAACCCACCAAGGGCCGCAGTCCTCATCCACACGTGGGTCCCCAGGCATGCAAGCAAACCGGTTGTCTGGTACAGAAGCACTGGGAGGGAATGCGGGTGAGCTGACACCATCACCCCACACACCCCTCAGGTGCGGGAGCCCCCTGCACACTGCTGCCACCAGCACAACTCAACTGGCAGAGGGAGGCTCGGAGCAGCTCCTACCAACGTGGTTTCACACCCATAGCTGAGATAGCTGCTCAGGACGGGCACTTCAGAGAGCTTTAGGCTATTCTTCAGCGTGGCCCTTACCCAAGAGGACCACAGGAGTATTGCTAGTCCTCCACCCTGGATCCTGTGCTAAGGACTGGACGCTGGGTAGATATGCAGATTTAATTTTTACCCAATCCAAAGCACTTCCTCGCTGAGATATTTAGGTCTCATATTCATACTCACTTCTCCCTGTCCCTAAATCCCATGTCTGTACTGCCAGCGATATCCAAAACAGATAGGAGGGGTCCCTGTAGTTTACATAAGCTTGTAAATGCGCATCACCTTATGTGTATCTTATCATGCCGACATCTCCTTGGCCTCAAACTCCTGTCAAAGCAGTGTAGACATTTTTGGGACTTGACGTCTGCGTCTCCTTGTCCAGTAGGAGTGGAGGTGCTGGGGAAGCTACACACGGGACTTGTGTTGTTCTGATTGAGCCCTGAGGACAAGTGTCAGGAATCAGGCCTAATTAATAGTGGCAAAGACTTTACAGTGCTACCTTACAAAGGAAGTGCACTCCCACCAGCTCTCATTTACAGCACCACACTGGCCATAATGCAATTTGTAGTGGGTCCAATTTTCTTCTTTCTCCAGGCAAACATTTTCTTCAGTTCCCCCCTGAAGCTGTCATGGAGCCAGGCATAGAGGAAGGCATTGGTACAAGCAGACATCATTGCAAACCAGTGGCACAGCAGCTGGATGAAATTGAAGTACTGCTTGTCAATCAAGCTGATGTCTATGTCCTTTATCATGTTGAAGATGTGCAGAGGCAGCCAACAGACTCCAAAAGCTGCCACCACCAAGACTAGCAAGCGAAAAGTCTTTCTCCTCCTTGCTCGATCCCACTCAGCTTGGCCCTGGGTGACGTTGCCTGGGACGACACGGTTTTTCAGCTTAACTGAGATTCTCAGGTAGGACAGGGAGATGACAGCCAAAGGCAGTACGTAGGTGATGATGAGAGTGCTGTAGGCGTAAGCTAAGCGATCTCTTTTCATGTGGAACCAAAACTCCTCGCAGATGGAGAAGTCCAGTTCTGGGAACTCCGCGTGGTAAGTGTGCACCAAGGCTGGGGCAGCCAAGGTACAGCTCAGCAGCCAAATAGCAGCCAGGATATAAGCACAAATAGGGATTGTGAGCCTCCTGCGGAATGGGTACACCATGGCACAGTACCTATCCACAGCTATGACAGTCAAGGTAAAGACAGACACAAACACAGTGACGGGTTGCATCAGGAAAACAAAGTAGCACATGAAACGCCCGTACACCCATCCTCTGGGCTCAAAGGCATACGCGAGTGTCAGGGGTACGCAGGTTGCACACATGAGCATGTCTGAGAAAGCCAGATTGCCTACCAGGAAGTTGGTGACGTTGTGCATTTTTTTTGTCTTGCAGATAACATAAATGAGCAGGTAATTCCCAATGACACCAATAAAAACCACTAGTGAGTAGCAGGGGATGATGAGTGGCTTGAAGGTCTGAACAAACTGGAGCCCTGAGAATAAATTGCTGGCATTGCTATGAATCGCAGAGAGGAAGCTTTGGGAGGTTAAATTGTCCGAATTCATCATTTCCCTCTTTTTGTCGTCTGCCGACAGCTGAGTGAAGTAGTTACCACTGCACTACTCCTGCACTCAATCAGCGTGGATAATGAATGGATTACTGGCTGTCCAGAGGTTACCACAAGGATAGTAAACAAGCATCCGTAAAAGCAAAAGGTGAAGTTGTAATCCTCGAGAGGCAGCTTGCAGCAATTCCTAAGAAAAATGAAATACAACCAATTTCCATTAATGTCCTCCTGTATTTACTATTAAATCTAGGTTCTGACAGCATGCCACTTAATAAACATTTAATGCAGTGAGTACTTACTGCTCTGGTTTTTTAATCCCATATGATTTTCCTGTAGATTCCAAGAAGTGCCCTAGATGTCTGTCTTCTGCAAATCCAGGAGCGTGTGTGTGTGTGTGTGTGTGTTAGAGAGAGAGAGAATATGTGATTGAGAAAGAGGGTGATGCGCATTTACAAGCTAAGTGGAGACCAGTGTTTTTAAACAGTCTTCACTACTAGGTCATGACAGATTTGTGTATAAGCTTTTATCCCTATTGGCTGTCCTGGGTATTACGTTGCTCTTTGCGTGTTCCTTACTGATAGTAATTAGTTCTTGAATGTCCTTTCAAAAATTCCCTTCTCCTTCCAATGCATCTATAATTGCCCCTCACAGCTAAAAATCAATTTACATTCATTAACGCTAGCCTGCACAGTATCTAATCCAAGATTCACTTTGCCACAGTCCTCAGAGTGTCCAAAAAAGCTACTTGTGAATTTGCTGCTATAACGTGGCTGTAAAATAGAATTTTAATAACATGCTGAGGCCAGATAAATGTTTATGCCACTAGAGGGACTCAGCTACGTACCCGGTGAATGAAGTTAATAATAAAAATGTGCATTTAGCATGTAGCACAAAGCACCTTATTTTATTTAAATTTATTTTCTAATAGCGGTGCAATGTTTGCTTACCCATTGTATTTTCAGTGGGGTTTACTGTGTCTTCAAAAGGAAACACATGTGAGCATCTCAAAGGGAATATTAGCATCCGAATAGCTTAGCTGTGAGGGTTCACCTGCAGTGAACTACCGCAAACTGCTGCTAACCTTGCAGCTGCCTAAAAATGTTTGGGGTATTTCTTCATTCCTGCAGTAGGTTTGTTAACCTTTTCTGTACCAGACAACAAGTGCTAACCAGTCTGTAAAATAGTCTATACTTGCTTTGTTTGATTCAGACATTAGAAAGCAAAAAATCAGGATAGGTGCTTAGAGAACACACTTTTAAGCAGATGTGCCCACCCAGCTCTTGCCTATTGCTCTAATTGTCCCTTTAACTCTCCTCCATTTCGACCACTTCTGGGACCAGGACCTCAGCTGGTGAAAAATAGCGAAACTCCACTGCATCCATTTACACCAGTCAGACGAACAAAAAAAATAAGTGGAACAGCTTAACAACTTCTGAATATTTCAGAGCAGAGAACATTGCTAGGTTTTGCAAGGCACTCAGGGGATTTAGACACAAGTTCAATGGAGAGTTTATGTCCTAATCTTTTAGACTACTCTAAGGAAATATTAACCCATTATTTTCTATGAGGCTATGGGCAGACCTATATCCATTTTTTGATTTGATGTAATTTGACGTAAACCAAAAGTTCAAATAGATTTCATTTCTGTCATAAACCTTTCCCTAATCTTATAACAAAAGCTAATCTGGTGTCGCCCTTGTTCAGACCAGAGCCATTCTCCCACAACTGCTTATGATGGATGGGCGTTTCAAACCTAGTAAGTGCTGACTCTGTACCCCTGCATTTATGATTAGATTATGCTATGGACTGGAATATGACTATAATTCCAGCCCAAGGGGAGAACAAGCATGGAGCCGCATTGCTCAGGAGTGCCATCCTTCACTTCATGGATGTAGTAACCTACCCATGACCCATATGAAAAATGGGATGTTATATCCCACTTTTGAGTCCAATCTCACCTATCTGAGCTGGATGGGACCCAAAGGAATACAGTACCTATTTATCTCTGCATACCCAAATCCAGAATAGGAGAGGGACCTGATGACAGAGGTTGCAAAGAGGCAAGGAAAAAGGGGATTCCTACTGCTTTCACCACCCCGTGCAACTGTATTATTTGGTTATAAGCAGTATACTGGAAAAGTAATTCCTAAAACCTATAAATACAATTGTTTCACTTAATGTGGGAGAAAAGTATGGTCTGATTTAAATGCTACTAAAGTAGGATTCTAGTAGGTTTTGGACATGATCTCTAATATAAGCCAAAAGACACCAAAAAAATGAACAGGGAGCATATGTAAATGGCCTTCATACTGCCCACATCCTACTGGAATTGAAAGGTTTATGCAAGGAAAGAAGCCTCACAACAATAACACTGCATACATAATAATTGAAAGTCACTTTTTTAACTAAGTAATTTTTCTATTTCATTTCCAAGACCTGCAGAATAGATCCAGTAAATATCATCATTTTATTTCTATGAGAAAAAAGTTTATACTTTGCTATGTGAGAAAAAAGAATCAAACAAAATATCACCTAAAGTAGCCTTTGAGTTCACTTTAAAGCTCGGGTCACAAAAACCTGTAAGTAGCCTTAGAGTTTCTTTTATTTCAAGCTGTACCAAGCAATCTTCCTGCATTTTCTCTTCCTGTATTTTCTCTTACCTTTAAATGTATGTTCTCCACTCCTGAAACCAGTAACTGGTACATCTTCTGTTTGAAGTCACCCACCTTATTTCTGTTGGTGATTTTCTGTTTGTTTTGGCTTCAGGCAGAAAATTTCTTCAGTTCAACTGTCCTCTACAGCCAAGACCTGGAAAGATAATATTTAATAGGGATTTGAATAGAAAAAGTATTTCAATGTTTTACCCCAAAGAAATCCCCTTTTCTCCTTTTAAAACTGCAAATATTGATTTTGTCTAGAATTTCCTAGGCTAGATGGCAAAGCCCTTCCTGAACTGAGTATAAATCTATTTCACACACAGGATCTTCTCATTAAAAGAGAAAAGGTCACAGAAACTGCATTACTGTCATTTTAGAACTGTTTTGACATTCCAAGTGTATAAGGGTATCACACATAAGAATGCTGATTAGTGTCTAATTGAAACCCTGGTCTTCCTTGAGTCGATGGAAAATGTTACATCTAGAGCCAGACCAACACTTCAACAAAACATTTCACAGCTGAGCTTTCACGATCTCCTGTGCTAACCTGTCCAACTCTGTACAGACGCTTTGAGTACAAACATTGTAAGCTGCTATGTGACTTTCAGGAAGTGGTAAAGCTCTGTAAGCACTAACGCTGTTTCTTACACGCATGTCTAATCCCTGTAGTTCCTAACTAAAACAGCATGATCCAGGAATGAGATCTGATCCTAGCAGCTATGCTCGCAGAGCTCAACGGTACTTCTTAAGCTAGTAGGCCCTCTCTTCTATTATTTAGGCTTAACAGACAAAAAGGTTTCTTCCATCATTAAAGTCTCACAGTTTCAGGTGTTAGTTTTGTATGTTCTTGGTTATTTGATAGGTGTATTTTTCTGTAAAACACAACTTCTTTTGCAGCGCAGAACTCCTTTAAAAAGTCTTTCACATTCTTCCAGGAATGTTCCGTGCAGGGCAGATCAGGCAGTTCTTGCAGAGCCTACAATAAAAAATAGATGCTTTGCCTATTTTGAATGAGTAGAACTGGGGTTTCTTTTAGTAAATTCTTCTTATGACCAGTCAGGGAACAAGGTTGTGTGTCATACTACAATTTCAAGACAGGTCAGCCTGTCCCTCCTCCTCTCATTTAATCATAGAAAAGCATGGTGTGTGCTCCTGCTATACACTGGGACATCACAGTCTCTAAACTCTAAAAACCACATTTATAACTAAAGCTTTTGTTCAGTGTGCTTGGAGTTTTTTGGTTGTTGTTGTTGTTTTTCTCAAATTCAAGGTACCAAACTTCAATAAATTCAGGATTCAGCTTAGAATAATTTGCTTCAGCTGAAGAGGAACTTAACAAGTTGAATAAAGAAGAGGCGTGAATTTTAGTGAAAACATGCTTGAGGTTGCATGCTAAATATAAAATATTTGTATTTTATATTTATAAATTCTTAGTCTGCTGAGCAAAGTGAGATGAGAAAAGTGAGCTGGTTCCTTAGATGACAAAGAACTTGTGCTAAAATAAAGATAAGAGTGTAAAAACTGAGGGAAAATACAGGTGGTTTCCTGGGTATGAAGGTGCTGGGTCACAATTACCACAACAAGGTAAAAGCCAAACATAGAAGCGAATAAACTCATACTGTCAGGAGCTAGCTAATCCCCACTGCCAAGTTCTGCAAGAACTGGCACATGGAACTGCTGGGTGAGAAGTAAGGGCTTTTCCTATCTTTATGGCATGGGAACACAACCCTGTGTCTGAAGAAAAGCAAACGGGACACCTGTCCTTAATCATAAGAATGTCAGGAGAAGGGGATGATGAGAAAGTGCAGGCCCTTTACTCTGACAGCAGTTTTTTGGTAGGTTTTAGACCAGACTTAAGGACAGAGGAAAGACAGAGAGAGGAGACAGAACAGGATACCAAAGGAAGTTTTTGTCAAATTAACCTTCCATCTCTGTGTTATTAAATTGATTTTTCTCAATGTGGGATAAGTAGTAGTTCTTCTCAGTTTGAGTTTGTGTAACACATGAGGAGTAGCATATCAGAAACCATCATCTATACCAGAGGAAATATCCTAAGAACTGTGATGTAGGCAAAGAACAGCCACATTTATGATGGAATTGGACCAGAAGACAGCAACTGTTCATGGTCCTCAAGACCATTACTTGGGACTGACCAGTCTTGGTAGCTCTTTTCATTTTACTATGCTATCACACAATGCAGGACCACACTGACTGAATTTGATAGAACCACCAAGTTTGGAACCAGAGGCAACATGCAGGTTGACTGCACAATTACACAGAGAAGCTTTGAAAACCTCAGGGAGAATGGGAGGAAGTTTGATACCATCACAGAGGAAAAACTTGTCATAAAAGACAGGATCAAGGTCACCTGACAATAAGCATTTTCACTATGACTTAGAATGGAGTAAATTCAGTTGTAGGGCTATACAAAAGAGGAGGCAACGCATTTGAAAGTGCAAAGAAAAGAAAATCTACTACTTTGTGAGAGATTCCAGGGTAAATTTGCCTCTACTTTGTTACAATTTCTGGACAATTTTTCTTGCTATAAGTGTCTATTCACCAGAGCAGAATTGCACTGTATTCTTTAAAAACACTGGGGAGGATGGTAAACTCCAGGGCAGGTAAAGATGTATTTAAGCTAAGGAACAATACTAATGAAAGAACAAATTCACCATGGGCAAATTTAGGATGGAAAGTAGAACACTTCTAAGTGGGAGGGCAACAAATTGCCCCTTGGCAGTGCTGGCTTTTGAGCAATCAATGTATTATGGGGGATAAAACACCTGTTTTTAACAGAAAGCTTGATCCATTTATCACATGCATGTGGTATGATTGCTTGCATGGTGCTTCGGCTTCAGGAGGTTCCTTTCCATCCTTCATCAAGACAGATTTAGACTTTGGACTTCGCTCACTCCTACTTGAAAATACTCCCCTATCATCTTTTTCAACAGTATTCCCATTAAAAATGTTCAAAAGATAGAATTAAAATTTATATACATGCACATCCACACACATGGTCACAGCTGAGACTAAGTCCTAAGATGTTTCTAGTGTTCTTTGTGGTTCTTTGATGGGAAGATTTGTGCACTAATGCCGGTGCAGATCAACTAAAACAGCACTTGAATATTTGCCCAATGAACTTCCACTGTTGCTGATCTTTGCACCTGTTCAGAGCAGCTGATGTACAAAGTAGGGAGAAAAGCAGGGTCAGCAGAGTTATTCCATAAAAACATTTCAGCCCCAAGGCACTCCAATCAGTATAATCACTGAGTCTTCTTCCTCTGCTCTTGCCTTCCTGCAAGGTTGTTACATAAAGACTTGATACAAGCAAACTTCATTCCCCACATCCCCACCCCCTTAAGATTTCTTTTGCCAGAGAAATCCACACAAGAGTTAATAACCAAGAAAGAAGCTGACCTGAATTTTTTAATATTAGGTTTTGGTGTAGGGGGTTTTGGGGGAGGAGGGTGGTGACCTGGGGGGGCGGATTTAAATTTATAAGCATGGGAGAAGTTAAACGCTATGATGACCCATGAGCCGTTCATGTTGAATTTGTTGATTGAACATGTGAAAGCAGAATTTTGCTGAAAAATAGGGACTGGGTGAACAAGTCTGACCATCTCCTAGTTGTCTGGGCAGACATCAATAGAATTTAAGATTTGTATTACAGACCCTTCTGTAAAACCAACACTGAAACAAAGCCTTATTGTGTTATCACCCTTACTACAGTAAGTGATAGCTGCTGTCCTCAGAGTTCCTATAGACAAGATATACAACACTAGAAAAATAAAAAACAAAAAAACTCAAACAAACAAACAAACAAACAAACTGGCTGCCCAGGGAGGTTGTGGAGTCCCCTTCTCTGGAGATTTTCAAGACCCGCCTGGATGCAGCCCTGAGGGATGTGCTTTAGGCAACCCTGCTCTAGCAGGGGAGTTGGACTAGATGATCTCTAGAGGTCCCTTCCAACTCTGAAGATTCCGTGATTCCGTGATTCCGTGAAACCCAAACGGGACAAACTTTTAGAACTATCACAGCTAGAAGTTTCCTTATGTATATATAACTATGATTTTAGGCAATAATGCTGACATATCAGCGTAAAGTGTGCTTACTTTTTTTTTTTATAGCTAAGTCAGGACTAACCTGGGAAAAGGTATGTGAATGTCTTTGATCTAAAGGTTCCTCTTACAAGGAAGGATTAAAATGTAAAAGCATGAAGGTAGGTTTGCATATCCATGAGATGGAACAGTTACCATCCCCACCAGAAAAACTGGTATTGCTCCTTTGCCCGGAAGCCCTGAAGAGATGTCAGATGTAGAGTGCAATACCAATATATGCCCAAAGCTGGAACAGAATGTGAGAATTAGCTCCCAGAAACATCTGCAGATTGAATGCTGAGTCCTGGAGAAACTTAGCATTAGAAATGTTCCCTGCAGACGTAAACAGCTAGGAGTGGGGGTCACTATATACCCCCAGGGTTCTGCATGCAATTTAGCCCTGGTGTAGAAAACATCTGCCAAGAAAACCTGACGGCTGAGGCTTGAGTCTTTGCAGCAACAGGGCAAAATGCTGCCTGACCCGTGACACTTTCCTACAACACCACGGAGAAAAAATGTCTCTCTGCAATCCCATGGTGCTGGGGTTTGAACACCTTCCAAGAGGCAAGCCCCACCAGAAGTCTCCCTCCCCGGGGCTCTTCGCCTGCCGAGAGGTGACCTGGCGCGGCGCCTGCAGCACCACGGACAGCGCCAGCAGCACCACGGACAGCGTCCGCCCCGCGCCGCCCCGCCCCGGCTCCGGGCAATCGCGGGGTCGCGGCTTCACCCGAGGATGGGCTTCTGTCCCCAGGCTGTGACAAGGCAGGTCAGCCCCTGAATGGCAAGGGCAGGACTCTCAGAAAATCCCCTTGCATCTGAGGGTTCTCGCACCACACACAAAACATACTTTGCCCACAAAAATGCTTGGTGGCAACCTGTGAAAAACGGGCAGCCCTGTGGTGATGCTGAACCCTACACCCAAAGGGGATCTCTCCCCAGGAGCTGAAGAAGGAAAAAGAATTTCCTGCTTCCTGCGTTATCGCAAAGTGCCCATCCACCCTGGTGATGGGTAAAGAGCAGAAGCAGAAGAAAGCAACAGCTACCTACTGTTCTGTAGTGATGATATTGCCATAAGTAAACTTCCTGTTTTCATGGAGCAAGGAGTTCAATTAATATTTGTCAAACAGAAAGGAAAAAAAGCCAGAGGACCAACATCATTCCAGCTGTTCTTAGTTGTTTATATGAAGTAATAAAATCCAACTTCCATTTAATTAACTATCCCACTAGCAACAATCTGCCCTGGAGCTTTGAAAGCTCTTAATACTAAAAGTTTGTCTGGAGGACTGTCATCTAGTTTGATTATAGTTTGCATAATAACATGATGTAGAGATAAGAACACTATTTGGAAAAGCATTGTTCTGCGCTCTCACACAAACTCATATTAAAAAAAAAAAAGAGGAAGAGAGATTGGACTTTAATAATCTACACCATCAGGAGAAAAAAACCCAACCAACTTCTAATGAACACTTCTGGATGTTTTCAGCACAGTTGCATTTAGACTAAGGAAGTGATATTTTAAAAAAGAAAATAAAACTGTTTATGGCCACTTTCCCCTTCAAATGTACAGATTTATGTTTGCTATCAGGACTATTCTCTCACTCTGTGTGTGTGTGTGCATAGTATCCATTTTAGCTATGATTCAACACAGGGGTTTATTCTCCTTCTTTGTCTCCATTTCTCTCCCATAGCAGAATTTGGCTGCTTGTTTTTCCCTGCTTCACAGTGTCACTCACAGCAGCCGTTGAAGGCATCTGTTGTTAGATGATCAAAATATGGAGCAGAAAAGCCTTAATGTGGAAGAAGCTAGAGGAACACAGAAGGTAAATTATCATTTCATGATGACTCCCACTGCCATGACTTACCCCCACAAACCACTTCTGGTCTTCATTCTTTCATGTTATTCTGATATACGTAGCACTGGTTATAAACGGCAATACTCCTGACTTGAGATTCTCTTTTTATGAATGTAATTTTACCGCAGATTTCAACTTTTCCCAGGTTCTCCCCTGCCCTTTAACATATTTGCTTTAGAATGCTTCTCTCTGTCTCTGTCAGCTTCTCGCCATCTTATGTAATACAAGAAGTTTGAAATCACAAAGACCATCCAACTTCCTTTACTGCAACTCCTTCTGGCTCACCTCTTCCAGCCCTTCCTTTGGATACTCTTCCACTGTTTAATGAATCTTCCCACGCAGGAATCCAGCCCCATCTGTAGAGTTCCTCAGCTCATGTTAGTCAGTCCTATTGTTCCCCATGGATACTATTCCATTACCTGATTGCTATTAGATTAACAGTTTAGTCTCCAAGTAGCTTTCCCCTAGCATTCCACTTCAAGAAGTGTTTTGTTCATTCTGTGACTGCATTTGTGATAGGAGAATTGTTTTTGTGTATCGGCTTTGTCAAGTACTTAAGCTGTAACGAAAGTCACAGTTTAGCTCTAATTTTATGAACACCCCCGTTTTCAACTGCATGCATTGATTGAACTACCATCACTTAGAAGACTTAAACATGCAATGCTTACAATAAATATCTGTGACAGAATTTATCCATTTTTCACAGACATTTTTATTCTACAGAACAAATCCGTTTCACTTTGCATGATTTCTAGAAGTCTGTTATCCACGGTCACTAGCTTCAGGGCTGGATGTGACCACCCTCTGATGATGGTGAATCATAGCAAAGGGTGGTCCCATGACTGCTTCTCTGTTGTGGTTGCACTGCTCTGAGATATGCTACTTGAGGCAGAGAAATTTGCCCTTTTTTCTTTTCTCCTTTCTAGGTGACTAATGCCAACGCTACCACCAACCCAGCCCCTAGTGTTTCATTAAAAAGTGAACTCCACTGTTTCATGAGCATTGATGTCATATTGATTAACTAAAGCACTTAACCTGGAATTTTACGCACTGTTGGCTTTGCTGAAAACTTGCAGTAACACAATGCACTGTCAAAATAACTAATGCCTCAAGTACAGTACTTTCTGGTATTATACAACACATGGCTGAAATGTGTGAGGTCTAGCATGCCCCAGATGTTTACATTTTTTACATCACTTTACATATATTTTTTTTTTTCACCGTGGCAACAGAATGATACTCTCTTATCAAGAAACTGAAATATTATGTTTCAGATGTTTCATTGCTAGGAGCAGTGAATCATGAGAACCATATCCTCATTAGAGTAAAATGAAAAAGCTCCATAGATGTGAGCTGCTATGTGCTACATAGGACTTATTTATTATTATAGCCTTATTGCTCTAGTAGTACTCTGGGTATTCAGAGAGACATGCAATCAGCATTACTTATTGAAAGAGGTAAGACCTGCCCAAACAGAAGATGATTTAATCACTGCAAACATAACAAGCCAAGAATATCACAGCATTTTATGCACAATAATGAACACATCTTTCTGACACCAAGCAAAGATAACTGTCACCTCCACACTAGGGAGGGTGAAGCTGAGGCTGGGTAATTTTTGCCCTGGAGCAGGACGGATATTGCTGGTAGAACTGACAAGCAAATCTAGATCTGCTAATATCCTACCCAGGCAAACCACCTTTCCCTATTACTATATGAAGTGTCATCACTCCAGAGGACCAAGAAGGTAAGACAAGAATTTCTAATTAACCATTATCCCCTTCCCCTGTTTCTTTTCCAACATTGTAAGCCTAGATTCAAGCAGACAAAATCAAAATACACAGCCCTGGGCAAGAAACTCCTCCAAAGCTTTTTCTGAAGATGCCCTTTTCAAAAAAGCCAGAACTCTATCCTACATCAATAATCGTTCCCATTTTTTGTTCCAGCAGGAAAAAAAAAAATGCTTTTAAACCTAGTTACAGTTTTTGTTAGCAAAAACATTACACAACATTCTGGTTAACAGAAAATGAAGAGGAAAACCCCCACGGAATTCTGACCTCACAATTAATCTCTCTGAGCACCGAAATAGTCTTTTTACAGACATGAACCCAACTCTCCTTCTTTTGAATAGATTGGAGAGAAGTGGTGCACCT
This sequence comes from Rissa tridactyla, assembly GCF_028500815.1. Taxonomy (NCBI): domain Eukaryota; kingdom Metazoa; phylum Chordata; class Aves; order Charadriiformes; family Laridae; genus Rissa; species Rissa tridactyla. The sequence goes on from NC_071471.1 coordinate 66,458,943, forward strand.
CAAAAACAGAACAGAAAACATTGTTGATAGGGAGTGATTAAGTAAGATGTATATGTAGAAGTTCAGAAGAAATGGAGTTGTTGAATAATAAAATGAAATTAAATAAATAAAAAAATATTTAAGCTGTTCTTTTTTCTTTTTTTGTGTGTTTTGTTGTTCCCACTGGGCATTTAAATTGAAAAATACCCATGAGAGCTTCTAGAATATTCAGGAAAATACACCATCAAATGGTAATTTATGAAATTCTATTAAATCCTTAAATAACAGTAGCAGCTTGATGCCATATTGAATGAAGTTAAATACTTGGAGGATTTGTGGGATGACAGTCATTGACATATAGTTTTCTATGCAAGCCTATGGGTCACAAACTTCAAAACAGAGCTAAAGGGCTACTCTGCTTGTATCCAGATCACAAGCCAGAAGAAACCAAGTCCATTCCCTTTTATTCCCCAGTCTCGTTCCGGTTTACACCAACTAGCCTTACTCCACAATGGATAGGGCTCCAAGCTGAAAGAAGGCAGCAGACATTAAAGTCTCCTTTGAGGTCTGAAGACACAGAGGCCATAAACAGTGTGATGTGGGTCCCCACAGCCCCAGTCCCCTTCTAAACCACCTGTGTCAGCTTAGCCACGCTCTCAGGCTGAACAAAGACCTTCTCTCTCCTCAGGTAGCTCCATGTGAACTCCTAATAGCAGGAGGTTTGTCCCTCCCTGTGTTTCAACAGCTGGTATGGACCCGCCTGGCTGGAGATCCTCCCTGTCAGTGAAAAGAGATTCCCACATAGTTGCACCACTATGATCCAGATGTACAGAGAGGTAGCGGACCAGTAGACCAGTGACCATGCCAGCTGTTTCTACAGTGTGCAGATCGCATTTTTCCAGATAGAGTTTGTAAAATCTCTACCTTTGTTCTGGTCCATAGTGAAAATTAAAAGCTTTGAGATTATTCACAGAGCATTTTTCTCCAGTTCCCCACAAAGCAGCAGGGAAGTCAACAGCTTTAGAAATGTGTTTCAAATCTCTTCATTTGTACTCTTTGGAAAATGGAGCTACCATGAGTCTGGAGCCTGAATACCTGGGGTCTATTCCCTGATCAATGACCTTCTACGACTAAGATTCAAGCTCCTATTTTAATCCTAAAAACCCATCTTTGCCATCAGTGCAATAATATGGGAAGATGAAAATACCCCCCAGTTCTGGTTTTAAATACTCAAGGTTATAATTCCCCTTCACATGACCTCTGAACCAAACCTACATAGCCTTGGGTTCACACCTCGCTTCATGATGGAAAGTTTTAACAAATTGTGATGAAACCTCAATAGCTGAAAGCAAGACAAAGGCATCTTTTAATCGTCAAATTAGGTGGAGGGAAGAGCTGGGACTGCTTTCAGTCTGGAAAGAAGGGGAAATCATTAAAGGAAATCATCCCCTTTTCTTTCTCCAAGTAATTAGAAGAACCATCTGTATGTTCATGCCACTACAGTTAAGGGTGCAGATTAGCATTTCAGAGAGATTTGAGTTCAACCAGTAATACTTTGATGTGTTAACATGAATGATGCTAAAATTTCTAAGGCTCTCAATGTTATACAAGTTAAAAAGGGTACACATGTCACTTTCCAGTCACTCTTTTTAAATGACTATTCAGCAGAGCCAAATTTACATTCACAGATTTTTCCTTTTATCTCCAAAAGCATACTAAAAAAAATAAAATATGTTCCCATTAAAATAAATATAGTATTTACATAATGCCCAGCTATAGCCCTGTGGATCTGTACTGCCAGACTGTGCAGCATACGCTGCCATAACAAAATCAAAATTGTACAAAAGGCTTATTTAAAAAATCCAAATATAAACAAGCTAAGTAAACCTTTTAGTTATGACTGTTTTTACCCAACAGGAAAAATAATCCCTCAAATATCTCGTCTGTGATTTACAAAGGTATAGCAAAAATTCAGGCTCAAAGTCATAAATAAGTAAAACACACTGAAAAGAGAAAATGAAAACAGAAAAGTTCTACAGGCTTAATTTCACATATATAAAACAGAATGGTCTCTAGTGTGGGACCGCCTCTGGTTTATCTGGAAACAAATCTTTCCCACTATTGTTCTCTGAGCACTACAGAAATCTGCATTTGACCTGAGGCAGAATGGAAATTATAAGATAATATAATAGACCCTACAGACCTCATAAATAAAAGACTACGGGATGTCTAAATCATTCAATACAGAGCTCTCCATCACTGAAAATAACTCATATGGATAAGTGAAGCTGAATTCAGTTTTCCCAAGATCCTTTGTGACTGTCCAACTCTCTTAATATACTTATTCAAGTCATTAGACAAAGTTCTGCCCGTTTATTTACCAATAAATGGTAAACTCCAGCTCCAGCAAGGCTAGAATTGCCCTCCATGAACCCAAGTCTGTCCTCATCATCCATCATTATAACTAATCAATTAACTTGAAATAAAAATGCATTTATAAGGAAAGAGAGTTTTGAGCGATGACCATAGCTTTAAATTTCTCAGCCACATAGCGAGAAGAGCATCTTTTCCCTTGAAATAAAATGAAATTGCCAAGGAAAATCACAGTACTCTAGAGCTGGGTGTTGCAAACTACTAACAGCTCTCACCATTTCTTACAGACCCCTTGGCTCAGGGAAACCAAAACCAGCAGACTCGGGTGTTACTCTTTCTGGACCAGTTTCCAGGACACATTAATGACAACTAGGTGTATTGTTTTGCTCATGGAGTTGGAAAAACAAAACAAAATATATAAAGAGTGAAGGTACACAAATGGAGGCCAAAAATAAATTTAATCTGGTTTATATACACAAGAATTTAGCTTTTTTTCCCTACGCTTGGACATGGTTCATGGAGAACTTGAGTTCCTCAAATTTTGAATTTTAATCTTCAGAACACACTCTGAAGAGGAAAATGCTGCCACTCGGTCTGCAAATGAGGAACTAAAATATGAAGCAACTAAGCAACTTTCTCAACAGGAGAAAGAAATAATAAGAGAGACAGGTCTTAAACCCCCATTAGTAATGCCTGCAATACTTTTGCTCCATAAATGAAAGCAGAACATGGAGGATGCTTGTCCAAATGGAGTGGGTCAAAATCTGAAGAACAGCAGGGGAGGAAAGAAGCAATTTATTTTGCTGCATTAATTTTGCAAAAGAGCTAATGTCATGAGGTCATCTCACCACCGTGTCCAGGAGTTTTGTCCTTGACTTCTACAGGCCAATGATTTTACCAAGACAATATTAAAATGTACCCTATTGATTAATTCAATTTAAATTAAATGGCACCATGTGGCATACTGATCTGATTGAATTTGAACACACACATCCAAAATGAAACGGTGAGCTCTAATGCCCTCTCAGCATTCATGTTTCATAATGAGAGGGTTTCCTGCTAAAATAGATTCTCAATTAATACCGTATGATTATCTGTGGCAGAAGTAGGTGTTCACAAGGAGTAAATTTAGCCTAGTGAGATTTATCCCCTTGGGCTTCCAGTGGGACAAGAGACTGAGAGACGGTAGTTAAAAAGCAGCTAAACTCATCTACTGAATGGTCCGGTACCCAAATACACTAGTCCCTTATAAAAGGGCACCCAGGAGTCTAGCTCTGGTTTCACACTTTAGAAAGCCCCTATGTGTGAAAAGATGAGATTTTTCTGCTACTTCTGGGTTTTTTTGCTACTTCATTAAATTTAATTGGTTTAAGAGCTGTTAATACGTGTCAGGATTACATTCTCTGATTAACACCTGTTACTCCTTGCTCTCATTACTCAGTCAGTCTTTAACTTACATATTACTATATAGTATATAACTTCTTCATCAAAAGGGCCTAGAAGGACAGATCTGAATACGCAGAACAAAATAACTTAGTATAGCTACAGTGCTTGCCCACACAAAATACCCCATTACCAAGGGAGCAGTTTCCCTTTTGTCCCATTTCTCTCTAAAGTTAATGCTGCTTGACTACAATGAATCACAGTAGATGGTGTTCTCCATTATCAGGGCAGCAAAAGTAGTCTATAATTCATAATAAAGCCATTTTTAAGCCACTTGAAATGCTTTTTGCACTTAGAGTTACTCTATTTTCTGCCACGTACAGCAGGAGTTGCTTCCATCCAGTCTAGCTGGTTGGTTGCTATACACAGACGTATTTCACATGACTGAAATTACACAGTGCTTGAAGACTACCAAATGCTGCAGAAGCAGTGAGGAAGAAACAAAATAGCAAAGAGTTCACAGAAGCTGTGATGGGCTGAAAAACATACTTCATGTCGATGAGGCTTAGAGGAGACAATCACAAGCATTTGCTCACCTGTTAAAGGTGAAAGAGAAACAAAGCTTTGAGAGCCTGAAATGCGAAGACTGGAATATCTACACATCCTTGTCACAGGGAAAGACACATCTACACTGTTGGAGCAATTTGTATGCATCAGGTTATCAAAGAAAAGACACCATGTCCATAAACTAAAGAAAGAGATCCAGAAGGCTCAATGGAGGCGTGCATTTGGCGATAAAGGGAGTGCAAAAGAAGCCACAGAGATTCCCCTACAGCATAGCTGAAAATGGCATAAGTCAGCTACCTGGTTTTGTGGCTCCCAGGGTTTAAATATGTGTTAATTATCCAACTGAAGAGTTTAAAATTACTAAACTGGAGACACAAGACATTAACTCCAGACAAAGAAGGAATTATCCTGCTGTAAGACTCAAAAGGAGAGACTCATGCTGCTTGTAGGGTACTATTGACACCAGGCAGGGACGATGTGGTCTGCATTGTCCCCGCACACGATGCGGCATTTGGAAGTCAACAGACTTTATTTCACTGACCGACACATAAACAACTCTGGGTCCTCATTATCCCAGACATGTAATAAGTTATGTTATGAAAAGCATACGTAATGTAAGATATATATCTTATGTTTCCCATACCACAGTAGCTGTCCCACACTCATGTCCATTATGACCTGCTCACCAGATTTCTCTCAGCTCCCCAATTATAACCACCAACTGGTGAGGACTCACTGGCACTGGGAATATCTAGTACTATAGTTAGCTGGTGCTAGGGATAAAAAGAAGCTGAAGAACTTACTCCATTGCACAACTCATTTGTTAACCAGATGTTTCTCAGATTTTCTAATCCAAAAATAATGTAGTCTTTCACAGGACCCCCCTCCCACACACACACATGTACTGTGCTATCACAGCTGTTAAATTTTACAAGTCAATAAGAGTTTAGTGTTGAAAGCTTGGTCTTTCTGCCTAACATTATGATGTTTAATGATTTTGTACAGATGTTATCTGCGTACACACAGTTATCTACAGAACATCTAGATATTTTGAAAAAAAAAAAAAATGCAAGTAACTCCAAAAATAAGGTACAGGGATAATTTTGGGTGGCAATGAGGCACAGTGATCTGTGAAAAAAGCTGTTTGAGAAGGAACGTGAAGAACCATGAAATTAATGGAATATAAGTTATATATGTATTATATAATTATTATATATATGTTATGTATAAAGCATGAATCATACATGCTTCTGATACTTTCCCTAGGAATATGATCCAGGAATTGAACGGTTTTAGTACGGAAGGAGAAAGAAACATTCCCACAGTAGGAGCTGAAAGGGGCAAATCATGACTATCGAATGAGGTGTGGAGAAGTAACTACAAGTCAACACTGACCAAATCTTCCTGTTTTTTGCCCTTCTATAGTATTTGTGACTTTTTGAGTCACAAGCTAAATGAATTTAAATTGCATAACAGAAGAATAGCAGCACTAGGTTATCTAACTTATCTAGTCCAGTAGCCTATCTCTAGTAATATCTCTTGGGAGAAGGAAAGGGGGAGCAAAAATAGTATATAGTGATGATTTCCCTGTGATGGCCTTCCAGCAATCAACATTTTAAGTTCTTTTAAGTCAGTGGTTTAATCCAGAGAGGCTTGTTCCATGGGTTTTTCTTCCACAAATTTTTCTAATTGTTTTCTGATCTCCATTCATCACATATCCAAAACAATCTCAGCCAAAGAAGTGCCACATTTTAATTACATCGCTTTGGGTTTTAAGCCTACTGCCTGATTGATAACTTTATGGTTTGCTTCGTAGTTTCTGCTTCCTCAAGTTTTACCACATAGTCTGCTTGCTACATTGAACCCATAAAGTTATCAATCAGGCAATCGACTTAAAAAACAAAGCTGCAGAATTAAAATGGGGCACTTTTTTTGGCAGAGATTGTACCTGAATGCCTGACTTCTTTAACCTACAGAACAAGCAAAAAAAAAAAGTCTTTAGTGCAGCTAAAAACACAGATTGAACTTTGAAACAGGAGCGTATATAGCCTACAGTACCTGCCACTTCTGCATAATTAGAAAAAAATACTGTTGGGATATTGTCACTAAAAGTGATCAACATAACGGTTATTACATGAAACAGAGATATCTTCTTGTTAAATTTTAATAAGCTTTTGTTCTCCATCCCTTCCTCAGCAATTGTTTCCTGTCTTCATTAGTTAATTAGTTCTGCCTGGAGCAGTAAGCTTGTGATACTTAAAAAAAAACCCCAGAAAGTCAGTAACTCCAGAGACCCTCAGTAGCTTTGATCATTTGTTCACTCATTTTAACCTACAAATCTTTCATTTTTTTCTCTTTGAAGATTCCTGCTACAAATTCCCACAGGAGAATCTCAAATGCTATTGCTGAGGTCCTTTCAGGTGAACTTCTTGTAAACACCTTCAATCTCATATTGCTATAGAGAGTTCTCCACAGGAGCTGGATGCCATGGAACAGACACTTTAACCAGCTACTCAGAGCTTCTCCAAATGATTAACATCTCTAATGAGATACCAAAGATGTGAATAGGCTCAGCATTTTTTGACATCTAATTTCACCCCCTCAACAAAAACCAGTAGAAGGCAGCCATGAAACCATGTTGAGCTGGACAGTGGTCTGCCAATGCTAGCACTGCAATAAATTACCACAAGCCTCATCCAAAATCGACAACGGTGTTTACTTCTCCATATAACGATCGCGTCTCATTTGTCCTGCAGTAACTTAATTCATGATTTAATAATTAAAATGAGTAATAGATGCAAGATATTCTTAACAAGATCAGCAGCTTAATCTCAGATGAAAAGAAACCGAATATTTTTGAAAACTGTGCATATGATCTGGAAACAATATTGATTTAGTTTGCATAGTTAGTGCTAACAGCTATAAACACTAGTAGAAGAAAACAAAAAAATATGTTTTAAAAAAAAAAATTCTTCCTTCTCCAAGTAACAAACCGCATCCTTGACCTTTTTGTTCAAGTGAGATTCACAGATTTCCCAGCAGAGCCACTGATTTCAGATTAGGCAATTTGTTGGAATTTAAACTCATTTGTGAGTTGAAACTATTCATAACAGCCCTTGGATTATTTTATTTACTGGATGACTGGAAAGTTGATATTGCAACAATGAATTTACCAATTCAAACTGCTTCCAGAATGATAATCACACTGTAAAAGCCTGAATATAACTGTTTCAAAGTATTAGTGAAATTCACAAATCAAGACAAAGGGATATTCCTCAACTTCTCTGTTAGGGAGAATTTATTTGTGATATTAGCCTATTAAAATATCAGATTGTGAGCAGCGTTAGGAATTAGGAATTCCTGAGTTGTCCTTAGTCTACCTTTGCCTGAACCCCAAGAGTTTAAGTGGTATTTCAGACACAGAGTGCTTCAAGCACTTACTGCAACAATTAATCACAGAACATTCTATTTTGAAGTAGTACAAGAACAAGGATTTATTAGTATTTTATTCTGAAGATGTATAGGAGTGACTATTTTGCCTGTGAAGGTGGGTTTTCAGCTCTTCTAATAAACCTACCAAAAGAGTAGGCATCCTTTCAAAATGTTCACCTTGACAAAGGTTACATAATCTGATCTCAGACCTGACAGTGGTGAGGAATTTAGCTGATTAAGCACTTCAGGGCTGGATTTTTTAAAAAACCAGCTTCCTGTTCAGTGTCCCCTTGTCATCTCATGGCAAGGAGAGCCCAGGAGCACTGGTGGCTGCATGACAAAACGTATGACTTCCTTCCTTCAAAGCCTCCCAGTTCTGGGCATGTGCTCAACTCTGCAGAAGCTGAAGAAACTTTTCTTTTTGCCGTTATGGTCATGCCCAGGTCCAAGTTTCCACATGCCTGTGCTGAGCTAACCAGCCAACAAGTTGTAATGTCAAGGCTGCCATTAGAGTTCAGAGGTTAATTTGCTTTGGAGTGCAGAACTCCTTTAAATAGCAGCACCAGCTGATGTAGCGCTCCCTGCCTCCTACTGCTGACTTGCTTCTGACCCCCAGGTCTGCCGATGAAAGTGTTTGGGCAGCTGCCTGGCGAGCTGGATTGGGGAACTGATCTAGCTTAAAAATAACACCGCAAAAAGCAAAATGATTAGCAGGCAGGGCTGGTTCACAGGCTGTTCCCAAACCACCGTATCTCTGACTCACTACAGCAGTTCCAGGGGCTGGAGGAGGCCAAACCCAGATCTTGACACAGCCCTTTGTGCCTTTCTGATAGCGGCATAAGACATGTGGGCGTTTGCAAAACAACACAAGGGCTGCCCACAGTTCTGATAAAGATCCACTGACTGAAATCCAGAAGCTTGTACTAACAGCTCACCGATTCCTGGGAAAAGCTTATTTGGCCAGATCGTTTGCCCGCGTGGTGTCACCAGGGAGAGTCATTCACATATTTTTAACCTTTTCCCTGTACATATTCTATTGCTACCCAACAGGTACAGCTAATTTCTGCTACGTCCCACATCCACACATATTTTTCAGTAAGTGGCAGACAGATCTGTATGAGTCATCCTCAGAAATTACCTTTTCCTACAAAGCTCCAGTGGATACAAAATTCCAGCCATCTCATAACAACCCACCCCGTTGACTGAGTAAGTGGCATTCCTGGTTGTTTCAGTCATACATGTGGCAATTAGTAATGAAGGAGAAAGAGCCCTTTTATGCACAATTCCCAGCTGGGAAAAGATTAGTGTGGCTCACATGGACTGTGCCACAGAGTGACTCCAGCTCTGGGCTGAACTTACTGACACCCTGCTTGTTTCCCACTCCCCACATGGGAACAGAGAAGGACAGGAGGTCTGGGTTAAAAATCAGCACAGGCTCAATGTGACCTCTGAACTTCTCAGCAGAGATTCAGTGGGGCCATGGCAATATTCACTACCTTGAAATCTGTCTCCTTCTGACTATTCACTGTATAGCTGCCCAAATATAGTCTTATAAGCTTCTCAAAGGAAGGCATAATGCAGGCAATACAGAACTACCATGTCTAAAAGTGAACAAAGTTCTGCCTGCCTATGAGACAACCGAGAAAGAGAAGATCCTTTTTTTTTTTTTGGGCGGGGGGCGGGGGACACACAATAGTTTCTGATGCTCCTTTCTCCCTCCTCTTTCAGGTAATCTGCATCCAGAAGTAAGGATGCAGAACTCTTAGGAAGATTTTTCAGACCCTTTTGTCAGACAATAAACCCTTCTTGTTTCTTCGAGGTATTAGCTAGACTAAGGCTGTGCAGGATGTCGTGGTTTGGGCTGGGCTGGCCACTAAAATGAACAACAGCAGGTACTATTTGTAATTGCAATGTGAATAACTAGCCGTGCAGGATTACTTTCCTCCCACTTGTATCGTGCCGTGCTCAACACCAACCGGACTCCACTCACCGTTATTCATGCAATAGTTGCCCTCACAAAGCTTGATGGGACAGATGCACAGCTTGTAGAGACTTGGTACAGAGCAGCTGTCAAGGACCACAAGGCATTGCCCTGTAGAAAAAGCCCTGTCTGGCAAGCTGGGAATCAGATTTACCAATACACTGCGCGACAATCAATAGGAATCCTTTGATGGATTGGATCTGAAGATTCAATGATTACACTAAAAGATTTCCTTTGATGCTTTCCACATTAGCTTATCACTGCTTTTTCTTTCAAATACTGGCTGCTCTGTATAACAATTACGTGTAATGGGCATAATTAGGTGCAAAAGGGATGTTCATCTTTGCAAAAAAATGACTAAGTATTTAAAGTGTCCTTGAGTAAAACTAATATAAGGAAATACGAAAATAAATAAAAAGGGTGAATTACATTGAAAATCATTTGCACTTTAAAAAAATATAATCCTATTGACTTCCATACAAATTAAATAATATGGAGAACACTGAAGTGAAAATTACCCTGTCATCTACACAAATTGTTGGAAAGCAGTTAGACAAGGTGATTGTTATGCAAATGTAGATCCAATGCAATCACAAGGGCTGGGAGTATTTTCTAAGGAAGCATGTTCACTCTTTCTATCACATGATATCTGCCCCCTTCCAACAGCCTTTGAGTCAGGCTTTTCTAACCAGCCCCATATACTTTGTCTTGAACACAAATATTTGCTACTATAAGCATTCACACACAAATGCGTTTTAGATTTTTCACAAAATATAAATTTGGCTGATGAGGGAATCAGCGCTAATGTAAAAGCCTTTTATGTACTGGCACATGGCATTTGGATTGAAAAACACAATATACACAAAACCAATGCATTGCAGAAGGCAAGCTCAAATGTAGATTACATATATTTGAAAAAGTAAAAGGTTATCACACCATCTCAGGGTAGAGGTTTATTTGGTTGTTTTATAAAGTCTGCAGAGGTCACAAGGGATAGGTTAGCACCAACGGTGCAGCAGCAGAGACACTATTAGGGAAAGAAACAACAGTTATGTATAACAGAGGGTCAGAAAAACAGATATCCCTGCACACGTGCCGGCCAGCCTTCCTACAGTCTTGGTACACTCTGTCAGGGCACGGTGTAGGGGCACAAATGGCCACAGATCCCAAAATACCACTTGCCAAATGCACAACTCCCTTGTGCAGCAGCTTTAATACTGTGTATAGATAAGTAGTACTTGGAGAAAGCTGGCCCTACAGTGAAGAAAGAGGTAGTTGTCTCGCACTCACTGTTAAGTTAGGCTGTATGCATGCATAGTTAGCATAGCAGCTAGAGAATGCTGTGGTGGCTTCTAGCTGCTAGAGTTCAAACATGAGCCTTGGGTATAAAAGCAGAGGAATATCATCCCCAGGGAGAGGAAAGTCTGATGGCAAATCATAGAATCACAGAATGGTTTGGGTTGAAAGGAACCTTAAAGATCATCTCGTTCCACCCCCCTGCCCTGGGCAGGGACACCTCCCACCAGACCAGGTTGCTCGAAGCCCCGTCCAGCCTGGTCTTGAACCCCTCCAGGGATGGGGCAGCCACAGCTTCTCTGGGCAACCCGGGCCAGTGTCTCTCCATCCTCATAGTGAAAAATTTCTTCCTGGTATCTAATCTAAATCTACCCTATTCTAGTTTGAAGCCATTACCCCTCATCCTATCACTACACGCCCTTGTAAAAAGTCCCTCTCCGGCTTTCTTGTAGAACCCCTTCAGATACTGGAAGGGGTTATAAGGTGTCCCCAGAGCCTTCTCTTCTCCATGCTGAACAACCCCAATTCGCTCAGCCTGCCTTCATAATGGTCCAGCCTCATTAACAGCAGAGGTGATGGGGCTTGTTGATGGATCAGATGCAGTCCCTGACTACAATATTTCTCCAGACCTGTCCTCACGTTCTGCACGGCCCCACTGCTCAGACCATTTATTGAGGTGAACAGTTAGGTGCCTGGGTAGCCTATCCTCAGAGTACCCCTCTCCCTCAAATAGCCAGCAAAACCCTGGTGCCCCAGGCTGCTGGCTGTACCCACCTCACTCCTGCCATTTATAACACCGTGGCTGGGTGCTGGGCTTTTGCTTTGCTATTTGGTCTTTCTCAGTTTCTCAATACCCTCTAAAAAGTGCCAGAAAAACAAACACTCTGGGGCTGCTTTTCCTGGACTTCACTGTTCTCATGAAAGACGCGAAGGAGCTCAATATGGGTTCATCCAAGAGGAGGTTAAAAGGTGAAGCTGTTCCAATCCATACAGACACAAAAAGAACATCTGATAATGAAGGGATTATTAATCTACCAACGGCATAATGAGAGCTGGAGGCCAAAGCTGAAGCTGGATAAATTAATGCTAAAAATAAGGCACAAAACATTAGCTATGAAGATAATTGGACATTAGAGCTACTTTCAGAATGTAGATTCTTTGTTGCTTAAAATCGTTCTAAAGATTTTAAGATTTAAGGGTTGATCTCCTTTCTAGATGGTATTCTGCAGCTCACAGAGGACTTACAATCTTGGAGCAGTGACTGAGGTTGCTTGTGCTGTACACAGAATCCAATTAGCCAGAGAAAGCTCCTCTCTTTCCTGAGGACAGTATACTCCTCAGGAAGTAAGAGAAGTATATACTTCCCTATGCATTGAGTTAAACCCTGCACCTGTGTCTGATGTACATGCTTTCTTCCTTGCCTGGGATTTGATTGTGCCTCTTACTAAGAATTTTTACTTCTATTTAAAGCCATCGGCAAAGATGTTCATGAACCGTGTGCTACACCCCCGGGTGACAAGCACAATTTCAGATCGAACCTAGAATAAATGGCTTTGTGATGATGAAGGCTCAGGAGTGAAATTAAATTACAAGGACAGCAGCCGAGCATTTCCTAAACAACAGACTGGTACTGGAACAAGTATTGACACATTTAAAAGCCAGGCAGAAGCAATTTAAGAATACTGTGTGTGTGCATTGTACTTGCTAAAAGCATGCTTCACTCCTCATGCTATTTTAATCAGGCAGCAATGCATAGAATTAAGACACACTTCTCTCATCAGACTGTCTCTTTGCTGTGTGCCTCTTCTGTAACTCTACTCAGCATAGAGATTGTCACACAGCAGAGGGACTGTGCAGTTTGTATTTTAAGGTGAGGGAAGGCAAGAATTCTAGCTCCTTATGAGCTAAGCAAGGGACTTGCACCCACATCCATAGATAACCATAGAAAAGTTCCCGCTGGTGACTGTAGGCTGTGTATCTGGCCCATGTTTGTGTAGAATTTTTCTGCTAACAATGCAACATACCTGAAATAACTATGAAATCTCTGCAGGTTGGGTTTAGAGATTGGTTTTGTTTCAGGGTTTCTTTTTTGGCAATGGTTGTTAAAAAAAGCATGGTTTTTTCCTATCTCTTGGATTAATTTATTGAATGATGTCACAGAGGAGAGTTGGAATTGTATGAAGTCCTTAAATGGATCCATGGCTAGACAAAAGCTCTTTAAGTAATATGTGCATTTTTTTAAATTATTATTACAAAAGTGGACTCTCATAATACCAGTCTATCACATACCTTTGCAAATCCCAGCATGTGAATATTTCCAAAGGGGTCCATTGCATACAGGAATACCTATTTCCAATGCGTTCCTTTGGTAGGTGGAAGGAACAACTCCGGAGCGCTAAAACCCTTTGAGACCGCGAAGCTGGTTCTCTCAACCTCCTGCTCAAATCCACCCCCTCTTATCCTGCAGGCACAGCTCTGCACATTTCTGCTTTGCCAATTAGCAGCTGCCTCTTCGCAGTTCATGTTAAGGGAGTTGCAGCTTAATATACTGCCAGGCAGGATGAGCGTTCCTGCTCACTGGATAAATAATGGATTTTGCAGTTTGAGGGAAGAATTAAAAAATTATTCTAAAAAACTTGGCTTAGGATAAATATATATTTTTTTTTTTTTTTAAAGAGGGATGTGACTGGAGTAAAACAAAAAGGACGCACAAAAATTTCATTCCGGGCAATGCTTTTCCCATTTGGGGTTACTTCGCCTTTTCTTCCATCACCAAAATATACCGTATCAGTATGAAGAGTCAAAGTTTCTTTTTGAGGAAAAAAAACCAATGACATGAAAATTAAATATTCGGGTAATTCTGGAGTGAAGCTTTTCTCAACATACTGAGGCGAGACATGTTTTTACACTCCTTGCCTTCCTTTTTTTCCCCTCCAGCAGAATCTATTTCCTAAGTTCAATTCAAATTCACAAGTAATTCTCTCCTCCCCATGCTCTCAAGAAACCCTCCAGTCTTGTGGTGAATTTGCTACTCAAAAATCACCCGCCCTACAGACCTTTGCCAAAGGCACTCAAGCACCCAGCGACTCCTGAGGAGTCCATCTCCACTGCACCTCCTTCCCTTCCCTGGTACCATCTCATACCTTCCCCCCTGCTCCTCTTCCCCACACTAGCAGCTATTAACAACACAATATGTCTAACTTCCCTGAGTTTCAGGTGGTTTTTGTTCACAGCATCACAGAAGCGCTGGTGGAAAGGACCTCTGAAGGTCACCTCATCAAACCTCCCTCTGGAGCAAGCCTACTGCCCACAGTGCACACATTCAGCCATGACTTCATTCAAACAAAGGCTTGAAAACCTCCAAGGATTTCACAACCTCTCTGAAGTACCTGTCCCAGCGCTGCATCCGCCTTATGAAAATTTTTTTTCTAACATCTAGCCTGCACCTTCCCAGCAGCAATTTGTAGCTGTGATCATACTGAGTTAAATCCACAGTGGATTTAACTATCTGAGTCTCATCTAACTGCAACTTTCAACATTCTGACATGGAAAGTCTTAAAATGCGTAGGAGTTAGTATTGTTCAAAGCTGAAATAGCGTCAACAGAAGGATTAGGATCTCTTCATCAATGAGGTAATCTAATCTAGTTTATAGCCTGAGTACTCTCCAGATGGGGTTTGAACCCCTCTCAAGCAGGGGTTTCCAGCAATTTTTTGTTAGATGGTCTAATGGAACATAGGATAAACGTGGAGCTTCCTTTTTTTTTAACCTATTCTCTTCCTCCCTATAGTTTTTTTCAGTGTTATGAAAGAAAGGACACTTCTATCATCAGAAAAGGGTTTATGGGTGAAAGTGGCTCCTGCAGACAGAACTTTAGTTGGACATCCTTGCTTACATCAACTTTGGGGGTAACAAACCACTTGCCCTGATAACTGCACCTGCCCACCCTGTGCCTGGCAAGCTCTGCTCTTAAAATGATGGCCATCATTTGCAAGGTGTTCTCTGTGTCCGTCCATATAGATAGAATTACGGTACACAAGGAGCAAATCATGCTTACAAAGGAGTTGAGATGCTGCATTTAGTGCTCTGAGTTTGCGTTCCTCTATTAACTTAAATTTCCCTAGTGTTGTCATGCCTACAGAGCCAAAGCATCATTCAGATAATGAGCCTGTTCCTCTAAGCAGCACCACATCCATCTTGTTTATAACCAAAGCTCTAGGCCAGTCCCTGCATGAGACAACCTGACAAAGCCTCACCAATGGCAGCAGAGCTGGGGTGAGAATCACCTCTCTTGGTTGCAGCTTCTATGCCCTCAGACAGCTGCCACACACTTTGCCAGTGAGCAGATCCCTCCTGTCATGAACCCTCAGCTCAAACAGGTCGCTACACGTCTTCGAAGGGAACGAGCAAATGACATGAGTAATGCCAAGCAAGAACAAGAAATGCCATATAACAACCTGCATAAACATCGGTCTTTTCATTCAACACGCACAGTAAATCCTGAAATTAAATAGATTCACACTGTCAAGCTGCGGCTGCTATTCTCAGAAGCACAGGGGCAATGCTGCCCGGACCTCTAGGCTACCTTGGGACTTACCGTGTTCAATGCAGAGTGGCACACACAAGTAACAAAGCACAGCTGTCCTCTGATCTTTGACTGAGAGTTTTCTTTAATGAAAGAGAGGAAGTCAAATTCACATCCAAGTCCAGCTGACATGACAAGGAATTGAGAGATCTTAGCCAAGGGTTTAGACGGCTAGAGAAGTAAAAAGAGCTTGTTGATATCGTTCAGCAAAAGTTTTGTCGAAAACCTGGGCTCTCACTTAAACAGCAATTATAGAACGTAGTGTCTCTACTCCATAAAAACTTTTATTCTGACCAAAAGATGAAAGTCACACCAGTCTGAAATATTCTACCAGGATACACCATCATGCTATTCCCTATTAATTTAAATTTAGGAAAGAAGATTTGAAGGGAAATCCCAAGGCACTGCCTCCAGCTGACAGAGCCACCCTGTATTACATAATCCCTTTAATAAATAGATCGAGCTAAACTTTAAAAGCATCTATGTTTTCTGTCCATGTACCTCTTCCTGAAGGCCTGGCCAAATCCAGCTGCTGCCACAGAAGCCTCTTCAACTTGCAATTAAATCAAATCTGGTGATAGCTTAGTGATAACATGGTCCTGTCTTCCAGGAGAGGGAAAGGCTCAGCAATGGGACCTGAAATAATGGGTAAACTTTGGTAGGTTACTGGCATCCTGGCCTTATATTAGTCAAAAAAAGGGAAGCCACAGTAGCTTTAGGTGAACACCACTGTGGATAAGAGGTAACCGCTTTCCTGGTTGTCCTCCTGATCCTTTTCTACTCCTCAAACTTGTTAATTTTCTGTTCTGATAGCTGACCACAGGGTTACATAGAAACTCAGCCCAAATCAGGGTTGTCTCTTGCAGAATCCCATTCACAATGGTAAATAGTTTATGGTCTAAAGGATGATTCCATTGATTTTATAACAAAGTACTGAATTTGGGAAGAGAGTTATTTTGTCAATATTTGGCTACAATGACAATATTTCAAAGGAAAAGTTGTGAAAATCCTTCGTTGTTTCAACCGCAATTCAGTTCCATAAATCATTTGCAAAGAGGCACCTGGGTCCATCCCATCACCTGGGTTTCCAATCTGTGTGACAATTACAAAATAAATCCCCCAGGCAATTTAAAAGCTGGCTAGAATACTCTGGTGTTTTCCAAGTTTATGACAGAAAGCAGTGTAATGGAGAAGCTGTTCATCAGCAAAATGCTAACAGCTGGACACATTTTGCTTTTGAATGTATATCAGCCCTACTGGCCTTTGTCAGACTGCAAAGAGTAAGCGAAGGCTCTTTTTAAATGTGCTTGTTTCCACTGGCAACCAATGGAACAAAAGGACAATCGGATTTAATCAATTGATTTCAATGTGCCGTTTCCAAATAGGTTTCCTTTAAATGATTCAAGAGACAAAAAGAGGGAGATAAAAGTCAAGCAATAAAATGTAATGATTCTCATTAAATGCTATGAATTGACTGTTTCATAGTTTAATTTTGGCAAGACTGTGAGTTTTTCACATTTTCATCAGATGAGGTCTTATTTCCAAGCAAATCTAGACTCCAATTCTTTTCTTTGGATGCTGATTTCAGATTGGGTCCATTTTAACTTAATTTTCCCCATAATTGCAAATAGCCAAAATAACTTTTTTCTGTCTAAAATGCCATCTGCGTTTCTCTTTAATAAATCTTGGTATGTGAATCATCTATATTTTTATGCTATTGCCAAAAGGACATAAAAACCTTATACCCAGATTGGAAATGCTATGAGGCTAGATGACATTTGCAAAGAATGCCTTGTCAGAATAGTTTTCCACCTAACCTTTAATAAGTTTATTTTCCATGTATTTATTTCTGTCAATAGAAGACCGTTATGTCCTAAAATAAAATATTTATGGACCTTCTATGTCTTTGTTGCCTAGATCTCCTGGTTCAAAGAACCATTCAGAAGCTTTTAAACTGTTGGCCATGTCATTTCAGTCAAGTGGTACTTTTGGTGGTCTCTCTGCCCTTTTTCTGGTGTATTAACGCACATTGGGAAAGTTTTTCCTTGAAATCTGAATAGTTTGATCAAATGCATTTAGGAAAGTATTTATTAATATACATTATTTATCCTATTATTGCATATTGCTAATAATACGGTGATTGCAAGTGGCTTGAAGCAGCACCACAGAACACATGCAGCTCACAGACCTTACATTCCTCATGATTCAATTTTTTAATAGAGCTAAATCTTCGTGTATCCTCTTCAGGCTCTTCAGCTTCCAGTTCAGCATGTCTGGGGCAGCTCCTGACTCATACAGCCAGCATATAGCCAAGCCTTTTATTCGCTCCTCCACGCTGCTTTCCTCTTTACATTTCCCCATCCAGTATCAGCCCTATATTCTTTGTGAATTTTGGCTATTCGTTACCAAACAGTCACATGTGTAGCGGTGTTTCTCTTCGCAGGAGTTGTAATGCTGTTCTGAAGCCATAACTTCACAGGAGAGCCTTGGCAAACCTGCTCTTCCAAAAGCCTCTCTCTTCTTTTGGGAGTGGTATTTCTCCTGGAGTTATTTTTGCCCATTCCTGGTCAGTGCCCAGTAAGTTGGTTACCAGGAACATGGGCAGAAAGGGAGATTATTGCACTTACCTCCTGCATTTGTTTTACTTGCTTCCCTCCGATTTCTCCTGTTCTTTTCTTAACCCTTATTTTTTCTGTCTTCTTCCATGATTCCTTTCAAGCTGGTTCACAGATGCACATTTCATGTATAGTCTAACAGTATATTCTTTTATATCTCTCAGGGGAAAGAACAAAAAGCAAACAAAAGTAGAAAACACCTGCTCTTTGATGAGAAAAAAGCTTGTATGATGTTTTCCAAGCCGTGACCTTGTGATAAGATTTCACTAGCTGGGAATTTGACATGATAGCCTGAAGTGAGAATAGGATGCACGCTGCCAACCCACACTATTCTCAGAGCCTGTAAACCAGTTCCAGTTCTTCTTTGAAACAGATCTGTTGTTTCAAGCATTCGTAAATATTCATAGCCTTTTCTCAGGAGTGGCACAATTTTTCACATTAAATGAGGAGGTTGAAAAGTTGGAAAACAAGTTGAGGAAGGTATAAGATAATAGGGACAAGGACAGAGAGAATAAAGATTGCACCGCATTAAGGACAAATGTAAAGACATCCTTTGTGATTTATTCAGTACACAGTGAACCACTCCAGATTTCTGAATTCTCTGGGCAGGCAACAAACCTATTCTGGACTGAAAGTGAGAGCTGATCCTGGTACACACGAAAATTAGGTCAGGAACGCATTAATTATATTGCAAAGCACTGGTAAAAACATCCCTTAAAACATTCATTGCTAGTAAGAGAGCAAGAACAGGAGATCAAAGTTCAAACAGGATTTTAATTAGATGCCTTGTTTACTGTGCTCTGTCAGACACAGGATAACAAGAAACTTTTTTTGTCACATTGCAGAATGGCTGCAGCCATGCCTGGGGACTCAAAAAGAGCAAAAAAAATATACCTATCAGTGTGACTTCAAACTATTTGTAAAGACCTTGAGTTAAACCAGGAGATAAGTAAAGCTAAAGGATTTACCGAGAATCAATCACAACAAACCAAAGTAATGTCCTTTGCAGACTGTATAACAAGCTTTAAAGGTAGGGAGGAACAATAAATACCACATATGCTGTAAGACTTTTGGCTTTCGTTTGAACAAAATAAGAAACACAATCTCTAGATGAAAAATACCTCTTGGGCACAACCTACAATATTCACTGTCAAACATACCTTTCCTACGCAGTAGAATTTGGAGTAAAAGGACCTTGCCCCATTCGGTACATCTAGAACGGACTTGGATGATAGATTAGAAAGGATGCCGATAAAAATGCATTCAAGAGACAGCTGGAACTGGCTTCAGGCAAGTTTGAGGAGCAGGTTAGAATACAAAAGGATCTTGTTAAACTGGAAAAATGGTCTGAGAAAAATAGTGTGCAATTGAAAAAAGGTAGTAAGAAGTGCTATGTTTGGGCAGGAATAGTCATCTGCATGGACATGGACATAGAACTGCATAGGTCATGGAGACAGACACCCCCAACATCCACATAGAGGGAAAAAAACCCACTCAGTGAATAGACAGCCTCCAGGTAACTCATTCCTTCTTCACATGGATCCCACTGCCTCCTGGAGTGCTTCGTCTCAATGTCAAGCCACGGTATTTTGACTGAGAGAGTCTCTAAAGGAGATCCTCCTTGGAAATGTTGGCCTTGGCTCCAATGACCCTACGCTGTAGAAAGCACCTGGAAGCGCATGTGAAAGCTTTTGTTTGCCAGTGCTATTGTTTGCTGTACATTTGGAGGCTGAAAGCATGCGTTCATTATCATTCATTATCATGGATCAGACTTAGTAAATTTTTTCATTCCTTAGCCATCCCTTCTCTTCCACAGCCTCCACCCCTCGCACCTCCTCCTCAACAATTTGGCTTGTAATCTAAGAATTTTTCACACCTTTACTTCCTTACCAAATGAAAATATATCCCATTTTAGAGGGTTTTTGAGTACTGTGTGTGGAGTTAAGGATTTTGTGTAGATTATCTAATATATTCCAAGCACTGAGGAAAGCAAGGTTGGAGGTATCATATGACTTGGTTCCACCCATGTGCTCTAACTGTGGGTGGGAGACGAGGTACCTAGTCATCTCCACACTCCACGACATTGTCCAGATCCCAGCCATGCTCCAGGAGGAGCCGATGGTGGGGAGCGCTGCCACCCGCTAACACTGAGTTGGTGCTTACCCCCAGGGTCCACCCTCCCCCGCGGTAGAGAAGCAGGCGATGTGCAGCTGTGGGACAGCTTTGCTGATCACCAAAGGTCTTAGGTAGTTCCTGAAAGGAAATCACCAGTCCGAGGACACTGGAGAGTGGAAACATTAACTGATAGTTAATATTATAGTTAATGATAGAAAATAGATAGAAATGAAAACTTTACTGTGGAAAGTCAATACCTAAATGTACAGGCTAGAGCTAAAGGATATTTCAGGGCAGGGAAGAAAACCAGCTACAGCGAGGGCATCAGAGAGCTGTCCCTGTGGAAACTGCATGAAGCAGAGGTTGACTTTGAGGAAATCCCTGTGGGATGAACGCGGTCCACCAAAGCACTACCATCCACAGCCTTAGCAGGAATATGTGCTTAGTTTTGTACCTACCCGAGAGGAGAAGTATGGATCAAATACAGTATTTCAAAACCTTCAAATCATAGGATTCTGTATGCAAAAAGAGCAAATGTTTCTTTCCAGCTAGGGAAAGAAATAACTTTTGAAAGTTATAATCTATGGTGAATTATATCTAAAAAAAAGTTTCCTGTCTTCTCTTACATCTGCTGTCCCGTCCCTGTCTCCCCCCCCATTCACTGCATCCACTTTGTTTTATTGTACTGTACTTTTTTTTCTGTACGAAATGTAGTAGTGTGAGACTTGATCCCATCTGCGAGGTTACTTCGGGGCTTGCGGTTTCGCTAAGTAATTCTTGTTGAGTTCACACAGCACTTAGCCTTCTCTAGCATGTTAGGAAGCTGACCTGATGCAGAGGTAACCTGATGCAGAAACACAAACACGTAACTTACTTCAGAGGAGTTCGGGACGCTGCCAGTGCCTTTCTCCGTGTTGGGCACAGCCAGACTCTGATCCCAGGCACAGGTCACCTGTCATTTGGAGACAAAACGCTTTTTTGATTTGTTTCGGACAGTAGCTCATGCCCAAGAATATCTCTTGAGATCACTGCAGTTTGCCACAGAGCAAACAAGCCCAAAGGTGAAAGTGTAAGTGTTAGAGCTGGGTCTCAAGAGACAGGACTGAGATGTGCAAGTCCACAGGACTGGCAGTACGCTGCTGTAGCAATAAGGTTTCAGGCTATATCCTGCTTTCTTCTCTCATATTTATTAATATTTCACTCTGAAGAGGAAGAACTCATTTAATCACGTTTAATCATTTTATATGATTAAACAACTGATCAAAAAGAGGCAGCTAAGATTCATTCAATACTTGACTACAAATTAGATAAAAAGCATTGTTCTGAGTCTGTCCTAAAGGACAAAATTAAAAGATAAAAGTAGATGTCTAGGGAGACATAAAATCACAACAGTTTTCCTACTTTTCCTCCTTTTCAGTCTCATTAAAACAAATCACAAATGTATCCTGTATTCAGCAAACAAGCATTATGACAGTGAAGACTAAAGTAATTTCTTTAGTAAAATTCAGACAACTATAAGAATACAAATGTATGATTGAAAAAGTGCAGTAAAGAAAACTTTTGGGAGAAGATTGATTATTATATACTATATAAGCCTGAAAACATTGCTGCCTTAGTCACTAAGATGAGATTTAGCAGATCAGGAGGCCGTTCTCCAAAGTATTTTATTACTTTGTATTTTGGAGCAACTGCAAACTATAAACTGGATTTGCTGTTGTTCTCATGTGTTGCCCTTCAACTATTTCTATTGCTAAGTCCACTAGACAACAATTTGTCAAGGACTTGAAACTCTTGTGGCTTTTGCATGTTTGTTCGACTGATTATCAAACAGGCATCTTGTCAATCTACTGACAGCTTAGATTTTTGGTCTAACCATGAACGAGGCATTTTTTATGGAAATATTTGTGACTTGATGAGTCTAAATACCACTTCCAACAGGGTACCATCTACTGGTTTGGAGACAAACTGCGTGACCAGAGGAAGTTAGGGATTTTCCATCTCAAACTTAAGGAGCACTGCTACACAACTGCACTTGGTCTTCACAACACCATGCAACTCATTTCCACAGGACAGAGCACATTGAGAGAGGAATGTGCCAGTGAATATTTTTGAGTTATAATAATTTGACTCCATCTGTTTTCATTATCTTCTGATGGGGATTAAAAGCCAAATACTGTCAATTCTCAACATAATGAGAGATATTCTTCTGGTTCATGTCAATGAACTTTTAAAACGTGTCTTGCAATGGAGTATAGAAACATTTTTAAAAAAACCTGCTTTCTTACGTGAAGGGCCAAATATTGTGCAACATGATATTGAATCTCAGTTATGAATTACATGCTGCCAAATTCAGATGTATAACCTGTGGCTTTCCTGAAACGCTAGTGGTTGTTACAGATAATCTTTATGGTTCTGCATCAAAACCCATTGAAATGGATCACAATCTCTCCGTTGACTTCAAGTGGTCTTCAATCAGATTCTCAATTTTGGGGACATTATTGGGGGAAAAAAAAAAAAAGAAAGAAAAAAGAAATAGGACCAAGGTTGTAGTCTGATTCACAGAAGAACAGAAGTGAGATCTTTGGACTACAGCATTTGTTAAAGTATCAGTATCCAAGACCTAATTTTGCACAAACTAAAAAAGTAAAGGAGAAGAAAAACATGTCCATTAGAATTTAATTTCTGATTAGTGAGTATTAGAAGCACAGAAATAATTTTAGAATTCCAGAGATTATACAGAATATTCAATTGTCCTTAGGGAGAAAAATTCTTTTCCTGCCAATAGGCCTAAGTAGAAAATACTTTTAAAAACAGCTGAAGACTGGCCAAATACATAACTGCTAAGGCTACAGTACATGCAGAGAGCGGCAGAGCTCCACACATTCATACTTCCGTGATCATGTATCAATGAATAGACCATATGTTGAAGCGTTTGAAAAACTGAGAAATATAGCCTGCATTAATCAACAGGATGTTTTCCCTATTATGCATGGTATCCATAGGATATTATCCACGGGTATCCAAAAGATAACCATCCTTTCTCAGACTTAAATTATTCATAGAGCACGTGTTTATTACGGTGATCCCTTTCATGCATCTGTAACCTCTATGAGACTGAAGTCCAATAAAAAAATAATTCTTCCATCTATGTTTCTCACGCAGCTTAATCATAGAATGGTTTGGGTTGGAAAGGACCTTTAAAGGCCATCTAGCCCAACGCCCTTGCAATGAGCAGGGACATCTTTAACTAGATCAGGTTGCTGATCCATTTGACCCATCCCATCTGACCCATCTGTCCCATCCAACCTGACCTTCAGTGTTTCCAGGGATGGGGCATCGACCACCTCTCTGGGCAACCTGGGCCAGTGTTCAACCATCCTCATCATAAAAAATGTCTTCCATATATCTACTTTGAATCTACCCTCTTTTAGTTTAAAATCATTACTCCTTGTCCTATGGTTATAGGCTCTACTAAAAAGCCTGTCCCCATCTTTTTTATAAGCCCCCTTTAATGAATATCGTAATGAATATCTTGCAAATTTTCTAACTGAGATTTACATAGCACTTGACAAACGTATTTCTTCCACAGAAACTTCTGCATGTAGATTCAACAGAACTCTCTGTAAAGCTGTATTAATCTGAGCCAAACATGAACTGCTACATGACCTTTTAGTAAATGCCTTCCGCAAGCTGCAAATGCTGAAAAGCTGTGTTGGGCCAGGACCTAAAGGCAAAGGAGTTAATTCAGGGCTCAGATTAGTTTCATTTGACATGCTCCTAGATTTAGACATAAATAATTAATCCAATCTTATCCATACAGCACCTTTTTTCAATGGTCATTAGACTTTACTTCGAAATACCAGTTTGTCATTGAAAAGTATTTTGACTGGATACTCTCTCTTCTGCCATCTTCACTGGCACTGGCCAGAAGAATTGCACCGGTCAAAAATAAAAATATTCTTGACTGATATTCTGATGCCTTTGCATCAGAAAATGTAAACCAGTCAGCAAATGGTGTCAGGCACGTAAATGTCACTAACAATAAACACACCTTTTCCAAATCACGTGGGCCCATAGCAAAAACAATATTCATGCAATTCTCCTAAAAGGAATGGGTTTTTAACCATAAATCACGGCTTGATCTGCATGAGTATGTCAGGGCATATGACAGGAGCAGCCCCTGAGCCTCGTTGGTTCTGACTACCCAAGACACTGTGCATCTGGGGGTGCTGCAAGCAAGCGGTGTGTACTGCCTTTGCTCCTCCGAGAAAGCAACCCCAAATGGCCAAGATCTGGACCCCTTTCTCTCCTGTCCTCCCAAACTCTGAATAAGCCAGCGTGGGGATGCAGAGCGTGTGGCCCCAGCTGGCCCTGGGGAAGGAAGCTGATGCAGAACAGGCCCTTTTCCCACTTGCTGTATCAGTAGCCAAAAGACCTTTCTGCCTCCAACTGCACTTTTATATTATTATTACTTTTGTTTTACTAGGCCATGTGGGTGAGCCAGGACAGCCCTGGTAGGGTGATGTTACTGCCCACTGAATTAAACTGGAGAGCAGGAAGCGTCATTCCTTCAGCTCATTTCCCAAATACACGCAAAGTGAAATTGCCTGTCTGGTAAACGAGAATTTTGTACTTTACATCAGAAGTCTCGGGCACTAGAAGAAAATAATTGGTTTCTAAAGACTGCAGATAACTTCCTAACGGAAGGCCAGAATGAGGTGATTTAAGCTAATCTCCTTTTCTTTACAGATAATCATTTCCTGCCTCACGGGATGGCAGATGGTAACATCTCAGAACAGGCAAATGCAATCCCTGTGTTCCTACCTACGGGCTGTACGATATAACGATGAAAAAGCTAGAGCTATATGATAGTAAGGAATCAATTCAGCCCTCTGAATATAGTCAACTAGCATGTTTGGGACACTTTATAGTGTTTAAGACATTCACAGGTGGCTAGCAGATAGGATGCAGGACCTAGGGAAGATCAACACTCTCCTGGAACCATAGCTGGGGGCCAATGAAGTTACACAAAATGGTATTAGATCCCTGTATTTAGGCAACTAAATCAAGACCTAATTGACATAACAACTAGAAGAATCTGTCATATGAGAGATCTAAAAAATATGTTGTCTACAGGTAAATCATTAAATGGAAGCATTTAAAGTCAGAGCTTCCACAAGTACATGGAAGTATAAAATAACAGAAATGAGTATCAGGCGTTGATTGGATAAGGCCAGTAACACAGAGCAATCATACTCATGTTATAAATAGAGTTAATTGAAATTTAAAACAAACAAAAAAAGAGGAATGGATTCTGTCATGGGTATGAAATGTATGCTGAAGGTTCCTTTCACAAGCAGGGAAAGGGCCTACAGCAGTAAACTGGTGACAAACTCACATGAAAGGAAAACAAAAAGAGTTCATTCATACAAAATGCTCACGAGTGTTTCCACTCCTTCCAAAATGCTCACTGGTCTCCATTCCTTCCACTGACCTTAGCAAGCCTTGATGTGCCTTCCTGAAACACACGCCTCAGCCCAAACCACAAATTGTACTTTAGTTGAGCCCAGAATGTTGGGTCCAGAATAGCAAATGCTCCAGAAATGCACAGCCCGTGGCATGCAGTCAGATCAAACGGTCCCTTCTGGCTTTAAATTCTACATCATTGAACACCAAGGGGGAGCAGTGTATTATCACCTTTCATTTACAGGAGTTCACCTAAATTCTAGGATGGATGAGTCAAATCTGTCTAAACAGAGAGAGAATGGGATTCATCCTCTTTAGCTGTAGCTATCTAATCTCAGTAAGTTATCAAGGTGTCCCATACTCAATGGAAGAGAGCTGGTGATTCATTTCCAGCTGCAGTAAGTGTAGACACCCTTTACGGTGGTGTTTTCTCTCTCCATCTCGCTTTCCATAATGGATGTTGGGCCACCAGCTAAGATCAGACACCTACCTTCTAGGTTGCTAAACCAGGTGTGATTATTCAATTCTTGCTGACTCAAAATGATTCTCAGCTGTTTCATATTCAGCAGCTCCAGAAACACACATGCTGTTCACTTCCTTGTCATTCTGATAACTGTTTGCTTGCCAGAAACACGTTGTCCAGAGCGTCAGCTCTTGCCTGGTTTTACCCAACGGAACTCACTAATTTACAGAAGGAGAGAGACATTTTCATATTATCAGTTGGAGAGAAACAGGAAAACTAACCTTTTGAGGGGAATAAAAAAAATCATAAGAGGAATCACAAATACAACTCTCATTAAAAAACTGAAAGATTAAAGAGGAAAGATGTTGCAAGGATGTTGAAGGATGAAGCAGAAAAGTCCAAAGTCCAAAGAAAAGCAGTGTTACTTTTTTCTACCAAAATTCAGAGCTGAAAACAAGTGACTCCTGCAAATTTCTACTGCTCTGCTAGTATTGATTTCCATTCTAACCTGCATTTCTTAAATCTGCAGCTACCATGGCTCGGTTTTGTAACAACTAATAATGACACTGAAAACGAGCGATGACCTGGCATGAATGACAGATGGCAGACTGAAATCTTGGAGGGACTTGTGTCAAATATTTAATAAATCCTGAAGTTTAGAGCAAAGGACACCCATACACATGTGAGCCTATTCCTATGCTGCATAAAATTCCCAATGTCAATCAAAGCACCTTATTTCCCTTGTCTTCATCTCTTCATGCAATTTTTTTGTAAACAGCCACTCTTAAGTATCTAGACGCCTGAAAATAAGTGAAGTTACTGCCACAAAGTTAGAAAAGACAGGGAAAAATGATCTCTGGACCTCTAAACAGCCAGAGGATTTTGTGTTAGCTTTGCTGTCCTTGGCTGTATTTCAAAGCCAAGTAGAATTGTTGAATTGGAAATGACTTCTCTTTTCCCTCTTTTCTCTGAAACCTGAAGTAAAATAATGTCTCATCAAAATGTTCTGCAGGCTTCTTTTGAACAATGATTTCAGGAGAGAACTGAAATAGTTTAATTAAAAAACATTACATCAGTGCTTTATGGGAACTGAACCTTGGCTCCTTTATGCTTCCAGTCTCCTATCAGAAAAAGCAGCAGCTAGACCTGGAACAAACCGCAATCAAAGGAAGGTGATCCCTGTGCTGTAACCAGACCTGGAGAACCAGGAAAATTTACGAGAGTAAAGCAAAATCCCAGCAAAATTATTCACCTATATTATCACTAATGATAAAAAAATTTGAAGTTAAAAAGCACCAAAGAGGTTACTTTTTGAGTTGAAGCAAACAAAACCAACAGTTCTGGAGGTGACTTGTGTCTCTGGAACTACAGCAGAACACGCACCAGGAGCTGCGTCTTCCCCTATATTCCCCCTTCCACCAGTTTTTCATCATCAAGTGAGGCAAGAACCTTAGGGGTTTCTCTCTTGTCTCAATTTAGATGTGCTGCAAGATACCCTGGTTTGGAAAGCAACTGCTGTATACTTTAAAGAAAGGCTGAACCCTTATTCAAATGAGCAAGCATGTGTAAAAGACATGCTAATTCACTTTTAATTGAAGCGTTGACATCAAATATGGAACTTGGATTACATTAACAGATATCTGAGCAATCTAGTCTAAACTGCAGGATCCCTATGATATAATTAGCATGTGCTGCTGTGTGACTCAGAAACCTACACACAACTCATGAATCTGTCTACCTGTGTCTAAATCAGCATGAAGGAATGCCAGCAGCTCCATGAATCCTGCCAGGGAGGGCAGGGAGAACAACTACATCCAGCTCATGTAAAGTTCAGTTTTTTCTAACTTTTCTTCTATGGGCAAACTCCTCCCCCCAGAAGAGTAAAAATAGTTATTAAAAAGTGCAGAACCATTGGCACTTGGGAGGGATTCACAGAGAAAAACAGATATCAGAGAAGGAAGAAGCTCTTTTTGCTGTATCAACAGCAGAGGGGGAAAGAAGCTGACAGCAGAAAGGATTCCTGGAGTCTGAGGAGCAGTCATGTAGACGATGGGTGATCTTTGACTTCTTGAAGCACTGTGACTTGTTTCAGAACAGAAAGAGAACCTGAGCTAGAAAAAAAAAATCATCTTATTGTTTTGACTTAACGAAGAATGGCTGGATTTGGAACACTTTGTAAAAAGCCCTGGAGTCTGTTACTCCTGGTGTCACAGACCCACAATGAACATCCAGGGCTCAAGCTCTGTGACTGGGTGCCCAAGTTACAAGGGTCTCTCCACAGAGCAGGGTTAGTCTTTCTTTGGAGGGTGCAGGATATCTGGACCAGAAGATCCCACTTCCTTGAAGAGGTGACAGGAGTTACACCTGCAAGGAGATTGAGATACCGAAGAGGGACTGCTGAAATTCTTGAGACTTCAAAACTCTAAAAGAAAGGCAATGTCTGAGTGGGGAAAATTCAACAGTTATACTGTTATAACAAGCTTCTTGATGAGAACTTTCCTCTGTATTAATCTTACTTTTGGCTTTATTATGAAATACACGGAAGCCAAACTCAGTGATACAACAGAGCTGCCCATGAGCACGACTGTGACTTTGAGAGCAGGAATTGCAATCGATTGTGCCTCTTGCATTGATTAAACTTTGAGGCACCTTAACAAGCAGTAAACCAAGAGGCTTCAAAATTTCACATTATATACAAGAAACACCTCTTTTTTTGAATTGTCTCACCAGCACACATTGAAACAGATACAACTTTCTTAGGCTGTTAACACCTCTATGTCTGCTGCCAGAGATGTTAAAACTGTGTTCGTGGATCAGGCAGCTCAGTCAATCTGAATGATCAAGGCTGCCAAGGGAATGCCGTAAATCTGTAAAATAATCCTCCTTGAGGTTAGAGTTTATCAGCTTTGGGTTTGCCTGAACTAAGCCTAGCCTCTCACATCGTCTGACAGCTCACTACAGACTACGTAGCCTCAGAACTCCAAGACATAAATAACTCTTTCCAAAATCAATTTTATCTACGTGTTTGAGCCAACCATGTACTCCTGCAGTTTGTAAGGGAAGGGATTAGCCTTTGCTTGTGCCAGGAGTTTGCCTTGCATTGAAGAAGATAGCACAAGTCCAATAAATTATGCGCTTGGTGCAGAGCCAACCATGTGGAAGTTCAGACTCGACTCTATTGATATTCACTCAAGGGAGTAACTCATGTCAAAGCCCAGTGACCCACAATTCCAATAAAACAAGAAAGAAAGTTTGCCCTTCAGTTTGCGTATGCATTCATAACTCATACAACCACAATTCTCCTTCTGCATATTGGGAACTCATTTCTAAGTTGACACCTGCAGCAGTTTCAACTCGCAGTGATATTTCATGGCTAGGTTATTATAACCTTTGGAATGGAAATATGGATGGTCATTAACAAAACAAGCACAAGCGTAGCCATTGCAAAGGAGCATTAGAAACCATCCAGGGTGGGAGAAGTACCTTGTTATAGAAAGCAACTCTTTCCAAAATATCAGTCCAGATTATGGTGGGGGAGGGAATGGAATTTCTCAACAAGAATCTTTTCCACTACCATCTTCAACAGTTTGACTTTACAGTTGTTGTGCAATGGATTCCCAAATCCTTTACATGCTTTCATGGAAAGTGCATCATGTAGCATTTTCCATCCTTAGGGATGCCATGCCTAAGGGATGTCAAACAATTCTGTATACCTCTGGCTCCCTCAGTCAAGCTTGAGTCACATAAAGCCCTATCCCTGATGACACCAGCTTTTAGCAGCTTTGATTTTGTATTTAAGTGCTCTATTCACAGTGTATAGCTGGTAGAACTACAGTTTTGGGGGTGGAGCTATTTTAAATATCAGCCAATATTCAGTAGTATTTTTTTTTTATTGTTTTATTTGAACTAGCAGGGTAATTTACCTATTTCTACTTTTAAATCACACTTACCAGTCTTCACCTGTCTGATGCAGGATCTGGAGCTTGTTTGTTGTCCAAGTAAATCTCAGAAACTCAGGTAATCAAGTTCCCACAGCACTGGGTATAGCTGAGGAGCGCTGCTTTACACAGGTGATTTAAGGGCATCATTCTGATCTATTATCTAACACAGGCTGCCAGGAGTTCAGAAATTAAATCAACAAGAGAAATCACTATGACTTAAGTAGATTCTTCAAGTTAATCCAATACATAAAAGATGACCTAGACATGAACTTTTAGACAAAATTTGAATCTTTTACATTATAGAAACATTAAAAATCATTGAAACACATCTATCTTTAGTGTTTTGTACACTGTAATAATCACAGATAAACAGCTGTAATGACTTAGTGGTCCTATAACAACGTCCCAATGACATTGAGCATTATTTATTACAGAGTCATATAACCAGATCATTTGGTTAATATCTGCAATATCATGTCTGCACTTTATACTCCTCTTGGAACACAAACAGGCTTTATGAGACTAGTTGTTTGTTTGGGACACTCTAGGGCCTGATTTGCAATATGCTCAACACCCACATGTTTCACTATGGTCCAGAGGGATGCATAATTCCTTGCAAGAGCCACTCTTCAGTCTCCTCATTCATGTTTCCCTCCCCCAGTTTCCATTTGGCAATGGAGCCACCACCATATTAGAAGGACGAGTAACGAAAAAAGCATAAGAAGCTGAAAGCAAATTTTCTGCCATCTTCAGTGCCCCCTTTCTCTAATTTGTTCATTTTGCTATCTTCCTAAACCCCCTGCCCAAAGGAAATTACAAAGACAAATTACCAGTCAATACCTCCACACGACCATTTTCAGCAGGGGCTGCACCTCTCCAGGTATAAGCTGTTGTTTTCTAATGATTTCAGGGCCAGAGATCACCTGTGCTTCTGAAGATGAGGCTTCTTAAAGTAAGAGCTTAAACTAGGAGCTTGCATTGTCTCTTCACCATCATTCATAGTTCAGTTGTGTTTCTGAACATGGAACTCCCGGTTGCTGAGTTCATTTTCCTTGTTGGTTTAGCTGAACACTCTTGTTTCACAGATTCCCTCCCACGATGGATCTTATCAACCTGAAGAGTAACGTCCCAGCATCCCAGCTTTCTGTTTGTGAGTGAATAACTCCATCGTGCACGTGAGGAGGAAGTCTTGAACTGGGTCCCTCACAACACTTGTTCTGCAGTCAGCTTTGTAGTAAACATTTTTGCCATCCTGGAAGAGACTCGCAACCCTGTGAAAGACAAAGCAGGTGACCAAATGACAAGGTTTGATTGCTACTTGATGTGCAACTGATTACTTTGACATGAGCAGTTAATCCCTCAGGCCACTTGCTACACCTCTTAAAATGTTGTAGCCCCAGTTGTCCCTCAGCTAATGGCATAAGCATACGATTTCTACCAACGGCTTTGAGTACAGGGGTGTGGGTCCACCCAGAAAAGCAAACGGGAAGCTGATGCAAAACAAATCAGAAGATAGCGATCACGAGTGCTGTACCATTCATATTTTTATAATGAATCATAGAATCATCATAGAATTGTTAGGGTTGGAAGGGACCTTAAAGATCATCTAGTTCCAACTAGATGGATGCCATGGGCATCCTGCCATGGGCAGGGACATGTCCCACTAGATCAGGTTGCTCAGAGCCCCGTCCAGCCTGGCCTTAAAAACTTCCAGTAAAGACTTCATTTAACACCTACAAGAAGGTACCAGAGAGGCTCACAGAACCAGCAAGGTCGAGTTTTGGGCCCAGGAATTCGAGGTGGTGGAGTCATACCCGGCGTGTTCAATACTCGTGCAGCAGTGAAACCACTGAAATGCTGCGTGTCAGGAGGCAGAGTTAAATCACCACGGGCAAAGCAATCACTAGAGAGGAAAACAATGCTCCAAAGATAAAATACCCCCGATAAGAAGAAAACATATACATGTAGGTAGAGGAATCCAATCCAGCCTTGCACATTAGGGTTGTATTAACAAGGCTTGCTTTCAAGAGATCAAAGGACATTGATCCTTCTGACAGATCAGTCCTACAGAGAGGAGGAGGAGGATTTTCATAGAGGCTCAGTAAGTAAAAGAGACAGCGATAGAAGTCCTGTTTGCATTTCTCCGCCTAAATTCCTCGTTGTTTTCAAGCATTTTGAGACTTATATTACAGTTCAAGCTCTCCTGTTCTCCACGTGGCTTTTCCACAGGCCGTTCTTGTGCGGCCAGCTTCTTTTAACCCCAGCTGAAACTAAAAAGGAGCTTTTTGCTAAAGGCATCTTTCTCTGGGGATCTTTCTTGCTGAAACAGGTTTGTCTCTAAGGCTCCCATTTAACTGTGCTAATAAGAGTTCAGGTCAGAAATGCACTAAACTTCATAAAATAATGATAAAATATTTTCCTAAGGTAATAGTTATGTGGGATTTATAGTTTATACCTTTACCCTTCATATTCTGTTCTTGGATTTATTAAGAAACAGTGCTCTGTTCTGACAAGTATTGCTTCTGAGTCATTTCATCAACTGTCGTAACAGTAACACGCTCGGAGCCCAGAGACGCAGCGAGGGACCCTGAAGCAATTGCGACAAAAGAGGTTATTGTGGGCCCTTTTTACTTCTGAATGATGACAAATGGGTGGACCAGTTTGCCAAGGTGCCTCCTGTAGGATGGAAGTCCATATCCTCCAGTGGGGATGAGACTCTGAATGAATTCAGATGTGATAGCAATATAGCTAAATTAGTAACCATAACAACCATAATCCTCGCTGCAGGACTCTAAAAAAACCTTATTTTCCTGCTATTTCTCCCTAAAAACACTTTAGCTTTCAGTGTTCCTTCAACACCAGTAAAACGGAAACACTAAAATTAAACTTATCCCAAAAACTTTGCTACACTTGGAGTTAAAATATGTTAGTTGCTTCATTATACCCTCCTTGAGTGCCTGTGTAAGGTCACCAAAGGAGAATTAAAATAGGTCTCTAAATAGACATCAGTATCTGTTTATTCAGATTATACTGGACACAATCCAGTTCTAACCATGATGGTATTACATAAGCACATGGACCCACATTTGAATGTTCGGCTGAAAGCTGTTCTTCAGTGATCCTACTAACGAAAAAAAATTATTAGGACCCCAACAATGTGTTGAAACAGTAATTTAGCTGTCTGGCCAGCTTTTTAGGTTAATTGCACCTCCCCTGTAATAAATGCAGAGATATTCTGCTCTCAGTTATACTACGAGTCATACTAAAAGACTCATTTTGGACTTGTAAACAGATTGATCTGTGCAAAATAATAAATCATATTAATCATACAAAAAAGCAAGAAAATAGTCCAATTTCAAGAGTTTAAGTATGCCTTTTGGTGTTCCCCCCAAACAAAGGGATGGAAAGACTCATCAAGGGAACAGTGCTGGAGAAACTCAAGTCTTCAGGCAATTGAAGCGCCCAGGGCTGGTTCTGCTGCATTGTCTGTGCGTTAGCTGTCTTCAGTCACAGAAAGGAACAGCACCGGATCCAGATCATGCTTTACTTAAACCCCATTCTCTCAAAGATGTGACCAAGTAAGCTGTTAGATGCAGACCATCTTCTCTTTCATCTCCCAAATCCTTGTTTACTCTAAACCAAGCCCAGATCTAGTTCAAGTCCAAGACGTCGGCTGAACCCCCTTTCTGCAGAGCCCTCTCCTGCATCCATGCCTCACCTGGCAGTGGTGGTCTTGGGTTTGGATTTGCTGCTTCCAGCACGTCAATAATGTTCAGCAACACCCTAGAGGGACACTGAAGTGCTGTGGGGTTCTCAGCAGCTGCTGGCTGTCAGGGTGGCACTGGTTTGTCCCAGGGGGATGCCCTGCCAAGGATATCTCTGCATACTGAGATTCGTTTTCCTCTGTGGCTCAGAAAGATCAGGGTTTGCTAAGATTTAGGGAGTACTGAAGAGCATAAATTGAAGTGGAGAAGGTAAGGGAGGCTGGAATTAAAAGAAGATGCATATTTCAAAAGCATTAAAATATATTTTTAAATACTCAGGATACAAAGGGCTCTACAAATATGAGAACAAAGCACATCCTTTGGTCCTGCAGCAAACGGGATGTGCTAGAGTTATTAAATACCTCAAGAAACACATTGAAACACCTAAAGGAACTGCTTAGAAAGTTCAGTACTTTTCTGTTAAATCACATCAGTAACACAAACCCTGTCATGTTTATAGCTCCCCAAAGCACTACTTAAATATGATAATAGAAGTCTGACTAGTCTAACATTGTCATTTTAATTAAAAGCTCTACTGCTCCTGACAGAAACAAGTCAAAGAAAATGCAGTTGGGACCCCACTCCAACCTCACGAAAAATATGAATGGTTTCCTCTATAAAACGGCAAACTGGTGGCACAGCTTAAAGATTGCTCTGGCGTATGTTCCGTAGACAAACACCCACAGTTCATCCCTAGAAATGGAATTTTATGGCTGATTCAATTTGCTAACACAAAAAATGGCACAAACCCATGAACCTTTTTTCCCCCCTTCAGAGAACTTTTATTTTTCCCCCTGAAAGTTTTTTTCATCCAGAAATTTCCAAGAAAGTTTCCAGCATTAAAAATCAAGGAAACCTTCCGATTTTATCAAAATGTTTCCATTAGTTCAAAATTCGAATTTCAGAATTTCATTCTGCTAGAAACTGTCCCATTTTGTCAAATGTGTGAGTTAGCCATTAAAGAGAAAATCCACTTTCCAGCCTGTTCCATTAAGTAACCTGGTTGTGCAGAGTATAATGGTTTGAGTCCATATGCCTACATTTTCCAGTAGGTCCAAACCTGTAGATCGTTGGGTGCAGTACATCCACCACTACTACATTTATCTCTGCTGGCTGGATCACAGCCTTCTACAACACACTTCGCTGTTTGTCAGACCTGGAAAATTCCATTAATATTCAAAAAACCCAGTTTGCACCCATTTAAAAAAATAAAAGCCACTCTGGCACACATACAAAGGGAGGATAAACCTTATTAGCTGTCACCTTCCTAACTGATTGCTAGCAGCTAAAATTGCTAGCAGCCCTCAAAGGGCAGAGTTATTTATTCGAATAAAGACTAAGTAGCCAACTCCATACAGTCATCACTTGCTATATGTAAGTAGCGATCCTTGTCTTTTTTTGCTGTGTGCAGAGAGGACTGGAGTCTTTTCAGATGCCTTCTTTTTATCTATCTGAGCAGTCTAATTGTCTTCTGGGTGCTCATGTGTACCTAATAAGTAGTAGGCATAACGCCCTCGCATTGCTGTGCACCAGTGGGCCAAGAACGCTCTCGAGGGAAATAATCAACACTCAGAGTGCTACTCAGACGGCAACAGCAGAGATCAACGGCAACTCTTGCTAAGAGGCGTGATAATCATAATAGTTTTGCAATAAACTTCTCATCCACAGAGAACAAAGGACAAATAACACCCTATAATATCTGTGCTACTTTGAAAATAAGGACGTGCACATGCTGTTGATGTTGAGGAAAAGAGACCAGTTCCTTCATGAAACCTGATGAGAAGAGGAAAAGTAATCCTCATCTCAGCAGAAAAGTTGTTTAAAAATATTAAAATATTTAAATATTCAAAATATTAAAAATCTGCATCACTCTTTAAAAATAAAGTCTGGGCTCTTCTGCACTACTGGGGGGGAAGGAGCAATGGTGGTTCAGTGGGATCACTGCCTTGTTTTCTGCACTCTGTCCCCAGGCAGCTCCCTGAATTTGGGTCTGGCCAAGCTACAGCAGACTGGTGACACTGACTGTTCACCTCCAGCCCCCAGGTGCTTCTCTCTGCCACATCAGGTGTCCCTGAGCTGGTCACACAACCACTCCCTGGGCCACTAAGGAGCTCAGCCATCTTAGCTGGTCTTCTCTTAAGAGCTTGTTTGGCCAATGCAGGAGAGCTACGCCAGCAGAGGTGATGGGGCAGCTGTCTCGGTGGGGCTGCACACCAAGCAGATGGGGACAACAATGTCCTCAGCCAGCACCACTGCACTCAGATGGGACCGGGGGTAAGCACAGCCCTCCCACCTCTCAGGCCGTAACCCAGCATGTCTTTGCTTGCCATCGCCAGAGTTCACTGGGATTTCATCATTTCTCAGGGCCCCCGTGAGTAAATCAGCCTGAAGGACGTATGCTGAGGGCGAAGCTGAAGGCCTGAGGTTGTCCTTAGAAATTGGGCGCTTGGAATAACACAAGTGAAGGAACTGTGATTTCACCGCTCCCATAACAATTTACTCCTACTGCTCACGGCAGGGGGTTGGAGTAGGTGACATTTAAAGGTCCCTTCCAACCCAAACTACTCCATGATTCTATGATTCTACTTGAGCACCTTGGAGTATCATAATTGTAGCAATTTGAAAACGTGCCTAAGACTCTCTTTTGCCTCTCAGTGTGAAGTTCCTGTGGAGCACGTGCATGCCGCAGCAGATTATATACCAGGACACACTATTTTGAAAAGAAAAGGAAGCTGATGGAGACGTGTATTTTTCCTTGATTAGGCAATAAACCACTCTTCTCTTTGCATTACATTTTGTTATGTACATTTTGTACATGTACGGCATCTTTAATTTGACTAATCTTTTGCGATATAACCAAAGGGAGCCACTATATTATGTTATATTACTACCATTTTCCTCACAGGAATGAATCATACTTCTTTGCATCCACCAGGACACATTTTCGCCTAGGAACACACAGTAACCACTAGTTTCTGAATGCTAAAGAGCAAGAGAG
This sequence comes from Rissa tridactyla, assembly GCF_028500815.1. Lineage (NCBI taxonomy): Eukaryota > Metazoa > Chordata > Aves > Charadriiformes > Laridae > Rissa > Rissa tridactyla. The sequence continues at coordinate 66,495,900 of NC_071471.1, forward strand.
CTGTCTGTGGAATTATGTGGCTACGTAACTGAATACGATGCTTTCCATTTTTCAAGGGCACTCAGAGATGTGCAAGGCACTCACAAAACACATTTCAAGCCATGTGACAATTATCTAGGCTTTGGTTTGTTTAACCTAAGTTTGTTAAAAAAGTCCCTAAGATCTGTAAACCCTTTAAGTGTACCTGAGATTAACTCAAATTAGTGTTTTGTTGCCATTTAGAAGTACTTGTTCTTAAAAATCACCTTGCTAACAACTCAAATTTAGAAGTAGGAGAGAAAAATGAACAAATCGGAGTTTTGGTGTTTTTTAAAATTCTGAGTCCCCAGAGAATTTGGAGAAAACGAGTTCACCAAATCTGTCAAAAGCCAAGTAATGCTACGCAAAGGCAGTTATCTTTCATCAAGCAGCAGGTAGCGTTACCTGGAGCCAAGGTAATAGTCATGGCACAAAGACTTCAGACTGTCCGTCAGCCTGGGTATGGACACGACATCTCCAGGAACCACCGGTCTCGTTGCACACAAGGGGAAGAGGGCAGAGCCCTCTGAGACACGATGGGACATCCCTCGCTGCGTCGGCAGAGCCGAACCCCTCCAGCTCGCATTGCAAAATGCTGCATGTTCCCCATTGAGATGAGGGCCAGCGGGCAGGGTAGGGACAGAGGAACAGACACAAGCAGGTTTAAGTCCTGATTCAAACCACCTTTCCCAAGAAGAAGAGTTAAAAATGAGCACAAGTGCTCTCACCCCAAAACCATCATTCTTTAGCCACTGCAGCCTGTGGCGTCTGCTGTCTAGATATAGATCTGCATTTCTCTTTCCTAGTGCAAGTTATAAGAAAAGATCCATCAGCATCTTTCCCTTTTCCCTTGAGCTGCTTTCCATTAACTCTTCATAAACACTCATGCTCTTTATTAATTCATTTCCTTTGCCCTTCTTTATTAAAACTCTTCTATTCCTATGCTGATTGCGGGTATTACACCACAGCAAACCCCTTCCCACAAATTTCTTAGTTTCCTTGTTTCACAGTAAAACTGTTGAATAAAATCTTTAAGGGAAAAAAATAATGGAAAATTCATTAAGATAGCATCAGTGATCATATACACTATGTATACATAATAAATGTGTTCAGTACATAAGCGGGGATTTCTGAGGGAGACTGCCACCCGTAGGCATGCAGCTCCCCTGCCTGCCTTTGATCAACTTCCCTGGAGGGTTTAAAGTGGATAGATCAGTTTCTGAACCACATGGGGTTTTTTTTAGTAAACATGCGTTTTCTTGTAATAAAAATTAAACCTAAATGAAATGCGAACCAAAGTATGCCTATGAGATTAAAGACTTATTTTTCTCTTTCAACCATATCCACCACTCCATCACAATCAGAAATGCAAAGCTACCTTCCTTCACTGAGCCAGCCACAAGGTGTGACTGCCAGAGGGCTTCATGCGACATTCATGAGGATGCATGATGCATATATGAGCATGCATCGGTCCTGGTGTCCAAGAGCCAAGGGAGCACTTACCCAGGCTTGTTCATAGTCAGGGAGCATACATGTGGAACTCACCACTAGAGTGATTGATGTATTTCAACCTCTGCATTTTTCTTCTTCTTCTATCTTCAAGGTAGAATATGACAAGACCCATAAAACTATGTTGCCTCTCGGTTAGGAATGCCCTGTTGGCCCACAGGGGTTGTCCACTCTTCAGAAAAAGAATATCAACAAGATCTAACGTTTGACTGTGAGAAATTCATTCACCTTCAACACCTCGAATAACAATTTTCTCTCTATTCAGAGAACAGAGCACGGGAGGTAGAAGTGCACTTTGCTTTCAATGTCACATCTATCTTGCATGATCCAGCGCTTATGGACACTCCTAGAAATTAAGTTTGTGACAGTAAACATTGGCAAAAGAATATCTATTTTTGCCTTCATATCATTAAGAACTAAAACATTTTTGTGGGAGGAATCCTTGGAGAAATCCAGAGACTAGTTTTTGGGCTTGGAAAATCCAGACTTGAGGTAGCTAAGAAATGTTTCAGCAAGACTATTCAACCTTTGAGAGTGGTCCTAGCGATGAGAAAGGTCTACTGAATTCAACAGCCAGTGGTAGAACATCTCTCCTTTTATGCACTGTTGGTACAGACAAAACTCAGTAGCAGAGTAATAATACAGTCGGCCAGGAAAAGCGGTATCTGAGAGCTGCAGGTGCAATAGAAGAGCTACTGAAGTTTGAAACCAGTACTGCATTCAACCACTTGAGCCCCAAGAGGGCACTGAACAGAGACCTTCCGTTTTCACAAGACCTGTTAATTAAAATTAAGATTACATAGCTTGGAAAGTGCTCTATGATAAACAGATCACGATTTATTACATGATATCTAATTTGCAGCCACATATGAAAGCCAAAATGGTGGAGATTTAAGAGTGGCTGAAGGGAAGGTTTTCTCTTTGTAGTCATGTTCTCCATGGCACAGCGTACCGCACCCACAGACCCCCGTCTCCTCTACCTCCCACGCCCTCACCTCCAGCCAGAAGATAAAATTAACCCCTGAAATAGTAGGTGTTTTCACAGTTGTGGGCACAGTGTAGACACACTCGGGAATTCAACCTTTCCCACCTCATTCAACAGGCTTCCCTGTACCACAGCGTGGCACCATCACACGGACCCCGATCAGGCTGCGTTTAGAGCCTGCAGAATGCAGATTACACAAAAAAACTCAGCAGAAAACCGGCCAGCTTCACAGGAAAGGGAAAGGGTGCACAGCCCAACAGCTGCCACAGTGAAAACGGCTTTGAAGCACCACAGGTTTTCTGCCGCTGGGAAGAAAAGCGTGGCAGCCTGTGTCACGGTTCAAGAGGAAGAGCAATCTCCGCGGGCTGCTGCATCCTCTCTGGCACCAGTGGGTAAAGGTGGATAACGAAGCGAGCGCTGCCCTGCCCTCTGCCAGGAAACATCAACCAGCAGAGCTGAGCGGAGGCACGCAGGGAAGCAGTCGGAGCCCAGGACAGGCCAGCACGAAGCAACTTTCTTCCTGCGGAAAAAAGGGGGGAAACAGAGAGCAAGCTGAGGTTTACCCGCAGGTTCAAACATCACTCTGCTGTGGGGCAAGCACGGCTTTATGCCTCCTCATAAAACTTAGGTTTGAATCTAGCTTCTCCAAAAGCATTGCACTGATTTACCACACCAGATAAAACTTGCATGAGGCTTCTCATTGGCAGTCTGTGGTCTGCTTCGGCCTTATTGTCATCTTTGTTCCCTCCCGGATGATGCTTTCCCTTGGTCTCCACACAGCCCAAGCCACGCAGGCCCATAGCATTAGGAAGCACAGAGAGCTGTAGGTTTGGGGTTTCAAAAAATGCTTTCACCATAATGGTCCCTCCAACACCCACCTTTTTTTTTACTATTTTCATCCTCATCTTACAGAATTTGCTAAATCACTAATGGACAGAAACATCCCTCGGTCCAGGCTTAGCGTTGCAAGCTTCTCTTTCTCCCATTAGCCAGGAGTTTCTATAGTTAGGCTTTGCTCACATCTCAGGATATTTATTTTAAAATTAATCCAGCAGGTGTTGTGAAAATAATTGTGAATAGCATATGACTTCATTCAACCAATTTGGCTCCCATAACAGCCAAATGCTGACCGCACGCTCTCTATAGAAAGGCCTCCTCCAGCACAGCAACAGAAACTGAATAAGTAGTCTCGTCAAAAATGTCCTTGGTGCACAGCAAGGCAGGCACCCGCACGTAAGACTCTGTATCACACAGAGTTGTTCTTTCCAGCCATTATTTTATTTCTCTGCAATTAGTCTTCAATGCGAGGAAGGAGTGTTTGAGGGTGCGCTTGGAATAACTGATGCATTAGGGGCTAGATCTTGTAATCCCTATTTGTAATTCCCTTCAGGCTCAACACAAAGGGAAGAAGAGCTGAGCTGAACACTGCTGGGAGTTCTCGTATTTGCAGACTCTGTTATAGATTTAAAATATCAAAAGCAGAAACTCATTGGACCCTCCTCAAACCATGGGTGGACAATTAAATAATCTCAGGGAGTCTGCCAGGAAGCGAAATTGTCACATGTAGCACCCCGCTGCCTTTTTTCACTTTCATTTCAACTAAAGCTGCAGGTTCATTTAATTATCTAAGTGAATAACTTAATGATAAATTCCATTCCATCTCTGACAGCTGAGTAATTCCGGAGAATTTTAATAGGGAATAATAAACCAGACTTTTTAAAAATTCACTTTGATTCCATCTCATCTTTAATTAAGTCAGTTCTGGAAAGCTTCAAGTCAGAAAGGTCATTGAAAGATGTTGACAAATTCATCAATTAGCATTAAAGGCTAAAAAAAAATACATAGATCCAATTTCAACATAAGTATTAAGGTAATCTTAAAGGAAACTGCATGTCATTATCAAGTATCAACAAATATTAGCTTGAAATATAAAAATTACCTAGGGTTAATTGTAAAATAAATGCTTCTATTTTTAAATCACCCTTCCAATAAATTTGCTTTAGCCAAAGCAAGTAAAATAATGTTGTTTTCCAACTAGTGACTAAAATTTAATAAATAATGAATTCTTCAGGGTTTTGGGATGAACTTTGAAAAATGGTTTATCTCCAAATATATCAAACTAGAAGTTTTTTCTTTTCAAATTGTCACTGAGACAAGCAAAGGAGAACACTCTGCTTGGAGTCAGCCTACAAAATTGTTTGACTTGAAAGGTCATTTAAATCCATTTACTAACATTTGCTGTTGGAACAAATTTTAAATAAGGGAAGCTGTTGAATAAAAAGTCAAGGTTTCACATAAAAAGAAAGTCAGTGGTTCCAAGTAAGAAAGTGATTTTTTTTTTCCCCCCTCAACCGAAACAATTCACTAACCTTTCTCTAAGTTCGCAGCACACATCCATGTTTTGGGGTCGATCCCCTCTGTTGAAATCCCTTTACCCAGATCTAGTTAAAACCACTTTCAAAAAGTTTCCTCACCAATTATCTAAAAGCAGTGTTTGAATGTCATCCAAATTCAATGGATCAGAGGAGCGTGGTGGCTATAAACCTCTACCAAAACGCAACACGTTTCTCATTCAGTAATGGTACCCTGGGTTTGGCCAAACCTCTCCTGGGACGTTGCCTGCAGCAGAGGTGAGGGACCTGAAGGCAGAGGGAAGAGCCAAGAGCCCCAGGGCTCCATCCTGCCCCCAGCTCTCAGCCAGAAGGCTTTTCTCCACCCGTGCTCATTGCAACCCAAAAGCAGCCAGTGGAGTCTCCTGCAGCCATTAGTCAGACTATAAAAGCATTAGGCTGCTTATTTCTTGTAGGGTTGCTACAGAGATAGTCTAGCAGGGGTGCAGTGTTGGCTGTCGCTACTTTATGTAATGACAAGCGCTCAAAAAAATAAATGAATATATTTAGAATTATTTTACAAATACATATGGGAAATAAGCACTGCACCTGCTCTCACGGAATGGGACTGCACTTAGCAAACATCTTCTGGAATCGCATTTTCGGCCTAAATGGATTAGTACTTAAATTTATTATCCTCTTAGTCCAGACTGGACAGGACCAGAGCTGAGGTCCCTTGGGGAAACTTGTCATCCCCAATCGTCTCGTCAGCCAAGAAGATGACAGAGTGCAGATCTCAAACTAAATACAGCAATACAGCATCCTAAGGACTGGCTTGTGCCTGACTTCAGGCCTGACGATCAGAAATGCTCCCTCTCCTGCTTCTCGATGAAGCGAGCTTCCAGCAGCTAGACAAGCCCTGGCGAGTTTCCTGCTGCTGTGAAAATTGACTCCATATCCACATGCCCGGTGAAAATGTATTTTGTCCTTGTGACAACCCAAGGTCAGAGAAGGTCATTTACAAATAATGACGACTTAATATAAAAATTAAAGCAAATCTTACACTGAATTTGTGTTAAGTTTGGGCTTTGGGGATTTTCAGCCTGTTCCAAGAAGCAAGATTCCTTGTAAGTTCCAGTTCGGACAAGATCCCTCATCATCAGTGCCATCCAAAAGCCATGCAGGATTAGAAGCAAAACAATACCTGGAAAGTGACGTTATTCATCAGTGTTCCCCGCTAACATTCACATGCCTAGCTATTTCCAAATCACACGCCTTATCTACCTCCCAAAGAGAAGCCAGTCACAGCCAACATGCAAAAGCTGCGGGCCATTTATCACCCTCAGGTTATCCATCCGGCTTCCTCCTTCGAATAGAGGAAGCTACCCAATGTTAAAGCAAGGACCACGTGAGCAAGATCCACCCTGTGCGGGAGAAGCTGTTGCCACCGCAAAGGTGCTTCTTTCTGATTCCACGAGGGGAAGCCCACGGGCACAAGCGAACTGCAGAAAAACCTCCCCCTCGTCTGTTGTTCATCCCATTTTTGGGAACTAACTTCAATCTGCATCATGGGCCAGACGGGGTCTGCCCTCTGTACCCACTGCCAAGAAGAAAAGGTCTCTTGCACGCTTTACCGCAAAAACCAGCCCGCAGCCAGGGAACAAAAGCCCAAATCAGACCAAAAGGACGTGGGCTGGTGGTGTCAGCCAAGCCCAGCAATGCAATGCTGTGCTGCCACTTACGCAAGTCAAGAAGAGGAGGAGGCGCCTGTTTTGAACAGATAAAAAGATGCGAGAGGGAGAGGCAACAGAACATCGTTCCTTGGAGCTTCCCTCTAAGCTGTTGGGTTATTCCTCCTGCAAGAGAGGACGCTTATGGAGCAGGCATGGTTCCTCTGAGCGCTCTGACAGGGAGGGATTGTGCAAGAGCACCCCTGCAGGGGTGGGGAGCGCCACTCACCCCCACTCCACCTCCCACCCACACCCCATAGCCCCAAGGAGGAACTGTTCCTCCTCGAGCTCTCCACAGTTTGGTGGCACCATCAGATGCTCCCAGCAGGGGCATGGGGACAACACCCACCATCAGGCACTGTGCTGGAGCAGCGTCAGATCATCCACCTGCACATTACAGGGGCGGCCTTGGTGATTATTTATCCACCATTGCACGACCTCATTTACGTAGACGTATCATGGCTGTGGGGCCAAATTAAGGAAAACAGCTCTTTGCATACAAGATTCCCCAGGCTGTGTGTGCAAGCAAGAGAAGAGGGCGCCCAGGGCAGCCAAGCACCTGGAACACTTCACAGAAAATGCAGAAGGAATGAGAGACCAAAATGAGATGCAAAGCAAAAGAGCAAACTTGCACAACTTCTTCTCCTTGTGGGTTTTATAGAAATACCAGGTTTGTCTTGCTTTCAGACTCTGAAATATTCCCTACTGCCAAAGGCTGTGGCTTTTTTTTTTGGTTTGTTTTTAAATAAGGCTAGTTGTTGCTGTTTTTTTTTTCAATGCCTGCATATACAGGCGTCCATTTGTGTGAAATGTTTAACTTTTAAGTGAGCTATTTTCCCCAGACTTTGTGAACTTGTCCCATCACATCAGAATGAGGGAGCAGCTCAGTATCTCATGTCTCCTTGCTTGAAAAGGCATCCCCTCACGTATGAAGGGCAGCAGTGAAATCCACTACTTGATTTTGACACCTTGGGGGACCTTCCAACGTCTCTTGGCTTGCCTTGCCAGGGTGAGGCCCACGATATTGATATTAGGCTGCTCTTTCATTTCTGAGGCGTGACATCCGTTTGGCTCAAGCTGATGTTTTCATGTTAAGGGCAGCTGAGTAGATGAGCTTCTCAAATAAAAAGCACAGGCTCATGAAATGTGGGGGCTAACTTGGGCCTTTGCTTTGAGCTTGGTTGCGTTCCCAAGCCTGGCAAGCAGCACATCTTGTATGCGCTTTTCGCGGTTGCCCAAGAGCTGCCCGGAATGGTGCGGGTGCTCTGCCAGACCTAGGTGATGGGAGGGAGAGAAACAGGCCGATGCAGAGTCATTGCCCATCTGTCTACCCCTTGCAGTTTATACAAGATGCCTGTGAGGAAAACACAAGCTATCAAACTTGATGCCTTTCCTTCTCCTCCTCACTCGTAGCCCACCATTTCCTCTTTTTTGTCACCCCGAGAGTCATCCCCTCCCTTGAGGAACCCCCTCTAAAACGGAGGTGAGTAAAACCACTTCTCCAGCGAAGTCAAGGTGTGCACCGGTTACAGACTCACATGTCCCTTCTTGAAGCCACTGAATCTGCAAATCCACCCACCTGACGTCCACCATGGCCCCCAGCTGCCGAGCACCACGCAGAGACGGCGAGCACCTCGTCACTGCTGCACCCAGGGAGCGGGCAGTAGCCCCGATTCTCCTTCACCTCAGGGAAGCTGTGCAGACTTCACAGGCTGCAGAGGGCTTCCTACCTAAAGAAGGGAGGTCAGACATTACAACTCGTCTCCAAGGCCCACACCTTGGAGAAACTCCTTAAAGCAGGAGATAGATCCCTGCCCAGGGCACAGGACTCTTCACATCTGCCCCATCCGCAGCACAGTGACTTCTGCATCGGCTCCCACGCCCCACCGCAGAGGACATGCCGTAACTGACTTCACTCCTTAAGCTATTTATTTTGAAGTCCGTTGTACCAGAGCTGGATTTCATCAGTACCCCCACCCTGGTTTTGTACACAACCAAACTGGGCGCTGCCAATGTAAATGTCAGTGCAACTCCGTCCTCCCCCTCAGCACACGTCCACACTCCCAGCGGAGGCAGCCAGCTGCAGCAGGCCGATCTCACGCTGGTCTCCTCTACCTTAAATAAAAAAATTGTCAGCGTCAACATCAGTAACAGGAAATTCACCTTAAAGGATCAACAACCTGATTCAATACCAGCCTTAGATGCCTTACCCATGTGACACGGCTCGTTAATCACAGTTCACATAATTGCTATAGGAATATCACTATATATGTCGATGCATGGACTTATGTAGAAGCCTGTAATTTGCCGTATGATTTAAAGCACACTACAGGGCTACCACAGGAATTTTCCACTAACGCATCTACAATTCCTTTTGGAAATGCTTTTCTTCAGTAGGATCTGCGGGCAGGACCAAGCTCCACTGCAGGTGATTTCTGCCTTACTGGGCTTTGCCCCATTGGGACGGGGGGATGTTTTTCTAAGGAGATACTTTAAAGACGGAGGGCTGGGTTTGCTGCAGAGCAAAGCCATTCCCCAGAGCTGGTCCATAAGTGGTCCATGGCTCAAGCAGCACCCGCAGCCAGGCAGGGCTGACGACCACCCAGAGTTTGCTGAAGCACCCTCACGTGTAGCTCCAGCCTGCTGCATTGGAAACTGAAAAATCACATCTGACTGAAGTACAGAACATGTTTGGCAAGTTTAAATTCTTAACAACGAGCTGGTCGAGACATGGAGACATTTGGGTATGGAGATCCTGCCACTCTCCCAGCAGCTTCTTCCAGCAGTTGATATCTGAAAAAGAAATTCCTCCTAATTTGTCCAGCTTCAATTCTAATCAGTCCCTCTCACTATTACTTCTGTTGCTACATAAAAGAACCCTTTTAACACCAAGAATCATCTCCATGGAGGCTCTAATTAATACGCCCTGATGAAGTGCCCTCATGGCATTTCCATTAGCTAAACAGGCATGGCTTCTTGACTCTCTTGCTGCCATGCTTTTTTCTCGTCTCTGATTCTTTTCTACCCGCTTTCTACTTTTCCTACAGATGGCTGCAGTCTCCCCAGTGGTGGCCCCGCCAGCTGCATGCACAGGCACCGCCTCCCCTTCCTGCTCCCACACGTGGCGCTCCTGCTCCGTCACCCGGGTTTGCCAGTCTGTGTTCTCAACTGGTTCACTTCATGGTTAGTAAGGAAGGGAAAAGAAACATAAAAAAGACAGCTGCAAAAAAATAAGCAGAAAGCAAAAAAATGTGAAAGATTCCTGTTCATCTCAGCACATTTCTCTGCTTTTTAGCAAGTCATCTCCATATTTAAAAAAAAAAAAAGCCATGTACTGATGACCATTATCTCATCAGCAATTGCCTTAATCTATCTGATCAAAATCCCCGTCGTTATCAATCATTATCATTACAAGTTCTCATTACCCTTTCCTCATTCTGATCGGCCATGCCAGAGGCATCTCCACCACCAGCACGCAAAATTTTCCTTTATTCAAAGAGCCTGCTCAAGACCTGGATATCAGAGCTACGTGTTTACCAGACACACACAGGGAAACCATGCATTTTCACGGACACTGAATCAATCACTTCAGAGCACTTAAATTATTACCAGTGATAAATTAAGCCTCTTAGCTTGTGTGCAAGATAGTGAAAGTTATTGTTTTCCAGTTTAATAGACGTACAAAGACGTTTCTGCAAAAGCCAGAACATGCCATTCACATAGCAACAGATATATCTAAGGACTCCTGTCTTCAATTAATGGCTCAAAGAGCTGTGCTGTGCTCCTCTCCAGGAAGAAACGTGTTACACAAATAGGTGCTGCAGTCAAATTGCTGGAAAACTGGAAAAGTTTAGGAATATTTATTTTGGTGAATTGTATCACTGAACAGTGTAACATGCCAGACTGTAAATAGTCTTCTTTTAAGCAATAAGTGGACTCTTTTATGAACTTATGACCATGGTGAAGGTGCGGTTCGCAGCGTGTGATGTTCACAGGGCAAACAGAAAGGGATGCAGCACGCTCAGGAGTCTCCGGTTCAGCGCCTTATCTGGGACTCCACGAGTCTGTCCTTGCAGAGAAACACTTGCGAACAATAAAAACAAAGCCCAGAGATTTTCTTGAAGCCTGTCCTGGACATCAGCCGCTTATGCATGACTTTAAATGGTTTTACCTTGGCTGCAGGAACAAGCCCGAGGACATGGATGAAGGTGTGACAGTGGAGACCTGGAGGAAACGAGTGAGTACAAAGGAGCGCATACAGCACAAGATCTAAACCTGGGAAAGACAATGGAAATGACCCATCCCAGACAGCCCAGAAGCTGAATTCCCACCATCAAAAGGCATCCTTAATCTCTTAATGCATTCAGGGATTCAGCAGTCCTCACAACCATCTAAGCATTTAAAGGTTAATTGCAACCAAGGTCTTTCAATAAAGTTATGCCAGAGAATAAAGGTTTCAGGAAATGAAACCACTGTAATTAAGAGATTGATATCAGATTCACATCTCCCAGAGCTTTGCAGAGTGCCCAACACTGACTCTTCAGTTGTTCTCTGGGATTCAAAACAATATAAAAAAATACATGTCTCTGAGGCTGAAGGCTCAAAAATCCAACAGATGGTTTCTGCTGGGTCTAATTACTACACCCAGGGCTATTTTTGGAAGACTCTAGCCATTTCTTTAAAACTTTTCGATGAATAACAGCACCCCAGATACACATATCTGAATCTTCTTTCCTGTGACTATTTTAAGAGCTTTACTTTTGCTTCTCCTGCAGACTATCAAAGACAAAGTGCCATAGTGATGCACAAAAGGGTATGCCATGAAGAGCTACACGGATGGGGAGTCGCTTCTCTCTACAGCGGATGTGAATCTGGCTTGGTCACTCATGGCAGCAGTAGACTACTTCATACCTGTATCTTTGTGTTTCCATACTGCCTGGGTTGGCTGCTGACGGGGCCCTTGCCTGAGATTAAGGGAACTGGGAAAGACGTAGAAAACTCCTGGATGCGACATGAGAAATAGCCGGATGTGATAGAAGTGTAAGAAGCTGCCGAGCCTTACAGACATCACGGTAAGGAATGGCTGGGTTCACAGCTGGTGGCAGAGGAGTTGTGTGAGAAATGACCAAATTTCACATAATCAAAGGGGAATATTGAGAGCCTGGTGAGGAGCAGAGTCTTGCAAGGGCAGCATTGCCCAGGTACTCCCATCAGTAATACCAGCTGCAGACCCAGCAGCCATGCAGAGCTGCACAAAAATTTCATGCCTTAGTCCATCCAGAATCAACTCAATCATTTAGCATCCAGCCCGTTTTATGTGGGGGAGCTCTGAGAAGAGTGCTTGGGAGTAAAGAAGACAAAACCCAGTTCATCTGCAGACCATCTGCCTGCTTGAGGTAACCTGTATGTAAACCTAGAAAATATTCTCCTAATCAACTGGTGTCTCAAGGCTCAAATTCTCCTACTTGGGGACAGAGTTAGTCCCATTGAACAGGGCAAGGACAGGCTGATATGTGGGGCTGGCATGCGAAACCCCAAACTTATTGTTTCTTGGTCCAGTCTCTTTCATATCAAGCAGTTCTCTTCAAAGACGAAGACCATTTTAAGAGCAAGAAGAGTTGCCCTAAAGCAGACACAAGAACAAGATCTTAGCCAAGCACACAGAATCACTTGGGCTGAGCTTGCGTACATCGAGTCCAGTTTTTCCCCTGCTGCCTTTACACAAGTGCCTAGCACATGTAAGATCAGAGCTTTGCTAATTCAAAATAGGAGGAAACCAAGAACATAAGGGAAGGCGAAGAAAAGCAGCATTGGTATCCTTATATAAAAAGCATGACTGTTGGGCCAGTGACATTTCACTCGGTGGAATCAGATCTTTGCTCTGTTTTCAAAATGAAATCAGAGAGCAGGGTCAGTGTCATGCCAGGAACATCCCTATTTTCAAAGCAAGTCAGGAAATAAGTTGGATTTTCTCATGAATATTCATGGCTCAAAACCTCTCCTTTGACATCCTGTGTGCCAGCGTTTTAGGGCTTTACCTATTTCAAAATATTTTAAAGCCCAATTACCACGGTAATATCTAAGTGCTATGTTCCAATTTCACATCATGAGGGAACAAGAAACTAAATAGACGAGACCTTTTCCATTATTGAAGAGATGAGAAATGAACTTTTGGAATTGCCTTTTAAGACAGGGATTTTTTACGTGCTTTATACACTTTTGCATTACTGCCAAGTTCAGGGACTAGCTTAGAACTAAAACATGAAGGTTCAAAACGAACCCTTGCAGCACATTCTCTTACTAGAAGCCAGGCGGTTTCCCCCAGGTCTGGTTAGACTCCAGACACGTTCTGCGTGGAAACTGCCCAGATGGCGTGAAACCAAGTCCTGCTTTTTACTGCTGCTCATAGTGAGTCTTGGTCGATTTGTTGTCCCCGGGAGGGAAAATGCTCACTTAGTCTTGATCTCATTTCTCATTAGCAAGGTTGCTAAGTGAAATATCTGACTTCAGATCCAGAAAGACCAGCTGCAAAGGGAAAGGCTGGTAAGCAACCAGCAGGAAGAGTCCTCAGCCTCTAAAGGTCACGAGGCATAAGCAGTGGAAATCCCAATAATGATGTAAACTGCAAAAAGTCCTGATGAATCTGGGAGGAGTCAGAGAGGGAAAGAAGCAGAAATGCAATTTGGCTGCTCATTAGCATTCGATTCACCACTCACGTAACAAAGACAAGATATTCTTCCAATTAACATGGCAAGTAAAGCACCAGTGATTAATACTAAGTGTTTGGATGTTCTGTTATATGATGTTAACAACCCTCTAAAACTGAGAGCTGGTTCCAGGCACCCCGGGCACTCGAGACCGCTTCTTCAGAGCTACAGAGAGCCCTGTGAGAGATATCAAGATCAAACTCAGGAAATTAGCTTTCATCTGTAACACAATAGCAACACAAAAAAATTTATGACTTCAACTAAGCCTGAAAAACGAGTCCCATTCCATTTCATTAGCTTTTCAAAAGTGATTAGGGCAGCATTTTTTGGAGCAGCGGATTCGTGGGAGCCCCATTTGAGCTCAGTTGTAGAGATGCAGATGATCCCACAAGAAGACAGAGCACTAGAAGTTAAGGGTATCTAGAAGACACCTATGATGAAATCCAGCCTAAGTTCAAACGCGACAAGATTGCTTTTATGTGGCTGTTTGCAATCCAAGACATCTGGCATCGTACACTCGTGCAGCATCACTGGGAACAGCGTCACCTCCATACAAGACCCAGAGCAGAACCCTGCTCCAGGGGGGATTGCTGGGAGGTAAATAGGAAAGGCACAGTATTAAAAAAAGGTATGAGAAAGACTGCGGCATGCCAGGACTGCTACAGTGTTAATTTTAGCAAGCATTTACAGAGAATGTTACATCTGCACACCAACACAAGGAGTCCGGGCTGCTTGGTTGAATTTGCGATGGAAAGAATCTGCTTCACGTCCATGTGCATGTACACAGGTATGCACAGGGACTGATGTACGAAACTCAGCCCCCTCTCTGCAGGAGACCTACCCCAGAGGGGTCTCCCTCAGCTCAGACTTTGGAGGTTGATGGGTGAGAAGGGAATACAGTCCAGGCATCACCTCTCCGTACCTGGGAGCAGCCATCGCCAGACTGAGCTGAAAACATTCAAGTCCTGCAAAGACGCATTTGCCATGAATAGCAGAACTCCACAGGCTAGCAAAGGCGAGCCTGAAACTTCATCTCCACAAGATGAAGACCAAGAAGAGTTAAAACAATCTTCCCCCAGGAGAAACAGCAGCAAAACAACCAGCCCATGGCAGACATAAGAGATGCTCCTTAATGCGTGTCTGCAAAGTACCCTGCTATTGTACCGACCGGCTCAGCTCAATAACTCCTACAGAACAGAAAGCAGGCAGTGGGAAGGTCATTTGGAAATTAAATTCTAGAAGAGACACTGCACATTTAAAAATTTCCAGCCTCGGGAGGACAGAATTGAGTTGTTTATTCAGGAGGAAGCATGTCTGGCTAACGTTGAGTTTGCATTTAATTGGCACTGATGAACAATAAAGTTGCAAACTCCTTTCACTAGTGCATGAATGTGCAGAAAACAATCTGCCACAGAACATTATATAGGAAATATTGTCCTTCAGCCTCATGCAGCCTTCTGTCGTGTGAATCGCAGCCCATTTAACAATGACATTGATGCTGGTCTTCTCAGAGGAAGGAAAGGCAGCTCTGACCATTACACACCAGCCAACATCATTAGGGTCAATTACCCTATTAGCACTGAAAGAGACCTTATACATGAACAGGGAGCTTCAATACTCTTCAAGTACCGCTTTCAACTAGAGATCAAAAATGGGCACATGAAGACATTCAGCTATCGCAACCAGCACTCAGCACCTAGCAGAATTGGGTCTCTAATTAGGATTTAATAAGCTGGTAATTGTAATGGCAATGGTCTCATTAGCCTGATGCCTCATTACTGCGAGCACAGATCAAGTTGAGAAAGGCAGTCAACCTTGCAAGCCTTTCCAAACAATGAGACTAGAGCTGATTAAAGCAAGCACTGCTTTTGTGGCAGTTCCTAATGAAAAGTGAATTCATAGCCAGTGGGAAACCAACAGTAATTTGTGTCACTCTTTTTAAGAGCATCTTTAGTAAGCGGCATGGGACCAGGAAGTTAGTTAAGACCAAATAAATGCCAAAAATAGAAAGGAAGAATTTGTAGTCAGCACTACAAAATCAGGAACACTGGACTGGAATGATGTTTGCTCCAAAGACAGTTCATGGTAATTACTAATGACTGCTCATTGTAAAATCTCTAAAGCAGACCAACACATTTCTGAATCACAAAGAACTTAATGGCCTGTGGTTATCCGCGATGTTTATTTAAGCTGTCACTTCAGGTATACACTTGGGAACTGCTCAATAGCAGGTGAAATCATGCTGGATTTTCACTGCAGTGTTCAACTTGCCTTTGATCAAACGAACGTCTGTCTAGCGATTCTCTTCTGCCCGTTTGTACAAGATCATAGCTACAGGTCCATGATATAGTTGTGCATTTATTAACAATAGAATGGCAATGCGTTTTATAAATCTTTTTTCTTTTGATTTCAGGAATTTAAAGAAAAAAAACAGACTGTTCCTTGAAATAAATTAGAGTATAGATGCCATCCCACACTGGACAATCCCCTACATACCAATCAGTTAAGTATTTCTGAATGCAAATCAAGGCAACGAGGCCTCTAGGCTCTATTGCTCACCTTCTTTCAATAAAGAACATTAAGTTTATTGAAGCTAGGATTTTGCAGCAAGTCATTTTACATCATCTTTTCACCACAAGGAAGGAACATGAGCGGAGAGCTGGTAAAATCAATTCAAAGGAATCGACTCATTAAAAATAAATATTGAAGTGCCTTCAGAAAAACCAAATCACTAACAAAAAGGACGCTTATGGGCTTGATTTCTGGGCATCCAACTAGACAGTTTTAAAGTTCCTGCGAGTGGTTACCAAGGCACAGGCATATATGAAAAGTCTTGCACGGAAGGGAATTGAAACTCTTCTAGTTGATAGGTTATAGTGGATTAACCATACTTTTTCTGTGGTGAAAAGATACCTGCAGAACAAATCTTTATATAGACTGCCTTTCAGTCAAAAAACCGCAATGACCTACCACAGAGAGCGAACTGTGCTGTTACCCCTGTGAATCATTTTGTGCTGGCACAGGACGTATCTGCCGCAATGCCCTGGAGCAGCAGCTGCCCATTACGCTCCACATGGATTGTCACCCATCTCCTATGGCCGCTGTTACGTGACTTAAGAAAATCAGCAATGCTCCCGGCCACCAAAAATGGAGAAATCCCTCAGGAGGCTGAAAATGTGATTTTTCAGCAGTTAAGGGGGGTCTTATTTCTTAAGCTGACTTCAGCACCAGTGCTCCCAAGAGCCACTCTCCCGCGCAGGTGCTGGTGTCTTCAGGGAGGGCACCCAGCAGAAAACCACTCACTGGTTTTGCTGGGATGTTTCTTGGTTTAGTTCCCTGAACCAGCTCACCTCAGGATCAAGAAAAGAAAAAATAAAAGCAGCACCAATGTCATCACTTTGAATGTCAATCGTGTGCTTACAGAGTTGACAGTGAATAAACAGCACCACTTAAAGATGCTAATACACACAGAGACCCTTAAAGATGGCCCAAGACCAGTACAAAAGACTAAACAGGAATTTCACTCAGGGAGTCAATATAAAAGAGGAACAAAAGAGCCGTGACGGGAGGAAGCCTTACTGCCTGCTACTGCTTTTATGCCTCAGGTGATGAGAAATCCAGCAATGAGAGGATTCAATGACAAAGTCTTTGTGACAGGCTCAGTCAGCCTTCAGAGAGCTTGTTTCATCCAAAGGTGCTGCAGCAGCCCCATGTCTGAGGTCTGAGGAGGGGATTCCTCCCGGCAGGCCCCCGCGGTGAGCTGCCCCGTGTCTGTGCTGCCAGACCAGCTACAAGAGCAGCCCCACGGGCAGCGAGAGCCCCGGCCGCAGCAGGCAGGACACCGGGGCACCCAGGCTGGTTCCCTTCTTGGTCTGCCTGAGCTTTGTCTTGGGAAACCACTCATTGTCTGGGATAACCGCAGGAAAACACTCATTGTCTGGGATTACCATGCTGGTTCAGGCTTCGGTGACCAGCTTCTGTTGGTGTCCACATCTCAGAAGATGAACATCCTTCTCTTCTGGGCGGCTCCAGCAGGAAAGAACCTATGGGGGCAGGTAGTGGTGCATCGGTGGTGCTGCTTCTGCAGCAGTGCTCTCCCAGGCCACCTTTGATGGCAGAGACTCTGATCCCAGCTCCTCAGGGTAGAGAAATGCAAAGGTTACCCCACCTTTTCATTTGTTTTAGTGCCACAACAGCTGAGCACAAAGATGGAGCTTTGTCTCCTTCATGGGAAGGAGAGGGCCGCATCCCACAGAAAAACCTCAGCAGCTTCTCCACCCAAAGCAGAGCTACGGAGACTGCCATCGCCTCAAACTCCCACCCACACTGGAAAAGCGCTCAGATGACGCACATGGACTGGGAAGGCTGCCAAGCCACCAGAGGTTGAACATCAAGTGATGCGACACCTCTAAGAAAAAACCTTTCCCTGGGTGTTGGAGGTCACTGCGAGGACCTGCCACGTTCCTCACACCAGGTGGGAAAGGAGGAGGTCAGTATACAGTGCCTTCCTCCAGCTACAGAACAAGAGGCTGCACCAGTCTGGCCCGTGAACTGAGCAGGAGAGTGCAGTGTGCCCGTCAGCCTCGCCAGTGCCCCTCTCCACACATCACATGTACTTCTGTGGAGTTTCACTAGTGGCAATTACATCCTCTTAATTTCCTGCATTGCACAGAGCAAGGGAGGAGCAGCTCATATGGCTTAATACTTCCTCCTGCTCTCAGGTGACTGGGCTTTATTGCACCTGTATGAAACATCCAGGCAGCAGCCAAATCAAGCGGGCAGACAGGAGTGGCGAGAGGAATGTCAGAGTCGCAGGATCTGTTCATCTGGCAGCAGTTACCAGCTCCGTATCCCTCCGTGAGGCAGAAACACAGAGGAAACATGATCTGAGAGAGGCAATTCTGGCAAATGAGCACACTGTTACCGAACACGGCCAGCTGCGCTAGGCAACTGCTCTTTCGATGGCAATAGATACCTCATTGCCAAAAGCACCATTTCTAGCAGCCGGGCTGCACCAGCCACAGCTGTATCTGCTGCAGTATTTAGAAGGTGCAATCTCCCACCAAAACCCTGCTGTGCACTGGGGAACGCACAGCCTAAACCGGACAATGTGATGGATAGCAAGGCAGACAGGACATCAAAATCTGGCCAAAACTTATTTATTTATTTAATGAAGCAAGACAAGCCTGCATTTGTACTCTGTGCAACATCATCTATGGAGAAACAGAGCTGGTAGGGCTGTGGTAGGATGACAGGTACCCTGCCCTGTGAAATATCCATAACTGAGATGAGAAAAACCAATTGTTTTCCTCTTCGTGGTAAGAAATGGAGGCTTAGCATGACATTTTAAAACTTAAGTACCTCAATACTTGGAAAAGCATCTAGAGTACTAGACAGAAGAGGGCTAAAAAGTATCTGACACTGAGCTCCACTGATTTCAGCAACATTTCCATACTCAGATGCTTTTTTTAGCGGTTAATGGTGGATACCGAAGTGACGGGGCACGGCCGAGGTGCAGCAAGAAGTGAAATATAAGTTTCCAAAATTACTGGCGTTCTCCCTCTCACCCCTCCTTACCATACTGTGATTTCTCTCCAAAAATTATATTCCAATCTCCATAGTCTGTGCAGATTCAACAGTCTGGGGCCACGGGGAGCTCTTACATGCCCAAGCTCCTTTAATGGCCACAGAGATGGCGAAGGGGCAGCAGTGAAAAAGCAAGTCGAGAGATTGCAAAGCATAAATCAGTATCACTATAACAAGGATGGAGCAGAAAAGCCAACCTGCGAATAAAACTGGGGGCAGCAAGAAGCAGCACTAGGCTTTACAGCCTTTGTGGGTTCAGCTCTCGGGAACAGTCCAGACTTTCACCCAGAAGCAGCGCAGCAGCCGGGAAGCGAGCAGGACTCCAGCCCAAAACACCCGATCCCTGCGCTCCTCCTCCGGCCCGAGCAGTCCCGTTGGCTTCACAGCAGGGAAGTAACCATGGCAGAACCAGGGCTTTCCGACTTGCCTCATTCCGGAAGGATTTGCGGAATTGTTGTGCCAGGAACTGCCAGACCAGTAATCTGTGTGAGGGAAAGCAGAGCTAGATATTTATTTTTTTTTAAACTTATAATTCTGTCATAAATATAAGTGCTGAATGCTTTTTTAAATTGTTCATAAATTGCATTGCACTAACATTAACATTAATTCTGATGTTAGTGAATAATTGCATTTTCTGGAGTTCAACAAATTACACCAAGCAAAATCTGATTTTAAGCAAAGGAAAAGACCTTGCGACTGGAACAAAAAGGCTCTTTATGCTACAGCCATAAAGTTATTTATCAAAAGTCATTGGGGGTTTTCCTGCAAAGGTATACCTTTCCCGATACAGAAGGTGACAACCAGCTTTTGATCTCGATGCAGTCACTGGGACCACAAGTAACTTCTGGTGGTTGATTGCCCCCCAAACTACCCCTGGGAGCAGCTGCCCCCCCCAGCCGGAGCACAGCCCAAAGACGCGGGCAGGGATCGGAGGATCCCTTCCTGCAGAGCCGAATCTGCCATTTGCAGAGGGGCTTCAACATCCTTTTGAGCGCCAGGGCATTATGGCAATCTAATTTATAACTTCATCCATTCTACATATGTGTACCTGAAGAGATGGAGGTGGGGAAGGGACCGATGACGATCACGTTCAAGAACATAATCTTGAAGCACCAGCCAGAGGACTTGAGCAGCAGGAGGGACAGCCTGAGAGCGTGCAGGGGGAGGAAGCCCACAGAGAAGAAAGGTGCTTCAAGGAACAAGCTTTACACTCCGGAGATGTGGGTTCAGATCCCCACTCCCCAGCAGAAGTCCTTTATGAACCCACAAAGTGAAGAGTGCCTGTTTCTCCCCAGGAGATGCTACCACCTCCTAGGTTCAGGGATGTGCTATAAAGAAAATTGCCTGAAATGCCAAGAACTACAGGAAAATCTTAGTAACAAGAACCCATGTCTTCCTCCCAAAGGCTACCCTGGGGCCGTAGCACGCAGGCAGACACTGCATCTGGAGGCTTGCGAGGAGCAGCTGGGTTTTTGAGGCAGCTTCCCACATAGAGACCCCTCCAGCCACCCCGACTCATTAACTCCATTCCTGCAGGCAGCAGACCGCCGCTGTGGGACTGACGTGCCCACGTTAAGGGCGATGGTAAGAAGTCAGGAAAACTCACAAAGTTGTCATTGAGCTTGCTCCACAAAGCTCTTCCAAACAGTGTTGGTCTCTTTCTCCGATGTCTGTAAGCCCACATTGACGTGGAACAGAAACCTGACAAGAGGAAAGACAAGCCGGGTCAGACCACAATCTCCTTTCTGGCTGCCTGCTATAAGAACACTACCAGAAAGGCGACTGACGTTCCCCGCTTCCTCTCCGAAGGAGAACAACGCACGCTCAGTGCGCGTAGGAGGTCTGCACGCTGCTTCTGCTCGCTAGAAAGAGAGCGGCAACAATCCCCACGTGGCACACGGCTGGGATTTTTGCTTTAAGGCTAGAAAACAGCTCAGGTAGGTTAGAGAGCAGCATCCTCTCGCTGCTAACGAGCGTGCCGGGAGGCCTCGCTCTCCCCAGCAATCGTTGCACGAGTTCAGGTCAGACAATGCATGCCTACGTTAGATGAAATGACCTTTAACAACATTTTGTGCAATATTATGTCGCTACTCAAACCCACAGGTTTCCCTGGAGCCAGGCAGCTCCGTCACCCACTGGAGATACCTATCTACCCACGCACTTAGAGGCCTGACAAGATTTGATAAAGTTTGCCTCTTCTGCCCAAAGCAATTGGGCGTTCACCCCCTTTGCTCCTCAGCAGCACCGTGTTTGCTGCCAGGGGAGAGGGAAGAGCCCGAAGAGCACCCAGCAATCCCACCCGCTGTGTTCGGCAGATAGTGCAGATGGACTGTGGGAAAGTAACGGAAGATCGGTGACGAGGGCTGGAAACACGCTCAAGCGACTGGCACATGGGGGGAGTTGGGAGACGCACGTATCACACTAATTGTTGTTTAGTCTTATGCGCTTGACAAGTAGAACTTCTGCATTTAGATAACGTAGACCAGTGATGGAGTCAGGGGCACCTTATCGAGCATGCCTGAGATTCCTGCCTGGCTGTCGGAGATGGAAGCAGAGTGGAAAACTGCTTGAATCCCTGATGCACAGGCGAGAGCAGCAGGTTTGGACGCTCTCTTTCGCTCTCTCTCTCGCTATCAAGGACTCTCTCGCTCTGTGGCGCCCGCGTCCCCCATTTGCGCGTCTCTGCCCAGGTGCTGCTTCGGACATTCCCCAGTCTGCAAAGTATCGAGATTAAGTTTGTTCTTTGCCTTTTATCTGTGGTTTTGTGGTTGTTCCTGCGTCCTGCCTGTGTCGGCTCACACACCGACCACTTGTATTGCCACACGATAGCCTGTTCTTTAGCCTTTTCGGTACCGCGCTCCCTCGAGAGCTGTGAGCGGAGCCATTTCTTTCGGGCGAGCTTTTCCACCCTGCCACCGCCAATGCTCAGAAAACAGCGCAAGCAAACTGTGCCCGCATCACCTCCTTTCCCATTTCCAGGTAAAGGAAATACTCTGCCGAGGTCAAAGCCCCCAGTAGACTCTACTGTCTTGCCTAATTTATTGTCTAACCAGTTTCCATATGTCTGGATCCTTCACTTAAGCCACAGTTGAACACAACACCCCTGTTTGGCTTGTGCATAATTTAAGGAACAGCTGAAGGCCGTTTCCTTCCTTGCGCAAGGGTGGATGCAGCCGCACGTCTGAGCACTTTGCTGCACAAAGAGCTCAGGTCAAACCCGCAGCATTGGGCATTTTGCAGGGGCAGAAGTTCAATCCCTCTGCGTAACTCCAGCGTCCTTCATTTTGCACATCACCTTGTTCCACTGTTTTCCTTACAAACCGCCGCTTCATTTTGTGGTGTGAGTTTTGTTTGCAGCCCTATGACTTAAAGAAGCTTCAAGTATATTTTCTTAATAAAATACGAACAAGAAAAACGTTACTCTGCGGTGAGCCAAACCCCTGACAGACTGATGTAACGGCCAGCACTGCCTGATGGCTAGAGACATTCAACACACCTTCCAGCACACAGACGTCCCCAAGGAATCCCTCGTTGTATCCTTCAGTAATCAGGCAGACTACTGGAAGTTGGATGTTTCTCCTTTCTTCAACTTCCAGGAATTTTCCACAAGGTAGGAATAAGCCTTTCTGACAGCTCTGACTCAGAGTGAAAGGCAGAAGAAGTGACAGGTTTGGACGACTTGAGAACAAAACCAGCTAGAACGCACCTGCAAACGGCATCAACGTCATACATACTGAAGTAGACTATAAAAAGAGTGACAGCAGAAGAAAATCGTACATTGTAGGGACCCACAAATCAGAAGAACCTGATTGACAGCATAGCAACACCTAGAGAATGACAGACTAGAATTGCTAGGAGAAAATTTAAACATATTTAAATGAGTTCCCCTATTCCTCAGAAAGCGATTATGTTGACGCTGGAGGTACCTAAGATTTCAATCTGTTTTGAAACATCAAGCTGCCAATATTTTCATCTTTTCTGCAATACGACCATTAAGGAGAATTAAAACGCGACATCGCTAAATGATTGCCAGCACATCATCCGCACAGGAGGGAGAGATTAAAGCTGCTCTGACAACTGCAGCCTCACCCAGCTGCAGAACACCGCTTCTGATAAACGGCCTGCTCCTGAGCACCGCTCAAGGACGGCGGCGCAGAAGGGAAAGGGTACAGACGGCTTTAACACAGCGTAAAGGCTCTTCAGAGCGCATTTGGACAGACAGAAACACGCGTTGCCAAGAGCTTAAAACAGGATTACTAGAGACGGGGGAATTCAGGTCATGCTTTTTCTCCTTAGAAAGGAAGAAAGAGACCACCTACCTGCATCCTTGTCCTTCCTGAGCTGAGTGGTCTTGCCCTGTCTCGTCTCTTCTCCTCCCCTTTCTGCTCGAAGCACCTGCTTGTAGCGATGCAGGGAGCAGCCCAAAGGCATTCCCTAGGGCTAGGAGGGAAGTCGGGGGAGTAGAAGGTGTTCAGCACCTGCAATTCAGAAGACACTGGAGAGCCAAAACAGAGATGACATTTGACATCCGCATGGAAAACTACAAATTTCAGACACAATTCAGGTGATACGTTGGGGAAGCTAAAAGATGCTGAGATCGTGCCCACAGAGGCACACCTGAGTTTTGCACAATCTGAGCATGTGATCAAAGACAAGCTCTTCCAAATGGTGAAGGGTTCCCTCCCTTCTGTCCGTCAGTTGTCACGTTCAGTGTGACCGAGGAGCCTTTTTATTAGCTCTTTGTGATTCTGAAAATTCTCAAGGATTAGTATCTAGGACAGAGACAGTTGCTTTCTGAAATTTATCTAGCCAAGAGAAGAATTATTTATTCAGTACGAATATCACTCATTTGCTTTAAATTCATTTTATTAGACTTCATTTGGTGGATATAAAAATAAAGTACGTCCCAGTGGCTCAATTAAAAGCAGCCAGATATGGTTTATTTTTTCTGTGTATATGTAGCCCATGGAAGAAATAAAGAGAATAATTTAATCATGGCCAAAGCATTTGTTTGTATTCCACATAAGAGGAATCCATCAGACTAAACTAAGCTTTAACTAAGTCGCTCTGAGGATGCAGACCAACAGAAACTTAAATTAGCTCCAGTGGGAACTAGCTTCACATGCGTTATTTTTCAGGATGCTTCAGAAATCAATAGAGCTCTTGAAATACTTTAAATACAACCAAAGACTGGCTGCAAAGTAGCTAAATCGATTTGAGAGTGGGGGGTTTGTTCTGCCCTGGGAATTGCTAAATAGAAACACAAGCACCGCGTGGTGGTACGGATGCAAACGCCCTCCCCAGCCCAACGCACACCTCAGCCCAGGATGGGGCTAGCAGTCCTCCGGCCAGCGGCACCTACACAAACGCCAGGGAATCCTGCTCTACGCAGCACCCCTTTTTCAGCCCGTAGCTCTTCTACACTTCAGAGCACGTGGAGAAGCGCCCTCTCTTAGCCAAGAGCAAGTCACTGCTGCTCTGGCAGGAGACTGGTTTTATGGTTTCCCCAGTGTGATTCAGCTTTCTGCTCCATTCTTTCCCGAAGTCCAAGGGAGACCTATCTTTTCTGCTCGCCTAAGTAAATCCAGGGCAAAGGACAATCTTTTTTTTCCCCTGTTTATTAGGCAAAAGAGGTACGAACCCCAAAGGTTAGCCGTGGGCCATACCCGCACTGTCGTTACATCTTTAATTAAAAACTTCACTGCAACGCCCAGGGCACACGCGCCACGGCCGCGGGCAGCGCTGGGCGCCCAACCTGCGCAGAGCTGAACGGGGACCCTGGGAGCAGCCGTGCCAGTCCCACGCGGGGCTTGGAACCAGAAAGCCACAATTACGATCTCTTACAAAAGAGCCCAGAGATGACATGCTTCAGGAGGAGCACAGGGGCTTTGGTAAATATGCCTCAAAGGCGATTCCTGAAATTTGCACATCACTGACTGTGGTTTATTTTAATATAAGAATCAAAGAAGCAAGTGTGATGATAGGCAATTTCGATAGCAAGGCATTAAAGTGCCCTGTCGGTGAGAGAGACCATTCTGCAGCCACAACCGCGGATGTTAAACCTCAGCCACAGCAGCTGAATTGCTGCCAAACGGCTCTGCTCGGTCTCCTTTGCTGCGTTTGGATCTTCAGGTGCAAGCAGGTCCTTAGGAGATGAGCAGCTGTGTTGGCAAGCAGGCAAGAGGAGCAGGCAAATTATAAGCTCGCTCGCTTTCTTGTCCTGTATCAGCAAATCATGAAGTGGCTGATGACCAGTTAGTCTGAGTTCAGAGAACCTGCAGCAAGGAAGGAGTTGTAGAAACTCTTTGCTAAATAAAATGAATGAAACATTCTCATGCTGTAAGTCTTTCTTGTTTCCTTGTACCCAAGGAAATCATCTTGATAATTCCCAATTCATCAGCAGGATCAGAGCGTGACATCACAGATTCCCATTTGAACTCATCTGTGATGTCAGAGTTTGAATCGTAGAATGGTTCAGGTTGGAAGGGACCTTAAAGCTCATCCAGTTCCACCCCCTTGCCCTGGGCAGGGACACCTCCCACCAGCCCAGGTTGCTCCAAGCCCCGTCCAGCCTGGCCTTGAACCCCTCCAGGGATGGGGCAGCCACAGCTTCTCTGGGCAACCTGGGCCACCACCCTCAGAGTGAAAAATTTCTTCCTGATATCTAATCTAAATCTACCCTTCAGTAGACACTTGAGTCTGTCCTGCAACACCTATGTGCTAGAAAAAATGAATGATTATGGCTTGTTCCAGTAGTCTATAGTATGGATACATGGCTTCGTATGACAACAAATGTAGCTGAGTTACAGCAGGCAGAGCAGTCAACAAGCACATGGCAAGTGAGATCCTTTGATAGAGATTTCCACAAGATGTTTGGTAGGCTCTCTTACCAAAAGCTCTCTTTACAAAGCTACCATGAGGTAATGAAAAAGCTTTTCCATGTCAATAAATTGCCACTGGAAAACTATGGAGCAGGAACCGACAGTTCTGATGAGAGAGAGAAGTCACCAGATGAATACCACAGCACCGGGGTCGTGCTAACTGCTGCGTTCATAGAGTGCTGAAAAGGAGGGGCACAGTGAAACGCAAAGTTCACATGGTATCATCCAGGGAAGTAGAGGAGGATTGACTATAAAGAGCTACAGGGCTTCATTCCACTAAGCAATGGGGTGAAAATCCAGATTACTTACGTTTACGTTGACTGACAAAATGATGCATTGGGAAAACACAATTCTAATTTTCCTTTCACAAGGAGGAGCTGCTATTACCCACAAATGACATCCTGAGATTATAACAGCGCTAAGAAGCGTTAGCTTGATTTACACCGGTTATTAAGAAAAGGCAAATTCAACGCTGCGAACTATTAGAAAAGAAAGAACAAAACGTTATTATGCCAAAACATGAATGAGGTGAAGGATTTATATCAACAATTGTGCGTGCAGTTTTTCAATTCCTGACACATCCCTGGAGGGAAAGATGAAACAGAGGGATGCGTGGAGAATTTCATTTTACTCCATGGGTCGGTCTCTCTCTCTCCTGTGTATCTGTACTCAATAACTACGACACTCTCCGACGCAGAAGGCCGGAGCCATAACTGGAAAGCGTATTATCACTTGAGCATGCTTTCAGAAGTTGTAACTGAGGGAACAAATAGGATAATGAGATTATTTAGATTACAAGCAGATAATCACCAGGTATAATGCATCTCTGTATTTTAAGGGAAATGGTTCTATAGCTCAGACGAAATTCTGCCTAACATTCATCCCAACAGACTAAAACGTCAAAACGGCATACCTTGAACAATTCGGTCTATCCAACTGGGAACAGCAGGTGCCTGCTCAGTAAAGACTTCATACAAAGATCATTAAGAAAAAGAACCAAACAGACCTGTTTCCCTTCTTCTTTTGCACAGGCAGGACGGGTCCTGTCTGGCAAGTTCTGCTCCCGGCTCCTTTGATGAGAAGGGTTCAAGTACCAGCAGGCCATGACTAGTAACACAGACCCAAAAATGGAAATCTTGAAGTTTACCCATTTAGTGCTGGGTGGTACCTGCTGGAGACATGTTTTGTTTCACGTTGATCATGTAGGGAGTTTAAGTTAGGCACCTTAACAAACAGGTAATTTTAAGACTTTGTGCCTTGACCTGTTTCAAATGAGGCATACGTCGCTGCTCAGCCATTCCTGCCACGGGAGCAGGTGACCACGAAGATAAAATGTGAATTTGCAGTCCCTCAGCTGTCCTGTGGTAGTTTACCCTGCGGAGACTCTTTGGGTGTCAGCTCACAGCACAACCCACCTCCCAGGCGCTCCACGCGCCTACGGGACAGCAGCAGGAACCCGGCCGGACGCCCCACCTCAGCTCTCGGGCCATCCGTTCAGACCTCCGCCCGCCTTGTACTTTGAACGGGTGCTCTTATCCTGGCAACGCACCTCGTCCACAGGGTAACATCTACCGACCATCCTCAGGCACTCATTTATGACCCGTTCTCTGTACCAAATTGTTCAATTTGCTGACAGACGGCAAATGGCACTAACAAATAAATTACCTGCTGCCTGCCAACACAAACCCACGATGACCCGGGTCATCTCAGAAACTGTAACAGTTTTTCTTAAGGAATGATTAGTTGAAAAACTATACTAAAGAGGCAATAAGCGCCGCTACTAAATTCATTCTGTTGCCATCGTTAGGGGAGTCAATTTTCCTGTCCTGTGCTAATTAGATCAGTTAGCAGAAGCTCAGAAAGAAGAACATTAACCAAAGTGTATGTGAAGCATCCCAGGGACAAGACGGAGTCAGCCAGAAGGGATTTCTGACTATTCATTGCCTATGAAATTTTGGAAACCCCTTAAACCAGTCGTTCAAGCTAGGTCAAGATATATGGGTTTAATCCTTCCACTCCCTCTAGCAAAGTACAAAGCACTTTGTCAGGGAGCTTTCAACTGAGGCCCAATCAGCAACTTTGGGTGTTTTGCTAATGCAGTAACGCTGATAGAAGATCAGCTGACAGAGGATGTGCCTCCTGACAGAAGGTAAGACTGCCCCTCGCACGCGATTCTGCTTCCCATTTAAAGCTGATGTATTTCACTGCTGAAAAAGATGAAATTCAGATTCTCCAACATTTTTCTGTTAACGGGCACCATGGGATTAAAAAATATCTTGTTGGACCAGTATTACACCAATTTACAGTATAAAAAGTAATGTCCTCTGGGACAAAATAACTTCCTCCGTCCTGTAACGACACCTGCCAAAGGTAGCCTATCCCTGGTTCAGACCTTCCGTGATTACCACTACCTGAAGTTTGTAAGCCTACCAAAAAGATCATTATTTACCCTAGATTAAATCCAGACTCGACGTTGCCTGGGAGACCAGCAGGCAAAAACCAGAGACAGATGACCCATAGTCCTCCTCCTTGGAGGAAACATCCCTCTCCTGTACCAGCCAGAGTACATTTCCCCAGAAAGCTCCAGAAGGAAAGATCAGACTCCGCTTGCAAATTCTCTTCTATCTTACCTAGAAAAAAACCCAAAAACTGAACGGGACTGAGATGTCCGTTTGCTTTCACAGCAGTTGTAATAGTTACTAGTAGTTATGGACTGAGGTCAGGCTCTGTGCTGAGAATATGCAGGATGGGACAGGAGTAACTGCTACAGTACGTGACTTGCACGCATCAGCCTAGCGCAGCATCCGCCCTGCAGGGCTCCCCCCTCCCCGCTTACGCTCGGCCAAAGGCGCCGCACAGAGAGGGCGAGCGAGGGACGGGTATCTGCTACTGCAGAGCCCCAGCTCAGAGAAAGGGGGACACACAAAGCCTGACCATCGATGTTTTTCCTGCCCGGTGACAACGCTGGGAGGACAGTTTGCAGCCGAGTATTACACCACGCAAACACCTCCACAAAGATGCCGTGACCTTTCATGTGTGTTTAAAGTCTTCTACTGGAGGTGCTCTAAGGGCAATGAACATTAACAGACTTATTTACAGTTTCCAGCTGTGAAAAGGTCAACACAAGATATGCCTCAAAAAAAGAATCTTTAACCAGAGTGGCATTAGCACAGTGACGATCCCCATGTTATCACACAGTCCCAGCAGCGCAGAAAGGGAAGCAGACTAACCCAAGCAGTGACCATTCCTCCCTAGCAGGACCTTTCCATTGCGGACAAGAACTATATTGATCCTAAAGGTACCATAACTTGCCCATTATGAGCTGAACTAAGTGCCCTCTGGGTATCTGGTGGTTGTCAGGTCATCAAAACGTCTTTGTTTTCTCTCAGCTGGAGCTGGGTTGAAGACAGGAGTCAAATTCAAGCAGTTGGTTTTTTTATTCCGCAGTTCTACAGAATAGTCCTTTCACCGGGGTTGTCACAGCATACATGGAAAACATTTTTCAGTCACTCAGAACATGGCCTTTGTGGTTGGTTTCTATGTTTGTTTTGTTTTTTTAAACCTGTAAACAATCATATTAGGGAAAAATTAAAAGGGGTGAATCTGGCTGATCATATTTCTACCTAATGACAGGAGCAAACAACTTCTGCTTCAAAGTATTCATCCACGAACACTTCCTCAACTGCACAAAGGCATCAAGGAGATGCAACTGTAGAGGAGTTGAGCATTTACCTAGTTAGACACACACACACACCCCCCGTCAGCATTTGTATTAAAGACCTGTTTGACCATATATTGACAATTACCTGCTATTACAGTAGTCAGCAGGACGAATTTAAATATTTCAACTTCCTAAATCAAGAAATTAAATTCATCTAAAAATATTTTAATGTAGCAAGTTTGGCTATAGAACCAGTGCAACATAAAGAGGACACCCATCGTATAACCAACTTTACTGCTTAATCTTAACAGAGTAAGCTACAGCTGCAACGGATTTACCACAAGTTATTTGGTTAAATTAAATACTGCAGTTAGGATCATGCTATAGGTAGTTGTGGCTTTACAGTACCAACGCTCAAGTTGGCTGGGTTAGTTTTACTGTAAGTAAAATGCAAGTTTACAGAGAAACAAAATAATTTAGTATAGTACGCTGTATTCCGTTTCATGCTCAGTCACAATGATAACGTCTTCGACAGATAAACAATATTTCAGCATTATGTTAATAATGCCAAAACATACAGGAATTTTAATGCCAAGTTTACAACATAATACAGTGCTAAACAAACAGATTTCTCAGGTACGGTGGCCAACTGAGAACGCTACACAGGACTGAGAAGCATCTGAGCACTACCCAGTGCGCACGAAGTGAACCACGCGGTTGGGAACGTTCTACCTTTTGATGGAATTATTGTTCTAGAAGTTTGTGTCCCAAACATAGTGCAACGTAAAATGAACGTTGAACCCTCGCCTCAAACACGAAGCAAAAGGGCTACGTGTTATTTACAAACTTGAACAAGTAAAACCACTTTAACAGAAAAACACTGTGATCACTTGACAAAGACGACAGAGCTTGATTACTGTATTCTGTGAACTAGAATGGTAACGAAGTTGTAAACAAATTTTAACCAAATTAGGTTAATCCATCTATTCTTAACTCAAGAATATTATCATTTCAGCAAACAGCGATTTTTAAAGCTAAGGACACTATCAGAGGTTTTATTTTTGTTTAAAGCCAAAACTGATAAAGACCTGGAGGCTGGCAAATCATTTTTGTTCCCTATCAGCCTTCATTAAGTTCTCCATTGCATACTTCAGCAAAATCTTCAAAATTCCTGATTTTGTTTAATTCTGCTTCAACTGAAAATTGAAGCAAACACTACCAACACTTGAAAACCCCTCCTCAGAGCGGTTTGGTTTTCCACTCTTGGGGATGATATTAGACCGCTGGCATTGTTCTACACAGAAAACAAAACACCAAAGCGTTCATTTTTAATTTAAAAGAAAAACTTCCTCGAAATTAAACAGGCTTTGCAAATATGTAAAGAAATATATAGGTAAATGAGATTTGAATCAGTCAATCACAGCAGTGTCCTCCGCATTCTTCCTCCCCCCACCTCCCCGCTTCCAAATCAACAGCATTGCTCAAGTGGCTGATGGGAAACAGAGAACTAAATCCATTTACATGAAGGCTGGCTACAAAACAAAAAGAAAAAGAAACTTTGTCCCTGACGCATCTATATTTTTATCTTTTTCCTGCATTTTGTAACGAACTCATGCAAGCATAAAGGGGGCTGTGTTGGGGTTTTTCTGTGGGGTTTTTTTTATACAGGCATAAGAGTTTTGCAAGCCAAAGCTGAACAAGCTTTTGTTTCAGAAAGATTTTATACTACCAACTCATTTATCTTCAAAACTAAAGGTGACAAAAAATAAATCCATAGTAATAAAAAAAAAAAAAACAAAACACAAACACAACCCTGTAGTCAAACTGCTTTTTCAAGTATGTTTCTCCCCTCATGAAAGAATTGCATTAGCCACGCTACGGATTAAAACCCATGTCACAATCATTAGGATTCAGACCAGAGGTCCAGATCTGCTGGACCTGGGCTCAGCTGTATCTCCAGCTGAGTTTACGCAAGACTGGAAACAGGAAGCCGATGGGTACACATGCGCGTATTAACGCCACTCCTCGACTCCCTGATCCTGACAACATCCACTACCACACCCCCATCACGTCCCCGAAGCAGGAGAAATGGCACAGGAGCCACAAAGTGATCTTGGACAGGTACCATCATTCGCTGATCAATCAGGTGCAAGTCTGGTTTGTGCTGCTGGAGATGCCCTCTGCAGACCGACTAGCTGGAAAATTTTGCCCACGATGTTTCTACATAGCACAGCGTAAACCACGTCTTAGTTATTTCATTCAGTCTGGAATTCACACCTCAATCTATTGCAATTATGGAAGCCAAGGAAAAGTCAATGAGAGAGGTTCTACAAGAGCTGGTCCCAGCATTAAACGCTAATACATATGAAAAATAAAAGGGGACAAACTTCCAAGTCACTATTAGCGATGGTGATAGGTTCAACTTTTCTTCTTTCTTAAATACACCTCCCATCAATGCAAGAGAAAAGTGCAACTTTGCAGCATGTTTGTTCACATCAAGTTTTTCCTCAAGAACACATTTTGCAGTAACAAAATATGGTCTATAAAGTTGCAAAGTGCACGAGCTGAAGGCACAGAGTACAAACACATAGGAAAACAGATTTCAAAAAAAAAAACTAACAAAAAAAAGCAATAAAAGAAAAATCTGGAATTTAAGACTCCCTGACAGAAGATACATTTATATGGGACCAACTCTTAAAAGGTGACAATTTTTAAACTAATGAACAAATACTGCAAAATAATGAAACTTTATTCTTATTATTTAAGTAAAAGCTCCAGAAAATACCTTGTTTAAAAACTAATACACTGACGTGTTAACTAGTTTTAAGAATGTCCTTAATATTAAGAAAAGAGTGCAAAAAGGATTCTTCCATTCTAATGCTCTTGGAAGCTGCTGATTTCGGCTGCCCATTTCCACTTTGAAAGGATTGTTTTTCAAGGTGCATTCCTCACAAAAATCGCAGAACATGAACTTGTTGAGAGGCCAGACCAAGGAATCGCATCTTTCAAAGTCATCCCAATTGTAGCAGCAACTGACATTTTATTATATAAAGAAGAAAGTCCAAAACTCTTCTTTGAGGCATAGTTCGTGTCAGAGCTTGAGTATCAGCAGTTGCCAAAGGAGGCCCCGGATACCACCTGCTCCTCCAGTGTCTGTTCTGGCTAGGAAGAGAAGCTGATCCAGTATATTCACTATCTGTACCCCCTGGAGCTTGCACAAGCTGATGAGCCATCTGAAATTACACAAAAAGTTCAAGAAATTCTCTCATATTAAACGTCCACCTTATGTCCTTTGCTCCCCTTCCCCCAACCACCCGAAAACCAGCATTGCCTGCAAAACACAAACAGCGTAAACTGAAGCAGGTATACCAAGTAAACAGCTATTCACTCCTTTCAGGTTGCAATAAGAGTTCAGCATAAAACTGCGTGACATTTTACGATAGGAAATAAAGCAAACATACTCTGCTGAAAGCATAGGAAGAAGGACAGCAGAAAGAATGCGATAAAATGAACTGAAGTTAACAGCAGCACCAGAACAGATGCTATTTCCCAATCCCCAAGGCTATTTAATGACCAGCAATCAGAACATTGTATTTAAATCCTAACCTAGAATTTATGTGACTAGATTCTCCCCTGGCCAAATCTTTAGTCAGCACAGAAGAGGGAACCTTTGACTGTCTGCACCCAAATTAGGGATGTCTTGGAATAAAGCAACCAAAGGAAATAACATTCCTCCCTGTGCTTCTTTCCCCCCACTCCCTAACCCTTAACGGGGGAAATTAAGGGAGTTACAAAGTGAAGAACCTCGTAGTTAAACATGCAGCAAGAGACTTCATCTACAAATGGGAGAGAACTTCCCAGATACTGCCTTTAGTATCTCAATGCAGGTGGATCCCGTGTTGTATTAGACACGTAATTGAAGGTTCGAAGTTGCAAAGCACAACCTTTCCATACCCTCTGTTCTGTCAACAGACAGAAACACGCATCACCAGCGGGTGATTTATATCAGAGGTGGACCGTCTCAGCATTTCTTTGCTGTTATGTATATCCTGACCAGGCAGAGACTCGGGACAGCTACGTTCTTTTTCCTTAAGACCTCATCCGTGTACTTAAATGAAGTGGAAGTATCTTGATCTGGGTAGCTAGGTTATCTTACTACTTTATAGGTGGCTGTGGGACTCTAGCACAGTTAGCCAGGCTCTAGACTCAAGAATCATAGAACCATTTAGGTTGGAAAAGACCCTTGGGATCATCGAGTCCAACCATCAACTCCACTCTACAAAGTTCTCCCCTACACCATATCCCTTAACACTACATCTAAACGAGTCTTAAACACATTCAGGGACGGTGACTCCACCACCTCCCTGGGCAGCCTATTCCAGTGTCTGACCACTCTTTCTGTGAAGAATTTTTTCCTTATGTCCAGCCTAAACCTACCCTGCTGCAGCTTGAAGCCATTCCCTCTTGTTCTATCACTAATTACCTGTGAGAAGAGACCAGCACCAACCTCTCTACAATGTCCTTTCAAGTAGTTGTAGAGAGCGATGAGGTCTCCCCTCAGCCTCCTCTTCCTCAGACTAAACAGTCCCAGAAGTTTGTATCATTCATAGAATCATAGAATGTCTTGGGTTGGAAGGGACCTTTAAAGGTCACTGAGACCAACCCCCCCGCAGTAAGCAGGGACACCTTTAACTAGATTAGATTGCTCACAGCCTCATCAAGCCATCACGAATGGTAAAAGTCACATGGGCAGACAGCCAGCTACAACGTGGAGTTGCAGCCTCTGATACCTCGCCATCCCCCCGAGAACCCAGAAGCCCACTGCTACCTGTATGCCAACCCGTCAGGCTTAGATGCACACTTACTGTAAGTTAACTCTTCTCCAGCTCTCTTGCGTGACTGGTCACCTCTAGGAAAGAAGGGGAAGACAGGTATTTTCATTTTAAGAACAGGAAAACAATAGTGAAGTTATCTCAGCACAACCATCAACTTCCACCAACTTTAGAAACAAAAAGCAAACATAGTAGCAATAACACATAACACACCTGCAGGATTCTCAATTAACTCTAACAGAAATGTAAGCTATAGTTTATAGATTTAATTAGCCCATCCTTTTGTTGAAGATAGTAGGTTCAATTTTATAAGAAGATGGGGAAAAATTGCTCCTATGCAGTGTGGTCTTAAGTCATGCATAACATTGGTTTTTCCTTAATTCAAACTTATTAACCAAACTTTACAGAACTTCATGAAAAACTCCGCATCTATCAGTCTAAAAAGGTAAGATGCTCCTGTAAACCCAACAATCAGACTCTAAGCAAGTCTGCGCTGACAGCATTCCCTCTTGTCCTGGTTTGAGGTAAACCAGAACCAATTTTCTGATTTGTAATTTTACTTTTTAGCTGGGCCTCTTCTAACTGACTAAACTCCGAAATTAACAGCACATTGTTCAGAAACTGTTCACTCTCAGAGTGATAAGACCTGATTATACCAAGGAATGGTATGCACAGAGGCTCTTGCTTAGACTTATTGCTGTAACAACCAAGGTCAGCTAACTTCGCTGCTTGCCCCGTTAGAGGGTCGGAAGCAGAGAAGCGTAGAGGGGTCCCACCTGCAGGGAGGAGCAGACGGGACAGGTGACCCAACACTGACCAACAGGGTATCCCATCCCATCTGCATCACGCTCAGTATAAAAGCTGAGGGGGCAAAGGGACAAAGGGGGCTCTGACTTGCTTTTTCTTCAATGGCCGACGTCTGAGGAGGACCCTGTCTGTTCGTCTGCCTTTGATCCCGATCCGAGCATTCCTGACTCTAGTTCTGGAATTCAGCTCCTGTCCATCGCTGACTCCAGTCTGGGACTTTCCCTGTGTCTGCTGGTGACGCGATCGTCATCCTGGGAGCAGAATCCGGTTTTGTACATATTGTATACTTTTTTCCTTTAATTTTTATTATTCTATTATTATTTACTATTTTCTTATTCATTATTATTTTCATTAAAGTAGTTTAGTTCTTTTTCTAAACTAGTAAATCTCCTTATCTCTTCCTCTCCTCTCTGGGGGGGTGGCGGGGGAGGGGGAGAGGGCCATCTGTCATTCTGATTGGCCAATCCGGCCAAAACCACGACACCTCTTCAAGCAGATTTAAATAAATAACTAAAGTTCTATAAACACTGGTTTCATCACTCCTGAAAACCCAAAAGTTAAATTCCCATCTATTTGGAAAACAGTTTTTCTTTTTATTCTTGTGCACACAAAATCATAAAGCCAGAAAAATCTTCCTGCTTCACAAGTTTCTTGTGATGATAGATCTGCTGTTGAAAAAGTTGTATAAGGGAGAGAGAGAATCCAATACATTTTTGTCACAATGATTATAATTTCACATTTATCTGCTGTAAATTGGTAGAAATTGGGGATTTTTCTAATAATACGAGGTGTTCTTCCCTGAAACCACTCTTGAGGTGATGGACCTGCTGTGTATGCCTTGATTAAGGTCTTTCATAAGAGAAATGCCGACAAGCAAATGGTTTGTGTTCCCACTTTCTGCAGCAACAGTATTTGCTAGCGCTGATAAGCTATTTCAACTAGAACCTGACATGCCATTAATGCTGATGAAGACACCTCACTGTGCTGTGTTCTTTATGGTAATTGTTGCAGGAAGTGCAGCAGCAAAGACATCACCATTTTTTGGCGCAATTATAGGAGAAGAGATGACATTTCATGCTAATCCAGAAGAGAGCAGACTTAGCACGCTCCTTGGTAAAAGAGAACACCTACCCTTTTATACATGTAAATATATACATTTGTATATGTAGGAATGTAACCTCAAAGCAATTTTGAAAGGTTATAAGTAAATACAACTTACGTTCCTGAACACAGGAAGAAGCATATTACATTTTGAAATCCCTTTCAAGGCGAAATACATTTCAAATACTACT
This sequence comes from Rissa tridactyla, assembly GCF_028500815.1. NCBI lineage: Eukaryota > Metazoa > Chordata > Aves > Charadriiformes > Laridae > Rissa > Rissa tridactyla. Next base: position 66,532,238 of record NC_071471.1, read on the forward strand.
GCAAAATGCCATGTAGCAAATTGCATTACCGGTACTTCAGTTTTCTTTTACCTGTGTCCTTTTAACGATGACAGACTCAACTCTTAACACTTTATATAACCTTCATGTTTACCAGACTGCGCTGACTCCCTGGCATATAAAAATATAAAGCATATAAAAATATATTGTGCAAAACACATTCATCAGAGACTAAATGCCATCAATCAGCTACTCCACTGCAAGGTTTCATTTTGCTTTTTTATGTAATAAATTGAAAGCAAGCTACATAGAAACAGCAGTTGCACCAAAGCGTGGGCTCGGGTGGGCCAATTTTCTAAACCTACAAGACATACCAAAACTCTTCACGTGTCCAATACCCAGAAGATCACACGCTGCAGACAAAAGGAAGAGGAACTCCTAGAAATGAGACTCTGCAAACAGTGTGCCACAGAAACCTTTACTCAGTTCTTTCCTCTACAACTGTCCTCAAGCACTAATCTCTTTTTGTCCTCACCTATCACCCAGGACAGAAACAGTTTCCTATGGATTTGCATTAGTTCCAGTGCTAGAGACGTGGTTTTCTGCATAAACTAGGATTTGTTAAAATGTCTTCTGAGGATCCCACCAAGGGAGCACCAGAGAGGCATCTAGCCTTTGCAATGGCCAGTACCCTTCCTACTACCCTTCCTATCCTCTAGGATACAGATTCCTCCTCAGAGTACCAGCCAAAGAACTTCACAGCCAAGCTGACAAGCCCATCTTATTTTCAGGTACCTAGGGAAAAATGTTTTTGAAACCCGTATGGTTTTGTGGATATGGACTGTTACTACTTGAAACTTCATTTTTAGTTCTCTATGAAGTGTGAAACTGGTGAAACGCAGTTGCAGAAATACTATAAGCCACCTACAGAATTAGTAAGATTGAAAATTAGACAAAACTAAAATGTTCCTTTTTGTGTTTTGTTTGCGCATTACATTCCTTTGTCAGCATTATACGCCTACTCAGTTTCAGTCTTGAACGTCTATTTCTTGGGCCAAAGGCACTGCTTTTCTCAGCCCAAACTCTTATGGCTTTGTTTTTAGTGTCTTCACTCATGCTCATCTATCAAAAAATATTTTCCCTCAACAGAAAGCCTTACAAGGAGTGAGTCTACAATACCATTTGCATTTGGGTCAGTAGTAGAGTTCTGACACTCAATAGCTTTATACAGAGATTACCTTCCAGGAGAATACTCGAGAGTGTGAAATCCAGGAGTACATCTAACACTAAAGGGTGTTTAAACTACAGCACCAGATTTTCAGTGCTGCTGTTGCACAGGTAACAGCAAGGATGAAGACACACTCTCTTCACACAGAAATGAACCTCTTGGAAACAGAGCACGATAGCTTCCCCAGCCTGGCCTTGGTTTGTCAGCCTACTGCAAAAGCGCTGTGCTTCCACCTAGGCACTTAAATAGAGGAGCAGAGAGCAACAGGCACAGCCCAGAGCGAACAACATAGGTTATGAGAATTTTTCACTGCCTCTTTTACTGTTTGCTCTTCCCCCCCGCCCCAATTCATTACTCAGAAGAGAAATGTGTATTTAAAATAAACACCTTGACTGTATCAATAACTCTGAAAGTGGAATAAGGACAAGTCATCAACTGACATTTTCAGAAGCATCATGAAAAAAAAAAAAAAAGACAGCTCATAGAAAAAAAAAATGGCCAAAGTAAATAAAGGCGGAACAAGAGCATGATCGTGCATTAGAAGCGCAATCAAAACGCAGGGTGCCATGAACTGTAAAGCAATCTGTTTCATGAAAATATTTCAAGACTTCCAAATCATCTGTTTTTTGGTATCGTCTGCAGGGTTGGCAATGCTCAAAACACATGGAAAATGAGGCCATTTTGAAGGTTCTTTTTTTAACTGAAGGTTCTTTATTAACTCTTAAATTATTTCTTCAATATTTTAGGCGTATCCCTTTTTAAGGGGATATGGAATGGAATGTCCAATGAATGCTGGACATTCAGCACTGTCCAGCACAATTACTACTGGTGACTAATAATTATTACCTATCAAATCCATTCTGCATAAGCTCTCTTTGAAGTTTCTGGTCTTGAGCAGCATATTCCTGAAGCTCAGATTCCACAGCAGGGGGCAGAATATTTGGGATGAATTTCGAAAATAAAGCTGGTGCCATCTGTACCCATTCTGTAAGAAGAGAGAAAGCAACAACAAAACACGTGGAAAAGATCTTCTGTGAAAATTTTACTCTTTGACAAGTGTAATTTTGATCTATTTTAAATACATTTCAGGTTCTTGAATTTAAAAAAGAAAACAGAACCAAAAAAACCCAAGCCATCACCCAAAACCCACAGAAACCAAGCCTTAAAGCAGAACAATTAATCAGACTGTTAAAATCAGATGTTTACATGAAGATAAAGGAATTACTATTTTTTTGGGTCATCAACTTCATCATCAAATTGAAATTCAGCTTTTGCTGCATCTCACAGGGCCTGCTGAGTCTCTGGACACGCTCAAGGACAGGCACTGATGATCAGCAAATTCACCTTGATAATCAGATAATTTGTGACACTTTACTCCAGCAAACGTATTCACAAAATTTACACCTCTCTTCGCCGAGCCTTACTTCTAGAAAACACAGTAATATCACCATACAACGCTGCTTCTCCATCCCCCGTTTCTAATGAATTAATGCAATTCTCTCACTGATCTTCCAGAGCTGAGATGAACACTTTTTAATGATCATTATATAATTTTAACCTGTATTAGTTCACCTTCAGGATAGAAATGTGATTTAATTTCACTACACTGAACATTGCCTTACAGAAGCAAGATAATTTACCTTACAGCTGCTTCAAGGCTGATGGTAAGAAAAACAGAAGACTGCGCAAAGGATGAAAATCGGGTTTATAGAAACCGTATGAGAAGTTCTAAGAAAAATAAATACTTGGCAAGTATTTCTGAAGCCAGACTTTCCAGAGATTGTCATGGTTACCTTAAACTTCATCTTTACTTGGAAAAAAGGGATGCTTTTAAATATATTCACTAAGGCACATCACGCATTTTTATCAAATTCCCACATAGGGTTACTTGGCCCATGACAAGCTTCAACAGTCTCTAATTAGCAAACTCACTAAATAACCATTACTAGCGTACAGATGATTTAAACAGAACACAATGCACTAACCTCTCTCATCGCAGAATGATTTAGGTTGGAAAAGATCTTTAAGTTCATTGATTCCAACCATTAACCTAGCATTGGCAAGTCCACCATTAAACGACATCCCTCAGCACCACATCTACACGTCTTTTAAATACCTCCAGGGATGGTGACTCCACCACATCCCTGGGCAGCCTGTTCCAGTTCTTGATAACCCTTTGGGTGAAGTAGTTTTTCTTAATATCCAACTTAAACTTCCCCTGGCAGGCTTGAGGACATTTCCTCCTGTCCTTATCACTTGTGAAGAGACCAGCTCCCCCCTGGCTACACCCTCCTTTCAAGGAGTTGTAGAGAGCGGTAAGGTCTCCCCTCAGCCTCCTTTTCTCCAGGCTGAACAACCCCAGCTCCCTCAGCTGCTCCTCATAAGCCTTGTGCTCCAGATCCCTCACCAGCTTCATTGCCCTTCTCTGGACCCGTTCCAGCACTTTAATGTCTTTCTTGTAGTGAGGGGCCCAAAACTGAACGCAGTATTTGACGTGGGGCCTCACCAGTGCCAAGTACAGGGGGACGATCACTTCCCACTTCAATAGTCCTGATAGGGACTATTCCTGATACAGGCCAGGATGCTGTTGGCCGCCTTGGCCCCCTGGGCACACTGCTGGCTCATATTCAGCTGACCGTCGACCAACGCCCCCAGGTCCTTTTCCACCAGGCAGCTTTCCAAACACTGTTCCCCAAGCCTGTAGCACTGTGTGGGGTTGTTGTGACCCAAGAGCAGGACCTGGCACTTGGCCTTGTTGAATTTCATACCACTGGCCTCGGCCCATTGATCCAGCCTCTCCAGATCCCTCTGTAGAGCCTTCCTGCCATAGAGCAGATCAACACTTCCATCCAACTTGGTGTCGTCTGCAAACTGAGGGTGCACTCAATTTCCTCATCTAGATCATTGATAAAGATATTAAACAAAACTGGCCTCAATACTGAGCCCTGGGGAACACCAGTTGTGACCAGCCACCAACCAGATTTAATTCCATTCACCACAACTCTTTGGGCCTGGACATCCAGCCAGTTTTTTTACCCAGTGAAGAGTACATCCATCCAAGCCATGAGCAGCCAGTTTCTCCAGGAGAAGGCTGTGGGAAACAGTGTCAAAGGCTTTACTGAAGTCTAGGCTGACAACATCCACCACCTTTCCCTCATCTACTGCCCTTCCCTCATCCACCAAGTGGGTCACTTTGTCATAGAAGGAGATCAGGTTAGTCAAGCAGGACCTGCCTTTCATAAACCCATGTTGACTGGGCCTGATCACTTGACTGTCCTGTACATGCCATGTGATGGCAATCAAGATGGTCTGCTCCATAACCTTCCCCAGCACCAAGATCAGACTGACAGGCCTGTAGTTCCCCAGTTCCCTCAGACCATAGCAGCATTCAATTAAAAAAAAAAGAAACAAACCCAAAACTTTACAGAGATGAAATGGCACTTTTCATGTTATGAAACACAGTAAAAAGCTAGCACGTAGAACATGTTACCTACTAAAAACCTACTGCTACTGAATACTTTAGCCAAGCTAATAAACTGACTTGGAATGACAACATGAAATGCTGTGGTAGCTTATTTCATGCCACTGACAGATCATTATAGGTGAGGTGACAACAGTGTTTCAGATTAAATCCAAGTGGACCAACTACTAGCCTGAGCACCTGCCCAGACTTCAGCATTTTCTATCGTGGCCACCATGTACTGGAGCTAGAATTAGAAGACAGTCTTTTCTGGCAACATTTGAAGTCTAACAGCTGTCAAGTACTTTCAACTTGAAGAGAAAGTAAAAGAAGAGAAGAGAAAGCTCGTGGCCACCAGCCACATCAGCACCGCTTCTCCTTTTGCTGTCTGCACTGCCTAGACAGATGCTTCCCAGTGCTGCTCTAATACCCCAGCACCTCCCACTGGCCACATTTTCTGCTACTTCCCCAATTATCTGCTCCTCAGTCCCCATGATATATCCAATGGAGCATGCCCTAAGAACAAGTGAGCAGCACTACCTCAGAGGAACTCTTGCCGTGATTGTTTCAGAATTCATCCTCAAGAAACAGCACCACCACCACCACCACCACAACAGCCTTTTACATCAAGAAGTTTATCCTGTCCTCTTCTGGTTGGAATGACATTAAGTTCCTCATTTTCTCACAGGCTGAGAAGTTTGAGGACCAAGTCATGAGAGCAAACGTGTATCTGTTTAAGCAATAGCTTAAAGTCAGTCACCTAGCTCTTCCTACCCAGCTGTGGAAAGCAGATACTACAAATTGCAGGATCAATTTTTATACTTAAATATCTTACAGACATACAACAACTATTCAAAACCTAAGACCCATGATACCAACCCAAACCAGTATCTGTTGTGTTCAGAAGTAGACAGCAAGACAGGGATCATCTGAAATGGACAACTGGGAAATCACAAGTCCATCATCTACAATATTAAGTGTGGTACAACAAAGCCATACTGAGCTGCTTTCAAAAGAATTATACTTTTATACTTACATATATAACCTTCCTTTCTTAGGTACTAAACAGTTTATAGACATTAAATTAGTATTGCCTTGAAAGTGATGGTAAAATATTAATTTTGCTGTTGCAGAAATAATCCTTGTTTACTGGAAGTGCTTTATCCATGCCTTTTGTAAATGCAGGATCCTCCACATTCCTGGCTTGTATAAATACGAAACATTGCACTAAAGCTTTTTTGTAAAGCTTTCCTATTCGCATTTCTATTTCTCTAAATGGGAGTTGCAAAGCAAAAATAGATTGAAGTTCAGACACAATCCTTCTCTCGGTCACACCAAGGTAAGGAGAAAGTATCAGCATTATAAAAGGAAGGGAAGTAAGTACCACTTATTTATGGATATTTTTAACATTTCCTGTTTCTAAAATCTTTTCAGGCACAGGCGAGAGCTCTACTCAGTTCTCCAAAACTTACAGAACCGAAGATTTTGGTACAAAAATGATTAAAACCTGCAACACCATTTTCCTTTCAATATAATCGTTGCCACACAAGACATCATGATTAATTTAACTCGCGAGTTAAACTAAGCTCTTCCATGAAATAATACCAACCAATTAACGGGTTCAGAGAAGAAATAGTCATTCATCTCATGTCAAAGATCTGGTCATTTGAAGGACGACTCATAATATAACTGTCACCATTTCAATACTTGTAAACTCCTGCCATGACTGACTCATTGAACAGCCTTCTTTCTTCATTTCTACAGAGCAGAAAAAATAGGTCTTCCCTTTGTCTCCAGAGTAGAGGGTTGGGTGATTTTTTTTAAATTAATTTGGTTTTGGTATGGTACCTTGTGCAGGTCACTGAGATGGACAACAAGAAGCACCAGGGTGTTCACATAGTAGAACTCAGAATGATGATGGACAGAACACAGCGCATATTTGTTTGTTAAATGTGCATTAGGTTAAGAATGCAACCGCCTACGTATTTAGTAAAACATATCACAACCACTGTAAGAGACATTCCTAGAAACATTTTTCTTTTTTACCTGGTCGTAGTGTATACAGGCCTTTCACAATATTTGCCATGGTTGAAGGAGTTATTTGAAACGGTGTTGACTGAGCTTCCAAAAGTAAAGCTGAAACAAAAATTATGAGAGTTAACAATTTTTCTAATCAAGAAATACAGGTTCTTACACACACATTTTTGTATCAAAGAAACACAGCAGTTGTGCTTCTTTTGTTATCTGATGTCCTCGACAAAGGAAACAGCCAGGTATCTGATTGACAACTTAATACTCAAGCGTGGTAAAACATCACCTTTAAATAGAAGTATTCTGTTCAAATTGTGTATGATGAAAATGTGAAATAACTTATTTTTCATCCGTTTTCAGACAGGTAGCAGGAGTTGTGAGGAAAACCCAAGCAAGCGATGGCTCTAAGTATTCAGATGCAGAACTGAAGTAAACAATTTATTTTTAGAAGCACTCTCATACTGAGTGTGCGAAACAACTGGAGATCTATAAATCATCGCTTTACATACAGTATTTAGCATCTTATCCATAAAACTAAGGCTGGATTGAAGGTCTAGGAATGAAGTACAAGTACTATAAAAAAAAGTAAAAATCAAATAAGAAAGGTTGTTCTTTTAAACCCAAGTGAACATTTCTGTTTCATTTTTGGTATCTTCTGTAGTAAACATTGCAATAATTGCATCTTCCTCTTGATGAAAAGTCTGCCAACAGCGGATTTACTGTTTATATTACAATATCCAGGCCTTCAGCCTTCTATTTTTTTTGTTGTTTGTATATCCATCTGAATTACAGGAAACAAAATTAATAAGGTTTTTCAGTTTTTCTACCTCTACAAAGGAGTTGAGCAGTATGTACCTTTCTGTACCCGCTATGCAGAGGAGAAATGACCCTTACGATTCTACCTTGTGCTTACACTGTAGAGACTCTGGTTTTTAAACTTCAAAGCTTCCCCAGTTCTGTCTTCATTATCTGCCACTAGAGTACTTAGCATAAAAAGAAAAATCTTTGGTAGCATGTTCTTCTCTTTGTGAAACTCTAAGCGGCTCACGTAATAGTAAGATTAAAAAGAAAGTGTTTTTTTCTAATCTCCAAGTAATCAAGGTGGTTATATTTAACTGTTATAGCTGAATTTGTTTTACAAAGAACCATGTTAAAAGTGCTTTCTCCTTTCAGCTGAAGCCTTGAGTGGGTAAGAGCCTGTGATTTGTTTTGTAATGACATATTTACAGCCTCTTTCCTAAAGATTTTTTGAACAGCCTCTTGGCAGCCAGGAAAGGTGCAAAGCATAAAATTAGAAAGGGGATAACGCTTTATAAGGAAGATATGCAGACAGTAATGCACAATTCATACAGTGCATGTGTATTTACATATATATATTTAATTAGACTGTAGCTACTCCAGCATAAGCTTCACCAATAGATTTGTAGTGCCAAGAGAATTCTAGATTTGTTCTTCATATATGGACACCAAATTATGTTCCAAAGCTACGTATTACGAACTATTTAAAATGGAATAAGCCTAAAAAATTAATACTGACTTAAAGACCACAAGTCCAGAGTTAAAACTCGCTTGAGCATTTTAATAGCTATTAAGCAGTAATTCAATTAACAGAGCTTCTTGATTTTATTCCTGATAAACTGAAAACTGTGCTCTCCAGTAGTATCCAAGTTGTAACTAGCAAGAGCAATTTAAAAATATTTCAGAAGCTACTTTATAGAGTTGCATGTGTAGAAGGCATACTGTGGAAGAGAAAGAAGCTATTGAGAGTTGCTTTGGGGACAAACCCAAGCATTAGCAGCAGCTGCCCACAACTACATAACTAATTAGAGGGCATCTGATCACTTGAATATCTCCAAGTAAATGTAAAATTGCAGGTCACATTTATTCCATCTGTGGATGAAATCTGAAAAATGGTGCCCATACCCTGAACACACAGTCATGCGTACTGTCATCTTTCAATTTATTTATTTTTTTTAAACAACATAGAACAAGTAGATGGCAGAGACAAATAAAAATTTTACTTTATGATATGTATGGATCAAAGACAAGAGGTGATGAGCACAGCAGGCCAGTGGCCCACCTCACTCCTCTCAGCCTGCGGTGCTGGAGACGCGCTGGGGATGCAAGATTTGCTCCCACCTTTCTCCTTCCCCTCCAGGTAACGAAACCGCTACAGCACTCCCACAAGTCATCCCCTAACATGTTCAAGGTGATGACCAACAGAATTATTTGTAAAACCAAAACCAGTTTAAGAGGATAGTCCACGTAGTTCACTGTTATAAACATGCAATATTATTTGTCACTTTTTTAAAGTAATATTGTCCCATGAAACTCATTTCAATTGTGATCCTTTGAGGTAACGTGAATGGATATATTTGCAATATAAAGCAAGTAAAATGAGCAGCCACCTGTTTCTGTTCTAGATCACTGATCACATCACCTGGCATTAGAAAGGGATTTCATGAATAAACCAGTGGAACAATTCACCTGGAGATTAATTCTACAGAAATATCTTCTTCATCACTTTATTGCAGCTTCAGAAATTAGCATTTCTTATCTTTGTTTCTGCAACTGCTTACACCACATGCTACAATGAGAGCTTCAATCACTCCTGCTTTACAGTCAGTAAATACAAACACGATGGTATTATATTCAACAGCAACGTAACAAAGTAATGGCATGTATTTCCTGTTTCTCCACAAAGGAAACTGAAAGAATATACTATTCATGAAACCATACAGTATAAACTAATCCAGCCTACACCTTTTCCAAAAGCTAGGTATCAATACCTGAAGGATGAATAGCACTGCTGTAGGAAATGTATTTTCAGAACGATTTCCTTAAGGATGAACAAGACTGGATAGATCCAAAAAATCTCAATGGAGGTTTACAGACAAAGATGTAAGTGTATAAGAGATATGAAACTCCTTCACACGCAAATTCATCTTCAGTTTTGCAATGAAACCTACTCAGCCTTTCAATCCTGTATTACTTCTTGAGAGGGTCACTTTAAACTGACAGCATAGAAACAGCTGTGCCAGCCACACTGAAGTTACCTCTGCTGTTATTTTACAATCTTACAAAAGACCTCCAAATGTTAAGGCTTTGTATTGTGCTTTATTAGAATAATTAATGAGACTCCACAACACAGGAGCTGCAGGCTCCCACCTACTCCCAGAAGCTCCACCTGCGGCATTTACAAAGACAGAGCAGGGTGAGGCAGAATGAAACCCAGCCTCAGATGAACGGCAACGGTAACGACTCTCTGATACTATCTGACCACCTCCACGGTGTTTATGAACTAATATTGCATTTTACAGACTAAGTAACCGATATGCAAAGAAGTTCATTAACCTGCAAATAGTCTTGAAAATAACTCACAGCAGAATCAAAGAAGAGAAGTGTGGGTTCCCATGATGAAATGCTATAAATGCAGAAAGATACAAGATGCTTTGAAACATTCTTGAATATATACAATACCCAGAATGGCCACAGGACTTTTTTGGGGAATGATGGATGAACTGTATTGGACTGAGCGAGGTATGAACCTGCAGCACTTCAGGTACTCTGCAGTAACCGAGTTACTCCATTGTTGCAGAGTAACACTGAGGAAGCTCGTCCCTCAATGCAGGTTTAAGCTATTTGATAATTACAGTGGGGTACCTGGGGCAAGATCCGGGACCTCAGTAATTCCAGGAGTAGCAGATGATATCTTACAAGTTCAAACTCACTCGTTCATGAGTCAAGATTCACTTGCAAAACCTAAGAATTAGCTATTCTAAAAATCTTTTTCTATCCTTCAACATTCCTTTCAAAATAGATTTATTTTGCTTGGTAAAGATGTAATTTTTCTGCAGAACAGTGAAACTTTTGTAGTAATCTAATAGAACTTCAAAGTAAGATATTTTAACAAGTCATACATAAGTATAGCTCAGGCAGGTGTATTCAGAATGGTAATTATTCAACAACGCATTTAAAAAAATTATAAAGTGTATTTCCATTAAAAGCAACTCCAACAGTTTCCACAACAAAGGCATTAGTCAGCTGTTGCTCCCCAGTCTTCAAGAGAAGCAGAACTGATTGCTTAACGAAGCTACAAAGTAAACCAAATGTATTCCGGAGATCTTTATCCCATTGTACAAACTCTGCTCTTTCGTACTTAATTCCAATATGTACGCAATATTTATATTATTTTGCAGAATAACAACTTTGATACAGACCTGTACATGAGACACACGGGGATGCACAGCAGCAGCGATGGAGCTATCACCAGCGCACAGCCTCAACAAACCGCCGTAGCACTGGCTCACCTGGCAGTCCTGCCCTCCAGGAATACCACCAGATCACATATAGTCCAATCTATAGTTTAATAAATTACCTTTCTCTCAGCTAAAGTATATCGGCTCCATCTGACCACACACACCCTTCTACTTCCCTGTGATAGCATCAGATTCACCTTGAATACGGTTCCTGTACCCGAGCCTTCACTCCCAAATCCAGTCCACGCAAAGCACTTGATTGGACCCCACAAGCCAACTGCAATTAAATAGGATGGGAACCGCTACGGCTGGCGTCCAAGATGCGGCTCCAGGGTTTTGCTGTTGTTGTTTTGTGTTGAGATCCTTTGGAAGGCTAGTTGTTTTTTAGGTTTGGGGTTTTTCTGTTCTTTGTGGTTTGTTTTTTTTGGGGGTTTGTTTTGGGTTTGTTTTTTTTTTAACCTACTGCCTATTTTATTATTAAATTGACCGATGGATCTTGATCATATATTACCTTTTCATTACTTTAACCCACGTCCACTTTTTCCACGTTAACTATCAATCCAGACCTTCAAAAGCCTTTTGCATGAAAATTGACCTTCTCTCTGGCATAACCCTCACGTTTGCAGTTACAAACTCCTCGTGATTCTGCATTTTTATTTGCCTTTAACAGAACTTAAAATGTTTTTTTAGCAACTTAAATTCTTCAAAAGTTTGTAATGAGTTAAAATGTAGATTAGAAAAAAAGACATAAAAAGTTGTATTTATTACTAAGCATTTGCCACGAGTCATTCAATAAAGCCACAGATTACTTTTGAAATATTCGCTACATAGCCCAAAAGCTTTATTAAGTATCTAATAAAAATGCTACGAAATAAAAATTCCGAGTCTTAATCACATGGAAAATATTCAGTTTTGTAACAAGAATAAATATGAAAAACACAGCTATAAATGTAGAAAAATATAGTTTTGGGCTTCTGTAACTGGAAAATAAGGTGATATTTTCGTTTACAATTTTATGAAGGCTTATTGAAATGGGAACATTATTTCTCTTTCTTTACTGAGGACCAGATTAAACATGACAGTCATTACTTGAGACTACATTTCCCAACTGAAAAATTCCCTTACTTTGAGGTGCTGCAACTTAATCAACATGAAACAAGAAAAACAAGAAACATAGCTGCAACTCTTTAACTTAAGTTCTTCGATGACTTTAGTTCAGTGACAAAATTTGTGTGTAGATTAGGTGTTATTTAAAGAATATGAGAGTATTCTATGACACTGCTGGTATCAATACATACTGTTTCCAACATGGTTAGAATACAATTACTTCGCCCTTAGCTGTCGATTTACAGCTACCACTTCAATATTACTGATACCACCCTTAAACTGGTGAGCACGGTATTCTTGATTATTCCGACAGATCCACAGAGCACAGAGGGTGTATGGAAGATTAACAGCTACAAAAGCTACTCTATAGAGCCCTTGCGAGTGTCGGGTACCTGCTGAAGTCTAAGAACAGACTGACATCGATGCGATAATTCAGCGTTTTGGAGGAATAGTTGATTACCCTGCACTAGCAGGATCCCAGCACACTCCCCACATGCTGGAAAAGTAGCAGAACATACTGCGGGTGATTTTCACTATTGATTATCTGTGTCTACCGATATTTGGAAGGAAGACAGGAAGGAAGGAGAGGAAGGAAAACGTTGTTTTTAAGGTTAGAATTGGGAATTTGAAGTGGAGGGGATAAGGTTAAGCTATTTGCCTACATAGAATAAGCCAGAAATTAAACACTGAGAACAAATTCACAACGCTGTAGATGCATAGAAATCTTTACAAATTACTTTTAGTGAAGAACTTGACAATAAATGCATACTCCCTACATCTCAAAAAAGGATCCTTTATGCTACAGAACCCTCTTACCTCCCAAAACATTTACTGTCAAAAGCTGGCGTTTCAACAAGGTTATACCTGGGCAAAAGAGTAAATTAGCTTTTTGTTGTAATGTAATTCTAACAGAAATCTCCCTGGTTTAGTCTGGTACAAATACACTGGAATAAATCAGTACTTTCTGCTAGTGCTCTGCAACCTTGCTGCATTTTTAAGGCCCTCAGGAAGGAATCTTATTTCATTTACCGATCCAGACATGTAGCCTGATTCCAAAGACAGAGAGCAAGTCACTCCTCAGGCAAGTAATTCTGTCTTTTTTAATTTATTTTTTAAAATTTTTTTGAATAAATCTACCGTTTTATTTTGCTGTATCATTCTTAAACTTAAAAAGCAAGAGGCATAGCTTTACGAAGGTGTCAGATTTAAGATTGTGCAGATTTTCTTCTCATACTGATTTTGCAAGCTTTAAGGAAAAAAGTAAGCAAAGCAGCGTCTAGGGGCTGAGTAAGACCCAATATATTACAGAAGGAAAGAGCATCAGCAACTGAATGGCACTTTTTTTTAACAACATATTGCTTCTGCCATCACAGTAGACACTCTTATGTCTCAAAGAAAAAAGAATAGGGATTTCAAATGCTTAAGGGCAGATTCTGTATTAATGCTTTAGTTCAGATCAGAAACGTGCTTCTGAAGGAAATTCACTGATCATCCCCACTTACCGCTGCTTGGTTCGTATGACAGAGCTGCCTTGGAGCATATTAACTTGATTCCTTTCGGGCAAGATTAAACCAGATGTGCTCGAACTACTAACTGGCATCCTGCCCACAGGACCAGACATTAGCAAGCGTGAAACAAAACTTTCCAACACACATATAAAGGTGAACACTGGGTCCCCAACACCAACATGTAGGTGTTTCATACTCTGTAGACCTGCTCCCTTTACACCACACCACTTATTAACGTGGACATAGCCTACACCATGCACAGGAACCTTCAGTTCTTCCTACAGGGCACATACCTTTCAAGATATAAACCCATGGTCATCAAATTCTGCTGCACCAAACCCATAATGATGCTCTACGCATTTTTGTCAAGACCAGGACCATTGGGCTATGCTGACTTTCGATCCAACTCAGTAGAGCCATTCAAGAACAAGTTCATTTATGAAACAACTGCAATTCTCTTATAAACATTAGATCTTAAATGAAATTGAGAAGCACAAAGAAGAAAAACTTCTTAAATGTAAATTTGGAAGGGCAGCATACAGAAAGGGTGGGAGCAACACTTTCTGTAAGAAGCTGAAAAATAATGTTCCCTCCCCCATTCAGAAGATTTTCTCTGCAGTTTGTGGGTCAAGGCAATAACAGGTTGCTCCTCAATATGAAGATTATTTGACACAGATGTCAAAATGGAGGGGGGGGGGGGGGGGAAGAAATGCCAGCTTAAGCAGGGAAAAAGTCAATCCAATCCATCTTTTCCTTGTCTATCCCTGCCAAAGGGCGAGGCGTGGGGAGCAAATAAAAAAAACGCAACACATCAAAACAAACCTCCTGTTCTTCTCTGTTGTAGCTGTAGAGCCAGGCTACAAACCTGGCATCAATCACAGTCCTTCTCTCAGCCTTTTGCACTGCTGCTCTTCTCCTGGGGTATTCACAAAGAAAAGCTAGATATGGAATTTATTAACAAAAGCCATTATGTCATAGCAGTACACAGCCAAAGAGATGAGGGTCCCTTGCTTCGCTGACATCAACAGGCTTCTGGAGGTCAAGACAGCAAAACACATCTGCTAAGTATGTCGGTCTGGGTGCCCACGGAGCAACGCGCCCCTTTCCTGTAACAGCCATAACTAGATTCATTCTTTATAATTTTGTATTTAATTTGTACCCACTGCAACCAAAAAGGACAGTTGGACAACTTCATTTTAAGAAAGCTGTTCGCAACCTTTTCCAACTTTTGAGTTAACTTTTCTAGTACTTTTCAGAAAGCCTCAATGCATGGGAAATATCCTTCCTGCCGTCTTTATAAAGGAAAACCTTTTCCAAGGTATACGGCCCTTCTATTGAACTATAATATACCTCCATCAAAAAAATAAAAATTAGGAAAACAGAGCAGCAATATCTCTTCACCTCAGCCGAATCCAAGTGACATAACTGGGAAGAAATGAAGCTGTCATGAAGAATCTTCAGAGAAGAGTTTTTCCTAGTAACTAATCAGAAACTGCAAACATAATGAAATAGACTGATTCCTCCCCTCCTGCCGACTTTTTACAAAAAAAGATTTTCTTGGAAAACCACGAGAAATGCTGCTACTTTTGGTGAATATACACAATACATTTTTACACTGGATTTTAGTTATGAACATGGAGAACTGGACTCAACAATTACCTACTTGCTATTAGAAACTACATACAGATAACTGTTCTGTATTCTCAGGTTCCAATAGCCAATTCTGTAATTATCTTGAGATTTCTCATGAACAAAAAGATAAAGCAAGCCAGAAGTTGAGATCTAGTGCTTTAATCCTCAATAAAAGTTTTGCCTAAACTTCATGTGTTTTCAAGCCCATGCTCTAGTTCTGAACCAGTAAATTTCAGGGAATTGTCTCATTGGCAAGCCGTACGCCACCTTGGATCCTGGTATCAATTTTAAGAGCAATGAAGTCCTGGGCCCCATCTGTTCTATAGCATTTTCACCATGGTCCAAGAGGCTTCCTTTCCTCTGGATAAAAAAGACCTGTTTCTACGATCTATTCCTGATAGAGCAGATCAAAGATGGGAACACGCAAACATCGATTGCTTACCCCAGTCAATAGGGACAAAACCAGAAGTGTTGAAGAAAGCAGTTCTCCCTCTGACAGAGGTCATGACTTCCTAGTTGAGTAACTTTTGTCCAGAAGTACAGGCAGATGCTTCTTTG
This sequence comes from Rissa tridactyla, assembly GCF_028500815.1. NCBI lineage: Eukaryota > Metazoa > Chordata > Aves > Charadriiformes > Laridae > Rissa > Rissa tridactyla. The sequence continues at coordinate 66,547,979 of NC_071471.1, forward strand.
GAAAGAACCAGCTTGTACTGAATGACACCTATCAATTCATTGTTCCTGCAAGAGTAGAAGCCACCTCCTGAACTCAAAATACTAACATGGAAGGAAAGAAACAGCTCACACACAGATGGAAATGCCAGAAGTACTTCCGCGATATGGTAAGCCTACTACTTATTTAGAAGTGCCGTAATCAATCTGATATACCCCATTTCCCCCACAAACACCATTGCAAGCAAAGAATAAGGAGAATTATTTTCCTCAGATTGCCTTCTAAAACTGCTTTCACCTATACAACCAGTTTAAGTTATTGCTGCTTTTCTTCTCAACGTGGAGATGCAGAGAACCTCAACAACCCTCCCAGAGCAGGACTCCAGCCTAGCGCTCACCTTCCTTCCTTTAGGTTCTGGAAAGAGAACAGGGATAATTGCAAACCCTTGTAATTGGAAACCAGGTCACCTATCCATCAAGCAGAAACAACAGTACGCTGTTAATAGCTTCTCTCTTTTTTAGATTCAAAAGCAAGCTTGTTTGGGGCACTAAGCTGGCAATATCCAAAAAGAATAGCAGTTACTTGCAAATACTCTCTGCCATTGAATTCTACCTCCTGCAAATACTGGAAGTAGAGAGTTTCAGGAGCTGTTATTCAGTTTCACCACTGAAGACAGTTAAAATTTGCAGTAACTGCCATTCTTCTAGACACAAGAACAAACAGGCAGGATGTTTCCAGAGCACTGAGATGACTGGAAACCCAGGTCTAACCTACTGGAAGAGACAGTGGCTGCATAAGGAGAGAAAACACCTATTTCTGAATTTTACTGCTTACAAGTCATCTCATGCAGGACTCTAGCAAGAACAAAGACAATGTTCTCCACCACCCCTTCCCTAGTGACAAGGGGTTAATATCTCCATCCCACCCCCCCCAATTTCTGAAGTTTATTGTAAATAAGATGCTATATCTTTGCTTCTTACGTTCAGTTAAGCCGTTCTGCACACAGCAACTTCTCCCAAGCCATTTAATACAGCAGTCTTATCAGCAAGAACCAGCTTTGGCTTTGTAAGGAAAATAATCAGGTTATATTCACTTAGTCCAAATGTATCTGCTTTAATTTGAAGTATATTGACTTGATAAATATGTGTGAATGTACAAGCGTTTCACAAATACAACTGCGTTCATGGAGCTGTGCATTATATAATTTTTTATGTATTTAACTGCTTACAAGTGCTCTAGATAGTAGAGCTTTTTAAAAAAAAAATTCTATCAAAAAAAAAAGGAATCAAATTGGTGTTTGTGAAGCCAAAATTTGTCCAAGTTCACTTAGAGGAGATTTCTTCTGTAAATAATGAATTCACACCTTAATCACTCTATTTTCTGCAACTAAGTGCTCAGATAAGTGCTCCCACCACTTGGACCATTGTGCCAGGAGTTCATTCTGCATCTTCCGCTACGCAGCACAGGACCAGGGCCGACTCAGCCAGTGGGAGTTTGAGCAAGATCAAACACTAAGGAGGAGATCTGTGCTGCACTGCTTTTCTGGCATTCCTCCCCCCGTTTTTTTGAAGTGGAGCGGAAACTTTTTCTTAAATCAAATGAACCTGAAATGTACTTACAGCCCTTCCTGAACACCACTTCAAATAAAAATGCCAGCTTCCAGGCTCTGATAGAATGACAAGATACTACAAACAAAAACCCCTTCGTACAAAAAAACACCATAGCAACAAATTTCAAGAGCAAGAGCAGATGTTTTTCTTGTCCTCTGAGTCTAGATCACAAACTGATTAAACTGATTTTGTTGTTTGCTTTTTAAACCAGAGGGAAGGCATGCGTCTTCTCACTGAAGGGGCAGCTGCAGCATCTCTTTAAAATATAGCCCCAGGATTCCATTTCTCTATATAAGACCATATTTTCATTGACTTTAAATTCTTAAGCATACCCACTCAAAACCTTGTTCTTTTCCCCTTCATAATACAAATACACTGTTCTGTTGAACCAAGTCTATATCGAATATCAGGAAACGGTACCGCACACTGACAATGACATAGGGAAGTAATTAACAAATGCTGACTTATATCCTGTTTTCATACAGCACTCACAATTCCAGAAAAATGAAGGTAATATTCTTATCTCCTATGGTCTGAATTTCAGCAAGCTAGAAAGAACACCTGGGAATGGCAAAAAAAATAATACACTAGCACTTTTTCAGCACCTCTGCAGGACTATATCGTGTGCTGTGTGTCTTCAATTATTTCCCAGGAATCTGTTATCAAGTTTAGAATTTTACTTATATTTTAACTCAATGTAGTGATCCTATTATCCAAGATTTAACCAAGTCAGATCACAGTTAGGAGTTTATAGATGTCAGTATGCATTACCTTACCTAGGAGTAAGGGACAAACTAAATCACTTAGTTTAATAAACTGACTGAAATGAAATCCAGGAAGTTGCTCATTAAACAACAAACTCCATATACAGCAATACAGTTGGTGATGGCTTATTTTTATTTTTCAATGTTTTCTTTTAATTCTACTTCTGCAACTAGCACAGAGCTGGGGAAAAGCATTTCAAATTTCACACTCACACAGCCACAGGTCTTTTTCTTTCAATAGTTCATCTGCAATTTCTATTTGATTTTCATATAATCATCTACAGAAAACTAATTACATAGCAACACACATCTGACATTACTTACGCTCTAGAGATTTGACAGTGTTACTTTTGCTTTGTCATTGAAAAAAAAAAACAATAAATCACGTTAATGTTTTCACTGCCTGAAAAATGCTTATACTTAAAATGAGATTTATTTCATTTTAAGATATTATCAGCTGAATTTTCCATGTTCCTGTTGCAGCAATCATCTTACCAGGTTTTAGGATACCATTAAATCTCTTCGGCACAAATAAGAAGTCCGGTCTGTGGGTGGACATTCCTCATTGTCCTGCTAATTCCAAGGTGATCTGATCTGGTACATGGCTAAGAGCTCTTCTTAGGGAGACTTTTCCAAACAGCAAGAACAAGCTGGCATCAGAGCTGATGATCTCCCACCATTCTAGGGTACCAGGCTCCCTGACCTCAGGGTAGTCACCTTGTTCACCCACCCTCCTCCCAGGATGCCAACTCACAGTGATCCTAAAAAACATAGCAAAGCTCCTTTCCCCCAGCCTTTTGCTGGAGAGAGAAGACCATTACTACCCAAGACAAAAGGAGAAATATACTCTACTTTAATGGCCCATCCTTTGGTCTCCGTTTAGCATACAGATAGCAATTGATTCTGAGAAGAGGAGGGGAGCAGCTGGATGAAAACAGGGACACTGCAGTAGGGTCACAGAAAGGAGTACACCAGGCTCGATCCTGAACTCAAGACGGGGAACTAACTATTCAGTTGCACAAAGCACCTACAATTGCAATTCTCCTGGTCAACTGCTCACCGCTATGCAAACTTTTCCAATTTGAATTCCAAGCCTGATTATCTCTGCCTTTGCTAATTGCCCTCTTGAGCTAACCAGGCCAGTACTGAGGTCCCCATGCCCACACAAACACACGCTGGTGGTGGCAGGTTGCAGGCAAACTCAGCGGTTCACCGCAGGAGCTACCCACAGGAGCACTTAACGGGAAGCATATCACTTAAAGCATATTCTATTTGCATTAACCCATTAGCTTAACAGAGAAACTGCTGTCAGCATTACGCAGTTCGCTAACTAGCAGGGAGTACTCAAGCACGCCATGACAATAACCCCAGCGGTATCACAGGTCTTTGACCACACCACATCTTAATGCTAACTGACAATATTTTGATAATGAAATTAAAGAGTGACAGCATAAGCAACAGGACAATAAAGCATTCATTGTATCATAACCACAAGTCATAAGGGAAAATACATATTGGTTCTCCCACATACGCAAGAAAACATTGACTTTGTACAAAGTCATATTTTTGAAAAAAAAATAAAGTTGATGTGTGGCATATTTCTTCATGTGGATGCCTTAAAAAGGAATTTGTATTTAAGTTCACTAGTCATTTGCCATTTTCTCCTTATTTGCTGTGGATCTCTGCAATACCTGAAAGCACTATGTTCTTCCAGAGTCCCATTATAAGAAAAATTCAATAGATTACTTACGCATTAGGTTGTAAATGTGCTTTTCTGCAACATGTTCCGTAAACAGCTTTATAAGGTCATCTTTTAAGTCTCTGTTAAGCTTGGTTTCTATGTAAAATTTATTCTGGAAAATAAGACAGAAATTTTCAAGTTTGTTTTTCACAATAGCAAATAAAGTAAACTTACTTTTTCCCTGAATAAAAATAGTTCAAAATTTTCAAGTTCTAGAATATTTGACCTGTAAAGTGCCTCCTTGGTGACTGCATTCGTATTAAATAGAACACTCCTGTACAACAAAACTCTATGTATCTAAAATTAAGAATGAATATAGTACTATTGGTAACAAATCTACTTACATACAGGCATGTATTTATTTATTTTTTTTTTACTGTATCTACAGACGTATCTGCATATGGATCCAGACTGGGGAGTTTGCAGAAAAAAACCACTGTATTTTAGAACTTTATAAACACTCTAACACCAAAATAGGGCTGGACATCATGTTTATAACAAAAGAAAACATTTTAACCGATGTCTAGAAGTGATTAAGCCATTAAAATGGGTATGTTACAATTATAAATCATCAGTAAAGCTATCCACTTCTGTGGTTCATCAGTAATCTCAGAGGACAGCTACTCAGAACTAATCATCTGTGGAAATAAGTGATATATACGAATCTATAAAAAACTGAAGTACATTAATTTTTTTTTTGTATTCACTATTCACTTATCTTGACCCACTCAGCATTCATAATAAATTTAATTCTTCAGCCCTCAAAGGAAATTCTATTCATGAGTTCCTTGAGGGCCTCTACACCTTATGTACTATTTGGTGTTATCCCTCAGTTCCCAGCCTGCAATTAATAGTAAGATTTCTTGTCTGTATTTTATTCATACGTGAGTTTTAAATGCTGGAAAAAAAAAAAGACTGTTTCAAGATAAATCTCCTATCGGTACAACACTAACATGGAAGCAGAGCAACTGAATTCATCTGGACAACTTATGTAAAAGAGTTAAACAGGTACTATAACAGAAAATCAACTTAATCAAAAATTATGTACTGGAACACTTATCTGAGAGATTTACTAGAGAAAGGGATATCTTAAGGGAGAAGGGTTTTTCCGCATTTTAAATCAAGTCGTTCTCCTATTCGCTAAAGCATTTAACAAAATTGGAACAAACCCTCAGAACACTATTAGAGCAATTCTTACATTTTTTTGTGAAACCCATTCTCTTGGCCATTACCATAACTACACACACACAACATAATAAACTATCCATGCAGAAACCACTTAAATTTTCAAGGCAGGCATTCAGCAGCAGTTATTTACCTTTAATGAAAACTGAGCCTGTTAGAACAAAGGCAATCCAAGGGCTGAATACATGCCCCTGCTGAAGTTAGACTTTGTTGCAGTGATGGACAACGATTGTAAAAAAGATTTAAAAAAAAAAAAGTTAGTACCTTCCTACTGCCATTTCCCTCCCTGAAGCTCTCCTGCCTGCAGAGGTTTTGTCAAGGGCTATCACTCAGTTGTTTGCCCCTCCTGTGGGCCTATTCTTGAACAGAGATTGAGGGAAAGGCTCTGCACACAGAGTAACCTGTCTTGTAAGAAACAAACTTCATTTGCACTATTTTTGTCAATGGTGAATTGCTATTGCAACAGAAAGTCACAGCAGCTGAAGGTACACACCTTTCTAGGAAGTGTTGAGTTATACACCATACCACAGTCTTTCCTCAGACCTAAACCACTTCCACCTTGAGTGTCCCGAGCACATACTGCCACGTACCTACTGGTGCAACACACAGGAGCGACCAGAGCATCCCAGCACGAGGCTACTGACCCGAACCAAACCTGGCAATGTCAAACCGCTGACTCTTATGAGTTCACAGACGAGATGCACCCAGCTAAAGAAATAACTCACTCTGTTCCTTTCCCAGCCTCAAGACCTTCTTACCTTAAAAGCTGCTGGCAACAACATGTGCAAACTGTGATGCTTCCTTTTGTTCAAGAGTTGGAAAGACTATGCCTTAAGTTGTATAACTAGAAAAGCAACAAAAAGAAACCCCAGGAGTTTCAAGCTGAAGAGTTAGAATACGGTACTTATACACTGAACAACTGTAAAATACTCTTCATGTGTGCTCACTTGGAAACACCTTTCCAAAAAGATGCTACACTTGCATGAATTTAAATAGACAACGAAAAATCATCTAAAATCAAAAAATCATCTAAAATAAGTACTTCATTTCTAATCGACAGTGCTGAAAGGAGATAGCAGGAGAGCTGTCACCTTCACCATTCTTGTTAGTGGAAAACCAAGAAGACTTTCTGTATAAGCTGTCACCACCTAGGCTGTACCAGTATTTCTGGAAAAGAATACCAAGTCACCTAAAGGTCTAACTGACAGGTAAAAGGTAAGCAGATACCGATACCTGAGAAAGTCCGATATAAGCATTTCTACTACAAACCACCACATCATAAAGCAACGTGGCAAATGTTAAAAGACATAATTGTGTTAATATTATCAAAAGGAGAGCAATAAGTACTTGAAAGAGAAAAAACGGTATATAAGAGTGCTCATCTCAACCGCATATATACATGCACGCTATATTTGTGTATATATTTGTGTATACATCTATTTGTGTGTACAGACACACAGAAAATGCCCTCTAGCTGATGAGCAATGAAGCACAATACCACCCAGTAAGAACAGTCATATTTTAGAGGCAATGAAAAATTCTTAACTGTCTTAAAACCACAGTGCTCACAAATGTTAGACTCATTTCGTGCCACAAGATAACAGATTTTCAGCTACACCTCTAAGTACAATTAACAATCTATTAAAAAAAGTATATCATCTAAATGCCGATTTTAATTTTTCTTGATGTGGAAATATGTTTTTTTATTCAGTCATCTGCGCAGCATATGTATAATCTGTAAGCATCCAGAACAACCTCATTTAGATTTACAAAGCAAACAGTTATTCCCTAGGAGTTATTTTTAGGAATAAAGCACTGTGTGCTAAACTGACTTCCAGCTTAATTTGCTTTATCTGAGGTTACTCCCCAGAACTTTTGAAGGAGCTTAAACCCACAGAATTTTGGAGGGACAGACGTGCTTTGGGCCTTCATGCTTTCTTGAAAATGCCACTGCAGCAGCATCAGACTGAAAAAATCCATCACCACGTGGAGAAGAAAACCACTAGTGCCCCTAGCAAAAGGAGGAAAAAAGAAAACTCCCTCAATTGCAAAGTCAGCACCCTCTCAACCATCACTCCAGGTAACCCTGAAACACCCCTTGGTCACCACATACAAGGAGGTTAAGAAAAAAACCTTTCCTGTATTCCCACCATTCACACACAGGAACATGGTTTGGAACACACCAGGAAAAAGAAGAAAAGTGCTGCTGTTGATACCAAAACACAGCAGACTACGCCTAAGGCAACGTCTTTTTTGGCCACCAAGGGACAAAAACATGTTCCAGTTGTCCAAAAAACCTTTCCTTGGCCTCCTCGATTTTTAAATATTTAAATGCCTATTAAAAGTTTTCCTAAGCAGCAATATAATTATCCTTTCAGAAGAAAATTTATCAGTGCAACTTGGCAGTCTTGGAAACTCCTGATTAAAGTAATCACATCCCTACCACAAAAGGAAAGACCTGCCATCTCTGACAAAAAGGCAGAATTCAACAATTTAGTCCACTTAAAAATACATTGAAAGTATCTATTAAAGTAACTGCAAAGCTGTAATTTATATGGTAGATAATTAGGCTTTTACCTCTTGGAATTGTTTTTTAATTGTATTTTCTTGCATAAAAAAAAAAAGGAAACTGATGCTGCTGTATGAGAGAAAACTTGATTAGGTGCTACAACGTAAAATTGCAAGAGTGGCTGTGCATAAACGTACTTCCAAAGGCACACAGAAAAAAAAACTAAGAGAGAACATTTTTCATCCTGGCTTGTCTAGAGATATTTTCCACACCATGCACAACACTGATTAATAAATTATTTCAGCGAAAAAGTATGAGATTTAATTTGACATTAGCCTTCAAAACCAGCTATATAGCTGAGCCAAATCAGCACCGCATTTGGCAGCAAGAGGAACTAACACATGACCCACTAACTCTCAGGCCTAACTTGAATTAAGTCACTTAAGTGAGAAAGTGTTTGCAGGAACAGTGTTTCACTGCCTGAAGAAGTCACCAGCCATGCTTTTAAGAAGCTCCTCCTTTAAAATGGTAGAGTACTTTCACTTTTCTTCTGAAATAAAACAAAATTACTGTCTAACTATTCATTTTACAGGTGTGTTTATTACTCATTAACCATTTTTACTACGTTCAGATACCAGACTCGAACTCTAAAAAAGAAACGATGGGATACAAAGCACACCTCATTTGAAGATACAAACACCACATCACAACCGTGTACAAAGGAAGACAAGGTATAATTGCTGAATAGATTTCCATATCTGGCCATATAGCTAAAGCTTATAATGATAAAACCTGTCTGTTTATATGTCTATCGTTAACATTTTTTTAATGTTAGTTACTGCAATCTTAGTTAAGGATGGCTTTTGACCTCTGCGATGGAGGAACCTCCGTGATAGATCTGAGCACTCAATAAAAGTACACACCTTAACAGCTTATCTCCATTTGGAAATGGGTATTAAATTACAAGATTGCTTAAACACCTGCCTGCAATAAACAAGTGTGCAACAAGCGCACACACAGGTGAAAAAATGGCTAGCATTTAAAAATAGAAGGCAACAGAGGAGAAAAAGCCTCTTCCTAGTTTTTAAGGCAACAGATCGATAGGGTGACACTACCCTGAAAGACTGTAGCAAATCACCTGGTTTTCAGTGCATTCACTGAAACACAGGAGATCCTTCTAACAGATACTGCTTCCCAAACTTTAGGAAGCTACCAATGGGAACAATTCTGGGAGTCTGAGATTCATTTAAAGAAAAAAAAAAAACAAAATATTTAAACTGACTTAGATTTTTTTAAAAAAAAAATTTTCCCCAACAAATATTTCCTTTTTCTTTTTATTTATTTCTAAGTGATGCCAATACAAGGACAGCTTCTGGGAGAAGGGCAAATTTTGAGCTTAAGTTATCATCACCATAAAAAAAGCAATAAAAGTCTTGGCACTTTGAGAAAAATGATGCAAATTATAAACGTCTTCAGAGGTATAGAAGACTTCAGAAATTACAAAATCAGGATGACAAACACTTATGGTTTCTGAACCTGCCGAGTATGCCTGGGAGTGCTACGCACATAAGTTTGTCTTCTTCCAGTCAACACTCTGAATTGCTTTATCAAGTGACACAGACATTTCCAAGAGACCTTTCTTTCTGTCTTGTCTGAAACTCTGCAATTTAAAGGCAAGAAGCAATCACCTTTGTAACCTGTCCAAACCACCAAGCCAACACATAACAAGCCAGTAAAATATCTTTGTTCAAAAAAGATACAAACAATGACCTAACTATTTGGGAAGACTTTTTTTTTTTTTCCATTCAAAACAAAAACAATTCACCCCACTCCCAGGAAAGAAATATTAGGGCAGAAATCAGCTGCCAAACTCCACATTTAAAAGCACGGCTTCCCCTTCCTCGCCCCACACAGCTTGATCAGTACTGTTATGCGGGTAGCAAAACCAGGCATGAATCATAAGTTCTACAAGTTAAAAATCATTATAGCTGCATTTTATTCTTTTCACTTTCAGTCAGCATCTTGCGTACAGACATACTTTATTTGAAAAGAATTTTCTAAAACTTACCATATATATGAAAAGAGGCACAATGCTCTGCAATGCTCCCATATACTGTCCAAGAGCTACGTTAAATCTTTCAATATAGAGATCTGGAGGGCTGGCCTGCAAGAAACCGTAAAAGTCAGGTTGTAATTTGAACAAGAGAAAGATCTGGAACAGTATGGGCTATGCTTTCATAGCAAACTCAAAAAACTACAAAGTATTTGATACACTACGTCCACACAAAGCAAGCCACACATCATTCCAGAGTTTCTGCTATAACTCCCTCCAGCAAAACCAGTTTTCTTCAGTAACTGGTTTTCGCCTAGGACTACGTGTCAGTGCCCAGCAAAAGGTGCATTCAGTAAGAAACAGATTATGTCTGTAGCAAACTAGCATTTAGCATACGCAAATAATAACACTTATTAAAGACCAGACCTTCTTTTTGAAAGAACTGTCAATGCCTAAAATCCATAACCACATTTCAGCAAGTGCTGCGGTGTGTGCTGCGACCCCCCTGCAGGCTTTTACTCTGAGAGAGCAGGGCGGCATTAAACTGCATCTGAGCTGGCAGCGGCTCATCCTCCAGCTCCAGGGAGCACTGTCCTTCACAGAAAACACGTTTCAGCTTTTGCTGTGTCACCTAGGGCAAGGCAAATATTCGGGGTTTTGAGCTGGAGGGACTAGGAAGCAGCATCTTCAGGTCAAGCTCTGCACCTGGCGTCCTGCGCCCCAGATCAGGCCCATGGAAATCTGCTGCAGGCACAGCATCGCCCTGCACCCCCAAGCAAAACTCTGCTACACAAAACGTGAAGGTGCCAACTTTACGATAGGCCACGTAGTGCTAAATAGCACTGCTGTTTTCTGTGTACAATACCATCTTTCCCAAAGCAGGAAATAAGGAAGCTAAAAAGATCTGTTCTGCAGCAAGCTAAGTTAAATTGAGACAGGAACCTGAAAAATGGGAAGCACTAACCTCTGCTTCTTTTCTAAATATTTATTTGGAGGGATGCAGGGGAGCTGCGTTAGAGCATTCAGGAGTGCACTTACACACCCAGGGACAGAAGCAGAGATGGAGTAACGTGTTCCTCCACTATCCCCCTCTCCATCCCAACTCACCCCCTTACAGCGCTCCGCTTCTGGCCCAGCTCGCCTCTGCTTTTCAGAGGAGGGGGCAGGTATCCGCCCCAGTTCCTGCTGTTCATATACAGATACACACCTATACACAAAGTGTTCTTGCTAGTGAGAAGCAAAACCCTTCCCTTGCACTGTTTTCTTCTCCGACAGTGCAAAGCCAGAAGAGGATGGAGACCGCAGCAGTGACCGTGACCTTGCAAGAAAACGAGCTCAAAGATTCTTCTAAAGCCAGAAGCGTCTGTGGTGTGAGAAACGCTCAAGGCCAGCTGCGCCTCAACCACCTTATCAGAACTTACAGCTCTTATCTTTACAAAGCAGATTTTTCAGCCTTTATATGGAAATTCATCAGGGGCTCTAAGAGAACAGTTAAAATTTATGTTGACTTTTTGCTCTATTAAGTATTCTAAATTTATAAAAGTTTTTTTCCCTTTAAACTAGCTTCTTTTGCCTCCCTCGTTAATATGCTTAATGAAAACGTGGGTAATTTTCACAGCAAACACTGATACAGAGCAGACGTTTCAGAAAGGAAAGCAAAACTGGCAAAGGAATAAAGAGTGTTATTCCATATGCTGTTGCCAAAGGTTATATATGGTTATTCCTCATTTTGATCCTAAGTTTTTAATCTTATTGCAGATGCAGTTCTCAGGGGTGGCCAAACACATTTTAGTTCAAAATGCCAACAACGTATAGAAGTGGCTACGAACTCAAAGGGCTCCCTTTCATATATAGTTACACGTATAATTGGTTGCAAATAACATGCAATGAAATCTGCATTTCTAAACAGTATGTATTCCTGCTTCACTCCTTTTTAACCTCAACTTTAACCATGGTTATACTCTCTGATTTGCAACGGCTTGGTATACAGCTTCTAAGATTAAAGAAAAAGGAAAATTCTACTTCAAAGAACATGCCAGACAAAAGGAGACCACAGCCTGACCCAGGGCACCACTCTTCTCTCACTGACAGTTTGCACTTTTCATTAAAGCAAAACAAAAAACCTCAACACCAAAAAACACAGAGACAGAAGCTGTTTGGACAGTATGTGGTTCAATCTCATGAACACTATAGGCTACAGCGTACAGTCAGTCTGACACCCTTTTTACAAGGGACAGCAAGGATCGATAGGATCGATATCTTCTTCCACCACTGAAGATGAAAACTCTGCTAGTTCACATCACAATTACATTAAAATTAATGTTTTAAGAAGGAAAAACAAGGAAGGTATCCTAATGGAACAACAACAACAGGTATCGTAATGGAAGGATACCTGTTGACCACGACCACCACCACCCTGCAACCAAGTGGAAAAACAACTGCTCTAGATGAAGACAAAGCTAAGAAAAGTCCTGACAGCTTCAGGGGAAGCACTCACTAGTGTCAGGCAATAATCAGGCCTCGGTCTTAACCTCTGGAGTGCAAAATCACAGTGTTAACTGCTTTATCAGCGTGAGATGTTACCTTTGAGTTTTATTCTCCTGGTAGTGTTTCACGTCAAGCCTCAACAGTCAAGAAACTAACAGGAAAGCACGCACTACCAGTCTCCTCCATTACTGCTTGGCTTGTAAGCTGACAAAAAACCCAAGCCAAAGAGAAATCAATAATGGTATTTTCACAATTCATCTATGAATTATCATAATCTGTGTGGGGAAAACAGAACCATCTGTTTTCTGTTCATTAGGGTGTTACTGTGTGGCTGCTCAAAACTGCTAGACTGAAATCAATTACTTGTTTGAGCACAGGAACTTTCTCTGGATCTCTACGTTCACACTAATACTACAGTAACTGGAGTGGGACTGGCTTTATATAAAACTACATTAATTTTATAAACTGAAAAGCACAGCACCAAATTCATGAGTAAATACATGCTAAGATTTTTCTATTAAGTGGCCATCATTAGAGAAGAAATTGCATTTAAAAATCCATATTTCTTCAACTATAGCTATTATTAAAAAAAAACAACAGTGCTTAGGCTGATATTTTTCAGTCTTGGTCTTAGTCCAGAAAAGATAACAAGTACATTCAGCTGTTATAATTACAGGGGAGGGGCACAATTCAGCATGACATTTACTTCTTACAACCCCCCAGAAAATATTAAGTCTTTAAAAACCACTCCTATCTTACCTGAGGGATGTATTACAGAGGCTATTCAAAGAAAGAAAAATATACCGCTAGCCTAAAGTTTTCCAGGAAGGAAGAGGATCCTTCGTTCCTTCACTCCCCATCCCGGATTTCTCAAATTGTGATGCAGTTGCATTGGCTTAATATCTTTAATTTGGTTGTGAGTCAACTACTTCGCATCAAATACTATGGCTGCTGTTAAAAAGCTACTGTTAAGGACATCATTTAATCTCCTTACACACCACAGCGGACATCTCAGCACCAAGAGAAACGAGAAGTGACAAGAAAATACATTTGAGAAAGGATGACATACAAGACAGACATCTTCAAACAAAACAAGCAATTAAAGACCTGGATATACTAAATTACCCTTCCCTTTTTGAAATCTGATATCTAGGCATTTCAATGAACTTGTGAGCAAGAAACTATACATGAAAAAGATGTGGTTTTTTTCAGTTTGAATGTCATTCTTTGACTGAACACATGAATGAAACCAGAAGACATGCTGCTGGCTCAAGACAACGCAGAAATGGCTCGCAACAAGAGAAACAGTGACAACAGTTCTTTGCTTGGGGAACACAAATTTAATCTGTTTATGAATAGTCGCCTGGCGCAATCAGCAATATATTCAGTAAAGCTTACATTCCTATGTTGAATGGGCAGTTCCATTTTCCTGGGAACATGCTCACTGCCAAAATGCCAGCGTACATGCTGCAGCATCTCTCCCACGCCTGCCAAGTGAAAAGGGAGAATGGCTATGACTACACAAATTAAGCTGCTATTCATCTAAGTGGTCTGAATCTTTTAAACCAGTTTTAGTTGTTTCTCAAGAAAACGTAATTTGTTTACTTTGCTTTGCAGACCATTTATGTGATGCCCAGGTCTACCTCACTAGACTATTAAAACTTTTTGCAAAAAACAGCCATCGAGCCAAAGTATAATTCATTCGAAAACTGACTGCGTCTTCCTATTCGAGTCTGCACTCAGAACTGTTCAAAGCTGTACAGCATCGTGACGTGCTCTCGTATAATTGTCTTCGAGCAGGGTAGCAGATGTAGGCCATGTCTCTATTTCCATTCTACAGGATTGTGAACAAAAAGACATTGTATCTAAGGACCATCAAAACTATTTAATAGTAAGAAATCTTCAGAACCTTCTCCGTCTAGTAAATGCATATTCACTTGTGCTGTATTAACTCTCATCTTTCTGTAATTACATCAGGGTCTGTAGCAGCCAGTGTAGTGGGGCAAGGAACTAAAAGTGACTGCAGGAATACAAGCCTTTTGGAAAAGCTGCAGGCAAGGATACTTTTCTCAGGTTAGCTTGCTCTTGGCCATATCATTTTTATGGCAATTCTGGCAACACGGTGAACCCACCTCTACCTCAAATCCAAAGCCATCTTTTTGATGTCCACACACGAAGATGCACACATTTCTAACACTTCTGGTTCCTGCCATCTGAGTTCTACTACTGGATCATTCATTTGATATGATTCAATTCAGTGTGATTCACAGCATTAAAGGTTTGTTTCACACACAATTAAGCAATGTTCCCCAGCAAAACTGATGAATAAATGCCTACGGCTTTCGATGCTTGGGGTTTGCTGTTGTTTGGGGTTTTTTTTTTTCCCCCTTTTAAACATTATGGACCAGATAAACAGCCAGTCTGAGTCTCCTTTTTAAAAAATGGACTGTCGATATTAACAGGTAATGCAGTTGACCCAAATGGACTTTCAGAAACACTAGTGATTTAACATATTGAGTAATAAAAGAGTTAGGAAATGCACATTCTCAATTTCCATCTTCCACCTGCTTCTGATCTTTTCTATAGGCAGATTTGTTTTCTACGCAAGTGTTTGAGAAACTACTGCAACTATGGAAATTATTTCAGCTGATCAACTAATGACAGACTAATGAGAGTCAATTTGAGTGTTATTTCTATGCTAGAAGAGATGAGACATGACTCGTGAAGAAGGCTCGATATTTCTCATCTAGGTAGCAAGTCAGACAATGCCCACACAGGCAGTGTAATAAAAATGGGCTTCTTCGTGTGGATGGAGCATATAAACCCGGCCTCCCACAAGTACATTACTGAAGCCTAATCTTTACTTAATTATCAATCTGATTTACTAGGTTTACACAAAACCAGCCACAGATGATTTTGTCAAAAGTTACAGTTTACAGACTGGCATAAGTGTTCAATTACAATATAAATGTAATTTATATTGTAATTTATATATTGTAAAAAGCACTATATAAATGTAATGTGATCATCAGTGTACCTTGGAAGGAAAGTGAAATATATCTACAAATCAATCCGGGGTAAAATAAAAGTATAAATAAAATAAAAAGTATAAAATTAAAGTATAAATATCAAGGACTACTATGAGGTGGTACCCATACATAACTCTGCCCACAGCCAGAAGCTCAGTTTTACCAACCCCTCAACGCACTACTTGGATGCATTTTTATACCACCCTAACTAAATGCAAGGCTCACAAGATAAACGTGACATGCCACCCGAGCGTCATGCTTTTACTCCTGTCATCAGGAGAAATACTGAAAGTTACACAACCGTTTCTAAAAGACAAATAAGGAAGTTCAGAACTTGATCGGAAGTTTGGAGTAAGGCATCTGACAGCCTTACTGAATATCAGGTCGGTAACTATCAGATTAATGCTTCAGAAAGAGTCGGGGCAGGAGATCACAGATGGCAAAACTCCATGTAATCACAGGAGACAAGTGGAAGGTAAACGTGAGACAGAAGGAAAAGGCAAGGAAGGAACAGGTTGTCCACAACAGATATTGCTGACATTTTTAAGAACAGATGGCAACCAACAGTGACGTGATACAAGGCACTCAGTTCCCAGAGTTTTGGCAGTCCTCAAAATACAGTAATCTGACTCCAATGCATATTTTTCCGTGAAAACAATAGGTGAGAGGTATTTTCATACACTGCACCGACTGGTTTGAGAGCTGTCAAGACAGAAGGCTGAGAAGTTGTAAGGATTAATCTGCGGCAGGAAAGCCTTCTGGCATTGCAGTGAAGGGCCTAAATCTGCAGGTCCTGGGGGCCACAGAGCAACCATGCAAATTATCTACCATGTTCGTTATAAAAAAAAATACATATTGTTCATAATAAACAAAAATACACACCTACATACACATCTCAAGACATAACAAAGGAGAACAACCTCAAGCCATCTGGAGTGTTCAAGAGCATAAGTACGTTATCAGCAATTGGTTCCAAATTTAATCCAATGCTTTTAGGCAGATGGAGTTTAAGCAAGAAATTCTGGTGGTTTAGCTCTACCACTTCTGCTTGATTTAAAAATCGAAAAAATGCAAGCAAACCAGTGTTTATTTACTCAGAGAAAGACTGATTCTCACTTATTAACTTCAACAAACATAAGAATTCCATATAGTTAGTGAACTCAACGGTTTCTGGTCAAGACAAAAAAAAACCCCCACAACACACACAAACAAAAAACAGATCCCTTTTTCTCTTTTCTCTAAAGAAAAAGAGAGTGCAACATGAAGAAGAACTGCTTTTCAGCTCTCGGTCATTTCTTAAAGGAATTATTGAGATTATTTTAACTAAAATGAAAATATTCCACTGCACTTGCACAAGAAAGCTGTTTTTGTCATGGGCCAGCTCAATGCCTCGGTGCATTCTGATTGTCAATGCTTAAAGTATTTTGCAGTGGCTTTTGCTGAAGAGACACGTAACGGGCAGAGTACTTGATTTTAAATGACTTTATCACAGTAGGTAAGAATAAGTTAAGCCAGAAACAATAGTGCCTAACGCAAACACAGTTTTCTTCGTTTTAAAAAGAGATATATTTAGTTTGAAAGTGTAAGCCTGTGTATCCACCCTACCTCATACATGTGAATGACTCAGCACTTACCGACAAAAACAGCTGTCATTCTTTTAAACCATAACATAATGGGCTATGTCCATTACTGATAAAATGTTCCCGAATAAAGCATCTTGGAAAAAATCATCTGTATGCTACAAGCTTCACAGACCTCAAGACAACAGGAAACATGTTCATTTGTGTTTTCTGCAGCCACCTTTTTTTTTTTTTAAGTACACAAAATACAAAATTCTGATCAATTCAAGAATTAGGGAAATTTAATTCTCAATTACTGGAAGCTCCACATGGCAAAACTCAGTCTTACTAATGCAGAGAAACTGGTCAGACATCGACTGCAAGAACGGAAGGCAATCCTTGCTCAGAGTCTTTCCATAACTGAAACAGCCTGAAGAAAGAATCATTTACTTACACACATGGTAAGATGGGAGCTAGAAGTGTCTTAGGATATAGGAGGCCCTATATGAAAAAGCTGATGGTCCGATGACAAGCAATTCATCTCATCTAAACATACTACAACCCAGCAGGCAATGTTCACTGCGTTTCACCCAACGTCTAACGTCAGCCCACCCACATTTTCATAACACCTCTGCCACCACTGGAAATTTTTTTTTGTTTTTTTTTTTTAGGTGAAAACTTGTGAAGCAGACCTTTGGGAGCACACGTGGTGACAAACACCAATGCCACACAAGGTGTCCTGCAGTCTGGAAGAGCAGAAGTCATGCAGTGGATGACCAGGGAGTGTCACACGTCCCTGTGTGACCTGGCACAGCCCCCGAGACACCCAGCTCAGGACACCCGAGTGCCCGCCACTCCACTGACTTCAGCTGGTCGGGAAGCTGAGGGCTAAGCACATGGGGAGGAATAGAGGGAGTTTCTGCAGTGAATGCCTGGCAGGAAGCAGACAAACTCCAATAAGGCTAGAGGCGTGCACGAGGCCACGCAAGAGCAAGTCTGACCGGTCCCCTGGGATGCTCCCACTTTTACTCTTTGGTATCTGACAGTTTTACTGCTTTTGTGTTGATGTGTGGTTCTGGTAGAAAACAGCTTGCTCTGACATGTTGGTTACACACAGACATTCTGCAATCCACCTGCCACTAAACTGTTGCACTTCTATGCAAAAAAGTTGCTCGGCTCGTCCAGAGTAAGACATTGCATTTGCCTGCCATTTCAATTTTCATGATCATCTGCTTTCTTACACAAACCAACATTCCTGCTTATACGGGGCTACATTTGCATCCCTGTATCTAAAAAAAATAAAAATTATCTTGCATCAAGTCACACCTTGCCAATTAAACAGAACTCTGCAATTAGATTAAATATTGTTGGCAGGCAGAATGAGTTTATGTCAGGGAAAGCAAAACACCATATATTGTGCATTAAAAGGATTTGCATACACAGGGGTTTTTTTATTGTTTGCCTGTGTGAACCAGAAACCTCCAAGCGACCAACATTTACAAAGTAGTTTGTTGTTGTTGCTAAGGTAAAGATCTAGCACAACATTTTCAACATAAAACCCAAGTGACTACGTGTCATCAAAATGTATTAAGATCAAACACGTATCAGAATATTAAAATATATTGCAGTAAAGTAATTTCTTAAGAGTAAATTTCACAACCCACAGTTAAAACAGTTTCTTTACAGGACAATTTTCTAAGGCACATGAGTTTTACTTCGAGGAGCTCAAAAAGATGGATTCACCATCCAAAACCAAAGTCATGTTCGCATCAGACAAAACCCACCTGACACACTCAAAGATGTTATCACATTACATCACAGTCCTCCTGCCACCTGCCACAAGGTGTGTCTAATCTACGTAAGGAAACTTTTGCAAGACAAAGGTTGCATTAAGCAGTTGTCTCAATTACTCTTTCAACAGCTGACGTTCAGAAGGCAGCCTTGTTTTTAGGCAGAAGTATTTAACACGCATATGTGCTAAAGCAAACTTTAAAAGCAGCTGCTTCCTCAGTCAGTTTTGGAACTTTAGAGAAAGAATCAAGGACAACCACAGAGTAAAGAATTCAGGGTATTCCTAAATTCAAAGTAATGCAGTACACTACCATGGGATGTATCAGAAGAACTGGCCAAACCTGTACAGCTGCAATAATTCGCAGTTCTCACAAGCAGAAGAAAAATGTACAGGCTGCACCAGCTCAGCAGAACCAAGGGAAGGCTTTATTTTAAATACTATGTCCATCTACTGTAACCAATTTTTTTACAAAACAGTGAGGCTGTCATTCCACAAGGAATAAAGAAATTGCAAAAGAAAAAAAGAAGCAAAGAACCTAGTTCAAGACAACCTAGATATTTTATAGCCAAAGATTGCCCCAGAGACCATGTCCATTAAACACAGGTTGGTTATTTTTCTTTTTAAGGAAAGCAACAAGAGGAAAAGAGTGAAACGAGAAGGACATCAGAGTGATCACAGTGCTACATAGTTTTATGAGAGCGCACATTTATCCAGAAGTACCTGATGCAGTTAAAAGTAGAAAGACTGCTTTTGACTAACTGAAATTATTTATCAGTTATTAGAAGCACTGCAGGAGCTGCTGTAGTTTAGGGTTCCTTTGTATTTAGCACCTCTACCTGATGCACTGCAAGTCAGAACAGAACTCAAACATCAGTTACGGAAGTGACAAAAGCTGCAGGGAAACAAAAGTGTTGCTACTACAGCAATGATCATTTCAAGAAAGTGTCTGGAGATTCTAGCCTAGAAGGAATTTTCAACACGGAACACACATGAAAACAAACATGGATGCACAAATAAGATGCAGAGAAGGATAGGGATATACAAAGTGTATTAGGACTGCTGTAAACCACTGACATCTAGAGATAGGCAAGAAAAATGCAGAATAAACTGTAGCACAAAACTTTCATATGCAATAAGTGCTAATTTATACCTTACAATTCGTATTTAAGTCACTTCAATTTTTTCCTTTAGATTTTCCCTTTTGTGCTGCTTGTGATGCACAAGGACCACAAACAGTTTATACAGATTAACACAGCAATGGCAGACACCCATGTCATGTTCTCAGATCCCATTTGACTGAAGCATTTACATCCTAGATTATACTGTAGATTTCCCGTTCTCTAGTCTTTGATTCTGTATTATATATTCAAGTTTAGCCACTGCTCTGCATGTGGTTCAGATCTCAAAGGCTAGTCAGTGCCATGCATTTGGATCTAGTAGTTGGTATTCTGTCTGACAGCCAGTTAGTGAATGAAGCAGTCCGCAATTTAGTAAACTAGTGTAAATCAGTCTTAAAGGCAATCCCCTCCATGGGCCATCTACATGCTGCTCTGATATAATCACAGATCCCAGGAAAGACAGAATTAGATTGTGCAGCTTCTTACCTGCAGCTCCTTTGAGACTCTCTCTAAGTGGTTAGTTATCTTTTTTATTAGGTCACTATACATCTGTTCCGAATGCTGCTGGCATACACACTTATACACACAACTGCAGAAACAAATATAGGAACAAACAATGAACTTACAACAGTTTGCAATGAAGGGTAACAGACTTCAAAATATTTTGTTCAAGTCTCAATTTAAAGGAAAACAGAGTTAGTTGAATGATTGCTGAACTTTTAAATACAGCCCTGAACTTGGAATGAACTCCAGCAGACTCTTAAGTCTGCCCTGGAGGCCCCAGTGTGTCCGTCCCAGTCCCACTCCCCAACCTCACTAACTTACAATGAGTTCTCTTAACAGTGCACTTCAGAACAGCCAGGATAATTCTGTCAACAGCGCACTCCTAATTCTGGCTTTCATCTCTCCTATGCAAATGAAGTCCCCATTAAAATAAGCAAGTTTAGTGATTATACGCATATGCTAGGGCAAAACCCTTATTAAAAGAAGGGCAACACTGACAAGCAGTCATAGAAGCTGCATCAAAACCGTGCTAGTGTTCTAAAAAGAAACAGCAAAAGTTCTAAAATTACAGACCCAAGCATGTTACTCCATCCTTTGTCGCTTAAATTCTAAGAAAACCCTACATTTCCATAATAAACAAATATGCAGAGAAAGAGCAACAAAACTTTAATTCTGCATTCCATGGCTTGGCTCTGTTAACTCTGGTCTTCAGTGTTACCTCTGTTTTTTTAAGAACGTTTTATTGGTCTCATACTGCAACATAACATATCTGCAAAATAGGGCTATGTATTGAAAACACATTTACAACAGTTGTAAAACACACACATGTATTACTTTCAGCAAAAAGTTACATTAAGGTAGTCATCATCGTCAGGACTAACAGCAACATTATCTGTACCAGGCAGCTTTTACTTCTCAAGTGCTTCCATTCTTTAAATCAGCATTTTGAAAGCCAGCTGCCACAAACCAAGAGACACAAAGAAGACTTCACCTGGTATCTTGGGCAAAAGTCAAAACTCCTCCCCACGCCTCCATTCGGCTCCCCTCTCCCACCATCCCTCTGTATGAATACTGCGCCGGCAAGCAATTTAGAGACTCTCCCTAGAACATGCGTGAACAAACTATTTCCAGCAAGGTCCAGATCCCAGACTTGAATTCTGCAGGTTTTTAAGAGCACCAAAAGCCTACGGCTATGGTACAGCCATACTGTGTCTCTAAGGGAATTATGACATTCCAGTTCTCTACTGAGAAGGTGGTATAATGACAAACAAACTGCAAAGATGGGATTAAAACAACCGTAGACCATGGGCTATTGGAATTTTGTAACGCAAGTGAGAGGTTAGGCACCAACTCCAAGTCTCAGGGGCCAAGACAGTGCTCTCATTCAATAACTGCCACTCTCAAAGTCTTCTGGAGGAAGGTTTTACAAGTGAATTATCAGTAGCCTTTTGTATTTATTCACTTAGACAACTTCAAAAGCCCCCAAAACACAGCATTCATCCCTATGCAAAGTCTGCTCTTTTGGCAAACCATGCTATCCCTTACAAACCAAAATACACCCCACACCTCTCCTACTGCTGTCTTTTAAAAATAACGGAGTATCTGTAGTTTGATATTATTTAAATAACAGTCAAATTCGTCCTGTTTCTTTCACGTGGAGTCTACTGACAGCAGATCCCACTTTGGAACAAGCAAGCGCAAAAGACATTTTGGTATGATGCAGTTAACAGCAAAAAAACAATTTGATTTGGATCAAAGAGAGAAACACCGAAAAGAAAAGCCAGACTCTTTTTTGTGATCCCTTACAAACCAGCCAGCTAGGTAACAAAGGCAAATGGCCATATGTGTGTTTGCTCCATAAGTAACCAGGAAACAGCCACTTCCACAAGCTGACCACTTCATGTGCAGCGATCTAACTAAGCTGAATTTTAAAGTACACGTCTGCTTAGTGTTACATACAACATCGCTATACCTACTTCTGTAACACATTCCGTAGTCAAACACCAATCTTCATATGTTTGTGCAGAATGTGTTTACATTTTATTTGAACCCATCTATTTAGAGGTTCCTTCCCCATTTTCACATCCTGTTTCCAGTTCCTGATTGCGGGCTGATTCTGTGAATCATCCTTGCCCTGCTATTACCCAAAAGAAGTCAGCAGTTTGTTAGTCTTTTAGCATAACCAAACACTTTCAGAAAAGGAAGACCCAAGCAAGACGCTAGAAAGTAAGCATTTATTGAGAGGGATGAAGACCTGAGATCTGTAAGTTGTCTTGAAGAACAATAACCTGATCGCATTGTACCTGGGAGGCAGCTGTAACAGGTGCCAGAAGTACAACTTAGCTGTTCACGTTTTCCTCATCTCAAAGTTTCCTTCACATCTCTCTGTCAATACATTTAACCCTTTTAATAGGAAGTGACTATGCACAGGCAGGCTTTGGACTCAAAGATGAAAACAGTCACTAATCACACTTGGATACCTCGTGGGTAGACTGATACATAGCAAATATCTGCATACACACCTCTGAAGTTATCTCCTAGCTCTCACTGCTGTGGAGTAGGCACCTACAGTTATCACTGATCATGTCAAATATAGTAGTTTGGGTACCTAATACCATATTTTGAGTTTGCATTATGGAAACCTTGATTCCTTTAGTCAGCACAAAGACGATCAAAAAGACCACTGTATTTTCAGCTCAGTTTCACTGTAAAAAAATATAAAACATACGTAGCTGTTTGAACCACTTCTAAAAACACCCCATTTTCAGATTAAAGAACTAGCTTAGGGAAGCAGAGGGGATCTAAACCTCAAGTCTGCTACAGACTTTCTGTAACACTCCAAGAAAGCATCATCATTAAATTCAACAAAAAAGCAGTTTTTCTTCCATCCTCGATCTTTGTTGTCTAGATTATAAATAAAGCAAAGGGACACCCTCTATGATAAAATAATAAAAAAAACAACTGCTGGTTGGAAGTGACTGTGTCAGAGTAATTACCTCCACAGACATAATTTTTAGAAGAAAACTTAAACTGACACACTAGCTTTATCAGTAACACTAAGCTACAGACAGCCTTTTGTTT
The DNA here is from genome assembly GCF_028500815.1 of Rissa tridactyla. NCBI lineage: Eukaryota > Metazoa > Chordata > Aves > Charadriiformes > Laridae > Rissa > Rissa tridactyla. Next base: position 66,571,388 of record NC_071471.1, read on the forward strand.
TGGTAATATACATGCAACAGACACCTGTGCATCATTACAATACTGCATAAAGTGTCACCCTGATGTACGAGGGTTAGCTAGGAGAAACTTAAAACCCATTATTCCTTTAATAAATATAACTTCTGAGCAGTAAAAAGATGACAAAGAAACTGCAGTTGTCTGAAAACCATAACTAGGTACAGATCTATTCTAGGTATTAAAGCCTTACTTTTGCACACCTGCTCTGAGATAACTATCAAGAGATTGTGGCTTAACTCTTACTGATGGCTCTTTGCACATTGGGGATTTCAAGATAGGGAAAGGATTTTGATTATTTACACTAAAGCTGCAAAACGTCTCTCAATTCAAATTACCATCTCAATTACTTATACGCATGATGATGCCTGAGTCCTGATAGTAGCAATTCCAAAAGCTTAGAGAGGAAAGAGGAAGTTTATTAAAGTTTTTAACTGGAATTAGGAGGAAAGACTGAACATCTGCTGTTCTATCTGGCTCTTTAACCCGAAATTTCAAACCAGAGAGACAAAGTGGCCAAAAGCAAGTGGGCAGGAGAAAATACAGCTGAAAGCCTCTAAAAAGAGCAATCAGTGACTGAGCTGCCTATGTTCTTTCTTAGGGTGCAATGCTATCGTAAAGAAAACCAAGACAGCAGTGCTGCTAGTTGTGTTGCTGTCAAGGGCCAGTAGTTTTAACAGTGCCTTGGCCAGCAAATGCAGTAGCAGTTACCCAGTTTACACTCTATTTACATACACCTTGGATACCTGTCACCTACGGAACAGAAATCTCCATTTTTGCAAATCTCCTAAGAGAGGAGAAACTGCCGGGTCTCTAAAGCATTTAGCATTTCGGTTTGGAGCAGTAGCATGGTTTTGAAGCAAATCCCTTACCATCCCCACTACAGTGCACTAGCTTAGTCCGCAGAGCAGTTCTGCTCAGCGAGTAGATCCCTTTTAAAGCAAACTGCAGTTCCATGTCAGGAACAAACAAAGTGTTCTCCAAACAAGAATGGAGATATAAAGGACTGAACGTTGTGTCTGTCCTTCAGACAGCCTCTAACTGCACATGCAGACCAGATCTACCTGATGCAAAACACACAAATGACAGTTTCTATGGACAGACCTTGATACGAGTTGCTTTTATTTACTTCTGCACCACTACTGCACCAAATTGGTTCCTATTTGACATGACAAAGAAGCCTTTTGAAACATTAAGTCAAATACCTACCATGCCAGCCTCTTCTTCCCCTTTGAGGAAAGGGATGCTGAGACTTTAATACACTAATATATTACACTTAGCAACTATGGTGAAGCTACTTTAATTTTAATGTCTTCAGCACTTAAGCATTTTAATCCTTTAGCATTTACTCCTGTTAACATGGGATGTCAAGAGAGTATCTATTATTCACCCATTCCAACCATTTAAACGATATCGTACTTCACATAACCTTCCCACTTTCCTCCTCATAAATACAAAATGACAGATGCACGGGCTGCAAGATAAAACAAACATTTAACTTCAGAGAAACAAAAAAAAAGTAACATAGCACTTAAAAGATTTCCTTACCTGTATATTTGTTCATAGGAGATAGGGATGTAGTCACCAGGACTCTGAGTTAAAAGCTGATCTATGGCACTGTCCAACTTTGGCCAATATGTGCTCTTATAGTCTTCAATCGTTATAACATTCATTACTACAAGAAAAAGACAAAACTACATTTAGTAACTTTAGCTAAAAGATTAGAACCAAGTGCATGCTCTGCAATTTCAGACCACACCGATAAGCTGGCCAAAAAAAACTGGGAATAGTTCACTTCCGCTAAGATAACCTCACCTAAAACTAAAGCCCAGACTTGAATTTGTAGCTTTTTATTTCCAGAAAATAAAATCAGAAAGCCTGACAAATCACTGCTTGGGTATTTCTTAGGGGTCCAAGTAGCAGCAGAAACCAAAATCCTAGGAATTCTAGCACAACAATCTAATAAAAATAATTAAAAAGAAAGTAGTTCAGTAGTTAGCTCAGATCGGTAAATTACACAATTTTGTGGGAATCCAGAGTCAACAATTAACAGTGGGGCCTCATATGCAGGAGAATAAGATTTAGCGAAGTCTGGTAGTTTTTAGACTGCTCCTTCTCACCAGATGTATCAATTTTACAAGTCTCAGGTGGGACCAGCAGCTTCCATGGCCTAAAAGCTGATGCAATTCTCTCTGCCTTCCATTGCAGTTGGGCTCCCAGGCAGCTTTTTGGGATCCATGTTACAGTTCCCCCTCTAGCAGGCACAATAATAATCCTTTTCCAGATAAGGACCACCACAGGGAAGAACAGGAGGCATTTAAATTAGCGTTCCCCATCACTCCTTGATCTTCCTCCTGAGCTTCCCAACTGCACCCTCTTGTGCAAGCCATTTGGTGTGCCTTCAAAGACACAGAAGAGTTTTAATCTCTCTCTTTTCAGGGAGGATTTCTGAACTAACCACAGGTGGCTCAGTTCAATAGCGGCCACGTGAGAAGGGTTAACACCTTCCCTTCACAGATGTACTGGCAGGACTATCTTGTGGCTTGTCACACCACTGTAGCTTCACAGCAGCCACTCAAAACAAAGCCGTCGGTAACTAACAGTGCAGGGTACACTTCATATCACAACACATCAGGAAATCTAAAGTCATGGCTCCATTTAACTCCACAGGTGGGTCAGGGCTATATGGAACAGAGAATGAAGATAGTTCCCACCCCAAACAATCCAGTTTAGACACCGCACCAAGAAGAAATCTTTGAATAGGGCTGCATTTTAAATACTTATGTAAATGTAAATTCACTGCTGGGTTTGAGGAGTAAGATTTCTGAAATGTTATTTTCACAAGGGATTGAAAGGAGCTGGGTAAGTCACTTTTGGCAGCATTATGAAGAAAAATTCTAGGGAAATACAGGCAAAACAGTACTGTGAGGAAAAAAAAAAAAAAGAGTATAAAGAGATTGTGGAATAGAGAGAGGTGTGAGACAAGTGTTACAAGAGCAGGTATTATAGATTCATGTTGTGTGTCTTTTTTAGGGCATTTCAGCCAGAAACCTTGCTTAGTGAAGAATGTTAGTGCAGCAGTCCTAACCCCCTCTTCACCCAAATAACCATTGTTCACTCTTGCTTCACACTTGTTACAGAAACAGACGTCGTTAACCTAGTAAGTGTCTGAGCAGTGAACAGATCACCAGTACCAAGTGCTGCAGCCCAACGCTCCAGCCCGCGATCTGAAAGTACAACACCGTTTGCTAACAAGTTGATAAAGGTTATGGGTCTGGGTACACAACTATCAGGACACAAGTTATCATGTCCACCAAGCCAGCTCAACGATGTAAAAGCATCCACGTGATCGGGAACAGCACGGCACCCGCCTGACAGTAAATTCACCCCTTATTCAACTGCCTCGCAGTGACTTGCTTGAGTTCTCGTCCTTTGCAGAGCCCGGGCTCCCGGCAGATGTTCTTAGGAACAGCTTCCACATAGTAGCTTTACTATTCATGCTTACACTCAGCAGCAAAATCGGAGCATTTGTATTTTGCTTTGTTACCCCAAAAAGGTGGTTCTCCACAGAAGCACTCTGTTCTACAGAAGACATTAAACTGAAGTCAGCATAAACATAAGACATAGTTTGGTTTTAAAATTTCAATGTATAATCACACCCACATCTGGTTTTACATATTAACTGAGCTCTATTCATTTGAAAGAAAAGAATCAAGTAAGAATTGAGAATACCACAAAATCATTTTTGTTGAGCAACTCACAGGTTGCTGAGATGTCATTTTTTTTTTGCTTTAATTTCCTCCCCCCCCCCCCCCCCAATATGGAAAAAGAAAGTAGCAGCAGACAGGAAGGCCTGACCATTAGAAGTGCTGCAGAGGTAAAGGAAAAAGTACTTTTACATACAGCCCCAGGAGACTTGCATAGGAAGCCCAGATGAGTTCAAAGCAACATTCTAGAAAAGCTTCATTTTTATTCAAAAGATTCTTACAAGTATTATTTCATTTGATCTCCACACTTCGGTTCTGAAACTAAGCCAACTATAATATTTATATAGTTAAAAGTCCAAAGACTACACACTGAACAATCACTATTTTTATTCTTCTAATCCAGAAAACAAATTACTTTAAAATTTTAGTAACTGTCACAAGTTAGTAACATCCCTTTTTTCTGGCAGTGCTTACACACACAAAAAGCGAAAGATGACTTAAAGAAGCACCCTCCACCTACAAACTCTGCAAAAAACAATCTCAAGACCAGGAAGGAAAGGAATCACACAAATCCTTAAAAAGAAAAGACAGATTGCCTTTTTGAAACTTCCATAATTTTTTACTTTTCCATTTTTTAGGATGTCATTCTTAAATGTTTATCCCTGCATTAGGTATTCAAGATTTAAAACGAGCCTCCATTTCGAAATTGTAAGGAAAGAGTGACGCTAAAAGATGACTTTCATTTTTGCTGAGATTTATTAAGTTTCTGAGAAGCAACACAGACATTTTGTAAGAAATCATGCTAGAATGCATGATTTTACCCAACTACAGCAAGTTTGGGGTGGGTCAGGGAGAGAAATCAGGCTGATCAAATGGAAAGGAAGCCAGTGTTTTCCAGGAAATTATAAAAGACTTCGCAAGTAAAGCCTGAGAAGCAACTGCTGCTTTTCCATATACAGAAAAGTTCAAAAGAAAAACTGTTTAAGCCAAAAGTAGCAGTGAAACCATTTCAGTGAAAAAGAATATGCATAAGCTTCACATCATAACCTAGATATTTTAGTACCATAGCCGTAACTGAAACACAGCCTGCTCCAAGCTACCAAATTTTTTGATGTCGACTTCAATCAGAAGAATGGTAAAAAACACCAAGACTTTAAAAAAAACAAAAACAAGAAGTCCAAGAATAGGTATATCTCTCCCATGAAACTGATAAGAAAAAAAAACCAAAAACTTACAAACACACATAGCGCAAAAAAGATGCTGTAACAGTAAAAGGCACAGGATGTGAAGAATACAATAATGATTTAAAAAGAAAAATCATTGATACTGTTAGTTTTGTTATTTAGATGAGACAACCTGAATAGCTACTCAAAACGCTTACTATGTTCACATACAAAAAACATCCTTTTTTAAACCTATAGGTAAAAAGGCAGAGGACAGAGCAGGACAGGAAATCCAACCTATTGGCAAGTAAGCAGACATCAGTCTGACGGTTATCTGTCATTTATTTAGACAATAAAACCAAAGAAAGCAGCTAGGCATCTTTCAGGAGCTTTATTTCACCTCACAAAGTGGCAGACGTAAAACTTCACTGCTAAATTAGCAATGCACCCTACAGTTCTAAAATATTTTCCCGAAGTGTACAAACTCTTCAAGCAGATATCTGAGACTAATCTACAGACTTTAAGCTGTCGCTGTGGCTCTAACATTTTCCTTTTTCTCAGCCATCATGCACATCTTTACAGAATAGATTTTGCTGTATCCCCTGCCTGACACATTCCAGCATACATTAACAAGTTTATGAGCCTATCCTTTAGTTGCTTTCAATTCTATTCTATTTTTACTACATGTTTCACAGACTGGTTAGTAAAAGTAACTTTTTTTTTCCATCAGACAATTTGCCTACACAGGAAAGCACACACACCGCACTGAACTTCGTTACGCAACAGAGCAGTCAACAGATTTAATGGATATGCCAACCCTCACAGCCACACATGCCCATCCTAAATGGGACTGGGGTTAAACACATTTATAATCATTCTTGCTTGAAAAAGATGAAAAAAAAAAAAAAAAACAAGACGGAGAACTCTTAATTTTCTTCACAACTCAGATACACTGCAATTAATAGTTCAGAAGAGTTTTGCTTAAAGTATTAAACTCTCTTATCTTTTCCCTTATGGCCTTTAAAAAATACTTTTCATAACACTATTGCTTTATAAATCCATAACTAGGACTGAAGCTGATGAACTGTAAATAAGGGTTTAGTTATAAGTTTATCAAAACATGGAACATTTTCTTAAGGTACTTTAACTAGAAGAAAAGCTATTAAATGAACTACACATTATTATATCTCATTTTAGTTCTCAGTCTTACCAAAATCTCAAAGAAGGAGAACTGGTTTTGGCCCCTTAGAAAGATTTTAAAGGGTTTCCACCTAACCTTCTTCCCCCGTTATTCTGCCAGCTGAATTAGACCAAAAAAGGCACACCACACAGCTTTAGCCTGCAACTATGAACATGAACAAACCTAATTACTTGCAGCGAGTTGGTTGTTGGAAGACAGGCATTGGATTTTCTGTTTTGGAGTAAAGAATCAGAAGGAAGAGACCTATCCAAATGTCAAGGGTGCTCCAGTTCATCATAGGACCGTTGGAAACTGCACGTCACACAGTTTTGAAGGCCACCTGTAGAAAAACTTGTCTAAGACTAAGCAAGCAAGGCACAAATCCTTGCTCATTCAACTGCAAGAAGTTCTTCATGCAGCAGAGAACAGGCAACTTTCCTATCAAGCTTAAGGCTGACAATCAGCTTCTCCACGCATGTTCTGCCATTGCTAAGACACAGCAGGAAGGAGGGGATCCAGCACACACTGTCTCCCTTTTCACTGGATATTTTTTTCCCTTTTTCTACACATGAAAACTAAACAGAGGAGATTAAGGGATCCTCTGCCAGAGCCGGGATTAGAACAGGCGGGATCCCAAGGCGGCTCCTGTATTTTCTCAGGCCATAATATTTCACTGAACTTGTTCTGTTCTTATATCGTGAAAGTTATCCACAACACAAAGGTGCAGAAAAGTTCTAATGAACTTAACTCGGAGAATTTTGTATGTTACAGTTTTAATTTTCTTTAAAACAATACTTAATATCAGTAGGACAGACATTGTGTTGGGATACCAATGCTGGAGAAGTGAAAACAAGAACTCAAAAACCACACCCTAAGCAAAATCACGCACAGCCCCTTCTTCTCCCCCTCAGACATAAACTGCAGATTAGCTGGAAAGTCACGTCCCCATTTAGCAAAGATACAGCTCAAAAACCATTTTCATTCTGAACTAGAAGGAAAAACTAAGGTTCTAAATTTCTGGATTGGCAATTCAAGAGCTTAGTTTAGCAAGGCTGAACAACATTTTATTTCGACTGACTCAAGCGTTTATGAGCCACCCCAAGGTACCTGGAGCCCTGACAAGCAAGGCAGGCAGAAAGCCAGAGAGCTCATGGAGTCTGGGAACCTTAACTTCAAAGCAGCCAGCCTTGGCAATGTGCCTAAAGCCACGAAACCCAGGCTACCAGAGAACAGGGATTCAGCAGCCTGAACTTCAAGCTTCTGATCAGCTCTGGAGCTGGGCTGCTGAGGAGCTGGACAGGTGAGCTAGCATTGGCAAAGCAGGGAAAAAACAAAGAAAAAAAAGAATGTTATCCGTCCAAATTTCATCATGTCAGTTACATGGTTACGTTTCCAGGAATATTTCTAACTAGCCAAATCCAAGTTTTCCTACAGTCGTTAAAGAAAAGGGCGTATTTTGCCCAGAGGAGTGACTTTTGGGAATAAAGGTAGAATTAAAGTGAAGAATAGAAAGATCTTCCCTTCCCTCAACCTCAGCTCGGAAAACCAACAGAAAAATTTGCCATTTCTGCTAACAGCTACATGCAAAAGATATTTCAGAACTGTTTTCTGGGGAGTAAATTTGTCTTCAGTAGTTCTCATCAGGCCTTTGCAGACATACTTCCCTTGCAGGGCAGCACACCCCTTCCAGGGGCTCTGCACACATCGCCACCCACCGTCGGCAATCACGAACAGGTTTCGGACTCAGCTTTGGGTTTTTCGAGCAGAAAGAAGTAGTCTTTAGAAAAACAAAACCTGGGCTAAAAGCTACAGAGAAAGGAATGGTGTACAGCTGAAAACCCTGCCTGCACTTGCTCTCCCAGTTCTAGAGCCAGACCTACCACGTCACCGTGCCGTGACAGGAGAGCGGCAGCAGAAGTTGGGGTGCATGCATGCAAGAAGGATGGTATTTCCTCCTTCCGAAGCGCCTTAACCCATTTGGTTGCGCTTCGAGAAGCCTCTCGGGCCAAGACCCACCTCAGGGACCCGCCGTAGGACAGACCCGAGCCCGGCCACCGGCACGGAGCAGCGAGCGGGGGTCAAGGGGGAGCGCAGGCTGCGGAGGGAGCGGGCGACAGCGCCCGGGGCCCGCGGGGCGGAGGGCAGGGCGGTCACTCACGGAACTTAGAGGTCGAGGCGTTGATGTTGATGGCGGCGGCGATGGCTCCGGCTCCCCCCTTGCCCGGCTCGCAGCCCCGCAGCACGCCGTTGGCCTCGGGCACGGCGGGGAGCTCCGTCCCGGCCGTGGGCCCGGCGGCGGGGCCGTGCAGGAGGCGGTCACCGAGCGGGGCGGCGGCGGGGCCCAGCAGGTGCCGCCCGTAGTCGCCGGCGCCCCAGTTGTTGTGGTTCTGGTCGTCCATCATGGCCTCGCAGCCGCCGCTGCCGCCCTCCTCCTCCATGCCCTCCTCCTCCATGGCTGCTGCCTGCCTGGCGGGGAGCGAGGCGTGGCGAGGCGACGGATCACCGCCCGCCGCCCATGGCCGCTCTCCGCCCGGCGGGGCTCGCCGCGGCACAGCTCCGGGCAGGGCCCGCCACCGCCAGCCCAGCCTCCGGCCGCGCAGCGCGACACTTTGCGACAGGCGGAAGACGGCGGCGGGCGGGCCAGGCACCCCCTTGCCGCGGGGCATGCTGGGGAGTGTAGTCTGGCGGGGCGGAGCTGCCATTGGCTGGAGAGCGGAAGGAGGCGGGGCCGGAGAGACGCTGTGCATTGTGGGACGGCTGGGCGGCGGGAGGGCGAGTGGGTCCGTGCTCGGAGCGGGGACGGCCTTAATTAGCTAACTAATTAATTAAATAATGTTAACTTGCGAGGAGAGGCTTTAGCAGGTCCCGTGTGTGGTCCTTCTCTTCCGCTGAGGGAAGAGCCGCAGGACCACCGCCCGCCCCGAGGCCGGGCCGTGCGCTCGGTGCCGGGGCCTGTGGCTGCATCCCCCTCTAGTGGGATGAGGCCCCGCAGGCAGGGAAAGGGGCGCTGACACGGCAGAATCCCCGTTAGAAAAATACTTAAACATGGCTGTGGGTGCTGTACCGCCATGTGCGCTCTTCCTTTGTAAAAGTGCGCGCAGAATGCTATTGTACAGTGTTTTTCCTGTTAATGGAAGAAAAACGTGCACAAATAATACATAAAGCCATTTGTCTTGTCACTGAGCAAAGTAACAAAAACAATTTTCTAGTTGCCTTCAAGTGTACTTATTTTAGGGTTTTTTTTCATTTGCAACACTGCAATGGAAGAACAGAAATGTATAGTGGGGTTTTTGCTGAGAACAAGTTTGCACTGTGTGGGTTTTGCTTTTGCTTGGAAAACAAAAAAAAAAAGAACCTCGATAAAAGTAGGGGTGTCTGGCCTTCTTTCCAAAATGCCTTATGAGAAGGGAGAAGCACGTCAGTTGTTTTCCAAATAGAAGCGCTGATTTCTTTTTTAGGATGAGACAAAATCATTCTATTTTATAAAAGCATAAAATGCTGCTGATCTCACCGCGCTGTGCAGCGGGTCTATCTCGAGTTGCCTCGACAAAGGCAAGCGATGGAAAGACCTTGTCCCTGTTGCATTTTTTTCTTGCACGTTGGAACTACTGGTGTTTTTCTTAGATGTAAAGATCACGCTGTGAACATCAATGGCTTGTTCAAACCAATGTACAGACCTCTCCAGTTTTATCTTGGCAGACGCCAGCGAGTCACAGTTCGTCTCAGAGACCAAGAGCTGATTTGGCACATTACACTTCGAACATCTATTCGGCATATTCACACGCCTGTTCTGGCTGTTGATCTATTTCTATCTGCACCTTAACCATCACTGGGACAAGGACAGAAAGGACGTTTTTGTTCAATTCTGCTGCATCTTTGTATTTACTGAGTGGGATGTGTAGGATAATGCAAATATCAGTTGCATCATTTATAATGGATATTAAACTTGGAAATCTAAAGCAGCAAAACGTTTTTAGCTTAGGCAAGTGTTGCAATTTTCTGGTAATCAGAAAGAAACGTAAATGAAGTTTGCATATCTTCACTGCTTCAAGAAGGACACGTTTGTGTTCTCAGCCTGCAGAGCAACTCCGTTGTACCCTCCTACTCATCCGCTTCCGCTGCTCTCAGGAACGGGTCTCAGATTGTTTGCCAGCATTTAAAAACACTGTGACCTGAGGAGAAATTGGGAACTTATCCTTGTCAGCACAGCTTTATCTTTGTCTTAATAATTTCAAAAGTGCTCATGTTAACATCTAAGAGCAGTGGAAAAGTAAGACAAACTGCATTTTTCAGTTCTAGCATTTCTTATTTTCTGTTTCGTACTCTGTTGTTGCACACACCTGTTTTTGCCGCTATCTTTGTAATGTATTGACCAACTGGGGTCTTTTGGGGTTGGTTGGTTGGGTTTTTTTTTTTCTATGATCTTTAAAGGTATGTTTCTTTTCTAATCCCTTTCACAATGTTCCTTGCACTGTGCCTACACTCTACTGCACTTCCTTGTGGCGGGAGTCCAAAACGGCTTAGGAAATACTTCACTATGGAGTTCTCTACAGAGTCTCCTCTGTTGCCTTGTGCAACAAGCCAGCTCATCTTACAGATCAAACAAGAAGCTCTTTCTTGCCTCCCATAAGGCAAATGACAAGCTGCAACAGTCATCTATGGCTCATGCTATTTAAACACATGACTGCATGCTGATAAAGGCACTATCAAATACTTCATCATTAAAGCAGCACTTGTTTTTGCATGCACTTCAGAGACTTCTCTGTATTGTTTCCTTTTTTCCTCGTCAGCATGTGAAAGTTTGATTCAGGCTTTAAATAGTGTCTTGGCAAAATTGCATTTTGCAATACCACAACTATAATTATTGCAATGTTAGTTGAGAATACAATGTACAAACGCAATTCTGACAAGACCTGAGTAGTCTCACGTCTCCATAAAATCCTTGGAGACTTGAAACTTGTCTCTATAGTAACTAGCTCATAAGTAGAGTATGGTACTTTAGCCAACAAAATAGCATGCAGATGTCACACTTTGGTTTTAGACTCCTGACTCCGTATTTTCTTACCTAGCCAAGTATCAGAAGCGTTTGTTACATCTTCATAATATTTACCTTTTTTTTTTTTTTTTGACTCAGCACTTTTGATAACCAGGTCACAGCTGCAAGCTTTACTACAAATTAAAAGGGAAGATCAAGGTTTCCTAACAGTACCCACGGAAAGTGTGAGTCATTAAAGAAATATTTGTGGAAATGAGGCTACAAAGGAGCTTTTCCCACTGGGCTCTCAGAAGCAGGTTGTGACACTTGCTGCTGCTGGATGGTTCTCTTTTGTGTAATTTCAATTTTATATGGATATATGTAACAAACAGGTAAGGGCATTTTCTTTTTCTTCAGGTATTTGTGTTTATAAAGCAGAGTTATTAGGTACCCCAGAAGAGCTGTTGCTGCGCTCTGTGTCACAGCTGGGTGTATGTAGGTAGCAGTTAAATGATATATGAGGCCTGTTGGGAAAAGACATGCATAAGATGTTTGTTTTATTTCCTCCTATTCGTAATAAACAATATGACATGCATACAATTCTTCTTATTTTAAAACAGACCCTTTTTCCTTATTTCCCAAGCACCTGGTCCACTAAAGTCAATAGGAAAGCTTTCATTGATTTCAATGGGATTTCAATCAAGCCCTAACACAGCATGTAAAATGCTTCCCAGATTTATAGCTGTGGTTCTAAAAACCAAATGAAAAAAGAAAATAATTCTGACAAGAAAGAAATATGAATGCTAAACCAAGCCTTAAATAGCGCTCTGTCAGGAGGAGCATGAAACGTAGCTCTTTCAATGGCAAATAAGGCAGCCTCTTGCAGAATACTGGCGGAGAGCAGACAAACCGAAAGGGAGGTTAGAGTGCTTGTTATTTTTGAGACGGATTTTGACTATCTCCAAGAGATGACTTGCTCGAGCTTGGAGAACCCATAGTCCCTCTGCAGTCTGGCAATCTGTGGCATAACCCTTCCAACAGCAACTACCACTGAGGGCAAGCTGATCAGTGTAAAGTTTTCATGAAAATGTGCCAGTTACGGTATGGAGAGACCATCCTTCGTGTTTCTTGACTATATACAGTCTGCGAACACAGACCATGTAAAGCCTGGTGCCTGCACGGTGCCGTTGGTGGAGAAGAGAAGCACACGCTCGCCACATAGGCAGGGAATAGTAAATGTAAGCTGCTGGTCAAAACCAAACACAACTGGTCAAAACCAAACACAAGTGCTCCAGAGATGCTTGTCCTTTCTCCTGTACTGTGCTAGACATAGAGGTATGCTCCTGCTGTTCAGGGCACAACAAAAATACATAGTCAAGTCAGATCATATTCTGCTGAAACTAACAAAAGAGTCGTAGGAGACACGCCACGATCTGCTCGCTGTTACCCCTGGGTGCATATGCAAAAACTCAGCTGGGTAATTTGCATTTAGGGTAAATGGGACAGTTTTACATTAGGCTCAAGTGCATACCTGCTTCTGTGCTTTAGCAAGTAAGGCTGTGTTCCTCCTCTCCAGCCTTACAAAGAGAACAGGACCCAGAACTGTGTGAAGCTGTTTATAATGAAAATATATTTTCAAACCAGCTCCCTTTTCTCTGCCTGAATGCCATCATCAGCAAGGTATTAAGAGCACAATGACTACAGTAGTATATCCACTGAAATTTTCCAGCTTCCCCACTAGTGGTCACATTCCCTGCATCATCTGTGCCTCATGTGAGAGCCCTCAGTGCACTAACTGGCCATAATTGACATGACCAGCCTCACCTAGGACCCTCAGCCATAAAATTTCTGCCCTTTTGTCCAGGAGCTCCATTTAAGCTCAGAGCTTGAGGTTCAGTCCTTGCCTGTGCTATGTTGTGTATGTCCTGTTACCTTTCTCTACCAGGTCCCTGCATATTACTCCCTCCCTCATAAATTCTTAAACAGGATTATTTCAAGGTCTGTGTCACTCAGTTCCTGGACACGAGGACAACTCAGTATTTGGCCCATGGGACCAGGCAGAGGAGACAGTCCTGCACAGCCGTGTTCCCTGGGCCAGAGGCTCGGCTGAACGTACACTGGATGCTCTGTCAGTCAGGCACTTAAAGCAATGCCCTAACGCGAGCCCTGAGGATAGCGGGATGGGTGGCATGTGTATCCTGTAATTTTACAGCACGTATATTTTGCTTATATGGGTTTGGTTTTGGTTTTACAGCACCGATACAAAGCACAATTCTTTTAGCATAACTACACTACGAGCATTTTTGTGGCATGTGATACGGGTTAATCCTTTCTAACTACAGGCATGACCAGACTATTCTGTCCCATAAGCCAACATCAAAAGGAACTCACATTTAAATAATAAAATCTGTTGGTTGGTATTCATTAGTAACCTCATTTTGGTTGTTTCTTGTATCAACCAGTCTGATATGTCTGGATGACACTGTCTCAGTGCAAGCAATAGAAAGGAGTTTCTGAAACTGTGCTCAGCACTTTGCAAAACCAACTGCCTGCCTCCAGCACACGTGAAAAATCTGGAGTGCAACCTATCGGTGCTTATGCACCACAAAATATGAAGACAGTTGGAGACAATTCCCTACCACCAGGGAAAGCTTCAAGCATCTGAAAGTCCAGGACGCACCCAGCCGCGGCTCTTACCCAGAGCATACACCACCTCTTGTGTGCAGTTAGACAAAAGACAAAGTTTTGGCAGCATCTGAGCTACCCATGACAGCTAGCACCATGCCAGAAGATCAGACACGTTTGCCGTTACATGATGACACCAAGACAAAATTTCCACCAGCCAGGCTCGAGCCACTGCCTCGGGTCTGGGTCTGACCATGCCACTCCTGGCAGGGGCTCCTGGCACCACACGATCCTCGCTGGGGACGTGATGCCACTTTCACGCAGATTTCTTCAAACCCGTGGCTGTCAGACCTTGTGCTGGGTGTTGCTCACACAGGTTCTCCACTGAGGGTCCCCACCAAGTCTGGCTCCAGCCGCACACCACCCGTGCTCAGCAGCTCAGCCAGCACCGGTGTGGTCTCACTGGGTCTCATTCTGGCTCCCGGGTGGATTTAGGTTCTTCAGGAGAGTCCCAATGCATTTAATGCAGTAAAAAACTGTGGAGGCTGTTTCACTGATGCTGTTTTTACAGCCCGTCATTAGATGTCAGCCCGCTCCCCTGGGACCGTGGGGCTGGGCAGGTCATCAGCCTCACAGGCACGTCCAGCGACACGCGCTTATAGGGTAGCATTTGGCAATAAACCCAAAAGCCATGGTTTTATTAATGCAAAAGGAAGAAGCAAAACAGCATGTAAATTTTCTGCTGTTTCATCATGTTTTCTCATTTGACTTGCTGCATTATCTCCTGGTAATCTTCTGCCAAGCCTCCACCTCCGCTCGGGTGTGCAGGCTATTGTAAACTCGCTAAAAGCACCCCATTTATCAAACAAGTGCTTCTTGACTAAAAGCAAAAAGGAAACTCTAGAATTCTCTGAGCAGATTTTGTTTGTTGTATCATTAAGTATTTCATTTCTTTTTCATAATGTAGTCAGAGAATATGCGTGAGTCCATGAAAACTTTGGTTCCAGTAAAAGAAGGGTAAATAATAAAATACATTAAGTAACATTTTCGGAGAAATTGCCAAAGCTTTTGTGCTTTAATCTTCGATCCAGGTTCCCCTTTCCACTTCTTTAGCTGAGAATGCAAATACAACGATGTATTGGGTATAAAAGCACAACAATTTTAGTCATTTGGAAAAAAATAGAAAAGTGAAAAGGATTTTGCTATTAACTGATGCCAATACGACTTTCTCAGTAGTAAGGAACTTTTTTAAAAGGGACATTACGAACACATTTAGATACAAAATTTAGGAAACATTTGTGAGTTTTTCATAATAGAGTGAATAGAGTGAAAACTTTCATTCCTCCTGGACTTTCCACAGGTGAGCGTAACAGCAGCATTGTGCTGGTTACTGAGAGCCACCAGTGTAACAAACCATTCTGGTTTGGTTTTTAATAAAAGAAAAAATAAAACGAAACAATATAAACAGTGATGGGCAGATCACCCCGTAAAGCCGGCCCTCGTTCGCCTAGAGGTGGAGCCAGTCATCTGCAGGGCTGAACACAGAGGAATGACATTTTCTGAGCAATAATGCAGGAAAACTGGGAGGGGGGGGGAGTCAGTCGTGTATTTGCTTGAATATGGCTATATGTGTGTGATACGTCCTCACCACTGCTGAGTGGCAGACTACTGGAAGGTTTAGAATATGTTTGTGATTGATAGCCACAAGAGAATTTTTCAGGGGAAAATCTGGGGAGACAGGGGGAGGAAGAAGAACAATTGCACAAGCAAAAACAATATATAAAGGGGAAGAGAACAAGTAGCGCCTCCCTTACAGAGCAATGCTTTACTGCCCTACCATAAAGAGCCCTACTAATGATTACTGTCTTGCCCAGTGCTTTTAGGCACTTCTTCTGCTGTTTCAAAAACAGGCCTTTCTAGGACAGTTTAATCAGAAAGTAGGAAATCTTCCTCCATCACATCTTTCACTTGCTTTCACATCTAAGACATTCTGGAAAATAATTTGCGCACCACCTATCTGGCTGGCGTGAACCACCAGCATGCAGCGACAGAAGAACTGGCGCCCAGTCTTTGTTTTGCATTAGATACTGGATATCAACTTCCTCATTCTTGGCAGTTTCTCAGAAAAGGGAAAAATAGCATCCATAGTTCCTCCTGCTGGAAGATAGTGCATGAATTCACCATATCTAAGTTTTAAACTGGGGCGCTATCTTTCCGTAATTATAAGTGAGGAAATACTGGTCCATTAAAACTTTTTATGCCAATAAGCTGCCAACGGTGGGGAAGGCTTTAATGACAGTCACTTTGTGGTTATCATAGCTATCGCGTGGTTTCTTGGTCTGCTTTCAATTTGGTAATTAGAGGAAGGTCCACCCATGTATTCTGTGGGACCTGGTGCCACTTCCCGCTTTCCATTCTGCATTCTCCAGGTTCAGAAGTTGACACCTCCTCTGATCTGCTCCAAAATCTCAGCTGGCCAAACTAATGTCCCCTTTGTAAAATACTTCAGGGTGAAAGGAATTACACAAATGCAAGAGGTTTTACAGACAAGCTTAAACACAGAAATAACAAATGCAAGAGATTTTTAAGTGTTCTTTGTCAAGGACCAAAGACACACAGACGCCAGACTCTAGCCCTCATGATTACTGTTCTTACCAGTGTGGCAAGTGGCCTTATCTTAATCAAACTTCACAATTAGTGCTCCAGCCTCATGCTCCTCAGTCTGCCCAGAGCTTTGGCATCATTCACCACCCACAATCTTTTCTTGCCTGGCTTCTTTGCACAGTACTCCATAATTTTCCTCCTATTTCTTCAGTTATTTCTTCCCTTCAGCCTCTCTTCCCCCACCCAGGTTGTGTTTGTGTCCCTGGCTTAACTTTCTCTCCTCCTCCCTTCCTTTCTGGCAGTAATACAACCTCAACATATCAAAAACTATCAGCTCAACTTCAAAGAGAGCTTTTAATTCCCCTCCAGACTCACTACCCTATCTCCTTCTCTTACCTTTTCCCTTGGGCATAGTCCCATATCCCACCTGGGTGCTGTCCTGGCTTGGGCCACCGTGTCCCACATCCTGCCATTCTTGGAAATTGGTGCAAGTAACATTTTGGCATACATCCACTCTTACCCACCCAAAGGTGTGAGTCTCCTGAGCACATTCTCTCCTCTTTCCTCAGTTACAGTGACCTTTTTTTAACCCCCCCCTCACCAACCGACCATGTTTGTAAACCATCTCAGACCCCTCGAGTTTCTGGACCCCCTTCTCCACCGCATCAAACAGAAGCTTCCCTTTCAGGGTTCTTTATGATCCAGTTCTTGTCTTTCTTTAAGTACCAGGGAACCAACTCTGTTCTCCAGTCCATTCAGGATAAAAGCCCTTATCTCCCACTTGTTAAAACACTCATTCAGGCACCTTTGTGCTTTTTCCCAGGCAGCTAAAAGTATCTGTGAAACTATTCTCATTATCCTTAAAATTCTCCTTTGACATTATGTCAATAAAATCCTTAAGTGCCAGGCTGCCGGTGTTCTGAAACCCTCTGACTAAGAGTGGCTCATATTTCCCTCTACCTCCCTCCCTGCCTATATCCATTCACTAGTTCTTGCCTGATAGTGGGCTTTGAAGGACAGACATTGCCTTTCTCTTTCCCAGCCCCCACCACAGCGGGGTCTTGATCCCCGACCAGCTGCTGTATTACAACAGTAGGGGAGTAAATCAATCCATAGTCTTTTCCCATCAAAATTGTGCTTCAAACCTTTTTTGAGTTGGTAGCTTACTTGTCCCAAGTTCACCACGGACTGCAGGAATTTAGGTGGAAACGACAGATGAAACATTACATAGTAAAAGGAGGCAATGAACCAGCAAGAACGTCAATGAACATTATTGGAGACTAATTCTGACTTCACATCACAATGAAAGAAAAGTAAATATGGAAATTCCTAATAGCACATAAGCAGAAAAGGAATTAAAACATGCAAAAGCATTCCTGGGAGGTTTTTATATGTACAATATTTTAATTGCACTCCTTTACTTCTGTCAAGTATTTGTGTCTAACCACTGGTAGACCTTATCAGGAAACGAGAAGAGAAGGAGAAGGCAGGTTTTAAAGGATTCTAAAACCCTAGCACGCTTTAAATGTCATCTTCCCACATTGCAAAAGATATCAAATCCCATCCTGTTTTGTGGTTGTTCCAAGGTAATAAGTAACACGAACAGATTATGCTTCAGGACAAATAGTTTCTCTGCTCTTGCCACTCCTTCTTGCAAGCTGCTCCTTCCCTGCTTCAAGACTGATTCACCAGGACAGATTTTATTCCTAAATCAGAGAATTTAGGATCCTATCCACCTGGCTTCATAGAGGTCTCTCTTGGAGTCAAAGCAGAATTCAAAGAATATACACTTTCATACTCCTAGGGTCAAAAATACTGCATTTTCCTGTTAGACAACAATTTCTAAGCCATAAATCTTTTCTAGGACAACTTTTGCTGGCAGAATAATAGTGGCAGCGAGCTAGCATAGCATTCCTGATGCTTTACACTGCAAACACTACCAGTTTGACATATGCCTAAGTCTAGAACAGAGGGACTAAGCTTTTAAATAGCTTAATTCATTGGTGCAATTTCTTTGATATATATGAGCCGAAAATGTCAGCCAGGATCAAAATCATAACTGAGATGCTGCAAACTAACAAAGTGCATGGAAAACAATGTAGGGGCAAATATAAACAAAATAAACTTTATTTACAGTGAATAAAAGGACATGGGACAATAGCAAAAAAATCACTTCTCTTTATGTGCGTTCATTAGTGTGGCTGAAGGCATGTGGCAATTTTACTACAAAGCGCACTGCTGCAATGCAGAATTAAGAAAAGCAGAGGGACTACTTGCTGTTACAGCAGGAAATCTCAGCCGAATCTGACCACCCTTCATATAGTTTTCTTCAACATTCTCTCTTGGGGTGCAATGAGAATTATCAAGTTGTAGATGAGCTTTTATGTGCTGCTTTATAGAAGAAGTTGACTTCTATGCAAAAAAACCACAAATAAATAAATCACCATGGAGGAACTGGTTGAATTAGACAAAACAAATGAAATACTTAGTAATCTGTTACTTAAATAAAAATAAATAAAAAAGGCAGCAAGTAGCCTGTCATGTGTTACCTTCACAGACAGGAAATAATACTTTGAATTCTCTTTAAATGTTTCTTCTGTAAGTGAAATAGGTAAAGAAAAGCCCGTATGACAAAAATAAGGGGAATTAGGTCAGTTTCTGGACTCATCCATCAGTGTAAATGCAGCACATCTCCAGCTCATACAATTCCAAAATCATTTAAAGTGATTGTTTTCAAGTCAATCTTCCATCGCCCACCTTTCTGTCTGCCAGAGGCCAGAAATAGCACCCCATAATTTATCTTCTATGTCAAGCTTTGCAACAGCTGCCCCCTTCTGAGCCACTGAACTCAGTTTACTGCATCTGCTTTCAATATACACACTGGAACCATATTTTCTCTATTGCATTCACCTGTCAAATATGGTTTAAGAGAACACACTTCAGATAATGCTAAGAAATGCTACATCCAGAAGACTGCTCCTGCACTTATAATTGAGTGTATTCGTGGACTGTCTTGAAAAGCTGACAGAACTCCATCAACGTTCAGCACATTGCAATGAACTAATGCTGCTAATTTATAGGTTGGATGCCAGAGACAAGTTGGCTGGTAGTTTTTAAATTTATAAAATTAAAAGTTGCCCTGGACCAAAACATTCAAAATTTCCACTCAAAAAAAATGGTGAAACCTTCCATGCTTTTTCCAATCACCCTGTATTGTGACCAGTCTGGGACAATTACCTCAAATGAGTTCCCAGAGCCTTTCACAGTTCCCAGGTCGGGGTGCAAATCTCCTCTGTGTGCTGGCACTGTGAAGATAAGACTCAGGCATGACGAGCCCTTGTCACTCTCCATCTTGACCTTGATTCTCTGCTTTAAGCAGGAGGAAAACTTGGGTGGATGGATGAACAGCAAAAGCACTTTGGGCAGGTTCCTCTTCCGGGCGATCAGAGTAGGATTGTACCACGGTTTGTGCTTGCCATTCAGCACAGATTTAGTGTCTTTTATAAAAGCTGATCACAACATCTCAGTGTACCCAGGCTGCTCCGCACAAGTTCTTCCTTCTCTGCAACTTGCCAGGAATTTCTCTGGCTTTTCACATTGCCCAAATGAAATTTAGCCTGGTCCAGTCAGAATGACACCGGTGGAAGGGAATGCAATGCTCTTGCCATTTATTATCCATTGTAGGAATCTACCTGGAAACACACACCCAGGCCCAGGTCCCCCCTGTACTAGGCACTAGCCAAGAGGGGAGTCTAGCAACAAGTCTCTGCTCTGCACAATTCACTGAGCAGATGATGCACCGGGTGAAAAAAAACCAATCCAGACGATGGGAGAAGTCTCCTGAAGTTGAACCTTACCACACCAGGTTATTTATCTGCTTCCACACCTTTGCTGCTCTGAACTCACAGATTCACGTCACCTGTACACCTGTACGAACACGCACAGTAAGATTCAAGTAAATGGCAATTGGCACGTGGCGGTTTGTATCCCTTTGTGTCGGTATCTGCTGCTGCTTCTTTCAAAAAGTAGAAGCAGCAGCCGGTCTGAACTGGAATGCAACCAGCTTCAGGTTGAAATGGGAAGAATTCCCTTTAAGAGGTTAGCATCCAGCCTCAGCTTTGTTCAGCACCACCTCCTGAATAGCAAGAATTATATTTGAAAGGTATGTTCTTTTGAGCAGCTCCTGAATAGGAAAAACTATAGGAGACTGCACGTTTTTACAAAGAAAGGCTGTGCTCTTCTCCATTTACTGATCCAATGCTCAAAGAGCGCAGAAATCACCTCCTGCAGGTGCCAGGCTTTGAGAACAAAACAAAACAAAAAAAGAAAAATTGATATTCTGGTAACTATGGAGAAGCTAAAAAAATCTTTTTCTAGGTCACTGAAAGCAGGCAAAACACAGGAAATGTTTTCTATTGCCACTCTGCTCCCCTCCCTGCTGCCCCAAAACATAAATAGTTCCGTGATTCTTTGGAAAGCTGCTCTTTCCTTGTTGAATCTTGAAAGAATATATAATTGCTTTTTCCATACACTGGTAATGATGAGAGAAACCAAGATACGTTTTCTACATAAAGCAATGTGTCATTCATTAAAATTACTATTGCCTGAGCTGAGGAGTTTCTAACAGAAGTGACGTCTTCTCGGAACATGTATTGAAAGAAAGTCAGATAAACAGAACACAACACATCAACCACTAGTTTGCAGCTTAACAAAACCTGCCTTTTCTGTTCTCATAGGAACTTGCGGGTTTGTTAAAATACCAGCCCAAAGCTGGTATGTACATTTATGTATGTATATATAACAGTATAAAAATTAATTTTCCATTATTCCAACTGTGACCATATAGTGAAATATTTTATGTTTTATAATCCTTTGCATTCTAAGTGAATAGATTTACATTGTCCAAACAATATTGGACTAAATATATACCATTTGTTAAACCACTGTAATCAACAAATGGAAAGACATATTAGGCTTAAGGGATAAATATTCAATAGTCAAGGTAAGTAATTACGAATTGTGGCTGGTGAAGGGAGAAGCAGACTTTCTGTTAGAAGCATCA
The DNA here is from genome assembly GCF_028500815.1 of Rissa tridactyla. Taxonomy (NCBI): domain Eukaryota; kingdom Metazoa; phylum Chordata; class Aves; order Charadriiformes; family Laridae; genus Rissa; species Rissa tridactyla. Next base: position 66,592,719 of record NC_071471.1, read on the forward strand.
TCACCCAGTAAATCGGTGATGTGTTCTGGTTCATGATGCAGTGGTCCTTTCTAGCTTTAAAAACTTCTAGAAGTTATCTCAACTGATCATGTCATCACGCCACCACTATTGGGATAGAGTATCAGCAACAGCCCTGCTAGACCTCGATGCATTCATTCCAAGAGACCTTGTATCACATGAAATCCCAGAGCCCTCATGCAACGAAAATAATGGCGTGCCCTTGGTCAACAGCAATTTGTTCACTGTCTGTCAGTTCATTCCCGGCGAGGGCGGCATCGCCCAGCAGCAGAACCCGGTGCCTGTCACATAGGGGTGCAGAGCTGGGAGATAAAAGTACAGAGCTGGGAGATAAAAGTGAACATGTACCTTTTTCTTTTTTTTTTTTAAGTAGAGTTACAGAGTCAGAGTGACATCCCTTTGCCTAGAATGCACCGAGCTGTACAGCAAATGCAACACATCAATTGCTGATGTTATCAAAGGAAATAGCATTTCCAGCCACATGGGAAATATGTCAGCAAAACAAATGGATTCAAATAAACAGCAGCAGAAGGCGCATAGAAATATTGATTCATGGCTTTTTATCCTCTGTCCTTTTCAAATGGTCCCTTTCCAGCACTCAAGCTGCTGTGATAAATACCTCCCCTCCTTCCTGTATTCTTGACTATTGAGAATACACTTTCTCTGATTTTCTAAGCAGGGAGGGGGAAACAAAAAAGAAAAAAAAAAAAAAGAGACATTTACACTTTTTAGTGATTCTGGTTTCGAGCCATTAGCTTGCCCTGCAGCATCAGGGATTGAACATCTCCCTCATACAACAACGGCTGATTTGTATCAAGGTGCTTCTCAGTAAAGGCAAGGCTTTTGAGAAAAACACTGAATTAAGTGTCATTAACAAAAGATTAGCGGTAGAAATGCATCAAAGAAAGCAAGATCAAAACCACTATAGAGTGAGTAACTGAAGCAACTGGAAGAGTCCTTCCCATTCAGATGGGTCACCTTTTCAGTCCAACCTAAATCAAAACTGAAAATGAGTCTTCTGTAGCTTTGGAGAAACCAGACAAGAAGTTTCTCTACTGGGGTTACATTTGATAGACAGCCCCATCACAAAAACAGTTGCTGTCAGTTTTAGCAAAGCACGATGCAAGGTTGTAGGTTTGGCTAATTCAATCAAAATATCTGTAAAAAAAATATTATGTTCATTGTTTGAATAAACGCCACTACCAGAAGAACATTTTTGGCACCTAACCCTAAAAGCACAGAAAAGACATGCAAATGGGTTTTGTTAGCTGCTGTTTTGTGAGTGGATGAGAGGAACAAAGCACAGGCAGCGTCCCAGGGCTGTGGGCCTTCGAAACCTTGTGGTGAAGGTCTCAACTGGAAAGGATTATCAGCTACCAGCAGCAGTGCTATCTCCTGCTTTCCTATCCCAGCTACCTCCAGGGAAGCACAACCTTCTTTGGTGCTTGCAGACAAACAGGATTGTATCAAAGTCACCAATGCCACCTCTTCACAGCCTATCTAATGCCTAAATTAGGTGAAGCATTTGAGGAATACCCTCAGCATAACTAATGCCCTGGCTTCTTGAAGCAGAGCAGTGCTGCCAGTTCAAGCCTCTTCCCCCAGACAAGGCAATTCATCTTCAAAGTGGAGACAGCAAAGAGACTTTGCTGATCCAGTCCCTGTACCCTGAGGGCACTGCTCAAGGACTTCATAGGTACAGGAAGGGAAAAAAAGCTTTATAAACGTAAGGAATTACTTGAGCTGACCTCAGCCTGTTGGACTGGTTACCCCAGCTGGCACTGATCTTGTGAGAAGACAGCCCCTCCTGCTCCCAGTGAAGGCAGAGGCTAAAGTCCCTTCGATGCTCTTAGGCTTCACAGTCCATAGCACAGTTCTTGGGGAAGAACGTGGGGGTTTTAGTGAGTTGGTGCTCTTCTCCAAAATGATCTGCAAGTGCTTATTCCCCCCGCTTCCTACCCTAGTTGTCCATTATAACTGCCATAAAAATATTACTATAGCTGCATGAAAAACTTCCCCTGGTGAATTTCAGGAGTTTCAACACATACTGTAGAAGCAGAAGTCATTAGCAAGTATCTATTTGACCACTGACAGCTGAAACAGTGAGAAGAGCAATCATTTAATAACAGTTAAGGTTAAATATATTCCTGTAGTTTATCATCATTCACTTTCTCTAAATGCATGACATCAAGTAGTAACCGTTGAGGGGAAGGACAGTGTGAATTACGCGGCGTGGCAGATAGAACCGTCAGCAGCAGGCTTTAACATCAAACCAATTCAAAACAGGAGTCTGACAAACAATGCCAGGGGATCATCATATGACATTAAAGTCCTCATAATATCATCCTCTCATGAATGTGATATATTGGAGGCAGCTCTCGGGCAGTCCATAATGGCCCACCTGCCACCATGGTGATATATGCACTGTATATTAAGGAAATGAAACAGGAATTATGCACGATGCATCATTTCTCTTGCTAGCATCATTGGGCAGGGAAGACCGCAGCACCCTGCTTCTTCAGGATGAAACAGGATTCTTAGTTCTTTATCGATACGAATAGGGGTATGATTTGTGAAAAAGGCTTTATTCCATTGGGGAAATTGGAGATTCAAGTTCCCCCCATGGGCCAGTGAAAGGGAAGAGCACAGCTTGTGTAGCTCCAGCTCTTAGCCACCCGCAGGCTAGTTAGATACTTAAAACTAGCCTGTGAACACTCTCCCACATACAGAAATGTTTTATCTGGTGTAATTTTAAGAAATTCTTGTGTAATTTTAAATACCAGTTCTATTTGCAAGTAAGCAAAAAACCTCCCCAAAGAAGCATTTAAGCTGTCCTAATTCACTGTTTTTATAGGAATGACACGAGGGAATACAGATCATTAGCCAGTGGTGGCTGTGGGAACCTGTAACCCAGCTCACTGTCTGCGAAAAGAGAAGGGGAGGTGTTTTGACTTTTGGCTCCAGAGGAGTGGAGCAGTCGTGCTGGGGGAGGGCGTGGGAAGCTGAGCATCCCTCTGAGCAAAACCCACCCTGTGCCATGTCCATTCACTCGGGAAGGCTTGGAACTGCTCCCTCCACCTTGTCCTCTTTGCTAGAAAACCCCATCTCGTTGCCTATTTTGGCTGCAAAGGCCCTAGCAGATGATGAGGACACAAAGGCATTACCCAGCAGGGTAGTTTATCACCTTAATGGCACTAAGCAATGCTATTGAAGCTAAGCACCCCAGCTGATTTCAAAGGCCGTACCTGGAAAGCACAGCATTTCTAAGCGTAGCAGAAACTACAGAAGCAAGGTGCAGAGGCAGGCCAGACGCTGAAGGCTTATCCAGGCGAGTCTTCCTGCTGATGAATGAGAACTTCGTCTGAAGACAGACTGACAGCTCAGTCCCGCTGCCAGCTTTGTGTAGACACACCCTAGGACTGTGGACTCTCCATGCCAGCCACAGGAGACATTTGACTACCCTGGCAGATGCCTAAGTGTGTGCTGCAGCTTGCGGTATCCCCTCCAGGTCGCTTCCTTTTGGGGGAAGATGAGCATTAACTGCAGTCTGCGTAAGGCTTCAGGATGTGGAGGCAGTTCATAGCCTGCTCCAGCCTTTCTCCTCATCCAACATTTGATGATGAAAATTTTATTCAATTCTCTAACTCAAGAACTACAGCAGAAGGGATGGAAGAGTGGATTTCAGTTCATCTCCACTTGTTATACAATGTTTATTAAGCCTGTGTCTCTTCAGAATCCTACTCATCTGTACAGCCCAAGCGGCCTGGAAACCTGGCCACAGCATGTGTACCTCTGAGGCAAAGCTGGCGTGCAAGGTTTGGATCACCAGAAGACTGCCTTGTTCCTTTGCACATTTACAGACGATTACACGTACTCACCAGCTTTCCAAGCAAAAAAATATCAAAGCCTGCAGCCTTCTGGTTTGGGTGCTTATGCTGTTCAACTTACAAGCTAGGGAGTGAAACACCAGCAGAGCAGAAATCTTCCCTGACTCACAATGAGGGGATCTTGTACCACTTCATGCAGGTGCAACAGACCCAGAAAATGAGACGATACAAATCCAGAAAGAAGAGGTTGTACTACCTGAACGCTAACTTTACCAAAGCCACCCACCAAAACATGCACTTCTCTTCTCTCCTCCAAGCTCTCGCTCCAGTCCTTATTCCAGGAATGAAGCTGGAAGAGTAAAAACTTTGCCACTGCTCCCTTCCGTACCCTACACAGGTTGGAATGGTTTGTGGATGCTCTAGCTCCCTCCCTTTCAGTAAGATAACTGAAGGACCTCATGCCAGTAGAGAATGAGGAGAATTAAATGCTAATCTACAACTCAACATGGTTTTTGCACTAGAATGCCAGTGCACAATAACAAAGCGAAAATAACTGCTATGTCTGTCACCTTTGCAACAGCAGGCAGCTTTTCAGTCCAAGTTTCCTGCGTAGTCATTTATAGCAGCACAGAGCAGGTGGAAATCATTGCTGTTCTGATCTGGTGGTATTTTACACCCACTCTGGATCAGGGGAAATCACTGTAAAGAGGTCCATAAAGAAAAGCAAATATATAGCACAGTCTCCTTAAGACAAACATTTATCAGCAGCTAGTTTCCATGCTCACAATCGCTTACCTGCAAATAAAATTAGTCTGCCTGGGCAAACATAATTGTGAGATGCTCTAGAGTGCTGACAGAAGAGAGGGGTGGGTTTAGATACTAACAAGCACCCATCTGTGACATGGAGCAGGTGATAATCCTAGCTCCAGCCTACGCATCCCTTCCCAGGTCAGCTCACCTTTTGCAGGTTTTCTGCCTCCCCAGGGAGCAGGGGAGGCAAACTCCCTCGTCTCTCTCCCAACAAATTTGCATCTGCCATTCAGAATCTATGTTTTCTTATTACAGAGCTGACAAAGTGACAGCAATAATTAATCTTACGGTGTACAGAGCTGATTGATATCAAGCAGAATTAAACTGCTGTAATCAAGTTAGTCTGTTGCAGATGTGTGAAGTGCTACAGTTTATCAAATTCCTCAGGCACACAATTTGATTCTGCATAACGAGGGAGAACAATACTGATAAGATAGTGGAGAGCCAACAATATGATGCAGGACTTCATGATGCCTTTTTTTAGCTCTTAAAAAGTGCCACACTTGTCAGCTGTGCAAAAGGTGCCATGACATGTTAATACACGTCATATCAAAATTGTCAAAGGAGGCTGCACGCTGGCTCCGTGGGGATGTGCTCTGTGTTCCAATCAACATGTGCATCCACAGCCTTATTGAGAGACACTGGAACTTCACAAGGTGAAGGCTCCTGAAATCAAGTAATGGGAGTAAATGTGCAGATCTACAAAGGTGTGAAAAGGTGCTGCTAAGGGGGATGTTGAAATAGAAGCAAGATTCAGCAAGGACAATTATCTCTGCCAAAGGCTTTCAGTGATCGATGTCAGCTGCCGTCACAGTAGGAGAAGGGAAAACCACAACATGAATATTTGATTAAATTAGGCCAACCTGAAGTCTCTGCCAGAGCATGTGATGCGACATGTTTTCTATGGGATGGCGAGGTTTTTCTCTCACAATGGATTATTGTATCTTTGTCTTGCTTCACCAGTTTCTCTTTCTTGTTCAGCTGAAGTGCTTTTTGCTCTCATAACAAAAGGTATGGCTTGTCAGTGCTGGGGACATCTGGCATCCCATGCCAGCCCAGCAGCAGACCCGCTCCCTCCCCAGCATGCTCCCCACTAACCTGAGGTGCAATTATTGCAAACAGGCTGAGGGCACAGTCAGAGCAACAAGACGGGCTGAGCTGATCTGGCAGTTGGCTGCCTGCAAAACCAGGTAGCCTCACTCTTCCCTCCCACCTCTCCCCCCAGGTTAGGTCTGTACATTCCTGTCCCCTTTCCTGGTGCTGGCTCTCATATTGACCCCCACATCCCCATCAAGCTGATTCAATGCACTAAGCAGGGAGATATCAAATCTGGGGGACAAAACCAAGTGAAGTTTCCTATGCCACAGACACTACAAGGCCAAGGGACAAGAACGTGAGCAAAGATGCCAGAAGCAGGGAAGAGGCACAACCCTTGTGGCAGCAGTAAGGAACTGGCTCAGCTCTCCCAACAGCCAGAGGAGCTGCTGTATTCAGAAGGACTAAGTGTATCAGGCCTTTATTTGATGCACCTCAGGTAGCTGAGACAGCCCGGGGATCATCTACACAGAATTTACTAACCCCTTGGCATTTATTCCCTTTTCACTCATGATGCTTTACATCTAACCTAGATGATAAATCTCCTGTACTCGAGCCTGTTCTTCGTTCCCTTTAGAGAACTACACTGCTCCGCACTCTCTTAGGCACTACGTGCTGTTAACAAATCACTTGCAGCGTGGATGTTTGCTTGCAAAGGCTAACCTGTAGGGAATGGCTTCTTTTCATTAGCAGCCTGGTCTATCGTTCAACACAGATCCTAAACCTACAAGATGTAACCCAACCTGCCCACTCAGTCTCCTGTTTCAAAGACTTTTTTTCCAGACTAACCAGTCCTTCCTGGCAGATGCCACCAGAATAGAAATCCCATGATGCCTCAAGCAGCTCCACAGACCACGCTGCCAAGCAGTCACCTCCCCCTGCTCCAAATACACAGCCACAGAGAGAGACACGTCCACCTATCCTGCTGTCCCCCTTCTCCCACAGCGTGGAAGTAGATGTTTCTAATCCATTGAGACAATGAAAAATCATCAAGCAGGAGTGGGGCAGACAGGCAACTGGGTATTTCCTCCCTACGCAAAAACTGTTCACGGTGGCATTTATTGCATGTCTCTCTGACTGTAAGAGCAACACACCAGTGCTGGAAGAGACCTTCTAGGTCACTAAGACTAACTCCTGCTATCACAAATAGCTCTTCCATGTAAAATTGCACAGCAATTGATCAAACTCTCTCCTTAAACTAATTAAGTCTGTGGCGACTGTTGCAAGGCCGTACACCCCTAGTGCCTAAAAGCTCTCTGCTGATTTCCAGCCTCTGTTCATTTTGCAGCTGGTTTATACTTATTTTCTCTGTTTACCTCCTATCAATTCCATTAACTGACTCCTTGACCTCATATTATTTACTGTTTCATTGTGTTCCTTCATGCTCCAATACTAACAAAAGGAAGTGCAAACACAGGAGAACACGTTTAGAGCAGCAGGAAGAATCATACAGCTTTAAACAATTATGAAGGGATGGGGCAAAAGGCAGAGAATAGCCCCCAGCTGAATCTTGCAGTTTTCTGCATAATAAATAAACAAAGAGGGACTAGAAAATTGGACCTATGAGCTTGAAATTAAACAAGGTTCTCCATGCTGCATACAAATGGAACAGCATTAATAATCTCATACAACAGCCACTTCTGTATTGGATCTGTATTAATGGGGCTAAGCAAACACAGCTGGGGAACCAGCTTTGGGCAAGAAGGAATACTTGAGGAAAAGAAACACAAGTGTTGAAAAGAGCCAAGAAGGCAAATTTACTGTTATTGGAATAACGTGGTAGAAGTCACCAGGCAGTCCTTGTAAATAGATGTGGGAAGTTATGCTGCTTCTGCTCTGCAGAGGGGAGAGGAACATGAAGAGTTCATGTCTTGCCTCTTAGCAAGCAAGAGCTACTTTTTGGGTACTTTGATTCCGTGGAAGAAGGATCAAGGTTCAGGAGCTGGGTGGTGCCTGGGTTGGAGCCAGCCAGAAACATGCTGGGGTATGTAAGAGAGCACGACCCTGCAACAAACAAGGCTTCCTCTTTTCAGCGATTTGTTCTTCCCTGATAGAAGGTCATTCTTTATTCATGCTGCTCCCTTCTCTCCAATTAATAGCACCCCCGTCCCCAAGATTACCAGAACGGACAGTACACAAAAGCAGTTAAAAGAGAGAGCGCTCTTAAGATAGAGCAGTTTCATTTCTGTGAAGCTCTCAAGGTTATCTTTCTTGGCTTTCGAGACATGCATTTGCAACACCTCCTCCTTCAATAACCAAGATTCAAAGTTTCTGAAGTCTTTTGTGGAAAATCTAAAATTTATCACATAGTGGCCTTTCAAGGAGAACATCTTGAACTCAGGCAATGGAAAACATCTTCACAGGCAACAAGCAAAGAGGTAACTTAACAAAGAATTGTTATAGGAATGATTAGGCTTTCTGCTGGTAACATCAAAGAGTTTATTTACTTGATACAGGACTGGAAAATAGATCAGAAAATGTTATAAAATGTTCCAGCTCATCTGAGAGCAAGCACAAAAGCTTCATGTACAGTTGTATCTAAGGCGAAAGCCAATAAAAGCCTTGTGATGAATTCCATGAGTACAAAACCACGAAAAGATATGGGCTCTGACCACAGTGCATTTAAGTATCTACAGAGATGTAACTTGGTTTCAGAGATATTCTTGTGAACAAGACAAACCATTTTCCTTTGTATGTTTAAAAAAGTTTGACAATTTTTGAAGTTGCACTGAAAAACTAAAAAATGATTTTTTTTCATTTAAAAATCACAAAAGCTCAACTTTTAGTTTCTGGAAAACATACTTTTACGCATTTTTTCTCAAATAAAAACTTAGAAACCATCTGCAAAAATGATATTTTGGGTGCAATTTCCATTCCTGTCAAAGCTATTTGCTGCTGAAAATTCTAGCAAAGATGTGTTGTTGTCGCTGGCACTACTGCTCATTCATAAAAATCAGGTAAATCACTAGAGACAAGCAGAAGCAATTAATGGTCTCTTTATTGCACTATATGTTAGTCTCTTGTTTTGTTTGAAGGTGCGGCTGGTTTTCACCAACACAAGAGGTTCAGGAGTGAACATGGACAAGGCAGCAGTGACAGCTTTCTTCCCAACTGAGGACAAGGGGATGCCCATGCTCTGTGAGCCCAGCAGAACCAGGCACTGCTCCTCCACAGGCTGTCCCTGTTTCACCACGAGCTGGATCTACCAATGACCCAGCAGAGTTGGGGATCGGACCTTACTCATTCCCAGAAGTAGGAGCAGAGATGCCTTGTGGAGGAGTCTTTGCTGCTTAGGAATGACAGAGCAAGTAGGATCAGGTGGAGCTGCAGGTGTTCACATCCTGGTAATAACATGAAGAACACCACAACTAGGCAGGGTGGTGGTGATATAGCACCTAGCGCAATCAAAACCAACTCCAGTTCAGACTCCAGTAGGCATAATAGGTGCAGTCATTCGTGCTTGGTCTACCAGGGCACCTAGCAGAATTGTCTACATTTGTTGGGGGTGAGCATGCGAGAGAGAATATTTATACCAAAACACAGTGCAGACTTGGTTAACTGAAATAGTTCACAAATCCCAGTTTTTTATTGGAAAACATACAGTGTTGGGTTTTTTTTTCTGGTAAAAGCATGCTAGACCATTCATTTTCACATTTTCAGAACAACATATTCTGTCCTACATCAAAGAAATGCTTGGGCCAATGCAATCCTTTTCAGCTTTTTTATTTTACATTTCTGTGGGAAGATGAAAAATGTTGGAGGGATCAACCCCCAAGCATTTTCCTCACACATTCTTAGTTCAGTCAGCAAACCAAAAAATCAATTCTTCACCCGTTTCTAATGCTCAGGGTCACTAAATGTGAAACACATTCTTTTCCAGTAAGTCATTCCTAATAAAAGGCATGAAACTCACCGGGCAAATGGCTTTCGTGAAGATCTGGAGACACAGAAATTTAAATTAAACTAGTGTCCAGCATCCCTTTTTCTCCACAAAAGACGGATATTGAAGGGGAATGGTGTTCTAGGAGCTAGTGGGTGTGTGGGTTACGTTGTTCAATAGGTTTTATGATGATTTTACTATGCATTCACAGTAAGTAGCATTTTACTGTAGTGGTTTCTGTACAGAGAAAGGTATTGGACATATTTCAATGAAACATTTTGCTAATCATCACTATTATGAGGTTAGTTTAATAAATAGATTATAGCAGACGAATGTTCTTGCTCTCAATGTCCAATTTTCTTTCCTTCCTCTCTCCACAGAAGGGGCATTTACATTCATGGAGAGAGAGGGGAAGGCAGCCGTGGGAGCGGGTCCCTTGCTGATCTAACATTTTCTTCTCTGTAGCTACTCAATTTCCAGCATAGCTCTGCAATAAAAAATTCTAGGTCTTTACACAGTGCCTATTAGCAAGGTGAGGTGGGGACAACTTGATTTTCACCACAGGGATTCTCTTGCATCCATCACAGCACAATCTAATAGTGATACTAAAAACAGAGTAAAGCTTTCACCATGTAGGAAAAGAGAGAGAAGTCAGTCCCCTGTAGGCGCTCTTTGTTTGACCAAACAAGGGGACCAAGTTCCTCTCACCTCTTCAAAACCCCGGGCTTGTTTCATTTGCAAGGGTTTGGAAACTGTTTCCAATGTTTTCTCGCAGTTGGTCACTGGCAGTGGAAGGTCTCCTCCAGCACAGCTCATCCAGCAATCCTGAGCAGCTCCTGTCCCCACCACACAATCGCCTTCCCAGCTGACAGCTCCCACCATAAGCAATGCAGTCACTACTTCATATATTTTCTGCTCACACAAACCATGCACCTCATGATTTCAGGATACAAAGCACCCCACAGCAGGTTTTTGCAGAGCTGCAGAGGTCCCATGTCCTATGCCAAAGTCCTAAAGGCAGTGTGCTTGCCACTGTGGCAAGTGAGAGGATGCTCAGGGGCCAGAGATGGAGCACCAACAGACACAGCCCCTATGCCTCCACCCGCCAGCTCTCAAACCCAGCTCTGCCGTCCTTTGCCGGTCTCTCCCTTTGCCCTGGCAGAAGCTCCTTGTCTGGGTGCAGCCCAGCTCTTATCTTCAGATTTGGAAAGTTCAATATTGCCAGCATGGGTGGGGAGCTGCTAGCCAGGTCTTGGAGCCACATGCACAGATCAACAAGCAATGCAGATCCTGGGGCAAAACAGGTTGTCCATAGCAGGTCTGCAGACCTCTGCCTCCACAAGGCTCAGGGACAGCATCCAAACACACTCCCTCCATTTGAGGGTTTCGTATGTACTTCTAGGAGTAGTTTTCTCATGCCTCCTAATATTTGGAGGCTCAGACCTGGCATGAGAAAATTACTCCTGGAAGTTTGAGCGGAGATTTATGGGGTAGGGGGAGAGTGTCTGTATTTCTTGCTTTAGTACAGCCCACAGTGTGTTCGCCCTGTGGCTCCCTCACTCTAGGACATCACTGTAGCTGTACAAAGGCATGACTGTGTACCCACAGACACACACACACACTCTCAGGATGAAGCTGGAGTTGTAACTCCATCATATAGCTTTGTCACAGTTGTCTCTAGTTCAGGAAAAAAGAGTCGTGAAACTCCTCTTCCATTTTGAGCTAACCACTGAGCAGTGTGTTAATTTTCTGGGTCAGGATCCCAGGATTTTCCTTTTCCTAGCATGCTGTTCAATACTCTCCACTCTTTGACATCACGTAGAACTTCTATAGCAAGAGAGTGCTTAATCCTCTCTGAAGTAATTTCTTTCTTCTTTTATGACTGGAGCCCTGGACAGCCTGTTATGCTTCAACCCCAGCGCTATATTTAACCCAGCCATCTTGTTCATTCTTCCTCTCTCGTCTACAGCTTGGCTAAAGGGAAGAAATTGCAGTCATGAATAAAATACCAGGAAGAAAGTCAAATTGCTCAACACGCTTTTAGGCAAATTGCAGCATCTGGAAAAAGGCTGGATTTCTACAACGTTCTTCATTCTGTTTAGGGAGGATTTCCATACAGCTTACTGCTCGGAGGTAAAATGCGAGAATTAAAAAGATGCAACCTTAGGAATATAACAAATGGGATGGAATGGTCAGATAGCAATAAAATAACTCTGGTCACAGGGAGCTGCCTCCGACCTAAGTTGAGGGCTTGCTTCTGCAAATCCAGTGACAGCACATAGAATGGGCAAATGTAGCTCCCAAGGTATATATTTTACAGAATATTTCCCAGCAAACTTTGGCCACCACTGCACAGTCTTGCGCAAGCAAAACCAGTTCAACATGGCATTTGTCATCACTTCCAAAATAAGAAAACTCCATTTGTCTACATTTAGATGCCACCGCACTGTACATAACTCATTCCTTTCTGTGTTAGTTCTGACACCCTTTTCAAGATAAGTGCCCTCTCATGTTGTTGTATCCACAGGATGCAGCCACAACACAATGAAGACGAAGAACGTGAATCAGGGCCGCCTGATTCCGACATTGATCATATGGTTGTCCTGCCTCAGCTCTATGACCTGGATATGCCCTTCACTGTCTCATCCATACAGCAAGGAATGACCACAATTCACAGTATTGACAATCCCAAAACATGCTATGCACAAGAATTTGGGTTTTGATTCGATACCAGTCTTCAACATCTCTACAGTTTATTTAATACTGCTTTGTTCATCTTCAGCAGAGGCATATTTTCCTGAGGCATACAGAGCTTGCACTGGGGGAAAAGCACACAGCTTTTCCAGATATCTGTGCCTAAAAGGAGGCTCCTACCTACATGCGAAGGCACATGAATATAAATAGTCTGATCTTCAGAAGGATGGTAAATTTAGATGATTTTTAATGACCTGGGGACAAAAGTTGCCAATTCTGCCTCTATTGAGTCAGTTTTCTATATATGACGTTTTTATTTTCCATTTCATCTGAGCACACACAACAGAGAAGCTCCAGGTTTCAGCCTTTGAAATGTTAGTACAACTGTGCGGGTCACAGCCCACAAAGCAGACACCAGCGCACACACGTGCTTGCAACACAAATGTTCAGAGAAGTGTACATTCGCAGAAGCGTTATGTGCTGAAAAAGTTCATCAGCAGTCGCATTTTTAAACAATTTCAATCTGCTCTATTTCATACGTTTCTCTTGGTGACAGCAAAACCTCATGCAAATCTGCTGCATGTTCCCAGCAATAGAAGGGGCTTGCATACACGTTGTCAGCAAACGATGAATTTCACATTCCGCTTTGAGACCTAGAACCAACTGAACTTCAAACCCACCTACGAAAGCATGGCACACACATTACCAAAGTCTCCATTCCCAATGCACCAAGCAAGAACTTCCTCTACCCTGAATCTAGACCCTTTTTGATTGTTTCCCAAATCTGGAACTGATGCCAAAACCACAGATAATACAAAAGCAACGATATATATTTAGTAGCCAATTAAAGGAAGAGCAAACTCCTTTTACATTTTAAACTTCAGATTGGTCTGACAAATGAATCAGGAAAAAGATGAGCCAGGAGAAACTGAAGCCTTTCGCCTGTGACATCCTGCTCTCAGTGGGGATTTCTATCATGGACACATGCTTCATATTCCCAAGCTCTCTTAATGGCCCTACTTCCAATTGCAGCAGAAACGCTATTCTCCTCTGCACCCTTGGCCGCAGAGAGGACCGGTGGGAGATGATGCCTCCAGCCACCGCTCAGTGGCCAGGGAAGTCTTCCCTATTCCCACTGCCTCTGTGATAAATTACGGAGGTGTGAAAAGGCCAGTTGCTTTCCACCAGCCGGACGGGAGGTTGGAGGAAGGCCAACCTCCTCATTGTTCGGTGAGGCTGCTCACAAAGCCTCTTTTTTTTTATTGTTTTGTGTCCTTTTTGTTCCACCAGACCCACTCTAAATAGGCATTTCCTTTGCTATTAATGAAATCTGCTTCAATTTCAAAAGTTCTGTTTGCAGGCTGTAATCTCAGTCCCAGTCCAATTTAAATATCTGTTGTTTTGGTGGTGGACTTCTGGAGTACGTCCCTCTAGCTCAATGCCAAAAACATAACGGAGAAAATTTCACCCACCGTTAGGAGCCATCTGGTTATGCTGCTCTGAAAAGTGAGACAGATAAGGAGCTGTATGATACCCATGTAAGGCAATTTGCTGGCCTGTTTATCATACCTGACTCTGGGGTGCACAGCTTTATTTTGATTTGATAAAAAGCAAAGGAGTACAGCTGCAGCACACTGCTGCTTCACTAAGCCGACAGATGGGCATCACTGTAAGGAAGCCACATGGCATTTTTTTGTTAAACTCAGCTCATTAGGTTTTATCTGCAATATGTTGCTGTATTGGCAAAAAACCTTTCAGCGAGCAGAAACATTAGCCAAAGTTTGTCAACAGATTTGGGGAAGATCCTATTGTGGTAGGATATGCGCCGGGGCAGGGGTGGGGGTTGGTTGCTTCTCAGTGCTCAGAAGTTGGCTCTTCAAACTTTTTTCAGCTCGCTCTATAATTTGGAGCGTAATGGTTGTCCTGACCGGCATGTTAATAGAGCTGCTATTCACAGTTTGCAATTATTGGTGCATTTCAAGACAGTTCACAAATCGCTTTATCTGAATAGGTGCGGAAAGTTTGTCAGCAAAACCTGGAAAGTGGGAATTTTTCCTTGCTTCTAACAGATGACAAAAAGCCAGATGCCCACATTTCTGTAAAAGTGAAAAGTACAGTTCAAAATTGAGAACCACGACTGTTTTTACAGGCTGTATTATTTTGAGACGTTTTGAGTTGTAAGCAGTCCTTTCCTATCTTGGGTAACTGGTTCAATTCCAGCAGGCCAGTTTAACTTTCTGTGAGAGAAAAATGAACCTAAGTTGCATGCATTAATAGCAGCTTTGGCTACAGATTGATAAATTTAATATTTGGAAAGCAAAGCAAAGTATTTTCAATCTATGGAAGAAATATCAGAAACTTTGAAAAGTTTCTCCTCAGGCAAAGGAATCGAATGGGTGGCTCTGGGAGCTCCCAGGCATTTCAGTGCCTGCCCACCTGGGAGCCCCGATACCAAGAATTTCACAGAACGGGGTCAAGTGAGGTGTTCGGAGCTCTCACGGGCCCTTCTGACACACAAATGTGAACCGACTTAAAGACCATTTAGTTAGCCAGCACAGGGCCCTGAGCAACCTGATCTAGTTGAAGATGTCCCTGCTCATTGCAGAGGGGTTGGACTAGACGGCCTTTGAAGGTCCCTTCCAACCCAAACCATTCTATGATTCTACCTGCATCTTAGTCCAAGTCAGAAGCATCTTTCAAAGCAACCGTCCTGACTGTTCCCACTTTGCTCTGGGTGATGTCCATGAAGCCGTCTGGGAGCACGCACTCTGGATTCCTCTCAGATGAAACTAAACCACCAGATGAGCTGCCATAACGCCCCAGACCTTAATGCGCACTCAGTCCACAGGACTGAATTAACCTGAACCAACCTCCCAGCAACATACAGTATGGACAGCAGGGCCTCAGCACCATTTCACCCTCCACATCTACAGCACCGGATTACTTGCAAAAGTAAATGCATCAAAGAATCTCTCTTGTTTTAATTTATGGATCGTAAATCTAATTATACACTGGGGGCTTTCATTTACTTCAAATTTGAACCAAATCAAATCAAACTCAACCAAAATTCAATAATTCTATCTTAAACCAAAAAGGGAATATCCACATGGTTTTCTGGTTACTCTAAATTTACCATGATGCCTAATGTGATACCTTGAATTAAACCATACCAACTCAGCAGCTAAATGTAACCTTAGTATCTGTAAAAGAAAACATTTTTCACTAATGCAGAGTTGTGTTATGTTTTCCATTAGTGGAAAATGTGATCACATTCTGAGATACTTCTTATTTTTATACTGGCTTTTATTTTTAGCTGTTTCTGTATTAGAGCAGTGCCCATTATCTTGCTATAATTAAAGGTCACTGCTCCAGTTGCTATCTATAGCTATAAAACTTCATGGTAGGCTGGCACATCTTGACCCAAAATTAATAGATGTATCTTAGATCATATAATTCCCCTTTTTTCAGTTGTCAGGCCTGTGTGAGTATAATAGACGCTCTCCGGCTCTCAGCCATTTTAGGACTGTATCTGAAAGATACAGCAAAAGGGTGAGATCACTGTTTCTGGGAGGCACAGCTGTAATCGTCACTGGTATCGAGTACTTGGACTGGGGTTTCACTGGCAAGGAGCATGCAAGCTCCTGCAGCAGGGAACACGCCAGCACTGCCGGTTTGCTCTCTGTTTGCCAGGGAAGACTTGAGCCCTTGGTGTCCTGCAGGGGGACCAGCTGCAGCGCTGGAGGTGGCACTGGGAGCTGCCGCCTTTGGTTATCACAGTCCCCCTACAGCAGTGGGACCTGAGCAAATTAAGGGTGGGAACGCCTGACTGAAACCAAAATCCCTTTTGGGTGGATTTGCCTTTTTGCTTGATTTCTGCAGAGCAGGCAACAAAGTGGAATGCTAACCCATAAGTAAAGTTCACTGGCATTTTTGTAATTCAAATAGAGAATACCTTAGACTTAGTGCCAGCTCTCTCTGGCCTTTCTTCTGCTGCCATGAAGTCAGAGCTTATTTTACCGTGAGTAAAATGGACTCCACAAAAAGCAAAAGATGGCTTCATGTGTAAAAAAGAACAGATGTAAAGTTTCCTTTATGCTTTTGACCTTTTTGTTGTCATGATGATCTGAATCTGCTAACCAACAGTGCAAAAGAGACTACGAAATAAGAGAAATATTTATTCCTTCAGAAAAAGTCTTATTTCCCGGTAGTCCATAAACTCCACTCATTTCAACACCAGACATTTTCCTCCATCTCAAGTACTAGAATTTTTTCTGTCTTTTTAAACTTCAGTCTTGCTGGGGAAAAATAAATACAATATCTAGTCACACATGAAAGAGCTAAGCTCCATGGTAATTTAACAGCAGAGATTCTACACTCCAAATTCTGCCCAAGAGCTTGTGTGGATATTGCGTTTCAAGGGCAGAAAGGGGAATGGCTTTTCCTGATAACCATTGTATATATAGATACTACAAGAAAAAAAGCAAAGGGCTATCAGCGTGGTGGGAAGGAGTGGGAAGAAGAGATGGCAGGCTTCACTTCGGAAAAACGCCCCCAGGTCTTACCTGAGACAGGGTCTGTATAAAGAATTTGGTCTTGACTCTGCTGAAAGTAAGAAAAATCTTCTGGCATCCAAGTTGTAATTGATATTCATGAAAATGTATGAGATTAATGTACTCACTCGCCACTGCCTTTCAACCTTGTAATGAAAGCAGTCAGGTCTGAGAGGAGATGGCGGACAATAAAGAAAGAGGAGCGTGAAAACAGCGAAAAGGAATAAGCGAATGGAGCTGATGATTGATTGAAATATTTCCTTTCTATAGATTTACTGGACAAACGCTTGTGTCTTTTGTGCCACATAACACTGGGGTTACAGATTTACCCTGCTGACCTGAGCCACTAACCCACCCTACCCATGCTCTTTCCAAGTGTGCACCAGAGCCTGTAACAAGCTCTTCCACAGGAAGCTTTTCTGACCCTAGAAGAGCAGCGCTGACCCTTCGCGGTTTGGTTTTAGGGACAGAACGCAGGACAAAAAGGACCTAGCTGCGCTAGGAGCATCATGCAGGAGGGCTTCCAGAGCTTGGATGTGCCATGCCACCAAAAGCTCACAGATGACTTGATACAAATCTAGGACAAAGAATATTGTGCCACGGGAAGAGAGCAGAGAGATAAAGGGACCCCAGACTGCAGATTTTGTTAGTTTTGTTACTGTTCCTCCCTCTCTCAGTCGTGTAATCTGGCAGCCCTAGGTGCTAACTCCTTGTCATGCTACACCTTGCAATGCAGCAGGAAAGTCTCTGCCACGCCACTGAGCCACGTTGTCTGGCTGTACCCTGAGCAATCTGCCTGCTGGACGGCCTTCCTCTAACCAACGGAAGGCCGAGGCTTTTAGCAATCTGGACATGTCCAATCAACTGGAGCTCCCTCTTTCTTCGTCAGCACCTCCTTTACACTAATCTTTTTTCTGACCATCTCATTTTCTGAAGTGCTTCATCAGGTAACTAGAAAATCCCATCTGTGGCATTTCATTTCAAGGACCAGCAGGTTTTGCGTGCTGGTGCTGTCTTTGCTGCAGAAAGCAGGATGAAGAACAAGCATTTCTCAAGCAACTCGCCTGTTGAACCTCAGGAGACTCCCTTGTCTCTCCTTACTCACTTTAAGACAGCAGAGCTTCATGCAGCAGACATGTTCTCTTTACAACCTCTTCAAAGCAATCGATTGTCCACTGTGATGATTATCTTGACAAGGCTTTCAACTCTCTGTGCTTTCTAGGTAGAGGAGGGTATTGAGAGATAGCAGGTCATTCTGTCCTCTGCCAGTCATCACCTTAAGAGACATTTAGTCCAGCGCTGGCCATGGCTTGGTCCTGCCTTTTCATTAACATCTTTATGTAAGGACATCATATGGTACTAAGTAAAATGTAACTGGGGAGTCCAAGAAAACTTTCCTGTTGACCTCTGTCTATGATTAGTCTCAGTAACAGTGTTTGCAGTATAACCCATATACCCTTGCAGAAATGATGTTTTTCCTGTGGTGTACTGGAAAAATGCAAAAAAATGCAGCTAAAAGAACTGTAGGAAGGACCTTGTTCAGAGGCAGGGAGCTCAGTGAAACCATCCTAAGGTACAAATTCGGGGTAATGCACACCTCCCTTGTTTATAACCCCTGTCTGGCTCCACCTACGCCGTAGAGACTCTTCTCCCAAAACTGTGGTGTAGCTCAACGGTTGTACAGTAGATAATCACCTTCTCTGGCCAGCTTTGCTGGCATGCCATAGCAAATATGTGTACAGCACATTTGACGTAAGACTAGACTGCTTTACAGTAAAAAAACCCTTGAAGCTTATTGTGGAAAGGAAAGAAAGAAAGTGAAAACTTAAATATCGCTACTGAAGTACTACCATGGATCCTCCTTGGAGTAATGTTCCTATACTCCAAGTTTCTCCAGAAGCCACGTACCCTGTCATATTATATCCCCATCACACACTACAAAATATTCTCCAGGGTGAGGAGACAGCTGTTTGTGGTGCATGAGGGAACAGGCAGTCCATCTGGGAGATAAAATTCCCATAAGATATGCTGTCAATATTTCTAAATAAAATGTTATTCTCAGTTATCTGACTTAAGGGAGGGGAAGTAAAGGACAAAGTAGGGACTTTTTGAAAAAAGTTTAACTTCACCAAAAGTCCAGTTTGTTGTTAAAAATGGTGCCAGAGTATGTTTTCAGCCAAATCTAACAGGTTTCTTCAGGCTCAGAGCTGAGCATGCTGGAGGGTGCCTTGGTCCAGAGGCTCAGGGGAGTGCGGCAGGGGCAGTGTCTGGGGAGGAGCTGCTGCCAAGAAAGTGGAGCCGCTCTGCAAACTGTGGCGTCTACTGAAATAAGCTTACCGGGCATTTTAATTTTTTTGCTCAGGAAGTCTCACTTTAAAAATTAAATCCCACTTCCCTCTTAAGGATCATAAAAGAATATGTCAGACCAAAACCTGCCTGTACTTGGGTACGGTGCACATTTGATTAAAATTCAAAGAGAATATTGCTTAGGGCCCTGCTCACACTTACTGCGTAGTAACCTCATCACTGCACATGGGTGATGTTGCAGTAACTGCATCACTGCACGTGCACACTGCTGTCCTTTGCCCGCCAATGCAAGAAAGACGTAGGTGGATTGAACACACTGTCACCATTAACACTGCAGTGATAGCTGGCAAGATGCTGAAGACTTTCAGTTCCTATTGACCCTGGTGGGAAGGGAGGGGATTCAAAATCTCCTCTGAGGTCCCGCTTTGCCATTGTATCTCGTTTAAAAGGGTTATTTGTACCATTATGAAAGAAGCAGGTCACAGATAACCCTTACCAGTTCCCATCTACCCACTTTGCTACTGATGTGGATTAGCACAAAAAAAAGTAACATTATTCTTTTCTCACGTAAGGATGATGCAAATTACCTTCTCGTGTTAAATTCCATCACATGAAAAAGGGACAGCTGAGCTGCCCACTTCTCCATTTGATTTTCTTCTGTACATTTTTCACTGCATTACTAGGACTTCCCCTCATCCATTTCGTATCAGCACAGAGACAGGACCTTGTTAGGTTGTCTCTTTGTATTTAAGAAACCAAATCTGCCTCCCCTGCTGGCATTGAAAACCCCAAGGGAAAGAAAAACACTTTCTGACCTCCAAAGTATTTTCTGAATTAAGTAGATCCTTTCTTTTTCACCAGAGACCACAGAACAAAGCTGGTAGTGATCGGTCTTTATGAACTGAAGAGAGATTGGGAACTGATGCAGCTCGGCATTCAGTGTGCCATTACTCCAGAGACTAATTCCCTCCAATTTACTTTCCTGGTTTTGTTTCTTCTCTTCTGTGGCCGCATTGTCCTCCCTCTACACTTATCCCAGTGCTGAGCAGGGGAAGCGCTGAGGTCCAAACTGATAAACAGCAGATGAATTCCACCGCTGTACTCAGCAGCTCTTTCTGTACTTTAATTGACTTCTTAGGTCAATAAGGACTTTATAGGCCAGTTTTTCCTTATCTTGAGAGTAACAGTGCACATATGGAATGGAGACATTTATTTCCAGCTCCAGGAACAGCATGCTAACTATATTTATCTTTCTAGGCGATTGTGCCAGACTCATCACCATGGTACCTGCAGTGCACAGACTTTTAGCTATGGCCTTTTGATACAGAAGCCATTTGGTAGCCCTCACCCAACTGCTGGGAACCATGAAGCGCAGGGGACCATTGATGCTGCTCTTGAGTTATTTGGGGAGGAGGAGAAATGTTAGTCTTGTTAATCATTTCTCACTGTTTGCATCAGAGCATGCTCTGTTATGCTAAGTGCCTTAGCTCTCCTTCCAGGCTGAAGGTTTGTGGATTATTAATCATCCCTACTTTCAAATATATAAATCATGATAATAGTAAAGGCAAAGGGGTAGAGGCAGCAATCTGCTGTTAACCCTTCTAGCTCACAGGGTGTTGTCTTCCTGCCTGATACATTTTCCTGATCTCAGCAGGGGTCCTGGGTTGTCCCCGTGCCAGTCACCTCTCCAAGAGAGTGGCTGCTGTATTTTTAAAGCCATCCTCAAACCCACTCAGCACAGTTATCTCACATCCACCAATCTGGGGGTTGCAGGCCAGGCCCAGAAGATGACTGGGAGGTTCCAGGAGCCATCTGGCTGAACACCAGGTCCCACTTCATTCCATGTATGAGGGCCTGGAACAAAAGCACGCAGCATTGGTGCAGACACAAGTATCCAGGTGGAGAGAGAAAAGAAGACATGTTGGGCATTGAAAAAACACAGGGAAAATATGGTCCCTAGAAACCAGTCTAGTTTAACAAAGATTCACAGGTGATGATGCTAATACAATTCTCAGATTGAAAAAAAAATAAATAATTCCCTCCTGAATTATTCTACCTTTTGCCTAGGCTAAAGCAGTATTGTTAAACTGGAGCAGACTTTCCTCAGCTGGTCTAAATATTATATCCAATAAATACTTAGTGGAGTAAGGCTGCATCTAAGCCAAGCCCACAGGCTAGACAGTCTTCTAGTTTACAGGAAATCTTTCAAACTGTACAGCCCTTCATCAGTGCCAGAAACCTACATTGACTTCAGTCCCAGCTAATGAAGTTCTCAAAAGCCAGAGCAAACCACTGCTCAGGCTGGACTCCCTTTCAAAGCTCCAGCGAGATCTGTAATTCAGGAATCACATCTTCTATTAAGCTCCAGACAGTGCATAACCATACATAACCATACTGTGTAATGTATCACTACACTCCTCCAGCTCATCACAGCTAGGAAACAATTAAAAAATAAGTCAGTTTATTTTAAATAAATCTGCAACAAATAAATGGGCTCAAAACAGGATTATTTTCAAAATTTATAATTTTTAAAATAACATCTTTACAAAACACTGGTATTTCAAGAAAGAAAAAGGAATGGTTAGGAAAGGTTTTTGAAAAACAAAAAATGTTTCAAGAAGATGAAGATTTAGTACTGAAAAAAAAGATTTTGTGATTGGAAAGACAAAATTTGCAAACCAATACCAACTGAAGTCATTTATCTCAAGACAGCACCACAACCTGATCGCAGCAAGACTCATCTCAAGTGATTTATCTCAAGACAGCATCACCAGCTCTGATTTCTCCCCACTTCAGTGCTAAGGAATCCCTGCCAGCCAGGAAAGAGGACGATGCTCCCTTCAACTCTGGGACTGGCTTTGGCGTGCAAGAGAAGTGCTGCTGTGGTCTTCAAAAGGCAAGTCCCTGGGTGGGGCTGGATGGATTAGGCTGGATCTACAGTAAAAAATGTCTGCTGATACAGGACTGTATTTTAAGTAGACTCCTTTCCAAAGTTTGTTTTATAGACATAAGGTTTATTCATGCCGAGCATCCTAGGCTGGCTTTGGGGAGAGGAGAAGGTACTGCTGCTTTGAGCAGAAGACAGCTATTGTACCAACACAGCCACAGTAAGTGTGCCAGTAGCATTTTGTCCAACAGTTTGGTCATTTTAAAATTAAATATAGCACAGAATGACAAATTATTGCTAATTGTCATGAATCCAGTGCCTGTTTTATGCTATGGCACAAACGAATATTTTGGCTTTTTTTCTGTTGAGCTGTGATGTTTATAGTTAATAACAGTAAATCTGCTTTTTGTGTCACTAGTCAGTTGTAATGCTCTAAAGGCCTTGCAGCAAAGCAAAGCAGCTGAAGACCTGTAGTTGCGGTATTTCTAAACATAGGTCTGATTTCAGGTTTAACTGTGTCCTAACTAGGCATGTTTATAAGAGATCACAAAAGGCTGTGTATGTACAGAAAATGTACATACAGCCAGATTCTCCTGTAAATCAGCATTTCAGTCCCGCTGGGCTCCAGCCCCAGGGAAGGGGTTGATGTCGGTGGAGCTACATCATTTTACAGCAGCAGAACCCATTACGTTTAAGAGTTTGCAGCACCGGAGTGGGTCTTAAATATTGAAGGTTTTATCCTGCAATGGGCTAAAAGGATTCACATGTCCTTGGAGCAGCAGGCATTTAGTGCATCTCTGGAGAAACCCAGTCCTCCGCATAGTCATTTTCTGTTATCATCTGAGCAAGGCTATGAACGTACTGTCACGGTGGGTGAAACTCACCCCTGTGAAGACAGTCTGCATGCAGCACATCTTGGTTCGAAGCTCGCTTCAGCCTTTGAAGTGAATATGAATGAATTCATACAAGGGAAAAACTCCATCCTCTCTAAATTATCCTTTGTACAGCCCTGGAGCTAAAAACCCTACGCACAGAACTGTATTGTGAACATGCATTCAAAATCTCTGCAGATACGATAGGGTCAGTGCAATATCTCCACTTACATTTAGATTGACAATTACAGAGAGCAGCTCTAGCATTTCTAAAGGGGAAAAATACATCTGATTCCCCTCTGTGCTAAGACTCAACAGGTCCAGCATAAAGTGTCTAGAATGCCAGCAGTGCCTCAAGAGACATAATAATTTATTTTATCTGCATAACTTGCTCAGGTATTTATAAATAGCTAATAAAATTGAGAAACTTGTAAGTGTGTGAAGCAGGAACAAACAGATATGAAAACCATTAAATAAATGAAAACTGCTACAAAGCTTTCGTGCTTAGCTGTGATTAAGCCACGGCAAGGTTCAGCCCTTTGTGTTCCGATAGGAGTGTGCGGATCAGCAGAGACATTGAGATCCCACCTAGGGCAGCCTGGGAGGGCGGAAAGCCAACACAGGTTCTGGGCAAAGGATACGTACATGATGCTGTTGGTGTTGGTAGGGGAAGCCTACTGCCCCCTCCACTCAGAGCCATACGGGGATGCTTGGCCAGCCTAGCTGTAGCTGACAGCAGTTTTTCACATGGACAAGCTCTCAACTCTCCAGGCAGAGGAAAGGGGGGTGCTATCCCAAGAGCTGCCTCGGGGAACCTGCTCTAGGATAGAAGCAAAGCCATTCCCTAAGTAATTATGCCAGGAAGAAGTTAGCTTTATCTCAGAAGACGTTAGCTTTATCTGAACACAAGAAATACTCCAGAATACCTGTAGAGCAGTAGCTGCCCCAGAATAGCTCAGGCAATCAGCCTGCCCACACAAACAAGCCATCAATGATTCATCTTGCAGAATGAGAATGACTTTTCCTGGAGGGAAAAATGAACAGTACGGGTTTGTGGCCTGGCTGAAGCTCAAGTTATATCTCCTATACTCTCTTCATACAATGAACTTCTCCAGGGCTCTTCTGAAATGCTCTCACAGGCAGAGGGGGGCAAATTTAGCTTTCTGCTGTATTGGTGTCAGTGGTTTTGCCCTCATGTAATGAGCAGCTGTTAGCCCAATTTGTTTTTCATCTTTTTCTCAGACGCCAGCTCTTATTTTTTCTAATCTACCTAAGAGTAAATATTGCCAGAAGCAAGACTCTTCTTAGAACAGCTACTGAATCATCTCTCCTGTTTTCTAAGAGCATTTGAATTAGACCAAGAAAGCCACCCTGTAGTCATATAAGCTATATATTGAGCATACTCATTTGATTACAATCACTTTGGTTTCCTGGACGAACATTTAAGTGGGAAAAGACATTCAAAATGAACCAATATTATATATAGGCCTTGCAGGCAAAACACTTATTGTGTTGAAAACTTGGAATATACTGCAATACGAGATAGGGGCGAAAAATCCTGTCTAAGTGTTTTATGCAAATTGCAAGAAAGTAAGAAGAAAAAAAACATACCAGAAATATTACTGAATCCACCAATTGGATGCTGCTTTATGGGCAAGTTCTTAGGCAGAAAGCAGTAGTAACTTATATTTTCCACAATGAAATTGAAAATGCACTTATAGTATAGTGGATTACGGCTTTGTGAAATATTACCATTTTCTTTCTTGGCTTTTTCAGGTAGTTAAATTTAAGCGCTACTTACATTCCCCCTTATCCCCAACTTTAAAAGGCAATAAATTGCTTTAGTGTTTTCAATTTCTTTTCCTTCAAGAGATGTAAATTGATTGCCTGAATCCCTCTGCAAACTTTATTCTTATGAATAGGGGAGAATAATTTACAAGGCCATTGGCCCTGCCTAATTCCCCTTTAGCTCCGTGACTCCTTTTGAGGCCAGCACTACAACACTTCATGTCCAGCAAGGTGGCAGAGCAGCAGCAGCCCCCATAGCCCCACATCAGTGCCACCTCCCAGCCGGGCTGGGAGGGCTGGGCACAGGGTCTGTTGTACCTTTCAGCTCAATGGAATGGAAAATACAGCCAGAGCCAGAGGAGCACAGGGATAATGGAGGCTTCTCAGGGACACTCCTGGGATGTGCCTGAAAACTAGTTCTCGTTGGGCTAGCAAATCACTTCCATGCAAGCCAAACAGATCGTTTTTCAAACTTCCTGTCTGGCTGAGGGACATATCAGCTATAGAACAGGCATAAAGTAACTTGAGCATTTAAAAAGCTAGGTGTTGCTAACTGGCACAGTTTAGGAAAGTAAAGGCTTGGGCTCAGGCCAAGAGCATGACCACTTCAGGCTCCAGCCTCAGGAGCATCATCTCCAGTAAACCTTGCTGCGGTGCTTTGAGGTGCTGTCACAAGAGATCTGTGATGCTCCGCTACAAGAGGTGACCACCTCCACCACACTGATAACAGCATGGGGCCTATCCTGCACCTCTGCCTCAGTTTCCCTCGGTCACCTCAACCCATAGTCTAAACTACCATGAAGGCAGGTCTGCACAAACGCACCCAGCAGCAAGCTGGGATGGCTGATCAAGGCAGAGGCCAAAGCCCAGCAGGGCGGAGGACAGAAGCAGCATGAGTGCCCAAGACCATCTCACCTATGTTACTGATTATTCGTGGTAGACTCTGGTCACACTAAGCAACAGGCACACAGCATCGGTGGTGACACCCTCCCATAGACATGCTGCTTGCCACCAGCACGAGCCACCAGGCAACTTTGTGCTCAGGAGACCTCACTGCTGGGTGGCACGGCTCATCAGGACGCCTACCCTGGCCTTTCTCCTGCTCTCACATTGGCACGTGCGTATGGAGGAACAAACCTGTATGAAAATCCCAAATCTGTATCTAAAAAGGCTTTCAGTCATGCACAGTCAGAAACTTTCCTCCACAGCTAAGATTACTAAAACCAGGAGTTTGTTTCAAGGAGTTTTTTGGGTGGAGGCAGATGAGGCTTTCTTCTGGATTCAGTGGGGATCCAAGCCATGGCTGGAGCATTACCAACGTTACTTATTTGTATCAAGATCAGAGCAAGCACAAAGTTTCTGTCAATGCAGTTTCAAAACACATTATAGACACTACAATAAAGTCTTTAGCAGGCCAATAGCATGGGGGAAAAAAAAAAAAGAAGCATATTTAAAACTATCTGTACTTTTTGATGCTGCCTTTCGGAAAATAAAAATATGTAGCATGGGGAGTGATGAGGGTGACTAATCAACTCAAGGGGGGGTACCCTCCCTTACATGGTTGGATTTTTCCAGGAATAACAATCATTGCCTAAGCAAAGCCTTATTGCCATTCATTGCACACATTCCATACAGCCTCATCAGCCATCCCGCGCACCGTGCAAAGTGCAAGCGTGCTTACCATCAAGTGACAGGAAGAAAAATGCCATCACCAGGCCAGTGCCTCCTGCAGCAGATTTGCAAAATGGAAACCTGCAAAGCCATAAAGGGTAAGGGGCTGGCAGCGTGGCGAATTCTGTAAATAACTTGCACGCCTCGGAAGGGAGGCACATCTCTCAGGAGAGATACAGAGATAAGACAGACATCCCGAGAGCTGGAGCTGACGTGCGCAAGCAGCGGGGGCGTGAGGCGGAGAAGCGCCGGCCAGCAGAAAGCACGTCCTCCCCGAAGCCCTCCTCGCGCTCCTTCTCCGCTGCTCACTGAAGGCAGTGGCTTTTCCCGGCTTGCTCATTTAAAAAGCTCCCTAAAAGGTGAAGGAAGCTGCAAGAGAAGTGAAGCATTTGGCAAAATGCAGCCTCTTGAAGATGTTACATGCACAGAAAGCCTGTAATCCCATCCTCACCCTCATCTAATGTCTAGTGACAGCCCATCAAACGCTCCCTCTTTATTAAATTCAACTGTGAACAAAATTAGCAAAGAAATATGGGTTTTAATTAATGTTTGCCTTGACCATAAATGAAAGAGAACTTTAATTTTTTTACTGTATTTTACTAATCAGAGTCATTCAATATCTTGGATGCCAGTAAATTAATTCTGAACTAATGAAGTTAAAGGAGGTCATTTGTTAGAGAAAACTGATTACATATCGGGATCTCCTGGGGACCTAAATGAGAAAATCACTATAATGAAAAAATATTTTAAATGATGCAGGTCAACCAAGTAGATCATTAAGGATACAGAGGGGGTGGAAATATTAATGACACCGTGACAGGGAAATGCCAAAAGGGAAGTGGGCTGACATAAGTAAGCAGAAAGGCATTTAGCTTGGGGTTCCCCCCCCGCCTTTTAATAATTGAAACACATGAATTTCATTGCTTACTTCAAATTAGTCACCTGTGCCCAGATATTTCAATGACAGCATAACAGCAATGCACTAATGTACATTATGTACGTAAATTTATTTGTGTAAAGCATAAACCTTTTCGGTGGTATTAATCATAGTGGCACCGAAGAACCCAAGCCAAAATATGGGCTGCATTGTACGAGACATGGGAAAAAATATGCAAGGGGAAGGGAGCGATCCCTGCTTCTCAGAGGTTTAATTTCAACAAGCAAGCAGCAGCCAAGGGCGGGAGGCTTACATGGCACATTACAGCATCAGGCTAGTGCCTAAACACAGCCAGCTGGAGCAACGGGAGCGATGTAGCCTGGATGAACAAGAAACGGTCTCAAGGGCTGGAGCTGTGGTCTGTCTAGCCTGGGAAACCTGCTGCCTTGGACTATGGCAGTGGGAGATGCTATTTAGGGAGAGCACGTGAGCCTGAGCACTCCCTGCAGCCTGCTGCCCCTGTGCTCCTGTAATCACTGCAATAGGGACATAGAGACCAATTCTCTACTTGCACCTTTTATATCTACTTTGGGACCACTGTCTGAAATTAAATGTGTTTAGTTCTGTTTTGAACCTGCTGACACAATGAGGGCAACCTCCTGAGGCAACACATCCCAGAAGTTCTCTACCTGCTATGAGAAACAGCAAGCTCTTTCGCCTGCCTTACACTCGTCTCCTACCAGTTTGTGAGCTCCTCCACCGAATAGAATTTGGTGAGAAATAGTTCTGCATTCACCTGATTTATGATTTGACTAACTTTAATCATATCTTCCTCAGCAGTAAAACAATTGTCAGTGCTCTGCTCTCAGTGCCCTTGCTGAGGACACCCAGCACTGTGTTGGATTCTGTGGCTGCCACTGCACATGGATCTCATGATTTCAAAGAGCCATCAGCATTGGCTCTTTCCTAACCTCTAAGTGCCAGTTCTGAGTCTGGCATTGCGGGGGCAGGATTTAGATTATTCTTTTTCCTTATGCATCAAGTACCCTCCTGAGAGTCCCTGAAACATCCCTCTTGCCACATTCACGTCAATGCTGAGGATGTGACTGAGCCTAATCCTGCATGGCAAAGCACATAAGCATTGAACGCAATGGGAGCCTCTAGGTAGCAGCCATATTTAGGTTTGCTGAGTTTTACTGAGGCGGTTTACAGGGCTTCAGGAGACTCTCGGGAAGAAAAAAAAAATAAAAATCAAAGGGGTGACTGAAGGTAGAAACTAAACAAGGCAGGAGGTGCAAGCCGTGTCATCCCACGGGGAGCGGCAAACGTAGTCTGGCAAGGAAAGTTGCAAGGCACGTCAAGAAAAAAAAAAAAGGGGGGGGGGGTGGCATGGGAAAAGAGATCTCTGTTCAGTAGTACAAGGATGGGAGGATCCTCTCATGAATTCAGGAAGGCAGAAGGAATCTAGGGAATATTAGAAGAGAAATTAATATACTACAGAAGGAGAAACAAAGCAGCACCAAGACAATTCGTTGAAACAATCCTTTATGAAAAGAGAAGTAAGGCTGATAAAGCACTGGCGCATCCATTTACAAAGCTTATCAGAAAGCAGTTTATTCAAAAGAAAGAACCAAAAATGAACCCAGATCCACTAAATCCACTTTTCAGGATTTCTTCACCAAATTAGCCATGGAGAAATATGCTAGTCCTACAGAGCAGATGCAAACTATTTAAATGAGTACATCAGGCAGTTCTATCACAAAGAGATGTAATTAGATTTGAGGAGCCAATACCTCAAGCAGAGCCTGAAAGGGCGATCAACAGTTTACAGCTTGGAAAACTCCCAGAACCGGAAGCCAAATTCTTCAGAGCATTTAAACAGAAACTCATCCCCTCATTAAATGAAGCATTTGCTGAAATTCCAGGAAAGACTACGATGAAGCTACCACACTATTCCCACACAGAAAAAAGGCAAAGCCATTAATTATTGAGGGTTCTTATGATTTACTTCTCTTTTAAATAGGGGTATTAAAATTAGTGCTAAAAGGCTAATGACAAGATGGAGATTGCTTTTTTCAATGGTAAGCATTTCTGACCTTTTAGTTACCAGTTGTTTAATTGCAGTCTCCAGATGAGCAGTAATAGCAATTGATTTGTGTTCACTAAACTCTATCATAGAACCAAGAACTAATCCTGATGTTTTACAATGTAAAGACAGCATTAGACTGAGTTAAGCAACTACTTCAGTTAACATTACGGTGATGATTTGGCTTCAAAGTATGCCTCCTATTGAACCGAAAACTAGAATTCCTGTAAGAGCTTCTTCATTAAATAAATATTCCTCAAGAATGGATTTAGCCACGACTGTTTGTCTCTTTTTAACTGCTCTTTCAATCAAAGTTTTCTGACCATCTTCAAATGACAAACCCCAACAGTTATAAAGCCAACATTGTAAGACCCAACTTTTTCACTGTAAGTATATACATATATATCTACATTTATATCCATTGTATTAAAATATCATGAAAGCAGGCATTAATTCAAAAAATAATTATCAGCTATCTGACACAAAAGCCAAAAACCTCCAATCTTGGCATGTGTGTAATACCTGGTAGGAAGGGCTGGCATAGTCAACTGAAGATGTTCGTCTGGTACAAGCAGAGAACGGGAAAAGAAAATGACAGTTCTACCCAGCTGAAAAGGAACAGATTACTGACATAGGAGAGGGAGTGGGGAGGAGCTTTCATTCCTACATGAAAGCAGAGGGCAGGTTTAAACTAATTCTACATCCAGAAATGTAACTGTCACCTTAGTGGAACCTGAGAATTAACTTCTGCCGTATCCCACTGGTGTTGCTCTGTGGATGCCGCCCCTGAAATTACTGTCCCACAAGCAGTGTGAAGAAAAAAACCAGAAAGTAGAAAGAAACTTGCAATATATTTGCTCTCACTCCAACAGAATAGAAAATAGTATGACCAGAAGTGTCGGAATGATGTGTTTCTCACTCCACTACTCTTACTTGGAGGACTATATTTATAAAACAGCAAATTACAGTTTGAATCGTAAGTAAGCACCGAAGCCGAGTTTTGTTTTACTGAGATGTATAAATTTTCCTCACCTATAAAACTGAAGCAGATGTACAGGGGCTGTACACGGCTGATGCTATCATTCAACATTGTTGATCCAGCTGGAAAATGAATGATGGTTTGCCATAATTTGTACGAATGTTTTGCAGGCAGTATATTATCCATGCAAAGTTGAGCAATAATTTCTCCATTCCTAACCATGGAAGAACCATATTTTTTTATATATATACATATGTATATACATATTTAATTTAGAGCACAGGTTGGCCTAAGTTACAAAGGTGCCAAAAAAGGAGCATTTGTGCTCCTGTGATAGCTGTTCTTCACTGCTTGACATCTCCATCCAAATTTCTTAAGACACCTTCACCTTTTGTCACAGCAGTCCTTGGAATGTACAAATTCCAGCATTTCAGCATGCCTTGAGTTGTGTCTACAGAGATGAGTGGTGATTGCCGATGGAAATTCAGGCTGCACGTCTCAAGATCTGCACGTGCTCAAACTGGAAGAAGACATCTGTGAAATGTGTTCTGGGGATTATAACTTGAAAAAAAGGGTGATATTTATCGTAAGTGAAGCACAGGCATTAAAAAACCCTTTTTTAATTGTTGCTGGCCAAAAAATGAATGGATCCATTACTGAAGTTTAGCAAAAGTATTAGCTCAATAACAAAAGGAAATTATAACCAACAAGTGTGTTTCTGAAGGAGCCAACTGACCCTTGCTGTTGAGGGATTCCTCATTACCATTTAACACAGGATTCTCTTGTAAAGTTTATTTCTCATTTTAAGACAAGAATGAAGTCCAAGGGATTTATTATTAAGACATAACCAATAAATTCCTTCTTTTATTTTCCATTCAAGCATGCTCACAGGGTTTCAGCCCCATTGAGAGTTGGCAGCAGCTCTTTGATCTCAGTTACTACTACTACGACACAGTAGAATTCAAGTGAATTGAAGCACTGTTTCAAAATAAACATCTCTGCCTCATGTCCAAACATTGCATGACATTGTACCACAAGAGGCTAAAGTAAGTCTGGTAGAAAAACCAATCAGTTATTCCAACCGCAGTTTCCTACAGCTGCTAACTGTAGCATGGTAATGAAAGCATGGGGTTTTGCACAGCCCTAAAATATTGCAATCTCTTGGCTGTGAAAGAAGAGTGTGGCTCAAGCTTAAGCAATCTACTTCACACCAGTCTAATCTTGGTGTAATTAGAGGATTGCTGCCAAATATAAAGCATATGCTTTGTCCGAAGTCTCAATGCAAATCTCTCTGTGTGTATATATGTGTTGAATTATTAAATTCAGAAACCCATAGCAACATCTATGATAATATATACTGCTGCTATTATTATACACAAGAAGCTCTAAAGCCACTTTTAATCAAAAAAGATCCTTTTAAATCTATACCTGGTTTTAGTGACATTACTGTTAATGCAGCTGATGAAATATTAAGCATGCAATTACTGTACATGCTCTATAAATGGCTTTCCTGACATTCAGGCTATATAGAAGGCTGTGTCAAAATGAGAAGGAAGATATTTTTCTCCCAAGTATCTTTTTCCCAGAGAGAAATTCAAGATTAAGTTGAAAACATTTCACTCAGAAACGATGAGAGCCCCAACCAAATGCCACATTCATTATAAAAACCCAGACTGGAGGAGAGAAACCAGCAGAACTCCCAATTGCTGTCCTGAAAGGAGGTGGGGCAGCTTGTTCAGGCTCCACACCTGGGGCTCCCATCTGGTTCATGTTGAGCCAGTCACAAAAGGAAGGGAGAGAAGCAATCTTCTTAAGAGAGCTTGTTACAGCCTTGCAAGCACAAGGCACATAGGAAGACAGCAGGATAGAGGTCACTTCATGCTCATTTCTTCTAGGAAAACAGAGCATTCAGAAATGAGAGATGGCCGCAGTCTAATCCCCGACACAGTTCATGCTCTATACAGTGCAAAAAGAGAGGTTCATTTTGCAGGCATCCTATTTCCACCCCACTTTTGGAACTGCATCCGTAACCAGTATTGACTGATAGTGTCTAATGGTCTGATATGGATGTGCTAGCGTAATTGTATCTACACAGGCAGGTGTCAAAAATGCACTGACGTGAGCATTTGGAGAGCTATAGTAGCTGTCTGTCAAGTACACGAGGCTCCTAGTAAAACCCAATATAACCAAAAAATAATGCCTCACTGCAGTCAGCATACCGCATCCTCTCACTGCATGTGCACGCACACCCACGGTCACTCTAGCGTATCCACTGATGTGACTAACAATTACTGGCACAAATAGGTAGAAGCTCTACAAAAACAGTTTCACTGCAGGACATTTGTAACCCTTTGTGATTAGCCCATTAGAAACCCGTCACAACCTTGCTGATTGTTGTGGTTATGGGCATTCTGTTTATTATTGAGAAAACATGCACAAGAAGGGAAAAATAAATGTGGGTCCTTTTACTGTTTTAGGGACAAATGTTGCTCCTTCTTTACATACAGCATCCTTCATTTTGGACACTACCAACGGCTCCAGCAAACTGAGGGAGAAGTCTCCTATTCTGGGCACTGCTGTCTGTTCTTCCCAGGATTCTTCTGCTATGAAATGAAAGAAATTGGCTGCCAGACTGGGGAATCCTTTCATTTCAACACACACCCTTACTAGTTTCAAAGCTGTGCCAGAAACCCTCATTCTCCCTGGACCTGAAGCTGCTTCCTACATTCCTGGCTTCTGTAGCGCAACCGTATTTCAAAATGAGCATCATCAGTCCCCTTCTATTATACAGAAGCCTCTTCAGGAAAAGGCATAGCTGGAAGGATCCCAACAGCTGGTATTTATCCAGGAGACTGATAATTGTATGCAACATGGGCCTCAAAAAATGATTAGTGCAGGAGAGACAGCTCCTGCATTATAAAGATGCGCTATACAGGAGGTCAAGCTAATGCAACAATCCCTTCTTGACTTAAATACTATGAATCTATGAAAAGATCATTTATTTTATTCAGTGTCTCATAAGTAAATGATTATGCTCACCCTTCCTCCTAGCACATCGCTATCAGTGACAGATTCACAAAATAACACTGCTCCAGACAGAATGAAAGATAATATGGTAAAAAAAAAAATTAATCTACGGTATTTAGATATTCTTACCAGGAGGCACAAAGACATTATTCATTTTGGTGCTGTATTGGACAGCAACATCTGCATCAAAACAGATGCATTTTCAAAATAGCAATAAAAAATTACCCAGCTGATACAGCGTCTGACATATTTCTGGCGTATTGCATTATTTCTGTGCAGCTGGAGTGCATTCAATACCTTAGTCCTCTGGATCTGGGAAAAAGTTCTTTCCCTTTGTTGCCTTATGAGCTTGGATCTGGGATACTGGATGGTAATCTAAATATTTAAACTATTATTCAAGTCTTTAATCAATTCTACTAAACAGTATTTCTGGACATATTCCAATATAAAATAAAATGCTTTGTGCTGTAATGGAAGAATTACTGCTATTAAAGGTTTTAATCCTAAAAATACCACAGCACGTTTCTTTATACATCAAGCAGAGTCTGAAGTGCTGCTATTTTTATCAGGTTTGTATTTTACAGATAAGCATTAACTGTAGATTACAGGATTGGTTCACACCAGGTTTCCCCGCTGTACAAAGGCAGAGCTTTGCAGAACCGGCAAAGCTAAACAGTTCTTAGCTAAAAGTACTGCAGGTTTAAATATCATTACGATATTTTCATACTTGTCTCTCTGATTAGCCTTTTCACGGCAGCAGCTTCCCCTGTTGCTAGGACAGATTCGCTGGCAACCCAAGGTCTGTAACAGCTGGAAAGGCAACAGGCAATCACAGAAGATGGGCATGAACACGCTGGGCTTGGTGACACACAACCTGCAAGAGCCACCCACAAAGCCCCACAGGACACAGCAGAGCCCTGGGCAGGGGAGCACAAGGGGTCTGGCTGGTGGGATGCTGCTAGGGATGTGCCCGAGGACAGCGGTGACACCCGTGTCAGCAGGACCATGTATTGCGTTAGGATTCAGGAAAACAACACACCCATCAGAATAGTTGCTGTAAAATAGAGTTAGAACTTATTTTGGCAGCATCCTGGAGACAAAGTATAGCAGCAAATGCACCGTGTGAAAATTAAAGCTGAGAGAAGAGGGAGGATTTTACTTCAGAGAGGTGTTCAGGGCAGAAAGCAGGGTTAGCCACAGCCCTTGTTCATCTTGCTGGCTGCCCACAATACTCAGAGAAGGGAAGTAATATGGGAAGCTAGGAATGATGAATGCAGTGATTTGAAAATATCTGCAAACATGTCCTTCAGTCTCATTAGGAAACAATTGTTGTGGCAGTTTGGAGCTATTTGGGGAAAAAAATACATTTAAATGAATATGAAAGGGAGGAAAAATTATATTCATAAAGCAATCTGAGGATTCAGGTACGAGCTATTGGCCTGTGTAGAGAACGGATACCAGAAAGCAATAAAGAAATGATGGGAAGAGAAAGCACTGAGTGGGGGGTGGGAAATAATCAAAAACCTCACTAAAGGGTTGGGAGACAGGAATCTGGTTTTATGAAGGAAGCACTGAAGGAGAAAAGAGCAAGCCCAGAGGAAGCCACTGTCAAATATTTAAGAGCAGAGAATGATGGATTGAAGAAGATTCCTGATGGATGCAAAAGGAAAAGAATCCTCAGGTGCTACTTCAGAAAGGGGATATACAGCTGAAAGTAGGTGAACCTGCACCGCAGAGGAGGGGATGGAATTAGTTCTGAATCCTTCTGCAATCTGCGTTTTTAAGGTAGCAGTGAAATACTTGACTGTAAACAATATGGCTCACAAGCAAGACACTAACAGGCTTGTGTTTACAGTGACATTTTTCGGGACATGTCCCTTTGATGTCGGCTGGTTACCTCCTTTTCGAAGCAGCAGGAGTGCTTGCCTGTAAAGGCAGCTGAAAACATTTTTATTGCTCTCTCACCCAGGTCTGCTCCAGTGAGCTTCAGATAAGGTACAGCAGGAGCAATGCCAGTGCTCCCCCAGCAGCATGACTTGCACTGGGGACACTGGAGCCGGGACAGGTTTGCTGAATTGGCCTCTGAAGAAGAGACCTTGCTTAGGGATGTGGCAGAATGCACCAGTGACAAATTAAAAGGAAATTACTCTTCTTCAAAAATAAAGGTCAAAATTGTCCACCAGATGAAACTAAAAAGCAGATGAGTCACTGGAGGAGATCGGCATTTGGTTTAATTCACCATCTTTCATATTCCAGAGGTTATTTCTCTCCAGATGAGAGGAACAGGCTGCTGAAGCACCAGCTCATAACTCTGAAATAGTGGCTTCAAATCCTGGCTTTGCTGCATGGTTTTCCCAGAGCAGTGAACATAATTCAGCTCACCCCATGCTTCATTTTCCACAGGCAAAAATGAAAGACTTGCACAGCTACATTTACATTTCAGGGGTCTGGGAGGAGAGTGGACACTACAGGAGGGTTGGGCTGAAGAATCTGACGTACGGGTTGACAGAAAGCCAAGCGAAGGATGGATGTAAAAGGCAGTAGCCCTATTTGGGTGTGTCAGAGTTGGTGCTACAGGAATGACTTATTTTTCGTCTCAATGGCAACACCATAAAAATCTTTCTGACTAAGCCAACGCTTTGATTGTAGAGTACCTGACAGTGTGCAGGGTTGGGAGAGCAGTTCCAACAAAGCAGTTGGAAGAGCAATTCCAACAGCTAAAACAGTTTCACATCCCTTCCCAAAGAGGTTTTGAAGAGGAACTTATGTTTCCACAATAAAGAAAGCCTGTGCCTGTCGCTAGTAAATTCAAGTCCCTTATTACAAACAGGCATCAGTTCATAAGTTATGGTCTGACATCAACAAGATGAAATTCAGTAAACACACAAAGAGAAATCAAGCACCAAAACATGAGTCAGGGATAATTGGTTTGGCAGAATCACTGCAGGAATGGAGGTTATTACAGACCAACTCAATATGAATCACCATCATGCTGTACACACAAGGTTGATCCTGCTATGGGATGCACTAGCAGACACATGACATGCAAGACATGGGAGATGAACATTCTGCTTTACACACAGTTGAGAGATCCCAGCTGGAATATTGCAACCAGATTTGTGCATCACACTAAGAAAAATGTGGAGAATTTGGAGATGGTTCAGAGACGATCAACAAGAATCATAAGAAGCATAGACAAACATGATTTACAGGGAAAGTTTGGTAATTTTCATTATAGAAGCAGTCAGGCTCCTGACTACAAGGCAGATGTGGTATTGGTATCTATATAGGTAAAAACAGGAAATAATTGATGAAAAGACTAGATAAACATCTTCCCAGGCTAGATAAACCCATTTCTGCCTTGGAGCAGGGGAATGGCCTAGCTCTTGACCTCTTAAGTGCGCTCCAAGCTTAAATATAGCAACATATATCATAGGATGTACTAGTGAAATAAAGTGTCTTATTTGTTAAATACACTAAACCAACATAAAATAAATCCCAAAGCTATTAAAATGCTGAAAAAAACTACCAAGAAAATATCTCTGTACATGTTGGGCATACATATTAGGACATACAGGTACACGGCTTGATAAAACATCAAAATCACTTACACTCAAAAATACTGTTCATCTCAGCAACTGCATTTCTCGTAAACATATTTAAGGATTGATTCAATAATCAATCCTTAATTCATCCAATGAAACTGGAGCCAGGAACGTGCATGTTGACCACAAGGAAAGTTACTTAACCCCATTCAGCTAATAATTGCTTTCTAGCTAGAAGCTTGGTATCTTTATACAATTTTAGCTAGCAGAGCAGCAGATGATGTTTCTACTTTCCATGCAAATGCATAATCCGTTTCGGAAGACTACTAAGCTCTTTGCCACCAAAATCAGTGGAACTCCAGCTGTTTACATCGGATCTGTGAAAGGCTTTGAAGATCTAAAGAACTGTGCAAGTGCTAAGTGTAGCTATTTTGGCAAGGAATCTAGACCAGAAACACAGGCTGTTACACCCAGATCCTATTGTTTCCTATCAAAAGTCATCTTCATCAGCATAAAGGCAGAAGGCAGCAAAACCCAGGCAGTCTGATAAAAAAGAGGGGGGAAAAAAATCATTTGTGATCCAGTAGTCATTTTCCTAGGATACTTTCAGAGGCATCTTAGCAGAAGGGTATAGTAAAACTTTACTATGTGTCCATTACTAATCCTTTCTTGTATCTCCTCTAACTTTTTTTTTAGTAATGATTTTTATTTGTTCTGACATAATTTTTGACCAGTTACTAAGTCAGGCTAGTATTTGGGGGACTCCCCAACAACTTCAATTTATGCAGATGAACAGGAGAGGGGTATGGAGGTTGAGGTGAAGAGGCTGTTCATAAACAACAGCTCAAGGTAAGCAACCAAAAATGTGGGGTGGAAAGAGTGTTCTGAAGAACCCAGAGCACAGCACATGAAAGAGCCCCGAAGAAGCTTCCTGGCACAAATAAGAGAGAGCAGGTGCAAAATCTGGGGGGTTTTATTTAGTTTTGAGAGGGTTTTTATTGTTTTTTGTTTTGGAGTGGGTGGTGGGGGATTTTCAGACAAAGGAGTCAAAGTGCCAAGGTCTTAGAAAAAAGTTCAAAAGAGAAAAAGGTAGAATAAATGCCACTGGAAACACATGCTACAAGCAGGTGGGGACTCCACAGCTAAGGTGCTGTGCAAATCAATTCCTTAAGAAATGTAAATAAAAGCAGAGTCAACAATGAAAAGAAAGAAAGGCATTGGGGAAAAGGTGAAAGAAATACCTGCAGATACACAGGCTGGGTTTAGGGCAGTGCTCAGGAAAAACATACCAGAATACTGTTTTAAGACTGATCTCGGAAAAGTCTGCAGGACCCAACTAAACCTGCTATAATAATTCCATAAAATTTGAGCAGGCTCTGACAGCATCGCACAGAAAGCAAAAGATGGTGAATTCTGCCAAATTGTGACATCCCGAGAGATTGATCAAGCTGACAGAAAATGTTTACAGCAAGTCATTGCGTGTGGCAACAGTGGACAAGAGGATGATGGAATGGTTAAGGATGACTACAGAAGTGAGACAAGGATGCATGCTATGTCCAGATTTATTTCTGCTGGTAGCTGAAGCTACAAGGCTTTACCCTAAAAACAGCTTTAGCTTGGAAAGACGAAACAGGAAAAACTGAGTTGTATGAAAAGGCTGTTGATCCATAAGCAAAATTGATCTCATGCCATGGATCACAGGGACTTTCTAGAGAATAACTGAAAAAGTGGATGAGAAGACCATAAAACTCAATCTAGGAATTATGAGAGGACAACAAAAAATATGGCTGGTTCAGGTATCCCTGAGCCCTGCAGGCTCTGAGGACTCCAAGGGGAGAATGGGAATCGCGAAGATGCTGGAAAGAGAAGGATCGTACCTGTTACTGCTGACTGCAAAATGAATCAAAAATGTTACAAGATCTATGAGGTTAAAGCTATTTTTCACAAAATTCATAACTGAAGCAACTCAGCAGGCTGGAATATGAGGTAAGCCAGAGAAGAAAAGTCATTGGCTGCAGAAATTACTTTAGGTAATTGGTAATGAATTACATGGAATAACAAGTTCTAATGACACAGAGTGGTAGGATGTCTTATTTCATTTCTGTTGTTGCTGTTGAGTTAATGGACACGCTTCACATCCAGGTTTGTGGAACACAGAGGTAAGCAAACTAGCCAAACAACATCTAGTGTAAGCTTTCCAGTGTATAAAATGAAACACAGCATCACAGAAACACCGGCTTGAGCCAAAGCCCCCTGGGGCCAGAAACGCTCAGCACACTCCTTCAGGTCTCTGCAAACCTCAGACCCAAGAGGAGCACAGAGAATCTGCTCTTCTCAGAGAAATGACCACACTAGTCATGCATGGGTTCAGACTATTGCCCAGGAAAACAGCCACTGTGCAGTTACACAGTCTTTTCAGCGCTTCCTATCTTATATTTGATCATCTTATGTAGTAGGCCAGGAGAATTTCAGTGAATTTCTCTGACAGCAGAAGACCGAGGTGTTCAGTATAGACCTCTGTGACTGCTAGAAGCACAGCTCTAGTTTTTCTAAGACCAACCTCCTCTACTCCATGTGTCTTTG
The DNA here is from genome assembly GCF_028500815.1 of Rissa tridactyla. NCBI lineage: Eukaryota > Metazoa > Chordata > Aves > Charadriiformes > Laridae > Rissa > Rissa tridactyla. The sequence continues at coordinate 66,632,215 of NC_071471.1, forward strand.
CACTCTTCACAGAGAGCCTTCAAAAGGGGCAGGAGATCTGCTCCCTAGGGAAGCAATCATCAGACAAGGGCTGCATGATTTCCTCATCCCTTCCACCCCATGTATTTGCAGACTGCACAGTGTGGTGGGGTACGAGGGACCTAATGTCATCCTGCTTTGTGTTTCTCTTAGGTCCCCACCTCAAAAGGTGTGGAATGGCTGCCCTGGACCCACACATCCAAACAGCTCTTGCTAAAACCAAATGAAACAGCCGGGGAGAGGGGGGAAGAGTAAACTTTAAAGCAAAGGCTTTGCTGCTATGGTGAATTTCCAAACACGGTGTGAGTCACTTAGAAGAAGTTTCTACATGCTTATGTCTTCCAGCTCAAATTAAGGTAATTAAATTACCTTAGCTACTGACTGGAAAAAGCTTTATTATTGCAATAGCTAGGTCTGAAGATGAATCACGTTGCCATTATACACCGCAGGTGGTTTATCACAGTAGTCACTGAATTGCCTTTTAGGACAGGTGGCATTTACTGAGAGAAAAATACAGTTTTTAATGTCTGTCTAAGCAGAAGATGCAATCCCAACCATTGTCCATTCTCAAAAAAATACACTGAGAAGGCGACATTTAAAGGGGAGAGACAGACTGCAAAGTTGTTCTGACACTAGTGATTAAATCCTAAGAATTTAAGTCAGTTTTGCTTTACAAAAAGAGATGAAAAACCCAACAGCCCATTACTGATAACTTTTGCAGACTGAATTAGTGGTGTTCACATTAAGATTTTCCTTGAGCACAACTGAAAAATGGGCCATGTATGATCAAAGATGTGGCCATACCACTGTCACAGAACATGCCATAAGACAAAAAAAATAAAGGCATGATGCAAACCTATGCATTGCGTTTTAACAAACATTTCTCAGGGAGACTTTGAAGTGGGTTCTCCTTCCATGTCATCAGCAAAAGCAATATAATTTTCTAAATGTCTCAGCAAAAAGAGCATTGAGATCTTTTGTTATTCTGGCCAAATTAACCCAAAAGAAGTTGCCGGGCATTGAGCACTTTAAAAGATGTGGTTAAGGGAACAGAATGCTTCTCTCATATGCCTTTAACAGAGAAAGGCTACTACATCCAGTCTTACAGAGGGCCAGCTGGGGCAGTCCCTACAGAGAGTAGGAGTTTCATGGGTAGCAGCACTGAACTTGGGACTAATCAACTGAGCCCTCAATCAGTATGGATGAGAGTTAATAAATGCTGGGGGAGGTCAAATATGTTGGGTTTTTTTCTTCTTGCTTCACCAAAGAAGCCACAGGAGAAAAAGACAGCCCTTGGTGTTCCGATCTCTTACCATGTTTTGTCTCCTGTAATGGTGCCTGTGACTGTTCTTTCTTTTTCAGTAGAGAATTATTTTATTAAACCAGAGCAAGAACAAGTCGTGTACAAAAAAGTTCCTTAAAAAGGCAAAAATTAGCCACCCTTGGAAAATCAATAAGAGAGGAATGTGAATAACACAGCATTTCCTGTGGCTTGTATACTTATCTCATACCATAACGATCAAGTGGCTTACTTGTCTCTACCCGTTACAAAGGGGATTCTTTGCATTTTCACGTGGTTCTGCTCTACAACCAATCACACAGTTTTACTACTTTGTCTTAGCTATTTTGGTGCTTAGATACTCAAATCCTTTCCCCTTCCCCCCCGTAAGTAAATTTTCCAGGCTAAAGTTCAAAGTAAATTCCAATGTGATTATATAAACACATGCATACTGTAGATTGACATCATACAATGCTGTTCTTTGTAGCTGGATTTTTTTTGCTTTTTAGTTTGCAACAACTTGTGTATGCCTGGCTTGCTTCCCTAAAATAGTAGCTTATTACACCCTACTGAATAAGATAGCACTGTATTTATTCCTCTAGCAGTTTGGATTTCACAGGAAAAATCTCATTATTTAATTCATAAAAATAGACTTACAAAGGAAAAAGTAGAGTAACAGACCTTACGAATCTCCCTGTTTATTAATGCATGTGATTAGCGTAGTGCAGAGAAAGCAGGTTTATATGTTTCAGTCCATCATGACTGTGAAATTGAACTGTAAATGGTACCTAGTGCAGTCAAGTGAAACAGACACCATGCCAGGAGTTAATGGAAATGTGGAGAGCTTTTCTTTTTAACAAAGTACTTGAGCAATTATCCCAGCACACCCACAGTGAAATGAGATAAAGTTAGTCTGTGCATTACAAAGGCTGTTAACTGCAAAATAAATTTACTGACAGCCATTGGGAACCTTTCGTTCATTGTTCCTTTTTCTGCACCTATTAGCTAAAAATGACAAACAGCCTTAGTGGGAATAAACAGCCAGCGCTTTGTGGGGTGGGACATTTGTCACGGGCATACACTAGCAGCCAGACATTTGCTTGAGGTTACAGATACTCCTTAACCCAGAACACAAATAAATAGATCAAGAAAGTAATACGCTTCATTATCATGCTCACCTGGAAAAGAGGTGGGGGTTTGGGAGCGATCTGAAGCGGCCTTGTTCTGCCACTCCAGCAATGCAAGCACTAAGTGCTTCTGACAACCCTGCTTTGCTGTCAGGGTTTTGTATTGACATTAACCTTTTACAGTAATAGTAAAAATACATCAGAGCTTGCTTCCAGACTCAGCTTTCCCATCGCTTCCCTGGCTGCCTGTAGCACCAAAGAGCGAAGGTCGTGTTCGAGGTGTTAGCTGCTTCAGTGTAGTATTGAACTCTGGGGACAAGCAGGATGAACGGCAAGTCCCGCTTGCCCTCTAACACCTACCCTCGACCACATGCTTAATAAAGATCTCCTTCCTCCAGCTCCACCTGCTCCCCTAGCAGCAGATGACAATACCAGCGTGTCTGATGGCAAAAATGGATCTCTTGGGGCACAAAGCCCTGCCCAGCTGTGTGCAGTCTCTCACTCCCCATCCAAAGGGGAGCTCTGGTGGATGAACCGTGCAGATGAAAACGCAACCACTCCTTCAGTCAGGAACCTGAAAGGAGCTTTACTTCCCAAGCAGAAAGAGAAAATCTCAAGCAGACACTGAGTGAGAAAGGCTACCCATATAGACAGTATTCATCAGTGATCACAACATTTTTCTATAGATTTTCTGTTTAGGAGAAAATCCTTTCCTTTCAGAAATTCATTAGAAATCACCACCAGTACATTACGGTTTACATTCCACAGGAGACCAACCTCAGCATTTTATAAGAAACCACTAGAAAAGCCGATATTGGAATGATGTTAAAATGTTTTGGAAAAGCAAGCAATTTAAATATCAATTGCAACTTCTGTTTTACAAAGTCCTTTATTGCTAGTGAGGACTGGGCTTAGGCCTCTTCGATATATCTTGTTGTGATACCTAAAGTAGCACCATACCGTTTGTTTTTTATCATCCTATTTTGAGAGCAGCTCAAATGCAAGCCAGCATCAAACACAGTACATTGACCCAGAGTCAAGTCACGTTTTATGTAATACCAATGACATCTCTTACTCCTACAGCAATATAATCTAGTTCCTATTTTCCAGTGCAAATGAAAGAGAGGGCTATTTACTCACAGCTCTTCTGTTGCTATTCCTGGTCTCTGTGCTGGAGCATCTCTCTGTTCATCAGGTGTATTGACATCCCTAATTCTCTCTTCTGGAGTTCATTGCCATAGTTTGTTGCTATTTGCCTCAGTTACTCAACCTCTGAAAGCACCCTTCCCTTCTTTTCAGGGAGGAATGATTTGAAGATCTGTATCTTTTGGCCTCACAGCTATTATTTATGACTGTCAGTCAGACAGCAGAAACTGAAATCGAAATAACCAATGCTATCCCCTGTAACAGACCTACGACTGTCACTTTTTCATCACTTTTATTCAGCATAATCAATATTTACTTTATTTTTCCCTACTCAGGTGTCTTATATAAGCATCCTACACAGCCCTAGCAGAGGTGGATCACAAACCAACAGACCCCTCCATCACCTTAATCCCAACCCCAACAAATAAGAACCTGTTAACTCAGGAACTGCTTGGATTTCAGCCCTCCCGAGCCATACACAGGCAAAGCTGTCCTCACATAGATCCTCACCGCAGAGGAGGGACACTGTATTTTGCAACAACAGTTAGATATAAAGCCAGCCTGGACCCTGGGGAAGTCACTGTTTCGTCCTGCCCAGAGCTGCTAATGCATGTGTACTGGCTTCTCTCTCTGCCTTGCGGCATTTCCATTTCTTTGCATGTCTGTCAGATTCTTTCCCTATTGCTTTTCCTTTGCTGTGCAGCGTAGCAAGATGCCAGCTTTCTATTTTTTGCACCGTGCGCGCTTCTGGATCTAACATTATGCTTAAGATGGTATCAAGTAGCCAAATGTGACACGTTTTCAAGGTTGGCCTCAAGGTAGCTAACTCGGGGAGTAAGCCTTTCAATCACAATCAGATACCAATCAAACAAAAACAGACGAGGGCTGACAGCGGGTTGGCATTATTATACTGTCTATTTCCAGCTGGTTTAGTTCAGGATGTTTTTATCAAGTGAGCCTCCAGCTCACCTCACTAGTATGCAAGGAAGGCAGGAGGGGAAGTGGTTGTACAAAAAATGGAATAGTTTGTGATTTATAGCTGAAGGAAAACCAAGACAATGGCTTCCCTGGTTTATTAGATGTAATTGTGCCTCTAGCATCATCATAAGACAAAGCAAATCCTAAAGATAAAATCAGTCTGGGGGAGGAGTGGGGACCCACAGCTGCGACGACATCATTTCAAGATGCAGCTTTTCTCCCTCCCCTTGCATAAACATTACGTCAAAATTATTGTAAACCCGCAGCTACCCAAATGGCACTCGTTGTATCCCCACACGCAGCACGAAGTTTGCTATTGACTTCAAAGGGACAGAAAGATACTGAGAATTTTCACCTTTAGTTTGCCGTGCTGATATAGATCAGGGAGATTTGTAGACTTTGATCTTCCCTTATTTAATTAAAGTCAGATGGAGCCCAGTTGAAACATGAAGTTTCAGCTTCAGCAGTGGACTCTATGGCCCAGCAGAGTTTTCACCAGTCTTTCATCTCCTCCGATCAAAGCTCCCTATCCTGACCCAGCTGATGTCAAGTTATTCTGATCAGATCCTTGTGAAGAATTGTCTTTTTATTTCTGATGGGGACTTCCTGTGAATATCACAAAGGCATCTCACATGGAGGACTACACTGTTGTTAACCATACTAACTTCAAAATACGCTTAAAAGAAAACAGACTGACTGCTCTACAATCCAGTAAGGACCAGAGCTCTTTAAATACAGTGAGAATAGCATACATCTTGGATCAAGGTCTAATATAGGTTCCAGTCTTTCACTGTCTTGTTGCTAATTTTTGCACCTGTAAGGAATCAAAACAGTGATTTTGAGTATAGCTGGCCTGAGGATAAATGAGAGGATAAATGAGAAATTGTAGCTTCTCACTAAATAATTGGGCTCAGCTTTCATAAATCCATGATTTCACCTGCACATGTTGTAGGTGATTCTAACGCTGCCTGTTCTCCAAAATGTTATCTCTATGTGTTATGTCTCTGTCCTGCTTGTTTGTCTCACTATCACTAGAGATAAATGTTGGTGTCACAGTGACAGAACTGTTGTAGCCCACAAGGCATAGCACCCCATTACGAAGCAATATTTACATCTTTGGAAAGAAACAACACCAACCCATAGGTCCCATGTAAAGCCTGAGTCCACAAAGAGCTCTTCAGGAACTGGTCCCTTTGGCTGTCTATGCAAAGTCCCAGTAGTTCAGGGGGACTTTCTCGTGTGAATTTCCTTCTGGGCACACAAATAAAGCCTACGCCTTGTGCACAGTCCCCTCGTTCTTCAGCAGAAATGCTTAACCCTACTATTGTGGGCCCCACAAACCCACCAAATATCGTGGCTGTGGTTGCCCATGGCTGAAAGGCTACTCTTATGATCCAGACTGATTTACCTTCCCACTTGGTAGCATGGCCTCAGCAAGCTTGTAACAGCCTACAAGGGCCATAGAGACATGAGGTGGGAAAGACACTTGCATTGCAGCATTGACAAGCCAAACAACATTCAGGTGCCTCAGGAGCTCAGTTGCTCCAGTTAATTATCAGGGAAATTAGAAGCACTTTACAAATGACCACATACAAAAGCAAGGCTCCTGTTGAAGGCATCAGAATTACCTGCCTGAAGTTAAGGGGTCCAAAGACTGCTTGTTACAAGTAAGGCTCTGTGTTAATGCTGTTCTAACTAGTGGGATTTGGACCAAGCTTGCTAATGATCTGACAAGTGGCCCTTTCTTCCAGGGGCAGGATCTTAGAGGTTTCCCCAAAGTAGATGTGTCAGTGGGAGTTAAACATCACCATCTACCTTTGGCTGATTAAACTATGTTTTTTCTACATCTGATACAATTGTAAGAGTGCACCGTGCTGATCAGGCACACGTTTTGCACAAAATGTCACGCATGTTTATTATTAGATTAAACTGCAGTAGGTTTAATTTTAGATCTTTTGATTCAAGTGGTGCAATGAAGATTAAATGTTAGGCATTATTAAAGATGCAGATGTAGTTATATTGAATTATAAACCTCATTAAGTGCAATGTCCTAGACAAGCTTGTGAGATAAGCTACAAAGGACTTCCTTATTTCATTCTAAAGTTATTAAAATATTAGAAGGTAAATCTAATCATAAAAATGTTATGATAGAATGAAACTGATACTTTAAAAACCTTGTTACAAAAGGCTATATTTCTTTCATGTATAATTACTTTGCTCTCAGTTTAGATTGATGGACTGATATTAAAATGCAAGTATTTTTCCTCTTTTGAACACACATAAAAAGCAAATACAATGGAGCCAAATTTTGTCGCTGCTTTCAGTGCCTGAGCCTTGAAAGGTCCTCCTCATTGTCAAGCTTTTAGTTCCCATCAACATTGAAGTTATCCACTCATGATGATATCTGGTAGCCAGGCCCATTCCCACTTGCATGGATGAGTGGTTGAGACACAGCTATCACAGAAATATATGACAAGATTTTGGAGTGTCTGAGGTGGCTGAATTTAGAGAAGAGACCAACAACATCAAGCTGGGTAGAGATTCATGAAAAAATAAAGGCACACAAAGAGGACTCTCAGATCTTCTCATGAGCTCCTTTAATGTCAGTTGATTGCTCTCGCCTTCTCTTTTGTAGTAGAAGAGCAGAGGGTACACAGTGAAACTTGAAAGGGCAAAAGGAGAAAAGTTTAGAATTAACGAAACAATTTTTTTTATGAAGCATATAATGAACCTGGGGGATTTGTTGCTATGAGATATGGAGGTTCCCGACCATGCCACTACAAAAGATTCCCTATCAGCATGGATAGTAGAATTTCACCATGACATTGGTGAGGATAAATGATCTATAAGAAACAAAAGCATTGCTGGACCAGAGCATCAACCAACTAGTGACAGAGAGGTAGGGAGAAAACTCTCCTGTGGGAATTCCAGAATGGTGCTGCCCAGAAATTCCCTTGCGAGGGTTTTGCTCTGGCTCTTACTATCAAGACCAAGAAGTTGCTCTGACCCAGCAAGGCAATGGCGGCTCTTTCACCCCATGGGCAGGTACAAACCCTTTCACGCCACATCAGGACTTTCAAAGATTTTGTCAAAACCCACTGGAAAGCCGTATCCAAGTTCTGGAGAAGTTCTCACTGCTTCTGCTAAGCATTCCCCCATTGCAAGGCAAGGCTGAGCTATGCTAAAGCCGCTGCCTGTTTCCTAGGTTTTGCAGATGGGCAGCTTCTCCCTCCCAATTTAAAGGACATAAACTGTTTGTCCTAGCCCGGACCACCTCTAAAAAAAAGCCCATAAAAGCCTTCAGTTCAAGATCCATGTTTTCTAAACAGGCCTTTCTTCTATTTCCCCATTAAACTGTGGCAACTCTTTGACTGCACTAGATAAAGCCTATTCTAATAAACTTCAAATCTAGACATAGCAATACTACTTCTCATTTGCTAAACGACAGTATCTGTAAAGTGACATAAGAATTTAAGAGCATTTTCTATAGGAGCATTATGTCAACTGAATGAATTAAGTGACCGCAATGGATTTGATGCACAATATTTGAATTTGCTTGTTCGCAAGACTTGCTGGATCAGATGAGAACCTAATTTGTCCCTCAGCATACAGAGCCGGTCTCTTTTCAGATAAAGCTGGGGAAAAAGTACCAATTTATTTGATTGCATTATATTTTACATTAGATGTTCCTTTTGGGATTCTTGTAAAAGCTGGCATTGATTTATAGCTATCTGTCATTGACTTGAGGCACTTGATGTCAAAGACGGCAGGATAAAAAAGCTTGTTTTACAAATAAATCTTTAAGAGCAGAGCTACAGCAATGATTTTTGTAAAGTAGGCAATCACATTCTAGTATGTTAGAGTTTGAATATTACAGCTGTTATGAGAATTTGAATATAAAACATGAAGATACCTCACTGCCACTAGAAAAGGAAGACAAAACAAGACTTGTAGGAGAATATACAAATCTTTTATTATATTTTTTCCAGTAGAAAGTTACAAATTCTCCTGCTTCCTTTTAGCTGTTTTTCTGTGTGGCAAGCTAAACGTTTTTAGGAAAAAGGAGTTTCTCTTATACTTAAACCAAATTGTATTTAGCACTAATTTTTGTATCAAGCAGAACAAAACGTCAGGATTTAAAGGGAAATATAAGATTAACTTGTGGGGGTTTCTGAGAAACAGCATGGTTGGATATTTTTATCTTCATTTCCTTGTCTTTTGCAATTTTAATTTGAGAAAATGCACACGATGAAATGTTCAGTTAAATATTTCATTGTTAGTGCATGCTGCAGAAAGCAAAAAATAATTAAAAAAAAAAGATATTCATACTCTAAAGATCAGTTCTTCTGTATTTGTTTTCCTGTGTAATTTGTTAGTGTAAACTGAAAAAAAAAATAAAAAAATCAAGAGTCCTACCAAGAGCAGGCACTCTGAAAGGAGGCGAAAAGTAATAAAGCACCATAATGAATTCAAATGCTGCAGATGGAACTACTAAATAAAATACACAAATGGGGGAGCCAGGACTGTTGCCGTTTCTTCTGCTCTATAAACACAGGTCTGCAGAACTTAGATTGCTTCCGTAGCTGGAAGTAATAGCAGCTCCTATATCCTTGTTGAGCAAAACCAGTCATGACAACACGATCTCTCACACAGCCTGTACTTCTTAGCACATGGACAATTGTAAGATGACTCACCACACTTAATTGCAGCTTTGATCATTACATCTTTTTTGAATTACTGAAGACTCTATTTCCGCTTTTCAGTTACAAAACCCATCAGAAAAGGATTTGAGGTTTCAGGTTGGAAAGTTCAGCTTTTCTTTTAAAATCCCAGCCTCGTTCAATGAGCATCCATCAAGTGCTGCGAACACCAAGACAAAGCATAAAACAGACCACACCAAACCAACCTCCTTAGCATTTAGCATCCTACATTGGCATCCACCTCTTTATCTTGTTTGCCATTTCCAGGCCAGAAATTTTGTTGCTTTGGTAACCTACTAAAACATTGAGAGTCTCATTTTCATTGTAGTTGGCCTGCTTCTGGCACTAATCACTCTTTTCATTTTAATCAGATGCTGTTTAGATTCTTCAGTGAGACTTTATATTCAATAGTCAAGGAAGGCACCACTAGATGGCTCAAGGGACTAGTAGGCCACTTCTGCTTCACAGAGGTCAGTTAGTGGTGGCCCCCATGGTGTCCTCCAAACCCAGCCTCCCTTGGCTGTGGAGCAGCCATTCAGGCAGAAGGCAGGACCCATCTTTGCCCTGTTTGGGGCAGCCATCCAGCAGCAAGGTCCCTGTGGCACCATGCAGTGAGACCCCTCCTCAAACAAAACCAGCTTCCCCCCAGTCATACTCCATGCCTCATGAAGCAAAAGGGGAGATTTTGCCTTGTAAAGAGCCTGTCCTGTTCTGACAGAGCCCCATTTCTGCACGATGCGTCAGCAGTCAACAGAGGAAAAGGATGATCCCTCACTGGCACATCTAATTTGCTCAGAAATGCTCATTCTGGCTTTTTTCCCTTGCATAGCCACACGAATCCCAAAGCAACTTGTCAGTGACTTTTAATTCAAGACAATGATTAACGCAGTTGGTAGTCATAATCACCAAATGTTTTCTCGCTGATGTAAATCCCTTCCCGATGGAAACCCAGGACCTTGCCACAGCCCAGCTTGCGGGGACAGTTCCTCTGTGCATGCTATGTGCAAAGAATAAATTTAGGCATTAGCTTAATGGACTTTTAAGTCTCTCCGGTCATCGGCCCCAGAGAGTTGCATCCAACTGGCTGCTTCTAATAGTTAATTTGTTCCACAATTGGAGAGGAAATTTTTCTCTTTAACAAGCTCTTTAGTGGTACCATTTCACCCCTAACAAAAGTCAGATCTTTTTGACTTCTGCAGAGTCATTTTAGCTTTACGCTGATACAAGGGAGGTAAAACTCAGCTCTTTATTATACAGCTGAGCTTGTCTGCTCAGGGAAGTACAAAGAAAGAGCAAGGGAACTATAAGAGGAAATTATAAATAACGTCGATAAAAGTAGCAAAAGAATCATAGTTCTTATTCAAGTGTGCTACAAAACGTTCTCCCAAAACAATTCCACTATTGTATGGTCTTTTCCTACAACAGCACTTATTTCATCTACTCCCACTCTTTGGCAGCCCTCAGGTGGGCAGTCTCGCTAAAGTATTTTCTTACGGGGGTGGGTAGGAATTGTGGCATTTTTAATATTTCCACAATTTTCACACACATAGTAAATACAGACCGATAAGCTACAGAAACCTGGTCAGGTTTAACTGAAATGCAACAGTACAGTAGCCAATTTATCCGGGATATTTAGAAATGAAAAATGGGTCAGTCCGCTTACTAACAGAAACCTTCTAGCTGCCAAGAGAGTTTTTGGGCAGCCAAGGACTCATTGGTAGGAGTTTCCACAAATCTTGTTTTTGTCAGAGTTCTTACAATAGGGCAACATAATCAGGTGAAATTAAAATGGCCCTGTGTTAGACAGTCAGCAAAAAGAGGGCCCAGCCTTCAATTAGTGTCACCACTAACAAGCCATGTGAAAGTTAATATAATGGATCTTGGCTGATTTCCCGACAAGTTTTCCAGACCTCACTTTGCTTTTTTAACTTTACACGCAGTATCATATTTAGTAGGACTAATGAGCCTGCATTCCTCTAACGGGCCCACCCCAGCATGTGGGTGTTTTGTGCTTTTTTTCTTTTGTTGATGATCTCCCTTCCTCAAGAAACCAATGTTTTGAAAAAGACAAAGAATGAGGTCTTTTGCAGCGTTATCATTCCAAGGTCTCTGCTCTACCCTCACTTTTAGAGCACCATTTTTACCTAGCAATTTCAGAGGAAATTCACAAAAAACATCTTTCTGCAGGATTGCAAATGTTTCTGCTCCTGCTGCAAGGGCCCAGAGCAGCTCAAACTGTTACACTTAGTTGGGGAAGCTGATGGAAGGAAACAGAGAAACAGAAGAGAAATGAAAGCAAAAGATCATCAGAATTCATACAAGAATCTTACACTCTGCTTTCTAAAGAAAAGGGCATGAGTAAAAGCCATCCTTCACCAGCGAGGCATTCCCAGCATCACCTGAGAGAGCTCTGATGGAGAGATGATGGGTTATAACAAACCTGCCCTAAGACCAGAGATAACGGCAGCTCTGTATCTTGAGACCTGGAATAAATGCAGCATGTGGAATTAAGGATGCTGAAAGCAATGAGCCTTGAGCCCTCTGTGTTTGGGGCATTTCCTCTGGTAAGTCTTCCAGGACAATTTTGGTGGCACCAGGGGGTCAACCCTTAGCAGCACAGTTCATCAGAAAGCAGCCACCATCGCTCAAACATAGCTGAAAGTTCTTCTCCAAGGACACAGAAAAAGCCGAGATACTCAATGCCTTCTTCATCTGAGTCATTACTGGTAAGACCAATCTTCAGCAGCCCCAGGACCCTGAAACCAGTGGGAGTCTGAAGCAAGGCAGACCAGTTTTGGTGGAAGAGGCACCTGGATTCAGGGTTAAATGAAGTGGAATCTATGACAGCTAATCATGAGGAGCTGAGGGAGCTGGATGATATCATTGCAAGGCCATTCTTGATTGACTTGGTCATGGTGATCAGGAGAGGTTCCTGTGGACTAGAGGAAAGCAAATGTCACTCATGTCTTCAAGAAGGACAAGGAAGAGGATCCAGGAAACTACGGCCAGTTGGCCCCACTTCAATCCCTGGGAAGGTGATGGTTTCCAGCATTTTTTGATCCATTTCCAAACATCTGAAGGACAAGAAGGTGATCAGGAGTAGTCAGTATGGGTTTATAGGGGAGCAGTCCTGACAATCCTCCTTCTCAGAGACCTCAAGGGCATGTTTTAAGTGTCTAACAGCCCTTGGCAACATGAAGAATTTGGTAGAGACAAGTAATCAACAGCAAGAGGAGATGAGCTTCACTTTCAAACATCACAAGAATCAACAAAGGTAATGACTGCTACAGTTTTCTTAAGACATTAGTATTAATAAAATTCATTCTGAAAAGGCCAAGACATTAAGTGCTAAGGAGACGATGAGCTCCAATTGCAGCAATTACTGACTGACTATGTAATGTGCCCTGGTTTTTGCTAATGTTGTCCTTGTCCTCTTCTCCCCTTCCTTTGCCCCTTCTCCAACCGTTAGCTAAGTCTTTTTAGCCAACAGGCTGTGGAGTGAGACTTCATGCACAAGGTGTTTTGTTTGCTGATCACAGTTTCTCAAATTCCATTCTTCCAGTGATTTTCTTTCCCCCTTGTTGATTTTCATGGGGGTATGTATAGGGTCTCTGCCCTCTATCCAGCTGTCTCTTTTCACAAAGCCTGTAGGGACACAATTACTGTGAGCCCTTTTTATGCCTTTGTGAAGTAAAAATATCCACCAGGTTCTGACATGTAAACCATCATAAGGCCATGCCAGTTTGTTTCATGTAAAAAAATAAATCTCAGAAAGGAAAGATTTAGGTAAGAGGAAAAAACCCAGGTACATGCTTGATCTACTAGATCACATCGTCTCAAGAGATTTCTAATGCTGATTTAAGTGTTGAACCTTGCTGCATGCTGCCTGGGGGCGGGGAGGGGTGGTGTTCCCATTAATAGCAGCATAGAAATATGCTGAAATGCATGAAGTTTCAAGCGCAGAAAGTTTCTTGCTAACTTCACTGAGTTTGAGAAATTCTCAGAATGTAGGTTTCATTAAGAGTTGCTTTTTTATGCATATGACAGAGAGAAATTGCAGCCAGTGGTGCCTTTGCTGAAAAGACTCCATTAGAATGCCATTAGTTGCTAATAATATATCATAATTATTTTTATAGGGTTAAGCTTGTCTCTTTCCTCATCCACCTGCCTTGCAGAGATAACCTCTAAGAATACCCTGAAGGACTGCCAGCCTTCAATTCAAAAGCTTTCCCTAGCTAAATTTCCTAAACAATTCATTACCTACAAAAGATTGGTGAGAGTACAGAGATATCGCCCCTTCTCTCTCCAATTTACATTCTCATGTAACTCCACTCAATGCCTAGTCAGACTCTGGAATAATTTGATTTTTCTTCAATTATTACTATGCAAAGATATTCCGTATATTAGTGCGATATCCATTCATTCTTCAGAACACATCTCATTTGCCGTTAGCTACGCAAACACTTGACTGTACTTAAAGAATTGCTAGTCACAGTTGTGTCACATATCTCATTTAAAATATCCATTTTATTTAGTGTACGGCATGGTTTTCAAAAGGTTGAGCCTTAGTAGTGCATATTTCTACTAAAAAATGAAGAATAAACTCACTGCTAAGATGTGTACTTGTGTATGCACATGCGTTGTTGGAAATATTAAATGTTGATACTTCATTTTCTTCTTATAAGCTTTGCCTGAAGTGAAGCTTATTGTGAATCTGTCAGGTCTACTGGAAGCATCTGCTGCCTGACCTTTATGCAAGGGTGTTAGATGATCTTAACTGCAGAGTTGAGCACCACTGCAGTATAAATATGAACAGCACAGCAGCTGACTTGATTAAGTCTCACCAAGAGGCTTGGTTTTTTTTCCTCTGCTTAAAATCCTGCTTCTGTAGGCCAAGTCCTGCTATGTATCGGACTTCTGTAAGGCTGGAACGAGCTCCAACAGCCTGAGGAGAAGGAGCAGGCAAATGGTCTATCCCTAGGAACAGGCATGGGTGCCTAGACATGGAAACACTGGTGAGGTGCTACAGCTTAGTCCCAAGCTTGAGAGGAACTGAAATCCATGAACCTTTCAGCAGTGAGGGTCGGCGCAGCAGATCCATTGCCATTTTGATTAGTTCAGGTCAGAATAACTTGCTATGCTGCTTGCGTATGAAGGTCAATGACTTTTTCTGCCACTATGAAATGATACCTTTACAGACCACAGAATGCTAAATACTCATTTTCTCAAACTGAATTAACATAATTTAACTGAATGCCATGTATCTGCATTCTGGACTTTCTTTCGTTGCAGGAACTTTAAATGGTGACATGACCTCACCAGCACATACGAATCTTCACTGCAAGATGCTCTGAACTGAAGCCAAGTTTAATTATAGTACGAAAATTTCCACAAGGAGAGTGAATCAGACTTCTTTGTATGAAACCAGAAGATGCTGTAGTGCTCTCCAGAGAACGTTACGTACGTAATCAACAACAACAAAACCCAAACTTGTGCAAATGGCAGTATTTTATGGGAAACAAGTAACATGATGAGATGGGAGAATTTATTTTTTCTTATTCTTTTTGAAGAATGATAAATTTGCAGAGACTATTAGTGCATTAACATTCAAGTTAACTAATACTTTCAGGACAAAAACGAGAAGACATCTCCATTTGTGGAGACAGTTAAAACCCAACTGGACACGGGCAACCTGCTCTAGCTGACCCCGCTTGAGCAGGGTGGGTGGACTAGATGATCTCCAGAGGTTCCTTCCAACCTAATCAATTTTGTGATGCTGTGACACTAAAAGTATCAAAATATTTTTTTCTTCATGTTTTCAAAGTGATTTGATGGTTCTGCTTTGAGTGGGGGGAGATTTGTCTTCCAAACTCAACAATTCTAGTTTCGGAGGGCTAAAATACTTTTTGAAGTTTTAAACTGAGTTTTGAGTTTGCATTTCAGAATGACACAGATTAAGTATATTTTTTTTAAAGTTGGGGAAGGGAAAGAGGAATAAAGCCTGAGTGACTTACAAAAGCAAAAGAAATCTTTCAGTTTGAGTCAGAAAGAAAAATTTTGTTTGTTTTGCCAAGATAAGTTGCTTTTTACTATTATTTTTAGGTTCAGCCCTTGAAACAAACATAAGAAAAATTTCCATCTCTGTTTCTAAATACAATTATATTAAGGTTACAGTCTTCTTGATCTCTAATATCAGTTGTGTGCAAAAAAAAAAAAAAAAGGCAGAACCAAACCACAAGGAACACTGTTGTCAATTTTGGGTGCTTTCAAAGTTCAGAGATGCCCCAAGAGAAATTAATTCCAAGCAACGTGAGACATAAGGAACCCCAAATTGATATTTCAAGTTGTGAAAGAATGAAGTATCAAATTTTCATCCTATCTTTTCTGTTTAGATTTATCCAAACAAATTAGCCCATTTCAGGAACATTTCCACCTTCTTTCATCTATCTGGTTATTCCAGAAGAGTTAACATGTACTATTTCCTTCTCTTATCCAACCACTTGAATAACATCTGCCCTCTTCGTCAGCTTCCTAAAATAACCTGCCTTTGGCAGGTTAGGAAAGATTTTTCATTCTCCAGTGCAAAATAGCAGTCAAGTAATGAACTTATGGCGCAGCCCAGCAAATATTTAATCTGGCAAGTGCTAAGTTTTAACTCGTGATATCTCATCTTTGCATTCAAATATCTAGAACAGGTGATACATGCATAATGCAAAAAGCTAGGAGCAAACATCACAGCATTTAGAAAGTAGCTGCAGGTTTTTTGCCATGGAAATTATTTCTGCTTAAAACATCAACTCAGAGTAATTGTATATTTTGTTTAGAGTGACAGCTGAATTTTTCATGTATTTGCTGTCTTTTGATGGCAGATAAGTGGGAAGGGAAATGCACTCTCTGAAGGCTTTTATCAACGAAAATCACAGTCAGAAAATTGCACCATAGAGCACAGCAATATTTCCATACTTTACTGCACTTACAGAGAGAAAACTGTCATTAGGGCTAACAGGGTGTCATATAAAAAGAGATGTTTCTTTTTACAGATCCTTTATTTGGCCAGAATTTTTCACCCTACAGTTGCAGGGGGTGGGAGGCCATTATAGCAGAATTTAAAGCATTAGGCTTTTCAGTGAAGTGCAGCTAATATTTTAACAAGGGGATCCAACAAAATTCCTCCTGGCTCTGTAGACTGTGATAAAACCCAGTATGGGACAGACTCACCCTGGGGAATCTATTCACCTGTATTGCATTTAAACAAAAGAGCCACTATCTTGAACCAAAGAGGGAGAAGAAATACATCTCTGAAGCCTTGCTTGGCCGTACAGACATCCCTTGTTCCCAGAAGATAAGGATCATTCCTCCTGGTGCCCTTCACGCATGGTTTGTAGGACAGACATTTCAGGAGAGCATCAGTAAAGGCAGCTGAGCAACTACCTTCTCCTGGGAGGAGCGTTGGGAGGGCTGTTTGTTTGTTCTGGAATCCTCTGGAGGAATTCAGTCCATTTGAAAGGGAAAGAGTACCTCAAAAGCACACTTGTAAGTGACCAGAATGGAGGAAAACAGGGAGTGGATTCCAAACAAGGCTCCCTGGGATTTCAGGAAGACAGGCGCGCTCACCACTGGGCAGTGACCTGCTCTGTGGCAAGACCCCTGTGGTCTACTCCTACTGCTGCACTGACTCACATTTACTAAAGCTACTAACGCCCTAATTGCCTTCTGCTAAGTGTGAGCTCTGACTCGTAGTAAGAGTTGCTGTATCTACTGTTAGAAATCAAATTCCCAACAGGCAGAGCCCTGCGGATTCACAAGAATCATCACAGCAGCTGTAAAACCATTTCATCTCTCTATGACTCAATTGCGCTGCTAATATTTCAATTATTTGCAAGTTTTGTAAACAAAGCTGTTCTGGGATCCTTTGGAAGCACCAGTCTCCTTCTCCAAAAGCCACCAGTTAGTCATGGCTTCATTCAACAGGAGCCCCTTCATCTTGGGAAGCGTCTCACCCAGGCGCTCTCCCAGCTCGCCCTGCACAGCCCGTTGTGCTGCTGCTCTCGGCTGTGCTGCAGCTACTCCTCCACGCTCCCTTTGCAGTCAAGAGCACGACATCTCCTCAAACGCGGCACACAGGATCCAGCCCCCAGTGCCTTTCTGTTTGCTCTCTCCACGGATTATTACAATAAAAGCAGCAGCTGCCTGAAACAGATTTCTTCTCAGCAGAGTGGTGAAAAATAACCGAGCCTTCTCTGCCATCCTAGCTTGGCAAGTGACAAAAAAAAAGCTGCACCCATTTTGTTCCAACAAAGTGATTTGAAATTAAAAAGAAAAAAAAAAAAACAAACTCAAATGATGCTTTTGATACATAAAAGTATTAGCACTAACACAGGTGCACCTTTAACCTATTGCCAGGGAAAAATTGAGTGAAAAAATTAAGACCTCTAAAAATTCTGTCTTTTCCCTGACTACCCCAAATAGCTTGAAGCTGCAACAGTGTGTTACAGTATCCGGTATTACAGGAGGCCCCCAAGGTAACATTGCAAATAATGAAAGTCCCAATCCAAACCATTCGCTTTGCAAGCACCGCGCTGGATCCCAGGCTCTCCCCGCGACCAGGGAGGCTGCCTGGCTTGTGCTGGGGACAGTCATTAATCATTTGGTTTGTTTTCATTAGGAAGAACATACTTCTGGGATGTTGTATAGATGGGCTCCCAGACCTGAAGAATGCAACCATCAAAAGTTATGGCTAAAATTGAACAGAGAACTGCTAGGGGTAAGAAAGCTTAGGAGAAGGAAGAATTTGCTTAGCAGACTAATATATGCACCATGTAGGAAATAAAAAGGTGTTATAGTTTATAAGGATATACAATCTTCCAGTTAGGAAACGGGGCCCAGATCTCTCTCCGCTCAGGACTGGGAAGCCAGCTGCCAAGAGCATCTTTCCCAGCATGAATCAGAGCAGGGAATTCAGCCTCCGCTGTGGCTGGGGACAGCAGTCAGACGGGGAAGCCGGGCAGGGACCCGGGCTGGACGTGCAGATGGCACTGCACCCTGCATGAAAGCCAGGCTGGCTGCACTGGTCCTGCTTCGCGGCTGCCTCACTTAATAAACGCGATGACAGTCATCCAAGTGCTCGGGAAAGGTGACAAATTCAAGCATTAAAACTGCCATTAATCAAGTGGCATAAGTCATTGTCTGTATGCAAGTGAAACATCCCGAGTCGTTGTTGGGTGCCCCAGCCGCAAGACCCTTTGAACGTCTGTCCTTCTGCTGAAACCTCCTCGTGGTTGAGGCATTGTTTATTTTCTCCATACAGATCACTGTCACAGCTATTAAGGGACTATTTACTTTTGTGTTTCATGTTATGGATTTCATCTTTGAAGTGTTCACCTCAACTATTTACCTAATCCACAAACAGCATTCAGAAATATCAAGCACAGCAGTATGAAACAACATTTTTTTCTTGTACTGACAATATCCAACTCTTCATCTACTTTTCCAGCAAGGAGCTGGTTTTATCTTTATTTGGGACACTTCAGCTTTCCTTTAGGAACTGATAGAAATGCTGCAGATTTTATTTTCTTCTTAATAACTCATCAGATAGAACGGAGCTGGCTCTCTATTAAAAAACAAACAAACAAAACCCCAATAGCCTGATGTCCATAAAAGCTGTTGGTCCTTCCACACATTGAGTTTAATTTTAATTGGGAGGTAATAGAAAAAGAGAGAACGGGTCTGAACAGACAAAACTGTCAGAGACTTCACTGTACAAAATAGTGTCCAAAGTGCTGCAGTTTCATCTTTTAATTCTTAAGATACATAAAACTGAGGAAAGTCAAAGCCTCTTATAAAAGTGTGACTGTTCTCCTGTAGACTTCTCTTCCTCCTCCTTTTAGGAAACTCACTGTTTCTAGTTCTTTCACAAATAAAGGAAATACAAGTGTTGAGCAGGGCCTTAACAAGGAGCAGGAAAATGATACATGAATAGGTACTGGCAATGGCCTAAGGGCATCTCCTCAGAGTTCATCTACACTGCTACCTAGATATTGGGAGAGCCCTCAGACTGACTTGGCTGCACTTAGTTAATGATCACTCCCTTAGAAGAAAACTCCTCAGAAAAGACATGGAAAAAAACCCAGGGGTACTGATTAGTAGAGATATCAGGGCTAGTTTCTCCTTTGCCCCAGTAATACTTTACCAAGGTTGCATACTTACCCTATTTTCAAACACATTTCCTCTTGGAGCCCAATTATCATAGAAACCAAGTCAGGCAATCAAATTCTGTCCAACCCAACAGCTGGGATTTTTTCCAGCAGGGGAAATATCTGTCTCTGAAAACAAAACAAAAAAAAAAACAAAACAAAAAAAAAACCCAAACCAAACCTAAGAGTTTTCCTACATTTTACAGACAATTTAGTTGCTGTTACTTTACAAGCAGATAACAGATCTGTTTATCTCTTCCAAAAAGATAGACGTACTTCCTTCACTTTTGCTTGGAAATGTCCTTTTCAAGTGATAACTACAGAAAAATAGAGTATAGGAAAATGAATAAAATATATTACACAGGTTTTCAGAAGTCAAAGACTGAAAAGATCTTACTGATCACCTAGTTCATTTCCCTTACAATTAAAGACCACGAGGTTTTCACATAACTTTAAGCCTGCATTATGTGAAATAAAATATTACCTGAACATTCTCTAGTCTTGTAAAGACTATTAAAAAAAACCACAAGCCACACGAACACACTTTCCATCATGTCATTAGAGACCTGATCACAGACCTTAAGAATACTCCAACCAGAAGTACCATTTCTCCATATTCATGTTTTTTGCATAACTCCATAGAAAAAAGTTAAAAATTTGCCTGCAGAGCATGATATCAATATTGCTACGTCAAAGCCCAACTCTGTGTACATGTGTGAAGGTAGTGAAATAAATTAGGGGTACTTACCACCTTGGTTTGCCGGCTTTAAGAAGGTGAAGTGGAGGATCTGGATCTTCCAAGTGAACAAATACAATATTCTTGCACAAAACACACTCTTACAGTATAAATAACTTCAAGATTAACAATTCATTTCACATGAAGTGAGAAGTGGTTTGAAATAAAGGCACTATCATTTCCCATGACTATCATACTTCACAAACACCAGGAGACACTGAGATGAAACTTCTTTCATTTCACAGAAGACAACGCTACTCTGGAAGCAATCAGTGGTCAGCAGAACATAATAGCAGCTGACATTTCAGGTCAATATGAAAACAGTTTGGAGACAGTCATTTTGGAAGCACTCCAGTTTGTCACTTCATTGCTAACGAAGACAATGTTGCAACATGTTTTGTTTAATATAAAACCAGGATAGGATCATGGGAGAATTATTTCCCTCTCAACTTCACCCCCCTCCAACCCTCTTTCCAAATGCAATTGTTCTATTTTTAAAAAGCTCATTTGTTCTTGTTGTTTTTGCATCAAGTTGGCAGCTCACCCATCTGTCTCCCACTGTGCTTAAAAAGATGTCATGATCCTACAGTCCCAAACACAGTCCTGATGTTTCCACTGAGCTAAAACACATCTGCAATGACAGCTTTCACTTAGGAGCGAAGCTATTTTTGAAACAATGACAACCTCACTACTCAGATTTCAGATGCGTTTATCAAAAAAAACCAGTGCCACCTCATCCAAGGTACCAGGATGTTCATTGGTTGAGACATTAAAAAGAAAGCTTGTAAAAGCTTGTTTAAAGAGATCCTTAGCTTCACCATGCAAGTTGTTTGATAGCAATACCACACAAAGGTGGTTGGGAGAATAAGGCTGCCTTTAGGGCTGCCCTTCACCGAAAATCCCACTGCCAACTCTTGACCAGAATCCAGGTCCAAAGAGATCCCATGGGGTCCCTCAGATTTGTGATGGAAATCCTAAGTGAGACACCCCTGGAAAAGTACTACTTCTTCCATGTCAACTGGGTAAGAAGGCAGCCAAACCAACATGTTAAAGAAAGCTAGTTTCAGGGTTTCAAACCCAATTCTGGCAAGTGACTGAAGGCAGACCCGTAGCTTCTGCTGAAAGGAATAACATGTCTCAAGGCCAAAACCAATTTGCATGTGCCTTTACTTGCCTACAGCAGGGAAGCCTGTGGAGAGCACCAGAAATGTAACACACTGCCAGTCTAGGTCCCCTCATTCTCTCTGCTCCTCAGGTTTTGGCTCTTTGGTGAAGAGAGGAAGGTCTTCAACGGTGGGATTCACTGTACCGAAACAAAGCCTCCTCTAGAAAAACAACTCTGAATTTGGATGAGAACTCAAGCACGAGAGTAGTATAAATACCAAGAAGCTTTCAGACCTGGCACAACATCCAGCGCAGTTTATGACCCTAAATATATGCACCTTGGTTACCTCAGTGGGTTCCCTCACCTTGTTTTGAGACTCAGCTAAGGGGCCAAAAGACTCTTTGGCCTGGTAGAAAATAGAGATTGAGTCACTTTCTCACTCTTATACTTCTTCCCTGTGAATACATTTGCTGTAAGTGTGTCTCGTGGAATAAATAGGTTTGACAGCTGAGCATTTCTGGCAAGAGTTGCACCCAAACCTGCATTTTTTTAAAGAAACTGAAACCAGACAGCCAGGCCATTCTCTTCAGAGGGACAAATCCCAAGGAGATGATTTTGTTTTTCTTATTACATTAATGACTATTCTGTCACTTTAGTAGGGCAAATATAATTGTTGAAGCTGCTATGCTGAGACTAATTGCCTCGTCACTTACAATTAGCGGTGTTAATACGGTCATTAAGATGATACAAATGGCTCCTGAACATCCTCTTAGGTCACCATGATGTATAGAGCACCCTGGCAGATTAAGAGAGGGAGGTAGAGGTTGGGGACCCGAGCACGTCACAGTGCCATAGGAAATGTGACAGGCAAGAACAAGTCCCAGCCTGCCTTCCTTCCTGCAAAACCCTCACTGGCCAGCAGCGAGGGGACCCTGCTGAAGGGAGACTCAGGTGTACCCCAGCAAGATGTCCTTTCCCCACTGAGAAAAACACCCCCGTTCAGAGAAGACTGGCCACCTCTACAAAGCTTGCCTGCAAGACCTGCCAGCCCACCCACCCAACTCCTTGCTTCAAGACACTGCAAAACCCCACCAGCCCTTCCCTCCAGCAAGCCAAGCAAGGTGTGTGGTGCCACGGGCTCCTGGGGACAGTCAATCATCAGAATTAGATTGAAAGTTAATTTATAAACTTTGCAAAGGGAAAAGATCATCTTTGTAATTGATTTCTGGTGTCTACAGAGCTACCAACATACAAGACTATGCCTTGTGAAGCTTTTACTCCATATTCTGAGGCTGAGGAGTACAATTGCACCCACTCACATAGAAAACTTCTCTCGGTTAACTGAGCTGTTAAAACTTGGTGGGTGTCAGATTGGTGAGTGCAGCCTGTGGGGTTTTGTGCCATATTAGCTGGAAGAGGCTGCATTTGCATGGAAGACTCCAGACTCCAGCTATATTCTACTTTGAGATGCTTTGGAGTCATTATTTTTCAAGAGGTCAATTTTTAAAGAGGCATGAAAAAAAACCTCTCTAAAAATAAACCAGCTCCTGTGAAAAGGCTTGGCATTCCCCTGTCAGGTTTCAGCAACTAGGAGAGAGAATAGTCTGTCTGGCGTTGGCTTCCAGCCACAAGGAAGTTCATATCTAATATAATCAAGCCACATTAGAAAGAACGGAGCAGATAAGAAGCCAAATGCAACTCAAACCACAAAGCCTCCATTGAAAATGTGTTTTGACTTCAGAAGGGGGAGAGGAAAAAAGAAGAGAGGATTAGAGATTCAGGGCCCAACGCTCCCTTCAATTGCCCCAGATTTACACCCACTATACTCCAGCAGAGTTGGTCCAAATTCCACTTTGCTGTGAGAAAGGCAAGTGCTTAGCTTATGTCAGCTGCAACAACATTTCCGATTTCTTATCTCTGTCCTAATTGCCATTCAGGGGACAGTGTGATTTGTGTCACGTCCAGCCTTTCCCCGTTTATTCTGAAGGTTAAAAATGTCACAACGGGTGCAGAGTAACCAGCATTTAAAAAAAAAATGTTTGTAGATACACAAGTCTGTTATTGCAACTCCAGTGAGAAAATAATGCTCCCTTTGTACTTGTTTTCTCTTGACAGACAGCTTAAATTAGGTTGCTGAATAACTTGGTACATGGTACAACAGTAAACCTGTCACAAAAGCATGTTAATCAAAGCCCAACTGATACTTGACATCCCCCGGTGAAAGGCATTTTTACAGTGTTTCATTAAAATTGAAAGGAGGATTAAGAGGCCTATTTCTTGATTAATGTCTCTCTCTGACTGGGAGATGTAATCCTATCCATAACCTCAAATTACTGGAAACAAAATTAAATCTCTGCCAGCAGATCATTCCAAGCACATATGACACTGAGCACAAAAGTATTCATTTCTTTACACTCTTTATCCAACCTGGAGACTCTCTGAGTTGCAAACACTGCAATGGGAGCTCCCCCGACACTCCATGTTACACTGTGGAATAGCCACTGGGCTCTATGGGGGTCAGAACATTGCCTTTAGTGTCAAAAATTATTGCAAGATGATATGGGGAAATCCCTGGTGGCAAAGTAAATTGGATTGTTAGAGAAAATTTCACAGAGGCAGAAGTTTAGAGAGAAGGTATTCAACCAGCCTTGGATGCCACACCAACGGCAACAGTGAAATATTGCAGTCGACATGGCTTACCAGGGTGTTACTCAAACATCTTCAGGCTTCAGGAGGAGAAAAGGCAGCCAGTCTGGAAGAAACAATGTTGGGATTTCTGACAAGATATGTCCTCACTGTTTCCTCCACCAGGTGACAGGGATCCTCTTGGGAACCCGACTCTCCCTTGTGACTGATGGCATGTTGAGAAGTGGATTCTTCCTCCCCACCACTGAGCTTTTAATTCTGTAACTGAAACAAGGCCAGGAATTCGGTGTCAGGAGTGCACGTTCCCAGCTGGTGCGGGGACTTCGGAGCCATGCCAGGTAGTCCTGGCTCACCAGCTCCAACAGGGAAGCCAGCTTCCTGCCAGCAAGCACAGCCTCTGGGACATTTGCTTTTAAAACCCGGCATTACTTGTACCAGCAGTGCTTGGAAGCTGTGTGTGCCCAGGGGAAGGAACAAAAGATGATAAAACTGGCACTAATTTCAGCCTGTCCAACACCAAACAGGGCAAAGACAGTATCAGGTCAGTAACTCAGCTGCAAACACAGCCCCAGCCACCTGCCAAGATCCCCATTTCACAGCGCTTACTGCTAACACTAAGTGGCAAAATCCTGCGTGGCTAAATCCCAAGAAATCCAAAACAGCTGCATTTCCCATTCAAACAAGATAAAACCATGCCTCAGTAGTCCACTCCAGCAACGCATGGCTGCATCTCCCTCGAACAGAGTGACTGTTGCTTCCAAGAGCAAACTCCAAGCGGGTTTTTGCAGCAGCCCAGGCAGCCATCCTCTGGCTTCTCAAAGGCAGACCAGACCAAACTGCTTGCAGGTCTGCTGTTTCAGCCACTTCTCCCTGGAAACATTCTCTGCCTGCCTTAGAGAGAGGCTTTATCTTCAGAAGGCAATAGTTCAACTAGAAGCCTAAATTTCAAGGGCACCAAAATGCACAGGAGTTGGACTCACAACAGATGCTCCTCATATTTGTGTGCTACAGTAGTCCCCTCACTCTCAAGACCATTACCACCCAGTGCCAGGAACAATTGCTTCCACTAGATGAGAGAGAGCTTTTCCAAGTGCAACCTACATGCACTGAGAGGTTAACAACTCGCCTAAGGCTACATCACATTTCACAAATACCTCAACTTTGATCTTCTCTTTGGTTGGTCTGAATATTACTTCCCTCAGCTACCCTCTCTGCAATGCACTGCTGCGTTGCGGGGGAAGCCCGGTGATTTCAGTCTCCTTGGAGGCACTGCCATGTACCCCCTACTCACCATCGCTGCCTGCCCAGTGGTACTGCGAGACCATATCAGAGTTGTGCTCAGTCATGAATACCTGGGAACTTTTCTTAAGCTAAACAACAACAACAAAAAACCATTTAACACTAAGCTCTGGAAGATGGCAGAGCATTAAATAAATGTTTTTAAAACAACATTGAAGTAAGTTCATGTATCTGACCTGGATCTTGACCAACCAACTCTCACTCCAGATTTCTATAAAGAGTACAAGTTTGTAACCCATCCACCCCCTCCTTAAATTTTTCTTCCCCTGTTGACTCCTGTTGTCATTTAACCCCAGCCAGCAGCTAGGACCACAAAGTACTAGGGGGGGGGGGGAGAGAATAAAAAAAGCAAGAAGAAACTCGTGGGTTGAGATAAAGACAGTTTAACAGGTAGAGCAAAAGCCGTACATGCAAGCAAAGCAAAACAAGGAATTCATTGCCAAGCAAAGCAAAACAAGGAATTCATTGCCAGGCAGGTGTTCAGCCATCTCCAGGAAAGCAGGGCTCCAACACACGTAACGGTTACTTGGGAAGACAAATGTCATAACTCCAAAAGTCCCCCCCTTCCTTCTTCTTCCCACAGCTTTCTATACTGAACATGACACCACAAGGTGTGGAATATGCTTTGGTCAGTTGGGGTCAGCTGTCCCAGCTGGGTCTCCTCCCAGCTTCTTGTGCATTCCCAGTCTGCTCACTGGCAGAGCAGCATGAGGAGCAGAAAAGGCCTTGACTGCTTAGCCACAACCAAAACCACCAGTGCACTATCAAGAGTATTTTTCATACCCAAACATAGTGCTACACCAGCTGCTAGCAAAAAAGTTAACTCCATCCCAGCTGAACCATGACAACTCCTCAGCACCAGCTAAACACCTCTGTTCTTACAACTGTTTCCAGAGTCTAACAGATTAAAGCAGCCTGTGGGAAGGGCAGGGTTCAAGAAACGGATAGGGCCATGTTATCCTCAAAGTGTTTTAAGGGCAGTAAATATCAGGATGTTCCTCTCCTTCCCATATGCATTCCTTGGCAAACCTGCCAGCAAGTTAACTCAATGTACACACACAGCAAGTACGTCTGAGAGATGAGCTTTAAGATACACCCTTTTATAGTATCTGTAATAATTTAATAAGCTACATGCTGTTCCCAGAGAACTTTCATGGGAGAGAGGGGTTGTTGTTGATTTAGCCTTTGCAGCTTTGTTAAGATTTGAACTGAGGGTATTAGTAAATGCACTGCGAGTTGCCTAGAATATTCCATTATAACATTTATATCACATAATCTTAGTACTCTTAAGCCTGACATTTTTTATGCTATATCCACTGTCTGAAAAAGAGCTGGGTCTTTTGTTGCCATTTATAACATCCCAATAGATCTTAGAGAGTCTTACCAAAGGGCAGGTTTAAACATTGCTACAGTAATTAAAAATCTAGTCAGCTTATTTTTTATTTTTTTTTTTAAAAAAAGGATGTATCAGGCATTCAAAGCTTCAGGGTGAAGTCCTTTACAGCAGTATTCAACTAGACTTTTTTTTTTTAATCTCACTTTAAAAACTCAATTTCTTCCGATGAAATAACAACTTCCTCATTTGCAATCTAACTTGTAAGGAAATATTTACACCACATACACTGGCTTATTTATCTATTAAGTGAGCCATATGGCATCAAGACTGGCAATTTAAGTGGGAATAGACTGCAAATAAATGGTGCAGAAAGCTAAACCTTAGACAGCCACAAAGGCTGGTTCAGAGATGAGCTTGAACAGAGACAAAAAGAATCATTTCCCTAAGAGTGAGAGGAGTCTTGAACAGAGGTCATTGGGAAGCCAATGGATAATCACACTGGTGTGCTGTTCTGTCACGGGTACGTTCTCTCGCAGAGCATAGATCCCAAATCACTGGTCCATACTGTATTATTCAGTTCATTGCTCCACCTCTGCATCCCACTCCACACGACGTGCTGGATCACCAGCCCCCTCCACCCTCACATTGCAGTGATCTCCTGCAGCACTGAGAAAGGGGAAGTCCGAAGGGGAGGCCAAGCAGCCTGAACACTATCAAAGTGAACCACCACTCCTGGGTTCTGGCTGTGCCAATGGCAGTCAAAGCAGACTTATGTCGGTGAAGCTATTTGCAGGAATCTGACAAAACCGAGCACAAGACAGTGTCTTGAGAATGCTCCCATGGACTCTAAAAACTACTTTAGAGAGAGAAGGAAGAGCAAAACCTGCCCAGCAGCTCACTCCCTTGGGCTGCTCGTATTACTGATGCTGGGGAGGGGGGAGGGAGGAATGCAAAACAAGATTTCTTAGCGCTACCCTCATCTATGTTATGCCCATTTCAAACTTTCTGCTCGCGTTTCTAAATACAGACATGACTCTCACTGCACAATGCGGGGGTAGATATCGTTAACCAAGGACATGGTTATCCTACCTACTTGCTCTCAGTAGGAAACAACGGGAGGGTCAGTGGGGAAATGGGAGCTAGCAGGGGAAGGAAGGGGCAGATTTAAATTTTCTGCGTTTCAGCAGGGTAATGGTCATGGTAAATGGGTCACCCCACCTTGATGGCACATGCTGCACTAGGACACCAACAGCAAGACATTAACTCAGTTCAGCTGAATGAGTAACATCAGTCTGCAGCTCAAACTCTGCTTGACGTGCCTGCAACCAAGCTGAATGCAAGAGCACAGGGCTGGGATGGCAGGGTGGCACGATAAATAATACAGGACGACCCTGTATTCCCATGTGGAGCAAAAACAGGAGCTGCCTGGAAGGGGAATACAGGCCCTGAGTTGAAGCAAAGCCAAGAGCAGACCCGATGCAAACCTCCAGGAGCTGTTAGGAACAGGAAACTTCCCCTGCTCGGTTTTGTCAGATGCACTTGACCACCAGGTCATCTAAGTGACCTTTTTCAGCCCATTTTAATAGCAATACACAGCTACTTCAATTTTTCCTGTTTACAATGTTATTTATCACCATTATTTTGTCTGGTCCTCATGCTCAGTTTGGATTAGCACACACAAAGGCAGAGGTCAGTGCTTGAAAGAGGAACCCCTCAGTAGCTGAAGATGGCAACACAAAGAGACACAGCAGAGCCCATGGCAATGACAGGGTGTTGGATCTGCAGCAGCAATTCTGGCTTCAGGGCCTAGCCTGCGGTGCCTTAAACAGCCTTGGTTATCTGAAAAACCAGATAAGCCCTTTCCTTCCAGTTGGACAGCAGCTGCAAGTCACTATGGACAGTCCCTTGTGATTCCTGACGTCGCCTTGGTACCCAAGGCGCCTATAATGAAGGGGTGTAGGGCTCAGAACTCTTTACCCTCTAGTCAACATTTGATTTTAATAAGAGGAAGGTCAAGTCCTTATACAGTAGTGCCAATACAGATTTTTTGGGCAGAGGGAGATAAGGAGCACGATGGCTTCCAGCTCTCATTGAAGCACGAAGTACCACTTACAGCCTACTGCAGCCAGCACCATACACCACTCCTGCATGACAAGGAAGAGTGACCAACATTTATCAGCATTAACTAGAAAAAACCAGCATTTCTCCTGACAGGTTTAAGATTAGAGCCCTTCCCAATGTTAGTCGTGCTGGGAATTTTACCTGTCATGGTTATCCCGTTATTGAAGTTGTAAGCAGTGTTGGAGTGTGAAGGTTTTGGGCAAAAAAATCTCTTTGTTTATCTTCAGAAAATAAGCATGTTTAAAAAGGCTTGGGTCTAACATAGGGACTAAGTGGAGGGGAGTACTGGAATGCTGGGAATTTTAAAAGGCCTGAGGTATAAACATTTCCACAGCTACCTGATTTGGAAACCAAGAAATGGGAGGATAGTTTAGTTTATTATGAGGTTGGTTTCTTTTCTGATTTCTATAACAGAGCGTTTTTATCATGTGAAACGATACTCAGTGCCACAGCTAGTTAAATAAAAAAAGTGGGAGAGAGAAGAGAAGTAATTCTGAAACCTTTCTGAAATGAAGGCTTTCTTCCAACTCAGGAGCCATAAATAAAATCAAGTATTTGCCCTCAGGGAAGAACTTAACACAACTCCAATTCAGCTAAAGGAATCTTTTACCAAGGCACGTCTTTGCCCCCGCAGTCTGTTACCGTGCCTTCTTGTCACTCTCTGCTGTTTGGGAGTCAGACTCACTCTCTGCATTTAATAGCTGCCCACTACCAAAAGTCACCCTGAAGGAGCCAACAGAACCAATAAAATCTGGACAAGCTTAATTTCTAACAATTGCAGTTCCCTGAAACAGGACTTCAGCCTTCAAGGTTTATCAAGCAGCCTGCACACCCCACTGACCCTGACACCTCCCACCGTCGGTGCCCGAGTTTCTCGCACCGCCACAGCAACGCTATTCCTTAAAAAGCATTGCAAAAGCTGCAGAGCTTTTTGCTACTGCAGGATTATTTCCCCATCCTTGAACACATCCTCCATGTGAAGCTGCTCCAGGTTGGAGGGCTTATTTCAGAAGGGGCTCCCAGCAAGCCAGTTTACCACACTGTGAACCATTTGCGATCCAAGTTCATTTTTCCCATCCATCTGAAAACCACACAGAAGCCAAACAAAATCACATCTGAAGACCCATGGAGGCATGGTTTCCCCCTCCTACTTCCACCACAGTGAAATACTGCCTTCCTCCACCCCTCAAAAGCAAAGCAAACCTCAAAACCAATAGCAAATCAGAACCTTTTTTGAGGTGGTGAAGGACAGTGCGACGCGTTGCACAATGTCAAGGTGGCCAAAGACTTCGTACAATAAGTCCCAAAGGTCAAACAAGGAGCCACCTTACTTATTCACATACGCAAACCTCTATATACTATTAAAGGTTTGTTTTATAGTGAAGCACACACAAATAATAGCCCTAACAGACCTAATTATTAGCTACAGCATGATTGCTACTTAGCAGTTACAAACCTATTGCTGAAGAGCTGGAAATGGTAACACACACTTATATTAGGAGTTAGCACTGCACCCGTACTGACATTACATTGGTCCCACCTCCGGTATGTTAGCAGGGCTTGACGGCTTCTCCAGCAATGTTTTTCAGCAGCGCTGATGATGATGATAAAGGGATTGGAAAGCCTGGGATATATTGGTACATTTTCAAGAATCATCTTTCTCTCTCCCTCATCTTATCACTTCTCCAATGTCATTACTTAGTCTGGGCTCCCATTTCTGGTGCTTCAGATTAGCAAATAGTGTTAACACCTGCTCCCCTGCCAGATGTCTGTCAGCCACAAATCCAAATGCAACAGGCCAAATCACTTTTTAATTCCACCTGTATAAATACAAAGTCACTTCCCAGTGAACTCAGTAGAGCTGCCCCAAATTTACTACAGTATAATTCAAAATAGTGTGCAAAAGGAAAGTATGAGCAAGCTCCTATTCAGGCTGGCTTGTAACAATTGACGACATTATTTCTTCTTGGAGTAAAACTTGTCAAACTCCTGTAACTAAGAGAATGCCTTTGTTGCACAGAATTTTAATTTCAAATACCAAAGTCATCCTATATGTTTAAATCTATGTTCATCCCATTTGTCAAAAGCCTCATTTCCAGCATGATTTACATTTCCCTTAAACACTTTCTAAGCCAGGCTGCCCTAACCTCAAAACAGCTGAAATAACCCAGAAGTGTGTGCAGTGACAAGGGGGTGCTGAGGCAATATTGTAATCTTCTTTCCAACCTGGCTTTTTCTGCATTTCCATTTTGCCTGTGTTTACAAAAAGGTAAAGTTTTATATTTCAAAAAAGCCTTCCAAAGGTATTACACCTATTAACCTCAGAGCAAGATAAACCAAGCCTTGGATATATGAACGTAGAACTGTTCACAGACGGCTTCAAAGTGTGTTACAACTTCTTTGTAAAGAAAACAAATCACACACAAGCATGCTCACACTGTTAAATAGTATGTGGGAGACTTGGGAATTGTTTTTAGGTAAAAGCTGCTAGTACAGCAGATGCACCATTACTGCTGTTTGGAGAGGTTGTTCATTTTAGGTACAGCAGCCTTCTGCTGCCTTCACAGCCCTCCCGGTCATGGAGCTTCAGTGAGCAGCTCTGAACATCTGCTTCACTGTACAGAGGACCCTGAAATGCCATAATACAGACCCCCAAGCCGGCAGGATGCTCCAGAGATTCCAAGAGAACCGCAACCTCCATTACTTCTAAACACTCAATCAGCAAAATAACCCAAGACCCTCACGAGCAGCAGAAATAGGAATCCACAAAAAAACCTTCTTTGGTGGGATAAAGGGGTTGCAGCCACCATTCAGGTGTAGGGACCGAGCTTTCCCAGAAGAAATACATCCCCACAGGGCCCAGCTAGGAACGTGCCTACAATAGCATGGAAAGAATAATACACCAATATTCCAGTTCCAGCAACAACACTGGAAAATGCTGAGTTTGCCAAAGCTGATTCATGTGTCTATGTGGGGGAAAGAAAGTTGATTTTAACACATCTTGCTCCTGCCTCCTGTTTCTCTCTGCTTCTTTGAATTTCAAAATTCAAATGCTATAATTGGAGTTGAGTGAAAAACAGAATTTCTGTCATATGAGAAACTGACACTTTGGCATGTTTTTACACTGAATCAGAACCAAAAAAAAAAAAAAAAAAGAAATCTAAAATTTCTCATGAAGTGACAATCCAAAAAAATCCAATTTTCAACTCAACTCATCCGTATTGATACATTTAAACATTTTGTTTTGAGAATGTCAAAGCAATTTAACAAATTAAATTCTGCTAAAGTATATCAACATTTTATGTGAAGAATCCAAACAAACACAGAAACAAGGATTTTACCTTACCAAAGCAAAACAAAAATGCTCCTCAGTTGAAAATATCTGTGTGACTGACACCTCTCAGTAAGACATTCTGATTTTGATGAAGCTGCGTTTTCTGACAGAAAAGTGTTCCATCAGAAATTTTGATTAGCTTTCCTGCAATACAAACATGTTTGTTTTACACATGTCTAGGAGCCAATGTCACTTTGCAATGTTTTCATTGGTTAGGTGCCTCCCCATAAATATGAGGATATTACACTGAGTCTGTGTTGGTTTCTCCCCATTCCCCCCTCCCCATGCAGAACATGTACATTTATCATCTGATTAAAAATGTTATTTATCTTTATATAAAAACATATATTTCCTAACAAGCCAAGACATTTATAAATAACTTATGATACTACAGCCGAGTGCTAAACATCATGATTTAGGATGAAAGAAGAAACCTTTCTGATCATTGTCCTTTAGTATTTCAAAGCCCATTTTTCATGTTTATTTGCTGTCACTGGTGATAAGTGATTGCCTTGCTGTATTGCGTTTCCTCTGCAATGGTGAGTTGTTTGCAAAAGGAATGGAGGACAAGCTGTCACATCAAAGAGAAAAGACTAAAACCCACCAGGAGGTGAAGCAGGGGTTTATTGTCTTTTGCCCTGGGTTTTGACAGTTAATTAGCTCTCATCCAATTTATGCTTGTGTGGCAGCTACACCAGGGTCAACAGCAACAACTCCAAGGTGAGGCAAATGCAAAGGATACAAGACAGGAAAACCTGCTATGGAGCCCCAGGAAAGCAAAGGGCTTCATCTTTCACCCCCAACCACGACTGATGGACTCGTTCCCTAATGAAGCCTTTGACTTGTTTATTTTTTCCCCTCACTGCACGGAGACTTCTTTCGACAGCTTTGGGCACTGAGGAATTGCCAAAGCGGCTGCTAAATTAAGCAGCCAGCATAGCAGCATCTGTGGATAAACACTGTCCCTTCAACTTGCTTTGTGTCAGGCTGCCTTGGCAAGAGGAAAAAGAGGAAGAAGTCAAGGTGGTAATGAAGGGCTTCACCCAGAGCCTGCAGTGCTCCACGGGGCTGGACATCGCCCTCTGCCCTTCAGGACCTTTATTCCTCCTCAGTCACCTCCTCTGGCATGCAAAGACCTTTCAAGACACAAGCACACAAAAGCAAGTGTGCTTCCCCCTCTCATTACCTGTTGCTCTTTCTGCTGCTTTAGTGGATTTTGCCACCTGCGCTCTTTTTTCCCCCACTGCCAGTTTGAAACCCCGAGTGCGGGGAGCAAGCAGTGCCCAAGACACACGCTCCTGGGACAGGAGCAGGAAAGCAGTATTTTCACACCATGGTATAAAACCTTTGATCAAATCACAGGTATTAGCTGCAGTAAAAGCTTAACCCCTGGAAGAGTGCTGCCCTACTTGATCCCTAGTGTAACGCAGCAAGGCCTCACCTCTGAAAAGAGAGACTGTATCAATTTAGAGGTCCTGTAAATGTCTCAGGGGAATGTAACCGACAGTAGCACTGGAAAAAGAATTGGAAATGAGATGCAAATTCACTTTGTATTAGAATAAACATCCACTGAATGGGAACTTCTAGACATAACCGAACCAGTCAAGGCTCAGACTGCAGAGCCAGCCTTGAATACTACAGAGTTCCTCAACATTGCCTAAGATGTGCCCCATTTCCAAGCAAAATCTTCATTCCTTGTAGAAAGTACCTACTGCCCCAAAAAATAGTTTCTTTTCTAGAATTACCCATTCAGACCTTACCCAAGCAGAGCTGGGCAGTTTCTAGGCACACAGGAAGCTAAAGAGCCACTCCTAAAGAGTGTCTCTTTTAGCCACATTAAATATGGAAAGCACTGCAGTAAAACCAGCACTGGCACAATATCCGGAGTCCTATGTCAATACCGCACTTTCCCTGTGATAGCACCTCATGGGATCCCGTGGCTGAATCGGGGCTTCCTGCCCTATACCTCCATGATGGGATGCTATATGCACATCATGATGTACATATGTGCTATTTGACACTACAGTCCTTTCTGTTCTCTTTGTAATATACATTGAAAAGTCACCAGCAAACTGTAAGCCTGAAGCACAGTATTATCAAACTTCTTCTGTTGAAGTCAATTCTGAGGAAATTTCCCCTAAGTCAGCCAGTGCATAACAGGAGTCACCACAAGCAAACGCTGAGCTACCAAAGACAGTGGTCACCCTTCTGCTCACAGCTTCTGGAGGCAGACTGTGATTTAACTGCTAGCGAGATGCGGCAATGAGCCCATACGAATCATCTGCAGCCTGGGTCTCAAGGATGCAAAAGGCTGAGAGATCCCAGCTGAACTAAAGAGCCCGTCCCCAAACATTGGGCCAGCAACAGCAGGGGAACCAACACCCTGTCCTAATCCCCTTGGAGGTACCAATACAGGTGCACATTTCTGCATGAGTCCCCTGCTACCCAGTGAGGAACAACCACCTCCGTGACTTCCCCTCAGAGCCCGTGGCTGAAGTGAGAGAGAGGGATCTCTGTTTTATTAGAGATCGCAGCTCAAGTTCACTGAGTGCAACTTCAAATTCATCACACAGGAGCCTAAGTTGGGAGCCTCATCACTCTTCTCTCTCCCCATTGGCAATAAAAAGCCAAATGTCCCTCTGCAGACCCCAAAGTTGTCACCCTCTTTCCTCTGACTACAAGGAGCTGAACCCCTAAGAGACCCACTTCATCTGAGCACCTACATGAAGGTGGATGATTCTATTTCTAACATCATCTGGCATGACCTTATACTATGCAA
This sequence comes from Rissa tridactyla, assembly GCF_028500815.1. Lineage (NCBI taxonomy): Eukaryota > Metazoa > Chordata > Aves > Charadriiformes > Laridae > Rissa > Rissa tridactyla. The sequence goes on from NC_071471.1 coordinate 66,667,012, forward strand.
AAAGAAACAATTCTATCTTAATGAAGGACTAATGTTAATACAAATTGTATGAAAGTGGTCTCATGAGACGCACGCAGCAAACAAAACAACAGACTAAACTTAGCTCGTGAGCTTGTGCCTTTGTGTTTCTCTCAGCTGTGAGTCATTGTGTGCAGCAGAAAACTGCCTTCCTCCCCCAGAATATCACGGAAAGTAAGCAATGCCTCACGTTACAGTAAGAGAGGCTCTACGCAGCAGGGGCCAGAATTGTGTTACTCACAGGGAGCCTGAAGACTTGGCAACGTTGCGGCCAAATCTGTCAATTATGTTTCACACAGGCCATTGAACAACCAGCAGAAGAATCATTTTCAGCCAGTCCTGATCCAGCAAGGTTCAGATTAGAAGTAGGATAAAGACCCTTGCAATTCAAGGTCACCTACCTCCTTCCTCTTCAGTTCCTTGAAAGCCTTGTTCCAGTTTCCTCCCCTGCTATCATGAATGTTGTGCACAGCACAAGTCCTTTCCCCTGAGGCAACGTGATCTGTGACTGCTGCCTCGGGACTTGGGTGCACTGCCTGGGAAGGCTGCCACCCGGACAAGGGAAATGAGCACCTCTCACAGATCAGCAATGAGTCCAAACAAGCCTCTCTTCTGCACAAATTTGGAAGTTTGAGGGTTTGAGCACGTACGCTAAACAATTCCCAGCAGATTTAACAAATTTGCATTGGCAAACATTCAGTGATTCAGCTCAGATCTCCCTCACCTTCAGAAATATGCACATCAGGTAGCTTGGTGTGCGTTACCTGAGCGTATCCCTCAGTGCTATGAAACACCACGACTCACCACACTGCTTTAACTCAGGTACTGCATCCGCTTTGCAGTGCGGGCATTAAAAAAAATAAGGTGTTGAATAATCAACTCAAAGGGAAAGCAAGCCAGAAAACCTGAATCCGAGTCTTCTGCTTTGATCAGGAGACAATTTCCTTCTTCACAAAGGAAAACAAGTTCCTTAATACCAACTCCAGAATACAATGCATAAACATGAAGAGAAAGCCACCGGGGAGAGGTAAGAAATACACATATATGCAGACTGACAGCAGCTTTCCACATGTTTAGTATCCAAGCATACCAACTATTGCCTACTTTGGGACAGTGATCCGTGACCAGGGCTGCAAGACGTGGGCACTGACATCCCCTCCCTGAACCAGCAATTAGTCATGCAGCACAACGAGTCAGAAGTCTCATATGCCATGACTAAGGCAGATGCCAGGGTCTATAGAACAGAGTTCCAGTCACACAATGGAGAAGAAGGACTGTCTCTTGTCTGAAGTGTTGCAAGACCAGCCAGGATGGGCTTTGTACCCACACCAGGCTTTTCCTACATTTTTTTGTAGTAATTTCCCCCAGCCCATACCTATAAGGAACACCAAACACTCCTCCGCTATCTCTCACTGAGGATTATTGACACTTCTTTTGGGTTTACAGACACTGCATGGGGGGAGCAGAAGCTTGAGATCAATCACAGCACTTTACGACCCTCTCCATTAAAAGGCTTTTTCAAAAGTCTGCTGCTGCTCGAAGGACCTGAATACACAGGACAATCAAGACCCCTAGTGCACAATGACCTGTTTAAATTGTCTATTTACCTTTGGGAAGAACACAGTGAGGCTTTTGAGAATGGATTACAGAAGGTAAAACTTCTAAAGAAAGATCAATAGTTGGACATCAAGTACCTCTCCATTTCAAAACCTACCAAGAAGATCTTTGACATATTCGTGCATGTCTTCTGTCAAAGGAGCTGTAAGTCAGACTCATGAGAGAATGTTGAGTGTGGTTTTTTGAGCTACCCTCAACCCAATGTTTTACAAACATCGCTTTTCATTTCTGACTGCACTGCAAATCCGTTATGGATAAGGAAAGTCATCCTAAAACACAATTAAGAGATGGAGCCATGAGGTCATAGCCTTGCAGCTATGAAACAATGACCTCAGTGCAAGGAATAGATGGAAGATACACTAATCCCTATTAAAGAGGGAAGCTGGCAAATAATGGTTTTTAAATCATTTAAATTTGCAGCATGCTGAGCCGAGGGTGCGTGAAGCTGGAGGAGAGCTGAAATAGCTGTGCCAATAGATTTATCGGCTCCCTGGGGCTCGAGAGGCACCCTGCTAGCAGAAGCACTGGAGAGCTGGATGAGCACTGCGTGTCAAAACATGCACATAAACACACACAGTTTTTGGTATCATCACCCAGGGACTGGAGAGGCTTTCTGCTGGGGGCCTCCCTGCTGACACAAAGCAGCCTGGTTCACACAGAGCAGGCATAGCTTTAGTTTCAGGATGTCACAGCTCCAAACCAGCCCTCAGGAAATGCTCTGTTGAAAAGCTTGTCCCAGGCCTCTACTCATACCCACATCTTTTGAGCCTTCCTGGTGCTACAGAGGAGCTCAGAGCTCCCGCAAGCTCTCAAGCACCCTCTGTGCAGAAGTTAAAACATAAGATCCTCCCTCAAGAGCATCACCTTTCTGGCAGGCTCTTCTCCCTCCCTCCAGTTTCAAAACCCTTGTCTTTTGAGGAAGTGCAAAGCTTTCACCTTTAAGCAGTCATTGGAAGAAAGGTGATGCAACCTGTGGGAGGAAGAGATGTCAGAGGAAAAGCAGTCGAGCAGAGGAAAGTCTCTGTTCACCACAGGTCTGCTGGCAGTCAGAGATTATGAGATGCAGCTGGGAGGAGAAGTGCCATTGCACAATCAGTCAAAGCAGCGGTGTTTCTTTTAGAGGCATTCAGATGCCTGGGCATCCTACTGAGTCTCCAAATAAATAATATTTGATTGTGACAAGTGCCTAGCATACTTCTGAATGCTGTAAGAAAATAATGCACTGACATTAAGAAAATATTAGAGTGGCATAAGTCAATCCCACTCATCCTATTAAGAACAATCAAAAAAAATCCAAAAGCCCACACATTTGATTAAAAAAAAAAAAAAGTCCTCACCACCATTAGCAATCATAAAAGCCACTTTTCTGGCAAGGCTCAAGCTACCTGCAGAGAATTCACTTTCCTTGTCTTCTGACAAGAAGCTCATGGGAAAAATACCATCCATCCCTCTTTCCTCTATATGCTCCATTCTGCTCCATATGGTGCTGCCTGATAGTAAATGAGAAATTAAAAACATTAGCACCAGCCTCTGCCCTCTCCTCCACCCAGCGCTTTCTCCCTGCAGTGACTGTACAAAATACGCTGGCCCAAGCTGGAGAAGGAACCATTTAACTGCTGAGCTCTGGAGTCACATATGAGCTCTCTGTTGTCTTCTCAGTTCATAGATGCCAGTTTTGCCAAGCACTGACTGTCCTCAATTATTTCATCTTGAAAAATAACCCTATTGACAGACTGAAAGTCTCCCCATGGATTATTTTTTTTTTATTCAAAATATTTAAAAAAAAAAAGAAACAGAGATAATCAGAAATTAAAACTGACTAAAACCTTTTGAGTTTGAGGCAGGCAGAAGTAAGCTGTAATACTATATCCCAGTCCGTCCAAAACAGAATTTTTAGAGACATCTTTTCTCATTAAAAAAAAAAAAAATTCTGAACCAAAAAGATTTTCCGATAAATTCTAGTCATAATCTTCAATTGCCATTTTACTTTATGTCTTAGATCCCTTCAAAATCAGCTTCAGCATGTGCCACGTGCAATCGGCTCCTTCACAAAAATACTGTAAAACAAATCCAAACTTCTTTTTTTTTTTATACTTTGGAGCAATTGAATGAAGTCCAAAAATAGGGGGAAGTAGTCAGTAGGCACTAAGTTTTTATTTTTATTATTCCTGTAGCACCCGGGAGTGAAAGCAGGCGCAGGTGCCACTTTGACTCAGGGAAAGCTGTCCCTCCCCAGTGCAAGCAGCAGGAGTCAAAGCCAAACAAAGGGAGAAGAGGTCACGGTGAAACAGGCATGGCGAACGTGACAAATAACACATCACCACGTGTGAGCGTATGATCTCTATAGATTAACCTTGGCTCCTCGCAGAATGGCCATTATAATCATCCCATTTTTGTAGCCATCACAGCCTTTTGGAAAGATTTGAACGCTGAGGGTAATTAAGCTTCATCGCCAGGCTATCACAGGAACAGCCTTGACTTTCACAGGCAGCGCCGCGGGCACCCCTCAGCCTCCTGTGCACAAGGATGCTCTGGTGAGGGGATCCTTCCCTCCCTCCGGGCAGTGCCTCCGCCCCACACCTCCAGCCACATCAGCCACTGCCACGACTTACCAAAAGAGCGAAGACTGATATATTAATGAGAAGGGTATGGGAGCTACCATTAAGGAGGATGCTCTTGCACACACATTTATACGCGTCTATATTCGGTGTAAGAAGATGCTTGGCAGGGCACCAGGGCAGAGGCACCAAGGCAAAACCACCAGCGATCAAGCTGGCTAGCCCAGGAGCCTGTGGAGATAGTCTGCCTGTCACAAAAGTTGCAGTATGTTTTCAACAGGAAGTTTCACGAAACATTGATTCAATTGCTCCACCGATCTTTCCATGAATGCCCATCATCTGAAACAGCAACAAAGCAAATCGCGATGTGTGGCACTGCTCACACAGGGGCACTGGCTGAGATTCAGGCTGCCCCAGTGGGGTCCCTGTGCAAGGGTTGGGACCCTGCAGTCCCTATTTTCATCAGCCTCCACACCAAAATGTTCCCACCAAGAGGATAAGGCCATAAAGTCCCTCAAACAGATCCCACTCAAAAGGCCTGGGAGAAGCATGCAAAGGAAGAAGCTATAACAAATCTCCATTTTTCATGCAATCTGTGTAAAAAAGCTTGCTCCGAGATTCAAAAACCACTGATAACTGCCAAAACTGCTTCACACTTCATAACTGCCACATCAACAAAATCTATGGCCCTATCTACAATTCACTTAGCATACTTCAGTCCAGCACAAGCCAAGTGCAGAGAAAGCTGCCTCCTGAAAGGAGGCACTGGCTTCATCATTTTACAAAACCAGTATAACCTGAGAAATCACTGCTTTTCCCACCCTCTTCCCTCCTACAGCAGCAATGGCAGCTATTTCCCATAAAGGGAGCACAGAGAACAGGATGCACGAGGTTTGCAAAGTGGGGAATAAAAGAGGTGACAGTAGCTTATAAATACCAAGGAGTAGAGAGGAGGAATTCAAGGATAAAAGCGGGAACAGGCCTGAAACTGGAAATGGAAAAATCCATGCTGAGCACGATGGAGCTCTTACCTATGCAGTCAATTACAAGGAAAATCATTTGCCTGGAGAACATGAGTATAGATGCTCAACAGAAAATGAAAAGATACTTGCAGGGAAATGCAGTAACAGAATTCCCTCTCTAGCTAGAAGATTGTTCAGATATTCAATCCCTCTCTTAAAAAAGGCAAAGGGATTCATACCTAATCAAAAAAACCTACCCTAAGTGAGTCCTATCTAGTAAGCCTTTGGAAAGCACACCTCTCAACAAACTGCCAAACCAAGCACTTTTTATTAAACTTATTTTTGAGGTATACATAAAAAAAGAAATCTAGTAGGCAGAGAGCGATGTGAGAATGCACCTTCTCACTTGATCATTGTTTCTCTAGCCAGAAGGACAATGCCACGTACCCCGCAACGCATATACAGAGGTAATTCCTGTTCTCCTTCAAAAAAATCAATGGTACTTTTGTCATAGACAATGTCAGAGTCCAGATTTCACTCCGGGGCATTTAAAATGCATTTCAGTTCACCATGCTTAGCCCAAAGAGCTGACCAGGATGTCAATGACCCCTCATTTGAAAGGAGTGGCTAGGCATTTGCCAGCCCTCCAAGTGCATGGCATCAGCGCAGACATGATCAACAACACAAGGCAGATCCCACCAGGTGAAAAAGCTTTCTTCCGCTTTAGCAGGCAAGGCTACCTCCTTACATTCCTCTCAGTCCCAGCCATAGCTATCTGCATGTTTGTCACTGCCACCCATGGCTGTACTTACCAAAGGGCCCCAGCAGTGCCAAGCACAGCAGCCAGCCTCCTCCACAGCACTGGCTGCCCAGGGCATGTCGTGCTCTACCCTCTGGAGATCCTCCTGCTCCTGTGCCCAAGTCACGGCCATCAGCACGCAAAACCCAGAAACACAGTTTCCCTCATTGCATTCCGACCTGGCACAGAGAAATATCGTCAATAAAACAAAGAGCAAAACCAGAGACTAGACATTCTCTCCTGGCTAGATTAGCTGCAAAAAGAGCTGCGAGATGAAGCCAGGCTGAAATGAACCACTTCGGATTTACATTGCAATTCCTTTTGGGCAAAGGATTCCCACCTCATGTAAAAGGTTTGTGCCCACCAATCTAACCTTCTGTCATGTGGTGAAATTAAAGCATTACAAGCAGAGTCTGTTACTGACATGCAAAAAAGGGAGGAAAGTCCCTTCATTTGCAAATCCAGGAATACAGGCACAGTGCTCACTGACGTGGTCCGAGCTCCAAGCCTGCAGACACATTGGCAGATGTCCCCCAGCCTTTTCCAAGCCTTTGAGGCTGTTCAGTCAAGTGTAGATGCTGTCTATGAGCCCCTGTCGTTGCTTTAGCTTCTCTCTTTGAAGGTGTCTATAGACTTGGGGCGCCTCTACTAATGCAGCACAGTTGCAGAAAAAGCTCTGAGGGAAGCTTAAGACCAGGATAAACAACTTATTATGGTTAATGGTTTTCTCAGCATTTCAACCAATGCAACGCTAGTCACCCAAAGGCAGGGCTGGGAGACTCAACATTAGCACAGGCATAATAGAAAGTGCTTTTCAAGGTCTATCTTTCTGCTAATACTGGATTACTTTATATTGTATCATAAAAATTGTCCGAATGGCAGTTCAACAAGCCAAGACTTGATTCACAGACCTGCCATGTTACTGATGCAGCTGAGGTCAAGAACTGCAAATAGAACAGATAATTAGAAGGGAAGTGCGTGCTGCTGAGCAAACAGATCAAGCACAGGAAGATTTTCTGCTCTGGAAAGGTAGAGAAACTCCATTTACAGAACTACCTGAGCATCTTTTTTTGTATTGGTTAGAAAAAGCACCCACTGAAAGGACTTGGAGGCTTATGAATACACCAGAATATCAGCCTGTATTCATTGCATTTGCTCTTTTAGGGTTTGAACATGGGGCTCTCTATATACCTGAAAGACCAAATTCACCAGCGGCATAACATAATGCAGGCAGCCCTTAGCAGAGCTGTCTGTCCCCTTATTTCCTAGGAAAATGAGATATCAGGGACAACCCTTAGGGATTAACAGATCACATTCATTGCAGGAAGAAATTAAGAGAAATGCATTACAGCAAACAGAGCTGTGCACAGCTTCCACCAGCAGAAAACAGCAGGCTTCGCTGTCTTGTTTTACACCCTGGAAGGCAGAGCATGAATACCTCCCGCCTAGACGAATTCAGTTGTCCTGTCTGCTGAGAGAGAAATGCTTACTTTGACACAGAAGCAAAATATCAAAAGCTTTTTGTTCAGCTTGCCTTAGCTATGAGTTTTTCCAGTTTTCCTGTTCCATTTCAAGATTTGGTTAAATTTTGTGTTTTGCTTTCTTCGCAAAAGCTGGCAACAGACCACTGGTTTTGGATACACCTTTGTGCCTAAGGATGTGGCAGACAAACAGTCCATTCATGCTTTTAAGAGACACTGTGCGTGCGGACATCAGGCAGTATTCAGATGCTTCAGAAGACGTACAATCCGCATAATTCGCCTTGTCAGTAGAGTAATGCTATGCCATTGACAAAACCCCTACATAAACACCCAGCTGGTAATATGATTACGCCCTGAGGAAAAAAAAGATTGATAGTCTTGGTGATTTTACTGTGCTATAACAACAGAAGCCATCTTTGTTCACATATTTCTCTAATCCTTTCCTGAAACATTACTAAATACCATTGCCTGACAAAGGTGAGCTCTACAAGTCAATAACACGTCACAGAAAAGGCAAGCTAACACCCCAGTGCTAAGCTTGAAGCTGCAGCCCTTTTGCTCACTAATGAAGCTGCAGGTACCAGACATATTTTTAGGATGCCTGCAAACCTTGTTATAATCCACAAAGAAAAGTTTAGCTACAATAGGAAGACATGGAATGTTACAGAAAAATAAAAACTAAAATACTTCCCGGTGTTATTAAAAATGTCCAAAGAGCCAACACAAAAAGCCTTACCTGACATAAAGCAAGACTTAAACAAATATTCTTCTGTGTTGTAATTCCTGGAACAAAACCTATTAGCAAATTTAAATTAATTTCACTCCAGGCATTATGATACACTATCGGTTACTCCCTTACCCCCCCTGGGAAATATTTCACTATTGCTGTCAGTCAACTGCTTGAATGCTTGGAGTTTACCAGCTGCATAACATATATTGATTTTTGATGAATGACATCTCTCTCTGGGCCATTATGGTTTTGTTTTCAAACCTTATTTAATTGTTCGCCTATTTTTCAGTGGAATAAATGCAAAGTGTTTATTCTCCAAAGGCCGTAAACAGAGATCTCAGGTCTAGTTTCTATGACAACCTCACTTGATACAGCAAACCTAGATTATCTCTAATGACAGACATGAAGTTTAAATTGCACATTCTGCACAAACAGTGCACTGTTGACCTTTTATTGAAAAATGGAATACAGTGTGATTAGCATAATGTGCTATATGAAAGGGAAAATTGTGGAATAATGCAGATTGTACTCTAATCATAACTACAGTCCTAATCTCTAGCAAACTGTTTGGCAGAACATGAAGCTTTAAAAATTAAGATTTTTCCCAGACACCATTTTCAAATCCTGTTAGATAGTAATGCTATCACATTAAATAGTTCTCAGATAACACTTGCTGCTTCTGCTATTTTTCTCCCATTGCAGTTTTTAACAGGGGAGTAAAATTGGACAGGGTTATGTAGAAATACGGCAGAAAAATTCCAGCTATGAGAACTATTTTTAAACCTCCTGAAGGCATTTTTTTCTCATGCTTACAAATTCGCTTGGAAGTGAGAGCCAAAAGACGTAGTCCTTTCTGTCAGGTGCTGTCGTCCAAAACCTGCATGTTTTCCTAGGAGGAAAATTTGCATGTATGCTAGTGAATAAACCCCAGCTCATTTATGGAGCCAGAGAGGCTGCAGGAGACATTCTGCTTTGCAAGAGCAGAGATGGAAAATATCTTGCTTTCATATGCAGCAAGTTTCAGCAGGCTTTGATTTTGCCAGCCACACAATTTGTTGCTGCTCACAGAAATGTCTGCAGCACTTTCCAAAACGTTACTGCTTTGAGGAGTTTGGTGTACGAATTGAGGTTCCCATTGGAGTCGAGAGAGCCGCATGCTGCTGTAAGGGGACAGCAGGCTGTTAAATCTGTCCTTCCCTCTGCATAATACTTTTAACTTTATTTCCTTTAAGCTTTCATGAAACAATAGGAAATATTTCCAATTACCGAATGAGATTTCAGCTCACGTGTATTCAACATAATCAATGAACAGTCTGGAGACAAGCAAACAAACAAAACCATAATGAATATCAAAATTCAGTTATAGATAGTAGAACTGATGGGTCAGGGAATTAGAGATGAAGCAGAGAAACTTTCATTTCTCCGGTTCCCAAAAATAACGCCTAGTTGACTGTTACCCTCCTGCCTATGTTTAAAAAAAAAAAATTTAAAAAGTGGCATTAGCTGTGTTTCTAGCGAGTGCCAAGTACGGAGGAAAAAGATAAAAGTAGCTCTTCTTTGCATAGTAAGAAGCCTCGGATTGTCCGTGCCTGGTCATAAAAACTGAAAAATCATAGGTACTCAGATATTGCCCTTCTTTCTTCCAGAGGATGATATTCAGCAACTAGATCTTATTAACATCACATCAAAGTGGTCTCTCTGTCCCTCTCTATTCAGCGAACAAGCTAAAAATTATTTTCAGGTGCTTGTCTACAGAACAATGCCATTAGAGGAAACCTATTCCCTCATTTCTCTCTCAGTCTAATGGGTTTATGCCATTAATACTGTCAGCTGAGTTGTTTTTAACCAGCAGTTAAGGCAGCAGCAATAATAAACCATTTTTTTTAGCACAGGCAGACCCCAGTGTACTTGCATTCTAAGCAGCTATTCACCACCACCGCTATTGTCTGTGTATCAAGAGATCTCTGGTTTTCAGGATTTTCCATTTGGCAGTATTATATTTTTCTTAATAAGCATTGTCTTCCTCTAAAGCAGCTGACAGGAAGGAATCAATCAATTAAAGACATCCACTTGTTTTCACATGGAGTTATTACACTTGTAAACGTAATCCTGTCATTTGATATATAAAATAGGAAACTGTGTGTTTGGTAAGGGGGCTTGTCCCAGGATTAGCTATTTCTAATCCCTGCAACACTGCCCAAACTTTTCGACTCATAGGAGCGATTATTAAATTCCACTGCCTCGTGTGATGCAATGTGCATCTGTGGTGTCGCTCAAGCGGTGGGTTACAGCACAGAGGCTATATTGACCAGATCCACACAGCTGTTCAATGTTACCATATATTTAAAAGTCTTTACCAAAAAAAAATCAAGGTAAATATTGACAACAAAAATGGCAGCAGAAGCCAACATGTCTGAGCAGTAACTTTACAAGCAGTCTCCCTACCTACAGGTATGTCTAAACACAAATAAATGAGTGCTTTTAAAGACATTGTAAATTATCAACCTATTTAAACACAGACTCTCACCTCGAGCCTCTCTGTCAGACTAATACATCCCCTGAATGTTCACTTCCACAGGTCAGAAGAAAGTAATTACTTCCTTGTGCTTCTACCACATTTCTTCATTTTACCTTGTAATATTTTTAGTTAGGATACTGACTAATTTTGGTACCTCCAGTTAATTCTTATTCTCTGTTTCACGTTTCCATCAGGCACAGTTTGCATAGCTCTAGTCACTTGTACAAATATTTAAAACCAGCAAGACAAACCAAGCATAACAATTCCAGAAATAAAGCAACTCCCACAGAAGCTGATGTTTACCCAAACCAGAGTATGAAATATTCCACACCTCTCTCCAGGCAGCCTCTTCTGTTTCTCTAAGGTGGGATCTGATGCTACTCTGGATCATAAGGACCAAAAAGCCAAATTCCATGCCATTTCTGCATTCCCACCTTCGACCACTAGTTGTTCAACCTTTCCAACCTACTCTACACCACCCTGGAAGGGCTGAAGCTCCTGTAGGCTGAATGCAGGTGCAGAGTTTGAGATGATGAAGGTGCATGTATCAGTCCCATACTCGCCATACAGAAGAGTCTGGACTCCAGGCCAGACACACTGTCAACCCCACGATACAACTGACCTGTGAGCAGCAATCACCATCTCTCTTTATTGCCCCATGTCTTCAACAGAGCTGTGATTTGGCTACCCTAACAAAGCGTATGAAAAAGTTCAACTGGGCAAGAAAAATTAACAGACAGACCTAATTAAGTAAATTATTCCCATCAAAGTAAAGCATGTTGATAAGAACACTGAGAATTCACGCTAGCTGATACAATCACCTTCCTGCAGTAAGTAAACATCTCCTACAAAAAGTCAGACAGCTGAAATGCCATTTGTTTTGAAATGAACTTTTAGCCCCACAGCTCAGGCAAGCGTCCACGTATTTTTTTTCTCTGAAACATAACCAGCTCCGTGAGATGCCAGACAGCTAGGAGAGCACTCCAGACTAGAGACAAAAAGATACTATTGTCTTGGGACTGCCACAGTCATTGTTCCTACCTATACACATCCCACCACTTCTGCAAGGCTGACAAAACAGTCACAGATAGCTCTTCCACTCACAACTGCTTAGCAGTGCTGGGAATCAAAGCTGGAGCTGGAATAAGGCAAGTGGCAGAAATGAAACATAATATGCTCAGCCGCTGCTGTAAAGACCAGAACCAGGAGTCCCAATCAGATACAAGACTCCAATTTACCTTTACCCATGGTTTTATAGACACAGGTAGCTCACCCTGCGGGTGAAATTGGTTTGCCACTCACTTAGAGGGTATCTAGTCCTCTCCTCAGCTCAGTAGCTACGAGATCCCTGAAGGGCCACCATGCCTTTAGCTCCCAGCCATGGGTACCTGAGAGTGCCCTTTGCCATGCCCATGAGCACAGGGAAGAGCTGGGGTTCTCAGATGGCACCTGAATGTTTCTAGGGCTCTGAAATAAAACATCCTGCAATTCAGGTTCTGTAGTTAATATACACTTTTACTTTATAAATGATTCAGTATGCTCTGTTGTCTACCTATATGCAACATTCATTTGTTCTTTGATCCAAGGGCAAACTAGATTTTTAAGTAAAAATCAGGTTGATGTTTACAGTCATATATTTTAAAAGTGACTTAATTTTAAAGAAAAGGGCATTCATAAAAAGAGCTTCCGCTTCCACCATTTGTTGGCAACCTTTTAAATACTCTTTGTAATGACTCAGAACTGTTCAACATCTATCATTGCATCCTCTGGGAAGAAGGTAATGGATCGAGAGATGTTGGGAAACGGTTGTCCCATCCATGGAGGAGATTCTTAACCAGGTCAAGAGGAGCATGAGGGTAAGGTTTCTCAAAAAAAAAAAAATTTTTCAAAGTCTTCAGAGACGTGGTCTCCTTCTCTGCAGATATTCAAAACCTACTGCACGCGATCCTGTCCAACTTGCTCTAGATGAACCTGCTTTGACAGGGGGGTTTGGACTAGAGGATCTCCAGAGGTTCCTTCCAACCCCTACCATGCTGTGACTCATCTGCTCTAGCCCCTTTCTTGTTTTCCAGCAAGGTAGTGAGTTGATGCAACACCATAAGTGAACACCATGAGTGAATGTGAGCAGAGAGACCAATCCCAAAATGGGTGATGGCTTGCAGTTCGTGTGGCTTCCTGCTATACTGACAGGCTGTAGCAGAATTTGAGAATTATATTATTAATCAGAGCCTGTGAAAAACAAGATGAGAGTCAAACTGCCAGGCACGATAGGAATGTTAGGCAAAGGTGTCTGTAAACTTCTGCTGACCCCTTACAGCAACCAGGTTGAGAGCTCGAGCTCTTTCATTAATGCTAATGCTTTTCATATTAGTGCTTCACGTAAAGAAATCCTGCTGACTGCTAGGGTCAAAGAGTTCACAAGATGCGTTGGCCACATCAGCAATACGCTGATGATTGTTTCTGACATGACCCCACAGCTAATGAAGGGCCATTTGTGAGGGAATTGCTTTTCACACAGAAAGAGGTTTGTGATGAAGGTATAAAACACATCTGGAGTAGGATAGGCTGCTTCTTTCATGATGCAGTAATGAAAAAGACCACCACCCCACTGAGACACGGTGTATCTGGGCAAGTAACACACATCCCTGGGTTTCTTCTTCCCATTCCTGTCACTAAATTTTCCCATGCACGAGACGCTGCTTCCGCTCCTCGTTGCTAAATGACCAACACCCCTCTCTTCATGACCCCCACATCAAATACTACACCTGTAAAATCAGTCATTTTGAAGGCCGAGTCAATACTACAGCTCAGTGTTTCTCAGCCTACTACATCTCCTGCCTGCCCCTCTTTGGGGGCCTCTGTCAACAAGGCTTTATAAAGGATAAAAGGCTCAAATGTGCCGCAGTACAGGGATCGCAGCAGCAGGCAGTAGAAAGGGCTAACCAAGTAGTCCCAATCTTTCATATTGCTGAAGCTTCTCCTTTCTAGCCTGCAGTTTGAGCCACCGTGCAGAAAGGATCCCAGGAGCCGGGATTGCAGAGTGACAGAACAAGAAAGCCCCTTAGCAATAGGGTGGGTTTTGTCAGTAAGAAGCTGTCGGAAATCTGTCTTCCACTAGGATACCCATAGCCACAAATTAGCCAATGTGTTATCCTTGCAGTGTAATCCCACGTTAGGCAACATTTTCATCTTATTTTGCTGAGATCGGTTCCTGTGCTTGCCTGGGCATGAACCTACCACAGAATCATAGGAGAGAGGTCTGGAGGGGGCTTTAGGAGGTCACACAGAAAGGGAAATTAACTCTGGCACTCCCGACAGGTATATGTCTCTAACCTATTCTAAAAACACTCTATGGAGACCCCCAAGAAACTGGACCTGAGAAGCCACTCATCTCGTTTCAAAGAAAGATAGTCTCTACTACTGTGCCTTCCCAGGATCTCAGGAACATCTTTCACTTTATGTAAATGATACTCTTCTGAGATAGCCTGGAGGCTCTCTTCCCTAACAGATAACACCTTATCTGTTTCTAAAAGACTTCCACAGACTTGCATGTTTAATTTGTTCGTGAATAATGGTTTCATTACCTAATAGGAGGGGCTACGTGTATTATAGGGGACTGCAGAATTACAGGTTTTTAATCATTTGCACCCTGAGGAGAGCAAGTTGCCATAATCGTGTATGAGTATGTAGATACTACAAGATTTTGAGGAAGAAGGGAATACACGCAAATCTACAGAACCAAACAGAAAATCTGCAGAGATCAGAAGCAAGGAACAGTCATGCTGAGAACATTTCCCTTCATCACCTTGCTGGAAGAAAAGAATTCCAAAGTATGAAAAATGCCAAGATGTCAGATATTCCTTTTCATCCCTGTGGGGATGAGACAGTGTCTTTCTCAGTAAACCTCTTCTGTTGAATCTGTTGTTCTTTGCATAAACATGATATGATACCAAGCAAGGAACTGCAGTAACAGACTCGGGTATCCCACCCTGCCAGTGACCCGCAAAACCATGGGTTCTTCTGCTGGAGCTGTTTGTCTCTACGGTCCAAGAGAAACATGCAACCAAAAGCTCTTTTTTAAAAAACACTTTTCCACAGAAGGTTTTAGCCTGGATGAACCATTGCTCTACAGCAGGAATACATTTAGTCAACATTCCCAACCTTTTCTTTAGCTTCACAATCAGGTAAGGGAATGAGGCAACAGTTCACAGCTGTATTATTGCTGCTGTTAGGGTTGCAATGGAGAACAGAACTCCAAAAGGCATCAGAGGACAAAAGCAAAGAATCTGAGGTCAATCTTCAGCCACAGCATTTTTCCCTGCTGTCTTTCACGGAATTGTTTTTTCCCCACAGAACGAGTGGCAAAACTTCATTCTGTAAATGGCTGCAGTTCAGACCACAGCCACCAGCATGGGTGGTGTAAATCAGGAGGACATGTACCATACCTCTTGAGACAAACCAGTTACAGCTGGCAAAGCGCAAAAGTTTTTAATAAGAGCTGGGCTGCTGCCTTAATCTAGGGCTGGCACAGGAAAAACAAGAGTCCATGTGTCCAAAAGCTTATCTGTTTCATTCAGCTGTATCAGCTGGTCTAATAAGAGATATCTCTCCTTACAGCTCTCACCATGGAAATGGGAGTCATTTATCAAGAAGGACTTTTCCCTGAACTACCTTGACCTTTTCTGTTGATGCTGCTTTTTCACTGTGATTTTTTACACATTTAGGGGATAGTCATACATTCTAGCTTTAAATGCATTACGAGCTTACATGCCCTATATAATAATGCGACCCCAAAAGCAATTGCAGAAAGCTGTTAGAGTCCTCCAGTTAGATGCTACTGCTATATCTTACTGTATCCCAAGTACTCACCTCCAGCATATATTTCTATACATAGACTTAACTATGAAGCTAAGTGGATTTATATTGATTTCAATGTTGTCACAACACATGGCAACACGTATACTTGAAGCATATTCATTAAACTTCAAATTATATATATTTTTAAAGGGTGCTAATAGCATCAGTTTGATGTGGTAATTGTTGATATTGGCTTCCTGTAGAAAGAGCACTCAAACTACCAGCTAATTTCACACGGAAAACAGCTGTCACATGGTAATGACATTAAAAGTCACTAAGCTGATCTGCATTCAAAGCCATGCCATAGAGGTGAAAGGCCCTGTAGCCAATTATTACTTCTCTGAGCCAGACAGTCCCAAAACACAAGGAACATATGCAGATCCATCCCTCCTTGTCTTTAATTAGATCCTGCCTACCGTCTGTAGTAACAGCAGTATAAGTGAGAAGGGCACGTGTTAGGCAGTGAGGAAATAATCACAAAGAGATTCCGATGTGCACTGTCTGGCATGTCCCGCTAACACCTGCATGCTGCACATGGAAGGAAAACCAGCAGCAAGAGACAATTTTTATAGTGTCCATGCTGCAAAACGTGTAACTTTCATAGAGCTAATAAGAACATGGCATTCTGTGCAGAATCTCCCAAGTGTCTTTGTCCACTACAACGACCATGTCACTGGCAGATTAACAGTGACTGTTTTTTTCTGGTAGGTGTGGGTACACAAGGAATACAGGTTTGCACCCACTGCTTTTGAGGAAATAACTTTAAAATCATCATTGGCACAACCTGGTACTACTTGGGTGAATCTAGTGAATCTACCCAATTTGCAGCGATTATGAAATTGGGCAAAAGCTAATAAAAAGGTCCAAAGAAAGGTACTAGTGCAGCCAAACTGCCTCAGTAGAGATTTTACAGCCAAAAACTCACCTGGCTGTTGCCGCAGGTTCTGACATGGAGGACTCCCTTGCCCATATCTATGTTTACTCCCTACAAGTTCCCATTTACTCTGACTCCAGCCTTTCTGGTAGAGTTGGCACAAAGTCCGGTTCTGCTTCTCTTTCCAGGAGGAAAAAGCCCCACTGCTGAAGGTCCCAGCCCTCCATCTCTTTTCCACTTCTCCCAGAATTTTAAGCTGATCTTTTCTGCAACACCAGCCAGTCCGCAGTAGCAGATATATTTCTTGTGAGCAGAGTGGAGTGAAAGAGGTGAAGCATTGCTTTAGCCTGAAAAAGCGACACAATCCATATGAGTATATATGAATGGCATGATTATACCATTCAAATAATAGTGGTCTACAGGGTCTTTCTCACACTACTCCAAGGTATCACCCTTACAATTGCTCCTACTCGTGATTTTTCTTTGTCAGCATGTCCCTCCTTTCCCCCAGCCCTTCTCCCTACGGCAGCCAGTTTCACCCTAGGAATCCACTCTACCACTGGAGAGAGGGAGAGCTATCCTTTCACAGTTTTAATCCCTCTGTCAGGTGAATCCCCACCAGCTGCTGCCTATTCACCAACCTACCTATTTGGCAGAACCAGGTTTCTAATGTGGAATTGATACAGCCTGATAAAGCGTGTGGCCAAGCAACAAAGCCTTGAAAGCCCACTAACCCAGTGGAGATGTGGCAGCAGCATGCATTTACATTAGTCCATTGAGCATCTACTTCCCAATCCCAGAAAGCACCTCTAGAAAGGAGACAACCCCCTGGGATCAGCAGACAAGAAGCACAAGATCAAACCAACACACTGAGTCATGCACAGAGTCATTCTCATAAAAATCCCCCTCCTTCTCTACAGTACACTGATTTCAACGCTTACTCAGTAACAGATTTAATATTTCATTTCTGAATTTTAAGGGCTGCAAATTAAAACAACATCGAAAAGGAGAGGAATTGTAGCATAAATAATCATAGCCGCATCCACAACTGCAATTAATCACTTATCTTTTTACACTGCAAGTCAGAGTCTACGAGTGTTTTTTTTGTTTCCACTGATCTGCATGAAACTTAACATGAATTTAAAAAAAAAAAAAAAATCAGTGCCTAAGAGTTTCCAAAATGATCCTATGAATTTCACTGTAAATGAGTCAAGAATGACCAATACATAAAAAATCTGCAGTAGGCGAAGACTTCTGCATTTTCCCTCGGAAAAAAATGGAGAAGATCTCAGAGCACAGAGAAACTAATGGAGTGCATGGAGCGGGAAGGGAGGGTCTGACATCGTGCCCTCAGAGCTGTGGCTCAGACTAATGAATTATCTCTGCTTGGTTAAATCTCTGGCATTACTAATCAGACAAGAAGCATAAAACGGAAAGTTCATTAGCAAGATCATAAAAGAGTCATACTGACAAAGATCATTCGACTTGGCGGTAGGAAGGTCAGTTACAGGAATTGGGAAATCATTTTGTTTAAGGAAAACAGGGTAGACCAAAAGTAACTCAGAGTCCAGAAAAGACCTGCACTGGAGTTGTGTGCAATATTCTGCTTTATTTTTGGAACTTAAGCAGGGAAACATTTCCTTTGACAGTGGATAAACTAGACTTTCTTTAATCAACATCATCCCGGGCGGGGGTAAGCTGGACAATATCAGCGTTCCCCCACGGCTGATTCACTTACCTCCGCCCAGACCCAGCCAGCCCACAGCTCCTCTGTAGCAAACGCTTTCAGCACAAGTCACAAGATGGTCTCAGAAGCAGAATTTGCTAATTGTGTCAAACTACGTGTGAAGGGTTTACAATATGGATCACTGCCCACTTGGGATTTAAAAGAGATCACTAAAGTAATTTGAAGACTTCAAGATAATTCAGAAACCCCATTCCCAGGAGTTACTAAATGCTTTGTCCCCTTATTACTACTCCAATCATGCTACTGGGGGTTGGATTTTTTCTTCATGGGTAGGAGGGAGAGGAGGGGAAGTGGTGGTGGGGTTTTTATTAGAATAATTAGGAGGAAAAAAAGCAGAATGTGTATATTCTCCATCTTTAGTCTATTTTCCTAAAGAAATAAGGAATAATAACATTTTATATGCATCTTTTTCACTTTTGAGGTCACTAGCCTATTTCAACCACATTTGGGAGAGAGGGCAATGGCAAAGAGATTCCTACACATCTCACGAACATGAATTAAGCAGCTAGAAAGGAGGCAAGAAATTATTGCTGCCTCTCAGGAAAACAATACAACCTGAGCTCAGTCATGAATGGACACCGGAGAGAGCTCTGTTAGGAATGCTGCAAAACCAGGAAAAATTACATCTGTGCCTTTTTAAGCCTTGAATAACCCCCACAAAAGACACAGACCTGCAGGAAATTCAGTTGCAGTCCTGATGCATGCAAACAACTTCTAATCTGACACCTCTACCTGGAGATGCTCAGTCAGCTGAAGCAGCCAACTCCCAGTAAGCATTTTTCTTTCCAAAGGAAATGTGCAGGCCAAAATGGACTGAGGCATAGAGGAAATTAAGATGTTTGTGTTCGTTTGTTTCTATACAAGCCAGCAATCAAGAAAAAGCCACTAGCCAAGGTTTTTCTGCTTCATCTTTTCTGCTTCAGCCCCAACACTTTGCTGCTGCTTGGTGGGATAAGGCAAGCCGCATCCTCACCAAGGGCACAGCTGCATCCTGGCAGCCCCAAGCACTGATCTCCCACACAACAGGAGCTCCTGCACCCCAAAAAACTGTCAATGGGAAACAGAAGAATCTCACCCCCCAAAAAAAGATATTTTCTCCCATTCTGCAATGAAGCCAGCAAGAAAACATTTAAAACACGCAAACACACAACTGTCACTGTAGCCAGGCAAAGGTAAGACACCAAGCACCTTGCCAGATGCCACTCTCCCTATGTGACTGAACAGTGTCCAGTGCCTCTTTTTTTTTCCCCTCAAAAAAACAGCACCCTCCCTACCTTATAAGCAATTGTCATGATCCACATCGTGAAGAAAATAATAAATAAATGTGAACGGTTTCTAAGCACCTTGCTCCATGCAGAATTAACCTGTACAAGATACATTTCGGAGAATGGTCCTGTATGTTTATCCGCGTCCAATCTAAATTGCAGTGGGGAAAAGTATCCTGACCACAAAAGAGCTAGACAGTTTTACAGCCTAGGACACATAACACAATAACCATTTAGCCAGATTAAAGCATACTGAGAGCTGCATCAAATATTGTTTAGAGCACATAAAAACTGCTTTAATATTTAAATGTATCCCATGGCTGGGCTCTTTAGATTTGCTAGATTCACTGGGGCTGCACAGCTATTAGCTTCTACATTTCATCTTCAATTCCTCTTCACAGTAGGAGAAACATAAAAATGAGGGTCACTGCTTGGTCATTTCATTACCCCTGGCAGAGAAATGTGCTTTGCACAAATGAGGAAATATTTCAGATGTAGATTGTTGTAATGTTGGTGTGACAAAATAAAACCAGAGTTAAAAAATAATAACGATATTATAATGGTTATTTTGTAGAATAACATTAAAGTAATATGCAATGTAGCAACGGTCCCCTTATCAAAGGACCTGGTGTATTTCATTGTCATCATTTAAAAGGTCCATTAGCAAGAGCCCTCGAAATGTATGGCTCAAGGTCACAACCAAACTAAATGAGACTGAGCAGTAGTAATTCAAAAACATTAAACTGTTTATGGTTAGAAGTCCAATAAATAAATCCTCAATGCACACACACACACACAAATCTTAGCGGCAAACTCCTCTACGGATCTCCTTTTATTTCTCCGAAAACAGAAACTCAGTGAAAGAAATTGATAATCTGCTTAAACCCAGAAATGGATTAGATGAAATGTCACTTTGGGAGATGTGTGACTTCCTGCCACAGACATGGATTAGGCTGCACAAGCTGTTTGGCAATGGGCGCCTTTGCGAGCCAAGCACAAACAGTGCGTTCACCCAAGTCCAGAGGCCCCGACAGACGAAGGGATGGGCAAGACCCGGGCAGCAAACATGGGGTAACACAGGCATGGAGCCCTCTGCTGTCACATTGCCTGGGGATGGCTCATGTCGGGCAAGGGGAGAAGATCAATACAAGTCTCGAGGAGGAGATAAGTGCAAAAGAAACACAACACAATGTTATTTATTAATCATGACGTATGAGAAGAAAACCAATCATCTTCCTAACCCTTAGCTCTATTTGCACTATCTAAAGCGTGACATTTAACCCATATTCTATGTATCTCAATAAAAGGGACTTGATGTTCAGTCATACTCTTCTCCTCCCCAAAAAAAGTCAGGGGAAGGTATGTGCCTCTGCTTTACCAACTGTGAATGAAGATGAGAATATGTTACTACTTTGCAATGACAACACCCAGGAGAATCACTTCTGGCACTGAATGAGAAGTTTTGTTGAAATGAGAAACTTAGCATCACTTACTGCTAGGCTATTCCTCTGCAGACTCTCTGCTCTGGCCCTGAGCTCTTTCTTAGATCCGCACACTGGTCGTTTCTCTGGTCTTGGAGGACCAGGACATATGACTTTTGAGGATCATGCCAGGAATTTCTGTGTATAAGAATCACAGAAGTTGGGCATATTCAGTGCAAAGTCACAGAAGTGTGGGAAAAGTCATTTAGGTGGTTTTGATGAGAAATATTTTGGTATATTTAGACACATATACCAAAAGACTCTCCTATGAGCAACAAGCTCCGTAATAGTCTCCAACGCCGAGTAGCAGGACCTAAAGCCCCAAGCCCAGCTGAATATTAACAAACACAGGAAATCTTTTCCAGTCTTATTGTTTCTGTTGAAAACCATTGTCCTAAATCTCCCAGTTTAACAACTCTCACTTTCATAAGCCTTATAAAAATGCCAGAAATGGAAACGAGATTCACATAACACAAACACAATCAATCACAGAAACTGATTCTTGAGGAAAAAATGCATAAAGTAGACTCCACTGCCACCTGTAAATGGAATTCAGCTTACAGGTAAGTCACACGTCTTGCTGACAGCATGTTTTATTGATGTCACCATGATCTTGTATTTCATTTCCTAGCTGAGTGTGGATGCAAGAGAAACGGCCTTTGCAAGCAATTGTGTTAACGCTTTGCATCTGTCTGTGCTCAACAGACATTTGAAGGCTGTAAGTGCCTGGAGAGCAGTGGCACACCTCTCTGGAAGTTTAATCCATGACAGGAGCTGAATGCACATCCAACAAATTATAAGTTACATATGAGGAAAAATATTATTCTGTTAGCAGTTAAGTCACAGCCCTGCAATAAGTAAATTGCAAAGAAATACAGCTTTGTCTAATGACTATCAGTTGGCCAAAAAGAGCTCAGGGGTATGTAACACAGGCAGAAATAAAACCCCATGCATCTTGATTTAGATACGTTGAAAGCATTTCCTCTAATATGGCTTTGTAGTTTCCCTAAAATCTTTCATCACGGCAGCCGTCAGCTCCCATGCTTGCAGTAGCACAGCTACCACAGACAAACTCCCTCTGCCTGGTGGGTCACTTAATCGGGGCTCACATCTTCCCCGAGTACAGGATATGACTCAAAAGTGACATAATGCACATTCATCCCAATTTCACAATAATCCCCTTTCACTTCACCACTTGTGGAAATGCTTGGTCAATAAAATGTAATGACATTATTGCAGTAAAGTCATTTTCAAGTTAAGTGCCTGGCTCTCTGTCTCTGGGACCCCACCAATAGTTAGGCTCCATCGTGGCAAATAAACAAAGGCTTCAATTTTGCCTCATGTTTGATTAAAACAGGGATAAAAGCTGGGTTTAATGATCTCATTTACTGAGGACCAATCCAGATTCCATTTAAATCAATGTGAGTTTGTTGCTTCTAAAGGCAGTTAGACTGGACTGGACTCCACAAACCTCTCCTTTCACACACGCTTCTTAAACCCTTCTTTACAGGATTTTTCAAGTCCCTCATGGTGGCAATTTCTCCTTGTGTCCTACACACAACCTACAAGGTCGGTCTCTAAGCAATGCCTGACACCATCTTTTTTTGATGCCTGCTGCATCCTTACTGAGGAAAAGTAAGCTAGCAACTAAATAACAAGCTTTTAAACTAAAAGATTTCTAGGTTGGGATCTACCAGGGCTTCCTGGAGTAAGAGAGGGAAGCACTACTATTTATATTGACGGTCATCAATGTTACTGTCAAAAGCACCAAGCGCCTTTTCATTCCTTACAAAATCTCTGCTACTCATGGCTGGAAGACATCCCTGTGGAATTCCCTCCCCTGTAAAGAAAGAAATAATGCTGAAAATTAATAACCAAGTCCTATCTTGTTGATAGGACTTCACCAAGAAAGGAGGGGAGCAGCAGGAGGTGGTTGCAGGGGAATGAATTCTGCTTTGTCCCAAGGCAGGTTGCTCTGGAAACAGGAAAGAAGTCCCTACTCTCTCAGACAGAGTCCCCAGAACCTCTTACAAGTAACCTTCCAGAAACTTTAACTAAGACTAGATGCAGCACCAGCCCTGGCATGGCCCCAGCCTTTCCATTTCATCCACCCAAATTCACAACCCCTTCAGCAGCCCGAGCAAGCCAGAGATGCCTGAAAGGAAAAAAAGGTAACTGGAGACTCCCATCAACACTCTACATGCATCTGCAAGTTCCAGCTGAGAAGTTTAGCAGACACCAACATTCAGTGCTTAAATTGCACTGTGCCACCACAGGCTGCTCACGGTGTGAAAAGACCTAGCACAAGTCTCACAGTACCTAGAGAGCAAGCCATGGACCAGGGCTCCACTTTGCCAGGCACACAAATTTCATGGATATTTCAGGTATTTCTAATATCTCCTGTTCCGTAGGACCAGGTCTCCGTGTTCTTGAAGGATCATTTCTCCCAACACATACACTCCCTTACAGGCAGGGAAAAAAAAAAGGAAAAAATATATATATCATTCTTCATTTATTCTTCTCTCCTCTCTTCAATCCTAACCGCAATAGTGTTGCTCAGATTTGGAAACTTGAGGGGCCCCCATGGAGACAAGGCAATCATTTTTCCATTACGGCAGTGCCAAGCAGCCATCCCGCAGAGCAAGCCGTCCCCTCGCACACCCTGCCCCGCGACCCATGGGGAGACAGGGAACACCACTGAACTTTCCGCTTAACTTTCTGCAATTTATGAAGAGCCCCGAAAGGAGCTCCCAGAGCAGAGCCTCAGGCTGGAACAGAGACAGGTTCTAAAACCCCAGAGCAGGGATGCAGTGACTTAATGACAGTTCAGCCCGTGAATCTAGAATAGCAACTCGTTTATTGTCTGAAGCTGGAATCCACTTTGTGTGATGACAGATAGCTTAGGAGAAGCAGACCTTGCCTGCCAAGTGAACTTCAAAAAGGACAGGGGGAAAGCAAAAATCTGGCTAGAAACCAAATGCTTTGCTAAACCTAGATAACACGCTGTTTACCAACAGCAAACTAGATTAGGAAAAAAAAAAGGGGTTATGCAAATGTTCTTAATTTAATAACTGTGATCAGATATGGCTTTGTTTCTTCCATGTAATTTGTGTAATACAAATATAGTACAAGGGTTCTTTTCCACTATAGGAAATGAGAATTATTAAACATTGCACTGAAAAGCAAAGGAATGTGTTTATTGACATGAAAAATGATCCTGCGGATACAAAAGCTTTTGTATGTTAATTGTTAAATGTCAATGCAATTTAGAAAGTGGTTGCAGAAGGAAAGAATTCCTTTCCAAAACAGAAGTGGCTTTTCCTCATCTACCAGTCTGATTCAAGAC
The DNA here is from genome assembly GCF_028500815.1 of Rissa tridactyla. Classification (NCBI taxonomy): domain Eukaryota; kingdom Metazoa; phylum Chordata; class Aves; order Charadriiformes; family Laridae; genus Rissa; species Rissa tridactyla. The sequence goes on from NC_071471.1 coordinate 66,691,265, forward strand.
TGCATCTTGAAAGTATTTATGGCTGCGTTTTAATCGGTGACACTGGGTCAGTACCCAAAAACATCCTCACTTCATATTGATGTGGTTACTTGCTAGGAGGCATAAAGGAAGTGAAGGATTTCCTCCCAGTTTTATTACTGAATGCTCAAAATGTTTCCTGGGGTAAACAACACTAAAGCCATCTGTTTTTTCCTTTTCTTTTTGGAAACAAAAGGAGAACAACAGTAGCAACCAGTGAATGGAAAACTACAGGTCTAGAGCCACGCAATGAAAAAGACCTTGCTTTGAAAGCACGAGGGGGGAAAACCACACATGTCTTTGGCTGATATATAAATTCAGGAACGTTGGAAATCTTTGAACATGGTGTCACTCGTCTTCTGTCCCACTCCATAAAGGGGAAGAAAAATATAAAATGTGTGATTCAGCTGCCAGCTAGTTAGAAATGCTTCAGTAAATTAAATTTTGGACTGGCAAATGAAGGAGCTTCTTAAATTCTTTAATCACAGCCTGTTGATTTACTTCTCCAGGAGAGAAGAGAAGAGAAGAGAAGAGAAGAGAAGAGAAGAGAAGAGAAGAGAAGAGAAGAGAAGAGAAGAGAAGAGAAGAGAAGAGAAGAGAAGAGAAGAGAAGAGAAGAGAAGAGAAGAGAAGAGAAGAGAAGAGAAGAGAAGAGAAGAGAACAAACTTTTGTGGCCCTGATGGAGAAAGACAATTGAAGAAAACTTATCACACAAACATGAGCATATTTGCAGAAGAAAGTGAATACATTTTATCCCAAACCTCTTCTGTGAGGCACACAAACCCTGCTAGAGAGCAGCCACCAGCAGAGCTAGATTCACTAAATCAAAATAGAGGCCATGTTTCACCAGGACAAAACAGCAGAGCTTGCAGAGCACACTGTGGGGCCCTTTCTCATCGAGCACCACCCGGAGAACCTCTGGTTGTAAAACCTCAAGACAGTTTAACTAATACAAAGGAAAGGTTGATGTGTCATGGGATGACTGCCAAGCTCTCCCTTCCATGTCCAACACCTTTCTCTGCCAAACCATATCCAGCCATGCTCATGGAGATCTCTCCCTTCCTAAATTCTCTTCTTAAAAGACACCATTTCCACAGCTCTGCAAAACTGGTCCTCGTAGCTATGGACAATCCATGGCTTTCCCAGGAGTATGGTCAGAAGCAGCTCATCTTCATCAGCCCTTATCTAGAAAATCTAAACATAGGATTGACACGGAGGGAGACAAATATAATGAAACCCAACAGGAAAAGGACTCCAGAAAGTAGAAGTGAAACCTAATGGCTAAGCAGAACAGTTTGCTGCCCCACTCCTGCCTGGAGAAACACAGGAAATCATACAGTTAAACCACTCATCTGGCAAGCTGGGCTCATTAATAATGCTTTTATTACAGTTATACAGCAAGGGACAGGGAATGCAGCCTTGCAAGTCTACATGGGAACAAAATGCCTCTCCTAGCACCTCTGCAGTTGTAACCACACAGCTCAGCATACATGTTCCCCTGGCACTGCTGTGGGGCTGCAGTTGCGTTTCTCCGTAAAGCATGGTGAAATTAATGCAGAAAGACCATGCACAACTCTGGCATCTGTACTGTCCTAGAAGAAATTGAAAAACTTGAGAGTATGAAGAAACCTGCCACCAAAATGATTTAAAGGCTGGGGAGGAGGAATTGCTCCAAGTGAGAAATTTGACGGGCAGGATTTGTTTAGCTTATCAAAGAGAAGACTAAGGGTGACTTGATTACAGGGTATTAAGCACCTCCATGGAGAGAAAATACCACTGGCAAAGGGCTTTTTAATTTAGCAGAGAAAGGCTTAACAAGAACCCATGGCTGGAAGCTAAAGCCAGACAACTTCAAATAGAAAATACAGTTCAGATTTTAAACAGTAAGAGCAAACTGGCAAAGGATGTGGTGGATTCCTCAGTCCATCTTGAAAAATGCTGCACAGCTGCCACCATTCATAGCAAGGGCCAGCCCTGCAAGGAGCACTGCTGACACCCTTCCCCTCCACACACAGCAGAGCTCCAGCCGCAGGAGACGCTGTTAAAGAGGGACTTGACCTCCCACACCCGCCTTGCGAAAGAGCCCCTGGCTGTAGCAGTGCGCCCTTCAGTGCAGGGTATCTCGATGAGATATATGGAGCGTGGAATAGTTCCTTCTACAGAAGAGGAAAAAATTGATCGCAACTATTTCATAGATAAATTTGAAGGTCAGCATTCATTAAAGAGAATACAAATTTACTGCAAATGATTTTGACTTTCCACCTGCAGACCAAGATTCAAAGATGATTTAAAGACAGGTTTTTGGCTACTGTTTTGTAAAGCATTTGGTATCCTAGTAATGTTTGGGATTCTTCCTCCTGTCTGACTAATTACTTCTATTTCCTGTTTTCTTTGGAATTGCTACTATGTTCTGCATTGCTGGAATCTGAAATATTGTTTCATGGAACATTATTGTATTTATGCATACCACAAAATCCAGAGATGCTGAATTCCTTTTGGTTCTACTGCTCCAGCTTTTGAAAAGCTATTTCCCATCTCCAACAAATATTAACGGCCTCCCCCCCAAAAAAAAAAAAGTAAAAGCATCAAATCTGTACAAAAATGTTTAACCACTAAAACACTACCTATTTTCATTTAAAGCTAAAAGAAAAAAAACAAGTGGCTTCAGTTTTCAAACACAAAATAACATGTTGTTGACAGTATTGAGAAGACCCATTTTGTCACAAAACCAGTTTCTGTTCAATAAACAGTGATGAAAAATTATATTTCTCTACTCACGCTAGCTGCGTGCCTAATTCTGTGCTCCAGCAATTTGGTGAAAAAAAAGCTTTGATGGCCAGTTCACGCGTTCATTTCCTTCAGCTGAAAGAAAAGCTTTGGACTTAAAGCAAAGAACTGGGAAACTACAGTTTTTTCCTAACTCTGCCACAGATCAAAAGACAGGTCCGTTATCACACACGCGATTTCTCTCATACTGAAAAAAATATAATATTCAGTTTCAGGAAATACTGCTTTTTGCTTTAGTGCTTTCATATCTGTAAAGGGAGGCAGGGTCAGCTGATGGGAAGCTAAATGTATTTCAGGTCTTCATTATGTTCTCTCATACAGTAGCTTAAAGACACACAGTTTTTGTGTATAAAAATCTGTGATTCTGCAAGTAAGCTCCCTTGGAAATTCCACTTTTTAGGCACCTCCTATCTCCCCAGCCAGTGTCACGCTGTAACCTGCACACATGTGTTTTATAGTCTTTGTCTCCACCTCATATTCAGGAAGGTTCTCTGTTGTCTTGCTTTTGTGTCCTTTTCCCCACACACCACTCCTATTCTCATCGTTAATGGTTGATAAATAGCTAATGAGTGAATTGGACATTAGGACCTCCCTTTCCATCTGGGCTGCACGCTATTTTACAGGCCCTGCTAAATCTTTATTAGATTTGGGTGCAGATTATTGATTTAGGTAGATGAGGTCGTTGTAACCTCATCTTCAAGAGAAAGGAAGCAGGAGAAGCCAAATGTAATTCAGCTGTTATTTTCTGTAGCAGTGCAAGTCAATGGGAGGGAAAAAGTCAAAGCAAAATGAAAAAGCATCCATTAAAAAATGTCATAACTGGACCTTATACCAAATGCAATGCTCTTACAGGCACTTGAAAGCAAAAGACGTGAGACAGGGTATAAGAGTTAAGAGCTTTTCCCAGTTTAGCACTACAGAATAGGTGGTAGGTGCTAGTAAAGAGACAATGTTAATAAAATGCCAGGATGTTTCTAGGGCAAAGTGACATCTATTTATAGAATAAGAACACTTTACCCAAGATATAGTGATGGCTTAATAAAGGACATCTTTTGCTTAAGTTATTTTTACTCCTGTTAAAAGGCTATATCAGCACCTGCAGATATAAAAGCAGAGCTCAGACTTCGTACTAAGCACTTTTGAGCATCCTGTCAGAGGTAACTTAAGCACAGAAATCTCCCAGGAAGTCTGGAATTCAGGGATAGTCCCTCTAAAGACTTCAGCACACTGTCACCACTTATAATCCCATGGATGTGCGCACCAAGAGCATACAGGGGTTCAAAAAGAGACTGCATAAACACATGGAAAAGAAACCTGGAGAGACCTTAGGAGATGAATCGTTGCATAGGTAGGTACAACAGTTGTGTGCTCATCTCTACCTGAAGCCCAGTCCACGCACAGGGAAGCGTGAGCCCAGGTGGAGGATAGCACTAACACAGCTGCTGTGATCCTGGCAATTCAATAGCAGCCATGTGCCTCTTCCTCCTTCTCTTCTCATAGTGATCTCAGGCCAGTCCTGTCCTTCCCAGCTCCACCAGACAGCTCACAGCTGTAAATTCAAAACAGATGTGATTCCAAACTGAGCACCTGCCTCTGAGATAGAGGTGCCAACTGCAGTTCAGCTCCCCCTTGCCCACCCCCACCTGCCTCTTTAGCCCCACCAGCGCCTCCCATCATTCTCTGTTTTGGGGAATGTAACCCAGGGTGGCATATTCCACCAGGCTGCAGAGAATTTAGTCAAGCTCACAAAGGACTTGTGTATTGTGTGCCTAATCTTTGGGCATTTGGGGATTCCCATCCGAAAACCACATACCAAATCACACAAAAGCCATTTTCACCTGGACACAGGGTTGTTGTTCACTCCTAATGCACCGTGACAGGCTGCTGGCTGTTTCCAAATCACAGCTCTTTGATCTCCTCATTCTAAAGGAATATGAAATTCAAGACTGCCAGTTGTATCCAGGGGCTGTCAAGTCGCACCAAGCTCCCTCCCATTCACATGACACCCAGCTGGTGTTTACCTCTGTAGCCACATTCTGGTGTGAAATTCCAAAATCACCAAGTGCGAGAGCTGCGGGGAGGAGGCCTGTGTTGCTCATGCACACTGAACTCCAGAAAGACTTTGTCCAGCTTATGGCTGAATCTGCACAAGTCACTCTGTCCGATTTAGCAGATGAATTTGGTTACCTGGAAGAATGCCAGGCTGGCAGCACAGCCCTCTCCCTGCGATGCCACAGCAAAGGCCAACAGGGAGACCTGGCAACTCAGCAGTGCCAGATCCAAATGATTTATTTATTCCTGTGCTTTACCTCATATGACCAAGGGTGTTGTGAGTACCTGTTTACCTCTTGTCCACAAATGACCAGCATTAAACACTCAGCTCATCAGTATGTGATAATAGTCACACAGGATTCTCTCTCTCTCTCTGTTTTTGGTAAGAAGAACCATCAGAGAGAACAACATATTCTGTTTTACTGCACCTGCAACCAGCTCCCAACCAGATACTGCAACCTCACAGCCCCCCAGGCACAGGTGCACCTCCGACCCATCTTGTTTTACACCAGCCAGAGAGTCAACAGCCGGGAGACTGATGTGATGCCTGAGGCACCGGAGAAGAACTAGGACAGTCTTCAAATTGTACACATCTCCAGGCACTTTTGCAGTGGATGCGGAGTGCACCCAGACTGGTCTGTTTTGAAACTCACACCAAAAGATCCAAGCTATGCTGCAGTCTGCAGCAGAGCAGTAGATGTAATCCTCGCACCCTGGTGCTGAGGGGCCAAAAGTTGGGTATGCTATGGTGCATGTCCTGCCTCAGGGAATCATTCTCCAACAGTGAAGTCTGGGACACTCAAAAGAAAATTTGACCGTATTTGTCCAAAATGCAATTAAAAAACTACTGCCACAGGGGCAGAGCATCTCAGCCTTCATTTATGATTTTGTGATTTCACAATTCACTAAAAGGGTCAAGACATCTCTTCACAAAACGGGTTTGAGTGAAAAATTAAGTATTTCTACCTGGTGTGTTTGATGACTAGCCTGTCTCAAGCTCCTACCAGGTGTGAAATAAGAGTACGATTTCTAGTCTTCCTCATCTTCAGAAGACTAGAAAGGTCCTTGAATCAAAACTACAAGAGATTATAGCAGTCACCTTTAACACAGCTCAACGTGCATGCCATCCATGCGGCGGGTGCGTGTGAGTTGTATGCCCATGTGAATGTTCATTTTCTAGGTAAGAAGATGGGGAGAAGCTGTAAACTGAAAGGTTTTATGTTTGACCCAGTACGGGTTTTTCTGCAAGCTCCAGTCCCCTGCCCAAGCTTAAGCCCAATTCTCTCTCATTGGACTTCACTGCTGCTACAGCCAGAATTTCCTTTTTGCCTCATTAGCCAGAGCAGTAGCTTGATGTTTTCAAGCTTTGCTAACACTTCCTTCCTTCTCCCCATCCATAATGCTCCATCAGACATCATCATGCTCCAGTGAGAAAATAATGAAGAAAAATGTACATTCAACAGAGTTTTCTGAGATCACTTACTTTCCTAGTCTCTATTTCGCTCTTTGTTAATTCCTGAAACATTTCTGGCAGGCAATATCTACTCTGCAGCATGAAGTAACAGTATTAATATACACTACCCAGATTCCCTTTTTCCTCCTCACCTTGGGATGACAAATATCCTTCCCCCCAACTGATTGGAGGTTACCCATCTTTTCCTTGGCAAAACAAACACTGAGATTTTCCTCACTTTTGTATTTTGCAAATTCTTTGAGAAAGAAATCCTTGCAGATGTCTGCAGAAAAGTTAAGGACCCATAAGAACTAGCACAGTGAGCAGGACGCTGTAAGGGCCATGAGAGCATCCTCCCCTCTCCTGGAGGTCTGGCTGCTGACTCAGCGTCAAACAGGTCTGATCCTGATCCTGACCCACCAGCTGACATCCCAGCCTGGCTTCAGGCCATCCCTGTCCCCACAGAGGTGCTGGTGCTCTGGTTTGGGGGCTGCCCCTGGGTGCCCTGCACCCCCAGCCTGCCCTGCTCCCTGGCGGGGGGCAGTGGGACGGATCCTGCCCTGCCCGCTCGGGAAATTCCCACAGCTCCTGGCCCCCAGACAGCTACTAGCCTGCACACTTACCTATAGCTCCTGAGCTCCCACCTCTTCCTTGCTGCTGGAGAGACCTCTGGGGATCTCAGCACCTCAATCCCACCCACTTACATCTGTTTTTACATCTGCTTTTACATCTGGGTCTGAGTCCTGTTCCCCAATTCTTCCCCAGGACAACAGCAGCACTTTCCTGTCTCATGGCACCAAGAGGTTCAACACCGACGTGCTGAGGCACTACTAAGAGAGGGTCCTGCCTCAGACTGTAGTTCTGGTCATGACTCCAGGACCATTTGCACAGACTGAATGGTCTCATTTCCTGTATGTATCACGGTCTCCATAAGTGGTCTCTGTTCAGCTGATTCCATGCTGGTAGCACAGCAAGCACACACCAGAATTGCACTACTAGTAACAACTTCCCGTGGAAGGTGCAAAGCTAAAGACATTAGAATACCAACTAAGAATGCAAAGCATGGACACCACCAAATCCCAAGTGACACAGATCTGAAAAACCAGTGAGCATACAAGTCAGCAAAAGCTTGAGCCAGGAGCACTTCCTTGTGAGACCAGGCTCCCACAAACATGACCTATGGGAATGCCCTGCAGAGACTTCTCTGGAGCCAACCAGCGCTCCTCAGCAAGCTCATTCAAAGGTAACACTCCCGTCCACAATTGTGCTGATGAATGGTTGTGACGGCTCTTCATGTCCACCTTAAGATGGACTTCCTCTTCAGGACGTCTGGGCCCTCTGTACACTTGTGTGCTTACTTAGCATTATAGCTTTACTTATTTCTCAGAGATTCACCAATAACAGCTTTAGCATCAGTAAATGCCTCTCCCTAGATTGCACAGATGAATCACTAAGAAACCATAAGAAGCCGTCATTGCTAATCCCATGAATGGTTCAGTAATCTTAAGGATTGCTCAAGCCTTCAGTATCATAATCACAAAAAAAAAAGAGACCAGCGTCTCCTCTTGTGTTCCATCTTTTTTTCTCTTCATTTTACCAAGATTTCCCTGTTCCTGGATGGGCAAGCTACAGTGCTCTTTGCAAGTCCCATCCAGTACAAACATACTATAGGACAAAAAAAACTATTTCTAAGAAAAGAAGAAAACCCAATGTCTGTGTCTGCAGAGCAGAAAAAGGAAACGCTGTCCTGGTCCTTGGTGCTCACACTGGCACGTCCCTGCTTCATACGGATACACCTGAACATGTGCATGAACACGGAGCTAAGGGCTCCTCAGGCACTTACCAGCATCCGTGGCAGGGAGCAGCAAGCTACAGAAAGAGAGAGAAATCGGTACATCTGACATGCTTGGGAAGATATACACAGTGCAGTTAACCATCAACGTACACAGCTTATTCCCTCCCCAGCACCATTCATCCAGAGAAATCTTTGAGTCACTGCTGCCAAGAAAGCAGTGACATTTCAAAGTAGCCACACACACATTAACCAGCATTTATGTTGGCTCCAAAAGAGTCAACACAAGCTGATTTTACAGCCCCAGACACACCAGGCCTCCTGCTGCCATTTATTTGGCAACAAACAGAGATCAGAGTCTCATGTTCTCATTCCTCACCATTAGGTACCTCAGGTTGGCTCACTGCTTGGCTCAGGCTCAAAACCAATGTCATCTGCAGCAAACATAGAGCTAAATAGTACTTGTGGCCACCTGGTCTGTGGATGCATTATTGGCTCTCGCTCAGAACACAGTGTTTCCTAAAGATTTACAAGCTGGGGTAAATGAGAGGGATTACCACATAACAAACACCAGTAGGTCCTCCTTAATTCAGAAACTGAGCTCTATATTCCTAACCATCAACATCAGACACTTTATCCTTCAACATATAGATAGTTTCCAACCTGTGGCCCAAGGACACCTGGGAATCCTAGGATGATTCTGCAAAGGGTAATTAAGAAAAGTGAGTCTATTGTTAATGGGCCTAAATTAGCTCTATGGGGATCCACCTACTCACTGAAAAGTTCTTTAATATGAAAAAGAAAAAGGGCTTATACTGATATTCACTGCACAAGAGAGTTCATTCTCCAAGAAGGACAGAAGTCAGCTAGAGACATCTTCTTGGCCCTAAGCCCCTTTCCCGCAAACAGCACACCCTCCATGTATTGCATCTGTACCCATGCACACTGACCAGCTTAGTATCTGATGACCTCCCGTTATGCTGACCTACCAGATTTTCAGCCTTTTTCTGATGGATCCTTGACCTTTGCCAAAAAACAGAGCACTGAGTTCTGAGTCTGACCCTTAACCCCCATAGCTACACACAGAGCATGCCAACAGAGATGGAAAGACCATCACAGCTGCAGAAATGTCTTTTATGGACCAAGCAGTTGAGCTCTGATGCAACTAGACCGACATGACGCAGAGAGAAGGTCTCCAGGTGTCATCATGCTGGAGGTTGCAGAAGGCTAGCACAACACTTCTTCAGGTCCTCAACTCTATATTTGTTTCTTCCTTTACCACACCCAGCTTCACATTGTGTTTTAAACACAATCCCACTTCACCCCTGTCCAAGGGGTCTTCGGCAGCCAAGGGTTGTATTTAACATTTTAGAAGTTCCAAATCCCAACCACAAACTCCTGGAACAAGCCGAGGGACATACTTCCAAGATTGTTTGTACCCAAACACCTACACAATCACCTAGATCCCTGTGGCAATCCTGCTGTCTTTATTACTAGCAGAACAAACCAAAACATCTGTAAGGTGAAATTCTCTTGCACTTTTGACAGCACTGGATATAAGCAGTCCACACGGAGCTGCAGCTGTTATAAAGTAGATGATGACAAGCCTACAGCTCAAATTTGCTGCTGTATTTGTCTAAACAGCAGGGCCCTGGGACCCCGATTCTCTGCAATCTGAATTCCCATCTGAGGCAGGACCTGACCCTGACAGGTGCCCTTTTCCTCCCTGAGCTCCTGGAGTCACTCATTTTCCACTGCTTCACCAGTAACTCTTCCTTTGTGTTTCCCTCTCTGCTGGATCCTGGAGACCATACTCTATCTCCTGATTTACACAAAGAATCCCCGGGTTAAAGTTGCTTTGGGATCCAAGCCACTTTATTCTTTATGTTTAAGAGTGGCAACCATAATGTTGACTGAAGATGAACAGTTTTTAATCAGCAGCATCAATACCTAAAACCATTAGAAGTCTTCCTATATAAACTCAACCCAAAAGAACTACAAGTAAACAGCAAAAAGTCACTGGACTTAGAAGTAAACAGGAGAAAACTTGTTTTCTAAAAACAATGTTCACAAAATTGAAAACAAACTAACATGGAGACAGCTCCTGTAATACAGTATCACTAATGAAATGCTACAAGGCATTCACTTTGAAGCAAACGCGCATGTCTTCCCACATGCATCCGGTCCCTTCTAAACTTCATTAAAGTCTGGTAAAAAATAAATAAGATAAATATCATTTGCATTTATTATACGAATTAGAAGAGCTTGCCAGATGGGGAGCTCTCCTCCAGCAGGGCTGTTGTTTTCAAAGAGAGAAAAGCACTAGCACTACCCAGCTGTTTGGGGCCTGTGATGTTCCCACTCTTAGAAAACCATCGCCCCTGGCTTCTCCCTGTAATTAGTTAGTGCTAATACCCTTGGTTAGTCTGTGGAAAAGTCACATTCTGAAAGATCACCCTTGCGAACAGCTGTACTCATGAGACAAAACGTCACCACTCCAAGCTGTCAGCCAATTCATCTCCAGCGAAAGTCAACCGGGCCATAAATTGGGAGTTCTTTATCTCAGGACAGCAGACCGAGCGGGGTTTAATTGCTGAGCTATGCTAATGAGCCTTGTTTGTGACACAAGGTGCTTCATGGTGGCTCTGTTTGAAAACATGGCATTGTAACCCCCCTGAGGACACACACAATCAGCTTAAAAACACAGCCGTCTGGATACAGAAAAGAAATCATGTAACGGACCCTTCAGCATGGCACATTATCAAAGGCATCATTAACAGCTGCTTCATGGAGTGGCAGGAGGCTCTCCTGGGTCAGCTTAGTTCAGTTCGCTCCTATTCTTTCCCCCCTTCTCGTTTTTTTCTAAATCATGAGTTCTGTAAACATCACTGTCAAATCATCTGCAGGGGAACAAAAAGATACTGAGAATTAAGTCTTTCCTAGCAGATAAGGGCTGTGTTTGTTTTTAAAAGGAGCTAAAAAAAAAGGCAAAACAAAACAAAACATGCCCAGGGAAAAGCAAACAGACAAAAGAATAGTGGCAAAAGTCTTTCTTGCTGACAAAACCTACTGCAGCCCAGATTTCACATTTTTCCTTTTGGATTAGGGGCTGCATCAGTGAAGGCAGTATTTTAACATTCACATTTAGGAAAAGAATAGCCCAGGTGGACACAAGGCTACTGGTTTCCTTGTCCTGATATCGGATGCTGTTTCTTTTGCACCATTAACTATGAGGCTTGACACAGAAAGCCCAAGTCACATTTCTGTGGGGAAGGCCAGGGCTCAGCATCTTTAAAAATCAGTAGTACTTAAATGTGGCATTATTATTCTTACCATATTACCCAGAGACGCATGACAGGCATCACAGACCCCATGTGCTAGACACTCTACAGATATCTATTTCCCCAGTCTCTGCGATCTTTTAACCTGAAGGCCCGACCTTGCATATGCTTACACACTCGAGTAACTACCAGCGTTGCATGGCCCTACTGAAATCAACAAAACTGATGAATGGAATGAAATCAGTAATTACCCATGTGCTTAATTATTTGCAGAACTGGGGGCTAAGTGCTTCATTTTTAGCTTTTCACTTGAAAATATTAGTTCTAATCTAGTGTGCCTCGCTTTGCGCTCAATCCCACAAGGAACAGCATGGTCTGGCCTAATTAAGCAAAAGCACTTAGCAAAGTGTTTAACTTTAAGCACATGATCAAACCCATTGACTAAACGCTGTGTTGCTTGGGTTAGCATGCCTGGCCCTTTGCAGGATTGGGACCCTTAAACCCAAGTATTAGGGATAACAACTGCGAGCAGGGACCAGGACAGAACCCTGGAGGTGCCCGAGGCTGCGTGCGCAGGGTTCTGAGCACCCCAGGGCTTCCCTAGCTGCTGCCCAGCAGTGCAGTGAGTGAGCCAGGAGCCCTGGCAGAGCTGGGGATCCACTGATGGGTCCCCCGTTCCCTTCCTGGATGCCAGTCGAGTTTGCCTGTGGAAGAGGGTGCAGAGAGGCAGCGCTGGCATTTAGAGAAGCTGCAAATGTTCTCTGTAATTAACTGACTGAAAGACTTCACGCTCAAAAGCACATCCCTCATTTAACGTTGGCCACAACTCCCACTCTGCAGCCGCAGCGCGGTTCAGGGAAAGCAAAGAGGCAGCGGAGCCCTGCTGCAGCATGGGTGTCCCCAGGGACCGGAGGGGAGTGGACCTCCCTCGCTGCCAGACTGAGAGAAGCACAGGACAGGGATGGGGGCTGCAGACAGGGGCTTGCAGGCAGCGCCTCTCTGCACCTCTGTTTCTCTCTCTTTATTTGCCAGGCTGAGGAATTCCTGGGATAGGGCGTGTACATGAGACCCAGCTCTCCCCAGCCTGGGCTGCCTGGGATGAAGCCTCCAATAGTGGCTTGCTTTCAACAAGCACTAATTTTAGGCCCTTTAGGACACAAAATAATGATAACACCCTCCCTGGAAAAAAAAAAATCCCCCTGGGCCTGTGTAAAATTAGCAGTGTGCTGACTGTCCCACTTTCACTCCTGCTATGTGGGGCAGCCTGGCTTATTAATACACTGGACTCATTTCAAGATCCTTTGCTTTCCCCCTTGCAAGGGGAGCCCGGGGGCAGCCAGCCTGCTTCTCCCGGCAGTGCTGAGGATGCCCCTGCTCACCCTGATGGCCAGAGCCTCCTGCACACCACCCTAGGAAGGTAGTAGGGGAGGACAAGCCAAGCTAGGCAGAGGTGGAGGCAAGCTGTAGGCTGCCCTGGCTTGCTGCAGGGGAGGAAGAGAAGGGACGCACCCTTTGTTGGCACAAGAGACCCCCTAGCAATGAGGGCTAGAGGGGGAGGACAGTTTGGACTCTCCAAGGGGAAGAAGGTAAGCCACCGGAGCCCTCCACCCTTCAGAGCCCCTGGGAGCAGCCTGGCAAGGCAGCAGGGACTCCAGTGCCACTTACTGAGCAAGGAAGGGGCTGTCCCTCTGTCCTACACACAGAGACACAGACACGTATGCCTGGAAACAAAGCACAGTTTAACAGGAAAACTCCTCGAAAGTGGCATCATTACCATAATCCAATATTAGTATAAAATACGGCGTCTATCCAGGAGCTCAGAGGAGATCGGTCCCTTGAGACCTGTTATCTGCCCAGGTGAAAACCTCCTGTAATGACTCCCCAGGGTGAAGGAATTTCAGAGCCGCTGTGAGATTTCTTTCAGTATGGAATAAAAACCCTGGCGAACCTGCAATGCCCAAGGAGCAACTTGGGGGGAAAAGAAAAGGGAAGGTGACCCCCAAACACATCTACAAGTGATGTGACTGCAGACGTTAGTGCCATTCAAGGAGAGGAAATCTTGCCTAAAAGAACAAAGACCTCAGAAAGAAGCTTTTTCATAACGTCACATACCCTGTTCTTTCACTCCAAACTACAATCTGCTCCAACATTATTTTATCTCCCACTGTTCACAATGAGTGTTGTAAGATTCTGACCCAGCTTCCCTGTTAAATACTGATCTAACCTCATCTCAAACAAAGCCTCAGAAAATTAGTACTAGATTTGACTCCAACATGAAACATAACAATGTATGAAAGATGTCATGTACCTTAAACAAGAGAGGCAGTTAAACTGCCCTTGCCCCGCACAGCTAAGGCCCAAGAGCTAAGCCTAAGCAACAAATTCATTTTAGTAATCAAAAATCTACCGGAACAGCACTGGTTTTCTCTGTGCAGTTTTTTACCCCCATAGGGACATCAAGTTGTTGTGTTACTTTTTTTTTTCCTTTTTTTTTTTCACAAGGCACATTATTACATTTAACTGCTTGTGCATGTTTATTAATAGAGCAAAAATGAGCGAACAATGAGCTACCCCGTGGAGGCTGAAAGCCTGCACTGGAGCAATGAATCAGAGGAGCAAATCCATTTAGCAAAATGCTCATTTTAAGACATGTTCCTTTCACACTTGAGTTATTTTCCTCTACACCCCAAACATAATTAGACTCCTAGTGACGTGACAGTCCTGCACCTGTAGCACCGGCTACATTTGAGCTACCCCAGCCCGCCCTCCCCACCCGCCCCAGGCACACCGACAAACAGGCAGTACCCCGGCGCTATGTCTCCTGATGTTGAGCTGCAAGACAAGCAGAGAGCAACCAACATCAGCTCTGCAACATGTTGGGAAGCAATTATCAGTCACTAGAAACCTCTAGAAAAACATCCCTCATTGCAACAAGGCCTGAGTTGGGCTGCAAATGAACCGATGTAAAACGAGCATCATTCAAAGATATTGCTGCCAAGTAGTAGATGGAAGAGGTGAGATACTGAGATGATTCTGGCCCTCTGTTGTGTACCCTGTAACCACAGGCGAGCCTAAAGGCTGCAAAGACCTCCTGGGCCAATGTGAGACAGTTTACGCCTCCTTGCAACTACTCTACAGAGGCATAGGTTGCTATCACCAGTTACCATTCCACTCTGGAGCAGGGAGGAGGCCCCACTGTGCTCAGTGCTGCTGATAGATCCAGTGGAAAGACAGTTGCTGGCATGAAGAAATACACGCATGAATACAGACACAAATGTGTGCACAATTCCCAATGCAGTGGAAAATCAGGTCCCCACAGCTGGCCTTCAAAGGGGAGTCAGAGGAAAGCGAGGCATACCGTGAAGATGTGCTAGCTCAGGGCACCAGAGAGGGAAAACACACGTTGCTTACTTGTTATTGAAAGGAATTTAGTAACACAAGAAATTTTTCATGACCAGCTCATCACTTATCATACCCCCACAGCTTTGGCAGTCACACCTAAACTCCTGCTACCTGGGGACCACAAAGCTCCCTCAAGATACCAAAGGTCAAATGTATTTTAGTCATTTACTATTTCCAAACGGGATTGTTATTTACCAGCTGTCAGTAGCTGTGCATTCAGCAGTTTCAGCTCTCTCTTGGCTTTGCTTAAATAGTTTCTCAGCCAGTGGGAGGCTGCTGCTGGCTTCAGCAGAGCTGGGACAGTCTCTAATGTGGCCATATCCCCCGGCGTACCCCAAGCACCAAACCCCTCTGTTTACGGTATCACAGTTTCTATGTTCACGCAAACAAGATTAGCTGATTTCAGACAGTGTCTAATGAAAGCTGAGCTTTTCTGTGCCAGCATTCGCCTTTCCAGCCTGCAAACCCAAGGCTGGAAGATCAGCCTGGCATTCAGTCTGCAGCATGTGACCATTTAATGAGGGAAGTCTATGAACTGCAGGACTAATGCACACAGGCACAAAAGCAGCTACCCGATGAGACTTGCTTCACCAGAGTGGAAGGATTTTTTTTGCGATTAAGGCCCACAATGGGGAAACAAACCTATTCCTGGCTCTTTCACAGCCCTAGTAGGTGACTATGAACAAATTCTATAACTGTGTTCTACCTAAGGAGTCCCCCACCATGAAAAAGAGATAAAAATGCCCTTTCTCACAGGAGGATGCGGTGGGTTCAGGTATTAGTGGGATGAATGTCACAGTAATGCTTGCAAAATCTAAAGACTAAAATGGAAAAACCCTTGCAGTGCTAGCTTTAAAAGCCTGCATGGAATTGCTGGATTGCAGTGGTCTTTGGGGTCTCTGAGCAGCACCTGCAGCAAATGCCGTTTCATTGCTTCCCTCCACCCTGCTATCCTACCCAACAGCAGTCTGCCTGGAAAACATCAGGAAGGAAAAGCCAGCAAGAACAGCAGCTCTTACAGGCACAGCATGGCTGGATGGCAATAAGCATTTAGTGCCCACGCAGGGCACCAAGGGACAGGCGTTCCTCGATTCTCACCTTCAGTTCCCGCACTGTCCACTGGACTGCGGCTTCTCGTGCAGAAGAGCAAAGGGCAGCTCGTTCCTGAGCAGCCTGTCCCAGCCGCCCTGCTCAGTCCAGGGGTCCCTTCCAGCCACTCGGTGGCTCGCATTTCCTTGTGAACCTTGTTAAGTCACAGCTTACTCCATGAGTCTCCAGCAAGGTTGCTGTCTCAAATGACCATGATGAGAGCAAAACTATAGCCTTGGAAGGAGACAGGACACCACAGAGCTCCATGACTCCCCCCAGGCTGAGCAGATCAGACCCGGTTTTAATTCTTCCCTCCATCAGACCTCTTGCAAGCACACGTCCATCTTTGACCTCCTTCGACTGGAGGTAGCCTTGGCTGCAACAGGGATGTCCTTGGGCTCTGGCAGCACGCAGGCAGCTGCCAAACCCTTCCAGTCCCATGGAATGAGCAGTGTCAGGCACCACTCAATCCACCAGGTGCTCCTGACAGTTTGTGTCGCCTTTATCTAATTTGCCTCTGAAAGAAATAGTGAAACAACATTTTGTCTCCGCTGTTGCCAGGAGAAAGTCACAAATAAACAAGAGGAGAAAGTGAGTAACTAACTAGAAATCAGTAAAACCAAGACAGCAATCAGGCTGAGGAGATGGCAGCTGGAGTTTGTTTTTTCTCCTTTCTTTCCCTCCTGGTGAGCCATGGGGCTCGCCTCCAACAGCAGCAGGTAAAACACTGCTGGGTGCCTTTTTTTTCCCCCTAAAGAATTTGTCAGTCTTTGACCCCTGCCTTTAGCTGACAGATTTTTGAAAACACACATTTCGGCAATGTCAATATAAAATAAAACAGCAAAGGCCAGGGCTGCCAGGCCTCACTTGGTCCCCACGCTGCCTCACGTTGCCAGGGAAACGGCGAGCGAGTGCGGCCTGCACTGGCCTCAGACATGGCGGCCTCCAGCCCTGCCACCAGACACCCCTGGCTGCCCCATAAACAGCCCCGGCCACCCCACAGACACCCCTGGCCACCATAGCACTGCCAGGAGCCTTCCCACACCGTCCGGCAAAGGCTGCAGGCCATGGCCACCCTGAGGGGATTGGGAGGAGATGCCCTGCCGCAGTGGCCTGGCCTGCCCTGGCCCATGGGTGGACTGCATTACTTCAGTGAAATCAACATAAAATCAGCTTTGTCCAGTCCACATGGTTCCATGATTAGCAGCTCAGCATACCAAGTCTATCCTTTTTTGCAAAAATTTTTGCTGTCCTCCCATCATCCTGATTCTGAAAGATCATCCTGTCTGCTTTGTATTGCTTCAAACTGTATTTATTTTTTCTGGCTTCTTGTCACATCTCTCTTTCCTCCCTTTTTACATGTTATCCCCTGGTTTTCCACAGAACGAGTAAAAGCCAACCCAGATTTTCATATTTCACACACATTTTCTTTTTTCTTTTTTTTTAATGAACCACTGCAGGACTCCCACTCTCCTGGGATTAGCCCTGTTAGATAACTTTTGCTTTTTTTGCAGCCGCAAAACAAAAATATTATGGTTACGTATGAAAATAGGGCTTTCCATGGGCTGACAGCCACGGGAAGGGAGATGGGCAGAGTCCAGCCATGGTCGCAGCCAGCGCCGCCAATGTGCCAACATGGGCATCCTCTGCATTCTCTGTCTATAGCTACAGCAACTTAATGACAAAGTTATGGTTGCAGAAAATTTGCTTAAATAATGATGGGTTGTTACAGGGTGGCCATCACCTGGAAAGAGCAGAGAGGCACCTGCCCCGGACTGACGTGGTCAGCATGGCTGGACAGGCAGCCAGACCTCACGACTCTGCTCCCGGGCTCGCTTGCAAGGCTCGCCATTCCTCATTCCTAAATACAGGTTGATTTCTGACCTTAAACTATTTGACGGGCTTCCCTGAAGTATCCATCATGGTTTCCATGGAATTCTCCTCTTTACAATGAGATAAAAATGTGTCTGATCTCTTCCTAACATGTTAGCAAACAGTGAAGGAAAACAACAGAAGCCTACATGAGAAAATATTTTAGCTGGTTTGCAAAGCCATAATAATCAGTGATACAAAAAAAATCCATATTAAACTTCTTAAAGATCCAACCCACAATCTCTCTTCTCATTATAAAGAATATTTTACAAAGCAAACAACCTCCTTCAAGTAGATGCAGCTATCTGTCACTAGTGAGCAAGGGGTATAAAGCCTGCCCTCAGACAGCATTTCAGGCAGCATTTAATACACTTCCGAAGATTCGTGTGCCATTTGCCACACCATACAGTGAGGATTTCTCCAAAAAGCAGATTAACAATGGGTTGGATTTTTTAAACATCTCTGTCCTGTCTAAAAATCTTGAAATGCTGAAAGCATGGTTATATTTTATCTGACGTGAGTCCAAGAGGAATTGGGAAGAGGGGCAGGAATGGAGTGAGACAGTAAGCAACACTGAGAAAACCAATCATCACCACCTGTACAGTCCTGCACAGATTATACAGTTCAATTCTGGATGCATACAGATCCTGCGTGGTATCACTGGCAAAGTTGGTTCGAGGTAGGTCAAAGACACCATAACTGCATTCACAGGAGTCCCAGAATTTAAGAACAATTAATTCAATTTCTATTTGTTTCATTTCATGTTAACTTTGACCCTCATATATTATTATATTTCAAAGCACGTTGAACATCTTTGAACTCCAGTGTTGTGGTGTTTTGTGGCATTGCTGAACAACAATACACCAGGTCTGTCTGCTGTCTTTGGTAAAAAAGAAGGGCTCCTGGCACTCGTTAAAACTCGATTAATAAGAAGCAACCCTGCTCTAGGAAGGATTTCACCTCTGTTCTTTGTTTGCAGATGAATGAAAACCTCTGTCATGCCTATTCCCTCTTTTGCAGGCGCTGTCATTTCACCAGCATTCCTCCACAACGCAGCAACGGCCATGATCAAAATAACTATCTAAATGAAACCATCTGGATTCTGCACGGGTGAATTTACGTTGTGAGGTTTTCATGAAAAACAGCACAACATATCTAGAGCCAGGTGAAACTTGGCATGTGTCAGAATAAAATAGTGAATTTTTTAAGATTTCTCACGATATCTGGGAAAAAAAACCCAGAAATATTAAAATGAGCAGTTTTAAATGTTTTATTTCAACAAGACCAAGACAGTCCAGCTTTATAGTTCTGACAGCCATGGTTGCTGAAACAACATTGAGAAGCATTTTGAACTAACCATAAGGTTTTAAAACTGTTGTTCAAATACTGATGAATTCCACATGTGTGAAACACTTCCATTTCAGTAAAAGCTTACAGGTATACTGTTTTCAAAGGGATTCGCTTTGGTTCCAGTACACATGTAATGTGTATCTAAGCTCTCAGGAGCATCATAAATTTAAAGGAAAATCCAACCAAATCTCAGCACTGTTCATTTTTTATCATCGTTATTTTATAACCTTGCCTAAAATCAGTTCAATAATATTGGCTTTCAGTAGCATGCTCTTTCAATTTTTATAACATCTGGGTGTTAAACTTAGAGGAAAGTTGTTTATTAGTTTAGGAAACAATGGTGTTTATTCACATTATCTTTTTTTTCAAATGGGAAGATCATTCATATTCATCTAGAAAGCTGTAATAATTTAGTACCAGGACAAAGCTGCTGACAAAATCAAGATGATCCCTCTAGAAATTTGAATAGTAGAGGAATCTTCTCACAACTAAACATACTTATGAACAAATATTTTTGCTTTCCTCAACTGCTCAAACAAAAATCCAAGTGCCCAGAATTGGCGAATTACCAGAAAAATGGTAACAAATGGATAAAATATTTACACAAAAAATACAAAAAAAAAAAAGTAATAAAATACACCTACCTTTCTTACACCAGAGAAATAACGCACAACTAGAGCACGTGGCACACTTCCCTATCGGTGGGAAGTTATGACTGTGATTTTTGCTCTTTTTGCCTGAGTAGTGAGACAAAAAAGTAGAATATGTTGTTGCTATGGCTCTTTGTGTCCAGTTATCTCAATAATTTGATTACAATAAATGAATAAATAAGGATAAAGCTAGCAGGAGCGTTCCCATTAATTTCAGTGGGAGCAGAATGTCATGAGTTTGTCTTTTTAAAGGATTGGGATCCAGGGCCATACTGGAAACCTGCATTTACATTTGTGCCTGTGCACTTATATCTGCTAAGTGGCCTATACCATTGATTGTTCTGCCTATTCAGAAAACAGGATTTAAATATTTTAAAATGTGTTTTTCTCCATGTCTCATCTCTATATTCTTGCTGGCCTCACCTGGCTCTGCTCTTACTTTCAGGTCCTTAACGAAATGGTTTTTCCTGATCTCCTTCCCCAGCAGTACAACAAATTTCCTCGTTGCCGGTCTTGCCCACTGCTAGTATGTCTTTGGTTATCTGCATGCCAGCAACAGCTTGAAACGCAAACATATCTGTTTCTCCCTTTGGCACTGACTCTATCTTTGGAAATCTTGCTTTTTCCATGGAGGTTTCATAAACAAAATTCCATGACACAGGATTATACCTTATTTTAGTTAGTCTGCTACTGGAATGGTCCAAAATATCCACCCTTTCATCCTTCCAGCAGCCCGAGGGCTATAGTGAGGCAACAGTGCCCAAATACAGGGCATGTGTCTACAGCAAGTACATCTTGCTGAACGAGCTTGATGTCTTTTAACTGTGAGATGGTGAAGTGTGTTGACTTATGTGCTAACGGTGATGCCACAAAATGCTGCATGACACCCAACCTAGCACACTGCACTGATTGAGAAACTAGAACAGCAGAGAACTAACCTGAGGCACAGCAAGGAACCTGAAAACTGGCTGACAAAGCTCCAAGTGTAACTGTAAACAAGGAATCATCACCCGCTAGTTTCCAAGAAGCTCCACGGTGATCTATTCTCAGCTGTGTAACATCTTTACTGGAAGAAAACATGAAATCATGCTCTAATAAAGTTGCAGATGACACAACGCGGCGGAGTGGTAACGGAGGGGGAGGATTTGTCGCTGCCAGGAGCTGGGTGGTCGCATGGCAGAGGGGAGGCGAGGAAGCCCCATGTGCTTGGTGCAGCCAAGTCAAGTCCCCCCAGCTCCACACTCACAAGAGGCAGGGCTTCATCTTGGGATTCAGAGGGGCTACAACAGATTTGGGGATCACATTGGTTTATCAGTGAAGCACAGGAACAGTCATTACAGACGGGGAGACATTAAGAGCATTGTATTAACGCCTTCCTTGGCACTGTCAGAGCTCCAGCAGTGCCTGGCAGGGCGCCACGTTTGCTCCCGCTGCCTTTCAGGGTGTCAGCCCCTGGCATTGCGGCACAGCCACCAGGCACGAGGGTGGCAGGGCAGCCTCCGGCGAGCCGGCCCTCTGGTGAGCACCGTCCCCGGAGAGCAGGAACGTGCTGTCCCTCCGTCTGGACCGTGGCTCTCGCCCTGCCTTCTCAGGGCCCTGCTGTGATTTAAAAATATCCTTTCCCAGACTCTTAGCAAAGGCACAAATCTTCTGGCTTACAGTTTAACTCCTTGGCAGCACGTGATACAAATGCCGAAAATGGACCGGCATAAGAGACCATATAGACACTGAAAACATATAAATACCAAGGGCTTTGCATGGAATTTCAGATCATGTTGTTATTTTAAAAGATAAAGGGAAGGCTGTGCAGGGAAGTATCGCCCTTCGGTATCTACCCACTACAGGCTACTGTCAGGAACAAAATACTGATCTAGATAAACCTTTGGTCTGAACCTATTTTTATGTTCCTACTCAGTCGTACACAGTATGTGAGTGTAGTACTGAAGCAAAGAATGCAAACCTTCCTGTGCTCCTGGCATTACTGGTGTAATTCCTGCTGGAGGGCCGTGTTAAATTTAGAGCTCACAATTCATAAAGGATGTTGACAAGTTGCAGAGAGTTCAGAGAGGAATATGAAGGACAGAAAAACAGCCTTTATAGTTACTGATCCAGGAGCTCAATCTATTCGGTTTACAAAGAGAGGAGGTTATGGTATGGCTTGGCTAAAGTCTATCAATGTTTACAGGGAGAATGAAATTTGGAGATCAGGGTCCTCAATTAGCGTAGGAAAACCTTGACACTGAAAACAGACAAGTTCTGACTGGAAAGATGGGGCACATGTTTAACAGTGCAAATAATGAATTTATTACTGAAGCCAGAGCTGGAGCAGACAGGATGATTCTTCGTTACAGGTTTTTTTGAATAACATTTGGATGTTTTTTTCCTAAAGCAACATGCTGAAATTCAAACAAGCACAAACAGAAGCAATCTTGTGACCTGTATCATCACAGGAAACAAACAGTAATGCTCCTTTTTGCCTTTATAACATTGATAGTCTTCTCTCCCTTCTATCAGCAGTCCCGGCAGTAATTCCAAGCGTGTAGTGGGTGTGCGTGTAATCCTGATCACAGATCCTCCTGGCAGATCTGGTCTGTGTTTGTGCCAGCACCAAGCAGCTCTCTGGTCTCTCTGCTAATAGTCTCTCACCTGCATGTGCCTTGAACCATAAAATAACATCGTAGTGGTGACACCGGTGCTTCGGCTCCCCACCGCCTGAAGCCAGGAGCAATCGCACCCATGCCACCTCCGCCAGTGCCTCCCTCACCTGTTCCTGGTGCCCGCCAATAGTGGAGAATCCTTTCACACACCCAGGTCCAAGCAATGTCAACCAGTCCTTAATTATCCGTTCTGTGTTTCCCTAATACCCGACGTCAACCAACCACCCTCACTTTGCTTTAAGCCCATTCCTCTGTGTGCTATCCAACAGGATCATGGAGAACAGATTATTCCCTTCTTTGAAGGCGTTTAAGACCATTTTCATGCCTCACTGCAGTCTCCTCCTGACTCAACAGCACCAATTCTTTCTACCTTTCCTGAGAGGTCACAGCTCTCATTAATTTTGCTGCTGGACTCTCTCCAAGTGCACCTCCTCTTGCTTGATTTGTGACCCCCCCAAACTCGACATGGGGCTGCAGGCGTTACACAAACACACACCAAAATCCCAAGATTCGTCACATGCGTCTGAGAGCAGAACTTCGCCCTCTTTTAATCCCATCTCGTTTATCAGCAATATAACGTTTTGCACATTATCACCCCAATTATAAAGGCTTGTAGGTGATAATGAGATTCCACTGGATATATTCCAGCAAAGCACATTCTAGGTTTTACTAACTTCATTAACCAAGAAAAGCTGGTTAATGGCTGAAAAGTGCAATGATGCACATAATCATACCAGTTGCTTTGCTACTACAATTATATTATTAAGATGGATCTTTGAGGTACAATTTCCATGTATAATTAGTGGTTTATCCCTTCAGGAAAAAAAAAAAAATCAAAAGCACCCAAAGGTTTGAACAAAACAGTTCTTACTGAAAACACAAATGAAGTCATGCTCTCAGGGTCAGGCTCAGAATGGGATTTGTGAGAAAACAGAAGCACAAGAATTTGGAGACTTAACACAGGCTCCCAGGGGACGTGAAATGCCGAAGTGCCAATTGCAATCCACTCACACTGCTGGACACAGAGAGAGACCTGCTCACGGGAGCACCCAATCTCATGTGTCATCCATGGGCATCCATGCCCACGGCTCCCAGGGGTAAGGAGCACAGGTGGGCAGCAGCCAGCTATGCGCCAGCCTCCGTGCAGGAGGGACCCCATAGTCCAGGGCGTGAGGGAAAGCCTTGGGGGTGGATGGGGTTTGTGTCCCAGCCTAAGCTGTGAGTATGGGCAGGGCATGAGGTGCTGCAATGGGAGAAGGGAGCAGCCGAGGAACGAGGGAGAAGCCCTTTGGAGGCACACATCATGGTGGAGAGCAGTGAGAGGTGGACGATACCTTCCATGCCTGTGGCCCTAGCCGGGCACTGAGGTAGCTGCCAGTTGCATTGTACATCAAGGGAATCCCCAGCCCCGTGGGACCCTCCTTCTCACCCAACACAAGCCCCAAGCCTCAGAGCAGCAGGACCCAAGAGGCGCAGAGCACTGCAGTCCAAGCCCTGAGCCTCAGAGATCTCCAGGATCCCTCCCCAAACAAAGATGCGCTTGACTTGAGATGTTTACATTGACATTCTGAGGGGCATTCGCCTTCTTGCGCAGCACAAAACACACTGAGAAACAACTCGCTGAGATTGTGTCTCTTTTCCCGTAAGATCAGAGGAGGTCAGGCTCCAAACCCCAATGTCCTCTGTTCAGCAGGAGGATACACCCAATGTCCCCAGACATGTTTGCTGGAAATCTCAGGGTGGAGACGTTGAATCTGTAAGAAGGCCTCCTTTCCCCAAAATCTTAAGTCTTGGAGTTAACAATGACCTCTGAGAAGACAAAAGATCCAAGAATATAGCAGAAGCATAAAACATTTAGATTGATTAAAAAACTGCTCCTGTTGTTTTCGAGTATTCTTCAGTTGTTTCACTATTTTCTCAGTCATCACTGTTCTTCCGAGCAGAGGCAACTTCAATTTCAGATTAAGCAAACAAGCACCGCCAAGCAAGCAGAACAATGAAGAACCCTCTTTTTACTCCTTTTACCAAATAACAAAACAGAAAACAAGAGTGCTGGTTTTCAAGTGCAAGCCTGATTTTTTCGTTTGTTTTTCTCTTACAGTTGAATCATACTTATCAGCTTGACAAAAAATGCAATGACTGTTTTCCACTAGGAATTTTCTTACAAATTTAATCAAGTTATCAGGAGAAATACTATTATCCTCACCATGTGAAATTAATATATCAGGAACTTATCTACTGTCTTGCATGTGTGTATGACATTTATATGGATCAACTAATATATATGTCGTCTTCTTGGTAAAATTTCACACAATAAAAAAATCTTCAGCACTGAATTTGCGGTCGTCTTAAAGTCCTTGATATGGCTGGCTCTGCCTAGGAGCTTAGCAGGAGCCTTTGCTGGATTTAATCAGCCAGGCAGACCTCAGAAATTCTGCTGGAATTCCTGTCACTATTAGAAATATGCACCAGCATTTGCTAGTTCGGGTTCAGAACCGATTCAGAAACTAAAAGCAATAAATCCTCATGCAAGTCTCGAGCTCTCTCAAGTATATCCTGGAGCAGTAATTTTTGGAGAGGAGGAATACATAAAGGAATGTGGAGTGTCTAGCCAAAATTTTATTTGAAATACTCTTTTCAATGAATCCAAAACGGAAAGCCTCTGCTTTTTCCCAAATGCATTGCCTTGGCCTTCCACTTCCATGACCTTGCAGAGGAAACAACAAAGCGTGGGCAGCGCGCAATGCAAGCAGTACGTAAGCTTTTGGCCACTACCTTTAAGTAAGCAGGAGTTTCATCCTTGACATCAACTGAACAGGATTTTACCCTGCACTGCAGGTCATCGTAACATCTCTCTGTGCTTTAAAAACTCTGACGTCTCCTGAAATCTAACAGAAACTGACAACTTTGAGAAAAACTGCAAGTACCGTAGAAAGGTCTGTAATAGTAAGCAGGTACTTAAGTGTTTGCTGAATTGAGTTTTCACTTATTAAAATGGAGTTAAAAGAAAGCGTGAAACAGCATTACATGCAGGCAAAGCCGACCAACACTTCAAATTTAGATGTGTGAAACCTCTGAAATACCGGACCCTCCAAGAGGCACTGACAGCACAAACCTCTGACACCCAGCCGCTGGGGCAGACTCTGACAGAGGGGCACGATCATAAGCTGCCAGCCACGGTAAGCTCCAAAGATGAAACCCCGGCTGCATCGAAGACCAACGAGTCAGGATTTCAACCTCGGCATTTCAAATCACGCCAGGTCGCAGGCTGGTGTCAGTGGACACAGTCGCATCGGCTGCGGTCAAGCAGCTCAGTGTGGATCAGAGAACAGCCAGTCCCCATCCTGCCTTGGCCGCTTCAACTTGAGTTTGAGATATCCAGTAATAAAAAAGTCCAAAAATACAGAATTTGATTTCATTTATTATAAAACTGTAAAATTAACACGTTTTCTGTGCTATTTCAGGTTCACAGGATCTTTACAGAAGAACCTGATTTTCAGTTTCAATGACAGTCTGATTTGCTGGAAGAGGGAAACCTCATTTGACATTTAGAAACAGAAAAGCTTATAGCATTTATTATGCTTCCCTGATGTATTTATAAAACGCATAAACACAAATTTTTCTTAAACAAAAAGCCCTTTCACTTTTCATAAAAACTGTTTGATTTTCTCATAAACAGTATATGTGAATTTCTATGCTACTCTGACATTCTTCAACCGTGAGATATTAATGTGAGTGACTGTATCCTCAGGAAAAATATGCTTCTGCTGATAAACATTTGCTTCTTGGCTTGTGTTTGTGTTCTGCAGTAGTTTGGATGGGCAAGTCAAAACCCTGGCTGGTCGTCTACGACCTTTGCATTCTCCTTTAAATTCCAGGCATTTGCAAAAGATGATGGAAGAGCTGATAGTGTCTACTGTTTATCAGCCATGATAATTAGAGTGGATACATTTATGACTGTAGAAATAGTCTTGCAATGGATTTTTTTTTTTTAACAGCTACTATTTCCAACACTTTCAGCAGTGCTCTGAATATGAAGATTTAAAAAGGTCTGTGTCCAGAAAACACTTTGCCTCCTGCAAACTAGCTCAGCTTCAGCTGACAAACTCTTCTGGGGGAGAGGAAAATCAGTTTCTCTCCTCTCTGCACTGTCAGCCCCCAAAACACGAAGTCTCTTCTCCTCCTGTTTGCTGTCAGCCCTGGAGAAGACTCAGCTGTCACCTCGGCAGCCCCCATGCATGTCCCCGTGCACGTCTACCACTACGGCCACAGCCAGGCTGATGCTGCCAGACTGCAGTTCAGGCTCTGCTGAAGGCTCAGGTTCCAACCATATGGGATGCAGAAGATGCCATTGGTAGAGATAAAATGAAACAGGGAAAAGGATGACATTTTGCTGGAAAATCAAGCACTCAGTCAAACAGAGCCGTATTTCGGTTGCCCATATAACTTTCTGCTGTGATGCACATTACCTACATGATCACTGCTTGGATTCTCCATGCCACCCAAAGCCCGGTTGTACAGTGCCCAGGTTATGAGCTAGCTCTTCGATATTCTACTCCAGGTCTTTCAACTGGGGGCATTTGTCAAAGTCTGCGGTTAAATTGGATTATTCGTTTCTGCAGGGTTTTGTAGGAGCTGGTCTGGGATGACAGTTCCAGTTCTTGCAGCCCAGTTCCTCACTGGAACCTTCAACAGACACTGGAATCTTGAATAGTCATGGAGAACTGGGGAGGTTTTGCTGGGTGCCGAGACCTGGGAGCCACCAGTCTCGTTCTGCTTTACTGGGGACCTACAACTGCTTCCTCTGGTTTCACACCCGTGAAATGGGGACCCACATTGTGCCGTCTCTTCACCAGGCAATGATGTACTTTCGGAAGCACCTTTATTTTTTCCCCTCAGCTCTTTCCAGTTGTCTGCATCCAAAGAGGCAGAGCAGCAGTTCTTAGAGAGCTGGCTGTGTGCTGCTCTGCACTTTCGATGGCTGAATCAAATTAAAAGACAGCTAAAAATACATGATGTTCCCCACCAGCTCTGTTTGCCCGGGTAAACATTTGCTGGAGTTGCCAGAGGAATGTCATGTAACTCCAAAACGGCCAAAGACAACAGATCCAAACAGTCACTTCTGCCTCCAGCACAGCGAGTGAAAGTTGTGGTCTACACCACGAGAAGTTTGGTACCCTGGTACAGAAACACCTAACATGTCTGGTTTTGCAGAAATAGCCTGCTGGGCTCAGCACAGATCAGAGGAAGGTGAGACCACCACTGCCTCCTCTGCAATCAAACAGATCTCCAACTCCTTGAAGGATCAGCTGCTTCCACACAACAAAAGCACAAGCACATCTTCAAACAAAGATTCCCAAAACCCAAGTCGTATTTCACGGCTGGCTTTTACTGCCCTAATCCTCCATCCCAGTGTATTTTTTCCAGTAAAAAGGGCTAGAGTCATTTCATTACATTTCTTACCAACCCCCCCTGTGCCAGCTCAAGCCCTCCTTTCCCAAAGCCCGGGACCCACCATGCCCAGAGCCCCCCGGCCTTCCCCACACTAGGGATGCGGAGCAGGGCCTTCCTCCCCAGAGCCCCCCACCAGCACAGCTGCCCCACGTGCACGTACAGCACAAGCCCTCGTGCACCTCTCCCTTTCTAAAAGGGACAAACTGGGGAAAGCGGTTAGCCCATGGGTGCATTGAACATCGGTGCTGGAGCCTCTGAGCAGGCTCCAAGCTGGAGCTCTGCTCTCATGACTTGTGTTTGCATCCTCCGCTGAAACCTAACTCACCCGTGTTAGTCCCACCAGCTGCTTCCAATCTTCTGAACAGAAGGATCGCTCAGTGCTATAAACTTCAGCTTTCCAAACACAAGCATCATCTGTTAAGCCAAAAGCTTTAGATAGGATCCCCAAACACTAGGCTGGGAGTCCAACTAGCACAGGGCATATCTTTCCCATGTCAGCAGACACCTAATGTATTTTTAGTGCTGTCAGAAACAAACCACTCCTTGATATTCCAGAGGGGGGGAAAAAAATCATCTAAAAGTGGCGGCAAAGCTAATATTTTAAAAGACCTTTTCGAGAACTCGCCAGCCTCCTGGGGGAGCTTGTCAACATCTCCCACGTTAAATAAAAGTCACTTTAACATCCACAGGGGTTTTAAAGAAAAGCTGGAACATATCAAAGCTGCTGGGATGGCAAGCTTCATAACGTGCACAATACATCAACACTTAACAGACACTAAATCCTCCCCAGCCTCAAGGGAGCTAACAGACCCCGGAGTAAGCTCTTTTTCCTAATGTATCTCTCAAATGAACTGCTAATCTCCTCTCTAAATGTGACAGCTGTCCTGCACGCACTCAAAACCCCCTGTGCTTAAATCCTTGTATCGTTCTTGTTAAACGACTTGTTAAATCATTTTTCCTATAATATGAAGAAAGAAATCTTTCCTACGACCCGATACAAAGACTTCACTGACCCGCTGTTGGCGTGCGCAAGAGCAGGACCACGTTGCTTTGACCCCATGGGTTTTGGAGGCTTCCTGGGGAGGCAGTGATGCCCAGGGACACGGCACCCGTGGCACGCAGGGGAACGCTGCCCAGACAGGCTCTCCTGGTGGCAGTCAGCAGCCAGACGTGGTTTGGTGACCCCAAGCACCACGGCTCCATCCCTCAGGATCAGGGTGACACGTACACTGGTGTCCACTACCGGGGCTCTACGGCTCCATAGTTTTCATATATAGAGAAATATATAAAGATTCTCAACAAACTCCTGTGGCCCATGGGTGATCCCATACCGGTTCCCCCGAGCAGATTACTTACTCCTGGCAGATCCAGTGGCTTCCTGCGCTTAGATCGCTTAAATCTGTGCCATGGCTTCTCGCTGCTCTGAGGGACTGCGGAAAACTTTCCCCTTCGCTGGGCAGAGTTTGGCCCGTGGTGTTGAATTCACGGTGCCAACAGCTATTTGTCACTTCAGCTCCAGCCGATAGTTCTCCAGGGTTGATGTGCAGCCTTGCCGTGAAAACTCACATAAGACACCACCAAGACACTGTCAAAGTCCTTGCAAGGGTTGCCAAAAGGGTAGTTTGGGATAGAGTCAGAAATAGTCACAACCTCCAGTTGAGGACAAAGCAGTAGTTTTTCATGCAGTTATCAACATTTCAAAGAAAAACATTTTCTAAGAACACCAAAACGCCAATGCTGCATCCTCCCTAGAAGCAGCTTCTTCTCCATTAGCTGTTCAAGACCGTATTTTTTGTTTACTGTTTGAAACTGTCTCATGAAAGACTTTCACTGAGATGTTGACTTGTTCCAATGTCAACCGCAGCGTTCCCTACTCTTGCACTGTGACAAGCCACCCAGCGAGCAAGGTCTGTTGAATTCTGATGCTGCTTGACAGCTCTGCAGAGACCCAACCCCTGAGTCGAGCTGTTGAGTTTTTGCTCAACACCTGGAACGTGAGGAGCCATTTGCAAAAGCCTGGACAGGGAAAGAGGCACAATAAGTTTTGCAGCACACCTTGTACGCTTGGATTGCCGGCGCACGCGAGCTCTGCCAGAGCTGTCGGTCAAGCAGAGGGTGCTGTTACTGCAGTGCTGCTAACAGGTACCTATCCTTCATGGTTTTTTTATAGTGCGGGTATTTTTTATGCTGCTCCATGTTCTTCACCAATCCCTGCATTAGCAGTGAGGGGAACAGGACTGTGTTCCCCTCTGCCTGTGCTACTTTACACTGCTACAGCATGGAGTGATGTGAAATCATTCACTCTCCAAGATATCTAGAGAAGAAGATGAGCCGCAACAATTGCCCCAGGATGCGATGCCCCACCACTCTGACTGACCGCCCTGCACCATTCGGCCGTCTGTTACCTCTGCCATTCCCCGCTGGCTCCAGCGCAACCTGCCACACGCACCCCTCCTGAAAATCGGGCCTTCCACCTGTGTTCAGAGAGGCGACGTCCCTGTGCCTTACTGGACAGACCCCAAAACATTCCACTGAAGAGAGAAAGGGCCTGCCACTTAACTGTATCTTGGAGAAGGGCTCTAGGCTGAGCCTGATGCCACACAGCTGTGACACGTTCCTGTGGTCACCTGGTGCAGAGCTGTGTCCCACCACAAGCGTGACTCCAGACCAGAATTTCTTTTGCAAATGTTTTCAGTACTGAAAGGAGCCCTGTTTCCAACCAGAGCATTCACACTCTGAAACGCTCTTTCCAGCCAGCTCCACTCCCTGCAGCCATCCACATTGTTCCTTAGTCCCCGCTACACCCACTTCCCAGCCACTTCACGCCTCTGCAGAAGCGTATCAAGGCCTTGCGGCGCGGGCAGCCGGCCCCTCCGGAGGTATTTCCGATACCTGAGCTTATGAAACCTGCTGATTTCAGCTGCAAACAAACCACATTGCAAAGCTGCTTTACCTGCCAGAGGAGCCCCTGTCAGACCTACAAATCAAGGCCCTGCACAGGGCAGACAGATTTACTACTGACAAAACTCCACCCACCGTGCTCAGCCCAGCAGCTCTTACCAGGGGCTGGAAATTAATAGGATTTTTAATTGCAGCTGCATTTTTCACTCCTCTTGCCCAAATGGAAGAGCACGCATGCGATGCTTCCCGGAGGAGGATCTGGTTTCTAGGGGCAGGAAGGAGGACCTGTGTCTCCCCACCATGGCCCCACATCCTCAACGTGGCAGCTGCTCTGCAAGCACCAGTCAGAGGGGCAAGAGCTGGGCCACCGAAACCTGGACTGATCAGACTCGCCGGGTGGGGGCTGCGGGACACCCGTGCCCATCCTGCTGTGAGGGGTCCCTCGCGTGGCATCCTCCACATGCACCCACCGTACACGATGCGCTCGCAGCCAGAGCGTAGGTCAGCCCCCTCCCTTTCTAGGGTCGAGTCTGCCAGAGCGGTTCCACTCACCTGAGTAGCATTCCGGTGAGCGCACGTACCTTATCTGAGGCCCGATCCAAAACTTTCATTAGCTTTAGATGACAATAACCAAACCCACTTCTTAAGAGGGGTCCAAAGAAGAAATCACCTCTGCCCCGTGGAACTTACTAGCACCTATGGGAAGGCACCTGTTGCCCTTAATGAGCTTACTAGGTGCTAATTGCTTTCCATTTTGGGTTGCATATTAGCAAACTTGTTTTAGCCTTGCATGGCTCTGCTGAAGATGGATCTCTGGTGAGAACCCCACCTGCAGTGCTGTATCCAGCTCTGGAGCCCTCAGCACAGGAGAGACATTGACCTGTTGGACGGGTCCAGAGGGGACACAAAGATGATCCGAGGGCTGGAGCAGCTCTGCCGTGAGGACAGGCTGAGAGAGCTGGGGTTGTTCAGCCTGGAGAAGAGAAGGCTCCGGGAAGACCTTATTGCAGCCTTCCAGTACTTACAGATAGCATACAGGAAAAGTGCGGACAGGCTTTTTAGCAGCCCTGTTGTGATAGGACAAGGGATAATGGCTTTAAACTAAAAGAGGGCAGATTTAGACTAGATATAAGGAAGAAATTTTTTACTCTGAGGGTGGTGAGACACTGGCCCAGGTTGCCCAGAGAGGTGGTCGATGTCCCATCCCTGGAAACATTCCAGGTCAGGTTGGGCAGGGCTCTGAGCAACCTGATCTAGTTGAAGATGTTCCTGCTCATCGCGGGGGGGTTGGACTAGGTGGCCTTTAAAGGTCCCTTCCCACCAAACTACTCTATGGTTCTATGAAGACCGGTCCCAGCCGACGCTTTGCCCGCTCCGAGCGGCACCGCTCGGACCCAGCGGACCTGGGCTGTCCCTCCTCGTGTCCCCCCGGCCCGCTCCGCGTCCCCTCGCCGCTCCCGCTCCCCCCGTCCCCGCACGCTGCGGGGGCTCCGCGGGCCTCGCCCGCCCCCGCCCCTCCTGTCCCGCCCCTCCCGCCAGCCAATGAGCGGCAGGGGGCTCCGGCCGGCGGCCAATGGCAGCGCGGCGGCTCCCCCCCCCGCTTCCCGCCACCGCCCCCTATTTGAGGCGCGGCGCGGGGCCGCGCGCGGGCAGAGGCGGGCGCAGCGCGGAGGGAGGGTGGGAGGGGGCGGCTGGCGCAGCCCCGCACCGCACCCGGCGGGGAGCGGGGCGCTCCCGGGCGGCGGCACCCCCATGGAGGCTTTTCCCGGCGGCAAGCTGGAGCAGCACCGGCACCTGCCGGCCGTGGAGTGCCTGCCGGGCGCCCGCTACGGCGGCCGGAGTCACAGCGCCTGCGGGAACGTCTTCAACTCCTGGAACGACTACCTGGGGCTGGCCACCCTCATCACTAAGGCCGTGCGCCCCGGCAAGGGCTTCGGCGCCGAGCCCCCCTCGGTGGTGGTGGCGGCGGCCGTGCCGCCGGCCGAGGAGGAGGAGGAGGAAGAGGAGGAGGAGGAAGAGGCGGCGGGGCCGTACTTCGAGGGCGCGCTGGACTTGCAGGACCTGGACCTGTGCGGGCATCACCATCACCACCACCACCATCACGGCGAGGGCCTGCTGGAGGAGCGCTTCGCCGACTTCAGCCCGTTCCCCGGGCGCGGCGGTCCCGCCGCCGTGGTCTTCGACTGCTCGGGGGATCACCCGGGCCGGGAGGGCTCGCCCCACGCCTGGGGCGGCGTGGTGGTGGCCGGGCGGCTGCCGACCCACCCGCGGGCCGCCTCCCGCCTGCTCAAACCCGAGCTGCAGGTTTGCGTCTTCTGCCGGAACAACAAGGAGGCGGTGGCCCTCTACACCACCCACATCCTCAAGGGACCCGACGGCCGCGTCCTCTGCCCGGTGCTGCGGCGCTACACCTGCCCCCTCTGCGGTGCCAGCGGCGACAATGCCCACACCATCAAGTACTGTCCCCTCTCCAAAATGCAGGCGGCCAAACAGCTCAAACACGCCCGGACGGCGCTGGGCAAGAAGGGCCGTTAGGCGCCGGGACCCCGGGGGGGCGGCCCCGGCCCCCTCCCGTCTCTTTCCTTTGGGTTTTTGTCTTTGAAGCGGATGGCGGTTGTTTTGTTGTTTTTTTGTTTGTTTGTTTTGGGGTTTTTTGTTGTTCTTTCACACATTAATATATATATATCAAAGGCGGTGACTGGCGAGCGGGAGCGCCGGGCCGGCGGTCGCGCCGCCGATGGCGCCTGGTGCGCGCTGGCCCGCGCGGAGCCCGGCGCCGGGCCGCGGGAATTGCGCAGCTCAGATGCACTGTATTTGTTTATTGTAAGGAAAAAAAAAAAAACCAACAAATATATATATATGTGATTTTTACGGAAACGGATTTACGGTCGGGGTCTAACCGGGGGGGGATGTGGGGGGGTTAAAGCAAGCGGCGGGCAGAGAGCGGGGCCGGGGGGCGGGGGGGGGGTGGCTGGCGGGGGTCCCCGGTGCTGGCAGCGGGGCAGCGCCGCCCGCTCCCGGCTCTGCCTCCCCCCGCGGCGGGGGGGCCGGCTGTGTTGTTCAGCTTGATGCTGCACCGTTGGGGGGGTGGGGGGGGGTGGCGGAGCTGGGCGGGAGTGCTGTCGTCTTGCCTGTTAATAGCACGATGTTTAATTAGCGCACAACACTCCGCGTGTCAGGTCTTAAAGTAAACATCCGAGCAATTTTCTTTGCCCATCTTAAAACGGGGAAGCAAATCGTCATCAAACTTGCACTCGGTTACTGGCTTGGTAATGAACATCTCCTCCCCGAAATCGCAGCATCCTCCCTGGCACGATGGGCCAGCGGTGCCGTGCCCCACCGTCACCCTTGAACAATTCCACCAGTGAGCGTGGACGGTCTCGCAGGTCTCCGTGCCTGAGACGCAGGTTTAATACGCGGTCTGAGAGGAGAAAGCGTCAATGTGCTTGCTTGAAAACGTAATAATGACCCGGGGGCTGAGGAGCAAACTGAGCCCTCTCTGCTGAAGGAAAGGCAGTAAGTATGGCAGAGAATAAGCTGTGAATGCAGTTTGTGTTTGTGGTGGAGAATGGGGAGGTGATGGGAAGCCTTTGCAGACAAGAGACCTGGGCAAAGCAGAAAGCTGTAATGGTAGCAGAAGAGTGGAAGGGGAGGTGGCATATTTTTAAGAGTTGAGAGAATGTGGCCTTAACCCGTTGCAAGATGGGGGGGATCTACCCATGTGGCTAACAAATATCCTTAACACTATATAGATTGTAAGATTGATGCTGAAGACCTGAAGCGTAGGTGATGGCAGTTCCTTGGTACCGAGTATCAGTCAGGGCTGATTAGATTGCGTCTAATCCTTAAGAGATCAGGAATCGCTTTTATTGTGACTCAGAGGCAGGACAAGGAACAGCAGCAGGTCTGTAGTTTGCTCTGGAGCTGAAAGGCAGGTGCCCAAGTCCTCGGTGCAGAGAGGGTTACGCTGTAGATGGCTTTACCGACACCTGGGACGTGGAGGGGTGCTCAGTCTGCAAGGGTGGCCCTGCCAAAAGCGGGGAGGTGTTGGGAGCCTTGTGCAGGAACTGCTGGGGCATCACTAGGAGGATGAGAAAGGAGATGGGTCCCAGCAGAAAAAGGGAGCTAGGAAAGTGAGGGGTGACGCCTGCTTGCATGGATTCCCTTTGAACAGGGTGGGAGAGGGGGCAGGAGAGCAGGACAGTGGAGAATGGAGTCAAAAGGTGCATGGGGGGAGCTGGGGAGGAGGGCCCAGGGTTGGTTATTCATTGCTGCTGTTGGCTTACAGCTGCAGCAATTAGGAGGGAGAAACTGATTTTGTGTGGAAGTGTTCTCTTAAATCTTCATCACAAGGCTCCAAAGATGATGTCGGGTCTAATTACCAAGTGCAGTGGGGCTTGCATTAAATAACACTTCATAGTGGCTGCTATCCTCGCTCTCCTCATGCTAAGTATCGGTTGCATATTGTCTCTCATTCTGTGGGGCTTGCAGCATGGGCTCCGCTAAGCTGTTAGAGGTTCCACGTGTTTGGTTTTGGGATGCCTGGTCCACGTAGGTTTAGTCTGTATCCACCACACATGAGAATCCAGCTCGAGTGCGATGCCATGGGAAAAGTTTTCTTCTGTACTTTTGTTACCTCCTTGTGGGAAGTCTGAGGATCAGTACGTACGTTAATGCAGTTGACGGTTGCTGGGCAAGCGAGACAAAAGCAAGATCTTTCTCGGGTGTTTTCCGAGGGGTAATTCTGTCAGGGCTGGCTGCGAGGCGCTCCTGGCAGCGTTTGCGGCATGCCCACCCCTCCTCCCTCGTCTGTACACAGAGTTACTGTGTAGCCCCAGCCCTATCGCGGCGCCTGGAAGCTCATCAAGACGCCAGAAGGTGCCCTGGCTCGCATGGCGCTGGCCTTTTGCAGCGGCCGTTCCTTCCCTCTCCCCGGGCAAGAGGAAAAGTGCTGCATCCGCGGCCTCTGCTGCTGCCCATCGCTCCCGGCTCCCCTCTCCTCCTACCCCCGTGCCGGCAGCCTTGCTGAGGAAGGGCCGGGAGCTGCCTGTCGTGGCCACCACACAGCATTAGGCACCTGATGAAAGGCTGGGCAGGTCAGGCGGTGGAACAACAGCTTCAAAAGACCAGTTGGGGTGGGAAAAAGAAACCCCCAAACTATTCCAGAGAGGAGATGAGAAGATTGAGAATCAACGAAAGGCAGCCTGAGAGCAAGGCTCTTCAGTTACTTCACATCATCGTCGAACGGGACAACGTGCCCTTTAAACGTTTGCAAGTCAGTGTCTTGCAAAGGCTGAACTTTAAAGGACATTTTGGGGGGTTTTTTTGAAGCAAGCTGCTGTGATTTCTCGTGCACCAGCACACTCCTTGTGGCACTGAGTAAGCAGAAACGTGCTCATTCTTGGTCACTCTGAAAAGCTTATTACAATAGATGGTGCTTATAGTGTTACTTTGATTCCTTAAATTACTGGAAGCAATTTACATTAGTAGCTTAAATCCTAGGAACAGCAAATAGCTTAATCTGAAAGCAGCCCAGGTTGGAAGCTGTTACGTGCTCCTCAGAAGAGGTCTAAGAAAAGCCTGATATTATTTTCGTTTATTCTACAGGCATCTGCAAATCAAAAGACTACGGCCACTCATTTAAACTAAATATTTTAGCTTCAGAGAATCACTTTATTTCAGGGAAATATTCCTAAGGATGTAAGTGGTGGAATCTTTTCCACAGTGGTATTTCGGTAAAAGGAATGAACGGGGAGGGGTGGATAGCCTATAGTCATCCTCAGTTGATACTGGACTTGTCAAAAAGCAAACTACTTGTAATTAAAAACTACTTTGAGGTGCATAAATAACTTGATCCGTCTGAAGTCAGGTACGTCTGTTCCCATCTGTAGTGAAAGTCCGGTCTGGACAGAGTTTGCTCAGTCACTGCCGAGCAGTGCCGCAGGTAGCTGCGGTTGGACTAGAGAATGGCTATAAAATGCCTTTACTTCCCCTAGATGTGCCAGTTTGACCCACCAAATGTATAGGATAATAGATACCGGAGATAGTCTGTTAAGAGTCACGTGGGGAGGAAGATAATTACTTCTAATATGCCTGTAGTCTGGGCAAAGCAGAAGAGTGAGACACTAAACTTTCAAATGTGGAAAAAGAGGTAGCAAAGCCAGTAAATTGTCCTCCTGCCCGAGAGTGAGAGCAGTAACAAAGCTTCAATTGCAGCAGGGGAGAATTTGATTAGCAAAAAGCAGTGGAACGGCTTGTAGAATCTCCATCCTACCATAATTAAATGCATTAATAATTCTTGTTAAGAGTGGGGCCAGACAAAGGGTAGGGCGTTTCAGTTCTGGCTGGTCCTGCTGTGGCCAAGCGGGCAGGCTCGGGTGCTCCTGTTCTGCCGCTCGGGTGCTTATTGCAGTCCTGCAGGAAACTACAGGGGACGGGCGCTAGTGCCTGAGTAACAGGTACACTTCGAATCTTGCGTTTCATCGACCTTCACTTTGTGGGCTTACGCAGTTTAACAGTAGCTTTTAGTTACAGAAGGAAAACTTGCTTAAATGTTAGCCGTACCTGTCAATGCCTGCAGCCCATGGATATTAAAACGTCAAAGATACATTTCATGTACAGCAAGACGAGAGTTCCAGCGCTCCTCCTGTCTGAGATTGCCTCCTGGCTGGCCAGC
Source organism: Rissa tridactyla (assembly GCF_028500815.1). Lineage (NCBI taxonomy): Eukaryota > Metazoa > Chordata > Aves > Charadriiformes > Laridae > Rissa > Rissa tridactyla. The sequence goes on from NC_071471.1 coordinate 66,728,699, forward strand.
AGTCCACCTGTAGCTCCCCAACGTGCTCCTGACGGCAGGGATGTCCATCTAACCAAGGCCGTGACGTGTCCCGCGATGCAGTTGTGGCTGTGCCCAGCCTGGAGAGGCACCGCTTTGTTCACTGCCCCCGCCCTGGTCTGCCACCTCTCCTAAAATACTGATTCGATTTTATTTTTTAGAACAAAGGCACCTTAGAGAAGGTATAATGGAAAATATCTATACCCTACTTCTGTTGGGCAGCCTGGTGGTCCTCAGCCCTGCCCACCAGCTGGGGACCAGTCTCTGGGCTGCTCCTGGAGCAGGAATCAAACCGGACTGTTCACACCTGATCACCCGCCTCGCCCTGCTCCTGGGGGTTTGTTTTAATTGAGCAACATTTGCATCCATTTAACCAGCGGCAGCCTCAAGTTCTGCCTTCCACGCACAGCATGGGACAGCTTGTATTCTTCTGAGGTTCACTGAGAAGTTTAGATGTTGAAGTGAACGTGAATCAATCAAACAGCAAAGCTTGAGAAAGAAGCCATTTGCCTTCATCGAGGCAATGTACCTGAGGTCACCAACCGTCAGGTGACATGTAGATCAAATGTACATCAGGTAACCAAACGTCGTGCTGATGGAGGTTGTAGCTGTTGGATGTGGTCAGGAGTGGGTTTTGTGTTCCGTCTAAAATGATCGAGCAGTAAAATAAACACACCGGCGTGTCTATAAATCTCACATCTCACGGATCTTTTCTCAAGCTGCCCAGTCCTGAGAATTTTACGTGTGTTTCTAACATTATCACAGTCTCAAATGATGGAAGTTTTGGGAATAGCTTTAGCTGGTGCAATGATCACTAACATTTATCCCCATATAAAAATGGCTTTGTTTGGATAAAATTAAAAATAAGCAACTGGAAGTATAACCACTCTTTACATCTCTGTGATGACTGGAGAAAGGCAAATGTTGCACCCATCTTCAGAAAAGGCCCGAAGGACCATCTGAGAAGCTACAGACCAGATGGTGTCATTCAGTCCCCTGGCAAATCATGGCGGAAGTCTTCTCAGAGCATGTTTTTAGGCACACGCAGGAGAAGGTGATGGGGAACAGTCAGCATGGATTTACTGAGGGTAAGTTGTGCCTTAACTCACCTGCCTTCTACCGCAAAGTAACTTTGTGGACAAGGGAAGGAGTGGTGGGTGTTCTTCATCTCAACTTTAGCAAGGCTTTCAACACTGTCTCACACGCTCTTCTTGTGCCCAAGTGACCAGGCGGGCAGAAAAAGTGGTTGGATGTTCAGGCTCAGCATCAGGGTCAATGGGCTGGGCTGCTCCTGGAGTGGGCTATCACAGGGGGCTGTCCCACGACCTGCCCTGACATCTGTCTCAAGGACCTGGAGGCAGCAGGAGAGCGTCCCAGCAGCAGGTTTGTGGATGACACCGAACTGGGAGGACCAGTCGCTACACTTGGGGCAGGGCTGCAATCCAGAGGGACCAAGGCAGGCTGGGCAGGACCTTGATGAAGAGTCCTGTGCTGCCAAGGCAGAGGCCCTCGCAATGACAGGCTGGGGCTGGCTCAGGTGCCTCCAGGGCCCTGGCCAGCATAAAGCTGAGCATGAGCCATCAGGTCTGAGGCTGTTTGAACAGGACCACAGCCTGTAGCTGGAAGAAGACAGCATCCCCTTCCACTCAGCAGACCTCATCTTGACTACTGCGTACGGTTCTGGGCCCCATCTCAGCCCCCTACAATATTGCCACACTGGAGCAAGTTCAGCAGAGGGCCAATGAGATGGTCAGGGGCTGGAGCACCCACCTGGGAGGAAGGGCTGAGGGAACAATGCTTGTTCAGCCTGGAGAACAGAAGGCTTTGGGGAGACCAACAGCACCAAACCAGAAGTTATCAGGAAAACAAGTCAGGCTTTCCACAGCGGCACGTGAGCAGGAGGATGAGAGACAACAGGTAGAAGCCCAAAAAAGAGAGAGGGTTACACTTTTTCGCTGTGGGAGCAGTCAAGCATTGGAAGAGGTTGCCCAGAAAGGTTGTGCAGGCTCCATCCTCAGAGGTTTTCAAGACCACGCTGGGGAAACATGGTTCTGAGGAACGCAGTCTGACCTCACTTGGTGAGCTCTGGGGCTCTCTTTTAGCAGGAACGATCCTGTAATCCTGTGACACAGAATGGAAGGACAGCAGCTGAACAGCAGCAGCGCCCACTGCCCCAAACCCAGAAGGTGCTCTCTGGTATTAGGTAGCTGCCATGCTCTAGCTTCACCCTTTAGAGGACTGTACGAGGCACAAAGAAATGGTTTTGTTTGTTTAGAAAACACTACTGTTCCCAAGGAATTCTGTAACTCAACAAGCAATGAAGTGACTCCAAGAGGCTCCAAAGGCACAAAGATCCGGCCCTCAGCAGACGTGTACAAGAGCAAGTTTTTCCTGAGAAGTGAATAGGACCTGGGAAGCTCAAAAGAGGACAGGAAAAGGCCAAGAGGAGTATTACAGCTTTTGTTCTCACACGTTAAAATTAAACCCAGGTTCTCAGGAAGAAGCCATCCCAGGTGTCCTCACATTTTCCTTCAGCTGGTACAGAAAGCGGTATGTATCAGAAGAGAGTCGTTCAGCAGCTGCTCTGCATTCGCCTACATTGTGGGAAGTTACTAAAAAGTCACGACACCGTAGCAGCTAATTCCTTAAGTTGTTTATTTATCATTGAAGAAACACACAGCAGCAAGTTCTGCGTTGGCTTCAGTATGACCAGATAGTTAAGCGTTGTTACCGCACCCCGAAATTGAAGCCAACACAGCCATTACTACAAATCACTTTTTTTGGAAAGAATTGACCCTGAAGACAAAGAATTGGGGGAAGATTCAACAATTTCTCCAAAACCACACATTTTAAATATGACAATATTTATAAATCCTTGAAAGGCATGAATTATCCAGTAATGGAAAAAGCGGTTGTGATATTGGCAACAGAAAATACATAGCCATATGCTTACCAAAACACTTAAGTTGTAAAAGCTTGAAGTTTTGTGGTGGTACACCGCAGCTGTATACATTACTGGAACAATGACTGCAAAATGGCCTCCTAGGCGTTACGTATTCAAGTAAATCTACAGAAAATATCCCAGTGTAGCTAGTGCTCATAATGTTTATTGTATTTAATTCAAATTTAAACAACTTACTGAATTTAGATAGTGATGAAATACGTCTCTCAGAAACCGCCTGCCCTCAAAGATACCTATGTAAAAGAGGGCTTTTATATTTTTCTATTTTTTTTTGGCTAATTATGGAAATTGATGTAGCTCTGCTTTTTCAGTAATTCCACTCTGTGAACAGAAGTGTTTTCAAATGCACGTTCTGTAACAATAATACCCCATTCCAAATTAAGAAAGACTAAAAATAAAAAAGGTCAGCCTGTTTCGGTGCGAGATATAAGCATTACTCAAGACAGCTGTTGGGCTCACTTCTTTTTATTTTAGCAACAAATGACCCATGAAATAAGCATCATTTGAAACTTCAAAAACTGGCATTCAATTTCCAACCTTCTGCTGTGAGTTTTGTGCATGATCAATCTATATGAGTAAGTAATTCAAGCTCATGCTTTCATGTTACCTCAAAACATTTGTTAAAGAATTCCAATTCAGAATGTTTATAAGCACAAATATAATCCGTGGATTCAATCAAATCAAAGCTAAAACATTGGTTAAACTCTGTGATTTTCACTTAACGTCGTACAGTGGTCCACCCTTCTTCATCTGTCTCATTTTTTGTACGGCGAATGGGCTCACGCTCCTTTTCTGTTTTCCAGGAACCCTTCTCCTTCTCCCCATCTCTCTCTCGATCTTTTGATGCTGGTGGGGGAGCAGAAGCTGGAGAAGCAGCAGGAGCAGGAGCCGATCGCCGAACTGTTTCACGTTCTTCTCCGCGTTCTTCTCTCCTATCATCGGCACGCCGCCATGAGCTTGCTACAAATACAGAAAGACAATAAAACCACTTTTGTCATGCTCCACCAGCAGCCTGCAAGAGTTTAAACACATACGCCTGGCACCGACAGTCCGATTTACTGATTCTCAATCTTGCCAAGAGGTAATACGATGATGACGGCCAAACGCACAGCTTAATTTTATAGTGAAGTAATGGACAGGAACTACTCAAGCCTCTTCTCAGAGTCAGGACCATTGTGAGCAACAAGTGTCATCTTTAAAACACAGTAACTGTACTAAGAATGTTCTATTGATGTACGTGGGTTTATGATGTAAAATACATTCTTATATTATTATCAGAATTAAAAGCACAAAAGGGTCTCCTCAGAAATGACTGAACTCTGAAAAAAGAAAAATCCTAACTTAAAAACATTTGTGGAAAACGTTTAGGTGTTCATTGTCTGAAAAGACAGCAGATTACTCTTCGGCCTACTGAAATCAGAGGCACAAATGGCACTGGATTACACGATTCTGCTGGTAACAGCACTCACCATCCTTTACTACATGAAAAATTGTTCATTTCCCCCAAAAGGACGTTAAGAATTCTACCCCAGCTGTGAGCAAACAAAGCCATGTCAGATACCAAACCAGACACTCAAACATGAAAAGTTCTTCATGTATTAAAAATGTTAAATCTTCGCATTGAGAGCTCTCAGCGTTCCCACCAACTAAGTCCCGTATGAGGCATTCCGTTCCAGTCTGCTCTGGGGACACCCCCCGACAGCACACTCCCGTCTTCAGGGAGCCCCCACACTCGGGGCAGGGACCAAACGGGATTCTGAACTGGAAGACGTGGTATCTCAGGCTAAACTATTTGCCATGACTGTATTTTTAGAACACGGCAAAGGATTAATAAAGGTACATAATTAAAACAGGGTAAGGTATGTAATTAAAATAGGTTATTCATCAAAATCAGTACCATTAATAGCATGAAACCCACAAGGCCTTGTTTGGAAACATTTCCCTCACATTTTAATGGTTTTAAGAAATGAGCCAGAAATGACTTTCTGGGACATCTACGCCTTGATTAATTTAAGTACAAGAATTTCATTCACCCTGAACATAATCCTACTATGAAAACCGCATACTTAAAATGTTATCCTTCTGCTGCTGATGTGAAATGCCACTGACAGCAAAGAGTACAACTAAAAAAAGGTAAGATTCAAGGGAAAATTCTCAATTACACTAAAGTTTCTTTCTATTACTTGGTTTACGCCAAGGTAGTTTAAGTGGCTGAAAATAAAACTTATTCCCATTTTGTCACATCCTAGCACTGTCAAGAGCAACTTGAAGGCCCTATAATGAATGTAGCCTTACAGAACACTAAAATAAACCTACGTTCTTCCCGGTCAGATCTGAGTGGTGGTCCTCTTCTGGGGGGTGGATCTCTGTCATCAGCACGCCGATCTCTCACGTCGCGACCACCTCTGTCCCATTCTTCACGACGACTTGAATCTCTCCAGCTAGAAGTCTCCTCAGCTGGCCCTCTTCTCCAACCAGCGTCATCCCTTTTGCCATTCAAAACATAAGAAAAGACTAAACGTTAAGATTTTACCTTTACTATTTAAAAAAGCAACAATAAATCACAACACAGATATTTTCAGGCCCAGCAGGTCTCTATTTAACATACTGACATGCTTCCAAACATTTTCTGTTCTTCTGGAGCCTAACATGAAATTCTCTTGATAACAGGTTAAAAAAAGATAAATTCAAAGCAGTAAAGCATTTTCGGCTTTCTTCTGTAAACAGTTAATGCCATCTTAAAATAACAAACCAAAAAGCCCCCCAAATGCCACTACCCATTTGCTGCCTTGAAGTGCTTTACTTCATACGAACCAACCGCTGTTCCTTTCACTAGGCGATGTCACGTTCTGTCTTTATCAGCAAGGCACCCTTTTTTTAAAAAACCCCAGAAACATTCTAGGAAGTATTTAAACAGAGAAGTCAAACCTGGGACGCCTGAAACGATCATCTCGATCAAAATCTCTATCTCTGTCAAATTCACGGTCTTTCTCATTTTCATCACGATCTTTGTCTCTATCCCATTCGCGGTCTGCTGGAGGCCTGGAGTCTCGGGGAGGCCCCCAGCTGTCTTCACGAGCCTTTTCTCTTTCTCTCCATCCCCCTATAAGTAAGAAACAGAGTCAAAAGAATTTGTGACTGACCTCTGATCTCTCTGTGTCCACAAAGAATCCTTTACTTCCCTCACAGAAACTGGTTCTTCAAGTTTTGATCCCTGAGGACCGTAACTCAAGATGCTTGTAAAAAGTGCACACTGAGTGGGAGCCATAGACAAAACGCTGTAGAAACTGCGTAATATGAAGATAGTAACATACATCTCATATATGGGGACTGCCTGCCTGTGGCACTCAGCCGAGCTGATTATACCCTGCAGTTTTCAGTCAGAAACCATGAACTCCTCGAAGTCTTGTGCAAAACAAGTGCAGGAAAAGGTGAAGGGGGTAGCTCAGACAGCAGACTCCTCTGTGAAAATCTACAAGCGAGGAAGCTTTAGGCAAATTTCTATGAACGTACTGCTTTTTAAATCACTACTTTAAAATACAACTGTCATTCACAGTGCATCCTGCAGTATTGTTCAGTTATTTATGGATGGGAGTTCTTTATTATGCAGCCCACTTTTTCTTTACATAGGAAAAAGCTGAAACCTTATTGGAGTGCAAGTATCAAGATTTATGACAACTTTGCTACAGGCTTGGATTACAGAATTGGTGCCTACTTTATCAAGTTGATGTGGCACATAAATCTCAGTAAAAAGAACAGGAAATCAAAATCATATCTAACATTTAAGTGCTTTCAACAGTTCCGAAAAGAATCAGAAACAGTTGTAGTAGTGACCATCAACAGGACTTAAGATTAGAAACAAACTATACAAGAATAGGGTAATTCCAATTTTAAGAGACCTCAGAAGGTTATCTGTCCAAGTTCCTGCTCAAAGCAGGATTTTCAAGAAAGGCAGACACAAAAGCAAAAGAGGAACGGTAAAAACAGGTGTATCTTATATACCATATATATATATATATATAACAGCTGTATCGCATAAAAAAAAGCTTATCAAAACTGACCCACTTGAATGATGTGCCAAAATCCTCCTTTGAAGGAGGTCCATTTCAGACATATTGAGGGGGCAGGGAACAAGACCAAGGTGTGCTAATCTAGTGAGGATGTTTCTCTCCATCAGAGCATTCGACTTGTCTGTTTTGTTTCAGCACATAGGTAAATTAACAGCATTACTATGTGACCTTTAGGTATCTTCCAGGCAAGCAATAGACACTGCTGCATTTTTAATTTTTTTTTTAGCTGAACCAAATTAAAAGGTTTAATTTTACTACGTAGAAGAGTGTCCACATTAGCCAAATTAATCCAGATGTTTTCAGAGTTGATTCTCCCATCTCTAGCACCGTTACATCTGTTATGTACTAGGTTAACACACGCTCTGGAGGTTAGATTATTATGTTATTATATTTTACCTGGTTTACCAAATGGTCTCCAAGGACCTGGCCTTGAATCGTCACTGCTACGCCACGGACCCCTGTCATCATCTCGTCTGGAGAGCCTGTCATCATCTGCACTACGCCATGGTCCCCTGTCATCATCACGCCTTGACATCCTGTCATCATCCATCCCGCGCCTGGGACCTCTGTCGTCATCCATCCCACGCCTGGGACCTCTGTCGTCATCTGCGGCACGCCAGCTGCCCCGGTCATCATCCAACCCACGCCTGGGTGGCCTGTCATCATCCAAAGCCCGTCTGGGCGGCCTGTCGTCGTCCAATGCACGTCTGGGCGGCCTGTCGTCGTCCAATGCACGTCTGGGTGGCCTGTCGTCGTCCAACGCACGTCTGGGTGGCCTGTCGTCGTCCATTCCACGCCTGGGACCCCTGTCGTCATCTGCTGCACGCCAACTGCCTCTGTCATCGTCCAAGCCGCGCCTGGGTGGCCTGTCATCATCCAACACACGTCTGGGTGGCCTGTCGTCATCCAACGCACGTCTGGGTGGCCTGTCGTCATCCATTCCACGCCTGGGACCCCTGTCGTCATCTGCAGCCCGCCAGCTCCCTCTGTCATCATCCAAACCACGCCTGGGCGGCCGGTCATCATCCAATCCACGTCTGGGCGGCCTGTCCTCGTCCCCTTCACGCCTAGGCGGCCTGTCCTCATCTCCTTCACGCCTAGGCGGCCTGTCCTCTGTTGATTCCACAGAAGGACGTTCCTTTTCTTCTGCAGCACCACGTCGCGGCAGATCGTCCCCTCGTCGGGGCAGATCATCCCCTCGCCGGGGTAAATCATCCCCTCGCCGGGGCAAATCATCTCCTCGTCGGAAAGGTCTTTCATCATCTCTTGCTTCTCCTCGACGCCAATCTCTATAAAACCACAAGGAATGAGCAAAAAGTAGAAGCTAACATCCAGGAAAGCTTTACATATCAGATCAACAGTATCAAACCCCTCAAGGCCACTTCTGAATGTATCCACTTGATGCGTTGTTGCAAACACATTTTACAGAGCTTGTGGCTCTCAAATGCACACATTCTAATTGCCTTCATTGCTACGGAAAATTGGTATGTCACCAGCCCTACAGCTTCCGTAAAGACTGAACACTTTATCTCCTTAAAAACTATAGTTCGAAGGGGGTAACTAAGTCCCTTGTTAGTTATCTGCTGCAATGCAACAGAGGAGAGGTTCTACACCAAGCCCCATCTGACAAACTTGAGCTAGGTCTCAAAGAACCAGTATTAAAAAACATCCCACAACCATCAAATAGGTATCCCCCTTCTTCAGGCACATGCCAATCCTACAGGCCAATCCCTGTTTTCATACGCTTTGGCAGTTTCAGCCCAACAGATTGGCAATACTTTCACTGACATCCATCCGCAACTGGACACAGCAGGACAACGTAGTAAACTCATGACTCAATCCACTGCTACTCCCTGAGGGCAAGCAGGGTGCACTGGGCTCTGACGGGCCGTCAGTGCTTGCTTGGACTTTCCTTACTAAGATGGATGTGGGAAGTAAAGAATTGGTGAGAATTTTCCCTGGGCTATTGAGCCATCAGTTCATCTTTGAAATAAGTCTGGATTTGTAACACTGAAAAGATCAGACACTACTATGCAAAGGTTAGAGCCTTCCACTCCTGTCACTTCTCTGGACACACCATGTAATTTAATGTCTACAGGATTTTACACATATTTTTAGACCATAAACCTTGGCTTTGCCACCAGGTTAATTTCTTTGTTCAGGAAATTAACCTTCCTAAGCTAGTTCCTCAGCATTAAAAAGAAACAAGCAAAAGTACATCGCAGAGACGTACTGGTACCTGCATCTTGGCAAGAGAAGGGCAACTGCACTGGAGTTCAATCTCATGGATAAAAAAAACAAAAAAACAAAAAAAAAACCCCAAACAACAAAAAAACCAAACAACAAACCAAACAAAAATCCCCCACCAGTTTAGAAATCCACTATGCTACTGAAATGTAAACAAAAGAACAACGACAACTTGCTACAAAACAACAGATGTAGGACTCCAAGAGGTGAGAACAAAGAGGCAACAGTTTCTGACAACTCTGCATTGCAAGAATTTCGAGGAATTGTGAGCAGCATATTTCCAAGTTTTAGAATAATATGGGAGAATGTAATTACCATTGAGCTGTGAGATAAAAACAAGACATGGAGACTGTTAACTTTCATTTAGACTCAAATTGGATAATCTTCTCCTTTGAAAAATCTGACTGTTTTGACGTAACAGACATGTAGAGAGAAATGCTTATGAAGTTCATCAAATGAGCAAGTATTTCATTCATTCATACTTAGGTAGTGTTTCAGGGTTTTAGGATTTTTAAATCTATTTTTAAACTATTACTCGCAGGTGAAATTATGCCTCTTTTTTACATTTTTTTCTCATTTGACAACTTCAGCGCTCATATTTCAGCTTTTGTCCTTTCCCTTGTAGAAATTCTAACTCCCGTGTTAAAAGTTTATTGAAATTAAGAGTCAAATAGCATCTGACAATTGAGTAAGAACAGAGGAATGCAGGAATATTAAGAATACTAGCAAATGGCAGTCACTGGTAGTAATGCAACCCAGTTTCTATTATATAATCCATTTTTCAATGCCCTCTAAAAACCCTACGCACAGATCTCCAAGAGCTGAAAGCATGCAGATTGCTTTACCAAATAAAGCAGAAATTTACTGGCAAAGTTCACACTACAGTGTCTACCACTGTTACAGGTTTATAACTTTTTTTTTTCCTCATCTTTTAACTCAGACACAAACAACAGAGACGTAAAATAGAGGTCAACTCCCCTTTTCTATACACTTTGCCTTTTTAATATTTCTTGACCAGAAGCACGCAAGCATTTCTTGATCCTTTGGGACAGCACTCTGTGGCAGTAATAACTCTAATGAGCTGTGCTAAGTACGACAGCCTGCAGCACTGCCCTGTCACTTTTAATGAATACCAGAGGTTTATATTGCTTGTCATTTCATTGTTTCAATGAGCAAGTGTCTAGTTCAACACATTTGTATCCAACACATTTTCCCTTTAGGGTTAAAAACCAACTGAAGGCAGACTAGGGGGTACTAAAGAACGCAGAATTACACTTCTTCTGCAATTATGTTTGAGCATCGTCATTTTTACTTTGTTATTTCTTAAGTTCAGCAAAAAGAAAGTAACTGAAACACTGCTTTACTTAAAATTCCACAGAAATATTAATTTTGACTGCTATCAATATTTCCTTTTAGTATTCCTCAGTATATTCCTTTTACTAAAAGACAGAACGGAAGTTTTACCAAACATGCTATATAATAATCCAAAGGATGCTGTCCTGACAAGTAAAATTACTGAAAAGAAAATTGGTTCTGTTCTACCTCAAACCAGGACAGATGCCCAATTTTAACTCCTCAGTAGTCACTTGGCTCAGTTTCTACAAAAGTTGAATGAGAAACGACTAAGACAACACTTATTCATAAAAACTCTATGCTATAGTGATTCAAAATGAATATGGGACATCTGTATCATTCTGTTGTGGAAAAAAAATATCCCATTGAAGCACATTAAACACTCCTGCAATATGTTAATAGTTAAAGGCTTCACCCGGGAGTTTCAGCCAATTTTTGATTTTGCAGTTCACAAAAAAGTGGATCACCACCAAGAATGGCAATGCAGCTTTTAAGGAAAGACTGAAAGACTATTTTGTTTATCAAAAGATCATACTCTTCAAATATGTTAGAAGAAATTACTAGAGAAAAAAATATTAAATTAATTTGCTTCCACTGGAGTCAGAGTAAGCTGTAATGGATTTAAATTGCTGCACTGGAAATTAAGGTTAGACATTTATAAAAATCTATCTACCTGGAAGGCTAATTAAGCAATAGAACGTATTGCCAACTGGAACAAGTAGTGGCATCTCCATCAGCACAGGCTTTTAAGAACAGCTAGACGTGCACTATCAGAAATATTTTAGATACAGCTCATCCTGTTATGGAGCAGAGGGATGGACAGATGTTAAAGATCTTATTTTCTATAACTGTAGAAACTAAAATTTTGTTATTAATGAACATATCCAAAACCCCTGAAATATATAGATGTGAACAAGCTGCCCTTTAAAAAAAAATAATAAAATTGCGAAGTACCTTCAGAATACTCTTCCTTCAGAAATCCTTCCTTCACTGTTCACTACAGTCTGTCAGAACTCTGTTTTAGTTTATGGCACATGTTTTCTGCTCTGTGACCCACTCTGGACCTTGAAGAGTTTAAGACTCTGAGTTTTGACTTTAATCTTCCTATATATTACTGTCAGTTTTTTAAATGAAAAATCTCAAGAGTTACCTCATCTAGGAACCCTGCATTTGATTGTCATCCTCCCCCATTCTGTACTTATACAACTGACACCAATGTTTGAGTAGGACAGAAATTTTTAATTTAAAAAAGAAACCAAGTAAGGAACTTGTTTATCCTATACAGGTGTCTGGTAGCTTTCACATATCCAGGCTAAACAAAACAGGAACGCTATCTGAATGTAGTTCCAAAATAAAACTTCTCTCTCATTCTGAGATCCTTACAAAGCAATTTTTTAATAGAAGGTAACTTTCAGAGATGTAAAGGCATGAGATATCATTCAGTGCAGCTTTAGCAGTAGCAATAAAAAGGGATCCTACACTTTTTAAGCACAATACAACTGGTGCTCAGTAGGTCAATGATTACCTTTCCACTGGTGCTCGTCGCCATTCAGATTCTGTCTCACCACCTCTTCTCCAGGAGCTTTCAGACTCCCTATCACCCCAACGAGATTCCTGTATGTCAAAAGAAATTAGGAACATTCTTTCTGAATACTTTAAAATGAAGATTTTCAACTCTTTTCAGAGCATACTATGTCATTAAAAACTCATTTGTTACACTGTAGAGAATACTGAACTATCAGGAATTTAAATAACTTAAGTATGGTTTTAACTAACTAACTTTATTGCTTCTGGCAGAGTTTAAAAAAAACAATATGGTTCCCTTCGTGCCACGTACTTTACTAGTAGGGTAGGATATATGCAAGTCCACTAAAAAGTTTATGAACAAGTGTATGAACAATAGCTACACTGAGCCATAGCTACCACCTGTTAACATAAAAAAAAAGTTCTAATAGTTTCACTTTCCTGCTGCTTAACGACAATAGGAATGAATTAAAAAACTCAGTTTTTGTGCTTTCTAATCAGATCAGAAAATGTAACCGAATAAACTGAAAGCTCTCTGTAGCAGAGACCATTTTGTTCTGGGGACCTCAACGCACAGAACAGGTGAGATATTTGTGATTCACACAGGTTGCTTGGATGCAGGGCAGAGCAATAATATTTATTTTTTTTTAATAAAAGTAAAATGTCTCTCCCCATTGCTGGACAAAGACAAACATTTGAACTATTTCTAACACGGTTGTTTATTCCTTTATTCCACCACAAGACGCAAATTAGGTAAACCTTATAAAGTACCTGATTTCACATAATCACACAACCTCTTTATAAAACGGTATTCCGGTTCTAAACTGCTCCTTGAAAAGTGTTTTTATTTGTCAAAGTCTGCACTTCAATACGGGGAAATATACAGGCTGTGCAAGATCTTGTATATCCACTACTCCACAAGCGTCTACTTTAATGCTTTTGAAATGACCCCAACAAACAAGGGGGAGCAAAGAAAGAATCCCCAAACTGCAAATGTCATTTTTCAAGTGGTACAGATCTCTCAGAGCCTGAGTCAGCTTCTCCATATAATCAGGTGCCCACGGCTAGGAAGGATCACCTCTTATGTAAAAAATACCGATGATGATCATTTTCCTGACAGACTATCAAAACTGTTTATACAAGCTCCGATTGTTTATCTTCATAGTGTTACTCAATGAAGTCTGCAATGAATAAAGACAATGGCTACGGTGGATGACATTTAAAACTCTTCTCTCTTATTGATAAGTTCTGAAAAAGTGTGAGCATAGGTTTGTGCTACTCAGTTACATTCTTTTGAATCATTAAACATTTATTTGCAAATACCTTTCACTTTGTTTCCTGTTGGATTAGGACAATGATTTTCCCCAATACTTATATTTGTAAACAGGAAGTTGCACACACCCCTTGTTTTTATGTTTTATGTTATTGCGTATTTCTTATAGAACTATGCTTTTATGTTTAGTCCGGGATTTTCCTTCAATATCTACTCTAATTCCTGACTTTGGTATGAGTCACTACATTTGCTTCCAATATAGCTTCTCTTGTTTCGTGTTAAAGCAAATTTTATTCAATATTCTTTTTAGTTTTTACTTGTTTAGTTTTTAAACAGCTTGGAGATCTTAGTAGTTTCTTTGTTTCACTTTATTACTAAACTACAGATTCCAGATCCTGATAGTGAGCTGAAACTAAGTGACAATGACTTAACTACTAAATTAGCCATTTATGTCACAACTTAAAAAAAGAAAAAAAAAAAACAACCTACGATTTTCAATGCTACCATTTTCTTCCAAATAATCTACAGAAGAAGCAGTCAAAAAGAAAACCAACCTAGAAATATTACCTACCTTTCTTGAAAATGGGTCATCCAGACCTCTCCTTTCTTCTTCTCGACGACGCTCTCTTTCTTCTATCTCCATTTCTCTTTGACGTTTTTTCTTCTCCAGTTCTTCTAGTTTTTTGACACGCTCCTGGTATTCACGCTGTTCCTGCTCACGTTTCTCACGCTCAATGCGCTCCTTTTCCTCACGCTCTAGAGTTGCAAACATAAACAAAGGTATTACCAATATAAATTCCGTTGCTTTGCTGTATCCACAAAAGGGTAACAAAATACAATCTCTCCCCTTTGACTCCTTATTAAAAAAAAAAATATCCAAACATTTCACAGGATGCATTTAACTAACCATAGAATCTGTTTTCTGGAAGCATATCCCAACTCAAAAGCAATAGGAAAAGCAACTCTGAAATATCCATTAATGTGACATTTTGAATAACAGCTAGCAAGAAAGGAAAGAAAATGTTCCAATACTTGCATATTAATTCAATGTACAGACCACAAATGTGTCAGCTAAAATATCGGTAACTACCTCAGCATAGTAGAGGATCCCTTCCTTACAAAAGGTCAAACCAAAAGATCAGCTATCTGTGTCAGAAATCTGATATTCAGGACTGCTTGGGTTTTGTATGTTTGGGTTTTAAATATGATGTGATTATGAACTCCGATACACAAAATCTTCATCCACCAAGTGACAAGCAGAACAGAAAGTGACCTTACAAGATGCCTATCATCTCTTCTCAAGCCTCGAAACAGGCTACCAGACAAATCAATTCACAAAGAAAGGTATGTGAGTCACAACTCTTGAGCTCTTGATCTGACACCAACGTTCCCTTTCTGTTCTCTTTAAGATGTGCACAAACAAGTGGACAGAACTCAAACTAAACAAAAAGTTGAGACTTTGATTTTAGTCATTAGCCTGTCTTACTTTATCTCCTCCTCTATTCATGTGTGGGAGAAGGGGAGGGCAGTAAACCTTCACTTGCTTTCATTTGCCTTTCCTCCTATGAAGCTTTATCTTCATCTCTATGCTGTACACGTAAGCATTCAGAAGGTGCATTAGGTAAAATGTAAATTGTCTAATAGCAACAAACAGTCTTCACCGCTGACTGAAAGTGAAAAGACTTCCTCCAATATTGTGAAACAGGGAAACCTCTGTGCAGACATCTGGAATGGGTCAAGGATGCAAAGGATAAAATAATCATGTTCTCAATTATACCTTTAAGCAGCTGTTCTTCTCGTAATCTTTGTTCTTCCTCTTCCTTTTCTCTGTAATAAGTAATGCGTCGCTCTTCTTTGCGTTGTTTCTTGCGTTCCTCCAAACGATTACGCCTCTCTTCTGCTAACCGCTCCTGGAACTGCTTGAGTTTATCCTGAAATACATAGAATACACATGAAAACACCAGAACTACTTAAAAAAATAAAGCTAAATAAAGCTGCACAGCAACACAAGCCAACTGCAACATATTAACTTTGCTCCACTGAAAAACAACTACCTGTTTGCCATTTCAGCCTTTTCCGCAATAAATTTCACATGAGGGAATATACTCCTACTTAGAAGAAAGACAATCAGAACGCAAAATTTTAGTCCTTCATCTGCTTTTTCAGGAAACCAATTACCTGAATAATAATTTACCTAAACTACATTACCTAAAATTACCTATGTTGTTGCAAAGAATGATATGCAGTTACTCAATTTAACATAATACCTCTTTTGCCTTTTTTTTTTTAAATCAGTTCTTACTGCAACATAGCCAAATAATCAAAGCTATAAACAGCCTCACCAAATGCAGAATTTTAAAAATGTGGAGCAAGAAACAAAGGCACAGTTCTTCCCCTGCCCTCATGGTCTAATTTGTTATTAGATTTTGCAAACATATAACGTGAAGTTCCAAATACTCAGACTATCAAAGTAATTTCCAGATTCAAACAAAAAGATTAAGAAAAACAGTAGACAAGTATTTCTGTCTATTTCTCGGCTTCAGTATTATTCCATCACCACAGTAAGTCGAAGTACTTGTACAGATACAGCTGGCTGCTCACACGCTACTCAATGATCTCTTACTAACAGCTGCATTGAAATAAATAGTTTACCTATCTTTAATTTTCCATATAAGCTATTACAGAAGTTGTCAAAAATAGTAAGTGATAATATCTAGGGATGGGTGCAAGAATATTTTATTTTAAATTTTTTTTAGTCAAAGCAGAAAATAATTCCACAACTCTGAGCCATTCTAGAAACTAATTTGTTCCTAGATTTCATGAGGAATCACTGGGTCGCAAGTTTAGTTCCTCACTTTAGGGGAATATTTTATTACAATACCGTATCTTGCGTACCTCATAAACTGTTCGTCGTGATGCTTTGAGCCTGGCTTCAAATAAATCTCTATCCTCCAACATCCTTGAGAGTCTGTTCTTATGCTCAAGGGCCTTCTCGCGCTCCAACTGCAAAGTGGTGATCTAAAAATAGATAATAGAAAATGTATTACAAAGTAAAATCTTACTGTATATTTGCATTCAATCTACCTCAGCCACTCGAAAGAGAATTATCTTTTCCTCTTTCAGATCCTAGACCGAAGATACTGCTGTCCACTAGCACAATGAAATTGCAAAGCTAACACTTCATTCGTCATATCAACTTTTTCCCTTCTTTTCCTGGATTGAGCTGGGGAAAAAAGACAGTGCAAACCCACTACTTTTCATTCATTGTTCAGATGATAAAATCCATTAGCAAAAAATCCTTACCCTTTCTTCTTCCTGTTGCTCCCACAGCTCCATATCATGCACTCTTTGCTCCTCGTATGCAGTCTTTATTAGAGGAATTTCTTCTAAGCGCTTCGCTCTTTCGAAATAGTCAATCTAAACAAAGATAACATAACTTGAGCATGTCAATGCAAAGACCAAATCTGGAAGACTCAGTCTTCAGCATCCCCCAAAGAAAACCCCGATACCCGGAGACTTGTCCAATAGATCTGATATATTATTGTTACATAAGAACAACCACGTTGGACCACATCAAAGGTCCACCTAACCAAGAACCTGCCTCTACCACTGGCAACTAAGTGGACGCCCAGGCAAGGATGCAAGAATAGAGGCAGGCATATATACAGTACTCTCTCAGCATCAATTTTCAGCTCCTGGCATTTCCGGTGTTGGAAGTTTTTTTTGTATTTAGTAAGCATTGGTGGACTTCTCTTGTCCTTTTGAACTCAAAGAAGTTTTTCTTATACAACAACGTAGTTTGGAAAGAGCTCCTGTGTGTCTACGGCTCTGAATAGGGCTCCTACTAGCTTCATTTGACGTTGCCTAGTTCACCATCCCTTGCAGTCCAAGAACAACCGCTCCCCATCATCAGCTGTTACAACAGGTAGAGTCTTACCGACCCCTAGCACATCCTCTCTCCATAAGTCTTTTGGACATAGGGGTACTAATTCACATAAACATTGCTCACAGAGAAGCCAATCCACATCATTCTTGTTGACCTCCTCTCAAACTCCCAGTTCAACCGCATCCTTTTGGAGATGAGAGACTAGACTGTACACAGTGCTCAAGATGCAGAACCACCAAGTTCTCATTGCTGACTAATAATGTTCAGTTTGGAGCCCATCATTTAATATGTAAAGCTAAAGATTGGGGGATTTTTTTTTTCCTGCTTTCGCTACACAAAGTATTTTCTATCTATGTAAACTGAACTTCATTCAAAGACACTTCCTTTTACCCCACAGCTAAGTTTTCTTTGGTGAAGAACTTTCTGTAAAAAGCTTTTTGGAAAATCCAACTTAGTTACAACAACCAGACCACCCTTACTCATATGTTTGTTTTGACAGCTTCAGACAACTCCAAGAGGAAGCCCCAGCTTACAATTCTTCTATAGAAGTTGTGCTGACCTCTCTGGGTAGATCATATTTACACAGGTGACTACTAATTCTACTGTTTTATTTTCTGCTACTTTGCCCAGTATGAGCATCAGGCTTAGAAACCTGCAGCATAAAAGATCCTCACTGAAACCTTTTCATGTAACTTGCCAATTTCTACTATCCAGTCAGTTTTAACTGACTTGAATTGCCAACCGAATCACATAACCTCTGTTTCATTCTTGAGTACTGTCGGAAGTCCTAGGTGAGTTTCACTTTGCCCAGGTTATATATTTCTATCTATATTTCTATTTACTATGACAACATGTTCCTCACACTTTTATAGTCACCCAAGTTTCAGGCAGATCCTATTCTGCCACCTAGAAGGGCTCTAACAGTGGAATTTCCTGTTTCAGTGAGGACTCATACAACTAATTAAATTTAGCTTCTCTGTAATGGCCTCACCTCTGTGAACATTTAATCTTCTCTGAACATTTTCCAATTACAAGTCTTTCAAACTAAGACTCAGTTCACAAACCTTAAGGATCCATTTTCAAATCAACTCCATTAATTAGAACAGATTTGTGCACTGATACTAGAATCTCAGTTGGATTGTGACCCATTTACCTTTTTTTAGTTTCATACAATGACATTTTCAACATCAATATTATATACGTATATAGGAATTCACAATCACTAACTAAAGCATTGTATAGACATGGTTTTGTACCCTTCCTACTTTGTACCTTTTTCTCCTGATTCTTCAGACGTTCCTGAAGTTCTTTCTTTTCTTTTTCAAGCTGTTCAACTTGTTTAGCCATAATGAAGTCAGGATCCAATTCTTCAAGATCCTACAACCAAGTAGAGTTATCAATACCAAAAAAAGCAAACATTTTTTCTACTACAAATGTGATTTGTTTATTGATTTATTTAAGCTTCTTTGCAGTTTTCCCGTTAACTTTTAAATTAATTTGCTTCAGAAACATTCTCAATTTCTTTTCCTTTTTTCTGGGTAACTTGTATTTTATTTTTAAAAAACTCTTTAAAGCATTCGTATGTTGATTTTCAATTGAGTCACGGTCCAGGTACTAAAAAATTGGATTTGCAGGTCTATTTTGTATTTCAGATACTGTTAAAGCAACAAGAAAGGCGGGGGTGGGGAACGACACCAAACAGCTGGACTTAATTCCTGCAGGTAAAAAAGATCCTATCCAAACTCAGAATTAAAGTTTACTTATACTGTTGAGCAAATTAAATATTTAAGTGTCAAACTGTCTCATTTTTAAGAGAGGCTGTTTATAAGACGAGTAAAGAACATGAAATTCAGGCAGCCTAGCAATGTAATACCAAAGGCATAAAAAAATAACTCAAAACTTCAAAAATAAGTTGCCTACCTCAATATCAATATCTTTAAATGCTTTGGCTCCCAGTTCAGTCTTCTTAATCTGCTCCAAGCGCTCACGAACGGTCTTCTTTTTGATTTGTTCATGCTCTTGCAGGATACGCTCCTTCTCTCTTTCCTTTGCCTCCTGGCGCAATCTCTCTTCTTCCGCTTTCCGGACTTTTTGTAATTCTGCTTCACGTTGTTCTAGCTCTTCTTTTTCACGCTGAATGTTTAAGCTTTCAAGACGTTCTTTTCTTTCCTCTATAGTTTGGCGACGTGCAAGAATACGCTGGTGCTCCTTCCTTGAATTTTTAAGGAAGGCAGTGACTGCCAGCTGATGTTGTTCTTCCTTTTCTTGCTGTATTTAAATTAAGGATAAGACAATGATGTAAGTAGCATCTCTTTAGAAAGGCAGAAAACATAGCAAATGCTTCTCAAAGAAAACTCAACGTTAGTTTTATTCTCCAAACTTGCCAACTGCATGGAAATACAACTGTAGTGGCAAACCTAATCACTTATCCAAGCCTCATAACAAGGCAGTATCAACTGACTAGAGCCATGTGCAAATGGAGAAAGTTGTCCGTTATCAGACAATATTCTATGACACATCTTAGGTATGATATTTTCACACTTTTCCGTCCAAAAATATTGCACAACCGCATGCTAGTGATATATAAGACTCTAACTGAAAGAGGGGTGGGGGGTCAATCTTGTTTACCTCTACATGTGTTAGCAAGTATAGCACCACCTATACTGTGTTTCACCAAAGCTCTCTTGTTTTTAAAGCTTTTTTTCCAAACACACTAACATAAGAGAAAAATATCCTAACTGACATAAAGCACTATCTATGAGATTATAAAAACCTCATAATTGCCTCTCAACAATGTAGGTATAAACTTTGGATGTAAAACCATTTTAATTAAATAACAAAAAGGACTAGATTTCTAGACACTAGCATATAGACTATTCTCCAAGATTCTCTAAGCATCCTTCTAACCACCCCACTGCTTTCCTCCAGTGTACCTATACAGTTCTTTGTACAGATTCATGCTGCACACATGAAGAGGTATAATTGTGCCGGCTCAGGGAGCTGCCTGTTTTAATCAGTCCAGCAAGCAGCAAAACACTGCAGCCCAATCAGCTCACTACACTCCCTCAAGTCGTGCTGCTCTTGAAATGTGAGCTGGTTCTGAGGTATTTTTAGTAATCTGCCACTTCTAGGGCACTCAACAAAAACACTGGAACTTCCATTCTTTGCTGCAGGTCTGCAAGCACTTAAAGATAAATGGAGGTGCCAGAAACACAAAAATGAAAAGCTTTAGATGAATTTAACAATTTTGTGACTTACAACAAGTTTGTCAGAAATTAAGTTTTTATGCACCTGAAAAAGCGAGAAGTTTTGATCTGAATAGTAAAGGAAAAAAGGACATCGACTTGTTTTGTAGCTTCTCTAACCACACAGGTCGATATTAACCTTGATACTGTACTCCAATTTTACAAGCATAATTACTAGCATTTATGTGTTATTCAGCTAATTGTACTAACATGTTAAGTATAAGACTATTTGTCATTTCTATCTATGAATGTACAAATAAAGCATGTTTTTTCTTTCAAACCAACAATCTATCTGTCTAATACCAATCACTAATAAAATCTTTTTAGGGGAAAGCATAAATGGAAATATTTTCATCTTCAACACTATAAAACAGCTAACACACGTTTAGGCTAAGATAAATAAGCTAGCATTAGGTGTCAGGATACAGTCCTACTTTGTGTGTGTATTTTAAGAACATTACTTAGTATTTCAACCCATATAAAGAATCCAACACGGACATCTTGCTATCAGCCTTTTTTCCTATATGGAAAAATTATTTGATATGTTTGCTACGAAACCTTTCATAAACGTAAAGCAAAAGAAAAAGTTACCACTGCTCTTTTAAGAGAAGTGAAGGTTTAACTTGCCACAACCGAGGCATGCTGGAAATCCGAGACCGATTTACACCTTGCACCTACAGGGCTCTGGAGAACCTGAAATGTGAGCTCATCGGTGAGTCCAACCTTGAAGCCAACAGCCCCAGTGAGGAGGACAGGGAGTGACAAGGACAGGTCACTTCTTGAGTTGTGGGATCTTTTTTTCGTGTTTTTAGATTCCGCTATGAAGTTACATTCCAGGTTCTTCACAACAGCAGTTTCTCCAGGAAGAATAAAGAAAGCAGGCTCTTGGATTTTCAAAAATGCATGCAAATTTTTAAACAAATCCTAGCTCTGTAGGCCAACCTATGGGTAAGTTATTATTTAGTACATTCTAAACAAGATATATGCAAGAATGGCAATTTAAACTCAGGCCTCTTGTGTACATTTTGACAGTTTAGTTATGACCAAACACTAATTAGTTGGATGTATTAAGAATGATTTCTTCTTCTTCACAAGCACAAATAGCTGACTACCACCAGCCTGAAAAAAATTAAGAGATACATCTCATCTGAAGAAACACATTTGTGAAAATAAAAGCTTCAGTATAAAGTGTTATTACTTTACATTTCTACTTAATCCACAAGTATATAAATGCAGCCCATCACTACCGTCAAATTAGATCAGAGATTGTTACTACGATGCTCTGAAAAAACAAGCAACACACTTCTGAAAATAAACAAATGTACAAAAGCACCAATCACTACATACTCAAATCCTTGCAATGTCAAGTTAAAAGTCATTAGATAGCTCACTGCCTTTCCTATGTCAAGGAAAGGTAAAGCAAGGAACTCCTTCGAGTATGATCTCACAACTTCAAAACAAGCTTGTCTTGCTAAACCAGAAAATTTAGATCTATTACAACAAGTGAGTACGTAACAGATGCAGAAGGACACTTTGTCATTAATAAATACATTAATGCTACACTACATTTGTATATATTAACACCTCAAGGATCAATTATTCGTTCTGAAGGGAGGGGACAGCAGTAACAATATCGATTACTACTTAGAACAGACGAGTTGATTAGACAAGCGAAAAAATAACAAAAGGCTGCATAAGGGCAACAGAGAAATATCATACAACATACATGGAGGATATGTCAGAATTTGTCAACATTTTCAGAAGATTTAAAATGACTTACCAGTAGGTGAGGAGGCTTAATGACTGCAAGAGCCTTAGCCAGAGCTGAGGACATAGCAGTCAACTGATTTCTAATTTGCTCGGAGGGCATGCTTTGTAGTTGAGGGCCTAGCGGAGCATCTTCTCTAGTACTGTAATTCAAATCTGAGCCAAAACTCAGTGTCCGGGTAGTATGATCAAGACGAACCTTTGGGGAAAAAAAAAAAGGAAGAAAAATAAAATTATAAATAATTTCTTCATTGCTCTGCCTCTGACCGATATGAGTCAACAGAAGCTCTGAACAGAAATTACTTTAAAAAAAAAAAAGTTTTAGCTATACCAGACTGTGAGAAATGCCAAATTAGTAGAACAATAATAGCACTGCAAATAAAAGTTTGATTGATTTCCAGGGTTTAAACAAAACAAACAAAAAAGCCCCAAAACAAAACCCAAAACCCAAACAAACACAATCACTGGAAGAGGCTGAACTGTCAATGATTCTGTGAAATGAGCACTGCAAGACAAGTCATTCTTGCCTCTTCCTCCACGTTAGCAATAAGCAAAATAAGAATCCTGACTTTAACGCAGACAATTTCAGCGCATCTAAAACGTAAGCTAAAGCTGTGTGTTAAACTAGTGAACTAACTCAGCTTTATCTAAAAACCTAAATGGATAATTACTAAGCAACCTCAACTAAAAAACTACTTGTATCTCATCACCAGCTTAAACATTTCATTACAGGCTGTCATTCTTTCAATACAGACAACTTTACCAAGGATGCAGTGTTCAACAGCAGCTGAAACACCTCACTGGCCTCACTGCCTCACTGGCACCCATCTCAGACATTGCTGTTTTAGTTCAATCACTTGGTTAGACAAAACCCAACATCAGCGACTGTGAGGCTCTTCACTCTCCCACAACTAACTCAACATAGTCAGAAATCCGCATCCCTGCTTGTTAGACTTGCTTCAGGATGTTCTGGACTAAATGACTGGGGCTCACAGGGCAAGTTTCAGCAAATTTTACTTCTACTGGACTTACATTAATGGGTGTTGACCTAAATCAAAAATATACACCAGAATGCAAATAATCATCAGCTCTTTATATACTGTCACAGGCATCTTTTACTCTAGTTTATCTCTATCTATCAGAATCCATTTTCTTCCTTGGGTTCAATGTAAACCCGTCAGTTTTCATCCACATGAATCCATACATCATTTCACAGAAGTCTTTTTACAGCACTTACTTGTAAATCACAATGTCTGGCTGCATCAACGATATTACGTTCCAGCTGGAAAGCATCAACAAAAGGAACGAGGCTAACCAGACGAGAAAATTCAATGCTTTGATAAATCTGGGCCACCTGTATGTGAACAGAAACATTAGGTATTTTTCTTCATTAAAAAGAGATCAGAAATAAAAGTTGTTGTACAGGCTATAAAGCTAACTTTTTTAATTGTCAACAAACGAAAGTATACATATTAATACAATTGCAAATACTCTATCAGGATTTTATTTCTGTACCATATTCAAACTTAACCTAAGATAAAATGCCATTTCTGAATGGCTTCTTTGTATGAAGGAGACTGGCAGCAGTAACTACATACAGCTATGCTGCTAATTAGCCTTCAACTACTTCTTTAGCACATCAGAAATAACACTGCTCGTCACTTGTAACGAAAGCAGGTCAATGAAATGTGCATTTTATAAAACACCTAAACACAAAAAAACAAACCATCCCACCCACACCTTGCTCCAAAAGATGTTTTAAGCAGCAATGAGTTACCTGAAATAAGACATCATAGATCCATAATGAAAATCTAGGTAAGAGATTAGGCCACTGTACGCAGACACTATTAAGTATAGCTACTATGGCTGTACCTAAATGATGTACAAATCTGAAGACATAGGTTATATATTGGAAAAAAGTACTTCAAAATCCTAAGTTGATGGAGAAAAAACTACTTCAGCATGGCAGTTTCCAACTTAACGTTCTTCCAGAGCATTTTCTAACTTGGGTATACTTATGAACATACATTCTCTTTACTCATACCTGCTGCAGAAGACGAAGAATGGTATTGTTTTGCAGGTGAGGAATATACAGCTGCAGTTCAGGTTCCTTTTCAGCTTGGTCTTTCACCCAGTTCAGAACCTATCAAAATTCTGAAGAGTTACTCTTATCTGCGCCAACCCTTGAAAACTTCAGAATTAAAAGTACCAAGCATGTTTCTTAAATATTTCCAATTTACAGCTCATGAAAAAACAGCACTTCCGTCCAGACACTATGTTGTTTTACTGAAGTGTATCTTTCAGATACTTTAATCTATAATGGATAGCTAACATTTTTGTATGAAGGCGACTGACAGTAGTGGCAACGTTTACCACTCTGCTAATTTACCTTCAAGTCTCTTTTAGCACCTCAAATATCTTTGTTCCCACTATCAAAGAAAAAGAACATGATGTGCTTCATCAATTGCAGAATTTACATTAACCTCATCAACATCTCTCACGCTATTTTATCTCCAATACTCTACACTTGAATAGTAAAAACAGTCATTGGTATGTTTTACCACTTCCCACACAACCCACTCGGATGCATGTGCACTTGTGCACACAAAGTTTTCTCATTTCTGCATCTTCAAACAAAATTTAATTCTGTATCATCTCCACCAAGACATTCTGATACGTTCCCAAAACTCTGCACCTTTATAGGGGCCCTCTGAATAACACCCTAGAGACCCGAATGGATTTTCATTCTACTTCAATAATCTGGTGCGCTATGTATATCAGATGTTACACACATGTCATTGTAATGGAATCTGACCAAATAAAGCCTGCCATTGAAAATTCTGGCAATTGAAAAAGCTAGTTGGTATTTACCACAAATCAATATTCAAATAATAGACTATTAGACAAGACCAATTACTATATACACAGAGCTACAAAACTTACCTTGCTGACACGGCCACATAACTTGAGGGGGTGGAAGTCTACTTCAAGCCAGTTGTAAAGTTCTTTCACTTCTGGAACAACATATTGCACTACGTTGAACCTTACCTGCAGTCAACAAAAAAAAGATCCAAAGATCTCAAAATAAATACAATATTAACAAATAGCTATCCTTTAAGAATTTTATATTCAAGAAGTTAAACAGACACCACATGTACCTTTTAATACAAGAGACTACTTATTTTTTACTGCAGCATTCTTAATTGCAGTGACAATAAGACTACACAACTGTATTTAAAAATGGAAAAGTAGACAAAAAACATACAAGATAAATATTTAGACTAGAGTATGACCTCTCAACTTATTAGCCATTTCTAAGACAAACGTCCTACTAGGCCCACATCCAAACTAAAGCCACACATCTCAGTTCATGATTAAACTTCTGAAGCTTTAAAGGTTTTAAGGCAAACTGGAGAGGTACCAGAAGAAGAATTAATGCAAATTCTAAAAAACCTTGAATGTAAGTTTCAGGCATGCATGCAATTGACTGTAAGAAACTCAAGCATCCTCTGAAAATACCTAACTATGACTGAATGTCTCATTTGTTTATGAATGTCTGGGAAGGTCTGAAGACAGAGAAATCTAACCTCCCTTCAAATTAAACACAAGGAAGTTTTCATAATCACTTTGGTCCTTATGGTCTACTGTTTGATATTTGACCTGTGCTTATACAAAATACATTTAAAACAGAAAAATAAACACTTGGTTCAGTTAATTACACACGTTTAGAGTAGGGGGAAAAGCCTGAAGTTCTAGCTTACAACCGTTTTCAGACCCCTCAGAGTTTCAAAATTACATTGGTTGCTCAGGTGACATAAAGGACAATATTGAATCCGACTCTTTAGCGCACACAAGGATTAAGGCCTCCCGTTATTGCTGCCATTTCCAAACAGTCCTTCTTGTGAAACTGAAATTTTAACACTATATTGTAAGTCATACAATTAACCATACAGCTGTTTTAACTTTTAAACT
The DNA here is from genome assembly GCF_028500815.1 of Rissa tridactyla. Classification (NCBI taxonomy): domain Eukaryota; kingdom Metazoa; phylum Chordata; class Aves; order Charadriiformes; family Laridae; genus Rissa; species Rissa tridactyla. The sequence goes on from NC_071471.1 coordinate 66,755,016, forward strand.
GCTGTCCCATAACTAAGCCCAGTGCTCTAGAAGGAAAACAGTCCAAAAAGAGGACTCAGTATTTAAAAGCTGCTCATCTGAGCACCGCTACCTACCATATCATTAATGAGACTGCCACGTGTAGGTGGGGCCTGAAGACCCAACAGGGTTGCCAGCCGTCGCTGTTTCTCAACAATGATGCCATCCATATCCAGAAGGCGAGCAATATCAGTTCTCTCAGGAGTTATAGGAATTGACAGAGTAGCCAAAAGGACTCGAGTAGACATCCTGTTGAGAAAGCATAACCGCAAAACATGAACTGCAAGAGAACACTAATCAATTCCTTTTCATATACATGCCAATTCAAAAGTAGGAATGAGTAGCATTCATGATGGAAAACTGTAAAAATATCAAGAATTAACAGAAAAAACGCCAACTGCACAACAACAGTACAGAATGCAGCGTTCCTCACTAACCACAGGCAAGATTTTTGACATCTTTTCATTACTTACATATGTATGTATATACATATGTATATATAAAGGAAAATGATAAAGACATTTAAGCCGCCTGTGTAAATATCAAAATACTATAAAATAATGAAAAGAGCAGAAAGCACCACCTTTAAAAACTTATTTTAGCTGCAAATCCACACCAGTCATTTTAATTGCATTGATTTTAAAAATTTACTGGGCAAGCCAGGTGTACCTTTTGATGTAATTATACAAATGACATTAAATATTTAAATTCTGACCTTAGTACCCCGGTGAAAAGGAATAGAAGAATACGTATTCCTACTATGTTCTGATTCTATAAAGGCCCGTACATGAACTTCAGAGGTTAAGGCAGTCAATGATTCTGCATGCCTCAAAAGCTTTTCCAGTATCATACTTGCTACCAAAAAATTAAAGGCCATTTGGCCATACAGACTTCTATATATTCAGGAAAAGTTTATACAAGTTATAATGAAGTCTTGTGAAGTAAATACCACTACTCAGAAGAGAAAAAGGAAGTAAACCTTAGATTAATTAGCTTGCTTAGCTTCCCAGTCACTAACAGAGAAGGAAGCTTGGCTTAGGTGATGCTGACGTTTACATTACTCACACTGCAGCTTTGTAAAATATCCTTCTTGCTCTAGGTTTCTTTTGAGGCAATTAGTACTGGCACGGTAAACTCACAGCCATACATGTCATCTGCTTTGTTTGGGGTACAATTTAGTTTACTTTTGAACCTATGTGGTTAAAACAGAAACTAAGATCACATTAAATATCTTTCCCTACCTCTGCATCTCCTCTTGTGTAAGATTCTTTCGCATTTCTCTTGATAAATGATAAAGTCGGTGAAGTGTAGATGCATGAAAAAGAGCATTTCCTGATTTCCAGAAGACAGTTGAAACTTTGTGATAGTAATTTGCCATCAGCTGTGGCTTGGGTGGTTTCTTAGACAATGCAAATAGCCCATGAATATCCTCCACTGCTTTAAAAGCTTCCTAAAAAAAAAAAAAAAAATTACACTACTTTTAGGAAGTTTTTCGCAACACCCAAAAAAGGGAAAAATATACATTCACTAGAGGCTGTAAGACTATAATATATTTAATAGCACTGAAAGCTGTGATATTAAGTTTTGGCAACTACATGAAATGAAACACTTCTTTCCTAATAAAGACATTATTTGGACATACTGCAAATCCATTAACTATCTGCTTAGAATTTGATACTTAACAATTAGTTCGTGCAATTTTTAAAAAATTGGTTTCTGACAGATTTTCAGGCTACAAACCAGAAAAACAAAAATTCTACTATTTTACTATTATGCCAATTCTACTGTTTACAGTTTTACCATTTTTCATAAAAATAATTTTTGTGATCAGAAATGGGTATAGTTTCCCTAATAATACATATAATCTTGGAAATGCCTTACAGGTAATTACTTACATGCCTAAAATGGAAACAACAAAACAGAGAACATTCTCCAAATTCACAAAACCAAAAAACAACCACCTTGGCTTTTTAAGGAATTTGACATTAGAAAGGCTGGAAAAGCAAAGCACCTCTGAACAATTTGTTTTGATAGTGCCCTCACTGGCTAGACACTAACATAATTCAATCAGCGATGCCAGGGCCCCAGCCTAATAGCAGGCTTTAACGTTTATCAACCGCTTCCCAGTGATCTAGTTCACGAGAATGCAACATGGCAGAGGTGAAGGTGTCATTGTCAACGTCTCATTTTCACAACTCAAAACTACTTCAGTCACTTTACTATTAACTGCCACCAGCAGAAGCTTGGTTTGAAATGCTCTATGAAAACAGCAATCCCAGGAACATCAGACTAAGTATTCAATAGGCACGTAATACCACATTCTAGATATTAAAACTTTATTCTTTAGCTATTATCCTGGCTTTACCTTGGAGCATATACCATGAAACATGATCTGTGTGGCAGAGATTCTGGAAAGGCTGAAGACTAGAGTGTGATTACAGGAGCCCTGCTGCATACCTGCCACAGCTCCATGCTAATAGCACTGTCAAGCTGCACAAGCCTGGTCTCCAGGTGCATGGACTGACTGTCAGGATTGTTGAGGTTGATTGCTGTGCTTTGGTTATGATGACGCTGGATCTGCCCCAAATGCATTCGCAGATTATCACAGAGCTTACGGAACTCAGCTTTACGCGTGTACTGCAGGCAGAACTTAAAAGCTGCAAAAATGAACAATATAAATTAAGAATGCTCAGTAACGGTGACTTCACAGTAGTTCTAAACGGAATTCAAATATATCAATCAGTACGTTTAGAGAATCTTCATTTACAGTCCAAAAGCACATCAAACAAGATGCAATCTAACTGTCACGCATAACAAATAAGTGACAATGCAGAGCACTTCCATCTTGACCTCAAAAAATGAAGAAGCTCCTAAATAATTAAGCTTAAGGAGCAAAGGGAGTACTTTGACTCTCTTTAAAAATGTTCTAATTTAAGCAGTGATGCTAGCTTTTATTTTGAACTAAGTGCAAATAAAATTTTGTCAATGGCATGAATTCAGGTTTCGGTTTTGTAACAAGTAAGAAAAAATTCTCAAGTCATCTAAATATAATGAAGTTAAATGAAGCTTTCAAATGACTGGAAACGACACAGGAAAAAATTGTCTTTGATCTTGTAGTTCCTCTCAAAAATCTGTTTTTGATTTGCCACTGTCCTTCTGAAAATTCTAAAGCATCTCTACCACAAACAGGCAAAAAAGGAAGTCTTGACACTGTAGCACAAAGACTTAAATGCACTAAAGCACCTAGAACTCATCTGACAACCATCTTTCCTAATGTACTTGCACAATTTGGATCCAGAGCTAAAAATCTAACAGACACTTTTTTCAAAAATACAGGGCCTTGAGTTATAAATATAAAGGAAAACATTTTTCCACTTATCTCTCACCCTTAAGAGAAGGCTAACATGTAAGTATTCATTCTTATAAATTCAACTTTTGCAGAATGACAGAAAGAATCAGACTAGACTTTTCCTATTACCTTCCGCATAATACTTTGCTAAAGTTACATCTGTGTCAAAATTGATAGCGCATCACAATTTTACAGTACCCTTCTGCATACATCAGTTTTTAAAGTTAGCTGACACAGAATGCGTTAATGGAAGACATATTTTCCATTCTGGATAACAAAGTGAAAACATGAGTAATTTTAATCAAGCTAGAAAAGTTAGAAAGTTAGAAAAAATAAAGAGACAGATGCAGTAATTCTCGTATTTTCAGTATGTCCAGGAAAAAAAATAACTTTTTCCTTGCAGGTTCTGTTACAAGAAAAGATCAATGCCCAGAAACCTCAGTAATTTTAAGGAACCTCTGTAATTTTAAGAAAAAGATGCGTATACATACATATGCTTAAGAGATTAAGGTATTTCCAACTCTGAAGCGATATCCAAATAGAAATAACCTTTAATTTTCCAGTTTTGCAGGATGTAATATAGCAGTCCTAGATCCCATTATACTTTAAGTTTCCATCTTTTCGACTTACCTTGCTGTGCAATATCATGGTATAGGCGTTCCACTCGAGAATTATTTCGGAGAAGATCCAAACATTGTCTATATGATTCCCATAGAAATTTAACCCAGGGTGTCAAAAGCAGTCGGTCAGTACGATCCTGAGTGTCTTCTCCACTCACAGCACTCAAAAGCACACTACAGTTGAGGCAGGAGGAAAAAAAAAAAAAAAAAAAAAAAAGCGTTTTATTCCCCACAATTCCCACTGATTTTTCTTATCAAGATCTAAGATGAGACTGGACAAATCTGAACAGCTAATTTCTGCTGAACAGTCTATTGCTTGTTTTCAAATTGGTCCCTCAGATTTTTCCCTTTTTCTTTAAAGGCTTTAGATAACTTTTCTTGCTGTTAGTTTTCAAAATTTAGCCTCTGCATATATGATTGACATGTACAAGCTCCAGAGGTAAGAGATGTCAGGAGCTTTTATATCCTTCACATGAGTAAGTCAAAGGAAACTAATTCCAGGATTGTCACCTTCCCTCTTCTACCAGGGAGCTGCACGCTGTACCTCTGTTCGGTTCAGATATCAGTCTACTCAGATACTTTCCTACTTGCTGAAACTTCCTTTTTAATCACCAGCAATGCTGGCAGAGAGGGCTCACTTCTTGTTGACATATGACACAGAAGCAATGTGTGCCTCACGATCCGCAGACATCGAAAACTGGAATACTTACATTAAAGTACCAAACCTTTAAAAATTCTGACATGAAAAAGATGCTTAAAGACATCAGAGGTAAGATATGATAAGGAACTACATTCCTTCATTCACAGGAATACAAGACTGGAAAGCATTCCCGAAACACTGAGACAAATTCAGTGCTATGGCCTACATGATCCCTTTCTGCTAAAGAGTCCACTCAGCATGACAAGCTTACAAAGAATCTTCCCTAAGCCTTCATTTTTAGAATCCTTTTTGAACTATGCTTCTAATATGAACTCTCAACTCTTGTAACTCTCTTCTACTACACTGCTTCCAGTTCTAATTTACTTCCTTGAGTGCTAGCACTACATAAAATATTAAAGATGACATTTCACCAGTGCCTTCTCCAACAGATCCAGCAGTGAATCCAGCAAAAAAAGTACTAGAAGCCTAGAAACCAGGACCTAAACACCACTAAAGACACTGTGGTTGTTCAGATAAAGAAGTGTCACTGAAAAGACACATTTTCTAGTCCTCATTTATATAAAAGAGAACAAGGAAAAGAGTGGTCAGTCAATCTTTAATGTCTAACTATTAGTGGGATTCCTCTGTTAACAAAGCCTATTTCAGGCACTGGCAGTAACAAGAATGGCACTGCCATCCTGGAACAGCTGTTGAAGACAGGTCTGTAATCTTTTCATTTTCTGCAACCAAGGAGTTCCCAGGTTCTGCCAGAGCGCCTTGCTGTTAACATGTAAATAAATTCAGAGCCTTCTACTCCATGTCTTTGTGAGTTTTATTTGACTGCTATAACTCTGTTCCTCACAGTCACCTACACAAGACAAAATGTCCTCTACTTACCAAATTTCTTCCAATTTTCTATCATCAGTAAATACAACACTGACTTTTTTAGTTTCTGTGACAATTTTAGTTGAAAGAATTGCCACTAACTTCACTCTTGCTTCATATCTCCTTTCGCCATTACATGTCATTAGTTTTCCACTGGGCAACATCTTAGTCCCCTTCAAAATTAACTGCAAATATCCCTTCTGGTATGGTATCAACAGCTTTACTTTGCCCCAGGTTAGATCCCTGGCATTTCTTGAATCTAAAAAACTAAATTACCAAATAAAATTCTAACACAACCAGACATCATCTACCTTTTTAATTTGGTTTGACTTATGGAAATTTGAATTTATTCCCTACACTTTTTGATTTTTTTTAAAGGATATGGACATATGGCCTCTTCTAAATTCACCTGGAATGGTTTAAAACATATCTTCACCCCTCTTCCATAGACGTCACCACATACATAGCATCAGAGTTAATGTGAGAACTGAATCTTTTTCCATTCCTTCTACATTCTTGTTATCCATCCAACTAATTATAACACTCTGAATTTACTTTTCATGCCCTTTATTCTATTATTTCTTCAGTTACCCAAGCAAGTATAAAGTAATATTATATTTTGTTTGTACATGCACAATGTGGTCAGAAAGACTGAAGGTTATCAGGAATTAAACTGGCTTCACATAATTAACAGTATTTGTACATCAACTGATAATGAGACCCTAGAATGCGGTGACCCAACTCCCAGAAGCCCTACTACTCTATCTGCGTTTTCTATTCTTTACTACTTACTTTAGTTTTCTTTACTCAGAATTTTGTTCAATGCAAAATACCATCCATATTTTTTTTACTACCTTTAGAACCTCTAGAACACCACTAGTATTCCATTTCAAATCCACCATCTTTATATCTGAGTTCTCTGAATTGCCAATATCCTTCATGAAAATAAGGATACTTTGCAGTGAAGTGCTACATTTTAAAGACAGGCCACCTACCTTTCTGGAGTCTGAATATTATCTAAGTCTTCTATGTCCAGTACCATCTGCTGGGATTCTTCCTTGGCTGCTTCTGTTTTTTCTTCAGCTAATTTTAAATAGGCTCGAACAACATCTTCCAAAGATTTGATGTTCACCTACATCAAAGGCAAAAAATGGGAAGATGTTTCCACTCACAGTAGGCAGCAAATATGTAAAACATAAATACTAAAAATCTAGGAACATCTAAAAGGCAAATTAATTCTAAGTCAAGACCGATCAGTTACTCTTAGACTGTATCAGCTGACATATACCATGCTTGATACAAATAAAATAAATAAAAAAATTCAAAGCCACACCTGCTGGCAAATATTCTTGTACTGGTACAGTCCTTCTTTTGCCAGATGACTCTTGCGAAGATCCACACAGAGTTCCAGGTACTTCAGCATAATCGGCTCGTGGATTTTCTGCCATGTTCGGTGTTTTTTACTTTTCATAACATCATAGAGAACATCAAGGGCAGGCTGCTTTTTGCCGACCTCAAGGAATTCTGAAAGTAAAATCCAATAAGCAAAAGATTTGCAAACCAGAAGATGCATGTTTTTATGCTTAACACCGTAAATTTTTAGAATTTAATCAACTCTAACCAATGCTCATTGAAGGTTTGATTTAACTGGCCGTATCAAAACGCTGGCAGATGCAACTGCAGGGGCAGTCTTTCAATGATATAACTGGGAAATGAACGCAGACCTTTCCATTAAAATAAAAATTTCAGGATGGCAGAGATGTCTCTCCATCTATCAAGGCACAATTGGGTGCTTCATACATATTAATAGAATATACACATTCAGTTTTAAAGCTAGTTTCATCAAGAAGGACAACGAAAACGTACCACAAGGCTTGTACTACAGCACCTACCAATGTCATTCAACAAGATGCAAACCATGCAGTGAATCTGACTTAACAAAAAGTCCTGCCCTCAAGCCAAGAAAGAAAGAAACTTCACTCAGCAAAGATGTTTGGATATTCTTTTTTTTTAAACTCAGAGTGGCCTAGAGATTCAGTTTATAGAACAGCTACACTAAAAGCTGCTACAGTCCAACTGAAAGGTCAGACACTTTTTAAATCAGTCTTGCTGCTGAAAAACCAGTGTCCCGTTTATTATTCCCTAAGCAGCTGCTGTTACTAACTCTCAGCATCACAGCAACTCCCATCTATGATACACCACACGTTCTGCTCAGTACAAAATACAGCAAACTATCCACAAGCAAATACCGAAGCAGCACTGCCAACTACCAGCATACACACAGGCCCTACAATACAGGCACTCCTAACTGCAGAAAAGCCAGACAAATGAACATTGAGAATGGAAAGCAAACAGGTTTAAAAGATAAAGAGAAGTTGAGTATAGATAAAAGGAAACATGTGAATTCTTCAAGGATGAGGGGTGGAGTCAGTACTTCCCATAAAGTACTTTGGAAATCACTACATTCCTAAAGAAAAAATGGCAGAAAGGATTAAAGTAGGGGCCTGCTCAGGTGCTCAGACATCAGACAGAGGTTCTAAGTTTTGGAATCTTAGAATCAAAGTTGAACATGGCTAAAAGACATATTTTGAAAGCAGCAATGCATTTTTAATTTAACAATCACAGTAGCATGTATATGGGCCTTAGTTTATGTAAATAATGAGCTTGCATAAGAGGAGCAAGTTCCTTGAGCAAAGGATAAGCAAAAAAAAAAGTGTTACATTTAAAGATAATTAAGGTTACAGTGTGACAGTAGTCAGCAATATTTTTTTACTCACCAAGGGAATTTTAATAAAGCTATCCTCCATCCCTTAATTTACACTGTTATTCTAATTTAATGCTGCTTTTGAGGCAACTGCTGCTCAGCTTTACAATTTTTTATTTATGAAAATAAACCTGAAAGGCAAGTTTAATCTTGCAACAATGCCAGGCCATTCCAACCACAACTCTCAGTGGTCGATAAGCAACTGGACAAAGCACAACATTAATTCATATTGTTTTGAAAACTTTTAATTAACTCTGGTTAAGCAAGTTCTTACCAGTAAGTCAAATAATTAAGGCTAATTTAACAGTCACCGTAGTAAAAGCACACACAAAGTGAATCTGAAGAGTCAAATACAGCATACATCACCATGCCTTGCAGTAGAAACTTTAAGATACTGAAACTAGGATTTGTAACAGACAAAACATAAAGCCTTAGCCACTGAATAGCTGTACATTTTTTTCTATTTTTTTCTGTTATACCACTTAAAATGCTAAAAGGCATCCAAGACAGCAACTGAAGCTCCAAGAGGACGTGAACTAGCTGATACATATTGACAACTCACCTCCCGCCAACCCAAAATCCTGAATTAAGCTAAGGTTTTGATCTGAGAAAATGTATGTCATTACAGAAGGTGACAAAGATGACATGTGTTATCTCTCTAATAGAGAGTAAACCCAGTATCTACAACAGTAAAACACTCCAAAAAGTTGCATTACATCCTTGACTATAAAGCAAGGCCAGATATTAACAATAGCTAAGGGTTGGCTTTGACCTACGTTTATCATTTATAAGGAAAACCAGCCTTACATATCTGTACATATTTACAATCACTGAAGCTCTTATTTCCAAACATCTTCTATGTATGTTGAGGTGAGTGAGAACCTGAAGCATAAAGTGCTCCTAAATGCCCACTTAAGCCTTACATATAAAAAGCAAACACTGAAACTCCCTAAACTGCACTGAACATTCCAACTTGAAACATCAGTTTAACATTAAACTGCTTCCTGTGACATACAACCTGCCATAGGTACAACTTCCCACCCTTTATTATACTTGGACATGGTGAGATTGAGCCCCTGCAGTCTGCAAGACTTGACACTGCTTGTCATGTTTTCCAGTCTACCAAGACTCAGTATTGCTAGCATTTGTCTAGAGAACACTCCCTTCAGTGTTCTCTAGTGTTACCTCTACTTCAGTTGGTTAGAATTTAGTAAACTTGCAGCAGTGTAAGAGATGTGAATTTAGAGCTGCTCTTCAATACCAGGAAAGAAAGCAACAATAAAATGTCACATTTAAACAGTTTCAGGTCAATATTCCAGCAATGTGACTTGCTTACCAAGTACGTACAACTCACTCTACCTAGGAATTTTATATACTATGGTATGTGCATCTTTTCCAGTAAAAGGACTGCTAAAATATAACTTCATCTTTGGAAGTTGACTGAAGTTGATTTTATCTTTCATCTTTTTGTCTTTTATCTTCGTGGGAATGGTTTTTACAATGAATTTTACACTAGAAATCTTGAGAACATGCAGTACTTTAATTAACATTTTCTTGTTAAAACACCAAGTACTTGAATTATGTGTAGTCCCCAGACTACACAGCCTCTTCAGCTGTCACTTCAAGACCCATACATCATCGGCAATTTTTGGCTGTCTTTAAGTGTCATCCGGCAATCATCCCTGTGACAATGAAGGGTCTAAATGGTCTTCCTATGTGCTTAAAATAGGATACTATAAAAAAAGAAGCCTGAAAGGAGACAGCTGATAAATACAACCAGTCCGGCTTTATATGTGGCAGGCAGGGAGAGACAGCTACATCGCAGACTTCCTTGGTTTCTATTACAGGGGCAAACTTATGCATCAGCCTGTGCGACATTTAAGGAGTTTAATCATTTGCATTCTCACCAGAGTCACATGAAGGATGCGACTACTAAATACGAAGCCCACATGGAAAATCCGGCCCCGGGATCAGGCCGGGTTTGAAATCACCCCGGGGCGGGTGAGAGATCCGGGACGGACACCTCAGGCCAAGGCCCAGGTCAGCGGAGAGCCCACTCCGGTCAGCGGGCACGACGGCGGCTTTGCCGCGGCTCCCACGGGTGCAGGGCGGAAGGCCGAGGCGCGGCGGGGCCCGGGCCGCGCCGCCCTCGGCAGAACAGGCCCCCGCCGCCGACATCCCCCCCTTCGCCCAGAACCTGCCCACCGCCTCCGCCCGCGGACAGGGGCCCCGCCGGGGAGAGGGAGGCGGAGCCGAGCCAAGACGGGCCCGCTCTCCGCCGCCGCCCGGGCCTCGCCTCCGCCATGCGGCGCGGCCGACGCCGGCAGGCCTCGGCCATTTCCTCGCGGCAAGGCGGCGCCGCGCCGCTCCCGGGCGGCCTCTCCTCAGCGACAGGGAGGCACCAGCCGAGTCCCCGCGCCGAGAGGCCGGCTGAGGGGCTCTCGGGGCGGGCACGGCCCGGGGGGGAGAGGAGAGGAGCGGCGCACGCTGCCCGCCGCGGCGGGGGGAGCGGGAGGCGAAGCGGCGGGGGGTGGGGGGGGCGGCCCAACACTGACCGTTCGCCCGCTTCAGGGCATTCTCGGGCCGCTGGAAGTACACCGGCATGATGGCGGCGACCTCTCCTCACAGGGCGGCGACGGCGGCTCGCTCCGTGCTCCAGCCAGGCAGCCTGCGAGGCCGGAAAGGGAGGGCGGCCCCGCACCCGCGCGCGCTGACGTCGACGGAAGCGGAAACCCCTCCCGGCGCGCGGGCGGGAGGACCGGCGGCGGCGCTGGCGCCGTGAGGCGATCGATCGATCGTGAGGCGGCTGGTGGAGGGTCAGGGACTCGAGGGGTTTCGCTGCAGGCAGCCGGCTCGGTTTGTCCCAGGGGCCGGTGGCAGCGGGCTGTCCGGGAGTAGGTGTCGCCAGCCCCGCGTACCCGTCAGTGCAGGGCAGACCTCGGCTGGATCAGGCCCTCAGCGGTGGCGGCAGCCCTCCGAATTGGGGAGCTTGTGGAGCTCCAGGAAGCCGTTTGGCTAACTTAGCCTTAAACTTTTGGATTAACTAAATAATTCAATGCAGGAGAACATTTTGGCAAAGAAGTCACCATATATGTTGAGCCTTTGTGCTCACAACTTGTTCATCCAGTTCAGAAATTGTACACCGGGGCAGTTAAGAACTTGCAGAAAGACCCTTCTGTGTACACGTAGTCATCATGACCTGCAGATTTCGTCCTTAATCTTAAAAATTTGGGAAACTCTTGCAGAGGAACTCAGCTGTTCCTCTTAAGTCTTAAGGACAATAGTCATATTCTTATGAGTCTACATGCGATAACTACTAGTGCCCGTGTGTATTTTTCAAAAGTACTGATGTGAAAACTTCAATTGGCATATGTAGAGACAATGGGCCTTGAGAGCTGTCTGTGGTTTATACACAAGTCCTAGAACAGCAAGTAGATGTGTGACTAATGGGCTATTTTGGATGAGTAAACAGGGGAATAGCGCGTCTCCACGTAAGGCACTGAACACACTATGTTTGCAGTCTGGCGGCAGAAAGGCGCACCTCTGCAGCTACATCATTGATGACTGTGGCTGTGACCCTCTGCAGACCCAGCTGTCTCACACTGGTTTCTTAAGTATGTCTAAGTATAATTTTTCAAAAAATACATGGGTAGATGGAGAGGAAATCTGTTCATGGTGACCATCGGTTCTTGTCTGTTTCGGTGCATTTCTTTCTGCATACTTGTTGCTTGGTTTCTTTTTGCATACTGTTCACAGTAACCATCTTGTGTGGCCACCAGAAAATTTCACAACTGTTACGCAACACACTTAAAAATTCACTTTTAAGGTTGGTTCGTAGTCACAGTTTATTGCTGATCAGAAAAATTGTTAAAACTAAGATCAAAAAAGACCCAGTCACTGTATGGAACCTTTAGCACCATCAGTGTATGCATGTAACACTGATCCCTTTTTACTCTAGTGCACAAGCCTCCATTCGACAGTAAAAAAAAGGAAAAAAAAAAAGGAAAAAAAAGCAACTTTGCTTTCTCAGGCCTTCTTCACTCGGGAGCTTCTCCATGTCCTTGTGTCCTTGGTACCTCTTTGAGATCCGGTGACCAGTATTGTACACAGTGTTCTCCATCAGGCCACACTATTGATTTATACAACAGTATTTTAATACGGCCTGCATTGTGAAATGTCTCTGGCAGCCTAGATGTTTCTGTTTCAAACCACAGTTATACATTCAGTAGAGTCTTCATTAAGCTATTTATAGTGCTGAACAAGTCCTTTTCTTGTCTTCATAAAATTAATTTAAAAGTCTGTCAGATGAGTGCCAGAGGTGCTGCCCAGCACACACAGGCTGCTGCGTCGCCGGAGCCAGCGCCTCTGCTGAGGCCTCGCAGCCTTCTCTGGGGAGCATCCGTTCATTGCTGTTTTATAGCAGCATTTGCTGTCCGGGAGCGCACTCCGCTTCGAGTCTCTCTAAAGTTCCCGAAAGCCAGGATCGAATCAGATGATTTTGTGTCAGGAGTAGCTTTTATGGCCTGCCTTGTCATGTGTCTTTCGACATGGTGCCTAAGTATATTAAATATGTGTGCTTTAACTTTATGCCTTTGTGAAAATCATATGATAGGCTACCCTTCGGTGCGTTCCCCAGCCAGATGTGATCCTTGACCGGCCTGGCCTCTCTCCCAGGACTGCGCATTTTCTTCAGCAGCTTCTGGTGCTCCTGTAGTGATCATGGGTATTTTGGAAGTTTCTTCTCCCCAGTCCGTGGCAGCTCTGTGCTATTGGCAGAGTTTGTGCGCTATGGCTTCCATATGTGTATTGGGGTACCATTGTTCATCCAAATTTGAAAATGAGATCTTTTAATTCTCAAATAAACATGTTGATGCATGGAGTTATTCAGGAATAGCTGTTACGTCTCTGAGGAGACCTTATCACCATTTCCAGTACCTACAGGAAAGAAAGCTGGGGAGGGACTCTTTATCAGGGAGTGGAGCAATAGGATGAGGGGTAGCGGTTTTAAACTGGAAGAGGGGAGATTTAGATGAGATATCAGGAAGAAATTCTTTGCTGTGGGGGTGGTGAGCCCCTGGCCCAGGTTGCCCAGAGAAGCTGTGGCTGCCCCATCCCTGGAGGGGTTCAAGGCCAGGCTGGACGGGGCTTGGAGCAACCTGGGCTGGTGGGAGGTGTCCCTGCCCAGGGCAGGGGGTGGAACGAGATGAGCTTGAAGGTCCTCATTGTATAATGCAGGCAACGAAAAAACCATATTTTTCCAAAAGCCTTCCCTGCCCCGAGGTTACCGCTGGGGTGTGAGAGCGGCGGCTGCCAGCCCCGGCACACAGTAAATGGCGGCGGGGCTGAGGGGACACAGCGCGGCGGGCGGGGCGGGGCGGGGCGGGGCGGGGCTGGGGCGGGGCCGGGCCGGGCCGCGGCGGGCGGAAGGCGGCGGGGCCGGGCGGGGAAGATGGCAGAGCCGGAGGCGCAGCTACTGCTGGCCGTGGGGCTGATTGGTGAGGGCCCTCCCGGGCCTGGGGAAGGGATGGGTGTGGGGGGCACTGCTGGGGGGGCCGGGCCGGGGCTCGGGGCCGGCGCGGGGGTGGCCGGGCCGCGGCGCCCCGCCGAGCTGCGGCCGCGGGGCCTGTCCCGGCCGAGCGCTTGCCAGCCGGCCGTTGTGCTGGGGGGTGTCTCGATCTGCCTGTGACAGAGCTAAACCGTGTACAACTCGGTTAAAATGTCTCAAATTCATGGCTTCTGAGGTTTCCGCTATGAAATCAGAAATAGGAAAAGCAGGGGTTATCATAAATAATGGTCTGGGTGCTTGTTGGTCGATACCTTCCTCATTTTAATGTGCATTCAAACTCCTAGTACTTTTTTGACCTCATGAAACAGGTCCAGAGTGGATATTTATTAACATTTAATAAAAATAAAGCCTATAGCACAAGTGCTGCCCTACAATTTAAACCACAGAGGCGGAACTGGGTGTCTAGGGTCAGAGTAAGGTGGAATTTTAATCTGATTCCAGGAAACAAACCTGATTAACCCATCGATTTACCTCCTTGCTGCTGTTTGGCATTCTCACAGTGAACATCTTTCCACCATAGAAAAAGACACCAATGGAGATGCTTTGTGGGTTTGGTGTTATCCATCCGTAACAGCTGAACTGAGGAGTCTATTGCTGCGAAAGTGCTGCCTTACAGATGAAAATAAACTGCTTCACACATTTGTGTTTGGCCAGTATAAAAGGTCGTGGTTTTACATCACAACTGTGGAAGTTCAAGATTCTCCAGCCTTGAAAAAGGTAAGACTTGGCCTATTGGGTTCTGGTAGAGTGCAGGGAAGGCTTCTGCGCAGCTTCTTCTGGCAGCTGAAGTGGTGTTTTCCCCGTGTGCTGTGAGAAAGGGAAGGGATTCGAGGTTTTGCATGCTCACAAATGCAGCGCTTCCCAGCTGTCTTAACCGGTGCACAGGTTCTGGTTTTCACCAAGATGTGTATTGGATGGAGGTGTAGAGAGATTGAGATACTTATTACACAGTTTAGATTTCTATGTATTAAAACGGAGATGCTATTTCATGCCATTTCTAGTTTGCATTTCAAGTTCAGCAATTACAAAATCACAATTTTTTTCTCTCTTTTTTTTTTTTTTTTGGTCAAAAAAGCTCTTCATAGCATCCAAAATCTTGTTTGTGTAGAACTTAATGCTTTTTTTTTTTTTCCAAAGGGTTGAGTTATATAGGTAGTTTCTTTTCTGCTGTATTGATAACTGGAAAACTGCAGATATGCTCGAATCTTCTATACTTCCCCTGTTATGAAGATCATTAAATTGTGTGTTAAGTTTATTCAGTTTCATATTTCATGCTATATTGTTAAGTAGAAAGATAACGTCATAATTTTGCGTTCCCGCAGCAGAATTTTGCTTGCCTTTCCTCGCTTCCATCTCCTATGAAACTTACAGGTGTAAAAAAATTAATAAATAAAAAATATAATGTGTCCCAGTGCTGTCTCTGACAGTGGCAGTGGGAGTTACTATTTAAGGAAGACATGTGAGCCTGGTCATTGTCTGCAGACTTTTAGCCTCATACTGGCACAGCACACAATCATTCGGTTAAGGAAGTTAAAGAGTATTTCTGTTTGTGGGCCTGCTATCTGTGAATTTTTTTCCGGTCTCTTTCAAAATACATTGATGCTGTCGGCCTCCACAGGCTGCTTTGGCAACAAATCCTGAAAGTTTCCTGCCTGCTGTGGGGAAGAAAAATGCCTTTCTTTTAAAATAATCTCATGCGATTAAAGGAAAGCAACTCCTATAGAGTAGGTTAAGCAAAAGACAGTATGTACTAGATCTGGCTTAGTGGAAGAGTCACATCAGAAATCCGTTGACCAGGCCTTTCCTGCGGTTAGTAAGTTGGATCTGCTGCTACCACTCACTGGTTTTTTTTAATTGAAACACCTTGTCAGAGTACTGCAGTAAGTTCAATAATGTGAAAAGGACTGTTCATATGGGGTCACTAAATAAGCTGTGTGCTTTTCTGTGTGTGTCTTACCCAGGTGACACACTTCTCCGTTGTTCTGACGGCCAAAGACTTCAACCCAGAGAAATATGCAGCCTTCACTAGGATACTGTGTAGGTCTGTATAAAAGCTGTTTTGAGGTACTGCTGTGTGCATGTTTAGATCTTGCCAAGGCAAAAGATTACATTTCGTTGTGTTGTGTTTGCATTTAGTCTAACAGTCTGCTGGAAACTCAGTCCTATAAACTGTGAATCAGATTATATAAATCCTTGATTTGAGGTTATCTTGAATTCATGCAATAACTGTTGGGTGAGTGTCAGATGCCCACTAGGTTTTAATGTGTCTTCTCCAGACGCACACCACCACCCACCCACACACCCATTTTCTCTAAGAACGTATTTTTGCAAAGTATAAACATTTGGGAAGACGTCAGTGCTGTGTAGTCAAAGGTCACCATGTGTATGGTGGACATCTTGCATCCCTCCACAACATCTCTACTACAGACGCTTCCTGGAGCACCTCTGAACTAGGCACAGCACTCAGGGACCTAGGGAAATGAAAGGCCTCTGCTTCTCAAGGTCTGTGGCTCTGTCTTCTCCACTCCCAGACTACCATCTTCTCCTTCCCTTTTCGTGTTCGCTCACTTTCCTTCATGTCCCCATTCTCATGATCTCTCTCTACATCTTTCTTTGCTTTTACTTCAGTTCCCAAGTTAGTTGGGTCGTGGTTCTTGATACCAAGAATATTCCAAGGTTTTGCAGCTAATTTGATGCAATTGTGAGGTTATTGTATTGCAGACTTGGGAATGCCGTCAGGCTTACCAGTTCTGCAGGGTATTGAAAAACTGAGATTGCTCTTTGACTGATATATGAAATATTTAGATTCACTGCGGATCACATCAATGCTAATTTATCAGCTAATACTTCTCTCCAAATCCAGGATGGATTCCTCTAAACATGATAATTGGGTTTGAAACGTGACATAGCTTTGTGCTGTAGCTAATATGGAAAACAGAGAGTTGAGAGATTCAGTGCTATGCCTGAAGTACTTCAGCCTGTGAAATAGGTTATGGTGGTAAAATAGGTTATGGTGTCTCTCTGCTTTCTGTAAGACAGCTAGAAGTGTATGGGTTTTATTGATGTATGGTTGTTTTGTGTTGGGTTTTTTTGTTTTTTTTTTTCTTAATGATTATCAAGGACATATGTTTATATTTTTCTTTCATCATTTAACAAAGAGTACAGAAGAATGATAATACTTGGGTAAAAAATGAAAAACTAACTAGTCACATGGTGTGCATGTGATAACAGGAGTTGCTGTAGTACCTGCTTTTTCATAAAGCAGGTACCTTCCAAGTCTGCAAAGAACCCTTAGTCTGGACACTTGCTTATACCTTTGTGCTTTGTTTCTATGTTGGTAAATGTTGGTTCTTTTATAAAATAGGAAACTGAAATAAGAATACAAGGTAGGGTTTTCTTTTATCCTAAAAACAGATTTGGTTTTTTGTGCACGACGAAAGATTTTTAGTTTAGTATTTAAAACCTCAACCAAGTGTCCAAAATAAGAATTCCTGCCAATAGTATTGCTATTTGCGATACTGTGAAATTTTTTTTTTTTTTTTATATGTCTGCTGGTACTGATTGTAGTCAAAATACCAGACTCTCTTCTTTTTATACAGAATCTACTTAAAGCATGGAAGTCCAGTTAAAATGATGGAGAGTTACATTGCAGTCCTTACAAAGGGGATCTGCCAAAGCGAAGAGAATGGGTCTTTCCTCAGCAAGGATTTTGATGCTCGGAAGGCTTATCTTGCTGGTTCCATCAAAGGTTAATTTTAATACCAGAAGTCTCTATTCTGATTTCTTTTGTGCAATATAAAATACAGTCCAGTTTTCATGTGTACTTCAAGGAAATAGTGTTAATAGTATTATCTCTGCTGTTAATTTATTAAGCTTCTTCAACAAATAAATTATAATATCAGCATGTGTATCTTCTATAAAATAATTTTCCCCTCTTTTCTAGATATAGTATCTCAGTTTGGAATGGAAACAGTTATCTTCTATACGGCGCTGATGTTAAAGAAGAGAATTGTAGTGTACCATCCTAGAATAGAAGCTATCCAGGAGTTTACCAGGTACTTTGTCAATCCCTACCTCCCCACCCACCCCCAGAAGTCCAACAAATTTTGAACCTTCATTGAGAGAAATGCCTATAATTTAGGGAAAAAAAAAATCTCTTAAACCTGTTTATTGAAATCCTGCTAAACCCCTCTTAAGGCTTTAGCCACGTGTTACATCAACTCACAAATTTAACTGTAGAATGAGTGATAAACTCTGCTCGTACTTACAGCAGCAATCTCTGTAGTTCACGTATATGCATACCAAATGAGATCTGGTCATTACTAGTTCTTTCGTATGACATGCATTTCATACTGTGAAACTTTAATTAGTACAGGTAAAAATCTACTGTGTGTCAAATACTGATCTCATTTCCCTAGGACTTTGCCTGCTTTAGTGTGGCATCGTCAAGACTGGTCAATTCTTCATTCATATGTACATCTAAATGAGGACGAAGTGGAAGCCTTAAAAGCCTGCACAGGTAGTGATAATTTGTTAATAAAAAATATAAAGAAAATTTAATTTCAGTTTCTATTGCTGCAAGGTCTTGCACCAGTGCTCTTTGGGTGAAAATAATAGTTACTTTGCTATTAATGCTATTGTTCAAAGTTAAACAGCATCATTTTCTTTAGAAAAGGCAAATCAACTAAACAAATATGTCAGAAGATAACTACTTACTGTGGTGTTTCTGGGTGCTTTTGCATCAGTCTAGCCCTAATTGCAGATGCAAAACAGCTTTGAGACTTTTGATACTGTGATCAGAGGCATTGAAAGTCTTACTGTTGTACAGAGGAGCTCATTTTAGATAAGCTACTTTTTTTTCCTAGCTTCTACACATAGTTAGTAACTGAACTTTTAGGATTTTTTTTTTTTTTTTTCCAGTTCCTAACTCTGAGGTTCCAAATTTTTGTTCTGACTGCTGCCAGTGAAGTCTCTGGCTCCTAATCGCAAGTAGACTTTACCAGCTATGTAGGATTTTGATCTGTGTGACACATTGCTGTGTATGCATAGTACTTAACACATAATCCAGGAAGAGGCCCTTGGTTTATGCAAAGGTTAGCGTGACACATCATGTGGCAGTTGAGAGGCTTCCCTGTATGGCATAATGAGCAAGAAGACTGCTCATCTTCAGTATTTCTACTGCATTACCGACAGTGCTTGTTTTAGCTCACTAAACATCTTCCGCAGAGAAAAGCTGCTCCGAGTTTGCTCACCTGGCACACTATAAATAATATAATCTGCTGGTTTTATTCCTCTGTTCCAATATAATACTGACTTAGACAGTGCCAAGGGTCTCCTGAGTGGAGATTCTTTTAAAAAGGAAGTTCAGTGTTTTTTGATTTCATCAAATGAATAATTTTAGTAGCAAGGTAGAATTTAAAATTTCAAATTGATAACCCTTTTGTATCGCCTGTTGTGTTAGGGGTTCATCCATGATCAAGGAAATTTTAGAAACTGTTTTTTAAGCTCATCAGAAGTGAAGCATTCTGCTGGACACACTCATCAAATGACTGACAATGTCAAGAGAGCAACCTCTTGGATCCAATGAGTATTGTCAAGTACTCTTAGAACAGAGACTTCAGGACTGATTTTCTGCAATATGTTGGTTTTGTTTTGGTTTCGTTTATGAAGATGCTAATCTTGCCAGCGTTCTGCTCTCTAGGTTACATTGCTGGATTTACAGATTCTGAAGTGAGCAGTAGACCAGACCTCTACGATGTGTATGTGAATTTGGCAGATAGTGAGATCACTATTTCCCCTGTAGTAAAAGGTTGGTTGCTTTTTATATTTTGGATTTAGAGGCCATGTATTTGAGAGTTGAAAGTAATTGCTGAAACCTCGCTGTATGTCAAGCAGTCTTGATCCTTCTTTCATCCAGGTTCTGAAAAGTCGATATGTAAGCATTTGTGTTTAGATTTTACTGAGACCCTGGAAGGCTGGTGAAAGTTGGAATTTGGAAAGACATGCTTCATCTGCTGACAAATGTACAATTGAGATTTCAAAACATCCATGTTAGACAATTGCATGGAAGAGATGTTCATCTGAATGCAGAGATACCACATGAGTCTTTAGAAGAACATTGCTCTAAATACTTGGGAGATTGGCGACTACTTGAAAGAAAAGCTTTTACGTTGCTTGTCGTCTTACTGCTCCTTGTCATCTGCTTAGGGCCACTTAGGGGTAGCCAGTTTGCCTGTGCTAGCGTGGCTGTTGATACGTGAAGTTACTGCCTTTACCGATGGATTCCCCATGGCAGTCGTGAAGGGCACTCCTTGTTTTGGTTGTTACTCATGTGCATTTCTAGATATCACAGAAATGGTCATTTTATGTGAATGTGTGCTTTTTCTTTTTTTCTGTCACTCAGAGGCAATGACAATGGGAAAACTTCACAAAGAAATTGGACAACTAATTGTTCAATCTGCAGAAGATCCAGATAAATCAGACAGCCAAGTCATTAAGGTTAATATTTTATTTTTAAATCTAGTTGAATTACTTCTATTGCTAAATCTTAGCAGAAGGGCTGGAGTAGGAGGAAGATTGTTGCTGAGAATCAGTCAATCTCTTTACCCTCTACCTCTTTACAAATGAGCATTTTTATTCTTCATACAGTTTTTTAAGGATCACATAGTTTATATTATCTTTTGGGTAACCACATTGCTGAAGAAACTTCAGAAATTGTATTGATTATAAGACTTCAGTAAAATTCGTTTCCCAGTTTTATTCTACAAACGATGTATTTTGCTCAATAACTTCTCAATAGTATTGTCAGTACCTTTGAAAAAGTCCTACCGAGATACGGTTTCTCAGCTATAAATCCTGATTTTCATGATGATGTTTTTTTCACTTCCTCCCCTATCTAATAGACTATTAGACATTTCACAACTGAGTGACTTAGTGAAAAGAGCTCAGATAGGCCAGCGAGAGGAGCCTGTGTTGCGGCTGTGCTCCCTTTATGCAACATCGCACAAGAGCAGGCTGAAGAGCTGTTGCAAGTCTGCCTTAAAATAAATGAGGTCCTTATTTAAAATGAATGATTGATTTATCATTATTTTCTTTTTGCTCTGTATTGATGGGTTTTTTTAATAAGTGTATGTTAAAATATTATAATACCTAATGCCATACTCACGGTTGCTTGTTTTTTCTGTTCTTCAAGGATATTTCTCTGAAGACAAAAGAAATCTTGGCTACTTTAGCCTCACTTACTGAAGTTTCCGACGGCAATGAAAAACCAACCCTTAACTCTGAGGCCCTGAAACAAAAGCGGTTTCCACCAGCTACGGAAAACTTTCTTTTTCATTTAGCAGCCGCTGAACAAATGCTCAAAATCTGATTTTGGTGTGCTGCAGTGTTATGGACCAATACAAAAATACTGTCTTTGCCATACAGATAGGAATACCTGATATTTTATATGGAAAAATTAAAGGTATAAGAGTGAATGTCAGATTTACCGTGATAGAATGCAGAATATCAGAGCTTGACCTGGAACATATGGAGGTAATATTTGGGAACATTCCTGGTGTCATTATCTTCCCCAACTATAACTTTGTATACGTGTCTCACGTATTTCCTATCACAATGTGGCTACACATGCAGGTAGCATGGGCCCATGTGTCCAGGCTGTGCCAGACATCACTATGGTGGCCATTTGTCCTGCAGGTTTCAGATGTTGTCCAGCTCTGTTCTTGTTCTGACTTGTCTTCCTAGGGTATGGAACACAGGCTGCAGCACATTTGCTGTAAAACCAACGGGGTTTGGATCTGTGAGTCTCTGCACAGGGCTGCACTGAACACGCGGTGGGTCTGAGTGCTCATTCTGGGCTTCCAGGTATCTCAGCCGGTCAGATACTGCTCTTGCTCTGGATTGCCTGATACCTGGAAATCCCAAATAAATGGACAAGTTCTCTACTTTCTACTTGAAAGTGTCTAGGCGTTAAAAAGGATGACTGGGAAAATCTGAAGTGGTAGCCTTACTATATAAAGGAAGAGGTATTTTCAAGCTCAAGTGGGAGTTGAGCACCTCTTTTGGACTCTTGCCTTAGAGGTTTTCCCCCTTTCACTCTGTCCCATGCCTCTGATGGAGGGAAAAGAGGATAGGATTGCTATATTTCAAATGCGGCTTCCTAGAAGGGATCACAGACAAGCGCTGCTTTACAGCTGGAGTCTTAAGTAGTTGTTAGGGTTCTCCGCTGACCTGGGCATTCATCCCTGGTCCATTTGACAGAAATCAGATGAGTTAAAGCCTAATGGATCAGAAGTGTTCAGATGGCCAGGTACCACAGGTAGAGCCCCAACCGCTTAAACTGCTTGAGCTGTAACACAGGTACTATCTGATGGTGCTCTGTGGAAACTAAAGGTAGGTGGAAACTTTTGAAGTAATAGTGAAAACTGGGAAATAGTTTAGAGAAGATGAAAATTTGCCTACTTGTTTGGTTGCATAGCCATAACTCAAGAGATTTTTTTTTTTTTTTTATTGAGCAACCTGAAACTAACTGCTTTATAATCTTCTGAGAAGAACTTAGCTTCTTTGTAGGGAAATACTCTGAGCCAAATGATCTGCATTTCTTCAGAAATGTCCACAGCGAATCAGTCAATTCTGCAGTAGCACTTTGTTATAAGAAAAAATAACCTTTTTCCTGGCCTTTGTACAGATAGACTATAGCATGTGGTTTTACATAGAGAATTTATACTTATGATTAAAACTTTAGTAATCAATATTTATACTGTTAAATAATTGGCTGTTTGCTATTCTGAAACTGGTAGAGCTCATCAGTAACTATGGGCAAGCAATACTGGTTGGAAAAGGGGTTGTCCTGTTGCTACGTATCATACGTTAAGGAAATCTATTTTCAAATGTGGATAAGGAATGTGGTATCTGTGTATAAAATGGCTAGTTATTACAGTCAGTAAATGAAAGTGCTTCAGAATAATCCCCTATTTTCAGGGGTGTAAAATTCTACTTTAAATTCTGAACACAGAAGCGTGTGCTGCTTTTTTTTTTTTTAACTTCTGAGAAAAATACTGCAATTGCCTTTGTTTACCTGTAAGTGCTCTGCAGCTTTTTCCCCCCCCCCCATTTGCCCATTAATGTTTTTTCTTAATGGTTCTTTAGTATTGCTGCTTCAGTTTTGGGACTTGTATAACAGCCGGAATAGCACAACTGCAAAATTATGCTGAAAATTCCATTTGGGACCTACTTTAAAGTCCACTGAAACTAAAGTCTTTCACCAAGAAAAACCTGAACGTGCTTTGTCAGCTGTCTTAACACCACATTGTAACTGTGAAGAAATTCACATAGTTTCTTATTAACAAAAAGCCTTAAGGTGTATTATTAAGGTAGTATGGGTGTTAGGGACAACCACAAAAAGCAGAGAAGCTCAGTTACAAACTAAATATTGAATGCTTACTTTGCTTTCTCTTTTGGAAGTGTTTTAAGTTGAAAATCTTGGTGTTGTGTTAGGTCTTGTATTCTGACGTTTGTGCGAAACAAATGAAATATAATTTTGCACTTAAGGAACTGGGCTCATAGCATGTTTCTGTCTATTAAAAAAAATCCTGAACAGTCTAGCCTTTAATTTATGTAAATGCATTCTTGAATAGTTGTGACCACTGAGTCACAGGCGTTGGCTCTTAGTTTCGCAATACTGTGATTAAGCTACAGCTTGATGTTTAGGTCAGAAATTAATTCAAACAGTTTTGTCATCTGTGCTGTTTTTTCTGTCAGTGCTGAGAAAGATGTATTGGCCTCTCTCAGCTTCAGTACTTTCAAAAGATTGTCCTAATGTTCTTGCATTTTCCTAATGACTTTTGCCACTGTTTCCTCTTAAAAAGGTTTAGAATAAAATAGAAAAATCTGCAAGGTCAGGACAGGGAAAGATTTCTGCTTGCTTCTCACTTCCCTTTCCCCAGGATGCGTACAAAGTCAGATGACATCCTTTCTTCTTCCTCCTAGAAGCAAAGACCGTGTAAAATGAAATTTTCATTCATACCTTCTCATCTTACTGCCTTTGTGTTCTTGGATAAATACAAAATGGTGAATGATGGTTCCTGTCGACCTGTTAAGAGACATGACATGCCCCGAGAAGGCATGCAGCATGTGGAATAATTGAAAGCTAAGAATTTAAGTGAAAATTGTAGCGCTGCTCCTTGCTCAGTTGAGGCACCAGGCGTTCCCTGAGCACTCCGCCTTGCTCAGTGCCCAGGTGAACAGGTTAGTGTGGTGGTAGCTGTAGCACAACATCTGCGCTACCTTTGCAGATACTGGAAGGTAGTTAGGGAACAGAGCAAAGGGGAGCGGGATAAACAGTCAATCCCTTCAGTTGTGATTCTGCTGAGTAAATTAGACTAGTCCCTTAAGGCGAACTCTGTTTTTAATGCTGTCGTCCCTGGGGTTTTAGTCCCTGGTAGAAGCTGGCTTGCCTTGTTTCCTCCACAGGAGAGTCAGGGGGGAGTGTTCCGAGTGAGAGCAACACAAGCTGTGTAACCTGGAAAAAATTGACGCGGGACGTTTGACAGCATCCATTGTAAAACTACAGGCTGCTTCTGACTTCAGCCACCAACTGCTTCAGTTCCCTGGCTACGGAAAGGGCTAATGCGGATTTGTGAATAGTGTGTTGTGAGATGTCATTTGAATCAGCTAAATTTCTAGATAAAAAGGAAGTTCGCAGCTGCCTTGTGCTGCCTTATGCCCTTCCCCGGGCAGCTCTGGCCGGAGTCTAGCCAGAGGCATCTTTGGTCAGGTGAGGTCATTCCTCGGAGCTGCCCAATGATGTGAGACTTGTGCGGAGACTCCAAATACCAGGCAACAGCTCCTTCCTGAGCATGTGCACATGGCCCAGCACTGGGTGTCTGACGGGGCAGGAGCCGCAGTGCAGGGCTCCCTCCCCGCCTGCATCCTTCCTTCTCCACCCCTGTGGCCTGCGGGGAACAAGCGTGGCTGTGTTACAGGCCAGGGGGAACACAGGGACACCAGCTCCAGCTGGGGAAATGCTTTGATCTCACCATTCCCTAACATGGGAGTGGCCGATTCATTTAATTTTTTATTTTTTTTTTTTTTAGCTACATGAAAGGGACATGGAAGCCTCATTGCATATTCTTAAATTTCAAGATGACAAGCTGGGTAGGCGGAGAACTGCTACTGAATTGTGCTGTACTGAGACTTACATTTTCCTCGAAGCCGAAAGCTTCCATCTATTGTAGTTTACCACACCTTAAACTGGTTCCACTACTCATGGCCGGTGCTAAAGGCAAGAGACAGACCTGCCTTGGGCTGGTATGTTGTTAATCTATTCCGAGTTATGAAGGGGAAGGTTTTCCTGTAGGTGCGGAATGTCCGCTCAAGTCCTTCAAACACGATGCTTTTCTGCTTGTCCCAGTCTTGTTCCCCTCACTTATCCCTCTGGAGTACCAGGGGTCTGGTCCTGGCAGTTCTAGTTCTAGTCTCATAACAACTTTATTTCAAGACCAAGGATGCTGAGGCCTTTTTAGCAACGTATTTTTCCTGCCCTGATTCGGGAAGCAGCTGAATCACCCAGGATGACAATTTATATGGCAGGTGCCTGCCCTCCTCTTCTGGAAAATTCTGGTTAGAGCAATGGAAACATTGCTGAGAATGGGGGAAAGGAAAGAGGTATTTAATAACCCTGAGGGGGCTGTGTTTAATACGGCAAATTTCAACTTGAGTGTTCAGTAAGAAGGTGTTAGAGTTTGATAATGGGCAGCTGTAGTAACAGAGACTATTATCGGCCCTATTCCATACGCCTTACTCACAGAGTTGTAATGACATCAATTTGCTTAAAACATCAAGTGTGGTGCCAGAGAATTTATAGCTTGTCTAGTTACCATGACGATTCAAAGTTTGTGAATGTGTTATCTTCAATTTTTGTTGTGTTTTTTTTTTCCTCCTCTTTGTTTCCACTGTGGTTCACCTAACTGGCATTTACTTTAGCCATTCTTAAATTATGTTTAAAAAGGAGTGGGGAGAGGTGTGGGTCTTCATTGTACTGCCAATTAATGTTTATTGAGAGTGGAATTAGACCCCATCTGAGTTGCCTTTGGTATGTTATTGAAATAGGATTAATAGAGAAACAGGGGTTTAGAGAATTTAACCGTGGAATGTTAGCTGTGCTACTAAAGGTTTGGAAAGAGACAAACACCTCCTTGAGAGAGGCAGGCTGAGACTGTGAGCCTCTTCCACCCAATCCTGTGGTACCCAAGGAGAAAAAAGCTTCCTTCTCCCTACTGGTCCTCCCAGCTCAGGAGAGCTGAGCCTGATGTGATCTTTTCTTCTTGTGCCTCCTTTTGGCTGCCGTTGGAGATGACATTTGGCTAGGCCGACCTTTGGTCTGTCCCAGCTTTTGTGTTGTTGACCCTGATAGGCTTTTACTATGTAGTTAAGAACATGACTCACAAAGGCAAGGCCAAGTGACCTCTGTTGAGTTCAGAAGTGTAAATGATCCTTTACCTTTAGAAATTCACACCAGTCCTCCACTGGAGTGGTGCAAACTCTTTGCCACTCTTAAGTTTGTCAGCTTACAGACAGTATCCATGCTGTCTTCCTGGACAGCCTTACAGCGTGCTCCCCTCGAGGTACAGATCTTTTGGATGGGCTGCTACTCCCCTGTCCTCTCTCCTCGTCTGACCCTTCCCTGCAGCAAGTTGTTAGGGGAAGGCTCAAAAAAGGCAGAACTCAAACAAGAAACTAAACTCAACCCCTTATTTCCTGCTTTTGTTCAGTGCCAAAAGCACAGGAACTGTCTTCCTGCAAAAGACCAGGCCAGCTATTTTTCCTTAGTTTGCTCTACGCTGCTGTCTTCTTGCAGGGATGGAGTAGAACTGGGAACCCTTTGGTTCCCTCACACTGTGAAATCTCATTCTCTAGCAACAGGAGAGCAGCGACCTGGGTATTGCGCTCTGAGGAATTTAAATTATGGCAGTCTTCAGAGGCTGTACTTGTAAAATTACTTCTGTGGAAGTGATTATTACATTATTTAGTGCATATTTATCCTTGTCACACGCAGCCTTAGCAGCACCTCACATAACATCTTCAGTGACCTTAGAGCCATCTCTCCCATGACCCCTGCCTAGAGTTATCGTAACCACAGGGTCTCCTACCACACTTGTGGAGCTTCTTGCTACCTTGTCCCCACAGGGGAAGGTCTGATCTTGATTGTGTGGCAGGTCAGCAAGCCATATGAAAGCACCTGTACTGGGCCAGACCAAAGATCTATTCAGCTAAATGTCGTATCCCAGTGGCCGTGAAAAGGCAGACATGGGAGTGAGAGCAGGCAGATAAACTATTTACCCCTTCCAGTAGTATGGAACTGCTGAACTTTTTTTGTTGGTGTAGTTTCCATGAGTTTGGTATCCTTCAGTGCATTCCCTGTGATGGAAATGCCTGTTCTCCTCTTAATTTCACATCATTTGTTTGGTATCCATAATGCCACTTGGTAAGAACTTCAAAGTTCAACTGCACGTTGAGCTTCTGCCACTACCCTAAATCTACTCCTAGTGTTAACTGTCAGCTCAGAGCCCAGCCATGAAGCTGGACTGTCCCCTCTGCCAAGCTCATTACTGCTCGCTTATCTGTTTGGTATTTTCACCCGAATTTACATCTGGTACCATAAGCTCTTTCTGCAGCTCTTCACAGACAGCCCTGGTCCCCTGAATAACTTCCTATGATCAACAAAACTTATCACCGCACTGATCAGCAGGCTAACCCTTATGCCACATCTCAGAAGACAGCTTTTTTGTTTGGATAAACACCGTCAACCTGCAAAAGTGGGAATTCCTCCTTGTCCACCACAAGGTCAGAAAGCCACAGGATCTCCCAGTGGCTTCGGTGTTAAAAAACCCCCAAGTTCTAAAGCTCAAAAGGCATCAGGCCTCACAACTCCTCCAAGGATGTCAAGAAAGCCAGGAGTTGGTTTGTAGCCAAGTTTGACACCCGGTTCCTGAACTTAAAACAACTAAATTTAACCAATATTATATTGCTGTCAGGGTTGCTTTGTCTAGTATCACTTTAATGGCTACTTCACTTGTGTCTCGTCCTTGAAATGTGTGTTACTAAATACTATGAAACATACAAAGTAAGTATTCTGAGAAGAACCAGCTTGACTTCACCCAGAGGACTACTGATGTTAATGCCTCTGCCAGCTGTGTTCCTGGAAAGCAGCATGTCAAATGCTGCAGCAACAGCAGAACAAACTTTTGTATTCAATAGTCTTTTAATTAAGAAATCAATCACACGAGGAAGCATACAGAACACAGTTTGTGACAAAACCTGTGTTACAGCGCTTTCTGGTACAAATGTCACTGACAGCATTAAGTTATGGGCACATACCTGCCTGCGGGCCGGGGCTTGCAAAATCATTTTGCAAAGTCCACCTCTTTTCCAGACCACACCAAATCTGGTACGCACGCCACCGTAAACTCATGATTCAGTCACATATGCCAATTGAATTTGTTGATACATTCAGAATTCAATCAGAGCACACATTTATATATAAAAGCCAATCTCTAAATTCCCCTATTGTAGAATAACTCTGTTTCTTCTGTAGATGACAGAATTTCGGGTTCGAGGTCTGTTCGCTTTATCTGCAACGTATAGAAAAAGGGAATCAACATCACCATATCCTGGTAAGTATGTTAAGTTCTCTTTACTGCATTGAACTTTGCACAAATTGAAATACTGTATTCAGAAGCAAGACTATGGGATTTGGGCTTCTTTGTTTATTTGGGGGTTTGAGGGATTTTTTTTGGTTTGGGCCTTTTTTTTTTTTTTCCCTTCTCTGACATTTTCAACATGCACACACATAGGAGAAGAAACACATTTAATTTAAAATTAGAGGTACTCCAGAGATCTAAGCAGAGCATTAGTGACATTATCTCCATTCCCTATAGAATCATTTAGGTTGGAAAAGACCTTTAAGATCATGGAGTCCAACCGTAAATATATTTGGGTGACCCACCCAGGAGAACTTCTGCTGTGGGCTGAGCAATTAGAAAGCTTAAAGGGGACTAACCAGCCATACTCTCAGAACATAATTTCTCACAAGTCCCTTCATTTATGTTCAGTTAATCTCTTACGGCATCAAGGGTAAAGAAATCTAAAAAAAAAAAAATATTACAATGCCAGAAAGTTTGGGCAAATAAAAGAAGCCTCTGAAAATTGGAAGAGCCCAGTCTGTGATTTTCAAGAATATTCACACAATACTGATAAGGGAGAGGAAATAAATGCAGAAAGGAGCCCCAGGCTCCCTTCTCCAAAGCCCAAGGTTCAAGGGCTACATCCTCCATTTAAAACCTGCCAGGAAGGTGTACGTTCCCAGGGAAGAGTACGCTTCACCGTGCAGTAAGGCAGGGTGAAGAGATGTCGCATGTGAGTTGGTTTACCTCTCTGATGAGCTCACACTGACTTTGCACGAAAGAAAAAATTTCCATCTACATCCTTCCTTTCTCCAGCAGGACTGAAAACAGTGCTGGAAAAGCCTTTATCTTTGTTTTTATCAGCTCTCCTGACCTTGCTTGCTTCAGACTGCTGTGAAAATCTGATACATCTACACTGAAAAGCATAAATATAAATAACACACACTGGAACTTAGACCTAGCAAGTCCTGTAAGCCTCTGCACAACAAGATTAATCCTATTGATTTATTCTACATGGCCTTAAGACTGCTGGCCATAGTTACAGAATGACTATTTAATATAAAAATAATCCTAAATCAATTCCTATGAAAGGACTTACCTCCCCACACTGCGGGAACATGCTAAGTGAGACTGGTAGCATCCCTGCCAGTACTGATGTAATCATAAACATTCTCACTGAAGCCAAAGCACGTGGAGTTTTTGCAAATTTTGCTCTGTTCAAGACATGGAAAAGTAAGTATGTCAGTTTTGGCTCAAAAAATAATCAGTCAGCAAGACAAAGAGCATTAGCTACTATTTTAGTGGTTGACATTGCACTGAAATTAGTAATAAGCTTAGCTTACAAATGCTAAAGATGCTTCATTACTTTATTTCCTATGTTCTTACTCCTCACTTCCTGTTCTTTCCCTTTGTTTTGTATTTAGCTGCAGCATTTTCCAGGCTGTCAATACAAGATCAAGAAAATAAGCAGCAAGATCAAAATAACAAGAGAAGGGGCATTAGTGCTTTAAAGCGTCTCAGGCCTTTGACTAAGATTTTTCTTGCGTTACCCTCTTTCCTTTCAGATTTACTTCCTCTTGTCAGTCCTGCTTCCCCGTGGGCAAAACTTATTACTCGATGTATTTTTAAAATTTTATCTTACATCTGCTTGTATGTATTCTAGTAACAGGAATCCCTTAAGCTAACAAAGTGGGATAGGGAATTGATTTAGGCAATACCAAATTACCTGTATTATTTACAAGACAAAAGCTCAGGGCAGGGTAAGAATTCTCTATAAAGCATACAATGAATTATTCTTATGATACAAGGTCTCTAAATGTTGCAAAAGCAACAAAATGTTTTGCAAGATATGGAAAGCTATTTGGAAGTTGAGATCCAGTTTTAGTTGCAAGATGAAGTACCATATTATCTCTTCAGAAATAACAAATCTAAGCTAAATGCTGTGAACGACCTTGACACCAGACACTGGGGAACACAGGTGCTGGAAAACAGCCTGTCAGGAGAGCAAAAACATGTTTCCTGCATGGGAGCAGAGGGGAAACCCTCATAGTTTTACACAGCCTCCTGCAAACCCTCAAAGCACGGATGTGGACATAACCGGATTCATTTACTTATCTAAATGAATCACAGTAGCTGAACAGAAACTTCCCAGATAATCACTTTAACAAGGCAAGTAATACCACAAATCCAAGAAAAAATTGCCAGTGGTAACAGCCAGGCTGAAAACAAGAATACGCACTGACCAGGCGCCCCCAGCCCTTTTGCAGTACCTCCTACCTTTCCACAAAGTATGTAAGCAGAGCTGGCAGGAAGAACGTTGTCCCAAACAAGACTGCTCTCGACAATGCTGTTTCTTTAACGGCCTCCAGGGAGAGAGAAAAGTAAGTTTTGTTAAAGCAGTGCTCTGTGCAGCTTCAAATACCGCATGCGTCTGTGAGCAGTTTGTCTAATACTCTGGAGTTTCAAGTAACAGGTAAATGAAAGATAAAAGTATTTGTTAGAGGAAATCTTTTTTAAGTGGAAACTAAACTCCTACAAGTAGCAAATATTCCACTTGTGACCAAGAAATACTTTAAAAGGGAGGTGAAACTCCTGATGCCATATTGAGTTTTCCTACCATGGTAATAATTCTGCTGAGGCTGGCTTTTTTTAAGCTGTCCTGAACTACTTCCAAATCGTTAAGCCTTCTGGGCATCTTAACTATCCTGTGTCAAATTTGAAGTTCTCTCTCCAGCTGCTCACAAATCCTTATGCTTATCTAGCTGTTTCCTCCCCTCTGGACAGCAGCACAGAAAGGGAGGATCACTGATAGCACATAAAATATGACTCCTTGCTCTAGTTCCTGTGCCAGGCTCTACAGAGGAGATAGATGAGCAAGGCAAGGAGCAAATACAGAGACAGCTTGGTCAGCAACTGGAGCCCGAGGATAAAATGCGCTAGCACACCGTAGATCAGGGCATTACCCTTTGGGAGGCACAGCCTTTAAATAATATTCCCACTATAGAAGGTGCATGTGACATGTACAATACAGGGCTTTTCTCTGAGGTGTCCCATCAGAAGAAGGTCCAAGAGTCTTGTCTTCTTCTGAGGTGACCAGGAAAGCAGAAATGCCTGAGTCTCTGTGGCTCACCTCTGGCACTCGGTATACTGGTGTGGGGAGGCTGCCAACCCTTGAGGACACAAGGGTTATGGAACCTGCTTCCAGAGACGTAGTTCAAGCCTACCCAGAGATCCAGCACCTGATCTCTGATTCCTCATTTCGATATATCCAACTCTATCTACTCCCAGCATCACATTCAGCTCTTAGCAGGGAATGAAAGGCAAATCAAGAGAGGCCTCCAACCCCTCGCCTACCTTCTCACCAGCCTTCTGTGACACTCCTACAACTTTGCCATTCCTGTCCATCACTTCAATTCCATTCTCAAATTCTGGGCTTCTCACCACCGCCACAGTGAATGCACTCATCAAACCTGCAGAATTAAAGAGGATTTTGCTTTAAAAGATCCGAAAGGACTATCTCAATAGTAACATTCGTAACTATGTGCATTTTGCATTTCCGGTTCAACAGTTCACAAGTGAATAACCCGGTAGCTTAAGAAAAGACTGCCCCAGAAAAATCTGCTTGGGATCTTAATTTTTTGTTTTCAGAAGCTTGAGCAAGATTTTAAAGGCTCAATCCTAAAAGGTGCTTTATCATTATGGACTCAGAGCTTTCAATCACTGCCATCCAACTCAAACCAA
This sequence comes from Rissa tridactyla, assembly GCF_028500815.1. Lineage (NCBI taxonomy): Eukaryota > Metazoa > Chordata > Aves > Charadriiformes > Laridae > Rissa > Rissa tridactyla. Next base: position 66,787,280 of record NC_071471.1, read on the forward strand.
GAGTACCTTGTTCTTAAGAGAAAGGGGAGGGGTTTGTGTTGTGAGTAGGTTTTTTCACTGGTCAGTGCAAAATCCAGCACAGAAAAGAAGACCCTGAAGGGAACAGACTTGAAGTAAAGGCTGCATCCCTGATTTGAAAGGGGGACACCAGCTCTAATACGTGCCATTATGGCACTTCTCTGCACAGCTGGTGTCTGCCACAAGTGGCTGTGCTTCAGCTGGATCCTAGACAAGAATGTTTCAGTCTCCTCCAAATCCAGCTTTACAACATACCTGAAAACATCCATCCTGCAGCCAGTGACTGAAAGCACAAGCCTAAACCACTGGCACTTATAAAGGCCGTATCAAGCGGGAGTTAGTCATCTAGCTGGTCTTCTCTCTTCTCTGTTCTAGACCAAAGTCTAGGCATAACAGGGCATAGTCTGGCAAACTGACCTTGCTTGAAATAGTAGATTTCTCTTTATTTGTTTTTGGCAGGGCTGTTCAATAAAGACATCAGCGTAACAGATGGCACTTTTCAAATGCTGGACTAATACTAATCAATTACCCTCAGGTTTCTCTCTAAGTTTAAGAAAATGGAAGCACATTTTAACACCTGCTCCAAGGGAAACAAGCCAGAAAGCTCTTAGATAAATCCTCAGAAAGACTGGGGTAGCCATCTCGCATAACTTGGAACAAAGGAGATGACATTTGTTTTAATTTTACCCGTTTCCCCCTAGGAAAGGCCAAAAATGTCTTTAATGGCACTAGAGAAACAGTTAATGACATCAAATAGTTAAATTTGTCCTGGTGCAACTTCACCGTGTCAGTAGATTTGTTTCAGTAATAAACTGAGTCCCGTTACCTTGCAAGGTTAATAATATTCTGTTGTAACAACTCCCACTTTCTACACTGTCAGCAGTTAGGTAGCCAGCAAGGTAGCCAGCAGCAGCCCCAACCTGGGTAAGGAACTACGCCAGCGCACACCTAGAGCTGTGTCGCACTCTGGTGTCATGTATGTGCCACACCAGGTAGTGCCAGTTCGAGTGCTACTGCCCTCCTGATCCTTTCAGGTAAAATGTCCAAGCCGAAGAAAAATGCCAACTGCATGCCGGGTATCTTTGGAGAAACAGTTGTATGTCACGCATACAAAGGCTAGAAGGCAATAAAACTAAAAACCAGCAAGCATCAAATAAAGGTCAGCTACACTGATCAGGGAGCGTTAACTCTCACACAGAAAGGACAGTACCCAGCAAAGGCAGTCAGAGAGGAAGACTTGGAAACAGCCAGACCACATCTGTGCAAGCCCAAGAAAATTCTAGTCAGATGGGGGCAGCAAAAGGCCCTCAGACCAGCTGCATGACGGACAGTTTCTTTACACTCACCAAGAAGAGGAGCAGGTAGAAGTTTTTTGACAACCAGTTGTGTCACTGAACTCTTCAACGTGTATCGATTCATGAAGAGAAGAGGAAGAGCCTAAGGCATTGGGAGGAAACAGGCACCTTCTATTAAAAAAATGTGCAGTATTTCAGCACGTGCAACAGTTTAGGAAAATAAATCTGTGACTTAGTACATAGTTACCATCTATAAAAATAAACAATGCCTTGGTTTAACATTCCAAAAAAAACCTATGTTCCCTAGTCACTGAAGGTATTTGTAATCACTCTCTTAGACAAGAATACTAAATATTATGATTAAAAAAAGCATTAAACATTATTATGTATAGGACAATAGCAAAGAGAGAAAAAGGAAAACAATTACCTCTGACTAATATTCCTTGGACATCTGTCCAACTGCCTTGTGACACACGCTGCTCTCTCCCCCAAACAGGACACCTGGCGCACTTGTGCATTTGTTCCTGATTCTCTGCAGTTTCTATGTTCCCATAATACACTTGCAGGAAGTTTCATTTAGGAATAAATGGCCAGGACACCAGCTAGCGCTCAGAGTCTCCCTTAGGTCAAAGGGAAAGAATCCCCACGGTCACCCATGGCCATAGCTGCCTCCTCAGACCTCTGAAAGTCCTGAGCACTGCTGGCCCAACTGTTTTGCTTAGCGGGCAGAGGTGAAAGTCCATCTAATAGAAGCAGGAACAGCCATAATTTTCTGCCAGAAGGCTTATAAAAGTCACTGTTTAGTGTGGATAGTGAGGAAATGCGTTATAGGGGCATCTACATTCCCAATAAATGTCATGAGGATACCAGAGCTCATTCTGATACAGCAAACTCTGGAAGCCACAAATTCTTATTCCAGCACAGCACAGAGCTAGCTAGGTAGCCCTCAGCTAACGAGCCCTCCTGGAAGGCTAATTAACCTGCATTCAGTGCAATATTTTCATCGCTATGCTGCTTCTGGGATCTGAGCTCACTCTATCCAGTACAGGTGCCTGCAGATTTCACTACTTTTTTAGAGCTAGACAGATCTCTTCCACAGCACCGCATCAAAAAATCAACCATAGAAACCCAGTGAGTTATTCTGTGTTTGTAAACCCTGGGCATTTCCTCTCACCACCCATTTTCTAAGTTTGCAGAATAATAAAGAAAAGGACAGAAAAGGAAGTATCAGAGGAAGCCAAGCAAGGTATTGGCTGACAGATGGTCAGGAAAATTCTTATTCTTAACCGTTTTGGGGTAAGACAGCAGAGTACAGTATTAAAGCATAATTCTGAAGGATATCTGGCACTGTGATTATCTCAGCACCTAGTCCTTCTCAGGAGAGCTTATTAGGAAAGCAGTCATTGAGCAAATACATACACCAATACATGCTGCATAGGAAATGGCTCCCAAGCCGTAGAAGATCTGCTTTTGTTGAAGTGGGTACTCCTAAGAAGGACAGAAGAAACATACTCCATAAGTGCATTTGTAAAACACTCATAAATTATGTTCAAAATGGTCTTGTACGACGCAGATGATTTAAAAAATAAAAATTGACACGTACTTCAACCTTTACAGTACCATTTCCATTGAATAGGGTGAATCCTGTGGTATATGTGTGAAACACGAACTGCAGAAAGGAGAGATTATAAGCAAAAATGAATTTGGGATTGAGACTAGAAGACTTGTAAACGTAGAAAGGGAGAGGTAATTACCTGAGAAAAAAAAGTTTGCTTTGCCTGGAGCTGAAGAGATGAAGCAATAACCTAAGAGAAATAACCCCACAAGAAAATTAGGTTTGATGAGTCTAGAAGTTTTTGGTGAGCATGAAGAGAACTGCTATGTTACTACTTGCAGCAGCGTCAAAGGCTCTTGTCAGCACCCGAAGCCACTTGCCTTGATTCTAGGCGAACATACTTTCTTGCCACAGATGTGACATACTCACTTTTTCTATCCAATATAAAACACAGAGACACAGCGATTGAAACACTGTGTGCAAGAATATTTGGGCAAGATGCTTTCTTACCCAAAATAAAAAATGCATTTGTACCTGTGAAGCTTAAATAGATACAAATAAAATAACTAAGGTAATAAAAATGTAATTAAAGTAGTTAATGAGAAAGGGTGAGATTGTTTTGGCTAGTGGGGATATAAATACTAAATCTGCCTGATCAAAGATTCTAGGACTTACTTCCCAAGTCACACAGTGAATAAGAACTTCAGTTTTAATAAATCACAGCCTTTCTTAAGGTCTGGCCCACCAAGTGTGGAACACTCTCAAAGAAGAGAGTCAATCAAGATAAGGCGAATATTGAATAAAAGGAGGGCAGGGAATGCTCAAAGCTTCAGATAAGGATCAATAATTCATTTAATGTTAGTGGATCCGCTACCTTTATTGACAGCGCTGAATCTAACCACATCTATGAAAGAGCATTAAGCTGTAAATACCAAAAAGAAATATTTCTGTTAATTCTATTACTGTTCTTAATGAGTTTAACAGCCATTAAGACTTCCATTACACATTCTAGTAGTGCCATGTAAATTCATGCTGTAATCTCTGTATGGAATGACATACATCAGTATGTTTACTCTTATGTCAAAACCAAAGGCAAATACAGCTAAATGAATAAGCGTGCATATAATTACAGCCACAAATTTTATGAAACAAAACGGTGCTATTTTGAGCACTGTAACAAGAGTTTATTTTTATATGTTTTGTAATTTCTTGACAACACCATTTCTTACTTGTAAATGCACAATCTACATAAGAAAAAAAAATCATATTCTGGGTCAGATTCCTACTGCAGTTCCATTTTTTTGGGGTAAACCAGACCAAAACCAGGTCTTTTGCTTAGCAAGTTTCACCTTGCATCAGAGAGCTGACCTTCACACACGAACAATCTCTTTGAATACTGCTGTAGGAAGGTAGCAAATAGGTTTGGACTTCCAGTGAGATTCCCTAAGGGCTTAATGTCTAGATTACTCAGCAGTTCCCATAAAATAGACGTCTTTTAAAAAGCTTGTGCTGAAAATACAACTAAGAAGCCCAAAACCTTCTATTCCCTCCCTTCAACCCCTGGCTTTGGAAAAGTGTGAGCCCTGTGGTACACTAGCATCTTTCATCATTACTTACCAATGGAAGACATATGGGCAGGAAGGCTAAAAAGAAAGAAAACTTCATTTCAGTAAAAATAACTTCTGAGTCCAGATTTTGAGCAGAAAATTCCCCTAACTTCCCCCTTCTAGTTTCATCTCTAAATAAAACATTAGCTGACAAAAAACCCACCATCACCATGGACTTAGATTCTAACCTTTGTCTCTCATTTCTTGTTCAAGAAGCCAGAATACCCAGCCACAGCTTATAGCCAAAAGGAGCCCTTGTGAACTCCGCTCAACGTGGCTACTCAGAAACTATATAACTGAGTTTTGAACAGAAATTGCTTCTCCTCCCTCTGTTAAAAAAGAGATAGGTGTCAACAAAGGCTGTCACACCTGTGAGTGGTTATACGAGGTAATCAGCAAATAGCCTAAGTATGGTTATATCTGATTAACAACCCTTGGTGTCTTGGCTCCCTAAACATCATCCCAAGCAGACTTTATCTGCCACCACAAGTAAACTCAAACAGTAGCCACATCCATCAAGTGAGAACTTAGTTTACAGTAGACTGTTTCACATGTGGAGAGATTTGGGAACTCATTCTGTAGTTACAAAAAACAGAAACTGGTCAGACTGTTTCCACCTAGCTCAGCAGATGAACTGTGGGAAAAATTCCTCAAGAGGACCATAGGAATAAGTAAATCTTCAACAGACGTGACAATGCAACTAACAGAAGTAAGAGTCTACTTGTTTTTCTGTAAGGAGAAGAGTATCGCTGTACTATCACAGTGGCTATTTACTATAAGCTATTCCCCTTTGATGCTTCAGTCACATACACAAAACTTCTCTTAAGGGAACTTACCTGGAGGCCTAAACAAAACGGGAATTATCTTGTCTGTATCAGGATGTACACTGGACTTCAAAGAAAAAAGTCAAATTAGACCACTTTTGCCATACTTGAATAAGAAAGAAAAAAAAATATTTCTAAATATTTTGTAAACTTACCAGGCTTAGCAGGAAGGCTCGTTTTGTCTAAACAATTTGACAATTAGGTTAGTAATCAAGTTTCAGAAGACAGTGGGTAAAATATTCATTTATTATATCTTCTTTTCCCAATAGCTTACTTTTACAAGGAATGCCATATATATATATACACACATCCCTTTAATAATTTTTCCCTAAAATTTCTCTCCATTTACTCCTTGTTGAATATAGCCTACCTTCCATGTGCTGTGTAACAATACCAAAGCATACATTATGGCAGAACAGAAATTTAATTTCAAAAAGCTAAGCTAGTAAGTATTTTAAAACAGAAAACAACAATTCTTAAATATGGCTAAATGCCTAAACACTTAGGTTAAGACTCAAGCTTTTCTGGAATCATAGAAGTTTTTATTTCTCCTTTCAGACTTGGACACACAAAATACTAAATGCCACATGAGAAGAGACAATCCCACAGTGAATAAAAAGACAGACTCCTCCTAACGAAGCAAGGGCTCAGCACTACTTTCCAGCAATTCCATAAGTAGGTTTCCAAGAGTGTCTTTTTAAACTTAGCTATATGATACACAACCTTGCATTCTTCTGGATGATAATACTGCAAGTTGGCATCAGTAGTCATCCAAAGAAATTCCTACCAGATTCACAGATTAGAAAAATCTCTGTAATGATGAGTTTTTCTTGTGTTATCCCTTGTATTTGAATCTCTGTATCTTGTCTGCTAGATCTTATACTAATAGCAACTATTTCGGCCATGAAAAGAGACACCTCTTATTTCAATAAACTGTGCTCCAAAATACCTGATCATTTTGTATGGGCTCACTTAGCGTCTTTCCACTGTTTTGTAATAATAACCTGGTTCTTCTTATTTCATCCTGTATTTGAGAAAAAAACCAAACCAGTCAGAAAACAATAACTCAGATTTCAATATTCAATATTCTATAATATTCTATTCAATATTCTACAGATTTCAATAACTCAATATTTCAATATTCAATATTCTACAGTCACGTATAAGACACATATATATGTATTTACATATATGTATGGTACATTTACTAAATTATATTATTTGTATATGATACAGAGATATGTATTCATACCATACATACACATCTATAGAGACAGATGAATAGATACTAACTCTGTAAATGACAAGGAAATATCTCATGTACACACATTTTGGCAGTGTTCTTTTGCTTTAATGGGGTTTTCCCTTAAAAAAAAAGTTGATAAACAAAAATTCCTTTAGCACATTAAGCAACCAGCCAACTCTCATACAATGCACTGTGCTTTTTCCTCTGTCACCCCTGACAAAACTACACAGAGGTGGATCAACAGAAAAACACATCTTCGTTTGTTTTGATTGCTTATAGAACACTTCCAACACCCTGTTAATTTGGTAGAAACTCATCACTTCACACCAGCGTGAAATTTTGGTGCAGCTTTCGTGAGTGATTTTGTGTCCGAGATACACATTCCAATATTACCTGCACCAAAATGTTTAGGACCTTATTTTGAACTGTAATAATAATTTTATAATCATTCTGCTTTAGGATGTCCTACCCTAAATATTTAAATATTGAAAGGAGGCCACGATAGAAAGAGGGAAATAAGATTATTATAAGGTTGGACCAGATGATCCTTGCAGTCCCTTCCAACCTGGTATGGTATGATTCTAGGATTTGACAGAAGTTTGTTGTCACAACAGTTCCTGAAATGTAGAAGCTAGACTTTACGGCCCACAATGTGTTTAGTATCACACTTTTCATTATTATTGTTAAAATTGTAGTCATCATTCTCTGGTATAAGAAGGCCTTACAAGTCAGATGGACTCCCCCTTAGGGTTCATAATTACTGTTAAAATTGTAATAATCATTTTCTGTTATAAAAAGGCCTTACAAATCACGTGTGCTCCCTCTTAGGGAGGGATTCCTTTCCATATAGCCACCTGGAGGAGAATCAAAGAGCTTCATGACCTTCAGATGAAGCTGCACCACACAGACGGGTACGCAGACTGGCCTGCAGAGATTGTGGGTGCCTGTGCTGCAGTTCAGCAAACCCGTCTTCCGCGACAGCTCCGCATCTCCACTCCTTCAGCAGTAGGTTATTTAAGAACAGCCTCGCCAGCGGCTCGCTTCTTCTCTCTCTCTTGTCTTTGTGGGGTTTCCCCATTCTTAATCGGGCTAATTCAACTGTTGGCACAGCAGCCACGGCCTATAAAGGGCTGCTGCAACGGCTGTGCCTAGAACTGACCTGTGTTTTATGCAATTACGTATAGAAAAGCCAGACGACGAGGCCAGTACTCACGGAGGATTTCAGGAGCAGCAGGGGATCCAAGACGTCCGCCCAGAGAAGAAACCTCTGGAAAAAAGACTGAGGGAGACACGTTAGAGGGAGACGAGGCGTTATTTCTGAGGGAGGGAAGCAGCCCGCCCCGGCCCCCCTCAGCCCCTCACCTGTCCCTCCGCTCTCCAGAACCGCAGGTTGGCGTCCATGGAGCCGCGGCACCGGAAAGGCGCCGCCGGGGAGCGGTCCGGCAGCTGCACCCTCCGCCCGGACCCCGCACCGCCGCCGCGGGATCCGGGCCGGGCCGGCCCTCCTGCGAGGTGGGGGCCTGGGGCCCGCGCCGCCTTCCCGCCCTCGGGCGCGGGCCGGGCTCTGAGGGGCCGCGGAGCAGGGAGGGAGGCGGCGGGGGTCCGCGGCCCGGGAGCACCCTCAGGGCAGGCCCCGGAGCGAGGAGGGGATTAGGAAAGGTCCGATCGGCTTTTCCCCTTCCAGCAGCGTCCCCCAGCGCCACCCGGGGAGGCAGAGACGAGGAGCAGGGCTGCAGAGAACCCTCCCCAGTCCTCCGCACTGACTGAAAATAGCTGAGGTAAGGGCTGGATTCAGCCAGGTAACAGATCAGTGCGGTTTTACAGGTTCAAACAGCTGCCACCAACACCACCAGCGTGTTATTTTGCATTACTGAGCTGCACAGGGGTTTAACTTCACAGGCTGTAGGTCCAGGAGATCACGTTTATTGGAAAAAGCGCGTGGATACTTCTGGATTTCCACAAAACTGAAGTAAAGCACGGCGACTGAGAACAGATTTGCAAATAGCGAAACCTGGAGCATCACTAGGGACCATGCAACACCAGGCTGTTTTTCATCCTTACATTGCAGTGTTGATAGCTGTGGTAAAGCTAGTTTAGGACACACTTTGCCAAGGTGGTTCCCTCATGCTTCTGTTTAATCTTAAATCCTTTCCCCGGCTTAAAAAGGCAGAAGGTGAAAAATACAAACCTATTCGGCATTATCTAATCCAGCCCCTCAGCAGCAGCAGAGCCGCTATGTACTGTCTACGGCCAACTCACCACATACACACGTAAAGGCAGCGCCAGCTGTTAACTGCTTGCTGGGAACAAGGGTATAAAAGATGGTTTCTAAGGCAGTGCAACTTACACAACTTCTTCAAAATAGAGAAACAGGATTCTTTGGAGGGAAAAAGTGAAAGAAAAGCAAAGCAACACACCTGCTGCTAGTCAATGTTAAGATTTATTATTATGGCTAGAGATATGCTACATTGTTTTCAAGCAGTACAACGTTTCACATTTAAGTTTTTCCTGGAGACAGGTTCAAGCAAATAAGCAATACTTTAAATGACAGAAGACTGTCATTAAGCTCCAGTAAGTACATTACTTCAAGTTGCTATTATCTCCCAAGCAGAATGCAAGTTCTTCATGCTTGTTAATGCTTCTGTGCAGCTGCACTGCATCTTTAACTATATGCAGGATTAAAATGGCACATATTTACATTCACTTCCAGTTTTAGTGCATTTACACACCAAAACAGGGTTGTTTTTTTTCTAATATTTTACTTGTTACATTCATCTCTTCCTCTGCAACATTCATTAAAAACAAATCACATAACAAAATTCTGTTTTCAGTCTTGTCCCCATCATTTCAAACTTGTTACAGAATTTAATTTTTCATGTGAGAAAAGAAAACATGGGGACACTTGCTAACGAAAGTTAAGGAAAGAGGAAAAACCCAGTGGTAAACAACTTAATTTTGTGTACTTGTATTCAGGAAGAATTCTAAAATTCATGAAACTGAAGTTACAAAAAGGCAGGGGGAAGCCTTAGTTTTTACCCTTCTTTTTAAAGCAAGACAAGGGAGTCGAGTAAATATTTCAGCATTTAATTTCTTCTTAAACATAAGAAAATGAAAACTTTGATTTGATTATTTTTTTTTTTATACAATCACAGCTGCTTTTCTAATGTCTTCCATTTATGGTAACTAGGAGTTTTGTCCATATATTTGAGTGTTTATGTATGCACTTTCTCAAAATATTCTTTAGAACCTTCTGGGCTTGGTTTGATCTGTAAAGACAAGAAAGTTTAGTTATTATATGCTATAACTGAGGTTAAAAAAAATAATACAGATTTGACACTTTATCCAGGAAAATCCATGCATACTTTATAAAAACAACAGGTTATTTCTGTTTCTGCACTTGGTTGAAAGATGAAAGCCTAAATCATGTACAGGAATCTACTTGCAAATTTTAAGTATATAGCACATTTTTCCTGCTAAATATCAAGCAGGGCAATAAAGTAAAAAATCTGAAGACAACTGGTGGAGAGTGCAAGTCAAGTTTAGAGTTTTAAATGCAATTTGTATCTTCTAAAAGAAAATCAGTGACTTTCTTCACAGAAATCACACATTTAGTTAGTATCATAGAAATAGAGTGAATTGGTCTAACCAGTAAAAGCCTCAAACCATTCTATGATTTAAACAGGCAGAGACTGAGTCAAGCACCTCACGTTAAAGTGGTTCTCAGCCCTTCAGACATGCAAAAATATGCCAGTGTCTATATTTAGAAAAGTGATATTTAGCAGATGCTTACTGTAGGGGAGTCTGGAGTCCAGTTTGCTGGGCAAACCTCTCCATGTGTTTCCACATATTGGAATGCTTTCACCAAGCGGAGGGTCTCTTCCACGCTACGACCGACTGGGAGATCATTGATACTTAGATGCTTGATGACCCCATTTGGATCAATGATGAAGAGACCTCTGTAATTAAGCAAGAATTTAGGGAATGCAAATCATGTTCCAAGACCAAACACAAGAAACTGGATGAACTATTTCAGGAAGGCAGTTATTCTTAGATGCACGTCTCAGAGTTAGGAGTAGCAATACAGTATTTGATATATTGTTTGTTAGTGCCAACTGGTATGGTATTGTGAAATTACAAAGTATGCATAAAGACTATTAAATCGAGACAGATGTATAACAAAGGTAGAACTTCTAATTCCGCCTATATTTCAAACTTGATAGCTGGCATCCTCATGTCTTTTTGATATGAAAATCTAAAAGGTATTGAGTGAAGAGTTCATTTCTCATTAAGCTACTAAATTAAATCCTTTTGCATATAAACATTTGTGAAAACCAAAGTCCCAGCCTTACCATATTAATTAACTTAATTTGTCAACAAATGTCAGAAGTTCCTCATCCAAAGAGATCAGGAATCAAAGGTCCCCAGAAGACTCCTACCCAATCCAATGGATCTCAGGGACCACTATTTGTTTTTAATAGGTATTCCCATGGTGGAGAAGGACGCGTCAGTTTTTTTATTCTAATTATAGGATTAACTGTAGTGGCCTCTAGGCCTACTGCTTTAGAAAGTTCTTACACAGAAGTTAAGGCAGTCTCCTCTCCCTTCAGAAGGAAAAAAAAAAAGGAGAAAAAAAGAAAGGGACAGACCTGAATTGTAGAAAAAATGTAAAAAATTGTAAAATGCTGTTCTAGCCTAGCCTTGTTTTCCTTAGTGACATGGAGTTCTCCCACTAACAGAATAGCTGGCTTTCCCCTGCATGCATTCTCAGAGGCCTAGAACCATTCTCAACACCTATAATGGCCACGTGCCCTTTTCCTAGTGTGGGACCCAGAAGTTCTGCAGAAAAAGTAGTATCTTACAGTCTTCATTTGATCCTTGTGCAGTTTCCCCTGCAGGAGGGGACAGTACAGCTCACGTTTAGACTGGGTTGTGTCATAACTGAGTTATCAGCAATCATGCGGTACCTTAGTGCTATGCCAGGTCCTTCTAGCAGCACACCATAATCACGGGAGATTTGTTTTGTGAGGTCCGACAGAACTGGAATATTCATTTTGCCCAACCCGCCGCTCTAGAGAAAAGAGTAAGATTCCATTTTGTTACAAAATGCTTTTTAGGATTATCCTTCTTGGGTTGCTGGGTTCAGTGCTCTTGAAGGTATAATAACAACAAAACACATTCATGCCATGTGCTGTGTGAAAGGAACCATCGAGGCGTGAGGTGTCAGTTGTTTGGTTTGGTGGTGTTTTTTTTAAAGTGGTCAGGAACATCTGGTTTTTTTGAAACATGAAAACTTCTTTTGCACCAAGCATTTTAGCTTATTTTGGAGGTAAAAGGCTATCTATGACAACAGTCCTAAATTTTCAGAAAGATTTCCCTTGTACTCTATTCAGGAGCTTTGAATACAAAAATTTCTACTGCAGATTTAAGTGTTCAAAATTAAAGAAGATGAACATGGTGGGGAAGGAAGGGAAAACAAACCCGCGTACTATGAACAGACAAAAGAGAAGGTTTCTAACAACCATGCTAGGGATGTCAGAGTTCTCCTGCTTTCTCTAGTGCATGTATTTTTATTTTTTTTTCCTCCCACAAATCAATTTAAATACTATTTGGGGAGTCAACCAAAATTTCTTTCAGTTTTGCAACACACTGGAACTGCAAGAGAGATAAACTCTCTATCCTTGAAACAAGCCCAGAGTTTGTTAGCTTTTCTATTCCTGGTATCACCAGTGAATCATTGTGTAATCTCAGTCACTCAGACCCTGATCCTGCAAATGCCTGTCTGCAATGGAGTTCTCATACGCAGAGTTTTGAACGCAGGTGTCGGAGAAACCAAGGCCTTAAGCTTCTCCGGGTGTCAGTTTCCCAGCAGCACCACCATGGAATTCTTTCCACCCTTCGCAGGGCGTTTTGCACCGAGCAGTGCCCGGTTGGCATACACTGAACAGCTTCTGCATGAAGCGGTGAAGTCAGTCCATAATCACGTTTTAGAGCTTTAAACAAAGCATGCAGAAAATTAAGTACTCTCAACAGGTTCAGCCAAGCTGTATTAAATCTGGCAAACTCCCCTCCTCCCTCCCCTCTATGTTACAAGGGCAGAGCTGCGCACCTGGAGGCACCCAGTCTGCCAGCACCACTGTGGGCTGCTCTTCACCCAACCACACGGGTAATGACCGATGGCCCAGGAGCTTCTCTGCCTTCCTGCGACACTTCTGATTCTCTACAACTAACCAAACCAGGCCAGTGCTTGATGGGATCAAAAGTGGGCATTTTTATATACATCTGGAAGAGGCTCCTCTCCAGTAAAAGACCATCTTTATCACTTCCCTGAAGAAAGCTCAGGACCTCCATTTGTATTGCAGAAGTGGAACTATTTCAGCAAGTTAGAGCTAATAATGCAAGCGCTCCAACAATCTCGTCGTTCTTCTGCTTCCATTCCGAAGCGAGCACTGATTTGTACTGGTTAACAATAAGGACTAAACAGCTGCTGTTCATTTTCTGTGAGGGTGCACACAAAGCATCAGCTGTAACAAGCAGCTTAGGACAGTGACATGTATACTGAATACTCTTTTGAGATAATCGTGTAAGGATATGATGTAACCTACAAGACTATCATGAGAGAAAAAAAAAAAGAAAAAAACCCCAAAATTACTACGGAAAAGAGCAAGAAAATAAAGACCAAGGTCAGAATTACATCATCAAATGTAGAAGTTAATCACTTCACATGTTGTTTTAGGCAGTCTCTTGAAATCGGTGTTTGCAAAATCGTTTATTCAACTCTTCTTCTCAGGATCTCTTCTGAAAAGAAAACAAACCAACAGAGAAAGCCCCGAACAGCTGCCCAATTCGTACCTTTCGTGGCGTATTTATCCAGGCCAGATGGCAAAAATGAGAATCCACGGAAACTGCCACCACTTCACAGTTCACATCACGAAATTCATTTGCTTTGTTGCTGAAAGCCACAATTTCTGTGGGGCAGACAAAGGTGCTGGGTGGGAAGAGAGAACAGGCTGTAATGATTCTGCAATCTTTTGAGAGACTTTTTTTAGAAAACACTTCTAGGCACTAACGCAGCAGCATGTTTTCTTTAGCCTGATAATTTTAACCATGTTTCCTGCTCTAGATTAGCTTCGTCCAGTCTCAAAGTGGCAGCCGTAGCCACCTGGCTGGCACACCAGTTTTCAACGCTCAGTTCAAGACAGATGTTTTGCAGAGATGGAGAAACCATCTCTGCAAGACGCTCCTTAGACAGAGAGGTTTTGCAAACTATAAAAGGACTGACAGGTAAATCATCCCCCACGTGCCCACATACACCAGGATGCTCCTGAAGACTTCTGGACAGGCTCAGCCCCATCTGTCCACCTTTTGCTCTGGAGTCGTCCTACAGCAGTTCTGCTGGCCCTGCTGTCTCCAACATGACCCTGAACTGCAAGGCAAAGCCCTCACCCCTGAGATCTGACTGTGAGAGGAACGACCTCGAGGAACCACCTCAAGGCCACGTCCACCTCCTGCAGCAGGCCTGGCAGCTGGAAGATGCTCTCCAGACACCGGATCCATTGCTCTAGTGCACAATGGCCATTTACCCTCAGGTCTTATCACTCGGGCTCTAGAAACAGACACGTCTGCCTTGCCAGACTACCCTGGATAAGGGAAAATTGTGACCTTCAGCAAGGCAGGAGGCCCATCTGAAGGGAGAGGCCAGCACTCACAAGTCCAGGGGGTAGAAGAAGAGGACCAGATACTTCCCCTTGAAATCATCCAGGCTCAGCTCCTTGAACTCTCCGTTAACCACGGCCGTCCCTTTGAAGAACGGGGCGTGCTGTGTCACCGCTGGTGCCAACCGCCAGGAGCCTGCGGGGGAGAGAACGCAGCTACGGGCCCGACCTCGGCCTCCTCCTGTCGGGCGCCGCCGCAGGGGCCGTTCCCGCCGCCGCGCCCGGGAGGGGTGTGCGTGTGTCCCGGCCGCGCTTCCCGCACTTACCGAGGCTGAACTGGCGGCGGGCGCAGGGCGGGGGCCGGGCCGTCAGCCTCCTCCCGGCGGCGGCGGCGGCGGGCACCTGCGGGGGGAGAGGGAAGGTCAGCGGCGGGGGGGCCCGGGCACGAGGGCGGCCGGGCGAGGGTCACCCACTCACCGCGGTGCGAAGGAGCCTCCCCAGCGCGGCGGCCATGTTGAGCGGGCGGAGCGGGCCCGGCGGCGCGGGACGGACGGGGCGGGCAGGGGAGGGGAGGGGCCTTGAGCTCACAAACCTTCCGGGTGCGGACTTTTCCAGCGTAGTCGGCCCTGGCTTTGGTGGAATTCGGTCAGGTTATAGTTGTTTAATCATAATTAAACAGTTACAGCGCGATCTCCTCATAAGGAAAAGGCTGTGGATATTGTCTACCTAGACTTTGGTAAAGCCTTTGACACCGTTTCCCTCAGCTTTCTCCTGGAGAAACTGGCTGCTCGTGGCTTGGAGTGTGCGCTTTGCTGGGTAAAAAACTGGCTGGATGTCCAGGCCCAAAGAGTTGCGGTGAATGGAGTTAAGTCCAGTTGTAAGCCGGTGACAAGTGGTGTTCCCCAGGGCTCAGTACTGGGGCCCATTCTGTTTAATATTGTTATTAATGATCTCGACAAGGGGATCGAGTGCGTCCTCAGTCAGTTTGCAGGTGACACTAAGTTGGGAGGGAGCATTGATCTGCACCAGGGCAGGAAGGCTCTATAGAGGGATCTGGAGAGGCTGGATCAATGGGCTGAGGCCAGTGGTATGAAGTTCTACAAGGCCAAGTGCTGGGTCCTGCTCTTGGGTCACAACAACCCCATTCAGCGCTACAGGCTTGGGGAAGAGTGGCTGGAAAGCTGCCTGGTGGAAAAGGACCTGGGGATGTTGGTCAACAGCCGGCTGAATACGAGCCAGCAGTGTGCCCAAGGGGCCAAGGCGGCCAACAGCCTGTATCAGGAACAGTGTGGCCAGCAGGACTACAGAAGTGACTGTCCCTCTGTACTCAGCACTGGTGAGGCTCCACCTTGAGTGCAGTGTCCAGTTTTGGGCCCCTCACTACAAGACAGTCATTGAAGTGGTGGAGCAGGTCCAGAGAAGGGCAATGAAGCTGGTGAGGGGTCTGGAGCACAAGCCTTATGAGAAGCAGCTGAGGGAACTGGAGTTGTTTAGCCTGGAGAAAAGGAGGCTGAGGGGAGACCTTATCGCTCTCTACAACTCCCTGAAAGGAGGGTGTAGAGAGGTGGGGGTTGGTCTCTTCTTCCAAGTAACAAGTGGTAGGACAAGAGGAAACTGCATCAAGTTGCACGAGGGTGGGTTTAGGATGGATATTAGGAAAAATTTCGACACATAACAGTGATCAAACATTGGAACAGGCTGTCCAGGGAAGTGGTTGAATCACCATTCCTGGAGGTATTTAAAAGACCTGTAGATGTGGTGCTGAGGGACATGGTTTAGTGGTGGTTTTGTCAGTGTTAGATTAATGGTTGGACTCAATGATCTTAAAGGTCTTTTCCAACCTAAACAATTCTATTATTCTATAGCCGTGTGCCTGCTTAGCTCCTCTCAGCTGTGAGCTGATGCAAACCAAAGTCATTACCTGATTTCCCACACAGGCACTTATTGCTGCTAATGGGCTGCACTGCATTAAGCTGAATGTGTGTCTGTGGCTTCCGCCTGCCCTGGAGGTTTGTGCCAGTGCTGTTCACTGGGAAAGAACACTGGTTCTTTCCCCTAGGGAAAGAGCGGTTGAGGTGTGCATTATCTCTGGGGGAGGTAAGAGAGATGTAAAACCCTGTCACAGGCCTCTTATCTCCTGCCAGATGAAAACAGGGCAAGAAGGGTTTAAAAGGCGTACAGCTTGTAGAAGGGACCACACCTTCATAAGTCTATGGAGCCTGACAAGATGCATACAGAATCCTGAGGGAGTCGTCTGACGTAGTTGCCAAGCCACTCTCCGTGATATTTGAAAAGTCATGGCAGTCAGGTGAAGTCCATGGTCACTGGAAAAAGGGAAACATTGCACCCCTTTTTAAAAAGGGTAGAAAGGAGGACCCTGGGAACTTCCGGACCTGTCAGCCTCACCTCTGTGCCCGGGAAGATCATGGAACAGATCCTCCTAGGAGCTCTGCTAAGGCACATTGAGGACAGGGAGGTGATTTGAGACAGCCAGCATGGCTTCACCAAGGGCTTCCTGCCTGACCAACCTAGTGGCCTTCAGTGATGGAGTGACTACATCAGTGGACGAGGGAAGAGCTACGGATGTCATCTATCTGGACTGATGGGAACAAATGTTTTAGGAAGGCCTGTTGCAATAGGACAAGGGATAGATTTAGACTAGATATAAGGAAGACATTTTTTATGCTGAGGGTAGTGAAACACCGGACCAGGTTGCCCATCCCTGGAAGCATTCAAGGTCAGGTTGGATGGGGCTCTGGGCAACCTGGTGTAGTTGAAGATGTCCCTGCTTACTGAAGGGGGATTGGACTAGGTGACCTTTAAAGGTCCCTTCCAACCCAAACTATCCTACGATTGTATGACACCTGATCCATACAAACCTGTTTCCCTGATGTTGGGGCATTCAGAGAGTCTGCTGTTGAAGCCCAAGCCCCCACAACTCAAGCTAAAGGAGTTACTTTAACAGTCATTCGAGCAGTACAAGGTTTTCTCAGGCTAATTTCGCTAAATATCTGATGGTGGCAGCAACAGAGACCACCTTTACCAAGAAGCCACCAGCTGCCCGCCCTGTTTTAGGCCACGTGCTTTGGAGCAGCACAAGCAGCATGCACAATCCAGAGTACTGAAAATCAGTCACTTTCTAAAAGTCCATTTTTACTTTCTTAGCTTCTTTTTGTGTGTTTCTTCATCTTAAGTAGTCAAATCGAGTTGAACCCAGTTTCACTTCTGGGTTTTGGTAATTTCTGTTTTAATATTCATATCTATAAATATCCACAGCCTTTTACGAAGGGGAGATTCCACCTTGTGAACTAGAGAGAAGTCTGGCTCCACTGGTGGGATAAGCTCAGCCATCAGCATCTGAGGCTGAAGCCAAAGGCAGCCAGAGCACTGTCAGATACATCCCAGCCCCCTGGGAAGAGCTCAACGGATACTGCACCTATACTTCTGAAGAAATTAGCAAACTTATTTCTGGTACTGATCCACCTGGCATGGTCTGGTCACCTCTGTAACAGTAAGCTCTCTGAGCCTTCAAAAAAGTGAGGTTGTGTGCAACTGCCTGTTAGGGTTGGTCATTAGCTGGTAATTAACTCTCTAAAATGCCCAGGAACTGTTTGGGGCAGTGTAAATTGGTGTTGTCCAAAAGCACGCTGAGACCTATCTGAGCATTTAATATCATCACCAGTTTCACTTTCTGTGGCACTCCTGAATTTATTAATCCAGATGTAGCCAATGACAGCTGGGAACGTGTCTCTGATAATCGTCTTGAAAACTGTAGTGCTCAGTAGTGCTGCCAGAATAACATCATATACTCATATGTGCACAGAGATACTGGGTGTCTGGCTGGGCTTGTGATGAAGATGGAGGTGCCCAAAAGGAGGTAATGAAGGTGGAGGTGTCCTGCACAAGGGTGCAGGGGCAAACTTCCTATAGCCATAGGAAGACGAGGGGGAAGAAGACATGAACACTAAAGGATACGGATACTCTAGTACGACAGGGTCTGCTAGCGTAGTAGTCTGACTGCTTCCTGCATCCCTTAATTTCCTTGAATTCAAATAGACATCACTATTGCTTTTGAAGCTGTTCCTGTCAGGTGTAAAACCTTCTAACAAGCTCTGCACGTGCATTTGAGCATGTGTATGTGGTTGCTTGTGCACAAGCGTAGTGCTTGGTCACTGACCTGGCAGACTTGGAGCTAAGGAACCTTACATACCCTTTGCTTCTTATTAGCACTTCGTTAAGGGAAACCTGAATGTGCGTGAGAGAGAAGTTGAGTTTTGACTCTTGCTGGTGAACCAGGGCTGCTTGAAAGTGCCAGCTGGACGGGGACTCTGCTGGGAATGTCACTGGCTGAGCGAGGGGGGCCGGCTGGCTGAGCTACTCAGCTTATTTGCATGTCTGATACCTAAAAGTTGGGGGCATTCTTGGTTAAAAAACACTCAAAGCCTAAAAATGGAAGCGAGAGAACTATTTGTGTGTTAGAAAATATATCAGATACAGCATGGATGAGCTGTGCTGTAGCCTGCAGAGCTGGGAGGTGGAGAGGGAAGGAGTGGTTGTTGAGAGCTGTGTCTGCAGTAGAGGTTTGGGAGGTCTTCGTGCCACTGCTGAGAGCTGCCAGCAGAGCAGTGGGCAGCAGAGCTGAGCCCGGGACACCTGCAGAGCAGTGACTGTTGGTGGAGAGTAGCAAAGAAACATTAGCCATTACCTGGGCCGATTCCATGAATAGCAGTGCAAAATGGCATGTCTGCGTTCACGTCTGCTGGCCTGGCACAGCCCCTCGCAGAGAGAGACCTGCTTGCCTAGCCGAGTCCCTCGTGGCTAGGCAGCAAACTGTGTGTGCCTGGGGACGGCTGGGCCACAGCGGTTCCTTTCCCCCAGCTGCGGGAACTGTATTGTGGCAGCAGAAAAAGGGCTATTGCTAGGATTTCCTGAGGATGGTTGTTTCACCCACAGATGATTATTCACAACTTATAAGTTGATGTATTCTAAAATGGCGTCCTTCCCCCTTCCCCGGAAAGTTATATTTGTTTAAAACTCTTTGTTTAAACACTTGGCTTGCAGGTGGGGAAATATTGCTCATGCTTTGTTATGAAGGCAGCATAATTCAGCTTCTCAGACTTTTGGGCAAGAGCTTGAACTACTGCCATTTAACAGGGGGTTTATTTTCCATTTCGCTTTTTACTGGGCGTCCCTACAATTTGAAGATGGACCTTGTCACTGCCAAAGTGCACCTGGCAAAAGAGTTGTTCCTTTTTTGTCAGCTCTGGCTCTGGCACAGGCTAGAGCAGCTGCTAAACCTTGTTCTTCTTGCCATCCCAAGTTCAACACAAATTTACTGAGTGGTACCATATGTGCATCTTTTTCCTGCTTTGCTGTCTCCCGCAGGCTTTTGCCTGGCTGGACAGGCCCCACTATCATATCTCATTCTGCAGTGAGGGACTGCTGGTTCATACTGGTGCAGCGCAAACTCAGCAGTGCACAGACATGTGCACACGTGAATGATTAGAATCTTCAAGCCTGATTCAAATTGAGACTTCTGAAGTTGATGAAAGACTTCCTAGGGATTTCAGCAGGCTTTAGGGAGAAGGTTTTATCATTGCAAGGTGCAGAGCAGTGGATAAGGCACTTGAATGTATAATGGGAGATGTGAATTTTATTTTTGGTTGGGATACTTAATTGCCTGCTCTCACTTTGTACCTTTTTTTTCCTATCCGGGAATAATTAAATGTGCCTTTCTGGTGAAAAACTTTGAGATCTGTTGATAAAAAGTGCTAGATAATGCTTGTCTGTTGTTACCATTATTGTTTTGTAAGAGCTAGAGAGCTCTGTGAAAGATCATCATTAACACAACAAAATATTAGTGAAAAAGTAGCTGCTTCTGTCTAAACTTGATGAAAGGGGTAAGCAAATCCCAAATCAGATCTGCTGCCGTGGGTCACTGAAGGGCAGATTCTGTGCAGATGCATACGTCTACTTGTTTAAAAAATAAAATCTGCTCATCTTCTAGAAGGTTATTTTATTCCATGTGCTCAAATGCTGTAACAATCATTTGCCCTCTACCTTGAAGAAACAGATAACTGGAAAAAAAAATAATAAAAAGATTTGGAAGTGGAAAGAAACAACAGAGGCATAAACATTTTTATCTAAACCAAAGCAAAAAGTTCGGTTTAGACAACATGATGCATCACCCCGTAGCTGTTGGTAGATGGCAGCCTCTGTCCTTGCGCAGAAGGGCTCTGTAAAAGGTTACAGCTGCTTGCAAATGCTTTCTCATAGGCCTGTGTGCTCCCACCTGCTGATATCGAATCTTAGCAGGAGGAGAAAGAATTTGCCCATTTGTAGAAATAAGTTTCAGAAGCGATTCCAAACATAATCCAGCTTACAGCTAATCATGAACAGGCTTTACTGCATTAATTGCTTATTATAACATGGGTTTAGGAGATAGCTGCTGTTAGGGTATGTTTCCAATTGATAAGTATAGGCAAAAGCCTTGTTGACATCTGGTTCACTGGGGATCTTATCCTGACATTTCAAGCAGGCTGTACCGAGGCCAAGTGGTTTTTCTGTGGTGGCAGGAGAAAACTGGGTGTGTTGCTGCTGTGTTTCTGGCTGGAGCTGCGCGAGCCCACCCTGCTGATGACTCATCCCTTAGAGCGGCTCAGAATATCACACTCTGCCTTGCTGCTTTCCTATTCTTATTACACTGATGCATTTGGGTCTTGCACGGTGTTGGCGTTTCGTTTACAAACCTCTCTTTTCCCATAAAGGAAAGATGGCTGCCAGCCCTGCATTACCCTGATGTTCAGCACTCAAAAAGGTTTTTTTCTGAGCCTTTCCTGAATGACTTGAGATGAAAATGTTTTATTTAAAAAATACATTAAGCACCTTAGAAAGCACATTTTTCAGAGTTTAACTGTTTTTTTGGTAGCCGCTCCTTTTTTTTTTTCCCCCTTCCAAAATTGGTTGCTTATGCATATGATTCAGACTAATATTCCCTTTTCTCACAGCAAGCACTGAATCAGGATCTCTAGGCCAGTAAAAAAGACCCGTGTTCCTTCCCTGCCACCCTGTCCTTGAGTCCATGCTTGGGTATTTCAGCACCAGAGTTTACAACAGTGACTAGAATAAGATAAGCAGTGGAACAGACTCGCATGTCTCCTCTTTCTCCTTCACTCACAAAGAACCTGACTGCTCCATTAAGTCAGGTGTGGACATACCTTGAAATTAAAGGACTGTTTTGTCACAAGAGGAAATGGATATAAATAAATCTACCTCTTCCTAATATTTTTTATTTTTGTTGTTTTTGTGGACCAGGTGTTCCAGGTGACACAAAAATGAAGATACTGACAGCTATGAAGAAGTCATGAGGTAAGAATCCAAATGCTGCAGTGGGTTTTGCAAAGACCAGCTGGTGGACTTTAAGGCAAGTAGGTCTGTGCAGTGGCACTTGCTCTGGTAATCCATGGGGAGCCACATCCATGAAAGGGGCCATCCATATGAGGCCTGCACTCACGCAGACCCTTGTCATGTACCAGTGGTATATTCAGGCTTAAAAAACTAGTAGAAAAGAGAGATGCAGTGAAGACTGATTGTCTTGATTTTTCTTTTCACAGTAGGGCATTGTGCTAGTGAACACACCTCCTTCCATGTCCCACTGTGCCACATTGACTCAAATTTATGGGAAATGAGTTTTATTTTGTTAAATACTGTAAGAATTATAAAAAAACCTGCTCCATTGTTGTTACTGGTAAACATGAAGTCAGAATTGCTGCTCTCCGCGTAGATGTGTAACTAAGACAAACATGTTATTGCAGAATCTCAGCAGTCCTGTGGCAGAGCTCAGTTTTCCACTCCCTGCACCCAGCCACATTTAAGTTATGGGACTGCTCGTAGTCCATTTTCATGCAAAGTCATCCAGCTTAGTTGAAATAACCACTCTGGCAGCAGTACAACACTCCGTTCGATTGCTGCCCCTCTTTCCGAAGGGACTATGTAACTATGCCTTTGGTTGCCAGGAATGTGAAGTGCTTCAGACCTGCGCCGTTCATGAACACTAGGTAGCTCCATGGGATTTCCGAACACCGTATAGATCTGTTTTAACTCTTTTGATAAATCTAATTACCCATTCAAGAATTAAATAAACGTTCACAAAGTATACAGGACAACATCAGCATGGTGGAGTCCCACAGAGTGACACTGTGGATGACTGTGTGCCTACCACTTGAGTATCTAGAGCTACATATAGATATTAGGTAAAGGATATTAGATAGAAGAGGAGCAGTAGAGCCCTGAGGTTCACATGCTGATTTCCAAGTGCAACTCAAGATGTTCAAGACCCGCCCTTTTCGTTCTGGCACCTATATAAAAGTTACACACCAAGCACAGTCAGTGCTTGCTGTGGAGTCTCCCGTGAAGGTAAATCCCTCCCCCCTGAACAGCCTGACCCTGGGATGTGGGAAGCGCACTGATACCCCATTGCTGTCCGCAGAAGTTGTGATGGCTGCTGCAGCGACTGCTGATTCAGAAAATGGGGACTGAGGCACGTCTTTCCATTTTTCCTTTGAAGAGAGAGGTTGCTTGTAGCATTAAAAACATATGTAAAAAAAGGCGTAACTTTGTCTTCCAACATCAGCCACGTTTTGATGCTGGTGTTGTCCTTGTGATGACCATTAGTGAGAAGCTGGCCAGGGATGTGCAGTGCACTTACAACCTAAGCATAATTTGCTCTGTTTACAAGTGAGCATTAGTCCTTGCACAGAAGTGGTCAAACAACAAGCAGGGCAGACACTCCTTAGGAGCCTCATCTCTATGCTAAGGCTCTGGTTTCCAGGAAGCAATTTTTCCCTTAAGAATTATTTAATCAGAGAAAAATCTTCCGGTACTTACAGACACTGCTGCTATATAGAACTTGGCATTACAAAGAAAGTAGCCACAATATGGCAGTGTTTCCAGAGGCTGAACATTTTCTGAAGCAATAGGAGAGAGGACATGGAATATTGTACGTAGCGGTGCCACCTGCTACACACAATGACTTTCAAAGTTCTAACCCTTGACACTTAATCGGGTAAAAAAGGCATTATAGCCACTTCATCCTAATGCCCAAGGTATTATCCATTAAATTCATTTCTCATTTATTTCTTATGTTGAGAAAATGTGTTCTAGGCAGTCTGCAGGTCATTTCTGCTGTAGAAAGAAATATGATTGGTACAATAGAAAAAGAAGAAAAAAGAAAAAGTAGCATCTATGCTCCGCTTACAAGAAGGTGCATGTTAATTTGATTTGCTTCATGTGGATTTAATCAATGCAAATGCAGATGGGGGAAAAGTGTTAGTGAGAGTTAATGGGTCGGTTTTATTCCTCTTTCTTTGCCTGACCTGCTGAATCGATCTACCCTGTTGCCAGGAAAATGAGGATCATGCTGACAGGAGCATCTCTCCTGTATAGCCAGAACACAATTTATGTTGGAACCCAGCGCTTAAAATTCACAAACTTTCCACAAGTGGGTGATGTCTCACACAACCACTTATCGGGGTGAAATAATGGTGCGGCAGAGCAGACGCGATTCCCTCCTTGGGTACCTCCTTCGGTACCTCCTTCGGCGACTTTTAAGATCCCCAGCAAGCCGAGAAGCCCGTGCCTCCAGCCCCGGGGTCCCCGGCCCGGGGCCGCTGCCGCGGGGTGGCGCCCGGTACCAGGGCTGCTCCGCGCATCGCTCCGCGGGCCCCCCCGCTCCTCCCCGCCGGCCACCCCTCATCTCCCCCCGCCCTCTCCTGGGCAGGGGCTCCCCGCCGTCCCTCCGCGGAGGAAGGCTGCACGCTTGTAGGGCCGCCCCAGGACTACAGGTCCCGGCGTGCCCGGCCCCGCGGAGCCGGCGGGGATGGCGCCTGCGCGGGGCTGCGGGACCGCTCCGCCGTGCCACACCCCCGGGGGAGGGAGGCAGGAGCTCCCGAGCCCTCAAACCACCGGGGGGAGGATGGAGTAGCGGGGCGAGGCGCGGCGGGAGCAAGACAGCGCGGAGAGCGCCGCCTCCGCTCGGGGCGGGGGGGGGGGGAAAGCGCGGAGAAGACGGGAGGAAGGCAGGGATCATGCATGGGGGGATAGCGGGCTAGGGGCAGGAGGCGGGTGGTCGCCCGGAGACTCCGCACCTCGGGAGTGACGTCCTGCTGCAGTGCCGCTGCCTGCCTACGCTGCCCGAGCTCGTCAATGGAGCTGGAAAACATCGTTGCCAACACCGTCTTGTTGAAAGCCAGGGAAGGTGAGAGAGCGGCGGGAGGGGAGGGAAGGCTAAGAGCATCCTTGTCGCAGTCGCCCCTCCGCGGAGCGATGACCGCGGGGGTGCGGGCGGGTACCGGCGGGGCTGCGCGCCGGTCCCGGTGCCATGTGGCCGAGCCGGCTTTGGAAACGGCTCTTTTCAGCCCCGGTGAAAAGGAAAATATCGCTTTCCCCTCTGTGTACGGGGGTTTGGGAAAGGAAGTGAATGAGATTGCAGAGATTACAATATTCGCCCATCTCTTCCTTCCCCCTTCCCGCCCCCCCCCCCCTTATCCCCCCCCTCAAATCTGGTCCCACAGATTGTGCTATTTCAGCGTCTATTGTTAAAGGTCAGCTGCAGATGCATTCATTCAAAAGGGCTTAGCAAATCTGCAAATAGCTTTCCGCGCCGTGTGGTGAGACCGGCAGGATCGTATCGCTACAACGTACAGTCATTGCCTTATTCGGCGTTATTAGGTGATATCATGTTGCTGCAAACATGCCCATTGTTGAGAGTCTGTTTGTCCCCAGCCGGAGCCGGGCAGAAGGACCGGGGGCTCAGCCCCCGGGCTGCCGGTGCCCCGGAGAGGCGCGGGGGCTGGCTGAACCCGGGGCTGCCCCCGCTGTGCCCCGGGTGATGCTGGTGCCGCCGGCACGGAGCAGCCGCTGCTCGGCGCGGTGAAAATACGCTGGGATGCCGCGGGGCTCTCTTGGGCATCTCCGTCCTCAAGAACCCGCAAACCCCGATACCGCCGGCAGATCGGGCTCGCAGGGCTTTCCCTCCACCCCCTCCGGGAAGGGAGGTGTTTCCCTCTCTCGGTGCGTGCCCGAGGGAGGGCACCGCACCGCGGGCGCGGAGCCGGGCGCTGCCCACGGCGGGGCCGGGGGCTCCCCGCGGAGACCCCGGCCATCCGGAGCATCCCCCCCGCCTGGGGGATGAGCGCCACGCACAAGCAACACGTCTCACGGTTGCAGCATCACTGCCAAGATGTGATCCTTTTCTGCCTGTTGCAACCCGGTTTTATATATGTATTTATTTATTTGCTTATTGTTTGAAATAAGACATTTTTTCAAGCCTTTATTCAAACTTCTATTCCCTGAAAACACTTGCTAGACAGGGCGTTTTCAGGTGTGGTACAGCCTGCAGCCTTTTTCCCCCACTGTTTTCTGAAGTGCCTAGAATTGCCTGTTGGTGAGGCCGGGGACCGCTGGTGTGGACTTCAGCTTTGGTCACTCTGAAGCTATGGGAGTACGAGTAAAGCAATATTAGTCTTGTGAAAGAAATCATTCAAGTAGTCCTTCCCTGGAGTGATTCTTTTGCTGGGAAAATGGTTCAAATTGTAAAATAATGTTTATATAACTCATGGGCTGTTGAACTTGTGAGGCTTAGATAAAGAGTAAAGTCCTGAGATCCTCCCAAAAAAGCTCTATAAATAATAAGGGCAAAGGTATTATTCCATTCAGCAGATCAGTGAATTATAACTTTCTGACTTCTGATGGAGAATTTTTATTTTCTGTTGTCATTTGTAATGTTGTTTTGGATGCAGTTGTTGCTACCAGCAATACAGCGCTGGTTTAGATTTCAGTAGACTTTAGGAATACTTTAAAAGACTGGTATTAATTACAGTTATTGTGTGCTGTTTTTGGAGAACCAGTATTTTGCAAGTAATTTTAAATGTGCCACTCAGTTTTATGGTCTTTTTCTACCATCTTCAGCAAGATGGTAACAGTAATGTTGTTTTATTGTATTAAAGTCATATTAAACAAGCTGTAAACTATAATCCCAATGGCAGAACTTTATCAAGATTTACTCCAAACTAGATTGCAACTTTTCTTTTAATCATGGATGAAGCTCCAACAACACGTTTTTGAGGCCTGGTGCTTATTTATTTTGAAAGCTTTTTTGGAGGGGGTGTGAAACTTTTTGAAATTAAGAACGAAGGACAAGTTATGTACCTGACATCAGAGCCACAAGTATTATGTCTGTATTGTGTATGTTTCAACATTTTTAGTTGTCATTGCGAGCTGCTGCGAGTAAAGTGTTTTTAAAATTTGCAAGGAGTAACGTAGGTGGATGTCATTGCAGATGAAGAAGACGGACAGCATATAGAAGACCAAGAGTAAAAGCAAATGAATACATTGAGGATTATGGTATTTAAAAATAAGTTTGTTCCACGTCCTGCAGATTCCATCAGTAGATTTAGCTGGGTGAATGCATAGCCAAAGCCAAGTACATGCGTGTGTATTTCCACTTGTTAAGTCAAAAGTAAAAGCTGTATTAGCTCAATTATGTGGAGGTTGGTGCCTGCAATGTGGTACTTAATGTCAGAAGAAGGAAAATGATGGGATCCACACTGCAGATGTTAGAAAAAGCAGAAGTTTCATCACAATTGCCAGGGGAACACAAACCCAGTATCAGTAGCAAAAGGGAAATTTCAGATTAGTTTTGAAGGGAGGCTTAGGTAGACCTGCAACGTTAAGTCCAGCGGTGAGGACTTTTGTAGGGGACTCGGAAGTAAGGCTGAGTGACCACCGCAAATATTTTCTAGCAAATATTGGTTTAAATTTTGCAACTCATTTGCTTTGGCCTTGGGACTGTTTTTTTTCTGTTGTCCCTTGTGGAAGTTCCTTTGTGACAAAGTTGCACTAAAGCAACCCCGATGCAAAGTGAACTTTTTAGCTGAAATACCAGGGAGCGAGTTTTATAGTTGTTATACAAATACTTGCGCTCAAATCCTGATGATTACAATGAGAAGCACACCCAGAATTAACTGATACCATGTGATACATGAGTAATCTTATTAGAGCGACAGAAAGAGTAAATGCAGTTCACATAGGTGAAAATGTATTTCACTGAATAATTTTGAGCAAAGAATAAATTTCCGGAAATCTTCATCTTTTTTTGCAGAATATGAAGTTTTTGACACAAAATTACACATAAGTTGCTTGTTATACTCAGAAGTCTGCCAGTCTGAACACGTAACAAAGAGAGTTTTATTGTATTTGGAAGTTCATTTATAATTTATTAGGAATAAATTTACGCTGTTTCCTCAGCTATCATTTCTCATTTCTTGGATGCACAATCCCATTTCACAAATCGCTGGTCTCTTTTAGGACTGAGTAGAAAATACATCTGGTTTAATTATTAGGAACTAAATAGGTATTTGGGACCATCTCGTATTGCCTGAGGAAAAGAATAAGCAGGGAAGGGAAGACAAGAAAGATGAGAATCATAAAAAGAAAAGCAAAATAATAACAATTGCAGTCATTTCAGGTTGAGTAAGAACCCCAAATTATGAGGTGGTGAAACATTTATCTGGATCTTTTCATTAGCCTTCTTGTTTCTGAGTCTCAGAACAATCATGTCTGAACCACAGAATCATCTAGCCATTACTAATGGAGATACATCATGCTGCTAGCAGCAAGTCCAGGTTGGTGAATCAATCCCAATTAATTTTCCCAATTTAAAGTTGTTTGACAGAGGACATCATCAGAACCAAGGAGCCAACAGAGGGGTCCAGGAGAGACCGAGGACTGAGTCACCCAGCGTTTCAGAGGAACTTTAACAGCCCCAACCCAGAGAAGCTTTAAAGCACATCCATACAGCCATGAATCTACCCCCGCCTGTCAAAAGCAATAAGCTAATAAAAGACAAGTCCTTCAAAGAGGCTGATGATTAAATTATAATGTTTGTATGAAAAACAAACAATGTGGTCAGATAAGCATGACCAAGGCATCATGATTGCCTAGATACTTTTTATCATGATCCATTCCTTCCTAGCCATGAGAGCAGTCTTCCCTCCTGTTACCAGCTGCTTCTGTGCACGTGAGCTTTCTCACAACCTGAAACACATTTCAAAACCAAATTCCCACTATAGTGTTCAAAGGCAATTCCTGCCACTTTAAAGTTTTAGTGAGAACTAAATTATTCATCGTGGTTATCAGTTTTTAAAACAGCTAATTTGGAAGATAAACTATTATTTTTCTCAGACGTGGGGTAATGTGCAAAGCTTGCCATGTAAACCTGGTAAAAGGAAAAAAACTTTCAACCACTAAAACATAACACAAATGCTGCTTGTTTTTGTTTTTTCTTTAGGTAGACTGAGATTCTAAAATAAGCTTATTTATGGCACCCAAGCAGAGCCTTTGATGGGCCTAGCCAAAAGGGGCGACCTTCTTTTCTATATCTCAGAATTTTTTGATGAGTGCACACTGATGCCATATAACATGTGAAATGTGCCTGGTCATAAATTGCTGTATTTTTAGCTTGCTTTTGCAGGATGATCACAGGAGAGATTTGTGCATGTCCTTATTGGCAAAAGACTAGCAATAAATCCTAAACAAGAAGCGCGATTGCTTTCCAAGAACTTGGCTGCCGAGCAATTGGAAAAAGGGCAGTAGAACAATGAAAAGCATATTTTGAAGGAAAAAAAAGGTGACTATAGCGACAGCCAAAACCCCATGGAGAATATGATTATTGCAACTTAACTTTAGCAACTCATTAACTGGTGCTTTGAATGCAGAATCTAAGGTCCTGTCCTGTATCCCTTGATATAAAAATAAAGCACTTTGTAAGGGAAGTGTTGTCTCTATAAGTGGAGGAAGCTTGCATGCAGTGACTCAGTTTAGTTTTCTTTTTGGAGTTCAACAGAAGCTCTTCACCACTGCAATAACTTAAAAAAAAATATAAAAATTCCAAGAACAGAATCAGCCATTACTTCGCATGCAACAGGGTGCTTTTAACCAGTAGTTTAAAAAAATGAGGTTCCTTTTCAAGCCTGTAACTGTTTCTTTCTGGAAAAAAAATAAAAATCCCAAAGAGTCCAGAATATTTCATTATATTCTAATCAAGGAAATTCAGAAAATAGGAGTCTTCAGGCCTTTGTGAAAAGCATGTTTAAGTCTGAATGACTAAAGATCCCCTTTTACAGAAGGGAGTTATTTCTGTTGCCATACCTGGCTTAGAGCAAGTTTGTGTGTCTGCCTGTGTAGAACTGGCTTGAAATCCTCTTTCCATGTGTTGTTTTTTGTAGCAAGGCTGATGCAGAGCAAGTTAGAGTTGCTGTAGCTGTGCCCTTGGTGGGCATTCTGTTCTTCGGGAGTTTTCCCTTGTTGCTGACTACACCAGATTGCAATCATGGGCAGCAGGTCTTGGCATGTGGCAATGCTGGAGAAACCAAGAGCTCTTCCACCCAAACTTCTTTACTGACGAGAGAGGACTATGCCCCTTTGTGTGTGGTGTTGCTGTGGAACTGTGACTTTTATTTTTTTTTATAGCCTAATTGCTATCATCTAGTTTGTTGGGTTTGTAAACACTTTAAAGAATATTGAGGACTGAGCTGTCATGATCTCTCAGGTTATTAACACATAGAAGCTATTAACTAGTAAAACTTCTAGAACAAACGTTAACTATGGACGTTTGAATAGGGCTACTTACCTTTGCTCCATTAATCTCATGTGATTGCTTTTCTCAAGTGCAAAATCATAAATCTAGGAAGAGATTGCCTGTATTCATTATCAATATATTCCTTTTCTGAGAAGGCTTTAACTTAGTGTCACTGAAATTGTCCATTCAGAAAAGAATTTTCAGTATTTAGCCAAGACATAGGCATGATTTTTGACTATATGTAGATTTCTGTATTAACTATTCTGAGATAATTTAGGCAAAAATATCTGAAAGAGGTGGTTTTTAGGGATGTTCTATTGAGAGTGTTACCAGGCCAGCAGCATTTGAACCAAACTAACACGTGTCTTTGTGATAAGCAGCTCCAGAATGAAAGCTTCAACCATGGTCTTGCCCTGAGATGGGTCCTACTGCATGTATCCATGCCTTTGTCACCTGTGTGATGTGTGCGCTGCCCCATTTTGAAGGCAATAAAGAAGAAACAGCTAAAAAGGAATGCCCCAGCTCTGTCTCTGCTGTTTCTAGGCCCTGGGGGTGTGTTATACCCGTTCAGTGGTTGACCTTGCTTCCTTTTTCTTCTATACTTGCAGACAGTACAATAGGTTACTATTGAAAAGAACCCAAAAAACCCACCCCTGCGTCATTTCAGTCTTACTTCTTGGAAGATGCGTTCCCTTTCCAGGTACTGCTTTGCTAACTAAGATCTGCTAATGATTTCTCTTTCCCCAACTGAAAAGATGAACATCTGAGTGCTGAGGACTTTGATGCTTGCAGTGAAGGGTCTGAAGCCCTGATCGTGTGTTCAGACTTATTAATACAGATGTGCTCTGGTCCTCATAAAACTCAAAGCTGACTGCTAGGATGTAGGCAGGGTCCTCTTGCATGTGTAGAGACAAAAGTTGTATTTTTATTGCTTGGTTGACTTATGTATTTAGGCATGTAGCTGATTCTTCTCCTACACTATTTTTATGCCAGCGCTACTCTGTGAATGACTTCTGGTTTGTATTGATCCAAAGAAAGCTACTGAAGCTCTAATTCAAGTGCAAGTGGTGGTGCTAAAGTCAATGGGATTATTTCCATGGGTAAAATATCCACAAAATCACATCAGAATCCATACTGGTGCATTGAAAAAGTTTAAAAGCAAATTATTTTATCCAAGCAGTTACTGACTTCATAAAATATTAGTCAAAACCCACCAAATAAATAAGGGTTCCTCTTCCTTTACAACTGGATAGGAAATACTACCTTTCCATCCGTTTCTCTTTTTTTTTGTCAATGAAAATGGTAGCTAAGGATCTAACTCGTGCTCATCTATAAGATCTTCCCCTGGGTCTCTATTTCAAAAATATTCTATAAGCTGTATGAGTTTTCTGTGTGGCAGTGGGTAAGAAGAGAGTTGATTGCTTCTTATTTCTACAGGCACATAATCTAAACAATAACAAGATGATGTAATCCTAATATTTCTTTAAGACCACAGGATGTGAAATTAAATTAAAAGGCCAGGAAAATAAAGAACCCTGCAGTTTGATTACACTCAGCTGGATTATCTTTGTAATTATTTTGCTAGGAGGATTTGAGAATGCATACTACTTTGTGAGAAAGATTAGGCAGGGAAACCAAAATTAAAGTAAACATTCTGAAGAAAATATTGCATAGATGATGGGTATTTTATTTCATTTAAAAAAATAATCCATAGGATTGCCAGTTAAAATGAAAGGATGGAACAAAACATAGGTAAGGGGGAAGATGGATGAGGCTGCGAAGTCTGTGGAACTGGCTCCGCTGCTTCTAGTTCATACAATGTCTCTTCAGATATAGTTGAAGAAACTGTCACAAGCATTTATTCAGGAATGAAGGGCAGGCTAAAAGGAGGAGAAATACACACAAGTACTTGAGACTCAATTTGGACCTGGGAGTGAATAATGCAAATAATATTAATGAAGGAAGGGCGGCTGTCTGTGCTGTAGGG
The DNA here is from genome assembly GCF_028500815.1 of Rissa tridactyla. Lineage (NCBI taxonomy): Eukaryota > Metazoa > Chordata > Aves > Charadriiformes > Laridae > Rissa > Rissa tridactyla. Next base: position 66,819,101 of record NC_071471.1, read on the forward strand.
TGAAAATAGTTATTCACAGATAACTTCTCAGTGGCACAATGAAGTCTGAAAAATTTGTATATCCATCACTTCCAGCATGTAGAAGTCCGCTTACTATGCATGAGTAGTCCCTTGGACTTCCTGGGGATTGAAAATGCAGCTTGTTTGTGCGTGGTCTGCAAGGCTGGGACCTCAGGGATCAGTCAGTCCTCATTGCTGTGATGCTGTTCAAGTCAGTAAAACTGCACCGATAAAACTGAAGTGAACAAACCATTTGCAGCCATCAGGAAAGGCCTGCTATGTCATTTGGTCCGTTGTCCTCCATGCACTTTTAAAAAAGTTTTAAACAGTTTTGGTATAAAAATGACTCAGGTTATGGGACCTCTTTACCTCTTTCTCTTGAGGTTGTTTGGTTTTGGTGTTTTGGTTTTTTTTTTTGCAATCCCAGGAAATCTTGATTGTTCTAATTAAATATTCCTTACTTCCTGCTCCTTACTCATGTAATCCCTTTTCTACAGTTTTCATTCTCCAGGTACTTTCTGTTTCCCATCAGTTATAATCTTGCCAAGTTCAGCAGGTTTTGTTCTTTCTTCCATCTAGCTTGTTGGCTTGCAGGGCCCACCTCAAATTGCGTGCAGTCAGTCCTTAGGACAAGTTCTCTCCCGGCAGTGGGTTCTGAGGAGGTGTGCCTGGGGACAGAGTGGGTCGTGCAGGCAGTCTGAATCCACTCCTCACTCTGGCTCACCTAAAAAATTAGCTGAAATAATCGCTGGTCAGATGGAGAGGGGCCCTGGGGCAGAGATAGCACCGAACAGGGTATTTCTGAATAGTTTCTAGTTTCCATCAGTGAGGTTGCTTATGGAGTTCCCTGTTGCCCTGAAGATGCCAAAGAGGCAGTTAATAAGCAGCAGTAGCAGCTATTTTTTGCATTGGTTGAGTGTTCTCTTGGGTCCCATTGAATGCATGATTTCACTATGAGCCCGGCTTTTTCCTGGTAGGCTGAGGTTATATTACAAGTTCTAGAAATTACCTTATTTTCAGTACAGTACCTCTTTTGCTTAACTACTCAGAGCCAGTCTCTAGTATGCACACGGTGACTTCTAGTATGCTGTTTACTAGCTCCCAATGCTCCTGGACTATTCCCTTTTTCCTAGCATCATTCTCCCAGTGAATAAATTTGGATGGTTTTGCTTCCTCTCCCTGTTGCAGTAGTCTAATTTTTTCTAGACTGAAATTCCCATATCTTATTCTTCCCACTTTTCTAATCTTTCTAGTTTATTTTCCTGCACCTCTGTTTCTGACACCACCTTTGAATTTGAGAAGTCTTTGATGTACTGTTTAAAGCATATTTAATTAGGTGGGATTAATTGTCAGTTTACTGGACATATTGTATGTATTCTCTTTCTTGATGTATTTTCTGTTGTGTGTTATCCTTCGTTGTTCTTTGGTCAGTGTTTAGTCTGTGTGACAAGGCTCTTATCTAAAAATTACTGAAATTGTTCTTCTCCCCTCCCCATATGTTATGGGAGACCTTCATAATTCTATAGAAGGTCTTTTTTTTTTTTTTTTTTCCCCCAATGAAAGCTTTAGACTCTGCCTGAATGAGCTCGCTCCCTCAGTTTTATCTAGCCATCTAGTTTGTCTCAGGAAAGGGACTGCCTGCCAGAATGGAGAAACTCTGTGACGTTACAGTTGCATTCATTTGGCAGCATCTGCAGAAGGCACTGGTGGAGAATCTCATCTTGTGAAAAAAGTCAAAAAAAAAAAAAAAGAGAGAAGTGCAGCTGGACGAAGAGGAGATTCAGAAACAAAGGGAAGATGTCAGTGATGCCAAGTGAAAACAACACCGATGAGTCCTCAGTGACGCTTCTGTCAAAAACCCCTGTAGACAGCACAAGGGGACTGACATCTTTAACATGCAGATGAGTTGGTAACAATGAATGCTGGGCTAAATCATCATTCAGCCAAGTTTGCCAAAATATATGCGGAAGTTATACATACGTATTTCACATTGGTGCTGTTCAATCCTTGACGTTCTATTTTGTCTTGTGTTTCTGCTGATTTCATCTTCCCGTTGCTTTCCTTCCTGCTCCCTAATAGGTTTGGTTTTGTTTCTTACTGGGGATGGAGGTTAGATTGGGAATTCCATTCAGCCTGTGTACCTCCTTTTTCCATCTTTAGTTTTGGTTGTTACAGATTTCTTTTTTATTATCTTTTTGGTCCTCTGGATCTCCTTGAAGTTGGTTGCCTCTGGTCCAGCAGGAAAAATTTTAGTCGTAAGTACGTGATAAGCAGGAGAAATTTTAGTGATCAGCATGCGATAAACATGATAGTGATAAATGGGATAACATCTCACTACCAATTTTAGTGATAATCAATAGGGTTGCTTTCTGTAGGGGTGATCTTGCTACTTGCATGGCAAACCTTTCTCCAGCAGAAGCCCAATGGGACAACCTACCTTTCCTCTTTTATTGAGAAACATGGTGCAAAAATGCAATTGCTCACCCTGCAAGTTTTGCATGGGAAATTTTATTTGGTTAACAAATACGGAAAATTAAGAGAATCTGAACACTCAGCCATAATCCTCTTACTGTTAAAGGAAGAATAGTTGTCCAGTGCCACATTTGGAAGTAGTGAAAAAGCTTACAAATACAGGAGTTTGGACTAATTTATGAATAAACCCTTTCTGTCTCCCTCCATAGCAATTCCACATCTACATTTCATCTCTGAATCATGATTTTGTGTTTCTGAGGATGCCAAGTTATAAATCATACATTGACTGAGAATTCCTCATGAAGCACACATCTGGGGAAGTTTGTGCTTTGTTTATTTCACCAGCAGCTGAGTTTCAGGAAGAATTATCCAGATGACTTACATATGATGTAAGCTTCTCTCAAGGTTACAGTACACCTTTCCTGGAAGCCTTGTGCGTTTAGTGTGCATCTCCTTTTACTATTTGCTCAATGAGAGACATAGGAATGGTTCAGGAATTTAAAAAAAAAAAACAAACCTGAGCTCTAGGTTTGGAGAGCTGGTAATAGAACAGAAAAGTGTTTGGAGTAAAGTTCCTTCTTTCCACGTGTTATTGACTGACACTGAATAGCAGCAGGTGCCTATGGAAAGGCATGGATAGAATGATCCATCCCCAAGTCTGAGCAGAAGGTGGCTTTGCCCTATGGTGTTTAATAGAGGGATCTATCCTTTATGAATTTATTCCATCCCTTTTTGACCACACTTGTAATTTTGGCCTGAGCAGCTTCCTGTGGCAATGAGTTCCATCAAGAATGCAAACTTCTCCACATGTGTACTTCATGAGGGACGCTCAGTTGATGCATGACAGGTTTTGGTAACCTCAGAAAGCAGTCATTGTGAAGATGTGGAAGTGTCTCAAAGGGGAAAGAAAGGGAAGTATCTGCAAATCAATCAAACAACTCCATTGTGGTTTGTTTCTTAGATTGTTTCTTTCACATGTTGATTTCATTGCTTCTACCCTGATTTCTATTAGGTCATTCATGATTTTATAACCCTTTATCACATCCCCTTAGTAGTCTTTCTCCAGATGGAAAGGCCCAAGTCTATCATCTCTGTCCCTTTGCATGTTCTAATTCTGTATCCATTTTGAAATGGGTGACCAAAACTACACGCACGTGTTTGCACTATGCGCAGTGGCACAGTGATGCTGACCGCTTCATACTTTGTTCTTGTAACAAACTTAACTTGATGTTTGTTTGCTTCCCCCCCCCCCCCCACTGTCTTAAGTATTCATTACTAGGCCTACTGACAACAACCTCAGGAATTTGTCTCCTGAGCTGCAGTGTTTAATTTAGAGCCCATCGCTTGGTGTGCATAGCAAGAGTCATTTTCTTTCACCTGGAACACTGTGCTGTCTGACGTAGAATTTAATCTCCCTTTTTTTTTTCTTTTTTTTTTCCCCCTGAACTCTTAAGTGATCCAATACCGCAACATACTCCTGCAGCTCTTCGCAGGCTGTTTGTTACAACTGTCCTGAAGAAATTCATCTTGGCAGCAAATGTCATCTTGCTATTTATCTCTTTTTCCAGACCGTTTATGAATACACTGAGTAGCCCGAGTCCTACCGCAGATCTCAGTGGCACCCCACTAGCAGCCTCACTCCACTATCAAATTTTTATCCCTGATTTCTCATCTTGTCAACTGCTGCTGACTCACAACAGGGTCTCCTCTCCAGAAACAGTTTATTTTCTTAAGAATTTTTGGTGTAACTCAATGCCAAAAAATCCCCACTGTTCAAAAGTGTCAGAAGCCACCTGCGCGAGCAGCTTTGACTACAGCCAACTTGTTCCAGAGGTGGAGAAGAAAAGCAAAAACCTGTGAATGAGAAATGTTGGAATTTGCCAGCTGATGGCAGTATTCGAAGGAGCCATCCCTGTGACATCTGAGGATTGGCAAAAAAAAAATCAGGGTTGCACCAGGGCCTGAAAGACAAGGTCCCAGGTGAACACTGTTAAAACAGGCACTGCTTGAATTTACCCATCAAATCTCTGACCACCTGAAGCTGTTGTAAGGTCAGCAATCACTTCTAATGCCGCAGAAGAGCATGATACGTGCCAGTAGGCCACTGTCCAACACGTGCTTAAAAAAATAAACCCAACCCTAATCTCCCACCCTGCCCCCAAACCCTGCCAATCCCCGGGGAGGGGGGGAAGAAAAAAAGAAAAGAAAGGTGCTTTCAGGTAATTATTCTTCAGGACCTGTACACTAAATACTTACTTTTGTCTGCGCATACATGCACAGGATCAACTTCTCTCATCAGGCAGCCTAATCTGAAATCTCTAGCAGGTCTCAGGACATTTGTTATTCTGGCTCATGCAAAGCTCCAGCTGCAAAATGTTTATTTGGCTGTGAAAAGTCTATGAAGTAACAAACTTTGATGGATTCAGCATATTGTTTTCTCTTCCTTTTTTGGGATGCTCTTTGCCTCCAGCTCTCATGGGGAACACATCTCTCTTTTTTTTCTTTTTTTTTCCCCTGTACATCAGAAATATTAGACACCTCAAGTGACTGTCAATGTGGGTACCACAGGTACGAGCCATGCTCTGCTTGCAACCCTTTTGTGGCAGTCTGCGCTGCAAACACGTTGCCTAAAAATAATGGCATAATATGACTGCGCAACACTAATGTTTAACCTCGCTATGATTTCAAGTTGCTAGTAGTTTATTCTTGCCTATTAGCAGTTTACAGGTTGAATAATACCATGACACTGGGATTATTCGTGGAGCCAAGTCAAGGAAGTAAACTCTGGCTTCGTGAGCATAGTTGGGAAAGTAGGTAGAGAAATATATTATTTCTTGAGTGACCTCTCTAAGACCTCCTTGTGGTGGTTGTTATAAACAAACTGGTAATTGGAAAGTTTAGAATAAATAGAAGTCAGCTTTTTAAAACTTATGGATGTGCTATGTAAATGACCCTTCCAAAACGAAGCTCCAGTCTATATGTTATAAATCCTTTGCAAGAGGATTGTTTGAATATATTTTTAAGCAAACATTTACCAGCAGTGTGAAGGCGTTAAGCTTGTTTAGAAGCCCAGAAATATTTTACAAGTTGAGGACAGAGCATGCTTTTGTTTGGAGTCTTGGGCCTAAGTTTTCAAAAATACTTAGTGATTTCTTTTTATGTTTTGGATTTTAGATACAATGAGTTGAGAAAGAATTAATATTGGGAACGAAACCCTGGATATTAAAACGTATATTCTGTGCATGGAACAGCCAAATGTGAGAGGTCTGGCATGTTTCTAGGGCCAGATACCGAGGAGAGCAGGCAGCAAAGCTTTGATCTCTGCCCTTTGTTAATCTCCCTGCTCGAGGTGATGGCTCAGGTGTTAGGATACGGCGTCGCATTTTGAAAGAGAAGGCACAGAAGGCTGCTATGCTGCCTGTGTGAATCTGCTAGTGCAGGTGCAAGCTGAAGATGCCTTCCTATAAACACTAAAGCAGGTAAATACATTTCAGATGTGACTAGTCCCGTAAAGTGAATGATTTGTTGACAGAGGCAATTTGAGCAATTGCTCATCAGTGAAAGTAAATGCTTCACATCCCAGGCTATTGCCTGCTTGTAGGGGAAAAAAATAAATTTGAAAAAAAACATATTTTGTATAAGCTTAGCACCTAATTTCGGCAAATGATTGTGGGAAGACCATCTTTTTTAAGGAGGTTTTGCTTGTTTCATTAAAAATGGGATGCGATTTGCAGACACTTCTCTTCACTAACAAAGATCTGCACTATTACCATTGAATCTTTTAATCTGGGCTGATGGCAAATCACAATGAATGTGTGTTTTATAAAACAGAAGTGATGTATTAACTTCTCTAATATCTTCTTGCAGATGAAGTTTCATTTGATCTTAGTAGATGAAGTTCAGCTGGAGGATAAAGCTAATTTTTAGGATTGCATAATTTTGCAAGGGAGTGAATTTTGCTCTTTGTAAGTCTTACGGTTTTCCTCTGGGGAGGGGGAAAAGGGAGAGGAACAGCTTGACGGGAATCAGTTGTTTTGATTTGGGAGAATGTGAGGAAATGGCATCTTCCAATAAATACAGATTTTATTAAAGTTGAATATTGTGACAAATAGTTCAGACTTAGAACTTCAGATTTGGTATGCAAGCAGAGTAACTCCGCTGAGATTTGTGTGCATTGCTAAGATTAATGAAATATACTTTGTAAAGAAGGGTAATGATTCACTGTGTAAAAATAGGCAGCATCTTAAAGAGCTTGTAAACAGAGCTATTAATTTTAGGACTAGAATCTTATACTCCTTGTCTTAGTCTGAGAGTAATGTCACTACTCTCCATGACACTATTCAGCAGGTACAAATTCAGCTCTTAAATAGATTTTAAAATAAATTTTAAAAGTGGCCACAGTTGCATTTTTGTTTGCGTGTTTTGTCCATCCTTTGAAATATCTGTATGATACTTTTACTGTATGAAATATTAATCTCTTCCATTTTAAGCCATCTTCTACACCACAAACCCTGCTTGATACATTTGCTGCAGTCAGTTAGTAATAACCATTACAAAAGGAGCCACAGCTGATGTGCCTCTCCTTTTCTACCTACTTACCTCAGGGTTTTGCAGTCTAGAAAGCACTCCTTGGTGTGAGTCAGTAACAAGATCTTCTGATTATTATTTTTTTTTCCTTCCCCCCCCAGTGTTGATTGTGCTTAAGGCTTAGTCTGATGCTGCATTTCTCCCTTGACTTAAAGGAAGGGGAACGACTTTCCTCTTCTCTTTCATAACCTCAGGTCTTGTAGTTTTGATTCATTCTTTTCAGTATCAGAGAGAAGCTTTCTTTGGCTTACTGCAGCTTTGTGGCGATCTTCCCAACAGTTCCTGCCTTATTCCACTGTCTTGATCTTCTGCATGAAGCGTATATTTGTTTTCTTTCAAAAGAAGGAAGCCTCAAAATTTGGGCAGGAGCCAAAGGCTCAATTCCAGCTCAATGGTATTAAATTGTAGTTAATGGAACACAGCGAAATCAGCATCGTTTTCTGTTGGACCCACTGGCCGTGAGTGTCTTTCTTTTTAAGCTGAAAGCACAAGAAAACATATTTGGGTGCCAGCTCCTTTCACTTTTGACAAATAAGCCAAAGGCCCATCTTACTGCTTCCACAGGAATATTAGTAGTTGCTTTGTATCAATGGGGTAAGCACAGAGATCACAAATACAGTTGTAGGACAGACTGGGTATAGAGCACTCACCTGAAAGAAGTGCATTGAAAGCTAGAAGTTGTGAATAACATGAAGATCATTGCAAGTTTTCCATCCTGGGCTGCACCTGATGACGTGCACTGGCACAAGCGTTAGCCTTGGCCACTCTCAGTCTCTGGGCTCTCTATGAAGCCCTGTATTATTTGTCTTTTGTACCTGATGTTCTTGATGTTCTTTAAAACACTAAATGTAAATATTTGTATTTAGTGTATTAATATAATCTAAATATTTTTTTTATTCCTTTGGGAAGTGGGCAGATAGATACAACCAGAGCCATAGAACTGTGTGAAGCCTGTAGGTTCTTTGAATTTTCTCCTCCAACTTTTCTATTTACTGTTTTTACCATTCTTGCCGACTCCCAAACCTCTCTTTTCAGATTAAAGAAAAGAATCCATGAACTCATCTCTGTACAGTAACCTGCCTATAAAAGAGTCAGTTTAGTTGACCAGACCAGTATCTAGATATTTAAAACTTAAATGACTGGACTTCCATGACAAAAATCTGTAACAACTGGACCAGGCCTGATGGTAATTTGTGCTCTGACTGTAACTTGTTTTTAAAAACGAAGCGGTGTTGGTTGGCAAGCACCTTTCTTTCTGGCCAGGGGTATTCCATATACCACTCATTACAACAAAGTGAGAAGTGATGGGAATTTCCACCAGGACATGACCCGTGACTGTGAACATGCTATCATTTATAATTGTTCATATCTGTAGCTATCTACATCTGCCTGTGGTGTTATTCTATATGTTTTTCATGAAAACATAATAATATTGTGTATTTTCTAATATTGCGGAGGCTTATTCCTCTGCCTAGCTGAGCTCTGCTTAGAAATTGTTTGGAAATGGTCTTTTCACTGGTAACTATTTAATCAGATTGATCTAACTCCTCTTTCTTCATCCTGGCTTTGCTTGGCAAACTTTGCAAGGCAAACTGAGCTGCGTGGGGGTTGTCCAGAGCCTTTAGTTGTTTTAATGTTTGCAGCCCGCTGTAAGTTTGAGTGAAGCTTCCTGAGAGGCTGCTGTAACCAGGCTTTGGGCAGGGTGAACGGTGGAAACTGCATTCCCTTTGCTGCATCACCACAATCATACAGTGCCGTCTACTCTCTGGCGCAGGCTTGGCACCCTTCCCTGGCAGCTGAGGCTCTGCCAGCCTGGGAAGGGGCAAAGCGAGAGGTCTCGGTGGTACGGCCCCTTCATGCAGCCTCTGGAGAACAAACTTCCAGGCCTGGGAGATGTAGCAGGGACCTGCAGCTGTTTAAGAGGGGGCTGGGATCAGTGAGAAGGTGAGCAATTTTCTAACCATGAGTAAATCCTGCACCTGGAAAGAGGGGAGGACTCAGGAGACTGAAACTGGAGTGGGAGCAGGCCACCAAGCACCATTTTGAGTAGTGCATCCCAGCACTGGCATATAAGAATTTCCCCCCGCCCCTCTTGTAAGTCATAATAGACGAGGCTAGAGACCAGGAGAATGGTGTCTGCCACTAGTTTGCTTTGCACATCTGAGTTAACTATCCTATCTTTCATGGTCAAAATCTCTGCTACGACAGACCTTATTCTGTAAAGCATCTGACCTCGAGGATCTAATAAAATGGGTATTAATGCAGATGTTTCTGTTGTGTGGAAAACACAAAATATGCAGTTAGGTTTTGCTGTAGAGCTGCCTGTGTGTTTTATTTTCTGTGTATAAATTGGCATATTTTATTTGTTTTGTAGTAATTTGTAATACATGGATCAGTATATTCTACAGTAACCCTAATTATTCAGGAATCATCCCCTACTTAATTGTTATGACTAATTTTTCAGCTGGGTTCTTCTATTAGCTGTGTCATGTAAGAAAGTGAAAAATGCATGTCATCACTAATTATCTTACGGAGCAGTCATGATTAGTGCCACACTAATGTCCAAGCAGATCAAGGAACAATCCTATAACTGACACTCAGGCAAATTTCCCTTTGAAGTCACTGTAGACTTTGGCTGATTGAGAACCTCAGGGTTAAGTTCAGATCTTTCTTTCTTCTCAAATTTAGGTAATATCACTAATCCAGTGAATTCTTTCTGCTGCTTCGTGATATATATTTTTTTTTTTTGACATGACTGCTTTCTTTGTTTAGCATACCATATTCTTTTTGTGATATTGAATAGCAAGCACGCCTCACACTTTCTTGAGTATCCTTATTTGATCACCAAAATTTGTACTTTTGTTTTTAAATAGGTATGGCTTAATTAAATAATTGAAAATTTTCTGGAAGCTCCTGAAAGTCCTTTTTTGCCTTCTAAGTTTTGGGCTGCTCTGTGCTTAGGTGTGAAAGGCAATGTGTACATGCTCTGAAGCTGATGGCATCAACTGCAAAGCTTATAACCTTACAGTAAAGGCATAATTTTTTGCATTCAGCAATAGTTAAAAGTTTATAGGTATGAAAATCCTTATGTAGGCACTTAACCGTCTCTTGCAAAGTTAGCCACCAGCGGCTATGACGACAGCTCAGTAATTTCACAGAAGTAGCTGTTAGTGTTTCCTGTCCTCCTTATGAACTTTAAAAATATTCATTGTTTACTCCTGATGATAGTAGCACTGCAGATGCAGAGTCCTTTAGCGCTGCTCAGCATTGGCAAGCGCCATGAGCGATGGTGCAGTCTCTGAGCAACATAGAGTTTAAGTAAGCTGCGGCCCCGGGTAGGCGCAGGGCCAGGGTGAGGAGAGGCACCTCGCAGGTGGTCGCACGGGGGTTCTGGGCAAGAGGCGGCAGCAGGACGCACGTCCCTTGAGACCTGCTAAGCATCACACACTGACCTCGGCTCCCTGTTGTAGCAGGCATTTGCAGCCCACGAAGTTAATTCACGTTACTTCACCTCACCTCTTGACTGTAACCTGTGGAGAAAACTTTCTTCTCATGCAGCAAAATTCTACTTGTTCAAATTACCGCAAATATTTCCGCAACTGATAGCGTTTCACCATAGCTGCCGTGGCATGACATTGTAGGAAAAAAGTGTATGTTGGCTGTGGACAGCTGCTTGTTTCCTACAGACAAATTACCTAAGCAGATTAAGGTCTGATCTTTTTCAAAATATAAATATGATAAAGTACAGTGGAAAACAAGGGTTCCTGCAGCTGTAGCTACCTATTGAACTCGCAGCTAAACTGAGATGGAGCATGCTGGCCACCCCATATGAAAGCAGTGGGATTCAAATGCTTGTTGATGAAAAACAAAGTAATTTACATGAAAAACACAAGAACTTCTGTGGAAAATACTGAAGAAGTAACTGTTATGTCAGAACCCACAGCTTCACAGGACCTTTTTTTTTTTTCTTCTCTCTCATCCATGCCTCAACATATATTCAAGTGTATCATTCTATGACATTATGCTCCAAACAATAAAGCTGCTTCTTCCCATCGAATTAAGGTTAAATACTTTGGCTCTGTAGGAAACAGGTAAAATGTTATCCCAATTTTTTATAAAGAGTAACAGAAATGAGTACTGTGTTGAGATACTGTTGCAAGCACCACTCCATCCAAAAAAAAAAAAAAAAGCCAATGTGCACCTTATTTAAAACAAATGGTTTCAAAGCTAAACTTAATAACTTGATGATGTGCATGCATTCCAGCAACACAAGTCACACACTGAAATAATAATGTAGGCTTTCACTGTCAACTGGCTTAAAATTTCTACATCTTAAGTTGGATTCATGCTGCATAAATTGGCTTTTCAGATGTATTTAAAAATTGCAGTCAAAATACTTTGTGGCAAAATTAAGAAGTTAAAGATTAATAAAGCAGAAGTGAATTATGCTTGTGATGTGGTTTTTCACTCATGCTCATGTTTCTCCTAGTCACAGCACGTGACTGATTGCTCCCCCTGAATTCAGTGGTGACCCCTTGCATCAGGTGCGGAAGGTACAGAAAGAACCAAAGAGCAGATTGGCTCCATTAATAGCCTCTTCTTTCACAAAGGTTTTGAGGGACACTGGAAAAAACCAGGACCCTGCAAGTCCTAGGGAAAGGTTTTGGACAAACAACATCACATCACCTCTACCATATCTGGCTCAAGCTGTTGTAACGAGCTCTTCACTTCCAGGAGATGCTATGGTGTTTTCCAGGGTCCACAGAGCAATAACCATACTGCTGGTTATGCACTTAGGGGACATTTAAAAGCTAGTGATGGGCAACACCCTCCCGGCATGGTACAGCTCCAACTAAACATGCCAGATGTGGCCAGGCTATCTCCTGATCCATAGTGCTTGGCTTTTGCCTTCTCTTATAGTAGGACATATGGGACAAAGCAGTTACACCGAGCGTCCTCCCCAGTCTTTCTCCCCGTATTATGTCCCAGCCCGTGAGCACGGACAGTGCCAGCATCTACTGCAGAGAGTCGTGACTCTCCCCTCCTTTGCTGAAGATGCTTCTCTTCTGCTCCCTAGCAAAGTGCTGGGGTAAAACAAGGACAATGGGCCTTTGTGGCATCCAGGAGAGGAATAGGTGAAGGACAGTTCAGTGCTGGGTAGGTTGTGCTGTCCCCTGGGGTTTGAGGGAGATCACCTGGTGGCCTACATGCTGCAGCTTCAGTTGTGCAGTAAAGTCCCTTTAGGCACAGGTCACAGCTCCCCAGGGAGGTCAGACTGGCCAGGTCAGGGGGAGGGAGTAAAAAGAATGAAGAGAGAAAGTTTTGGGACCTTTGTTCTCAAACAAGAAACCTCAAGGCTCTGCTTGTGCCTGATCTGGGTTCAATAGTGTCACTGTATTTAGTGGAGTGTGCCTGTGCTCAGAGCAGTGAGTGGGTTTCCCTGCTTTTTAAGTATGGCTATGACTTGTTACTAGTTACAGTTAATTACCATGTGGGCTTCCATGAGGCTGTATCAAATACTGGCATGTAATGAAAAAAAAAAAGTGGTGATAGTAAGTTTTATTTGCAGCTTGCTCTTTTAAATGGCTTGAACGTTTTCAGACAGTTTAGTAATGTTAGGGCGAGCTAAGCTTTAAATCCACACAGGTGTCTCCCTGTGATCTGTGTAGATCGTGAATGTATGGCTCCCAGCAATAATTACTGCTGGTGAAATATGGAACTAATAAATGTCTCCAGTTAGCGGCAAATTGAAGAACATATTTTAAATAGTAAGAATATTGTTTGAACTCCCATAAGGGTAACAACATGTATCTGTAGACTTTGTTAATAAATAATTATGGTGTAAAATTAAACATATGGAAAATATTTCCTTTTCTGTTTTCTGATTTATAACTTAATTTAAACATTTAGGGACCACGTTCTTTACTGCAAAAGAAAATAACTTTTGTATGGGCAGGTTATTAAAGATATTTGATTTTCGTCTATGAATATGAATTTGTTCCCCAAACCCTCATACATGGGGAAACTTATACATATGAATGGTTCATCTAGCTTCAAAGTAGAACATGTGTGACTTCAGAGTCAACCTCTGAAAGGTGACTTGCAAGCAAAATTTGTAAGAGTTCCAAGAATTCGTCTCACATCGTTGTTCCATGAGGCAATCATACACAAGTCGGTCTGCTTTAAGGACTAGTCTGGGACCTGTTTCCAAAGTGTATGAACACCAGTAGGTTTTGCCAGTTGGCAGCCTGGGATCTGAAATATCTGTTACTTCTTAGTTGCAAGTACACCGTGCTGCAGTCTGTGATATCGTAGCTAGTGTTTGCAAATCATTTATGAAAACTTTCTTTTGTTTCATCTTGTAAAACTTTGTAATTCAGCTGCTGCCTAGAGTGTTGTTATGCTTGAGGGTATTAAGTGCTGCAATGGTTTTGTTTTAAAAGCACAGTTTTAATGCGTTTTAGGTGTTCTGAACTCCAAAAGCATTCTCACAACATGGAACGTTTATCATTTCCAAAACTGAGGCTGAAATAAACTGGGGATTTTAAAAAAAGTAAGTAGTGAAGCTCAGGCTATGGTTTTCTATAAAATCTTTGAAGTTGAGGGCATATAACAGGCTTCCGTATTTAGGACAAAATGTTTTGATGCTGCTGATGCTGAAGAGGGAATTCTTTCTTAAACGCCTGTTTAACTCGCATTCTGGCATCATTACCATACATCGCTCCATGTCAAGTCAGGGTATTACTTTATTTGGTTTGGTATACACATCTGTGCAGATCATTGCACCTCCTGTTTATGAATGATACCATAGACTGGGTTTCTTAGCCTAAGCGTGGCTAAGACAAATACCAGTGGAGTCTGATGGAAAATGTACAGCCTTAATAGATGTGCTGTTATGCCCTGTTGAATTTTGTTGTTGTATTTATTTTGCTCAGAAAGAGAAAACAAGTAATTAGCCAAGAAAGCTCACAGCTGCGTAGCATACTCCCCTCTCTCCTATATACACACAGTCTATTGGTATACACAAAACTGGCACTAACGAAACATAAATAGATCCTTTTCCTGTGTGGAAAAGACTTTTAGCATTGAATGGGAACGACAGCAATAGTATTCTTTGGAAATCCTAGTTACTTGGGTTCCCAGTTTGGATTTTGGGCTCTAAAGCCCTTCATGGTTCCATACATAGTGCGATGTCTCCATGGATTTGCCTGGAGTTTTTTTATGTGTTTATTTAAACCTATCAGGAGATGGGATTCTGTTTGTGGATTTCGCTAGCCATGTTATTTGCTGCAAAAATCTAAGCTTGTGTTGAAGTTCCTTTTTCTAGGTGGCTAGGGTTGTTAAAACCCTAACCTGAGCCTTCTCAAACCTCAGTCAGAGGCATCTGAGCTGGTGTTTGTCTGATGTTAGGGAACTCCTGAAATCATCATTCTGAGATGAATCGATTGCCTTTGTTCGGGTTGTTTCAGGAGGTACTTCATTCTTGTGCCTGCGAATGGTGGTTTAAAGAGCCCTCACTGATAACTCTGGTTCCTCGTGGGGGCTGGACCACCACCGGGCTGGCTGAAGACATGCATTACCCAGCCCTCAGTGGGAGCCACCGACCAGCCCTTCGTCGAGGGGCTGAGCTCTGCTGCCTCGTGAGGAGCGACCCAGCCTGGGTTGTGATATGGGCTGCCGGGTTGAAGAAGTGCTGTGAGTCATCTGGCTGCCAAATATAAAGTGAGTTTTATCTAAAGTACTGTACCCTGGGAGCAAAATTACTTTCTTCCACCCAAAAATTCCATGAGGAACCTTTCTTTGCACAGATGTTCCAATAGGCAGCTGCAGCCCCTCCACGTGCCAAACCTCCTCCTTCTCCTCCCATGGATTTCAGGCTGCATCTCTGGTGTGCTCTGCTTCCAGCAACCACCCCTTGTTCTGCAGTCAAAGCTCCTCTTCCTCCCAGCAGCCATGGGAACCTCTGTTTGTGAATCATGGCTTTCCAACCGTAAGATCAAAGCTAGGTTCCAGCTTCTTTTGTTGTTATTCCCCCCCCCCCCCCCATTTTAACTTCTCGCCTCAGGTCCAAAAACCAGTGTTGCCCTAGAGGCTTGGCAGGCAATGAGCGGTGCCTTTCGGCACCGTGCTATCGCCCGTGCGCTCCTCCGTGGCACCTGCACCTCTCTCTTTCTCAAGCTAAAATAGCCACCCACTTGCAGACCTGGCTGTACACCAGGTCTCGGCCATTGGCAGTCACGTCTATTCTGTTCTCTCCAGCTTCTCTGTGACAAATGCCATCACGTCCTCTGTCCTTTCTTCACTTACAGTTACTCTTGAGTTCGTTGTTTGCAGAAACTAACAAGCAATGCAATGAAGTCATGGCTTTTATCTCTATGCCTCCATAGCGTTTCTGGTCAGAGATGCCTCACGTTCCAGGCATAGCAGGATTTTCACCATGGTGCCCTGTGCTCTTCAAGACCTTGAATACAATTTAAATAGACATTCTGCATTTTATTTTAAAAGGGGGAAAAGCAATTTGGCTTCAGATAAGACAGGATGGATTGGCTTACACAGACCTCATGAAATGTGGCAGAATCCTACCCTTCAATACCCTCCCAGTAGGAGCAAGCTAATGAATTCCCCATTACTGTTCTCATAGAGCAACTCAGAAGAAAATAGTTTTCTCATTTAGTGAAACATGTTTCCCTTCTAATTCTTCTGTGCTTAACAATTACCTTTCTGTTCAGGCAGTCCCTTGGCATCAATAGGAAACCTCCTATTTGAATACCTTTGAGAAGTTCAGGCAAGTGGTTAGGGAAGTGCTGGCCCAAGCTCAGCCACATCTTTCCTGTTATCTAGCAGAAACCCCTCCGTCAGACTTTCTGCACGCTGCGTGGAATTTCCTCTTCTGTCTGGCTGAATTTTTGGAGAGCCTTAAACATTGGCAGTGGCTCTGCAAAATTTTTCTGGGGAACTTGGTAGAAGTTGAGCTGAAACGGTGAATTATAATGAAAGTAAAGAACATAACATCGCTTTATTCCCCGTGAGACTCGGTTTCTGCTGTTGCTTTGCCAGCATTGTGGCTCTGTGTGTGTACCTGGGGCTGCTGGACCCCCAGCTCCGCAGAGCTGCTCTCAGTGAGTCCCTAAAGGTTTGGGCTCTTCAGGCTTAAACAAAACGCCCTTGTCCTGGAAAAGCCTTCCTTTTCCAGGATGCGCACTACTAGACGGCAGCAGGGAGGTGGAGGGTAGATTATAGACAATGATAAATTTTCAAGAGATCTCTTCTTCCTATAGGCAGGGGTGTTGTATACAGGAATTGTTAAAATGGCCCCCAAAGTGGTTGCATTTAGTGATGACAAATCTGAAAGGTACTGGTGACTAAGTTAGATAAACTTTGAAATGCCTAATTGTTCTGTTTTTCAAACGCGCCCTCACAGTAATGTTCAGTGCTTTAATAACAGTTTCCTTAGAAAGTTCAAAATGTTTTATATGTCACGATGCCAGAAAAAATAACTTGTAGGGAAACAAAACAAATATGTAATTCTTAATGGGAAAGGTCACTTTTCTATCCCTTCCTCCTACCTGCTGGAAACAGTTGTTTGACTGTGTGTGTTTGGCCATCTGAAGCGGTGCCCCCCTCGAGCTGTTCTGTCTGCATCTCCCTTTTGGCGTGGAGAGTTTCAGTCTCTTATCGTAGCCCTGGGTTCCTTTGTGTATGTGGAAACAGCTGTTGCCACATATTTATCGTGAAGTCATGAGCAGCCCCGGTGCGCAGCCCAGCAGCAGCAGGGAAAGCCTCGCTGGCCACAGCAGATAGTGGTACCGTAAGAGCAATCGTGGTGTGTCTGTCCCCGCGCAGCTCGGGGACCCTTATCGTGCTGGGAGCAGGGCCAAGCCGCAGGGAGCTCTCGCTTTGTTTTCTCTCTTCGGTGGGCTCCTGTCCCCACCAGAACTTTGGATGTTAAGTGCGGCACGCAGTCAAGTAAGAAAAAAGCGTCAGGGAAATATTGGACCGAGGATAAGATGAGGATATAGGCTGGTGTTGAGATCTTAATTGTGCGTGCTTGGCAAGCTGATAAGGTGGCTGGAGCCTAATCAGAGACTGGCCAGTCGGCTGTTCTAGGGGACAATCGATGTCCCCGGGACACATTGGGAGGGGAATTACGTACTTGCACGCACACAGAGAGAGGAAGCCTCCACTTGACAAAGTGGATATTTTTGCTTGCAGTTATTTTCTTCCAGTTTTGCCACTGGGTATTGGCGAAGAGACTGCAGATCTCTTTTAAAGTAGTCAGAGGAAGTGAAGTTACAGAAAGGATGTCTACAGAAAAACGTCTAATCACTGAAAAACTGCATTTCTATACTGTCTCCATATGACACATGTACATTATACACACATACATACACACATAGAAATATGCAGTCCCCTGTGTAACACATAGTTGCAGAGAATTCATTCCCTTGCACTAATGGCTGAAACCACTTGGAATTCCTCGGGGAGACAGCAAGAGTTTTTTCCCAGCTGTGATTCCTCTTCCTTTGCTGCAGCCTTTCTTGGGGCTCTTGGCTGTCCTTACTGTGGTGAACTCCGGTTCTTCTTTATCTCAAGGTCCACAAGCTCTTCTCCCAGAGCCCTCACCTCTCATTTGCCTCACGGTACAATCTGACACGTACGTCACCACCTTCTTTGCTTTGTGCCTTTTGTAATGCTTGATTGCTGTACAAACCCCCTCTCTCCTTATTTCCCCACAGGCATCTCTTCAAGAAGTGTGATCTTTTATCTCCCGCCACTTGATATGTTCACAATTTTTTAAAAAAGTGGTGTTTTGCAGAATGCTACAAAAGGCCACGAAGCTTTAGGACCTCTTGTAAATGTTTTATGTTAAATACTACTCAGGAATCTTTTAAGTACACCTGCACTACGTCTGGCTCTCCAGTGAAGGTTTAACCTCTTTGCCTGAAGTGTTTTACTTTTTATTTATATATATAATTTGGACCGTGTGTGTATTGTATTAGGCACATAAGAAATCTAGGCAATTGTGCCTAAAAAGAAGTCGTGTCTTGGGCCATACTACTCATCTCTGTAGTCTGGATTGGTTTTTTTGTGACAATAGCTAGAGCCAGATGACTGAGGAAGGCATAATACTTTGACTGTCCCATAATAAAATCTTTGGGAAGGTTTTTTTGGTCGCATCAGCCAGGGATCACCGGACAGCTGAAGTCTGATGCTTAGTACTGGTTTTTCATGTGTTTGACCCAAACGCCCATGCATGCTTCCCCCTGCTTCCTCATAATTTGTTGAGATACAGTCCAGTCCTGCATTCTCCCTCCGAGAAGCTGAACAGCCTCACCAAGTGACCTTCTGCAGGCACCTGGACAAAGTGGCTGGAGAAGCAGCTAATCCTATTCTTAGCTCCGCATGCTAGATATCTGTGAGAGGACAGCCTGCCAGAAATGGCTGGTGACATATTTGTCCAAGGGAGGGAGGTTTTTGCCAAGATGCTGTGGGTGCTGCTGTATGGAGTTGAATTTAGAAGGAGAAAAATCTGTGAAATGTGAATTCAAAAACACAGCTGTTGTTAAAGAAATAAGGAGCTGTTCCCAGTAACACAGATATATTCAAGATACAGATATTTTTAAAAAATTATTTTTTAAGTATCAGGAAATTAAACAGTAAATGCTGCAGTGTCAGCCAAAGTTAACTCTACCTAATACTTTTGGCTTGGCCACCAGAGGTGGTAGCAAGCTGTATGTGCAGTTAAATGCTGGTTTTATTTCATTTCATTTTAAACTTAAAGCCCTTTATGCAGGTTAAACATTCTGGGACTTGTGCTTGACTGTCACCCAGCAGTTTCGGCTGTGTATGCGTAACCCGGCGGTGAGTACGTGTTACAGTTCTCCCTCTGTGCCTGGTCTAGAGCAGTTATAAATTTGTTAACAGCTTCGGGAGGAGAGCCTGGCTTTGCAGCCTGCCCAGAGCAGCCTGTGCTTGAGGGTTGCCCTGCAGTGCCTTTGCTAGCTCAGGATGGCAGCTGCTTACAGATGCTCGTCAGAGTTTTGTAAGCCACTAAGGGAAAAACCAAACCGGCAATTAGAGAACAATTGCAATACCTGGCAAACAGCTGCTCTCTGTTGTCTGAAATCAGGGCTGCTCCGCTGCGGGGCATTCAGTCTGCCATAGGCTCTGCCAGGCATCCTGGCAGTGAGGTCCTCTGAAGCACCCACCCCACCCCGCTGGGGACTCCTGTACCAGGAACTCCCCGACGGGAAATACAGCTTGTTCCCTTGGTGTGTTTCCAATGACTCCAAAGTCAGATGCTTAAATCAGGTGGTGTGAAGCCTCCCCCGAGGTGCCTGAGCCCGTTTCTGCCCACCTCCATTTGGCTGGGTGCAGAAAGAGTTCTGCTGTCAGAGCAGGGAGACCTGCCTCCCCTGCTCCCCTCCTTTCCTGGGGAGATAACTCTCCAGTGATAACTCCGCAACATGGGTGGCAATTATTTTTTTTATCTCCTACATTCTTTAGCAGTGGATGCCAGCCAGGATTTAGGCTAAGCCTGTAGTGGTCAGGATGACCCCAGCGGGCACAGGAGGGGATTCAGCTGTGGGAGTCCATCAGTGTCAGCACTGGCTGGGCTGGGGCTGATGCTGGCAGGATCCACCACGCTGGAGCTCTGCATGGAGGACCTCAGTCCTGTAATGCTCGAGCTTGAAATCTTCAGGTGCTCCTGCTGCACACTGGATGCAATTCTGGTGCTGAGGGTAACGCAGCTATTTAGGATGTGGTGCCATCTGAAAGAACATCAGTGTGGAGACAGGAGGTGACTGTGGCTCCTGCATCGTTTTCTCTAACCATAAGCAAAGGTGGAAGCTGATCCCTGTAGACAGGTTTTGATTGTGCTTATCTGTGCCCTGAAGAACAAATGCAGAATATTATTGCTTTGAATTCTTAAAGCCATGTATTTCATGCATGGGTATAATATAAAAAGTCACTTTAGTTCAGCAGAAAAATATTTGGACCCACTAGGCAATGAATTGTTTTTTATTATCTGCATCTTGGGTAACAAATCCGTTCTGATAAATGCAGACAATATCAAGTCCATTGTTGTTGGCACCCAAAAATAATAGATAAGTTGTCTTGGGCAGTTCTAGTGGATGATGTCCAAAGATGACAGGCTTTTGCTGCTGATAAGTTCAAAGTAAATGTAGTTTTTTAGGTATATAGGAGAATTGTTGTTACTTCTGAGTACTGAGTGTTCCTAGTCTAGTTACGTAAGAACAAACAGTGACGAGGTTGGCTTGAAGCCTTCTTCAAGGTTTATTTGGATCACAAAGAGAGTTCCCTACTCTGTAAAAAGAGAAAACTGGGTTGATTTCACACTTGAAGCCATTCACTATGAATGTCTGTAGCAACACCTGGCAGAGGTCCCACTATCACAGAATGAAGGCACCAAACTGTGTATCAAAAATACAAGAAGAGCAAAGCAGCCAGGCAGGACATCTCTGTCAAGGAAATTGATGCCCCATTCATTCAGCCCTACAGTATGTTTTCCTTAGCCATCCTGTTCCTCCTTCAGGGTTTTGAAATGAACCATAACAACTTGTTCCTGCAGACAAAGCCTAGCGCTCATTTGTACTTGCTAGGTCAAGCTCTTCATTAGCGTGCAGGCAGAGACCCTCCACTGAATCAGCTTATTGCAGGGGGAGCTTCACAAGTTAAAGCAAGATTAAAAAATTGCACTCCTGATAATGCATAAAAATGAGATTAAAAGCCAAGTGATTAGGCTTCACAAGTCATGGTGTGACCTTATTGATGAGGTAAGTTTTCAGGCAGCTGACATTTTTATATTTTACCTGTGTTATAGCTAGGTCTCATCAAGGGAAGTATTGTGGTATGTAGTGAAGGGGCTGGGGAGAGGTCCAGTTCTGTTTCATGCCCAAACTCCATCAGTGCCCTGCTGAACCTGTAGCAAGGCATCTTCTCACCTTTGCCTCTGATTCTCCGTCGATAAAGTGACAACGAACCCAGTTTCCCACCAGGATGGATGCATCATAAGACATTTTAGAAGTGCTTTAAGATAACCATAGGAAAGCTTATGCTTCTACAGAAGGATAAAAGGTATTTACTCTTGTATGGGGTTGTTGCTGTGATACATTTTTCAGCTTTGTGTACCTCTCATGCTTTTTACAGCAGTTCCTGCTTGTAGCTGTTTCTCCTGTTTATGTCCTTACAAGAAACAGGGACATTCCACATCTGACAGTCATTCCCTTCACTCTAGAGTTTATATGCCGTTTAATTCAAATTTAATTCAATTGTGCATGATCTTCACTCCCTTCCACTCAGTATTGGCAAGGGAGTGGGAGATGAATGGAAGATGTCTTCGTCTGCATAGATTTATGATTGGAAACTTCTGAAAGCAGGTGGCCAAAAGTGATGGGGTCAGTAGTAGGTTTGAATACAGCAATAGTTTGAAGGCTCTTTTTGACGCCTCAGTAACAGTAGCTAATAGGCATTTTTGCTTCAGACTTTGAATTTGCTCAACCTGGGGTACAGACACTTCTTCACTGATCTGCTGCGTAAGTGCTGCAGTGTTTGTGGCCAGGTCTGGTATCCACAGCATCATCCTTCATTCCGCTGTTGGGAACATTTTCTGTGATTAACTGGCAGAGGGAGCCCTGGCCAGTCGGAGAGCTTTCTCTTGCTGTTTACTATCATTATAATAAGATATTTGACCCATGCAATAACAGCATTAGCATTGGGTCCAAACCAAAATCTTTGGATTCAAAATGCTCTGAACTTTGGGAAATGGTCAGACCCAAATTTTGTGGCTTGGCTCAACTTCTGAATGAAGTGAAACCAAACGTGCCTAGGATTAAAATTCCCCCAGAGTCAGAAGCTTTACTTTCTTTTGAAAGAGTTTCATTTTTTTAATCTCCATTGTTTGCAATGCTTCTTAGGACTTTGCAAATGCAGTCAGGTTTCTCTATGGATTTTTTTCCCAGATCCTGTCATACATGTGGATTAGTTTCATAGCATTCTGGTATAGAGGAAGCTGATATTTTCCCCTTTGATTTTTGGTTGTTTTCACCTCTGTAGTGAGAGGAAGAATTAACACAGTTGTAAACTTGATGTTTATAGGCTTCAATCCTTTTGTTTTTTTGAGCTGTGTAGATAGATGCCTACTTTTATATGCCATTCTTGGAAAAAAATACTGGTGCTATGGTTTTAATTTTAAATTGGTCTGACATCTAAAGCTAAACACCCTAAGTGTCCATCTAAGGCTTTCCCTGTGTCCATCTAAAGCTTTCCCTTTGGAGAGTTGTGTGCTATTGAATCTTTCATACACAAGGTCCCCTGCACGCCAGATTCTATACGTTATAGAGAAATCCCTAGTGTATGTGCGGTGTTTAGGGAAAGCATTAAATGCTACCAGATAGCTAGAGAAGAACTTGAGGGCCCTGGGCTGAGCATTTTTGTTATGATACTAGTTTGTCACTTGACAGATGATAGCCTAATTTTCCTGATAGTTTATTTTTAAGAAGAGCACGAGTGTTTTCAGTGCTTCTCTGCAGCAACTAACTTCTGCCTTTACGAAAAGTCAGATCACAGGCATTTCTCGTAACCTTTCTGTTTACCCCCTTTATAAACAAAGATTAAGGGGACCTTCCCGGGAAGTGGATGTTTAAGTCCTTTGAGGACCTCAGCGACTGGATCCGCGCAAGAGGGAGGTGGTACGTGCTTACACATCTCAGGGACGCGTGAGGCTGGCACAGGCAAAGAAACATGGAGTTGATTTTCCTTCCTCCTGCCTGGGTCTACAGCACTGCTCGTGGCTCCCCCTACTCCCTGACTGTCTGTCTCTCCATGCACAGCCACCGCGTACCTTGGGTTTCAGCGTTGCCCCTTTGCTGCACCAACTGGGAGCCGCGGTGGGGCTGGCGTGGCCCCCAGCCCTGTGGTGGGCTCGGCTCTGCGGACGCCCTGGCAACCCAGCTGCCTCCCCACCGTCCCCGCTGGCATGGCAGGAAGCTCGGTGGAGAGTCTTGCGAATGCTCCGTGGTCAGGAGAGACCGCGGAGCTGCAGCTGGCGGCTTGTGGGCTGGACCTGACCCGTGGTGGGGCCTGGCTCCCTGCCTTCTTCTTGGAGAGGACGGGGAACGGGAGCTTGGGCACAGCAACCCCTCTTCTGCTCGTTTGCAGCAGCTGAAGACCTGGCCTCGGTAACTGGAAGAAACACAAAACATTCCTGAGCCTGGAAGGGATCCATAGCTCAATTTTGGGCTTAGGATCCTCTCCATAGTCTTTATTTCAGTGTTTGTGAGGTTCGTGTTTATATTAACTTTAGAGGGCTGTCAAGAGGAAGCCAGATCAGCTCAGAGAGATCGTGGTTAGTGCTGCTTTTAATGCTGAAGCCAAGTGCTCCTGTTCCTTGACGTTATCACCACTGGGGGAAAAAAAAGTATAAATAAGGAAAAAACAGAGCTTGGTACATTGTGTTGATAATGTGAGGGTGGCGGACATCCATAGGCATACATTCTACTCGTACCTTTACATATCGTGCCTGAGGAAAAAATTACTTTGAAAATGTGCTTCCTAATGCATCATCCAGACCTTATGGTCAGAACAAAACAGCAAAGGTTCAGTGGACTAATCTTCTCATAAATATAATACCATGATATTTCATGTCATTTTGGGGTGTTTTTTTAGCAAGCTCTGTATGCATTGCTTAACATTAAAAGGCTAAGGTAAATTATTTTCCTCCAGAAATGCCAGCTGCAATAAATCCTTCCTCCTCGCCACCCCTGTAATGGAGGGCTTGGCATTTTAAAGCCCTGAGCTGTTGACTCACCTTGCTTGCAGAAGCCCCCTTCCTGCCAGATCAGCTTTCCAGTGACCAGTGCCTCTGCTGCTCTGTGCTCTCCATCGGTGATCCCGGGATGCTTTACCGGGGACCCTTCCTGAGTCTTCACGTGAGGCCGTGCTCTCATCCCTGTGATCTCCAGCTGATCTCCGCTAGCATCCCAGGGGTTATCTTGACACTTACAGCTATTCAGGGACCCAAACTAGCATCTGCCATATTAAACTCCTCTCACTCATTATTTGCAGCCCCTTGAAAACCTTCTTTCATCTGAATGGCCCATATTTTAGGTGCAGGATGTGCCGTACCCTGTGAGTGCACAGTATGTATATGTACTTTGTGGTATGTGCTGATTGAGCTCAGTACAGCTACTCTCTGATACAGCTTTATAACATCAGAAATATTTGCTTGTGCATAATATCAAGTCCTTGTTGTCGTGTTTATTCTGTGGCCACCGTTGGCGGTGGGATTCAGGCTGTACCTACAGGAGTGCTTTTATGCGTATGTACATTGTAAAAAACGAGCGCACCCAGCTGTTTGTCCCTGTCCCAACTCTCTGCCCAGGTCTCTGTAGCCAGAGCTCACTTACAGCACGCTGCCTTGCAATCCAGGATTGTATTCTTTCTCCAGACTGGAAACAAAATTCCCAGCTCCTTTTTGTGAGCTGTTCTCCTGGCTTCCCTTGCTGCACTGGCTGAGGGCTTGGTGGTGCTTCATAAACTCACCCGAGACATTTCAGTATTATTTAAAAAAAAAAAAAAAAAAAAAAGAGTGGGAGGAAGATATTCAAGTTCTGCAGAGTGAGGGTGAACTGACAGTATTAAATGCTTATTTGTGCTTTCTTCTGTGTTACCATTGGAAAACGAGAATGTGAGGGTGGAGGAGAGAAACGCGTTGTTTAGCGGTAGCGCCCGTGTGCAGGCACGCAGCAGCCCCGCGCTCAAGTGCGTGGCAGCCAGGGCCCGGTTACGGCGTGGTTCTGCCTGCGGTTAAGCTGTTAGGTGCAAGTGGCTTGGCCACCACCAGCCCCACATTACGTAAAGGTCGCCTGGCCCAGGGTTAATTCTGTCGCTACCAGACTTCAATGAAAATAAATACACAAAGCATTATAGAACCCAGGGGCGGAGAAGGAGGACAAAAATTATGGTGCCCACAGATTGAGTGGGGAGGGTTATGCGTGTCGGTAATGAGTAACTTAGAACATCTGCAGACTTTTTATTATTTTTTTTTCTAGTGTTTTCCATTTCCTTGCTTTGTGGTACAGCCTTTTTTAAAAGACCCGAAGGCAATGTTGTATCCAGCAATAGGTGAATTTAAAGGCTTGGACGCCTTTCATTTAGGTCAGCGCTGAGATCCAGCATTCAAACTTGGAATCCAAATTTTGCTTGAATAATCTCAATTTGCCAAGTCTATGTACATAAGGAAACTCGCCCTGCCCCTTCCCAGCACCACCACTGCCCGCAAAACTGGGGTGGTGTCAGCGTTATCTGGCTGGTGTGGTTTTATCTGGTGCTCTGTGGAGGAGCCACAGTGCAGTTACCAGTGTGGAGACACCTTCTACAGGCTCGTGTATCGGCTCTGCCTTTGAGTTTGAACATGCAGGGACCCCAGTTCCACGCTCTGTTGACACCTTCCCACTCCATCCCCACAAGCACGGTAACATCAGTAGCACTTACATTCTCCTTTCCATCCAGGAGTAGTTTAGGATTTTAGGAAAGCTGTAAAAAAATAATCCTCTGCATGCAGAAACAGATCTTCAAGCTGTTCTGGAGCATAGCAGTTCCCCCATGCTTGGGACAAGGCTAGCTGGACCTCCTTAATATTCAGCTTTAAATTTTTTTTTTTTTTTGAAGAACTGATCCGTATTAGATATTTGAGCATTTCATTCCTTTGTTGTCATCTTTCAAGAGAGGAGACGTTTCTTCTTCCACATCCTCAATTTAATCAGAAGGCTGAAAATAGGTATTTGGGGATTCCAGCATTATTTATTTTTCCATATTAGGAAATGAGTCACAAGTAAGTGACAACGCTGTCTCCAATCAGAGGGAGTCAGAGCTTGTGGATGCCAAGGACTCATCTGCTAATTATGGCTTCTAACTGCACAGTTGTACAGCCATTCTCTGAACCTTACCCTGTTTCAGGGGTTGCTTTTGCCTTTTATTATTTTTCTTCCCAGCAAGCTGAAAAGGACATTTCACTCTTTGTCAGTGAGGACACATCCTGAGAGGTCCTGAGTGCTTTTCCATCCTAGTAAATTGAGGGGGTGTCGCAGATGGTCAGCATCGCTCGGCGCTCCCTCCATCAAATACATCGTAGAAGCATCTATCGGCAGAAGCACTCATAAAATTATCCATTAATATCTCTGCATTTCAGCTGCCTCATACTCATTGCACTGATAAAAAGTCACGTGTGTGGGCCAGGCTGGGATGGCTTTACTGGAAAGATGGCTGGAAAGTCATCTCTCTTCCCTGGGAGATAGGGAGCGCTTGGGATATTCTGCTTCATGCCAGTGCTCCTTACAGCGAGATCTTTAAGTCCTGTTAAATTTAGCGTACCTCTCAAGATGCATGCTGAGTGCTGCCTTAAGATACTAAATATTAAAATTGCATGTAGAAATCAACACTGATGTTTTAAGTGTTGCTCAGGACCTTTGCCTTAGCACTGTAGTCCTTTTTTGTTATGTTATCACTCTGATACAAAGTCGTTTGTTCTCCCTTCAGTGCTGAAAATAAATTATTTTTAAGAGCAGAACGAACCTTATGTGAAAAAACATTTGTTTTCTGCATTAAGAAGTATAACTGACTGTAATTCTAGGGGAAAGTAATGTTGGCTTTAAGGGGAAAGAAAAGTAATTACAAGTAACTGTGTGAAGCCAGATGAGATTGGCTGGACCTTGAGGAAAATGTATCTTAATCCCTTGATCTGACAGTCGCCTGGCAGGCAGAGCAGGAAAAGAAAGTCACTGGGGGGTTTTTCCATCTCTGTGAGGTGGGAAATGCACATCCTACTTCAGAGATGGAAAATGAACAAATAAGTCTACTGGGCAGCATGACAATTACACACACATTCTTTTCTTGAGAAACTGCACATAGTCAGGATATTCTTGGTTTCCGGCGATACGAGTATCGCAGGCTCTGCCTCAGTCTCCTCTGGATCTCACGTGTGTTTACATAAGCGCCACGTTACTAAATTATGGAGGTTTTTATTTGGTGTAGCATGTTCATCATAGCTGTCACTCCAAGACCTAAACAAAACTGGAGCCCTGCTGCCCTGCTGCTGTGGGAAAGCATAGGAATAAACTGTTTATGACCAAATAGTTTGCAGTCTGAGGCAATAAAAAAAATGAAAGGTAGAGGAGAGGGACAGGATCTATTCAAGCACCCATATGTCTGTGCATTACGTGCGTATGTGCATGCTTTGTTTACATATAGGAAGAGCACATATGTGTTGTAAATACGATCTTTTTCCCTTTTTTTTTTTTTAAATTTTCTAATGCTCTCTTAATCCAATAGATTGAAACTGTGGCAGGACAAGGTGAGACATTGTCCTCTCTTCTTTTCAAATCCCAAAGCATTCCTTACCATTCTCGTTTTAGACCAGAGTTTTTTCCTCTCCCTCCCTACCACCAAAATGGGGGCTGGGGTTGCATCCCCTCAGTACAGGCTACAGGCATTTCCATGGCCAGCTTCCACAAAATTACCAAAGGCACATGTGTCTTTGGGCTACAGAGCTAATTGCCACCTTCTGAAGCTTTGCTTCCTCTTGTAAAGAGAGAGGCTGTGGTCAAGCTGTAAAATACAGCTTGAACAAACACATTTGAAGCTTCTGATGTGCACAATAGTTACATATAGAAATACGCCTAAGGAAGACACAGCTTTCCAGAAATCAGGGTAATTCATCTGGGATCCTTTCCTATAAACCTCAGCTCCACAACAGCCTGACCCAGTAGCTCTTTGACAAAGCTGTGGCTTTATGTGGGCTCTTGGTGTTGTTTTCTGGGTGCACTGATGCTTTTACTAATGCATTTGTTGGAGGCGATGAGGTGAGGTGGACTCCATGAGAGGGAATGCTAGAGGAAATGGTGGAAAAATGTCTGTGCAAAAATATGGTTCATGAAGTAAAGTACATTATAACTGTGGCTAGTACCTAATACCTGCTTGCAGAAGAGTGGTCCCCAGGCACAGGGATTTCAGTTGCATTTTTAAGTGCTTGGGTTTTGTCCCTTTTCTATGTTTTTATAGCTCCTGTGGCTCCTCATATTATGCAGAATATATAAACCTCCAAAAAGTGTGTTAAAAATCATCTAGGTTAGAGAGTTAACCGTTACTTACATTCTGTAAATGGTGCGTGAAATCTTGTCTTTGGTTCCCCTCCTCTCCCCTGTCCCCAAATCAGTAAGCCCAGAGAAGCCTTTCCTGCGTTACTCCATCCAGTCCCTGCCACTGCCATGTCATGTCCAGACACTCCCTTTTTAACCTGATGGCAGTCCATCTTAAAACTACTTAGTTTTTTTGCCTTCATTGCTCATATTGTTCCAGATCTTAAGGGCTTTTCTTCTTTTTCTAACCTGAATTTATCCACGGCCACTTCACACTGTCCTGTGTCTCAAACTGTCCTTCTCTCCCCTCTTGCTTACCCCACTGATGCACCGGGGCAGGACTCATGTTTTCAAATGCTTCATTAACCTATTCTGGTTTCACTGGAATGCCCTGAGCTGGCCTAATAAATGTACTGAGTTTGCAAGGGCTCAGGACGGAGGCTTGCTCTGTTTGAACTTTTCTTGGCCTGCCCGCAGCTTTCTTCTCCTTGCTTTAGTTGTAACAGCAATTTTTCTAATGGGCCACATGTCTATGGATAATTTGTTTTACTTTTGTTTATCTTTGTGTGATACCACCATGGTTTTGTGACTCTACCATAAGGACATAGTATAGAGAAATACAGTCCTAGTGTGGTAAGAGGAGCCTTGGGAAGTGGAGATGTAGGATATGGTGTGGAGGAGTACAGGCAGGGGATGATAAGCGGCAGGGCACAGGGTGCCGCTGGAGACCCCGCAGCCATTAATAACTCACCCGTGGTCAGTTAAGAAAGGCAGACCTGGAGCTGGACAAAACTGGTGTTAGGGGTATACAAAAAAATGGTATCTAGCACACATAAAAGCCATTATATATACTAAATGCAGATGTAACGTGGAACTACGGGCCAATGAAGAAAGAATAAAGGTGTAAAGCTTGTTAGGAAAAGTATAAAAATGACCCCAAATGGATCCAAGCATGAGGAAGAAGAAAACATC
This sequence comes from Rissa tridactyla, assembly GCF_028500815.1. Lineage (NCBI taxonomy): Eukaryota > Metazoa > Chordata > Aves > Charadriiformes > Laridae > Rissa > Rissa tridactyla. The sequence continues at coordinate 66,848,290 of NC_071471.1, forward strand.
AACACAAACATTATATTCCTGCTGGGGGAAGACTCTAGGTGATGGGGATTCACTGAAACACGCCCAAATGCCAGAATGAAACCTCTGGCCTTGGTACCCCGAGAGATGGGGAAAGGGAGAGGGTAGCGCCAGGAAACAGGGTAGGAACTAAGTGTGTGTGTACAGCAGTTCTCACTGTGCTATTATTCATTCTTTTTCTGTAAATAAAATTAAAAAATAGATCTGGACTAATAATTATTATGGTCTTAAGACTTCAGTTATGCTAACAATAAATACTTGGCCTTTTGTATATGTCTGAATAGATGTTCATACATGTATAAGTGGTATGTTTCCTCTTTACTGATAAGATTTTGAGCATAACAAAATAATCAATCATGTGACATCACCTTTCAAATTAAGGCTTGGGCTGTATGCTTACAGCCTAAAGATGATAAAGGTCCACAGTCTGGAATCATGCAGATCCCACCTAAATAATTCACATGCCCTTCAGCCTGGCCTTGGCTGCCCTTAGGACCCTTGGATGTGAATACATGTGTTGGGTCTCAGGCTGGGATTACGTATGTGACGGCTGTTCGGGGTGCAGTGGAGGAAGCGTGAAAACAAAAGACCCTTGAGTGGCTTCCAAGGAGGCCCTGGGACCGCGCTAGGGAAGTCTCTGTGCTAAGGCAAACTAACTCTTCTAAAGCTCCTTTTCCCTAGTTAAAGTTTCCCTGCATATAGTGATGAGAATAAAACCCAGTGTAGTCTGCTGGTAGGTGAGAGCTAGGCAATCTGCTTGTGCTTTCATACCAGATGGATTAAATATTCCCTGCGTAGCAAAGCCCAGCCTAAGGGCTAGTCTGTCAAAAGGGCAGGCAGCACACAGGAGGCGAGGAAGCTCTGCTGATGCTTTGGAAGCACGCACGGCCATCAAAAATATGCGTGTTGTGAAATTGAGATCAGATCCACGCTTGCTCTCTGTGGCTGTTGCTGTGAGTCAGACTCTGGCTGCTCTCACTTCCCCACCAAGTCTCCAGCAGCTAAAAAGAAAGCAGCTTAGGCTGGGAGGCAAGAAGTGGTTGTCCTTCAGCAGCACTGGGTTTCCTGCTGCGGGCAGGTGGGGATCTGCTGGGTACCTTCGTTAAATGAAGTCAAGTGATTGCAAAGCAAGCTCTCTTTGAAACACATATGAATTGGTCACATTTTTCTAATTCCTTCTCTAATGCATCTTGTGTCGATAGCAGAGATGATTACAGTCGTTGGTGAGAGCGGGGAGGTGCCATCTCGTACATGAGATCTTGGGGAGCCTATCTGCATCCTCTTGGGTAGCAGAAAGGGACATACGGCACTTGGCCATGGTGCCGGGACTCTCCAGGCAAGTAGGTCAGATAGGAACCAGTCTCCTTTCTGAGCAATTGAAGGGTTCCCCTTGACTTCAATACACAGTCGTCTCACATCTTCCAAGCACGCCTCCTTGCTGAGAGCATCTTAATGCTCATCTTCAGGGACAATCTGGAGTGCCTTAGCAAAGCATTTGAGCAGACCTGTGACGCTGGGTATTCCCCATCTTTGGTTTCTCCCACTCTTTCAGTTGAGCAGAAGAGTGAAGCTCCCGCTGTAGCCTGTGGGGCAACATCAGTGCAGCATCTTAAAATTCTCTGGGGTATTTACTTGCGCAAGTTTTGTCCTAGATGGGCATAAAATTTTGTTGTTTGATTTTGTGTTTGGTTTTATGACTTTTGCTATATTGTGGACTGTCAGACGTTGAGGCCTGAGATGACTTGTCTTCCCTTGCTATGTTGAGCATTAAAAGGAAATAAAAATTCTTGTACTTCAGGCTTTAAAATGCCCTTTAATGCAGGAGAACCTTGGGTACATTTAATGCATTTCGTCTACAAGAAGTGCTTTTAAATGATGGTTGCATTAAAAATATTTCCTAAAAATGCGGTAGAGAGCACTGGATATTTATCAACAAATAAAGCTGCAAATGAAGGAGGCAGCTTGTTCGAGGTTTATCTCTGAAAATTACTGAAGCGTTTACAGAAAGGTTTTGTCAGGTAATTTGCATATTCATGAGCTGTAATTTCTCCAGTTGCTCTATTTAGTTGATAATGCCTTTTTTAATACTGTAATTAAAAATTTTTGATCTGGGTTATACTTCAATTGTTATCTCAGGTGTGCCAAAACAATTGATGTTTTGTTTACATGTTGTTTTAAATACAGCTATTACACATTAAAACATCAGTTGTAAGAAAAATTTTCATACCTGACAAATTTCTGGAAAGACCCTCTAGGTGGTTAGACCCTTGACATTGCCATACGAGAAGCCCACAGCTACAGAGATGCTTAGGCTTCATTTGCCCAGAGCAGCGCATGCGCTCACAAAACACGGTGAAAATGGAAGCACTAAAGGCTAATGGAGCAGGAGGTAGGTGCCTGTAAATCTATTTTAAATGAAAAATTCTTTAAATGTTCAGAGGCCCAGAGACTGGCCTCTGAAGATGTAGAGAATTTGCAAAATGGACGTAGAAAGGTGAAATTAGAAGCGAAAGATGATGCAAGAAGAGTGCAGTTAAATGCATGGCACTCACTGAGCCTGAGGCATGGCAAGCCAAGCTTGTGGTTGTACAACACTGCCCACTCTTCACCTTGTGTGGGTTAAGGCAAATGCAGGACAACCACAAACCCTGTTGCAAGACCCCCAGCATGCCTCTGAACTGGAAAAGGACACAACAATCAAGTACGGACTGTGGCTCCCAGGACAAGAAAATGAAGAATGGAGAAGGAGGTGGACGGAGAGGCAAAAGAGGGATGAGAGCAGCACGGCACCAGGAAAGTTGGTTGCAGCAAAGCCCAGAACCACCGATAGAGTCCATCCATTCTTCTTTTGCCTAGAAGCAATGAAGACTTCTGTCTAGGTGTGAGGGGAACAAGAGAGAAGTTTCTTCAGCAATCTATTCTGCAAATGCTCCTGTCTAGTAATCCATGCTCAGGACTACAGGCTGCTGTGGTCTGGTTGGGGCACAGAAATCCATGGGCAGTATTGAAGCAAATGGGATTCCAATTAGAACAAACACTGAAAGCTGTGAAATTTCTCATGGACGCAAACTGTGTTCTTTTTAGAAAAGGTTTCTCCCCTCTCAAATTTTGTCACTGGTCAGTATTTCAGTGAAATATTTTGATGAGACTGAGATATTTAGCTTTCCAGCTCTATCAGCTGGTGTTCAGTTATATGACTTTATAGTAACGTAGAAATCTGAATGATGAAGCCAAGATGATGCATTTTGACCTTATCAAATTGCAGTATTCCAGACCAGTCAAGTCTGAATTGTCTTGATCATTTTTAGTGAAAATGTTGACAAAATGTGTACCTTCTCATGGAACACTCGGGTTTAATGGAAGCATCATTTCCCAGCGGGAAAATGTGCCATCAGATAAAATGTCAACAGCTGCTGGGCTGGAGAACATGCTAGTGGACAATGAGAGGGGAGGGAAAAAAGGCACATGTGTCATTGACACATACATACACAGTTGATGAAATCAATTTCAATTTACTCAAGTTGTTCTAGCATCACTTTCAATTACATATGCCAAGGAGAAAGCTACAGCATCCAGCTGTGGGAATCAACAAGACAATTGCACAGCAGTCGTGAAAAGAACAGTCAGCAGAGAAATGATTTGCATTTGCTTTTCCTGACAGCTGATATTTTCCTGATAAATTGCTGCCCTTTGTTGTTCTAGTTGCTTTGAAGAATCAACCCACTTAAGGGGGTGGTAGCTTCACCCGCATTCCTGGCTTTGCATCGCTGGCACAGGTTGGGCATGAAAACAGGAGGCTGAGACAGAAGGAGGAGGTAGAAGAGGTAAAGTTGGCACAGTAATTAAAGGTGTGCTGTAGAAAGGGTGCTGCTCCAACAATGGTGCCGTCTAGAGCCGTGAGTGCTTAGAGTCGCAGTTTGTCATTCAGAATCAGGAGATTTGGGGGCAGGTTGATGGTAGGGAGGAGACTTTCATGGCATCTTCTTCCTATGGAGTGTGGGTTTGTGCCAGTGAGAGAAGAGGACAAGAGAGACTGTCAAGGCAATTCCCATTTAAAACTCTAAACCGTGTCTGTGGCTGTGCCGTGGGATTCCTTTCCTTAGTGAGCCCCAGGAAGGAGGATGTAGAGGGAAACATTGGCCGCAGGATATGCAAAAGGTGCCTGTAACAAATATGCAAAATTGTTTCCCCAGGATTTCCCTTCAGTGGGGTCATATTGTTGTTAAATGACTTGTTAAATAGGATTTACACGGCTTATTAAATGGGGTCCCCAGCTGGGTGGCTCTTAGTGGACAGACTGGTTCAATTATTCTGGATTTGCCCTCTTCCTGCAGCAGCCCTGCCCTGTCTAATGCCAATATTTCAGCAAAATTCACTTTTGCAAGAATGTTATTCTAGCCTAGGATCTGGGCCAGGCCTTTATTTCTGTTAATTACAGATCAGTCATTCTTTTTCTTTTCTAAATGTTGAAAAAATGTGTTTTATGTGCAAGAATGGCTGATAAGTGATACACCCACAGGAACATTATATTTTTCTAACATCCGCCTCTGTGTTCTTTCTCTAATTTGCCTGCCGCTGTCTTTGTAGAGGATCTGTCTCCTTCCCCTAGCTCTGTTCCCTGCATTTTAGATGTTTTCTTTCTCTGCAGCCACCCTTAATTCCTACCACTGGCACATCACAGTTTATTGCTTTTTAGTGCTTTATGAGTTGGTGAGTGTGAATTTTCTCCTTATTTCAGTCATTCTGTGTAAATCTTCACTAGAGGTTTAATGGTGCAACCATCGTCCCCTTTCTACTGCATGAAGAGGGGTGGTGGTCCTGGTAAGACTGGAGCAGAGTCAAGAGTGACACTCCAGGAGCACCACAAGTACCATCTAGCTCATTTCAATAGGTAATCCTATTCTTAAAGTCTGTTTAGGGTGTTTTCTTTGTAGCGCCTTCATGATGTTTCCTGTTTATTTCAAAACAATGCCTTCCATCATTGAATAAGACTTCTAAGAGCATTGAAGTTAGCGCCTGGATTTTCTAAATTACACTGAGACAATAGCAGGAGGCTCTCTGCATTAAAATGGTGGTGTGCCAGTCTGAACTGGATTTATACTGGTGAAGGTGATGTGTGTCAGCACTTGTGTCCCTGACTCATCCAGTCCTCTTAAGAATAATCTTTGAGGCTTTGGGCAACATTTTCAAAGTGCCTCTGTAGGCACAGAGCTTGCGTCCCCTCCTTGTCACCGAGATTTAAACTTCAAAGTGCAGAAGTCGCCACACACAGACTGTACTATGCAAATCACGGTGTATGAAGTGCTTGCTGCCCTTTCCCTGTGACTGTGTATTTGTTGTGGGGTGTGGGCTCTCCTAAAGTGTGTGCCTTTGCTGCAGGAGTGCGACGTTGAAATCTCAGCAGGTGTTGAAGGCAGCACCGTAGGAAAAACATCTCCTTTGTCTGGGACCTCTTCCTACAGCTAAATGGGGGACCAGCACCAAAGACTCTCCTTGAAGTGCTGAGTCTGTCAGCAGGGGTTGAGCTGGTTCAACACAGTGCAAAGCACCCGTTTTCCCCTCAGGCCCTGGGATGATGAAAACAGACCTGGCAGGAGCTGGGGCACTAGGTGCAGCTTGTCACGCTTGAACCTTTCTCGTGGGAGCACCACTTTGTTCCTTAGGCTCACCAAATCATCAGAAGTGGTGTTCCTTCCCAAGGCGACCACTGAGGAACAGCCTAACGGCCTGTCTCCTTCAGTCTCGTGTCCGGTATCCTTCATATACCAACAGCATTTCCCTTCAAAATAACCCCTGTAGCCTCTGTGAGGTAACCCGATTGTCCTGCCTAGAGGGACAAATCCCTTGGCCATTTTAGCAGGTTGAGCTGGTCCTTCTTTGCTCCACATGTTCCACTTCGTAATCAGCCTGAAACCTCTCCAGAGAAGTAAGGTCCACCTGCATTCATACTGCCTGCCATTTCAGACCTGCGACTTTATTGAGTGTTTTGAATCCCACATTTGAAACCCCACTCTGGCCAAATGTGTCCTAGCCTGGGAGCCCTGCAGACACATCTTTCCATGGGGTGATGTACATTTGCTGCATATGTGTGGAGGAAGGGCCATTGCCGTGCCGTGCTGCAAACGAGGAGCTGTCTGAGACGAGCGGTCACATCCGACTTGGCACGGCTGGCTGGGGACAGGCCTGGAGCCAGCTCCTGACCGGGCACCTTGCTGTTCTCGCCGGCGGGGCCTCAGCATAGGCTGCCAAAAAACCGCTGAGGAACATGAAATCTGTTTTCTGGGGAAGGAGCTCACCCCTGGGGCTAGAAACATGTCTCTCCTTTCTGGTCTTTTGTGGCTGTGGCCCATCACACGTCTGCTTGAACTTCCTGCTGTCCAGCGGCTGTGTGAGTCGCTGCTTCTCCCTCCTGGTTTATCTGGGCTGCAGGGGGGAGTTGTCATAAATTCTTCGCTGGGCTCTTTGAGGTTGCTGTGGGAAGTCTCCCTTGCATCTGGCTGCAGTGAGCTGCTGTGGCCTGGCTGAGAGGCATGTGAAGAGATCAACGGAGTGTGGAAGACCCCTGATTGCTTCTGGGAGGGGATGGGACACCGCTGCTTAACATAAAGTGTGGACAGAGCCCCAAAGAGCTTTCAGCTTCTCTATCGTCTGTGTGTGGTCTCAGACAAGGACAGGCTGGACATAAATCCACCCCAACCGTCGCTCAGCCAAGGTGAGAGCAGCACCAGAGATGAGTATGATGCATAGTATCATCTCCACATTCAATAACAAATAAGACCGCACAAGTTCTTGAAATAGCCCTCCTTGGGTTTGCGTCAGAGCATTCAGGAGAGTCTCAGCCAGGGACGGATTATGGCGGCCTGGAAGCTTCCTCACTTCACTGGCAAACATCCTGCCTACAGGATATGAAGAGCTCTCTACGGGACACAAGATGCTAATAAATGATGAACAGGAAATTAACAGGAGTGCAATTACATTGCCCTGCAAGGTTTCACATAAACATGCTATGAGAAGCATACCTGTGTGTCTAGGGAAAGGTGTCACCACTGAGGGGTTTTAGATGTACACCTCTGCCCTGGTCATAGAATCATAGAATCTTCTGGTTGGAAAGGACCTTTGAGATCATCGAGTCCAACCATACACACACACACAAAACCAACCAACCAAACAAAAAAAACCCCCTACAATCTCTGCTACTAGAGCATGCCCTGAAATGCCAAATTTAGATGTTTCTTAAATACCCCTAGGGATGGTGACTCAACCACCTCCCTGGGCAGGCTGTTCCAGTGCCTGACCACTCTTTCAGTAAAGTCATTCCTTCTAATATCTGATCTAAACTTCCCCTGCCGCAACTTCAGACCATTCCCTCTGGTCCTGTCATTATTCACCTGGGAGAAGAGGCCAACACCCACCAGGCGTTGCCCCCTGAAGCAAGCCCAAAGGATGTGGAAGGGGCACTGCCGGCTGGAAAGGAAGCCCTTGGACAGGGAGCAGCTGACAGACCATCTTTTGCTTTGAGCTATGCTTTCCAGCAAAGTCACCACCTCAAATATGTTAACTCCCTTTGCCTTTTTGACCATCACGGTCACAGACATGCTGTGGTGGTGTACTTTGGAGGCCATCCCAACGGCTGCGTCCCTCCTTCTCAGTGGTATTTGAAGGGTCAAGCTTCTCAAGGTGTCCCGGACAAGGTGGGTTAGGAGAATGCTTGGAAATACCCAGTACCTTCATGTTTGATTCAGTATATCTTTAAGTGCTATAACTCCCAATTTCTGAGACAGTTATTTCTTGGCTGCACAGTGCTACACTTCACTCTTTGATTTATGGCAACAGTAGAGAATGAGTCTTAGTTTAAACATCTGGCTTTTGAAAACCTGAGAAATCCATGTGATTCACGAAAGGATTTTCATGATTACTGCCTGCTAGCCCCTGACTAGGGTGGGGAGGCCAGCTCTGCCCTTTGAAACTTTATCTTCTTTGTAGCAGCTGTTCAAACCTGGCCTTGGCTCTGCAGTGGGCACATCTCATGGTGCTGACCAATGTGTCAGGAGAGAAGCTGGGGAACCCCTATGGAGAACGTCCTACGCTGCCAAGAGTTGCAGTTCTTGCAATGCAAAGACAAGAGAACTGGAAGACAAAAAGCATAACCTGGCAAATCCAGTTATGTATGGGATTTCTCTAAAACAACGAGGAACCCGTTTGACACCCTGTCCCTCCAACTATCAGGGTCTGCATCTGTTGTGTTCTGGGAAATAGGATCTCACCTATGGCTGAGCGTTTTTTAAAGCAGATGGAAAATGGGGAGATGGGTACAACGTGGATCGAAAGCTTCCCCTCCTTGGATCTGCACTGTCTTGGTCCAGTCCTAAGGAACAAATTAGAGAAGCCCGGAGGCTGCTCTGCTGAAGTACGCCTGAAGCATAGGTCTCTAACAGCTGAGGTGCAAGAAAAGCAAGTGTCAAAGAGGTGATGTTGTGCTGCTGTGAAGGCACTGTGCCCTCCTAAGATCCCTGTACATGAGGTAGATTTTTCCACTATGAGGCAAGCCAGCTTTTGGGCAGCTTCTTCCCGTGCAGCGGTACACACACTGCCCTACTTCAGGGGCTGGGCTGGCCCCGGATTTTTAAATGTTAAAAACATTCGTCTTTTACTTCTGTCGCCGTTCAGTATTATGGGAAAAGATGTTATCACAGCTAATCCATGCGGTGTCTGTGGAATTTCTTGGCCTGTGAGGGTTTATATTGCATTCATGTATTCCATGAATTGGGCACAGGTTTTGCTTCCGACAGCAGTAGTTTTTTTCAAGGGCATCCCAATAAGATGAAAGTGTGGTTGCTGACAGAAACCACAGTGTCAGACTACGGTCTTGAGGATGTTTTGGATGGCTCTGTATTTTAATTCTTGATTTCCCCTGGCATCTAGACAACCAGCAATTTATGTGAAATCCTAAGGGGAGGGAAAAAAAAGGAGAACTGGAGGAAATGCCTTAATTCAATTGATCAGGATATTTTGGAAATTCATATGTGTTCTTTTTTTAAAAAAGAGGTAACTAGAGAATAGAAAAATTGCTGCATAAAATCATACTGAAGCTTTAGCGTTACATTTTTCCTTGTTGTTTCGGCCTTCTAAACATATTCCAATATGCTGAAAAGAAAAAAGCCATACTTAATGGTTGAAAAAAGTTAATACATAAGAGCAGTCAACCCGGGGAACTCACTGCTGCAGCTTTTTGGCAGGGAGTCCTATTTTTGTAGGAACATTTTGAAAAAACCTTGATACTATCATGATTTATAAAGTTTGTGGTGTTGCGTGGGAAGAGTAAGAAAATGAAAATGAGATCTTGTACTTCAGGATATGATCTATCATTTGTCTCTTCCCCAGCTTCACATTAAACACTTCAGTAGGCATTTTCAAATGCTGTTTTCCGAAGTAAGAAGCAGAAACAATGAATGAATTTTGTGATTGAAGCTGAGGAACCTTAACTGATAACTCACAGCTGAGTACGTGAATCATCTGAAAACCACATCGGCATTGTCTTACGTATATCAAAGCTGATCATTTACTATATTGTTCTAACGTACCTGCCCCAGTCTGTCTAGGCTGGAGGCAAGCAGGAAAGGAGGAGGCTCTCGGCTGTAAATGAGTATCTTGTTCCTTCCTTTGTGATGCCAAAACATTTATGAATGAGCTTTGACCCTGAAGCAGGCTGAGCTGGTAAGGGCCTTTGTAAGTTTCTGTCCATTAATATTTCATTCACAATGTTTACCTTTTGTCTAAGCAAGGGGTTATTTTGGCTTTGTGGAATATATATCCGTGAGCCCTTAAACCAGCCCTGCTTCCTGCTCCTGACAGCCTTTGGCAGCCCATACGAGGTTAGCTGTTCTGGGGTGTGACACCACAAAGTCCGAGAGGTCAGACTGAAGATTCACCTTTTGTCTATGCCTCCTCACTCAAGGTTTAAATTTACAGCCAATAATATTTCTTAAATTTTGTAATGGGATATGCCATCTACACACATGGGCATCAGTTTCTTCAGGGGTCCTACCCAGGCCTTGAGTACGGAAGTTTCTAGTACAATGTTCCACCAGGTACAGCAGTCCAGCCATGAAAATCACTGGCTGTACTTGCAGGTATACTGACAGCATTCCCTTCCCTCACCTCCAGATTTTGCTACAGAAAACTAGGATTGAGCTGTTACACATGCATCTTTTCTAACTTGTATTTTCTCGTGCTTGCGACAAAAACTCGCTGGTGATGCGCGGCTGTTATTTCCTTACAGCTACAACACCTGTAAAGGTGGCACATGATAAAGTGAAGATAAAACATACTCGACTGACACTGCAAAGCAGCACAAAAGTGTGAAACGGCATTGTGTGTGAGAGTATGGGAAAGCTTACACACAAACCTAACTTTAGATAATCCTGGTTAAATGTACACCATAGTGTAATCAGATTGTGCTGTTGGTCTGTTGTTGCTGTAATGATGTTTGTGACAAGCAGCTTTTCTCAAAAGACTGGTGTTTGTGCAGGGTGACGTATTCTTTGGGTGCATTTCTGAGGGTGCTGGGGTGTATCTAAACTGGGCAACTCAAGGCAGAGGGAGACACGCTGGCAGTCGAGGCTCACGTCCCTTTGCTGACTCTGGGCATGTCTGCATGTGGAGCAGAGCACGGTGCAAAGATCCCTGAGCCTGCATGGACCAGGTTTGCTGCAGACGTATAAACAGCAGCACCGTGTCAGAGTGGCATTTTGCCCAGGCTAATTAGCTAATTCTTAGTAAAGCAATGGTTAAGACTGGGTATAACCCCCCCTAATTTAACCCACAGGTCCATATTGCTTAAAATCTGCACCACAAGCAGGATGTAGGTTTTCTGAGAGCTCCTCAGAGCTCACAGGTGTGACACGCCATACAGAGAGCTGTCAGTGACTCCCCTCTGACACAACCCTTTTTACATCTGACCTGCTTTTTTCAGATAATGGTGGTTTTTGTCTTGCCCAAACAATCAGGATGGGTTAACAGCAGAGAGCCCTGCGTGAGGCAGCTTTCTGATAGCCAGGACTCAGCAGCTGAATTTGTGTAATAATCCCACCGGCTTTAATCAAGAGAGAAGACTGCGAGAGGCTTGTAAATTCCTACAGCAAAATTCTCTATTCTCATTCACGGAGCAGATCTTGCCTCCAATGTGCTTATCTCCCTCCCTCCGTGCGCAGAGCCCTTGACGTCAATGGAAGATACGCTCTTTCGGGGAGAGCAGAAGACTGAGGTCAGACGCTGCCCTGCAAACAGGAGAATTATGTCCTCGGCATTGAGGCGAGAAAGCTCTATGTTTTTGCATAAAAGCAAAAAGACTTGAAACAATGGCATGCACAGAAAAATAAAAAGGTAGACTGCTCGCAGGAGAGATATTTGGAGCTGTATCAGCAGGCTGTAGAAGGATGCGACTCTCAGTTGCATTTGAAAATGTGCTGTTTGGCAGCCATGAATGGTGTGGGGGCTTTTCATTCATTCCCCCTTACAGATCTGGAAGGGGACATCTGTCAGCGCTGAACCCGAACAGCAGTCAATGGCTGCAGCACGCTGTGCTCATAACCCAGGGGCATTTAAATCGGAAACCTAGAGGTCAAACTCCACAACTCAGCCATCGGTGGCCTTGGTGATATTAATAGATTGCATTACATTTACTGCAGCTTTTAGAATAAAAGGTACTCTGCATGGTTAAATTATCAGGGGTTAAGTGTGGCCAGTTGTGTTTAACCTAATGATGGATGTTGCTATTTTGATTTTTTTCCTTTTTATTTGAGAGAACCAAGTACATAGGTTTAAGAATCTCTGAAAAAATATTAGATTTGTTGTTATTATCGAATTCCATTTATAAAGCTGCTTTTGTTGAGGACGTGCTTTGCAGAAATTAACGTTTTACCTAGCATAAACTTTGGAACAGCATCCAGCTCGTGCAAATGAAATACTGCCATTTCACTCAAAGAACTGTTTATTTCTTCTTTGCAATAAAGGAAGCGAGTTCCTAACTCTACGGGAAACGTATTGCTCTGCGAATGAGGTTTGTAGTTGTACAGAAATATGCTGTAGTTCACCGAGGCCAAAAGCCAAATGAGGTGACCAAAGCCAAAAGAGGTGTCCCTGGGCACTCCCCGCCACGCTGCGAGGGAGGATGTCTTCGGCAGGACAGTTTCCTCCTGGCGCTGGAAGTCAATTGGCGTGCGGCTCACGCCATGAAGCCTAGAGCGTAAAGGGGTAGTTTGTATTGCTTTCATCCTGTCTCAAGTTGCTGCCGAGGCTGTTATTATTCACCATTTACCTTCTCAAAATATTGAGCCAATTAGAAAAACAAATCTCTCGTTTGGTGAATGCCCAAGGGTGAAGCTGTAACGATGTGTGTTCTCCGCAAGCCCTAATCGCGGGTGTCGCAGTTGCGCTTGGGACTGCTGGGCTAAGCAAAACCAAATTCTTTTCTGATATATTTTATGCCTCGGCCAAGTCACACTGAGTGGCCGCTTTTGTCCAGCTTCACCAACCGGGCAGCTGAGGCTGGTCAGAATTTGGATGAGAAAAGCAGCAAGAGGGGAGGAAGGGATGGTGCTTGGAGAACGTCACCCCGGGCAGATAGCAAATGAAGGCCCCAGGCTCTGTTGCTTACAGACGGTAAACTGCTGGTGCGTTTATTGAAACAGTGGCTATAATTCAGATTGTGAGATACAGACAGATGTGTCTGGGTTTTTTCTTTGTTAATTGTCAGATGGGTGAGTTGTGAGGATTATTAAGAATAGTTGAGACAGGACCACTCCTGAGTGCCATCAGTTAAATATTAATCTAAGGTGCTTGTGTTGAAATCCTACATTTTTGTTGTGTTTTCTTTTCCTTGGTGCATTAAGTGACATACTCCCAAAGTTTGCATGCACGAGGGTATGTTGGGTGAGAGATTTGAAACGTATGAATGTTATAGTATCAAAGGTCCAAGAAGCTGCTATACTTTCATTTACATGCCAGCATTTTCGACCCCATGCATGATGAGAGCACGTTGCTAACTTTATCGAAGCCCTTTATAAAACTCATCTGATGGCTGAGGCTGCCTGCTATTAGTCCTGTCACATACATGGTAAGTGGTCTTGCTAAGCCTTCTAAAATAAATATAACAATCTAACTGGTACCCTATGGGATATCCATCTTGTGTCTGACTACAAGGAATAAATTATGCTCTTACACTGATAATTGCTCATGCCTGGATTTGAGGATTACAGCCCTGTGATGCCGATGATTAGAACTGGTCTCCGTCTTTGTGCACAGATGCTCCCTGAGATCCACTTCAGTGTCTGCCTCAGCTTTTCCAAATTGATTGCTCTTTGCCAAAGAAGGTAGACACAGTATCCAATTCTGCAAAAGCATTGCAGGCAGCTATGACCTGATTTAAATTCTGTACAAGACAGGGGACTGGAGAACATATTTTCTGATATCTTCTAGGTAGTTTAAAGAAGTACTCTTGAGCATTTTTGGTGGTTTTGTAAATTGGGTGGGGCTTAGAAAAGCAGTATTCAGAAAGAAATAGTTTCAGAAAATTCAGAAGTATTAAAAAACCCTGGAAAAATCTGCAAAAAATTAAAAAATAAGTCTATTCTGAACTGAAGAAGCAGAGATAACTATGGTTTTTTTCTCTTTAAAATAATTTCCCTGTGCTCCTTAACAAGAATGGTGACAAAGCAACATAAGAAGTTATGCTCTACGCTTCACTGCCTATTTTCTCACCCTCAGCTTAAAAATAACAGCTCTGTAGCACCTTCTGTTTTCTTGTGACGTCTACACACACTTTATGAATAATCTTTAGGGGGAACGCTGTGCTTGATCTCTAATTGGGATTTTCCCATCTTATCCAATGTTGACTTAACCCTGCTTCCACAGAAGTCAAGAGTAAAACGCCCATTGATTTCAGCGCGAGCAGATTTTGACTTTTCAGAAATGCTCTGCCATATGTGTTCTCGTTTTGGAAGTATCATGTGGTTGCATTTGGCCCATGTTGTGTTTTAGTCACTCAGAAAGAACACGCGGAGTTCCAGCCTGTCCTCACCTGCCCTCGTGATTGCGAGAGCTGAGGGCCTGAGGGAGGTTTTGAGGGCCAAAAGTTTTGCTGTTTTGTCCTGTTTTTTGGGGGCATTGTTTGTTTGTTTGTTTGTTTGTTTGTTTTTCTTCTCAAATTTCAGGAAAACATATTTCTATTCTAAGACAAAGGGAATGGAAACATTTCTAATTGGCTGTGAAAAATAAATCTGAGAAAAAATGTTTGAACTCAGCCTATATGTTTCATTTGCTAATGAATGATAACACCATTTTTATTTTATTCAGTATGACATAATGCAGTATTTTAAAAGGGGTGGAAAATAGTTTGGAACCCAAAGTTAAAAGAGTCTATGTTAACCTTATTGAAAAGCTTTTTAATTTTCTCCTTTTTAAAAAAATAAATATCAGAATTGACACATCTGTGAAACATTTACTTATGGCTGATTGGTATTTTCTGAGGAAAAAATGCTCCACTGAAAATTTCCATCTGGTTTTAGGGCTTCCCAGTCTTTAATGTATTTAGACCCATCGATATCAAAGGGAAGCTTAGGAAATACTCTCGGTTCATGTTATGTGCTTGGAACTGCTTGAGGGCAAGATGAAGGGATCGTAGGTAGCTTTAGCTAGGGTATGTATCTGCAGGCATGGTTTATAGCCTGGCATGATACTGTGAATTTCAGCAGCTGTCAATTAGGAGCACAGCCCATTAAATCTCATGTTGCTCAAGGGTAGTAGCCCCTGGCAGAGGGGCTGGGTGAACAGACCCGTAACTGCTTCAGCCATCTCACCTGAGTCCATCTGTGACTGGCAGCCGGAGCCTTTAGTTTCACAAGGTATTTATATAGCCTAACTCTTAGGCTAAAATCATGTGAGAAATCTGTGCTTGAGGAAGGACTTAAAACTAATCCTCCCTGGGTCCAAGGTTAATGTCCTTTCCTCTGGATTATCTTTCCTAGTAGCATCCCTATCCTCCCATCTGCTTAGTCATCTTCATGGTAAGGTGAGCATGCTAGGGAGAGCTCTCCTCTGCTGAAGGGTATAAGCAAATTAAGAGACAAATGCAGTTAATCCGTGCTTTCTCCCAAATTGCTTGTGCTGTGTCCTGCTGTCACTGTGTGTTCTCCATTGGAGTCAATGAGGGATTTGCATTGGACACGCTACGGCCTTTAGGCATGTTTCCTTATCTAGATCTGCCAGTTAAAGGATTTTCGGTCCGCCTAACATAACTGCACATGCCATCAAGGTTTTCCATGACTTTGTGAAAAATGAATTGCTGTCTTCATGTCACATGGTTATCCTGGTTTAAACACACTGGCTTGAGCAATATGAGTTGGAAGGGGAGTCAGCTTGTGACTTTGAAAATGTGCAAATCACCCAAAAGAAATTTGTCTCGGACATTTTTATGGTATTTCAGTTGAAGTTCCATGAAAAGTGCAAAAAATAACACTCCTTTGCCTAAAAACAAAGTCCCAAAACAAACAAACCCACAAGAAATAAATGCTTGCCAAGAGTCATAAAAACCTTAAACTGTGATTTAATATCCTGTCTCCCTTTTGTCTTAGTGGAAAAGGTCATATAGATGAAAGACATCTGCTGTTGTATCTTTCTTGGATTTCAGGACAAGGCTAAGTCCTATTCTTGGCTTTTTTTGTGTGTGAGCAAATTGCCATGAATTCCTTCTATTCAGTTGTCTTAATGTGTCAGCTCATGAAGAGGATGAAGAGGCCTGTGGCCAGTGATTTCAACTGCCAGGCTCCGTCCCTTATATTTTATTCTTCAGAGATGGATGCATGCCTCTGTCAGCATTGGGTGAAAGACATCCAAATATGACTGAGTTCATCGGCGTGAGCTGGAGGTTCTGGCCATAGCCAAGTCCCGGTAGCAACTTATGGTGAAACTTTGGCCATGATCAAGTCAACCAACAAAGGATTTCTTCTTTATATCACAGAAGACGTCTATCTTAGTGAACTAGGTATAGCCATGGCAGGAGAGTTGAGCGATGGCACACAATTGTCCACGCTGTTTATCGTTAGGACATTTTGTGGCACAATTTTGGCCTACACCAGGTCCATATAGGGCTTAGGCACAACTTGGTGCAGGGGCTGTTCAATACAGGTCAGAAACTGTTTCCAAAACCCCTGTACTTAGGTATCCTAGTTGTTGGAGCCTGCATGCAGGAAACACGAGGCTTTGCCTCATCCTGATGGGAGGCCTAGATGTCCTAGACACCAGATGACTGGTTGGGCTGGTGGTGCTGGTAGTGAGGGTTTCCTGCTTGCCGAAGGCAAGCAAGTATGCAGAAGAGAATTTAGGGTTCATGGACCAGAGAGAGAGAGAAGTGAGAGGGAACAGGACTGTATAGTCCACTCCTAGAGGCTTTTCCCTCAATGAGGGAAGAGAAGAGCAAGAGGCTCCAGGTACTTATTCCTAGGGTTGCTTTCAAGAGTTGGAAGGATGCAGAGGGGTAGCAGTTCAGCTTGCAACAGGTCAGAGTCAGAAGGTGGCATCAAATGCTGGTGGATGTTGATAGTCAACAAGAGTTTTGAGGTGAAAAGAGGACAGACCTGAAAAATAGAAGCAAGAACTTAATGCTTGACATGATAGAGATGGACAGAACTGGGGAAGACAGAAAGACAAGAGATGGCAAGGTGGAAGTGAAGGAAAACAACTGGTCTGACTCACCCTTACTCTTCAATGTTCTTTCCATCTTCATGTTTTTATTAAATCTATTTGAAATGTAGTCAGATCTGGACAACGGTGTATTTACAGTCCTTGATTTTTCCTGGCAACTTTTTATGGTTTTTCAGCAATACCATCCCGTTTTGAAAAACGGGTCTTCCTCAGAAAGCAGTTACATTGATGAGTGGGAAAACTGTGACCCTCTGAAGCCATGGGGGATGAAATCCTAGCCCTTGCTCAAAGCAAAGGCAGCATCCCCAGCGACAGCAATGGGCCTAGGATGCCATGGGCAGTGCTTTTGGGGATGGGATCTGTGTTCATGCATTGCCTTGTACAAAGAAGTCCTGAATTTGTTGGCCTCCAGGCATTGCAAAAAAGCAAATGTTAAACAAGTTGTCCTGTGAGCAGTGGAAGTAATGAAACTTTGGCACCATTGGATTCTCTGGTGTCTGGTAAAGGATGAGTGTCAGCCTTTTTCTCAGCAGGTCTTTTCGCTCTCCCCAGCTGCTTGTTCTCTTTCCGGCAGTAGGAAGGCAGAATGCAACCCCCTTGACAAGTGACCAGGAGTTTGGAGCTGGTGTAGGGGATCCACACCACACCTGCATGTGCGCAGTGCACACAGCAGCACCCCGTGCTTTTCCTCTACAAAGCTGGGCTGCTTAAAACAAACAGCGTAAATAGACGATAAAGAATGCTTTTCCCTCTAGTATCTAGCAGTCCTAGTTATTTTAGGTCTTCTGACAGTATCAACTGTAAAACTTTTCAAGAAGAATGGCTCTGGTTTTATTTTGGGGTTGGTTTTTTTTTTTTTCTAATTAAAGCTGTGCATTTAAACTGTCTGTGATAATTTCTTTTCCCAGTTGTACATGTGAAGTGTCTCAACAGGACTGTAAAAGTCATGCTAATTTATGTGAGGGCAAAATTCATCTTTAAGCTGGAAAAGCTTTTGCTATATTTGTTTGCAAAATGCTTTTGGATCCTTAAGTAGAGGGCACTGCTGAAAATCCAAGGGATGTGTTGGTTTTATTACTTTTATTAATATACTTTAAAAGCAACTCAGAAATATTTTACTTGATACCTGAAGCCAAGGCAGCAAACAGCTTTGTCATTTACTATCATGGAAAACGTGAAATGAAGTGGACACACCTTCTACTTTTTTTTCCCCTGTCTTTGCTTCTGTACTTCTGGGAGATAACCATTTCTTTTTTAATAATTGAGAACACTGCCTTTTTAGGCATAAAATACAAATAATTTATATTTATTTTTATTATCACTGTAAGCGCTCTTCCGCATCTCCCACGTTATTCTCCCATGAAAAACTTCCGTACCAGGAAGCCTTAGAAACCAGCACTTACTCCAGACACAATCTGCACTTATAAATTTGTGCAGAGGGGACTCCTCAATTCGGATCCTTATCTCTCCCTCTCAAGGGGCTTGTTTAAGGGCTTGCTGGCATGCGTGGCTCCCGCTGAAATCATCTGGAGTTTAGGTGCTTGACATAGCGGGACTTGAGGCTATTATTGTTGAGAACTAGTTCTGCTCTTGAGACACTAGTCAGGCGGTAGGGCAATCATTGCCTGTGTTTCAAGAGGATTAAATATACAAAAGCATGGAAAATAACTGAAATTCCTAGTATGGTAAGGCTGAAGGTCTAGCCCTTAGCTTGAAAAAAAATAATCCCGTGTCTTCATGCATATGAGCCACTTGTATGTTTACTGGAGACAGGAGGAGGCTATTAAACCCAGGCATTCTATCAAAGATGGCAAAGGCGACCAGGACAATCCTGCTTCCACCTTCAAGCCCTGACGCCCCGTGTCCCATTGCTGTGGGAGAGGCCGAGCACGGGTCCCTGCTGATCTGCGGATCTTTCCCATAAGGACTGTTTTCAGCTGGGGTCCTGTTTTTGTTGTCATTTTAAAATGTAATTTAGAATGTTAACTTCAGCCAGCTGAAATTATTTCCTTTTTGCCCCTTTACTGAGAAGGTTTATAAATATCGAGTTACACAGGAAGCAAATTCTATTGTTATCAGATTGTTCTGTAGTCACTTTTCTTTTCCTCAAAAGCATAATGGTGAACTTTATCAGTGCTCAGTCATTTGTTTCCTATTAAACATAAGTGATTAAGATACTGTTTGGCTCACTGGGAAGAGTTACTGACCTGTTTTGTCTGTAAACGTGGCTTCAAGTTAGGAGACACCTGAAACTGGTTGGAAGTGAGTATTAATTGGGTTCAAGTTCCATAAGCACAGATTGCAGTTTCCCAGTGGGATGTGGTAAATAGCCGTCACCAAAATAATATTAATTACATTATCTCGCAGAGCGGTCCCAAGAGGTGCTAAAATAGCACATGTGCCACTTGGGCTTAGATGCTTAGACACGAAGATCAGTGTTTGCTGCTGTGTTGCTTTGCACAGCGCAGAGCGTGCTGCGTCACTGGGGAAGTTGAATGAGATAAGGAGCTTGGATTTTCTGTGTAATTGCTTGCAGTTTTGCTCTTGTGAGTTTAAAAATCAGAATACTAACTAAAGCAATAGCTGATTTTTTTTTTTTCTTCCCTGACACCCTGAAAGGAGTGATAATAACAACCCAAAATACGGATTTTATAAAACACCTGGACAGAAAACATTTCTTGCAGCAGAGATTGTGTCTTCCTGTAGGTTTGTTCGGCTCCAAACTGATTCTTGGTGCTGCACAAGCAGCATATACCTCATTTATCAGAATCGTGCCTGCCCTGTGCTGCCAGCGCTGTCACAGGTGGGGCAGGCTGTGCCCTGACCACCGCCTTGTCTGAAGCACCAGTTTACAGGCTTTTGCTGCAAAAGCCCCTCTGTTAATTTTGCTTGGCTGGTAAGACACCGGCTCTGGGGACGGCTGGCTCTGGCAGAGGCCAGGTGGGCTGGTACCTCTGTACAGGCTAAGTCAGAAGTCAAGAGCAAGTCTCACAGCAGGACTTGCTCTGCAGCGTGTCAGGCAAACTGGGACTCCTAAAGGTCCCTTAGACCTTTAGGACCACGTTAAGTCTTCAGGGAGACTGTTTAGCCCCATAGACCCAGCAGCCTTCCTCCCTTGGGTATTGATGAGCCGCAGAAGCGAGAAGCAGGCAAATACAGAGTTCAATGACAGCTTGTCACTGACTTCTCCTTTGCTAATTGAAGCTCAGCAAGCCGGATTCACGCGGGATGTTAAGTACACCAGCTTTGGAGCTAGAATTGACTCTGACCTGATAATCAGACTTTTCCATCTGGGCTAGAAAAACATGAACCTGGTGGTTTGTTAGGGACATGCTGGCAGACACTTAAAGACAGCAATCCTAAAGGCACCATTATAATTAGCTCAGTCAGAGACTGAGCACATAGATTTACTGAAGACCAGTGTGTCTGTTCCCTGGTCGACGTGACCTCTGTGGAAATACACTGCTGAAAGAATATTTAGATTTTAGACACCTAATTCAACGTTACACATAATGAGGGGAATGACTTATGACGTAAGAAGTCACTTTACAGATCTCGGAAACTGACTGGTAGGTCGATACTGTAGTTTTTAAAATTCAGAATGGCTTGTTTCTTGTTTAGGTAGCTTTAATTAAACACCAGAAAGGTCCACGTACATTCAGATGAACGGGAAAGATGTGTCCTTCAGTCTGTTTCACAAGAGCTCGAAACTAACATAACCACTGTAAAACAAAGGGAAGCTTTCATCCTTGTTCCTACAACTCCACACAAAAATCTGAATCGAAATGAGATTGAGCAACAGCAAGAAACTAAGTAAGTAAACCTCATTCTTAAGTGCGGAAGAAGTTGTTTCAATAGAAAAGTGTTAGCCAGCTGCACAAAATGTCACTAACGGGATAAAAATGGTCCCCTAGTATTTCCTGGTTTCGTTATTCCTCCCACGATGACACTTTCCATTCAAAGATGCATTGCTGAAAAGGGATTATACAGGACAATGAAACAGAAACTTTTTCTGGAGAGGGAAAATGTAAAGAAAAATTTTGCTTTTTATATGTTTTGGTATTTATTTTTTTTCTGTTGCTCTCGATTTTTCTTCAAAACAGGAAGAAACAAGCTCCGACTGTTTTATATGGTGCAATTCACACTCCTCCAATTTTATTTTTTTTTCACACTTGTTACATTCAAAGATCTGGATCTAATTTTTTTTTAAATTTAAGAAAATGATCTTTCTTTCCAAAGTGAGCAGGATAAGCTGTGGCTTCTCTCCTGGGCCCAGAAGGTTCTGTTTTGTGCTGGAGTCAGCAGCAGTTTCCTACAATGACTTAGTTTGACCCGCGCTGCTCTGACGGGCTGGGGCTGGCAACAATCTCAGCTCCAGCCATCAAAACATTCCTTTGTGGCCAAGTGCCCTTCTGCTTTCTCTGAAATATCTGGTGTCAGTTTTAACAAGAGGGGAAACAGACGTTCGTCACCATTAATTCGTCGGACAATTAAGCTAGTGATCTCTGACCTCCTGCCATTATTGGCTTTCAGAGCCAGGGTAAAGACCCCGCAGATATCTGTTCTCTGTCATTCCCCGCAAGCTGCCCTAGTATTTTATTTACTCAAAGGCTTAGCTTTTGCCCACCACCAGCCAAATATATATGCTTCATAATAAAAATTGCTAATAAGCTGTCCCAGACACTGACATTAATCTCCAAGCAAGGATAACAGAAAGCAAAGGGAACAGCTGGCTGTCAGGAAAGCATGTGAGCAGGAATTATACATTTATTTAGATTTATGTACATATTAGAAGTGTCTGTCCCTGGCTGCAGCTGCTCTTGGTGCATTGGGCTTGCTTGGGCATCCAGCACCGCTCTGAACCAGAGTCAGGGTCTTCACACTGGGAGATGTCATTGGTGTGGGATCGTTGTATGGTGGCATTTTCGTCTTTTTCCTCCTTCATCTCACAGTGTAGGGCAGTACCTCGGTTTTGCTCTCTCCTGGAGTCCCTGGTGGTATGATCATTGTTCATGGTGGCCTGTTTCCGTGCTGCTCCCAGGGGGCCATTGACCCAAATCAATACCTTGTTTTAATTCTGGCCCCGGGGCTTTGGGGAGAGCAAGTGGAAGTGCAGGACTTTATGAGCAATAAGGAAATAGTTAATCCATTCCTGGCACAAAGCTGCTGTTTTGTGTTTATTAAGATGGTGCTTACCACCGCCACTCTCGGAGTGGGTGGGTGGGTGGGAGAGGCGAGACAAGAGCAGGCCAGCTGCTTGCATCATCTGACGCTTACGCCATGCAGCCTTCAAGCCTCATTTTTCAGCCGCTGCTTTTGAAGCACTTCATTAGCTCACCAGAGAAACCCTCTGCCTTTTGCTTTATGACAAGTTTCCTCTTTTTTGTCTTCTACCTCCTAATTTTCTCTTTTTATTTCAGCTTTCCTTGTTGAGTCCTTCAGCTGGTAGCTATAGTAACACCGGTGAATGAGTGACTGTAGTACACCGCTATGACCCGCTCCCCTCTGTAAAGCGCTGCTGGGCTTTCACACGCCTGCAGTGGCTTGGCACCCTCTCGTATAGGGGTTTCTCCGAACAACAGGGACAGTCTTAGCTTGGGAGCCGGCTCCATCCTGCTTGCTATTTGCAGCTGCAACCCGCAATATATTGTGGCAGAAGGAATGAGTCACTGGCAGAGCAATCTGTTACATCAGATAATCACAGATTACCTCCATTAACCTGAATCCCTTCTGTAACCTTTTACAATAATGATCCTAAATGCTGACGCATACAATTGTGTTACCATTGTGTCTTGGGCTGTCAGTGATTTTTGAGGACAGTGTTTTCTATGGTTTCAGGGGTGATTTAGCAGGGTGTGACAGCGAGATCCAGAGAAAGGAGCTGTCGGTGTGTTGTTGCTGGACAAGATGGTGGGGCTAAAGCCAAGCTTTGTAGCTAAGTAAGGGGGAGAATTCAGGTGAAATGCTGAGCCAAGTCTCTTTGCTTATTTTCGCCCGCGCTGTTTCCCTCCTGCTGTGATCTTAACCCTTCCATCCTCCTGGCACCAGTCACACCACAAACTCCGGCAGTGCTGCAACCTCGGTCTCCCCCAAAGCTGTCCATGTCGATTCGCATCAGCCCTGTGCACCCTCTTCCACCCTTGCCCTGCCATCAACTAAGTGCTTTTTTCTTCCAACGCCAAAGCATGTTCCAGCACCTTTCCCCCTCTGACAGCCAGTCACTGCAACTGTAACCAGGCATTTCAAGGTGGTTTCATCCCCCTCTCCACATTTCTTCTATGGAGTGTGTGAAGGCTTGTCATATATCCAGGGTTCAATTTATGATTTATACGTACGTCTATAAGGGAGATTCTGACTTGTTACTCAAGCAAGGAGAGCTGGGCAGATGGACAGGGTCATTATCTGCGTTTGCGGCAAAGAAAGATGTGTCTGATCCTGATCTCAAACAGAAGGTGACTCAATCTAGGACACATTACCATGTTGCGTGGTGCCCAGTGACAGGACAAGAGGTAACGGGCACAAATTTGAACTTAGGAAGTTCCATCTAAACATGAGGAGGAACTTCTTTACTTTGAGGGTGGCAGAGCCCTGGCACAGGCTGCCCAGAGACGTGGTGGAGTCTCCATCTCTGGAGACATTCCAAACCCGCCTGGATGCATTCCTGTGCAGCCTGCTCTGGGTGACTCTGCTTTAGCAGGGGGGTTGGACCAGACGATCTCCGGAGGTCCCTTCCAACCCCAACCATTCTGTGATTCTGTGATTGTACTTCTCTTCGTGGCTGACTCTGGAAGAAAAAGGGCTTAGGTGTTCCAGAAGTGATGTTCCTCTAAAACAGTTCTGGCACTGTAGCCCATCCACATGGTTTCAGGAAGTTCCCAGCCTAATTTTCACAATTTTAACCTTGTTTACATCAATGGAAAAGTGTTGAGAGAGAAGGGTGAATCCAGCCAGGCATCACTGAAGGACACTTCTTATGGCTGTTGAGCTATCTTCCTGCACCGCAAAACCAATGTAATGGTCCTCTAGACCACTGCAAAAATAGAGAAATGCCACAAGATAAACATGTACTGGGCACCTGATTACGCTTCCTCCATGCCATCCTTACTCAAGAGTCCACATCAGCATCTTTGCTGGGCCAGGTTCTCTGGTGGGATTAAATGTGGGAGGAGAGACTGTGGTAATGCAGCGATTTGGTAGAGTTTTTGTAGGCACAGGCAGCACAAAGGGGCTGCAGAGTCACTTTGATTAAGGCTCTGTGTAGCTGAGACCTGTGTGTTGCATCTCTAAACATTTGGGGTCTTCCTGTCTGACTGCCAGAGAGCAGGTCTGAGT
Organism: Rissa tridactyla; assembly: GCF_028500815.1. Classification (NCBI taxonomy): domain Eukaryota; kingdom Metazoa; phylum Chordata; class Aves; order Charadriiformes; family Laridae; genus Rissa; species Rissa tridactyla. The sequence goes on from NC_071471.1 coordinate 66,872,338, forward strand.
ATTCAGGTGAACTGTCTAGATGCTTGATGGACTTGCTCTTCTGCCTCCTTCACGGAGGCTCTACATGGTTTCTTTCTTGCTTTTCTGGTGGCTGTTTTCCTGACTCAGACATAAACCATCTAAACTGAAAGAGCATGCTGTTATTTATGTACGGAAAGCAAAACACATCTGGATTTCTGGGTTCTTATCAGAGCATCTCAAAGCTTTACCGGTTCTCCCAATTGGGTGGAACTAATAAATCAGTCGGGCCTAGTAAAACAGCCTGTCTCAAATCATTAATTTTTCATGACATTTACTAAAATTCTTTTCTTTATCCCTGTTGGTAAGTTTATTTAGGTGAGGGCAGAAAAACAGAAAAGAACATAATTCTCAGAGCTTGGCTACAGACTGCTGATAGGAACACACTTGAATTCTCACCTCCCATCCAGCTGGATCGCCTCCCCACAGTTCAGAAATACTCCTTATAAAACTCAAATGTCAGGAACAGAGAGGCTAAGTTCTTTTTTTAGAGTCTGCAGAACTATTTGCAGGAGAAAAAGCCCACACAGCTCTTAGACAGGGACAGACTGAACCCATATCATTCCCTGCTCAGGGCTGGGTTTTTGCATGTTCTCCCTCTAGAATTGGCACCAGAGTTTTCAGAAGAGCCCCGTGTATTGCCTGTACCAGGGCCAGATTTCCTTGTGTGTTCCTTCTGCCTGTCTCATGCTGCTCGTTGTGTCGCTAAACATCAGAATTGCACAACGTGGAGCAGCAAATCAGCAGAGCCTTCTAGTCTTCGGAGACTTCTAGTCATTTCTCTCAGTGTCTAACTAGGACCCACAAGGCCCTTCAAGGTATTTTGGCTTTAGGGGCCAGCCCTAAGAACATTTGGGTTGCTTGAGGAATCCAGGAGGAATTTGGGTTGCTTGAGGAATCCACTGAATCCAGGAGCACTACACACGCGCTCGTGCAATCTACATGGGCGATGGGCAACAGACGGACTATGTGTGGGTGACGAGTTGCATTTGCAGGTTTGGGTTTGGAGGCATTGGTTAGCAGCTTGCATACGTGTCATTAAAACAGGGTAATAAATACATAGAACAGGTCATAGGTTTAAAAAGCCATTGCTTAAAGAGGAGTTCCTTCCTGGAAAGATGTTATCAAGTCCTATTCAAGCAGGATTTTTGGAGCAGGGATTTGCATTCTTTCTTTGGAAGAATGGGAAGCAGGTCTCCTACAATAACTGTAAATTGCAGCTGTGCAAATTCACTTAAGGGAACCGGTAAGGAATACAAGAATTTAGATTTCACTTGAACATTCAGATACGGGGAGGCTGCGTTCCTTGTTTAATTCTTGTGTGCTTCAAAACATGTGATGCTTGAGAACATTTCTGACAAAAGAACCTTCCTTTCTGAGAATGAAGTTTTGTCAAAAATGAAAGGGTTTGCAGGAAAGTGTCTACTTAAAAGAAAAAAGGATTTGCTTTTTCTATCTTCTTTTTGACAATATAGAAACATCATTTTAACAAAGCAAAGGATGTCAATTTGCTGTACCCATTTTGTTCGAATGATATAATATATCTTAATACTCTATTTGATATGTTCTATGATAATGTTTTGACGTTAGAGAACTGAGATGACTCAAATGTTATCAAAATGAAATGGTTTAATGTCTTTAAATCAGAATTTTCTAGAACTTTGAAATACTGGCTCTCAGCTCCAGTTTGAAGGAAAACTCCAGTGAGATACTTAGCGTTTATAGCAGGGTGATAACCTTGATTCTCAACAGCTCTGTTCAAAAGGTTGGTCTCCCATAGGAATCATCTAAACTGAAGTGTTGCAGACAAATATTTTCTGTTACCTACGCTATTGATGGATAAAATCTCTTAATACTCCCCAGGCTCAGACATCATAACCTCTGCATGTTCCTCTAAGAGACCTTACTGGTCCAGAAACAGCTTCTAAAGAAGCACAGTGACTCCAGAGTCACTTGTTGCTTTCTCTCTTCTGCTCTTGTTGCCAACTGCAATGCCAAAAACTATCCAGGCACCTTTCACTTTGAAGCCATCAACTCAGTTCATCTCAGCAGCCTGTTGAACCACCCAATACATAGTAATGCATTCCAAACACCACTAAAATTACTGGATTTGTGCCAGTAGCCTAGTTTACTTTGAGGTCAAAAATAAGAAGTTAAAATTTTGGGCTGTGCTGTGCTTAATTTTACCATTTTAGATGATAGCTAGTTTTATTTTTATAAGATTTGCTTTTTGTTTGTTTTTTAAACAGATTGTAAATCTTCAGTTTACTTTGTGTCTTTTGGATTATTTTTCTTTGTGGCATAAAAGCCAGTGATCTCTTTTTGGTCATTCATCAGCTGCAGATAAACATAAAACAGTCAAAATACAAGACATTAAAGAGAGAGATGCTGTAATAGACAAACTAAAGGTGCTTGTGCAAAGGAAAATTAAACTCCTTCCAGGGAGATCACATCACCAAACAACTCCCTGTTAACATGAGTAGCAGCAAAACGTGCACCTGGCATATGTGAACTGGCCCACAAAACCCAAAGACAACTTGTCGAAATAATCTCAAATGTGCATTAAAAATACCCAATGGAGGATGCAGGCAGACTTGGATGGAGTCTTATATGCCACAGTTTAGGATGCCCACTCGAGACCAACAGAAAAAATTAAAGGCGTGTTTTTCAGTTTAGTTAAGATCCTTTCAATGTGCTCTGACTAGGCATAAAGGTAGGTTATGTAAAGACTTCTTTATATTCCTAGAGTCGTACCAAAATGGCCTTGACATATGATAGTCAAGCCCTGAGGATCAGTCTTCAAAGACCTAATCCCTTAGCTTCGGCTGTCCCTTCAGGGTAGTGTATATTATTAAAACGTGTTATTAACATACACATTATTATTAACATATAAAATGTGTTATTAAAGTCATGCTTCGGCCACTCATCACTCATCACTATACTAGTGGTATTTACACTACTACTTGACCTCATATTTAAATAATAGGTGGATATTCCTGCAATAGATACTTGTTTATGAACAGTGACTTCTGTAAGCCAATGCTAATAGGACTTTAGATGCCAGTTGTATACAAAATGTTTTGCCCTCTGGTCCTCTGGCAACCAGATTGCAGAGCCAGCCTGACTCTGTTGGGGAGAAGCTTGCATTTTTGCTTATGAAATTCCCATCTCTGTGATTCTGAAGGCGTAAACATGAAATACATCTGCTGTTCATTTCCAAAAAGCAATGGGATGGTTTACACAGCGGTTGTCAGGCTTATGTATTTGTAGCATCATCCAGATGATTTATGTGCAAACATGCCGTGACAGCAGGGAAGATGGGCACAAAACCGTTATCATGGTCTATGACTATTCAGAGAGTCATGTTCATCAGAAAAGGCTGCAGGAGATAAAGACAGATTAGCTTCGAAAAGAACTTGAGCTATGTAACGTGATTCTCTTTTGTGGGCAAGTTGTGGCCTTTTTGTTGTATCTTATAAACGAAAGCCTCTAAAGACTGGTTTGCAGAGGCATTGCGTCCCAGTGGATGGTGGACACCTACCTCCTTTTGAAAATCCAGCCCTCCTACTCTGCTCCTTTTCCTTGGGGTGACATAGAAGAGGATTCGTAAAGAGGTTCCTGATGGTCTTGTGCTTGTTTTAAGCACAAGTTAGTCAGGAGTATCATCTAAGACCTTGTAAGGATAAAACAGGGTTCCTGTGTTTTTTTCTGCTCTCCCAGATGAGAAGAGCAGAATGAAGGGCAGAGAGCAAGCAGTGTCTTCCATTCTTTGGAAACGAACCGTTTTTATTTGCTACTACAGCTAAGTGTACATGGGACTAATACAAAAGAACGGTGAACCTGAGTGAACTTCTTCATGAAGCAGGTCTAAGAAGGGTGGAATGGTTAGCCTTAGAGGCTAGATGTTTTAGATATGAAAAATGCTTAGGGGAAAATGATGGGCTGGTAAGTTTTATTCATGCCATCTCATTAGGAAGAGACACTCCAGGAAAATAAGCAGTTTAAAATTGGTGGTTTTTTCCTTCACAAATAAGCAATTAATCTCTGGGACTCACACCCACGTGAGGCAAAAGGGCATTCAACAGTCCAGGGCATTTACCAGGAGCATAAGAACAGCCTAAATTTAAATAGCATAGATTTTAAAAAAGAAAAATAATTTTTTTTAAGTAATATACCTTCATGCTTTGTTAGCCGTATCTAATTAATAGCGTATGGAAAAAGTTCCTGATTTCCAAATACTTTAGAACAGCTTTCTAAGATCTTCCTCTGAAGCTGCCTGTCGTCTGTCCTGCACTAGACAGACCATTTGCTTAATCTAATATGGCAGTTCCATAAATACCATATAGCTGCATACGCTTTGATGGGAGAGTGAGTAAAGGAAGGCTGGCAAGAGGAAGAGGAGAAGAAATGTAAACTTCTTTTCAGTGGAAATAGGATACTAACCATGATGTTTGGACTTCAAATATTTTTTGGAATTTGTTTCACTGCTTTCACGTGCTGTGTAATCAAGGCCTTGCAATCAGGGCATACAGAGCTCCGTGCTCTTGTTGGGAAGGACTTGGATGAGAGCCTAGCTACTGTTGCGAAATGGAAGACACAAACTGTTGTCATCCTTCAGTGATCCGTGGAGAGTTTACCTAAATTGTGGATTAACTAGATTGCAGATAATGCAGTTGAAGGCAATGAAGTGTTTGGCCGTCTTGGGTTAGCCAGCCCTGGAAGCATGGGATGTGATGCAGGCTCATCAACTTGGGCGAGAACAGCACAAGTACGAAGCCAGCTTAGCCATGCTTAAAAACCGCCCTGCATGGTGGCATGAAGCACGAAGGGAATATGCTACAGGCATGATGCTGGGATGAATTGACCCATCATTATGTTTAACTCTGTGTTATGAAATATCTTTAATCAGCTGAGCAGGAGCATGGCTTGATCCTGTCGTTAGCAGAATTAACAGGCTCCAGGCCTTGGCTTCAGCTCCTTGCTGTGTCTCCTTGCTCATGTCATTTTGGACAAGCCACTTAATATCTCACTGAGTTAACAATGTGCAGGTACTTTCCTGCCTCCTCTGGGTGTTAGGAGAGTAAGTATATCCTGAATAATGGATGCAAAAAAAAGTAGGCACCTTAGGCTAAGGGTAGCTCCTGCCTGCAAATGTTTTACATGTGTGCCTCTGGTTATGTCTCTGTCGTTGAAGGCAGAGATCAGAGATAGATTTGCCATCCCAAATCACAAGATGATATGAAAAATGCCATGTATTTTTCAGTCGGTAGGATGTAGAGCAAATGTTTTTGTTTCCTGTAGGACTGGTTGACATGTTAGAGAATTAGCTTCAGTCCTCGGTTTGCAAATGCTGAGTTGTTAAGTTCATGCACGGGAGTGGAGCTGAGATTTCACACTGTTGCTGGGAGCTCACCTTTTGTCATCATCAGCAAACCAAGATTTTAAAGCAGTCAGACCCTCCAACACCATGTGATGGAACTGACATCTAAAACATGGCACGTCTGTCAAGTCTTGCTCTGAGAAGCTGCCTTGAAGATTGCAAATCCTCCTGTCCAGAATAGACAGTGCAAAGGCAGCAATCAAGGCGATGTGTGAAAAGCTTCCCTTTGCAACCTGCACAATTACTGACCTATTCAGAGCAACCTCCCCTTTTAGCTTTTAGCTCTGCTAGACAATTTATCCTGTCTCAGCTGTCTCACTGCATTATGTCCTTCAGACCCCCTAGAATTAACGTTTGGAGCCAGCAAACACTGCTGGCTCCACAAGAAAAGCTGAGAGCGGAAAGGTCAGGTCGATTAAAGCGGTTGATCAGAATCTTTAACATAAAGACGTCACAGGCAAAACAGTAACGCTACTTCACGCTCAGCTAAGAGCAAATGATTCATCAGGCAAGGCTGCTTATTTTTGGAGGATGGCCACAAAAGAGAAGCAGCACGCTGGCTGTATCGATCACGGTTGTAACAGGGGACCGCAGAGCCCTTCTCCAGTTTTGATGGAAATTTAATGTCAGAAATACATCATCCAATGTAAATATATCAATATATATTTTACATCAAATGGATTTGAAAAACATTCTGGCCCAGCTTCGCAGAATCATTTCATCTCTGCACAAATCTCAGAGCTGTCATTTAGAGCAAAGGGCTATTTTGCAATGCTCTGCACAGTTTGATGCTGCTAAAGATGCAACCATTTTGTGAGGGCTTTAGTAAAGGTGGCTGGGGAAGCAGGTGTGCTCTGAAATCTCCAGTGCTTTGCCCAGTGGGTAGACCTTCAATGGGTGAAGGTGTACCGGTGTTGAGCAGATGCAGCCTAAAGGATGCTTTCATCTGGCTTACTCCTGCTGCCTCCTGTGTCCAGAAATGATTGGAAATCCTGTTCTAGCAGGCACCACTGCCCAAGCAGCTGCCTGCAGTGCCTGCTTGTACCTTAAGCAGAGAGCTCCTGCCTGCCCCCTTACAGAGCAGGGTGGGTCTGCAGTGGGAGAGGCACATGTTTGTAAGTGGAGGTGGGATGAGCTGCTCTGGGAGCTGGCAGCCTGAGGAGGGGATCCAGAAAGCCAGATTCAAACCCTGTGGCTCGCAAAGGGGGATGATTCTGCTGCAACACCAGCCCAGCTGTTTTCGTCCCTCCTTGCCCTCCCCTTGCTTCCCATCCCTCCCCCAGGGCTAGTCAATATATACTGAATTCATTTAATTCCCATGGGGGTTTGACATTAAGGCATAGAACTCGAAGTTTACAAGATAAATGAGTGTGAGGAAAACCATGAAGCAATAGTTCAGGGAAGAAAATGCAGCCAAAGAGAATGACTGGCAAAGAGAAGGAAATGGGAATTCCTGAAGGAAGGATCATTCCCCAGAGGAGCGTGTGAAGGGAGGGGGCAGAGACGTCTAAGTGCAGTTTGATGAGGCATAAGGGCAGGAGCACCAAGGAGTGTGCAGGAAGGCTGCTGGGAGAGAAGGAGAGGGGTGAGTGGAGATGGGAGCCTGGCAAGCAGGAGCAGCTGTGCAGGATTGCAGGAGTGGGCTTTAAGGGAGGCAAAAGCCAATGGAGGACCCTTTGGGTTGTTGAATCCAACCCCTGCAGTCACTGGTGACCACAGCAGAGCTGCGAGCTCCAGGAGAGAGGGTGAACGAACCATCACAGTGCCCATTCCACCCCACAAAACGCTTCTCAGCACCTTTAGCATACCTAAGACTTTCAGCACGCAAGACCAGCTGTCGTATGCTGCAAGAGATCAAGACAGACTCTCCGATACTGTGGCTGGAGGGATGGGAGAGGAAATGACTTTAGCAGCAGTGTTTGGGATGCACTGAAGAGGGGAGGTGGAAGAGTTCATCATAGACCCAAAGGGTACATTTGCGTTGCATAATACAGCATAGCGTGGAGGTCGTCGCAGCTCTCTGTGCTTTGCCAGAGACTAATTCCTGGAAAGGGTAGCGTAGCTGTACTCCTGGTAGTCTAAACAAGCTAGTTCCTTCATGGCTAGGGCAGATATCTCTGCGCTCCATTGCATAACGTAGACAGACAATAAATCCTGTCAATAAGGAGTTTAAAATAATTCGAGGCAAGCTCTGCAATGACAAAACTATTGGTCACCAAAAGCAAAGGAATAAAAGTTGAGATGCTGAAGAAACACCCCTGTCCTGAAGGTGTGATCAGAAATGCCCCACAGAGAGCAACTCTTCACAATTTTTTCCAAGGCTCGTGTTTTCTCTGTAATGGTCTGCTACCTTTTGAGTCAATGCTCTCCTAATTTAGCCTGCAAACTCATGTAGTACCCAATACACCCTCCATCTGCAATTGTGACTCTACCAGCCCCTCTATAGAATTAACTCAGCTCTGAATTAGTCATTCGACGTGCCAGCGCATGTAGAAGAGACTCAAGTGAATCAGATTTTGTGTGCAGGGACTGACTTGCAGTAAATACAGCAACTCAGAGAATCTCAGTCTGCATCTGGGCTTTTGTGTCTGGAGGGATACTCTTTCTCCGGTGGCTGTGCAGCCTCTCCACGCAGGACGGGCACACACATGAACCGGGAATGAATCCCCCAGCACCACACCACACCTCCTGCCCTCTGCAGTAATGCCAATGTGGCATCATCAAAAATGTGGAGGCATAAAAGAGAAACCCGGGGGAGGGCTGGAGTAAAAAAGTACCCGATGACAGATAAAAAAAAAAGACAAGATAAATCTAAAAACTTCCTCTTAAGCTGAGCGGATTCAGATCCGAGGGCCCATCTAGCAGACGCTGCGGGGGGAGCACACACATCACATCAGCCTGCATTAGGCTGCTTCGGCTGAGGGAGCCCCATAGGCACTGCGTCATCTAGTGACCCCAGCAAGGAGCAAAGGGAGATATGCTGGAAATGCCACCTTTGCTGGTCAGAGCCCAATGCAGAAAGCATCCCCCTTGCAAGCAAAGAGCAGCAGACAAGACCCTCAGAGCTGTGGTGCTCTAGTGACAGCTGTGTTGGTGCCCAAGTCTCCCATCCCAACCTTGTTGGGGTTCTGAGCTATTAAAGCAGGGAAGCAAATATCACAAGTTTTAAAAGAACGGGGAAAAGTATCCTTGCGCTGGAGAACGTGGTTGGGTTTCTCTGATTTGGGAACAGCAATAGAAAGGTCCAAATCAAGCTAGTAGATTTTGAAGATTCCTTTAAAAATATATGAAGGTGAGTCACGTTTGGTTTTGCTGCGCTGTTGACAAAGCAGAAAGGGACACCTGTGAGTGACGAAGGAGAAGAACTGAGAAACCAGAGGACGAGGAGAGAGGGGAAAAGAGATGGGGAGGTGGAGTGGAGGGAAGGGGAGACAAGGCAAGTGTGGGCAGCATGAAAGAGTAACACCAAGAGCAGGTAGCTTGGCTGGATAAGCTCAGATGTGGCACTTAGAGATGCCAGTGATGCCTCCAGCAGGGTAGTTGTGAAGGAACGTTGATGAGGGAAATTCATCAATGTGGAGCGGCTGAGGGTCTTGGACTGGTCCTGCCAGAGCTGGAGGAAGGCAGCTAGGTCATTCACCTTGAAGACAGTTCAGTTCAAGAAAACTTAGGGAAGAATGAGAAGGGGGAAAAAGAACCAAAAAGAGATTTCTTTTCATGAGGATATTACATTAATTTTTCTCCCCCTGTTCTCCTTCTGTGGAAGCAGTAGTGACCAGAGTGTGTAACATCAGCGGTAATGCCATATTGTTGGTATAGGTATTGTGAGGGATGGATTGTGAGAATTGAATTTTGGTCTTCAGTTTCTACCACTTCTTTTCAGATGGAATCGGGGCACGTCCCAAAACCAGAAGGGGGAGATCCAGGTTGAAAAGATGTGAGCTGTAATTTTGCAGATTTCTTTGACTTGCATGAAATGGCTGTCAGTTGGGGCAGAGATGATGTTGGAGATGCTTATAAGTTCAGCACTGTCACCAGAACTGGACCTGGTGGGCCACAATCCTGGACTCCCAAATTTTAGCAAGCTGATCTTCTGCCAGATGCCACCTCTTTGGTCTGTTTCAGCTCAGACAAGCTCGGACTTGATCTATACATCTACCCACCGTATCTCAGCTTTAATTATTAATGATATCCATGAAAGCTGTGACTGGGATGGTAAACTCTGGATTGGGCATAGTCTCCAAAGCAATCTAATCCTGATATTTCTTTCTCTGCAGGGGGTGGAGGGAAACGCAAAGGCAAAAGCAAAAAGTGGAAGGAAATCTTGAAATTCCCTCACATTAGCCAATGTGAAGATCTCCGAAGAACAATAGGTAAGAGCTTTTCCCTTCTTTGGAAATATTGCATAAATAAAATGTGTTATCAAAACTGGTGCAGCAGAACAGCATTAAAGGTACTCATCATTAAATGGAATCAGTTTAGAGATGGGCATGCGATGCCTATACCTCCCATGATGCTGCCGTGCAAACTCAACTCTCCCTGGTTCTTAAAGGGATTAGGCAGGAGGGACTGGCATAATGTACTTGCAAGACCGGGCTTGGGGCTAGCAGTGGCCAGGCCCTTTGCTTTGCATGCCTGAGCTCTAGAAGCTAAAGGGACTTCATCGTTAGTACCTGGTATATGGGGCAGGTGCTTTGACTTGGTACCTCCCAGGGCCAACGTGGCTGTGAAATGACATTCAGAAATTAATCCCCTCATCACATCCGGCATTCCCATGTAATAGGTAGCTCTTTATCAGAGAGGAAGTGAGACTTGATGAAAGCAGAGAGATTGCTGAGGTAGTTGAAGGTTAATATTAATTATACTCTAGATATGATGTTTGAAGTGGCAGCCGGTGCCCTCTGCCAGGCAGGTTTGCTCAGCAGTGCCATCCTCTATTCAAACGACAACACTACTTCATGTAGTTTTTTACAGTGCGTGTCAAATTTTTTTTTTAACTTTGTTTTATCGATATGGGCCAAACACTGCAGATTTGGGAGGGAGCTTGCGGTGGGCATTTCCATAACACAGCATTCTTCCTGCTCATACCTGCCAAAATTCATCATTCTTTTGACTGCTGCCTTGGCAAACAAGGCTAACAGCTATCTCCTTGTGAATTCTCCACTGGAAAGCCCACTATTACTGATCTCGCCACAAGAGGTTAACTTCAGCAGTTGAGGCTCCTTTTCTCCCCTACACTGACATAAAATCCAGCCACTGGCAATAAATGAATGAAAGGCAAGAAACTGTAACAACTGAGATAGCGGGCAGCATAATTTGTCTGACTTGGGCGAACTCCTGGGGTCTGACTGACAGTGCCCTGGCACTATATACATTCAAAATTCACAGCATGTTTATGCAGAGAAAATATGTGGAATGTTTTGAAACTCTTTTCATGGTCTCCTTCAGTAAATTTTCCTTCCCTCATCTTCTGCTGTAGAGCTAAGAGGAGGTAAAGAAAGGAGGGGGGGGGGGCAGGAGGAAAAGAGAGTAGGTTTTCCCAGTTTATCGCCACTCTACAGGCATACAAACCCTGGAACAATTTCTGAAGGAACAGAACCTGCTGGAAGCAAATCTGACCTACTATATTGTAATTTCCATAGGGAATTACCTCTGTTGTTCCATCAATCTTGGTTCCTATAGGGGAAAACGGCACCAGATAAAATGCTTGCTCTTTACAAAGGTGTCACATTCTAAAATGAGTAGTCATAAAAAAATCAATTGTGCCAATGATTTGCTTCTGAAATGCTGTTTCTGGCTTTTTTTGTGTGTGTCAGCTTTGTCCTAAATGTAATTTGTTTTGAATTTTTTTTTGTGAATGAATTGGGGAAGTAAAGGGCAAGAGCCCTTGTGATGCTCTTGGTGGATTTGGCTTCACTGCAGAAATTACTGTTGACTGGGAATTCTAGCAACTGGCTTTTACACAATGGGAAAGAAGGTCCAAATCCTTGTTCTGAGAGTCTGATTTTTATTGAGTAGTTTTCCCACTGAGCTGGATGTGATTGCACAAGGGATGAGGCACTGCTCAGCCTGAGTAAGGTCATCTGTCCTTTCTGGCTCTACCATTTTTCAGTTAATCTAGCTGAGGTTGAAACGTCCCGGACAAACAGTCACTGTTTATAAGCTTCTCCTTGCTCATACAGGGGGTCTGACACACCTTGGATAAGCCATACTCTCTGGGTCTATAGCATTAAGTCATTTGCACATCTGTGGTTGATCCAACGTGCTCAGGATGGATCTGTTGCACGTGCAGATCCATTGATCCACTGCACTGGGCTCAGTGCGGCTCATGGACATCCCAGGCCAAGTTACCGATCATTGCGGTCTGGCCTTAAATCACTCCTTTTATTATCTCTGCTGAGGAAGAACAACTCCCTTGGCTTTAACTCATCTCCATTGGTTATTTTCTGCAAGCCCTTTATAAGAATCTCAGGATTTCAGGTGACAAGGTGTCTCTGAAGGTGATTTTGTGAGGGAATGTACTGACATAGCCCTGAACCACCGGTCAGTCAGCTGAACTGCTCTATGACTTGCAGGGGATCCAGCTGCCATCAGTCCCTCCCCTAACAACTTCTTAACCCATCGGTCAGCGCCAATCAAATTTGATAATGAAATAAAGACCCCAGAGAGGCTTTTTCCTCCCATGTCTATGGCAACTGGCAGAGAAGAACAACTTTATACAAGGAAAAGGCTACAACCTCAATTCAATGTGTTTGGAGACCAAGACAAATACTGGTAGGTTTTGCTCATCACAGACCTCTTTGCTGTCTGTCAGCCTCCCAGCACTTTTGGTCAGACACAGTCTTGCCACTTTGCCACATGTTAAAGAAAAAAAATCACACTGAGTCTTAGAGGGTTGCATGAACTGGAGGACTAGGCTGTTGAGGTTTTGTTGTACTCCTCTTTCCTGGATGCTTCCCAAGAGCCTCCGTGGAAAAGCTGGAGGCAGGGATGGGACGGACCTTTTGATTTAGAGTGGACATGGACTGCTGTGAAGAAGGGCATGGATCAGTTTAATGCAGCTGTAAGCCATTGATGGAAAACACTGCTGTTGTGATCGTGGCAATACAGCCTACATGTGTGTGTAGATGCCCACATTTTGGTGTCAAAACGTGTGTGCCTTTGCACCCCACTAAGGTGTACTGAAAAGCGTCTGTGTCTTAAAAAAATAGTGTAGTGTGAAAAGAAATCTGTGAAAAACAGGAAGGCTGAAATAAACCAAGGGTCTGCAACCTGTGTTGACACAATTATGAGTCAGTTCATACCTTTTGGTTCCCTCTGTGTTTACAGGAGACTCTGTGTTTGACTATCCATCATCTGGTGTCTTACTGAAAGACTTGCTTAGTAAAGCCCATTTTTCCCCTCCTTCTTGTGCACAGAAACAAAAATCAAAACACCCGAGAGAAACACTGTGTTTTGATAAATAAACAAACACTGGAAACATCTTTATTAAAGGTGCCATTTAGCCAAGGAGTTATTTTTTTGGATTGCACTTAAAAGCAACTTCTTTTCTCCTTTCTTTTTTGTCCAAAGTATGCAACACCTTTTGCCGGGAAATTCAGTGGCCTTCATTGTGTGATAATTAAATAGGCAAGTGGAACAGGGATGCTACGCTAATACCTTTACTGGGCTCTGAGAGAGGCTTGTATATGTATACTTGTATTCTATGAATGGCTAATGTATGTTTCTATTTGCAGCCCTCTTCCCGGCTGTATTTAGTTGTATTAAAACAGCTAGCCCTTTCCTGGTTAATATGGGCACTAGCGACCCTTTCAATCCATGAAAACTGGAGTTTGGGGCACTAGTGACTCATGTGATGGATGCTGCAAGTAGATGGTGTTCTGCTATCTTTAAAATTCACAGCTTAGCAAAAGAGAGATGTTTCAAGGGAATGGAAAAAATAGCAAGGCGCAGCTTTAAAAATTCCTACATTTGACAAACACGGCATGAAGACATGCCACAAGTTAGGGATACCCACTAGTTTAAAGGCCATCAGTAAACAAAAATATAAGAAAAAGTTGTAATTTTAAAGGCCAGAGTGTCTTTTTGATGATAAAAGATTCTGGATGTCTGTAAATATTTCTGAATGACGCAAAAGGTTCTGTTGGTTAAAAGTGTGGAATTTTTATTTATTTTGCTCAGACCCATTCTGTGCTTTTTTCTTCCATAAAAAAACTGCTTGGGTGAAAGAGTTGATTATTCTGATCTTTGGCAAATTTTCTTTCGCAACTGTCCAAATGCTATATAATAAATCACGATTTTTTTTTTCCCCATAGATTGAAGTTTGTGGGGAAACCACCACAGAATGTGCTGTTTGTTGCTTAGAGTGATTTGTTGCATTATTGCAGAAAACTTTAACTCCTTCAGTAAAGCAGTTTCTGGTTGTGCATTGTACTCGGGTAGAAGGAGAACTCTTGATGATTTCTCTTGTTAAATATTGATATTCAGTGAGATTTCACAGTCAGGAAGATCAGCCTCATTAATACTTATTTTCCCGTTCTTGGTTTAAAAAGAGGTTTAACCTCTTACGTGACATTTGCGTCCCATTTATCCGGGGTAAAAGTAGTGTGAGCTTCCAATTCTGGCAGGTTCTTTTCAGCGTTGTTAAAAATACACTTCTATGCGAGAAACGCTTTGTGGAGATGGTGAACAGAGTAAGTGGGACAAAATCGAAGCCACAGAGTTCACATGCTCACTTTTTACAAAAGCTGGTTCTTTTTTTCCCCCCGCTTTTTTGTATTGTACTTTTTCAGACATGATCAAGACCTTCACCTACCTGATTTTTTTTTGAGTCACTTTGGAGTTTATCTACCTGGAGGCATACGGATAGCGCAGGCTCTGCAGTGGGATTCAGACCTACCTAAATGAGGTTTTTTGAGCCGCTGGCATGGGTGCTGATAGCGATCAAGAAGCAGCAGTATGGACATCAGTGACAGAGAGATGCTTGAGTATTTATCCAGCTTCCTACAAATGCTTTGCAGCCTGCACTGAGCTCCATCCTGTGGCAGAAAGACTGCTACTATACCCCAGTTATCTCCTTCAAAGGTAGCTCGGGCACATCTGCTCTGCTCCATGGTGCTGGGACATCTTTCATGGAGTCCCACCAGGTGCCTTGCCTTCAGAGGTTTGCCAGTGCTGCAGAGAGAAACGCATGGACGAGGGTCCCTTGGAGAAAGCAAAGTGTGAGTTTCCAGCCTTCCTTGTGAGGGAAGCTGCCTCTCAGAGATCAAGTGACAGTGTGGCGTATCGATGTTCATCGCAGGATGATGTGTCTGTGTGGCACCCTGCCCCACTTCAGCTGGGGACGGTGTCACCCCCGGGGGGTGTATCCGTTCCGGGAAGGGAGATGTAGGCAAAGAAGCACAGTGCATGTGCAGATCCCAGAATGTGAGGCTGCGGGGTGGTGTTGCTCATAAAGCTTGGGCACTGAAACTGGAAAAGAGAAGGCATCAAAAGCCCGGTCTGATCAAAACCACAAAGAAGGAGCCAATTTTCTCTCCACCAAATTCTTCAGCTCTGATGTTTACAGTGATTAAAAAGCAGGGTTTAGAAATGTAATCCTGCAGCCAACAAACAGATCAAAGGAGAGAATTGCAGCGTGGCTTCCACTGTAAATAACCGAGCACAACTGGTTATAACTTCTGTGATTGTCTTATAGTACCAGTCTGAATGCTACACCTAAGGCTGGTCTCATGCTTTTGGCTAAAACTAGAGTTTACGTTTTTGAGAAATATTTTTTTTTTAGAAAGCATCAGATTTCCTTGGAAAAATACTTACATTTTTATGGGAAATAGTTTTTCAACTAGTAGTCATGATTCCGTGGCATGAAATAACAGAAAGGGGAATTGTGTCCTATTCTCTTTCCAAACGTGTAGGCATACGGGTAGCTGTGTCGGGAAGATGCTGGTGGGGTGTGTGTGCACACAGCCAGAGCCGAGTACTCGGCATGGAGCTCTACAACTCCTCTGCGAGACACGAGGTTTTCTGCAAACCTGGGGAACTGGAATCAGTGGAGTAGAAAATAGTACCTACTTAAAAAAAAAAGACAACATACTGTATCATTGTTATACTGTTCATTGAAATATATTTCCAGAGAAATTCGTATCATTTAAGGCCCAAGCTGATAAACATATAGGCTCACAAATAATTTTTTATCCAAACAAGGAATACCTTTAAATTAATTTGACAACAGATGGGTTTTTTGTTTTCAGCAATCAGAATTGTGCTCTGTATGAAAATAAATTTTCCCACATCGATGCCCTTAGATAACTGCAGCATAAGATATATTTCAGTCACTGTCAGCAATAGCAAAGTGGTGTCTTGCTGGTGTTCTTGCATCACCCGAGCGTTAGCTCCTAACGGCGGTGTTTGTCAGCAGCCCAGGAGTGGGGCTCCTACCACAGGAGCTCTGCGTTGTCCCTTGGGGTCATACTTACTGCGCCAGGACTCAAGGGCTGGTTGTGGTGCTGTGCTGAGGATGGTCCCTCTGATGCTGGAGCGGTACCTAAGGGAGAATCTCCCCGGATGAGTTGTCCTCCGTGACGGTTGTCTGCGGGGTGCATACAGAAAGAGCACAGAGAGTGAGGAACCCAAGAAGGGCTGAAAGCAATATTCGAACAACTCCGAAAGCTGAGGATAGGATTTATAGCTCTGGAAAAATTTATGCAGATTTTTTTGAATAACATTAATACAGAGAAAAACCCTCAAACCAATTTATTTCTAAAGAAGAAACAAAGTCCTTCCCCTTGACAGTCCCCACTCCGTACAATTCCCTTCCCTTTTACTTCCTTTTTTCCCTTCTTCCACAGTAGACACAACTTTCCCCTCTTTTCCTTGAGCCAAAAAGTCTCTGTTGCTCCTTCGAAGTTCAGCTTATGCAATCTTTCCAGCATAGACCTTGCCTTCAGCAGTACCCTGTAGTTTCTTGGGTTTAACGTGCTGTCCTATATCATGAATACATCTAAATTAAATTAGATAGTCTTCAGGGGGAGGAACTGGCCACATGATAGAAACTGTTCCAGCACATGAAATGATATGGCTGACGTCAAAACCATATTGTTTGTTTACAGACCCACACTTGGTTCAGTTCCTTTCTTTAAAATCCTTCAGATTCAACTATAATTCTATCATAAACATAGGTTTCTCATGCTCTAATGATGGACAAATAGAGCTATGTGTGGTGCCCTTGCAAGATTAGCTGTATCCAGTTTGTAGCGATGGGTGGAATTGAGAAGGGTTGGGGCTTTTTGCTTGCAATTTTTTTTTAATGCCATCACAGAAAGTATGTGAAAAACAAACTGGTTTATGCATCTAATGAGACTCAAGACTAACACTGGGGGAACAGGCTGCTTGTACTTGACAGCTTCCAGGACGGGAAGGGGACACAGGGGAAATGAGTTGAAATGATCTCAGCCTGCATTCTATTTACGGAATTTATTTCACAAGACTTAATCCATCAAGTATTACCTTGGCAGTGGCAACCCAGACAGAAACCAAGACAGACGTTGCTATTCTCCATAAAGAACAGGCAGCAAATCCACATCTCCTTACCAAACAGTGAGTCCACACCGGTCATCATTTAATAGAAAGCCTCCCAAGAAAGAAGTATTAGCACTAAACCTCTGTATTTTTATTTTGTGGCAAAAGACTCTATTTGGTGCAATAAATTAGTCTTCACAAATTAAGAAGAAGAAAAAATTCCACTACACACTTTGAAGTATTTTCAGAAGTTATTCCAGGATGTGCAGAAAAGGAATTAGAAGAGAATATATATAATGGATCCTTTTAAAAGATCCATTTCATCTCTCACTGAAAATAGAAGTAGATATTGTGAGCTGCAGGGTTTTTCATTATCTTATTAGGTAATATGAGTCATTAAGGCTAATTAATACTTATGCAGTGATTTGGAATTGTAAAACGCATAGAAGTGCTCACGGGTCCTGTTAAATAGTAGTACTTGGTTGTTAAGGAAATTTATTTTAAAACCAATTTAGCACTTGCTGGATATGGGGAATGAGAGGTAGGGCTACATTAACGATAAAAACTGACTCTTCTCCCCGCTGAACTCACTTGTAACTTTGCTACTGGTAGCGATGAGAAGAAGGTGGCAGGGCAGAGCAAGCCTCTGGTTTGGTTGAGACTGTTCAGCGCTGCTGGAGTCAGTGAGAAGGTTTCCCTTAAATTATATTGTACAGGAGCCCTCTTTTAATGCAAGGAGGGAACTGTGGGGAGGGAAAAGAGAGAGTAAAGATCTGCCAGACCTGCATAGGGATGCTGTAAAGGGCACTCATGGGAAGAGCAGCCTGAAATCCTCACGTTTGGGGATGCATGAATGCAGCCCCAAACCCTAAAAGGCCGGAGGGATGGGATTAACCTAAGTTAATGCTTGTCAAGGAAAATAAGTCATTTGGAGTAGTTGGTAGGGGAGGCATTATTTTGCCTTGGCTTCTGTGAGTTGTTATAGAGGCCTCTAGGATTGTGGTGGGGCTTTGCTTTAGGCTTTACTAGAAACAGTCATGCCAGAAGTATGGCACGCTGAAATGCTGCGGGGTTTGTACCAAAAAATGGCTTTTTGGATGAAATACATGTTCTAGGAAAGTGGGAGTTATTATTCTGGTGAAAACCTGAAATCCAGCATTTTCTTCTTTTATTTCCTCCTTCCATGCCCTTCTTTGGTGGAAGAGGCACGGGAGAAAAGGGAACATCCTATTCTTTACTTAAAACCAGAAAATAAGTTTTAGTCTTTATTTTTATGAAAGTCCCCCAAAGTCCATAAAATATTTTGAGTGAAGAAAAATTCGCATTTTATATATATGCTATTTTGAATATCTGCAAAATATAAAAGCAATCTTGTACTTACTTTTTCAGTTGTATTTCTATTTTCCTAGCACTTACTTTACTGAAACACTCTTTGCCACAAAGCGTCCTTCTTCAGCACGAGGTGTACTTCTGCCTTTGTTGTGAAGGTCCTTGATCTGTGCACTTCAGTTCCACTGGTTTAGTTATGCTTTCCTGACAACGCAAATGGACAATAAAATGAATGTAAATGCAGTATTTCAGTTTTAAATATAATATAAGGCACTGCAAATTATGCTGTGGGTTAACAGGGTTGGTATTCATACTCCTTGTAAATCCATGTCTGAAGCGAGACCCCAGATAAAGTGCCTTAGTGCAGATCTGGTGCATTATTATCCTAGTGCCCTTGAGTTCTGGCTTTTGAGGAAAGGGGAGGTTGAGAGCTTTTCGGGTTATCCCACACATACCTTTTAATTCTGGTTTTGAGACATAGTGTGGGGGAATTCACATGGGGAATGTTAAAAGCCCGCTTTTGGTGGTTTGGCTGAATCCCTGAAGTCACTGAGAGATTCAGTTTATTTTTCAGGTGATCACTATATGCTGCTTTGAAAACACTTTGGAGGTGATAATTGGAAATATTTCTCTGTGCTCTGTACATCAGAAATTGGGGCATGGCCATGAATTCTGCTAAATATTGATATTGAAATAGAACCCCCACTTGGCAGGGCCAAGTTATGGAGTTATGAGACCATTTCTTAATAGAGTTCCTGGTTATGCCAGTACTTTTATTTACTTATTAATCACATTTTTACCATGCTAAATCAATGCCAGGGAATTCTAAGACAAGTAAAACAAACTCTCTACACTAAACTGTTGTCTCTTAGCTGAAGTAATGGAAAGGATGAGTGAAAGTCCAGTGTAGGGAAAGGAAACAAAATTACAGAGCAAGATGGTATAATGCAAACTGTGAAAAATCTCCTGAGTTTGGGGAAGAAGGTAGATTGCTATTTGATTTTTTTGAAGAACTCTCTGTTGTCCCGGAATTGGTAAAGTTCAGTGTAAAAATGGGTCAACAAAAAGCCTGAACTCTTATAATCCTTAAAAAATATGTTATGGACCAAGACATTTAAGTCACAATTAAATTTAGTATATTAAGAAAAATGTGAAGGTTTTTACCTTTCCAGAAGAATAATTGATTCCAAAAGATGGGAAGTCTCTATGGTATTAAATGACCTATAAAAATATAATTTGTGCAAAGTTACAAACTTCCTTGTACCTGCCAGATTCACCATCCTCCTGCCCCGCACCAGCATTATATTTGCACAGTGGCACCTTGAGGGTCTCTCCACGTCACACTGATTTTCTGAGCTCTTGCTTGGAGAAGTTAGGACAAGGCAGTGTTGACACATTGGTGAATTCTGTTCTCGTGAGCAACAGGACTTGGCTCAACTGCATATAAGTATTTGCAATGCTGAAACAGCCCTCTATAAGTAAGTGCTTTCAGGCTTTCATAACTCCTGGTTCAAAATATTTTTAGCATTTGTAAACATGGTTTATGGAGAAAAAATGGTTTTGAGCACAGGAAGAATTTGGTGTAAGTCACTTCAGAAATATTCTGATCAGTCCAAACAAATAATATTCAACACTTGTGTATCACTTTCATCGCATTTAACCTTTTGGCATGGGTATAGTTTGTCTCATGAGCAGTGACTTCAAGCGCTGAGCCTCAAGTGAGGTCTAAGTAGTAAGTAGGGACACCCTGCAAAGGTACAACTGACTCTAAAACCCAAAAGAGAGAAACCTATGGTGGGGAACTTACTGAATAGCATGGAATATTTGATTTAATGTAGCAAAGCATGACATATTCATGCTGATCAGCTCTTCAACAGCCAAAGCCAACTGGCAACCATGCCACTTCAAGCAATATCCTTTTCAGATCTCTTTGGCCAAACCTTCTCAGCCTGAGCATGAGTAACTAGGTGGGATATCTTCTGTGCTGGTGACAGGTTGGGCCCCACATGGAAGGGAGCTAATCTGTCCCTTGGGTAGGAATGGGTCAGCGCTGTGTGCTCTGGAGGCCTCTGTGTGCCCCAGGTCCGTGCCCAAGGAGGATGGAGAATGGAAGACAGGAGAGCTGGTGGGCTTGGAGGGGAAACTCTGTAAGTAAATAAGGTTACATCCCCTTTGCATAGTCAGTGGGTGTATTCCTGAGGCTTGTACTGCTTGGCAGAGGAGAAAAAAGTCAGCATGAAAAGAGCAGCTATTAAGCAGCCCTTGTGTTGGGAGTGGACCTCATGACTGTCCTTAGCTCCATGGAGGCTTTCTTCCTCCAAGGTAGAGACTCTTCACTTCTGAGACTGCTTTCATCCCTGCCCAGGAGACTGTGGGTGTCCGTGGGGCGCCATAACCTCATTATCTTCTATGGAAAAAAAACCCCAACCTTCTAAAAATATTGTCTATGCCAGTATTGTCTATGCCAGTGTGACTATGAATCAGTGGTCAGAGCTGCGAGGGAGAATTACAGCCTTTTCTCCTTGCTCTTTGCCATGGACAACCCCTAGTCCTATGACTAGGGCTAATGTCTTTTTTAGAATCTACTTCAAAGTCTCCTCGGGGGCCAGAGCCTTTCTTATGAGTTAAAAATCAACTTGTTTAGGTAAGATCTTAAGGAGTGGAAGGCGGCAATGCAAAGTTTCAAACTCTGCAGAGGAGCTGCCAATGCAAAGGTCACACAAGGTTGTGGTTACTCCCACTGCGTGCTGCAATGGGCTTCATGGATTAGTACAGACTGGGATTACAACAGGGCCGGCACAGAGAGAGGGAAGACATGGATCCACCCTGTAGTCCTGTGGTTTTCGCAAGTTTTCTGGCACTGGCCGCTGTTCCAAATCCTAAAGGAGCTCTGATGGAGACCTGCCATCCTGGTTCAAAAAAAGGGATAGGATTTTATTCTCAGTAGCACTGTTGAACTACATGGAAAGTAACCATCACCCACAATCAATTACAGGTAAGCACCTATAGACTGCTTGAAATCTATAGAACTCCATAATTGCTCACTGTAACTCACAGCATAGGTAGGATATTCCTTTATTTTCTTTTTTCTCATATATGAGACCATTTGAAAACCTGTCCTTCTCCATCCCCAAGGAGAGAATATGTTTTCTTTCTAAGACCCAGTGATTTTAGCCTTCTGTCTCACTAGTTGCTGGGGAGTGATGATGCTAAATCACGTCTCCCCAAAAGCCTTTATCCTTTGTGAAAATTAGCTGATAGCTTCCTTCTACTGATGCAAGTCAAAACAACATTTTAGCTGGCAGAATTATGTGGAATTCTGCCTCATCTGGTTTTTTCCTCCCATCAGCAAACTAGAATTTCCCTAACAAGTCCCCGGATCTGGCAGTTTTCCAGGGCTTCCCTTCTTGGTAGGCAGCAATAAGGAAGGGAATCTCATCTTGCTGCCAGCTCACCCACTTACAACATGCATCAGGGAGGGCTCAGAAACTCTTTCTTTCGACTGCCTCAGAGCAGAGAAGCCACTGGGAGTTCAGCTGGAGGCTCTGCCTGTGAGATACGGGTCATCAAGACTTGAATTAGAGAGCAAATACACTCCTTTGCTTTTCTTCCTCCCTTTTTTCCCTTCATTTAAGTGAATTTAAGTCCTGGTGACAGGTAATGCACAGGTAGCCCTTGAAAGGGAAATGTGTTTATCTCCCAGGCAGGTGCAGTCTGTTTTCCCGTGCCCCGCTCTGGTCCCTTCCAGGGTGGAGGTACAATGGCAAAAGAGAGAATATTTCAGCGCCCATGATTGCTCGCTCTTGGCTGGCTCTGCCAGCCTGGGTGCCAGTTGTGGTGGTGGGTTTTGCATCGCTGTGGGTCTGATACCAGTTCAGCTTGCCAACTGCCAGCATAAGCTGTGTAACTTGCAACTCCAGAAATGCCATGCCAGCATCTGTTTCTCATCCTACAGCATTTTAAGTAATGCACATTTCCAGCTGTCTTCCCCTTCCTTCCCAGTTCCACAGCACAGTTTGTTGGTTTCATGCGTAGCTCTGAGATGTGTCTTCAGGCTGTGCAGTCCATGTGCGAGGCAAAGCTGGTCAGGCGGCTGCGGGGTTTGACACCAACTGTCCATGCCCTCATCCTCCAGCACGATCGTGCATTGAAGCAGAAGAAACCCGCAGCTGCGAGGAGTCCTACAGCTTGTGGAATGCGTTAATTAAACAAGAGTCTCTGAAAGAGGTAAAATGGTAGAGGACCTCTGCAGATAACTTGGCAGCTCCCTAATACAGCATTCACAGCTTCAAGTCTCTCAGGAAAAAAACTGAACAGCCTTTATAGAGGGTTTTTTAAAGCCCTACTTTTCAGTAGGAATGTAATTGAAGAAGGCTGTGAAGGCCGTGAAAGCATGCTGCACACAAGCAGAGGAAAGATTAAATTCCAGTGCTTTGTTTGGGGTAAATTACTGACCTTTGTCTTCAGCATTAAAGCCATCTGAAGACAACCATTCCTAGCATACAGCAAGATGAGTTGCTTTTGCTGGATTCTTTCCTGTGTACAGTGTAGTACTTTAGTATGAATATGGCAGGAAATAAGGAAAATTGAAAGCATAATTCATTTTGAATGGCATGATGTAAGAGGTGATTTCTTTCAAGGAGCTAGAAGGCAAAGGGATCAGTGTTAAATATTTTAAGTGGGCTCTTGGAACAATCCCTTAATGAAATCCCCCCCCCCCACCCCAGCCTTTTACGACTGTAATATCTATGTTTCCTGCTAGTTCTCTTTTTCTTTTTATTTATAGACTTTAAAACTTTAATTGGGGCAATTTTACCTATCAGGTTATAAAAAATCGTCTATCTTCTGTCCCACGAAGTCAACAAGTGTTTGTTTCTTTAGCTCAGTAACAGTTCCCCATTCTGCTTTCTGGGCAGATTTGCTCCATATCAGTACAATTTCTACCCACTGAGTCAACGTCTCAAGGCACAAGCTCTTCCTGCCGTGCTGCGACAAAGCGTTTCCTATAGTAGCCTTATGATTTCCCAAATTTCTCCTCCCCCTTCAGAGCCTGGGAAAGCAGATGGACCCTACAGGATGACCTGGAGGGCACGAAATCCAGGCCTGTTAGAGCTGAAGTGGGGAAGTGCATTCCAGAGGAGACAACCCTTCCACCAGGAGCGTTTGCGGCTCAGGCTGCTCTCCAGCCCACGCTGCTGAGCTGATACTCGGCTCTTCGAGTGATTGCAAGTGACATGGCCTGGGGCACGGAGGCAGCAGATGTCTGGTATTTAGGTTGTTATGGCTTGGTGTTTTCCACTCGAGCTGGAACTCAACTGTTAGCTAATGACAGTCACGGGGACCCTGTACAGCACAATTCTCCAACAGGGCACCCAGGAAGAAAAATCCATTGAAAAGCGTTGTGCTGCTCTCAGTCATTTGAAAGGGGAGAAGGCGTGCGGGAAGCCGGCAGAGGCATGAATCACCGTGGAGAGGTCCATATTCAGATGTCAAACCCACAGTTTTCTCATCAGTCGTAAGTAGAAAACCACTTGGCAAATCCAGCCCAGCCCTGAACCTGAGCGACAAAACATCCCCCTTCAGCATGGCGTCTCATAAATGCTGGCTTTTTCATTATGCTTAAATAAATCAGTTTTATTTCTCACCCCAGGCTTATAAGCTCCAGTTATCTCCCTGAATCATACTGGATTGGCCTGTCACTCACCTGCCCTAGAGCACATCCAGTGCTGCCCAGATGTGATGAACCTTCTGTCCCATCGAAGCTCTGAACGTGAAAGAGAGCTAAGAGTGACATGGATCTCCCATGGAAATCCCTGGGGTCAGGGAATCAGTGCTTGGCATTGCTCTGCAGCTTCTGTCGCTGAAGAAGGGGAAGGCCATGTGGTCAATGTGCTGTAATAAATATAGCTGACCTATCTGAAAGGACTGCTGTGGACAAATAGTTATCTGTGGCCTAGAGGAGGTTATCAGTCAATACAAGGAATGTGGCCTCTAGGTCATATTCAGACCTAGAATCAAACAGATCAGGGTTAAAGAGTCTGAGAACGACAGAGCTATGGCCGTGCTAACAGATTGTGCTCTAATTCAAGGCAGTGGAAAGTGCATACAAAAACTGTAATCTCTCGGGCAGCATAAGGGTGAGGTGAGTAGTAAAAAATGAATGCCACCATGGAAACTCATCATCAAAAGGCAAAACCAAATAACGAACAAAACCAGCACCACAACAGGCACTCTGGTTTTGTAGTGGTGGAAGCTCTCACGATCTCTTGATTGGATAAGCAGAAGCCATTTGTCCACAGCCCTTCCCAAGCAGTCCATGAATTACAGGTGTAATTGCAGGTGGTTTAATGCCGTGTGCATGGGAACAGCCAGAAGAGAGTGGCAGCATAGGCTCATTAAGAAGTAGCAGGAGCAGCTAATGTTTCTGAAGGGTTCCACCCAAACTGAAGATGAACATGCCATGGTGTTTCATGCCGTCGCCCGTTGCAGCCGCGATATAGCCCCGTAGGCATTTGCTGTCTCAAAGTGTACTTCTACTGTTGTTTCGTGTTGTTGGTCTATTCTGCTTAAATAGAGTGCTACAAAGTAGATCTTACATGGACCACTTGGTCTCTAATTTGCAGCATGTGTAACTTATGCCCCTATTAATTTTAGAGAAAGGATATGTTAAGGCTTCATTTCAGGCATTTCTTGTTATGAATGATGTACTGTAGTTTTTTGAAATTGCTACTCTTACCCAGAACTCAGCTGCCAACTGCTCATAGACACTGAGAATCGTGGGATCCAAAAATGAGGTCAGTGCCTTCAATGTAGCTGGGCTGATGCAGAGCTGCGCAGCTATGATGTGATACTGGACACAAGAAATAAAAAGGGGTCTCTGTCTCCATGGTGAGAACTGACAAACTCAGAGCTTGTAATCAGTGATTTCTTACTTTCCCTTGATTTGAAGAACCCAGATACATTCCAACTGAAATGTGGATACCTACATGGGAAATTTAAAGCTTAGCTTAAACTTAAATTTAGTGCTTAAATTAGCTTAACTTAAATTTAGTGTTTGGGCCCCTCTGAGTACAGGCTGAAAGACATGGTCTATTTCAGGTGATTTCAGTTATTTAATCAGAAAATTATGTGGAGGCTGGAGTGAGGAATGCAGGAAAATCTGATAAGAAACTGATGTAGATCACAAGCTAAAACACCACACAAGAATGCTGAATTGTGAAAAAAGAGAAGCAAACCATTTAAATTAGATCAATTGTCTGATCTGGAGAACTACACAGTATAAGTATTCACAATGAAATCAATGAACTTTGTATGAATTCTTGGAGTATCTCAGAATATGTATTATGGTACCTTAACTCAACTGAGGCATTCAGCAGTAGCCATGTGATGCATTGTCATCTTAATTCACCTGTTTGCCTGATGGACTGTGAAGGCAAATAAGTAGTGATGAATGCAGTTGCAGCAATTAGATGTAGCCACATTGATGATTTTCTTTCCTTGAGCATGTATCAGGAAACCCAAGAGTTGACTACTTACAAATCTTCTGTTCCTCACTTTAAATAAATGAAAATGTAAATGCATATTTAAACGTTTTACTTATATTTGATGGCTGCAGCTAGCTCTCTATAATGTTTTCAGTCAGCTAGCAGCAGTCAGATAGGAAGCACTCTTGAAGAGTGTTCTGGAAATACCCTCCACCACCTTTTTTTACAGAGTCTCTTGTACTGATTGAAGCTTATGGTTTGAATCCTAGTTTGCTCTAAGTGGTAAACCTACTTAACTTTGCTTGAAGAAGCAAAATATATTGATACCTAAATGTAAACGGTGTAGAATCCATCCTACGTGCATTCTGAATGACTGTAGGATGCTGACCAGCATCTAACCTTGTCCATTGTTGCTTTCTGGTTTTGCTCTACTGACAGCCTTTTCAAATACATTTTGTTTGCTAATTCACTATATGACAGAAAGCGGTTGGAGTGTTGATAACACTTCAGCTGTTTTTTGCTTCCTAACACCCCATTGCAAAACCAGTGCATCATGCAGGAATGAACACTATAAAATAATTTATTTCAGAATATCACAATTTGTCTTCCTTTCTCCAAGGACGAGTCCTTTGACATTAAGAGTGTTGGATACATAGGTTCGAAACACTTTGGTGCCTTCAATTCCTACTCCATGATTCAGATATTTTTATTTTCCAAGGCATTGGTCGTAGTGAATATTACACATTTCTTCCATCTACACAAAATCTCACTACCTCTTCTGTTGTTATTTGAGCCTTATAAGTACTGTACCTGTTGAAAGTGCTGTTTGGTGTCACGACGTCTGATAGAGAAGCATACCAAGAGTATTTCGTTCCATTTTTACTTCTTCTTCTAAGGTGTCTTCCGATAATGGTGCCCTGAAATAACCAGGGACTGGACTTAGTGACTTTGCAGGGTCCTGGCAAGCCCATGAGTAGTAACAGTCTAAACTGTGTGTTACTCTCAGCAGTAGCAAGTTAATTTATACAGCCTACACATTTTTAATAGTAGATTTAAATGTAGATTGCTAATACTTAAAAGAAAATTATATATTTCTTATGAGTTTCTCCATTAGGTGCAATTCCAGGTCTAACCTCAGCAGATGTGGAATAGTGTCTCCAGATGCTCTTAATATTTTCCATTCCAACTTCACTGATAAATTGAACATTCCCTTGTACAATCTAGTGCTACATCTGTTTGGCTACCAGTATTGCTATGAGCTATGGCAGACAGAATTTAAAAGACTCTATTCTACTAAATGCTTCATTATGATTGCGATGATTAATATTTTAATATTCTTCTGAGAATTAAATAGTATTAAATAAGTCAATGATACGGCAGAGTCACTGACCTTGCCTGCAAAATGTCTTGAAGTCATTTCTGCAAGGTTTTTCGAGTCTATTCCCTTTCTGTTTAGCTTGTATCTGTGGATGGGCTATTTAAGGAAGATTTTTGTCTAGATACCAAACTTCAAGATCAGTGAACTTCCTTGAGCTTAAGCAGCACAAGAAATTTACAGCTAATTTCAGATAGTAACATTCAGCATAGCAATAGAATCCTTGTTAGAGTCCTTCAACCGTTATCAATGGAAAATAAACAGTTTGGCTAGTCCCTGTGAGTTTGTAGATAGAACAGGATGGGAATATCATGGTATGAGTAAAAACAGGCACACACAAGGCATGTCTACACTAGTTTGCAAATGCCTGTGGAGTTCTGTCTGGAATAACGGAGGTCACACAGAATAAGCAAAAGCCCCAAAGCCTGTTTGGTTATCACATTTTTCCAGTCATTGCAACTCTGCTGAATTCAATGGAATTAGACCAACAAGACTGAACTAAATGCCATGATGAGCCTGGCATTCAATTTTTATCTTCTGAAATATCATATTATCTCTCTGTTGGTTGGTGAATTGCCATAAGGCACACTAGTATGGTAACTTTGAGGTTGGAAGGAGCTAACCTGTATTCCTATTTGAATAGGAAATATGCAAAGGAAATATAAGCAAAGGAAGAAAGAGGAGAGATTAAGTTAGGTTAGGTTAGGTTAGGTTAGGTTAGGTTAGGTTAGGTTAGGTTAGGTGAGAGGAGAGAGTAGCATGCAAGAAAAGTAAAGATAGAGAGAGGCAGATAGGTAGACAAGACTAGAAATAGTATGGCTTGAGAATGTAAAATGATAGTACAGAAAGACAGCAGAAGAAAAGGGTGGGTAGAAAAAGTAAAAATAATAGACAATTACGAAATTCAGTAAATGTGCAGTAAATGTGTTCAGTTTTGTTTTAAGGTGAGTCAGCCATACTCACCATGTTGACTATGTGTTTCAAAAGTGGTTTGGCCACTCCTAAAAAAAAGGAAAGAAAATTCTCCTGGTCTTTGGCAGAGGGTAAGGTGACAACCTTCCAAACACCCTAATTTCCTTTCATTTAAAGCCTGGCATCCAAAAAATGGGGAGGCTGTCATCACATTATGAGTGAGTTCACTTGAGAGCATGATGGTACACACAAGGGAAGTTGGCCAACAAAACAAGGAGGAAGAGAGGCGTTTTGCAGACAATTTTTTTTTTCTGTGGGACATACCTGGGACCCTCCAAGGCAAAATACGCTTGCTTTCCTCCACAACAAATGTTCTCCAAGTGCTATACCACATTTTGTAGTTGCAGCCAGGGTCAACTCAACACTTGATGTTGCCCAGGACTGTGAATTCTGGTCTATGTAGTTTGCCGTATGTGGGACCATGAGATCAGATCTTTTACTTAGGCTTGTGTCTGCTCTGCTTCGACATGGCAGTCTATATGGCATTTCTTTTTAAGACTAGGATGTTAAATGTAGTGTCCTGGCCAAATTCCAGCCTGGGGGTTTATATTCTGCTTACCGAAATGCAGCTGTTGGATCATTATATGAGAGCAAACTGTGGTGCTTGTCTTTTGTTAGTAATGAATATGCCCCTAACATCTGCTTTATGGGGAAGCACATCAGCTCTCCTCTGAGGACCATGAATTTGTGATTCACGTTAATAATGATAGCATGCACCAGACCTTGTGGATTGTGTTGGGTTTTTTTCTTTGTAATCTCAAGGTTTCTTTGCTTACTCTTGCAGTATCGTTCATTTTTCTACAGCGTTAGCGTCCCTGAATTATCACACGATGTATCTCCAGCATGCTGCCGTGCCATGGGTCCACGTAATAAGTGAAGGATAAAAACCATATCTTTTAAATCAGGGCAGTTTCTCAAATGCATATTTCTTCAAGAGGCTTGTTTAGTCTGTTTCTCTTTTGCCAAAACGTGTGTTTTTAGGGAGTCTCCTTTACCTGAATAAACCACGATTCTCTTTTGCTACATCAATAGTAGCAGTTGAACCTGAGAAGACTTGGAAGGTGTCTCCGACAGGCATCCAAAAGCAATGAATAGTTATTCGTATTCTCTATAAACCTTTCCACTCACCGGGGCAGGACTGCCTTGTTTTTCTGTGTTCATTCAGTGCCTAGCGCCATGCTCCCCCTCATATGATCTTGATCCCGTGCCATGATTAGGCATTAGGACAGTAAAATAATCTTTATTGGTAATAATGTTACAAATTAATAACAGGAAGAGTGAATGAGGAGGCAGGACTTCGCTTTCCCTGCTTTGGTCCTCTGGGACATTTGTCAGGCAGAGCTCTATTCCAGCAAAGCAATTCTGCAAGGATGGAGCACAGGTCTCCTCTCCCCTCCTCTCCTCTCCCCTCCTCTCCTCTCCCCTCCCCTCCCCTCCCCTCCCCTCCCCTCCCCTCCCCTCCCCTCCCCTCCCCTCCCCTCCCCTCCCCTCCCCTCCCCTCCTCTCCCCTCCTCTCCTCTCCTCTCCTCTCCTCTCCTCTCCTCTCCTCTCCTCTCCTCTCCTCTCCTCTCCTCTCCTCTCCTCTCCTCTCCTCTCCTCTCCTCTCCTCTCCCCTCCCCTCCCCTCTCCTCCCCTCCCCTCCCCTCTCCTCTCCTAAGTCTCATGTCAGTGAAGTAGCCACTGATTTTCCCCTTGTCAAGAGGCTGAGTGGGCTACCCAGTATTCTGAACGCGCTGCTCACGCTACTTTCAATATTAAAATGCATGCATAGGGGTGTTTGAGTATTTCCACCGGAGTTTCCCTCTTAAGGCTGATAGATAACCCAAACTGTACCCTGATGCATTACAGAGTTCTTCCTCCACACAGGCTGCTTCGCTAACACTTTTCCCTCTTTGCAAGCCGACGCCAGACATTTCATTTTTAAAACTATTGATTGAGCTATCTTATTTTCTAAGTGCAAAGAATGGTAGAAATTACTGAACTGTAGAATGGTGGCTTGAATTGGCCATGTCAGGCATACTGACCTATTGAAAGGTAGCAAGATTCTGGGTGTCACATAAGAGAGATGTGTGCCATGGGGTGGAGGAGCAGTTATAGCTCTCGTTAAGGCCAAGTACATGAGCATGCTATTTTATATCTCAGGCTTATTTTTACCTGGAACATAATTAATTCAAGAAGCTAGTTCCACAGGTTATATTTATAGATAGTCCCGGGCCCAGGTGAGAAAAGGAAAACTCATCATTTCCTCATAGTTGGGTTGCAGCGAACAGAACAAAAACAATGGTTTCTAAGCGGGGAACTGAAGACTCAAGCCTTCTTACATAATGTAACTGGAGGCTGGAGCTCACACATGAAGAACACGTCTTTATGTCTTCTGAAAACAACACAACAGAAATATTGTGCCGTAACTTGCATAACGTGTAACTAACTGTTTCCCGTCAGTTCAGTGCACGCTGTTACTAGCAGAATGCAACACCATGGCTTTAATACCAAATTCGTTATGTGAATTAAACACACCCAGCCAACCTCAAGTTGCCTTGACTGACAAACAGTAGAGCTGAAAGTCTGTTTTTCACAAGGGGCTGGCCCCATTAAGAGGGTCAGAGCTGTGTTAAGTCTGATGTTGGTCATACAACAGGCAGTAAAATGATCTTGCCCTGCAAGTGCTACTTCCTACATTTTCTTCTTGACTTCATCTCCACAGATGAGATCAGTGGAAAGGAAGATGGGGAGGGAATAGCGTGGAGATTGCAAAACATGCTGGGAGAAATGTACTTTTCCACGCATGTCTTGCTTGCTGGACTGCACATTCCTCTTTCCCTGGTGACAGTATTATGTGCTGGGTTTTGCTGGTAGCTAGGCAGCTACCCAAAGCAACAAATCCAGGTGCCAATGAAACTTTCCATTGACTGAAGTGGGTTCAAGGGCAGCAGTAACAACTCACAATTCAGTCTCTTCTGAGGCCACAACACAAGGTCCCATACAATATTTTTAACTGCAAATTATTCCAAAATCTCTCTCAAAACATAATCTGTACTTCATGCTGCATATCTGTACCAAGGATTTAGAAGGAAAATGGGTTATTAGTACCTAATTTACATTTTATGTTTTATCCTTCCTGGCAAGTTAAAGCTGTGGTCAATGGTTCAGCCCCAAATGGCCTTTCTTTACTCAGGCTGTCCAGACATTCATAACCTTATGAGTCCTTACCAAAGAGGCTCATGTTTGTGCCAAAAATACTGAGAGAAGAGAGAGCTCATGTGGAATATGCATAATGTAAGAACCAACGGAGTTCAAGGAAAGGAAGGTAATATTAATCACTGATAAGCTGATAGTGATGCTTAATTATTACGAATCATAAAATTATACAAAACATTGCTAAAATCTTATGAAATCTCTCTTCTTTCTCCTCATATTCTGCCGTTTTATGTTTATCTATTTAGGCTGAAAAAAATCTCTGGAAAAGAAGCTGCTTGTGTTTTGATTCCCGTATAACCCTCAAATATAGCATCCTCTTTGAATTTTCCAGTCAAGCCTTCTGAATTCAGTGAGACTACTCACAGGTCAAGGTCCTAAAACATCAGCAGGCAGGACAGAACTGGCCCCATAACACATCATAAATAATAAAGACGCTCCTCCCAAAGCCAAACCTCTGAGTAAGGGTTGCTGTTACTAGTGGGCTGGGTAGCACCATCCATTATTAAGGTTGCCTAATATTGCACATTGCAAGATTAAGATTTTGCCAGAGTTATGTAGACTGAAATTTTCCGTGCCCAATGTTTTCTGTGCTATATTTTTTCTTTTTTTTTCTTTTTTTTCTTTTTTTTTCTTTTTTTTTTTTAAATTAAAAAATAACAGGCTGAAAGCAGGAGCCAGGATTGATCAGAGAGATGAAAAAGCAGCATCAGTCCACTGAGGGAATGAGCACTGGTGAATTAACATCACTACAGCTATTCCCTTAAATATTCAGGCTAAGTGCGAGACAGTTTATTCCACTTCCAGATGAGGTTAGTTACATTGCATGTTGCTGAGGGAGTTCACAAATTTTTGGGATTTTTTTTGATTTTGCTGCAACTCATCTACCTGTACATCCTCTAAGTCAAAAAGGAAAGAGGCCAGCTAGTGTGCATTTCAGAGAAGGATCCCATCCTGTGCATCTCTGAATGCTTTTCCCTCCAGTGAAAGAAGCTAGCCACTTCAGACTGAGATGCAAAGTCTTAGCAGATGTCTCCCAAAGGATGTCCACTTGGAGAGCTGTTGCAGAGCTGCCAGTATGCAGTAAATCCATATCCCAGTAAATCCATATCAGCAGTACAAGCTACTGCTGCATCTATCTTGCTAGTGTAGGACAAGTCCTGGGCTGAAATGGGGGGAGATTTGGGACCCATTATCTCAAAATAACGAGATTGAATGTAGAAATGGAGGGAACTTGCTCATCTTAGGGGAACTAGGATGGAGAAGCAGTGCTGCTGGAAAAGATGGCGAGAAGTTAGGGAGGGAAGGTGAAAGGAAAAAACGGGGAATCATGGTCCAGAGAGATCCTAGAAGAGAGGATGATCAGCTAACACAATTTACAGCTCCTTTCCCAGCTCCCAGCAGCACAAGTGGATACAGCGACACCCCTGTTTCAGCTCTGCTGATGTGGGTACCAGTATGGGTGTCAACATGATGGAGTTCCTGTTTCAAAGGAAACTTAGGAAAGAGTTCAGGAAAAGCTGCGATAAAAGAACATTCTTCAAGTTGCCAAGTAGAAAGTGCCCAGCCTTTTGTGTCATCTCTTCCTAATGAGCAAGGGCTTCTCTCTTGGTCCATAGCAATTTTATTTTTTTCTCCAGTTTTCCAGTTCCTTAAAAGCTTAGGCAATTAAACATGCGAAAATGTGTGGTAAAATGATGAGCACCTAAAATGGATTTTGAATTAAGGCTGCCCATGCAGCTTAAATTCATATCTCTGTATATATCACATACTTAATTTTCTTCCCCAGGAGCCCTAATGCAGTCAGTTCAAAAGACTGAGTTAGTCTGGGGATGAAACTGGGTTGTCTAATAAAGGAGGACAGAATGACTGACTCACTTATTGCATGATGTAAAAGGTGTGTGGTAAATTTCAGTAGGGATTTGCAGCATCAAAGGAAATTGTCTCATGGCCAAAGCCGTTGAGTAACACACCAGGGAATTGGACAGGGATACACTCTGCTCAAACTAGGTCTTATGTGGTGACAGGCAAGTCACTTAAAATGAGTTTTTCACAGTTGCCCTCTAATTGTGCATTTTTCATTTTCTGAGTAGCTGCCTTGAGATTTCTGGGTCTCAGTAGTAACATCTGCAACTGAAGCAAATGGAAGATTGGTTGTGAATGGGGAGAATAACGTATAAAGTTAAATACACAGAAAATCAAGTTGCACCAATCATTGGATATTTTTTACCTTAATCTTCATATGTTTAAGTTCCCCATCTGTAAAATTGGACTGATGACATCCTCTTTGTCTCCCAGAGGTGGTGTGAAAATAGATCCATGAATACTTGTGAAGTATTCAAAGGCTACAGTGGAGAATGCCACAGAAAGGTCCATGGGGAAATGAATCACCCTGTCTTCAGAGCAGGCCTGACTGGTGTGCAGTAAATAAAGTCTAGGGCCACACATTGAACCAGAGGAGAAAACAAAATGCTGAATAGCTGCTCATTAAGTAAGCACTGTCCGTTCTGTGCGTTGAATGAGGCGAAGGTCCTGTGGGAAAAACAGTTTGCAGTGATGTAATTAAAGACTGTACCAGAACGCACACACAGTGAGGAATGGCATTCATACATGGGCAACATTAATTTAGTTTTTTCCTAGGTTTTGAGGCTTAACTTTGCAACCTCAATCACGTTCCTTTAATAATTTGGGGTGTGTCAATGTAACACTACAGCTAAATTCTTCCTTGTGGAATATTATATCTTATAAAAAAAGGAAAACCTCTCTAATCAAAAGTGAATGTGTTGCGTTACTTCCTGTTTGCTTCCCATGCTGCTACGGTTAATTGCTGCTTTCCTGCGGGTGGAATGAAGACCGTTGAAGTCCAATGGCCTCAACCATGGGCTGCTTATTTAATGCGGCATGTAAGCAGCAGGGATTTCCTTGTCCCTGGCTAGAGACCTGCATACTTTACCTCTTCCATGCAAGTAGGATGAAATTAATCAGTGTTGGTTTTCTCAGCAAGCAAAGAAATTTCAACTGCTGCAATGTCGGAGGAGGAAGACTCCTCAAAGGGGACCAGGAGAAAATGCATGAATGAGAAGTTCCTGCCAAGACATGAACACTATGCTTGAGTGTGTCTGAAATGTTGGGCACAGAGAGTAAATAAGCCCTGTGACAGGTCTAGCCTAAATATCCAGCACTTCCATGGCAAGTAGCCCATACTTTCACCGACCTTGGCATCACGACGAGGATAATATTTTTGCAAGGATGAACTGCTCTCGAACAATGTCTCTAATGTTTCAATGTCATTGCAAACATGCTTTCCTTTCACATTAGCCACGTGGCTCTTCTTTTCCATCCCTTTTTTCCCTTTTCCTTTCATAGAAGTACATTCTATGTGTCTGCAGAAGAGGAAATCTCTGTCTTCTGTGCAATTCCTGGGCTCACCTGAGGACTCAGAAAACAGTGCACCTCAGTCCTGGGAACGTAGGTGTTGACTCTTAGCCGGTGGTTCTCTTCCAGCCTACCTCACTGTATTTAGCATTCCCATATCTCACTCTCATAGGAGAATCTGCATATCTCTAAGCGTATAATTTCCCAGGGCAATCTTGACTTCCATATTTTGTGAACTCCTCCTAGCAACCGTTGCACTCACTAATGAAGTAACAGGAGCAATCTAGCCATGCAGATGGGCCACAGAATATAGCTGGTGAAGCAACAGCTTGCTCTAAACATTCAAGCACCAAAAAGCCATATACAGCATCTACCCTACCCATTCTGGAGGTCAGCATGGAGGTGGAAGCACAGGGGGCTACTCTCTTTGGTGGTAGAATTGAAAGGGCAACCAGAATCTAAGTGGCTGCCCCATAGTGATCCTTTTCCCCAGGAAAAAGGTCCTAAGAGCACTTTATCTCTGAGCATCACATCACACTTATGGATACAGAGCTGATGCTTCACACAGAGAGAAGGTGGTGTTACCCAACTGATAAAAGGCAGCATGAGCTGTTGTCAGAGTTCCCACGGGTGGAAATAAGCCCATGCTTATTTCTAGCCTGATCCATCCCACCTTCCCATACGTTCTTGACCAGAATAACTTGGGAACAGGTTTCTGAAATGACTAATGACATCTGCTTGTGATGCTGCTCTTACCACACCAGTGTTATTCCTTGCCATTTGTCAGTCTGGTATAGAAGTTTGTGAGAAAACTGGATTAGATTTCAGTGGATTTTTCAACACACTGTTTATTTTACCAAGCAGTGTGTACAGGCCTCCTGCTGATACGCTTGAGTGAAGCAGTGTCTGAGTGGGTCAGCACTTGGCTGAAAGGGTGCTGGAGAACACTTCAGACATGCATTAGGATCTCAGTTATTGATGTATTTCTTCAGATCTAACATATAGTACAAAGGGATGTTGAAGTATCATCTTCCAAGTGAGAAGTAAAATGTCTATCTATAAATATGTTTTCAGTGTCTAAATACCATAGCACGAATTAGGAGGTTGGCAACCCTAGTTGAAGTTTTTCTTAATTTTGTCTTCTGGCCGCTGAAATTCTGTCAGTGGCTTTGGAGGTGATAGTCTGGGCTTCTTGTTTTGCAGGTCCGAACACCATTATTTTGTGCTGCTGAACATTTAGTAGTTGTGTGTTGAAGTTTAGGAAACAAAATGTTATGGGGAATAAACACTTTGTATGGGTGAGACATTATTCACATTACGGTGTGAAACTAAACCAAGAAATGACAGAAAAAATGAAAAGACATAAACTGAAAAAATACAAATACTAGAATAACGTTCAAGATTACGGAAGTGCTCACTTAGTTTCCCTATGACGAACCAGTTTTCATAAGAATGAAGAGGAAGTTCTCTCTAAAATTGCATTATTTTTTATAGACCTGAGTAAGACCGTTCACGGTTCTTGTGTCTGGACACCAGCTGCCACGCTCATCTATCTCAATAATTCAGTGTGAAGGGATCCTTGGTACGGCAGACTTCTGTCAAGCAGGAGAAAAAAATACTTTCCGTTGGCAATCCCCCTCTTGCACAAGTTCATTTTAGTGTATTTGGGGTTTCTAAATGACTTCAGAATCTCTTTTCCACTATTGATATCAATTTTACTCAGCAGCTCAGCTCCTTCATGCCCACTCAGAGGTGCCTGTCGTTCAGCAGGCAGTCAAACCAGCCCGTGAATAGAAACTGAAGCAAAATCAGTGTCCGTAGACCACTTGTACTTGGGCCAAAGATCCAGTTAAGTGGTAATTTAGGAGCGTTGTCAAAGGTCAGTGATACCCCTTAAAACTGCTGAGGATTGATTATTTTTTTTTCAGTCTATTATTGTCTCTTTGATTATTTAGGTTGATGGTTGAGGTTATTTTGCAATTTTTTGAAGGTTGTCATTGACAAACACTTAGAAAAATAACTTACCAGTGTAGGATTGTGGAGTTTTGTTGTACTTGAAATGTGGGGTTTCAAAACAGCAGGAGAAAAATTGTAAGGAAAAAGAAAGTATTTTGTTATTCTTCTTCTAGTATTTTGTTAAAGGTTACTAATAAAATGGCTGGGATGTTTAGAACTTGCAGTGACTACTGAATGGCATGCAGAGTTAGTAATCCCTGTGAATAGTTTTATTATGTGCCTGTCAGCAACGCACGTTGCTTAAATATGCCTTCGCAGAGTGACTGTGCTGGTGGCTGTGTGCATTCTGCCATTTTATTGACCTGGTAAAGGTTTAGTCTTGACGGCTGCTTCGGTTTCTACCCAGGCTGGTTCAGAGTCAAAGAGTAGTTTTGCAGAAGTCTTTTCGTCTTAAGAAAGCGATTCACAAGATGTCTCCTTTAATTTCCTGGAATCGAGATGTTTATTTTGTGCTACGTACAACAGCAACAGTTCTGTAGATTTCATAACCTTAAACATTCAAATTACAACTTTTACTGAAATTTTCTTTCAGCACATATTACTCAGAATATCACCAGGCAGGAGTCTAAATAACAGCACTAGACAGAAAATAAGTTCGGTATTTCAGTTAAAATCTTGAAGATGATTGGACATAAAAGTCCAAATAATAAAAATATCTCAGTAGCTACCTTCTTTGAGGACAAATCATCCAGTTCTGTCATCCCGATCCAAAGCAGAACAAAATGAGAACAACGAAGTGTTTGTTCCCCGAATTTCCCAGGGCACTTCTGAGGTGAGCTTTCATATTTATTTGAGGGATTTTTTCCATTCCTCTGGCCTTGCCGCAGAGATATTGTTGAAAGTCATTTAAGGAGATAAAGACAAACTCCTTTTCTAGTTGGGGTGGTGGTCACGGTTATGGTGTGGGCAGCCCTTCCCCTGGGGCTGCAGAACAAACACCCCATTCAAGTGCTGGGAAATTTTGGTGATGGTGCATCTTCTGTGATCGGTATGAAGTAGTTTGGAGGTCCACCATGCCCTGAATAGCTTTGTGACCAGCCATGAAGACAACAGTTCAGACACTGTGCTCAGGAAACCTCATCAAAGGCATTGACTCAAGGGCATGTGCTTACTACTAGTCATTTGAATTTTTGAACTAGCAGAAGTGTTACATACCTGTCCATCTGTCTGTCTATGAGTCAGTCAGTCCGTCTCCCTGCTTTTTTTTGCTTTTTTGTTCCCTTTCTCTGTACTGTTATTCTAACTGGTAGCCAAATGCAAAAGAAAGGATGTGTTTAAGGACATGATACCTGGCAAGTTCAGTTAAAAAAAAGGTTTTGAAATATTCCCATTGCACGTTCACAATCCAGATTTCCTGACGATTAATCATGGTGCGTGCCTTTCCACTGTCGTGCTGATGTTGGCTGTGGAGCTGAGAGACAGACTGAGTGTTTTATTCATGTAAATTGTGCTTGACACAGGTGGGAAAACTCGGCATGATCGATGACCCACTGGAATTGGTGGGAATCTCTGCATCCATTTCAGCAGGCTTAAAGATCACCTTCGTTATTTCTGAGAATTATTTGTCATCTTTCCCTGCACCCTGTACTTCATGCAACAATATATATTTTTGCTTCTATGATTTAAAGGGGCTCAAACATTAATGGCAGGTTCCATCTTCTCAAGCTAAACCTTCTTGTGACCCTGCAGTATCTGCAGTCCGCGTTTGAACTCTGGGCTCGATCAGTGACCCACGTGGAAAGGATGCAGTTGCCTGAATGAGTAATTTTTAGAAGATACCAGAATTGTTGGAGGAGGGCTGGAATAACTCGGCAGAGTAACTCAGATTTTGTTAGGATGAGAATTTGTCTTCCACTGGCGAACAGCCTGGTCTCAGGGCAGAGCATTTGCTCTTTGCCATTTGACCGTGCTCCTGGCACAAGGCTGGATGACCAAATGCCTCCCCTGAGACAGCTGAGGGTCCCTCCCCAGGCTCCGGACCCCACTCGTGTTTTTCTGTGCAGTGACTATATTGAGCTCACAGGATCTCGTTTGATCCTCCTGCTGCAGCTACAAAAAGGGTGGGTGGGTTGTTATCACTCCTGCCAAAATCTTTGTCCAAAATCAACAAAGCCACATAAGGGTTCTGGTTCAAGTACTCGTACAAACATATTTATGCAACTGTTTGTGGGATTTGACTTTCAAATAAAATTCCATGAGCAAAGCTTCAATACAGCTGCTTTCAAAAAACAAATGAGAAGATCCATATATATCACCGGAGTGTATTTAACTGCGAATTTGCTACAATATTCTCCAAACATTTTTTACATATTGGTCCAACTCTAAGGTTTGGACTGTTTCCATCTTCAGTGTAATGCTGCTGTGATGTGTGGAGTTTATCCCTGTAGCGTAATACCATGAAAAGAGTGGAAATAAGGAAAGTTATACAAAGCAAACACTGTCTGCGTCTGAATAATTACATTAGATGTTCGATGATCAGGAGATTCAATTTTGTTTGTTTTAAAAAAGACAGCTGACAAGCAGAGAAAATTAAGTTGGCAGGACTTAAAACCAGTTTGGAGTAATTCCATTGTCTCAAGTAAGCTTGATTGCATTTGTATTTTTAATTAATTAAACGTGGATAGCCAGTGCCAAAACAACCTTCCCTGTAACAGCATAGATGAGAGTCTCCAAGTCTTTTTTGTAGAAAAACTTAAATTTAAGGGGAAAAAAATCAACCAAGGCCAAAAAATGTGTTCTTCCCCGGGGCTTCATGTGTAAGGTCTAGAGCGTTCTACAGCGATGAAGTGCTGGTTTTAACCGCAGACCGGGACGAGCTGCTGTTTGAAATAAGGAATCTATCAAGCCATTATCCTGTCATAAGTAGTAACAATTTCCGTATTTTATTAAAAATAAAGAAAGCAGATGAAATATTTATTGTTAGAGGGAGTGTGTTTTTGCCACCAGCAACACAGCTTCATCACAGCCCTTGGCTTCAGAGTTTCTGTCCTGCACCTGCGCAGCTCTGGCCCTGCCAAGATCAACACTCTCCAAGACAGGGGCTCCGTCGTCATTTTTAATCTCTGTGAAGTGCCAGGTGAAGTTATGGAGCAGTATAGTGGTTAATGTATAAAAAGACTCTGCTGTGCTCTCTCGGACTAAATTTCCGCTCCGGGGGTTTGCATTGCAAGTAAACAGCAAGGAGACACAGGGCTATCCGGTAGCACTCTGGGCTCACAGGCTTTGATATACTTATTCTGGCCACGCTGCTTTGAGGTAGGGCAGTACTATTAGCCCCATTTTATAAATACAGCATGCCACTGAGGTCTGCAGGATGCAGAATATTAGTTGTACTGGTAACTGAACTCCCACGGGAGCCAAGCTGCTTGTGTTGGGCTTTTATAACGTGACTTACTGCCACAGTTCCTGGGAATTTTTGCATGAACTGAAACAAGGCATTTTTATTCCTGTCTTGTATTCTCTGACCATCTGGCTTGCCTCACCTTCTAAATGCATTGCTGGAGACAGGGCAGATGGAGAGTCCTCAGCTTTTCACCAACAGGTTTCCATATTCAAAAAAACAAAACAAAACAAAAAGAACCAAAACCTCACACCAAAGAAACCCAAAAACCCAGAAAAAACTAGACAAAAATGACAAGAATCTTCCCTTCTGTTGCTTCCCCCATTCCTGC
Source organism: Rissa tridactyla (assembly GCF_028500815.1). Lineage (NCBI taxonomy): Eukaryota > Metazoa > Chordata > Aves > Charadriiformes > Laridae > Rissa > Rissa tridactyla. The sequence goes on from NC_071471.1 coordinate 66,912,670, forward strand.
AACATTCCCATGAAAAGGAGATCCCTCACTACCTTACTGTACATGCGCTTGGGCGCAGTTCTACAGTTTAAACAGCAATATCTGTGTTTCTTCATCAGAAATGGGCCCATATTTTGATTTTCTCAAAGAAAGAAACCGGATATGTTTTTCACTGCAAGTACATGGGTTCCCAGCAAAGTTTAGGAAGCTCTGACTGACCGTGACATCTCCAGTTCTGAAGGCCATCAAAAAATCAGAAGGTAATAAGTGGGTCTGCAGAAGCCTTGATGCAGCCAATCTTGGGATCTTACTTTTGAACGTAAGGATTATCTTTTGTATTGAAGCGTATTTATTAGAGATGGAAAACCATCTTTTATAGAATGCAAGAGCTAATGTTCCAGCTTTCCAGCTTATTCTGAAATACAAGAGCAACACAGACACTGTTAATAATGCAATCAAAGCAATTTAAATCCTTTTAAAGCATCCACAAAGGAGCCTTTGATAAGAAGCAACTTCCATAAGCCTCAAAGACTAGGCAGTTTAGTGTGTACTGTTTATTAAGTTTATATGTAGACAGTGGTAATTCCACTTTCAGCTGGAGAAGAGCAGCAGTAAATTATAAGACATATTTATAAGCACTAGTGTTAGACTTGCTGGTTTTAAATTAAAAATGTATTTATATTAATATGGCTCTAAAGGGGGTTATTCAGTGTTTAAAGACGCAGTTTGTTTTCCATTATTACCTTGACTGGACACAAAAAAAAAATCTGTAAACTTTAAAGGCTTTGGTCTTTTTTTTGACAAAAAGAAGGAAATTGCTACAAGTGCACACTGTACAGTGGGCTGTGAGAGTCTGTTTAATTCAGTCATGTGGCATATTTTTTAATCTTGCTTTTAGTTCCTGCTTTTGTCCTCCTTTTTCATTGTGTGCCCCTGTAAGAGAGCTTACATGTAGGAAGCAGAGATGGGCAAAACAACCAGAAATGGATTTAGATTTGGGCTGGGGTGGTTCGGATCTCTTTTAGCAGCATCTCCCCCGAGGTTGAATGAGGAGGATGAAGTGTGTGCGATTGTGGGACATCTCCAGCTGAAGTTTCCATCCATCTCGGGGCTGGAGGGCTGGTGGGAATTGCTTTGACAGGCCTCAACCGCTTGGAAAAAGAAAGTTTTACTTTTTGGTGTGCTAACAGTCTTACGAACTGACTACTAGCCCCTTCTGGCTCTGATCTGCTCCCTATTGTCCAGCTTGAGCATAGGGACTGAGGGTTCCCTTGTATTCAAAAGCTTTCTCCCAGGAGTCTGGTGTGCTTTTTTGTTGTTCTGGACCAAAGCAGGCTAGAGGAAGAGAGCAGCAGACAAATAATAGACTTGGATCAACATCTGTTTGAAAGATTTTGATTCACCTGAAAGAAAAAAAATATTGGGAAGGGAAGATGAGTTCTTGTCTGGGGTCATTGAGCACGAGGAGGGAAAGAACAATTAATTCTTCCTGCATCCAGTTTAGTATTTCCAGGTGTTAAGCAGGTTTGGTTTTTTTTATTTGCGTGGGTTCGTTTTTGTTTTTTGTGTTTTTTTTAGGCAGCAGAATTATGTTGCATTTGAATCTTACTCATTTTTAATCCAGGCTGATTTAATGCCAAGGAGAGCAGAGATCCAGAGGCCAAGTCCAAATTTTCCTGTGCAGCAGCATGGTGCATGTCTTCTTGGCGATTCTCCAATGCATTTCTTTGAAATATCTTCTCTTGGGATTCCAGTATATTAAAAAGAAAACTAAAATGCTACTTAATACATAGTACAGAAGTGCAATCATTGGCCACAGCAGTAATGACCAAAAAGCCAAAAAGATTTTCCTATATTTTGTAGGCTTGAAAAGTGAGATTTAAACTGAGCTCATCCCGCCCCGCAGACATCTACAGGAGGAAACCTCCCCAGCTGGTTGCAGGTGTTGGATTAGTAGCCCTTCAAACAGAAGTACGGCTTTCCATAGCAGCCTCTCTTAGACACCTGCAGTTTACGCTGAATGAAACGATATCAGAAAAGACTGGTTTTCAACCAAGAGTCGTCACCCAGATTTGTAGCTCACAACTAACCCATCGAAACCCACGGGTATATTGCAAATGGGAAAGAGGAGGGGAGACCCGGTCTCCATGTTTCCAAAATTGCTAAGGTGATATTTTTGAGCCAGTAAAAAAATGCTAAGTATTTAAATGGGAAATTAGGACGAAAAAATCTTCACAAGGTACAGGGAGATTTTAACTAATTAAAATTTTTTTTTTTCCCTTTTACTTGGAAATCAGAGATTTTATCAGCAGCAAGTTTCTTTATTACCTCGGTTTTTTTCACTTCATCGATGGCATGTTTTGATCAGTACGAAAAGTTATTAATAGGACTGTTTTTCCTAGGTGTGCGCTTAGATCTTTTTCAGAACCTTACCAGAGTATCTGCCAGGCAAAAAATTTGGCCATAGACTTTGAATGGTGATGGCATTACCTGTATGCAGGTGTAACTATTTTGGTAGGTTCTGTGTACTGGGTGCTCCTTAAAGTACTATTTCAAGACATAAGCTATGAAGTAAAGGGAAGTCAGTAGAATTTAGAATAAATGTTATTTATCTTTATTTATCTTATGAATCTTTATGATGGCATTTTGTATAATACCTTTTCTATATTAATCTGTGTCGTTACTATGTTAGGAAGATAGAGTATTCACTTGGATGAGCACATTGTCTGCCAGTCCTATTTTCTAAATGAAGAGCTTGGCATCAGCGAGAAGCGACTGCTTTCCTAGAGCCGTGACCCACCCAGCTTTTCACCCCTGTTTTGGGTGACTTTGCAGGTGTTAAACAGGATTGCGCTGAAGCAGGAGGGTCTGACTACCAAAGATACCGCTCTCAGAGCTGTTTTAGTTACACTTCATCATCATAAGCATATGGTTTCACTTCCAAGTGTTTAACATTTCCATTTCCTCAGGAAATCATTCTTTCTATTTTTTAAACTTTTGAAACTGGATGGATATTTTTACTGGCAGGCAGACCGAGAGCGACACGACGATGAGCCCCAGCCCAAGGGAGCCCCTGTCTGCGGTATCCGCATGGTTCCATGGTTCTCCATCCCCTCCCCTGGTGCAGCAGCTCCTGGGCACAGCTCAGGGTGCTTCAGCCAGGCCTCCGGGGCACAGCACGCTGTTAAAACACTTCTGCTTTCCTTCTTTCCTTACTATAATAAAACTATGCACTCCTTTTTTCTGCTTTAGCTTCTTAGTCCACTCCAGCGCCCATGCATCCCAAGAATTAGTTGAGAGCAGACTCCTTTAGCTGACTTAGTGAGGCCAACGGCAAGATCAGGGCCTAAGAAAATATTTTGTGTCACCTACAAGGAACGAAAGCAGTTGCATCATGTATTTATCGTCTGTATTGGTATATCCAGCACTTAAATGAACATGACCGAGGAGGGGATGGCTCCAGGGGACTGCTCTGGCTCTTGTGTTTTCAGAGATTATTTTTGGTATTTCCTTTTTCCTCATTACGAATGGGTCCCCCTTTCTCACGTGTTGGCCAAGTTATGCACTGTAGGAGGAAGTCTGTGCTCTTGTCTGCTTTATGTTTTATTTATCCACATATGTAATAGTGTTTAGCTGCTTGTTTGCTTTTCCTGCTGTGCTATAAAGTACAGTTCTTGGATGTGTTATTTGCACACTTATTTAGCTGATATCACTAGCCCTTTTGTTAGAAGAGCATCCTCTGCTACAGTGAGTGTCACCATATCATAGCAACTTTGATAAACTAACTGCATTTTGTACAACAAGCATTGCCACTGTGCGTCAAGTAGCGCTGTACAAGAGAAAATATAGGGCAAAGTGGCTGATTAATGTATTTGTTTCTTTGAGTTTTATTCTGTTACAAATTCAGACAGTCGCAATTTTTGCACTGCTTGTTTAACATGAGGAGATTGCGGTGGGTTTGGGCTTCTGGAGGGATTGAATTTGCAATTGCGATCAGGCAGGCTGTGTGCTACTGATATCCAGGGTGTATATTTTATTCATGCCTTCATAAGAGTTGTTATTCAAGGTAGCAGAAAACAGCATCAGGCAGATGTACTTCAACCTCCAGACCTGCCGAGAGAGCTCACCTGAGCTGCGCAGCCTCTGACTTTGTGCCAGGCTCTGGGACATTGTGAGTTGCGGTTTTGATCTGCTCAGGCACTTACCAAACTCTTTCCCTTACCTTAGCGCCGTGCATGCCTGCACATTCCTTCAGCAGTTACCTTCCCACTAAAAAAGTGACTTGGTCAAATGGCACAAGCTTGTACGACTCGCAAGGACACCCCAAGGCTGCTCAGCGTCCAAACGAGCCCGCTGGCTTTCTCGCCATACGTGTCTGTGTCGGGATGTTCCATGCTGAAGGCTCCAGCTCAGGCAAACAAACCAGTGCCATGGGCTTGCTGCTGATAGTTAGATAGGTCAAATTAGGATTTAGTCAGTGATTCTGATCCAGTTTTATTTGCTAGAGGGTATCAAAGCACTGCAATCTTCTGGATAGATTGAGGGATCCAAAACGGACCGGCAGTACCATCCACAGAATCACAGAATCACAGAATGACAGGGGTTGGAAGGGACCTCTGGAGATCATCCAGTCCAACCCCCTGCCAGAGCAGGGTCACCCAGAGCAGGTGGCACAGGAACACGTCCAGGTGGGTTTTGAGTGTCTCCAGAGACGGAGACTCCACCATCTCTCTGGGCTGCCTGTGCCAGGGCTCTCAAAGTCAAGAAGTTCCTCCTCATGTTTAGGTGGAACTTCCTATGCTCAAGTTTGTGCCCACTACAGCTTGTCCTGTTGCTGGGCACCACTGAAAAGAGCCTGGCCCCATCCTCCTGACACCCATGCTTTAAGTATTTATAAGCATTGATAAGATCCCCCCTCAGTCGTCTTCTTACAGAAAAAGACCTCCAACTAGACTCTGTGCCCCATTGTTCCAGACTGCTTCAGGAGACCGAACCAGAGCAGGACCATACTAAATTAAAAGCACAGTCCAGCTAGCCCCAGCCCGTGTCTCCAGTGACCACCCTGTAGGTGCTTCAGGGGCTGGTTCCTGAAGTACAGCCATACCTGCACAGAGGCGCAGCCCTGGGCAAGCACCCTCCTTCCTCTTGCAAGAGGCAGCCTTGGATGCTCCTGCCCACCTGCCACCCAGCTACAGGTCAGCAAGTCCAACATCTCGTACTGCATTTTCCATTCAGGAGGGATGTCCTGCCTTTGCAGGACGTGGTCCCCAGACCATGACCTGTGATGAGCAAGCTGGGTGCCTCCATAGCAAAAGCGAGCCCTGTGCCTGCAGATGTTCTCCTTGGAGTGGATGGAGCCGAAGGGGGACAAAGCGAAGGGGGAATAAAAGACATTGCAGGAGCAACTCCAGGCCTGAGAGAGAAGTAACCAAGGCACTGACAACTTGTGTGGGTTTCGTATGTCTGTTTGCAGTGCTATGTTATGTGTTTAGAAGCCGGTTGTTTCCATAATAACAGCAAGTGCCATATGGCAACGAGGAGGGTGGTGAGAGGAACGCTCAAGGAAACACAGTATGTTGTTTGACATGTGTGTGCTTCTAGAGGAATAACGTGTCTCGAGCGAGTACTGCTGCTCCAAACAGGCTGGGGGATTTGCTGCTCTCACCAGAAAAACATCCAAAGTCCTCGGCATTTGTACTGGTGCAATGCCAGTTAACGATGCCTGCCCTTCTCCCTGTTTTCCTGCAGGTAGTCACTGTGATGGGTAAAGGGCCTTTTGCTTTACTGGGGGTGATGGTTCTGGATGCACCAGCACAGAGGAAAGGCATTTAAACATGGCGTTTAAGGGGAAATACAGTTCTGTAAAGGAGTGCGGTGTGAAACTGAAACCAGCTAGATGCCATATGCTCCATCCATTCGTTAATGCTCAGCGAGTAAATAGAAATTTTGAAACCTTTGAAAAGACATAATTTGCAATAATTGTTTAGCAGAGAGTGGGTTGAGCATTTCAAGAGACTAGGGGCACTTCGCTGTATATCTAGGAAGCATCCAGGAAGGTCTCCACAAATTCCAACTTTCTCTACCCTTTAATGTATGACTCACAATTCAAGGAGTTGTAATTTGCTCCCCACATTCCCACAATGTCTGAGCCGTACCTTTGCAGAGTGCATATATTTCCACCACAGAAAAATGTGAATTTATTTTTTCATAATAGCTCAATGGCTTTTGCGGGACTCTTACCAACATCAGCCCCGTAAAACTGAGCCTCTCTTGTGTGAGTCTTAAAGCCATTAATTATGTTTGTATTGGGATACCCGAAATGTGGTGGCAGGGAGAAAGCAGCAGTTCTGATTTGGGGTCGTAGTTCTGCACTCATTTGCAACGCTTTAAACTCCTAACCAACCCAAAAGGCAAAACTCTTCTAACTTTCATGCTTCTCTTCTTTTTATTGCCTCTAGAGAGAGATTACTGCAGCATATGCGAAAAGCAGCCGATCGGAAGGCTTCTCTTTCGGCAATTCTGTGAAACTCGACCCGAGCTCGAGTGCTGCATTAGGTTCCTTGACGCGGTGGTAAGTCAATCCTTGTGATATTTTGGGGTGCTTCGTGGCACAGAGGAGACTCCCCTGACCCCAAGAAATCGCTGTTTCATGGGATGTGATTTTGTGTCTAACACACCTGAGCAAAGCAAGGAGAGGATGGGGCTGACCTCGTCAGCATCCCAGCATCATTGGCAGTACGTGGGGTTGGTACCAGCCTCGGGGAGCGCAAGCCACCGGAGCGGGAGAAGGACGGGCACCCTGGAACAGCATTGGCGTAGCCTCCTTTCATGTCAACGCCCAAGCAGCTGAGCTGCTGTGCGTAATGTCTTTTGATGTGGGTGAAGCCTGCAGTGCTGGGAGGCACTGAGAGGAAAGGGAAGATGATGAATGGACCGACAAGAGACGATGAGGAGTATGATAATACTACTATCTATCTCTTACCAAGCCTTTTCATCGGTAGTCTTCAGGGTGATTTACAAAGGACATCCTGATGGTTATCCTGGTTTTTCAAATAGGAAGACAGAGGCACAAGGTATGGAGTTGACTTGGTTGAGGTCACCAAGAAACAAATATGCTCCATTTTCTGCACCAGTGAGCTATCAGTTAACTGGGCCACTGAGCAAACTCCCGCCAGCCCCGGGGGGACCTGATGCTCTTTCCCAATCTGGCAGCACTTGGCTGTGTGTAGTGCCAGCAGGAGAAGCTGTTCACAGTCGAAAAGTCTCTCGGTGGCTTTCTTGCTGGGAACCTGCGGAAGGGTAGGGTGTTGATGAGCCAAAAGGCTAAGTCATACCAGAGAGGGAGATGAACTTGTCACTGCAGAGTGTGAGTGTCCGGGGGGCTTCGCTCTCTGGATAACACTGACAGTCACAAGCAAAATGACGCATACCAACAGGAGTATTTTTTTTTGTTTGTACCATGGTGAAGCTATTCTGAAGTATAGGGAGATGTGAGGATCCCACTGAAGTTGTGAAAGTAAGGGCCTGGGAAAGGACACATGGTCACTTAAAGTTTATGGCAGTACTGCAGTATCTATGGCAAATCTACAGCATCACAGAAATCGTTGGATAAAGTCCTTTTCAAATCAGTTTTAGGTCGTCACAACTTCTACCTGATATTCCTAGCACTGGTCATGATTTTCCCCAGTGAAAGGTTTAGCCATTGAGGTACGTGAAACTGCTACATCTGACAAATGCTCTGTGCAGCTGTACTCAAGGGCAGGCGGGCAGGAGGACATTTTGGGTACCCTGGGAGTGTTTGTCCTGTGCCGAACTGGCATCATCAGGTGAGGCATCCGCCGCTGGTGACACAACACGTGCCCGTCCAGGGGGAGGCATGCCTGCAGAAATGCCACAGAAGGTGTGATGCCCGCAGCCCCAAGGAGACGGGCGATGGCTGTCGCTCTAGGAAGCCGCAGAAATCCTTTGGGAGACAGCCACAAAAGCTTGCTTCCAAGTGGTTTTCATTTCAGACAGAACAGACAGAGCCGTCCTCAGTTTGGAGACGGTTAGCGAGGCTCTGAGCTTTTCTCACGCCCCCTTGCAGCGGCCGGCATCACATTTTGGTTCCAGCAGTGCCCAGGGGCTGGGGAGAACAAGCCCACGTTGTGTGAGCCCTGCACACACCTGGCAGCAGCACCCAGGGCACACCGGTTAAGCTGACAGTGGTAATAACATCTGGCCAAAAGGAAATGTTACTGTCCCCCCGTGTGTGTGTCCCCAGTGCCACCAGTCCCAGAGCACTGCGTGATAACCTTCAGGCTGGCGTGGGGTCATGGCTGTAGTGCTGGCCGGCATCATCTCCAGTCTCTCCCAGTCTCTCCCAGCGTCTCCCAGCAGCGCCGGCTGCCCAGCCCGCCTCCAGCTGCGAGAATTGAGGGCACTGTGTCATTTCATTCTCCCGAAACCCTGTGGAGTGGTGCCAAGCACTGAAACTCCATGTCCTCCCAGCATCCGTGCAGTGCAGGCGACACCGTTCCTGCGAAAGCTTGTGGTGGGACTGGCTTTGTTTTAAAGCTCCCCCCCGAGCACTCCCAGACCGATATCCTCAAATCCTTGTGCGAGGGTGTCCTTTGCACCCATCCCTGGGTTGCTTCTGCAGAATGGAGCTGCCCTCCTTACCTTTACTGGGCCAGCGATCTGTTCCCAGTTAGGCTCAGACTGGCAGTACGAGGATTTCATGAACAAAATGCCTGGCTGCACGGAGGTCTGAATATTTACTCTGTCTCTCTTATTTTTAATGCTAATTAGCAGCAGCCTCCTTTGTTTATTGATTTCAAATTCTGTACAAGCTTGCTCCCAGCCCACGAAAATCCCTGTATTAGGCAATATTAAGGTCAAGCAACACATCTCATAGCCATTAACTTGGATGATTGCTACTGAAATTCGCCCAGCGGGGTCACTCTGCGTTGAGTGAGTAGTGGGATTCAGGCCAAGTCCTACATTCGGCAAAAAAGTCCTATAATGAGACCAGAAGTTTGACTTTACAGCCCTATTCCGAGACCACCAGGAATGCGAAACCTTTTGGAGACCACCTGCTGTAACAAACCCCAAGCAGAAAAACCCAAGAGCCTCCACTTTCTTTTGACTTAGTTATTTTTCTAACATGAGATGCAAAACCTAGCTCTTGTGTAATATCAAATAAAAAAAGAAAAAAATAATAGAGGAAAATATTTAGCTGTTGGTAAGAGGCTCACAGAGCTTTTTGTGCATTGAGAGGTAGGACCACCTCTCTTTTACAGAGCGCTGCTAAGTAACTTCACCAGGTCATGCAGTAAGTCATTGGCAGAAGCCAGTAGTTGATGCCTCCGAAGTTTTAATACATTTTTTTAACCAGTGCACTCAACTACCTGCAAAGAAAGCAGCAATCGGGGCTCCTGGGAGGAAACTAGCAGCTGAGTCAGGCACTCAACAACCTACCAACAACCTCCATTCCCATACTTACGTGAGAGTAAGTTTCGCAAGCTCTCTCTCACACCTTTGCTTTCAAAGACTGGTAAAATCAACCAGATCTTCCAGACCAGAATACACAAAGAGAAATAAAAAAATCCCCTCTTTGCTGGGCATTTATTTCAGCTGTTGGGTGAAATAACTAACCTGCTCTGATGTAGTCTCCTGCAAATGTAATTATAGCAGCATCTGGGCTTTTTTGTCTGGGCAGTTAAACAGTTGTTAGGCTGCTTTCTGAAGAAAAAAGGATTTGTATCATTAAATTCTGCATTCATGTAGGTGTGTATCTGTCAGTTCCCTCTGAAACCTGTGAATACCTTGGCCAATTTCAACCAATAATTGAGATTAAAGTGCTCAGAGGCATAAAGTTTCTACGTGTTTTCTGAGAGCAGTGTTTGGGTAATTAGCCACAATCTATCAATTGTACAACAGACTACAAAGTTATGTGATTTGTAAGCAGCAGGCTCCAACATTAAATGATAAAAGCGATAAAAACTGAGAGATGCAGAGCTTCGCAGCACAGTGCTGGTGGAGCTGTGGGTGTTTGGGTTCCCAGCGCTGCTGTGGGACCAGTAAGTGGCCATCGGTGTGGCTGGATGTCTGGGAAATGGGGCAACAGCAGCCACTTCTGCTAGCTGGTACGGTAAAGCTATAAGGACAGAGAGCCATCTCTTATTACGGATATTGTGCAAACCATTTCATGACAGAGGTCCTGACTTGACTAGATAAAATATCTAGTAAGAAGTACCGCTGGCTGCAACCTGTGCCTCTCAATGCGTTGCGTGCTTATCTGTGTGCGTGTAAACACAAAGATCTCCTATGAATAGTTCACCAGACCCTTTTGTAGCCATTCAGATGAAGAAACTACACGAACATAAACTATTATCATTAAATGAACATGGTTTATGATTAAATCAGCTCCCCTACAAGCCGTTAACAAAGAATTCACGCGCAGCCCTAAAGCACCCTTTGCTGTGCTTACAAATATTTTAGTGACTTCATACAACTTCGAAGCTGTTGAAAGACAGCCATTGAAATAAGGTGTTAGGGGATACGTTTCCTGTGCTGAAGGGCAGATCAGTGAGCAGGGAATCTGCTAGCAAGGTGCGTTTCCTTCCCCGCAGCCCGTGCCTCCAGCACAAGAAGGTGGCAGTTCAGCAGGGACCTCTCACCCCTGTCCCCTTCTCAGCAGCACATTCCCAGGGCTGCCAGCTCCTGACATCTCCCTCTTCTCTTCTCTCCTGCGATTTTTGCGTGCTGTTATAATGAAGACTTTAGCTTCTGAACTCCCTTCCCTGTTTCATCTAATCACATTCATCATTTTTTAATTTTTTTTTTTTTTCCGGGAGAGGGCTTTTACCATGTTAATGTGGACCAGATTTAGATTGACTGCAGGAGAACGTGGCTAATTCTGGTCAAGGAGAAAATAACTCGACATTATTTTCTCTTTAATCTGTACGATGTTATTTCTTTGCACTGAAGTCACACAGAAATACATCCTCTGGAGGAAAGTCGCCCCACTGCCTCTCCAGGTTGTTTCTGCTTGTGCTATCTGGGCATGGGGCCTGGGGTGAGAGGCACGATCTCCTCGGGTGGACTTTTCAGCTGAACGCTTCACTAGACATTACACTTATCTAGGGTAAAAGGATGAGCGAGCATCCATTTAATGCCATTTGTAAAAACCCTGTCTCGCTGTTAGGGAGATTTCGTTTGGTTAAGTCCCTTACATGGTATATAAACCATCTGTGTATGTGTGTCTTAAAGCTGTTCAAGGCTTTTTCCATCAGAAATGCCAGTTTGTTGATATCAACAAACTCATTAACTCAAAATGTGTTTTTAAACAGTCAAAAGGGCTCTTTTTGCCCTGCGTTTAAGTATGAAAAATGTGGTTTCAAGTTCACTTTTCATTTAGAAATGCGAGTTATTATGAATCCCAGCTGTTTGGGTTTTGCCTTCCAATTTTCAGTCACAGATTTTAAATCTCCAGCGGAGGCAAGTGCAAGGGCAGTCGCTGGAGCACAGAGTAGTAACAGGGCAGAGCCTGGGGTCCAAGGGAGGAGTGAGCAGGAGCTGGAGCAGAGAGAGATGCTGGGGATAATAGAGGAGGGAGCTGAGAAAGCAGAGGTGTAAAACTGGAACCAAAACGCCAGTAGCCTCCTGCATTTGCTCAGAAGGTGACTCCACTGTTCCTGATTTATACTAAGAAGCTGAAACCGCTCTGGTGGCAGTGTCTGTTCCCATCTCCATCTCCTGGTGGGTACAAGGGACCGACTCCTGTGGCCATGCCATGCTCCTGCAGGCAAACAGCAACTACCTGCCGTGGGAGAGAGTCCTCCCAGATCTGCAGAGAGATCGCTTTGGCTCCGTTTTTCAATTTTCACATATTTTTAAGCCGTAGAGTTTTAGGACCTCAGAGAATATTAAGATGAAAATCAAACACTAGATAAAACGATGTGTCAGAATTAAGGTTGCTGATGTGAGCCCCCGTGGGGTCCCTCTGCCATTGCCCTGGTGATGCTCTCCATCAGTCACAGGCACCCTCCAGCCCCCAAACATCTTGCTTGGTTGTACCTGAGCCCACAGCCCCGTCCCAGAGCCAGCCACAGGGGGGACATCGCGCCCTTTCCCAGTGGAAGTGCATTTTCCCATCCGATCTCACTCAGCTCATCCCGAGGGCAGCTGCTCTGAAGGGAAGGACGGTTCCCACCCCCGTGCCCCCATTCAGCCAGGGTTGCTTCTAGGGAAGCAGGACCCACTGAGGTAACTACTACCTCCGAAACAGCAGCCAAAAGAAAAGTTAGCAACAAACGGCGGCCAGCCCACATCCTCTCGCCATTTGGACTGAAGGATCCGCGCCTGCCCGCAGAAAGAGCCTTCCCTGCAGCTCGTCCCATGCAGTCAGGGTGATCGTAAATCCTCCCCTCATTTACGAGCTATGAATAGGGCCCTGTCTGACCTAACTAGGGCATGGAGAAGCTATTAGACTTCAGAGCAGGAGCCTTGAAACACATGCCTGGATTCATCAAAGCAATAATGGAAAATATTTTGTTCCACATGGATTTTAAGTAACGATGTTATTTCTAGCAATTAGGGATTTGCAAGCTGTAGCCGTGCTTTTGAGTATTGTGGAAGAAGGGGATGTATCTTGTGATTTAAGCACAAGATTGAGAGTTGAGGACCTTGGTACGCTTCCCAGGCATGCGGCAGATTGAGCATGGGGACGTCACTCTGTCTGTCTACATGGGCAATCCTTCCTGTAATAACAGTCCCTGGCTGAAAATGTGCCAGTATCTGTTGCTGAATAGCTTGGAAGTGGCACTGACGGGAGAAATAATAAGGAACTTAGAAACAAAATGAAATAGGCTTCTAGTACTGAAGGTACAGTGAAATCAACACTGTTCACAGTTGGAGCTTATGGTTCCTTCTCACATCCTCACTTGTCTGTCACTTCCTACCTTCACCACCACAGTGTCGCATTTTCTGAGAATGTCAAATGCAAGTATAATTTCCTTTTATTCCTTCCCAACTGTCTTGAGACAGAACTAGAGACTCTGTGTGTGTATGTGTGTGTGCATTTAGCCCTGCGTATGTTGGATCCCATCAGGAATTGCATTTCAAAACACTGATCTAATTCCTGCTAAACTTCCGTCTTCTTTTGATCTGACCCGATTTGCTTCCTGTTGTACAATTCGGATGGGATGTAGATCTCATAGGTTATCTGTGGCAAAAAAGACATCACGTTTTTTGACATCTCCCTGGTGCAATTCAAATGGCAGCTTTTATTTACTAGGGAGCCAACATATTACCAGGATCCAGTGTCTAAAAGGAAATAAAGGAGAAAGAAATGGTCATTATTGGATAAATTGTAAATAGCATTGAATAGAGGACTCAGAAGATCTCCTATATGCTTCCATGCCAAGGCAATGACAAGGACTTCTCCTTTCTTTGCAGTCTTCTTTCTGCACAGACTGTTACATTTAAATACAATTATTTTCTTTGATTAAAATACGCTGTTTCTGTTCTCTTTTACATGAAAAACACCTAGTCTGTCTGTGAACGTAACCATAAACTGTAAGGTCCAAATAAGATGCAATTTTGACCTTTTAAAAACTTGTTCCTTCTGTTACTCTTGCCGTTGCTTTATCCCCTAGCAAGGAATCATGGAGAAAAATGCTGTTAAGATGCTGTAAACATTTGAGAGCATCTGTGCTGTAAGAGCTGAAATGACCCATATTCAGATACCATCTAAAAGGACAGGAAATTGGATGAAAGATTTTTTTAAACCCTTATATTAAGTTTTATGAGAACGTAATCAGTTCATCGCAAAAATGGTCACTAAAAGAGAAGTACTGCACTTGCGGATTTTAGGTTTCAGTGTATTTTTCGTCGGCAATAGAGGTTTCTCTGCTATTTGCCGTCATTGTCATTTCCCAAACCAAATCAGATCATAGTTCTAGATTGTTCAGGCAACCTGCTACGTATGTGTATAAATATGTAGTTTCAGACTTAAGCTGCAATAGCGAAATCAGCCCTGGCCAGAGAGATGGGTAATAGCATTATTACTACATTGTGGTTTCATGTCATTCCTAGGTCTGCTTAGCTAGGGTATCCATTACAGCCTGCCTTCGGATTTATTGCATCAAGCTTGGAGCAGTACATACATCTTCCAGCGGGCAGTAGTTCTGAAATTTGTTCTTCCAAGTGTTTGCCAGTTCAGTCTGATTTACCTTTTTCTTTTTCTTTTAACTTCCTCCTCATTTATCATCTCAGACAGCTTGTATTGGACCAGGTTACTTAATTGGTTTGGCAGGACTTTCTGGGATCCTTTTTCAAATACGAGCAGTCATGAAAACTGTTAGGCTGCCTTCTTTTTTTATTTTTTTTTTTCTGGAAAATATTTCGATTCTAAGGCTAAAGTTCTGTATCCCAGGTAGTGCCAAGTGGGAATGTCTCTAAGAACTTGTCGTTGTCATTTAGCCATTGGGGTCCCACGCATCACATGTTTCCTTCAGATGCCTGCCATGGATCCAAAATTTCATGGATTAACATGTTAGACCAAGGGGAAGACGTAAATAAATGAGAGGGACACAATCAACCAAAAAGACAAATCTACTGAAGGTGTTCACCTGGTGCTTGAAATACCACTGTGGCAAGAATCAACAAACATTTGCTTTCTCTACTACTCAAAGAAATAATTTTACCGTCTGTGTCCATCTTCCCTTTGAGCAAAACCAAACAAAGTTGCTGTCTCTAGTCACTGAATGCTTTCTGAAAGCAAGGCTATAAAATATAAATGGCTTACATTTTATTGATGTTAATTAAGAGCCGTGGTCTCAGAAAATGCACCACTAGGGTTTGGTCAAAGTATAGTGGAAGGTTTTCAATAGGATTGTGTGTATGGGTTTTACGTCCATCAGAAAATGGTATTTACCCTTCATATTTTTCAGACAGAGCGTTCCGTTAAGGCCACATCTAAAATGAAGTTATAATGGTGAAATATGAGTGCAAATATTGACTTTTTTTTTTTTATATGTATCTGTTCCAGGAAGAATATGAAATTGCTCCAGATGAAAAGCTGGGAGAGAAAGGAAAGGAAATCATGATGAAATACCTCACCCCAGAGGTAAGGGGCAGCCAAAGTGGCATTACTGAAGGAATGCTGCAAGGCACACCTTTGCTAAACAAGATTGTTATAGGCTTTGTAAAACAGAGTCCTAAAACTTATGGTGGCAATCTCCAGTGAATAAACCTTCAAGTCTTACACAAACAGAGAGGAAAAAAAATGATAATCCAATCCAGCAATTGACTTCTAAGGATGAACTTGAGTTTACCAGGAGCTTAATTCATCTGTGGATGAGCAGGAGGTTTCTCTGGTCTCTTCTTGGTGTGCAAGGTTCTACATCTGTGGTGTAATGCAAGAGACCTCAGCTGTTATCAACAGATGCCACAATTATTTCCTATCCAGCTCAAAAGAGGTGGTGGCATTTCATACATGGTTGTGTAGATGGTACCAGCAAAAATGGTCTTTGGTAACAGATACTGTATTTTGGTATATAAATTCCCTCACTACCATTTGCCCCAGTGTAGCCAGGGATATGCAAAACTTACCTGGGACAGTGTGTTTTGGAGCTGAGAGATGCTATCACCGCTTCTTGTTTCTACCACTGTCAGTTCCTCAGCGTTGGGTCTTGGGGCTGCCTTGGCATTGGAGAGGAGCTCGTGGTAGCAGCTGTGTCCACAGGGTGGCACTCCAAACAGAACTACAAATCTGCTGCCGGAATTTTGGACAGACTGCATTGGGACAAACCCTTTTTTGGGTGGGGGGGGTTCGATCATTTGCTGACCGTGTTTAACTTTTGCAACAAAAGTCACTGCCAGTAAGCAATAAACATCCAACTTCAAACACAAGAACAATCCTAAGATTTTTCCTAACTTGCTTTCATAAGAGTAATCAAGATCTACAATTGCTGCTGCAACTGCTTTACAAGAGAAATACATTTGACCTTCAGGAGAATTAATTGCATTTTTGGCAGATGTCTTTCTAAAGTGCTTAAATGGTACAATATGTTTCAGAGGTGCAGGGGCAGAGCAGACCACTTTTTTTCCAGTCAGTCATTTTCCTACAATAAATTTCAATGCATACTTTCGGTTATCTCAGACTGCACTTTGGGATCTGGTTTCATTTACTGAGCCTGGCTAGTTTCATGTGCAGCCATTGAGCACTGCCAGTATGAGTTCCTGCTGCCCACTCATTAAGGGCATGAAGTTCCACTGCTTAAATCCACCGTAATTACCATTTGTCTTAAATTTTCTGTTGATAGAGGAATGAGGGACAAATAATAAGGGAAAATAGCATATACCACTACCCTAGTTCTCATCTGGAAATGGAGAAAGGCATTTTACTGGTAGCAGGGCTAGTAAAGTGAGAGAAGGATAGTACTGCTTTGTTTCAGATGGTCTTGGTACAGGTTTCCAGATGCCACATCCCTTCCCTGCTGTCCCGTGGCGCTCCTGCCATCCTTGTGCATTTGCCAGCAGCCCCATAGTGCAGAAGAAGCACATGGAATAGTTTACTGAGGTAAGTGAATGTGCAGTGAAGAGCAGCTGCTTCTTCATCAAGAAAAAATGGTGGTGCTACACGAAGGGAAAGTACTGGGCCTCCAGAGCTGGTGTTTCCATTCTCTGCCATGCCCTGCACTTCATATGAGACCTGCGTACCTGGTTTCTCACTACGTAAAACGGGCACGGGATATTTACAGTCTGTTCTGAAACTTTTATAGTATTTGCAAGTTACCGTACCATCTTTCAGCAGAAGGAAACACGAAGTTGTGCTCCTTCACTTGTAATCTAAAACTGCCCCCCTGGTGGTGGCGCTTTAATGTCTGCATTGGTCTCGCTGCACTTTTTTTTTCTTAATGGGAAACTTCTGCTTCTTCCAAGAGGGGTGTTTAAGCCCTGTGTAGCAGAACGTACTTCCTAGAGGCGAGGTTGACTGTGTGACTGTGCCATAGCAATGGGTTGAATACCAGGTTCTCTAACAGGTCTCCCACGCAACAGATAGTTAAAAAACTAGAGCAAGGCCCGGTTTAATTTCATTTCTTTTTAGATTTTAGTACCTAACGAAGGTACTCAGGTTAGGAGTTCAGACGGCCTACTGTTCTTTCTTGTCAAGAAAGAGAAATAAGAATCTCCAGAGGGCAGGTTTTAAGCCATCAGAAGTCAACGATTCAATGCCAGGTTAGATGCTTGCAGTCAAGGGGGATGAATCTGGACCCAAATGTCCTAATGGAAAGGAAAAAATCCTTTTTAGGAGCTGCATTTCTCCATTTAGTTATCAGTCCCTTGAAAGATACAAATTGCCGCTGATTCCAAAGTTGTCTGCTTTCAGAGGAACACTTCTTTTAAGTAGGTGTGTGTCTGTTCTTCAAAGAACCTGATTGTCTTAATATAAAAATAGTGTGACATACAGCTTGACTGATAGAATAAAATTATAGGTTTAGTTCTTGGACAGATAGTTCAGTCTTAGAACGTGAGGAGTATTCTTCCCAGAGTGCAGGATCAGAAGCAAAATGAAAACAAAAAGTAGACTTCATACTCTTTAATATTTATACATGATTTTTAGTTCTTGCTTGGATTTTTAAATGTCATACATATTTAACATACAATGTGTCAGTATATCATCATTCTAAAGCGCATTCATTTGCATGGGGAACATGCACTTTATTTAATAAAACATATACGACTTGCACAGCAGAAAGGAAAAGAAAACACTTCCCCAGATGAATAGACATCACACCAGTACTTACAGCCTCATGTGACACACGCAGCCACTGTCTGCAAGATGGTGCTACACCGCGCTGTGCAGTTGGCAAGACTCAAACCTGTGGGAGCCGTGAATTCCCGCGTGGAGACGTCTGTGTGAGAACATTCAGCATCAGCCCCGAGGCCGCTAAACAAGCTCAGCACTTGCCAAGATGATTGAGGGGGGAGGCACTTTTTCAAGAAATCATGATTCAAGCTCTTCACAGCTTTAACATCCTGAACAGCCCCTATGTGCTCGCTGGGGAAGTTGAGAAGAGGTCTGTCAGCCTTTTGTCATGGTTCACACCAGGGGCAGCATGAGTGGGTCAGGCTTCCACCATCTCCCTGCCCTACAGGCAACAGCGATGACAAATTCTGAATATGTCCTGGCACCTGAAAGGGAAAACAGGTAGTTTAGGCCTCTCAAAGAAGTGGCACGTAGGAACAACCTCCCCAGGGATGTGGTAGAGTCCTCATCACTGGAGGTTTTCAAGATGCTATTGGACAGGGTGCTAGATAATCTCATTTGGGCTCCCTTTCCCATGAAAGGTTGGACGAGATGATCTTAAAGGTCCCTCCCAGCCTGAGCAGTTCTATGATTCTATGTACTCAGTTTATCATCTGGGAAGACATCAGTATTCCCACTCTCTTGCCTAAAGTTCATTGAAACATTCATATCCAACAGGCAATTCTGAACTATTTGATGGAACGGAAATGTAAGGAGTACATGTGATCTTCATGCTTAGGATGCCAAAATACAAGTGTTTTCATGGGTTCCTTAGCAGCTTCACTTGAGTGGTGAGCAGGGGAGTGAAAACCCACAGAAGTGGTGTCCTGTAGCTGCAGACACCGCCCATCCTTGAAACATGCTGTGAAGAATTGTTAACCTACTTCTCTGAGGAGGTCCGACTGTGAGCTGGCTATGTAGGGATGAGCACTGGTGAGGGGGCCTTGTCCATTAAGAGGAAGAGACCCAACGAGGCATGTGCCACCTTGACTGTTAAGAGGAAGACACCAAACAAGGCACCTACCACTTCAGTAATCCAAAGGGAACTCCATCTGCAGGCTGCTGTGGCTTAACAGGAGCAGCACAATGGTTGCCACACTGGTGAGATCAAGGTTTCTTTGACTAGAGCCTTGCTTCTTCAAGAGAGGCTTTAACAGTTTCCATGAAAAAGGCACTTAAAGCTGCCTTCTTGACTTAATAAGTCCTTAGGGCAAAAGTCCAACCCACAGGAAGTCTAAAATTTCTGAGGTTGTGAAATATGATGGTAAAACTGCTAAAAGGAATTGGTCACAAATATTTCTTTCCTGGCTTTTCCTAATCTCAACAGTTGAGTGGGAATGTTTCAGTTTTCGGTTCCAGTTCTGTCTGTAAATGGAAAAGCCCTCAGTGCTTTGTGGAACGGTTGAGTTAAACTGCACCCAGCCTGGCTTCATTACCTGGCTGCTTCTTTTACTGGAAGAGCAAAGAGATAGGTTTACCTTTGTACTGCTTTTAAATTAGAGTTTTGCATCTCCATGCAGCATTTTTGCCTTCCTGCCTGACAGCTGCCGTGCCTTACTCTACTAAATCACTAGCCCATTATTTTCTTTTTCTCAGTAAATCACCTTGAGATACTTTGAGAGACACTATATAAAATGAAATTGATTTGAAATGGCTCTTAAGAAGGTCTCCATATGCCATTATAGTTTATATTTGGACTCAGCTGGGTACTAAAAATGTTACTGAATAGGATGTCTAATGTGTATTGTTATCCCCATTAATGTACTTCACAGAATATGAAGAACAGCAACAGCATTAGTTTTCTTATCTGAATTCCTGTTCGGTCTCCTTTCCTCCAGGAAATGCACAGAATAAAGGCTATGCTTGCAATTTCTTTCTTTTCTGCAAGAGGTTGGCTGGACACAGCAATAACCTCCTTACTCCAGTCTAAGGCTAGCAATGGGTATTTTGCTAAATGAAAATATGTCTTTGTTTTTATGAACAATTATAGGATAAGGAAGGGAGGGAAAAGTCCTGTGAAAGGGAAGCTGGTCAGCAGTGCCTGGCCTTCCACTTGTCTGCCGGCTAAAATGCGCTCTTCTCTCAAATCAGTTTTTTCTGGAGAAGAGAACATCTATGTAATATGGGTGAGGTGAAATTAAAATGATATATGAGCCCTTCTGCTGGACAAAGCCAGCAGCTGAGTCCAGGCTCCGGCTCACAAACACCCTCTCTCAGCTCTGTGCGTTGGCAAAAAGTAGTTTTCTTTTTGAACACCATTGTTTTAATCTTGATGCTGAGGATCTTTGCCTTCGGTTGCTCTCTCCTTGAGATTTCCTTCCGTCTTCCTTTTTTCACCACCAAAATAAATGCAAACTTCAGCACTTGCGCTTCTGAGTGAGTCATCCTTGCTGATCACTAAAGCCTTCCATCTCCCATAAGGAAAGTTTCATGTATCACTTTTTAATGATTCTGGCTGAATCCTGGAAGGGCAGGTCATACCGTACCAAGAATTGGATTCAAGTACTGAGACTTCTTCCTCTAACTGTTCAGTTTTACTAAATGCCTTCTAGGGAGCATGTTATAATTAGTTTTTGGAATGGCCAAAACAAAAGCTGAATGTCACAGTAAGGGAAGCTCTGAAAGAAGGAAACATTAAGCTTCTGTAAAGCAATCTGCAGAGTTTAATATGAGACAGAGGCTTTGTGTTTTGAAAGGTGAGCCTTCAGGGACTGTTTTCTACATTGTTACCTCTCTCGTACAAATTCAGCTTATATCACTTATATCCAGCGAGTCATCTCTGTCCCCCTGTAAGCTTATTATCTTGCTGATAAAAGGCCAACACAATATCGCTTTTCACTGGCTACGGTGGATGGTCCCTTAAGGCTAGGTCCAAGAGTTATCTCCACAGCTAGTTTTCAAATTTTTCTAAACCCTATGCATTTCATTAATGACCCAATTGAAGTAAGCAATGAATGAAGTGCCTGTCTGAACACAGTGTGTTACATGGATTCAGGATGGGCTGGAATTATTTACTTTCTCAAAGCGTTATTCACTGTGTCCTTTGGGTTCCTATTAGGAGACTTTTCAGGATGCTAAATACTGAAGAAGAAATCCTGGCCTTACTTGAGCCAAGGAGAGTTTTGCCATTTAATTAATTGCCCTGAGACTTTACCCTTTGACTGAATGGATTTCTCATCTCCCCTTTCTATTGACTTCACTACTCTACAGGCACCATTTTAGCCAGAGATGATAGCATTACTTAGGCCTCTGCTTTGCAGCTAGCATAATCGATACATAATTCAGTCCCCAGAGGAATCAATACATAATTCTTGTTGTTGTTCCAGAGACAGCACGATCAATATCTCTGCTGATCACTATGTCTTAGTCCAGGAAAGTACCTTCTCAGCGTACTTTCTGCATAAACTCAGCTTTCCAAAGTTCAATTCTGGGAAAATATCTGGGCAGAAGAATGGCAACCTTGTTACTCAAATTAATGCTTTCTAATCAGAATTTATTTTAATAAGCATTCTTCTGTCACTGGGGCCAGGCTGTAATATAGTGTGGCAGAGGAATCTAAAAAATCACAGTGTTGCCTTGATTAGGAGTCCCTTTGCTGTGGTCTCAGACTAAAAGGCATTTTCTCACGGTTTGCTCAAGTCCTATTTCCTCATCCTTTACCCACTGTTTATAATACAAATGTTAGTTAACTAAACACTTACTGAGGATTTTTGTCTCTTGCAATGGTGCCAAACTGCATGAGAGCCTATGGAAACAACATGGTGTCTGCTCTGTCCCGGTGATGCTGTCCCAGGATAGGTCCTTGGGCAGCCCTGTGTCCCGTCCTTTAGACTTCAGGAGGGCTGCATTTGCAATGTGTTTGCTCAGACTGGTTGAAGGTTTGGGCTGGAGTCATTAGCTACTCTGGTTTTATACTAAGCAGTGCTGTTAGTTGGAGCTCTGCTTGTCCTTCCTTGTTTTTTGGAGAGATTACACTCCCAAGTTCACGTGCTTCTTAACTGTTTGTCATTTGTGGTCAGGAAAATCATTGGGATGACTTGGTCAGCAGGCAAAAGCCTTCTAGCTTCCCTCTGTTTGCTGGAATTACTCTGACTCGACCCTTTGCAAAATGGAAACTTGCTTCGGCTAATTGATGTCAACCACACATGTAAACCTGGCTCACATCTGTCTGCTGAGGCAGGGCAGGCCCCCCAGGCTGCTGTGACTGCTCTCGGAGACCAGCCAGGGCATCAAAAGGGCCGAGGACACTGTGGAAATAAAGAGCAGTCTGCTCAGGATTATCTGAGAAGGGGAAGGATGTACTTGTCTGCCCTTGGCTAATGAATATCCTCTTTATAGTTTCCTCCTCTCGTTTTCAGGGGGTCGTCTTTTCCCTATCCCATCTGCATACTTCTCATCACTGACACTCAGTTCATACGGATTATCCAATGGTCAGGGAAGTTAATTCTAAACCTTTAAGGTTCATTCAGCTTTCTCAGAAACAGCCTCTTCTTCCTGATAATTTTGCCACATGGGAAAAAGGATTCAGCCTTTTCCAGCTGCCTGAAACACTGACAAGACATCCAGAAATCTGCACAAGATGGCTTTTGTTCATTTGCACAGACTGACATTAAAATAGACCTCTGGTGAGTCCAGCTTCTTACACTCCCAGCACATGGATTGCAGCCTTGGTTGTCCAAACACAGGGAGGCATTGGAACAGGAGAGATGAGGTGCCTCTTTCCACCCACTGACTACAGGAAGCCCAGGGAGACTTTGGGTGTCTTGTTTTTTAGATGATTAAAGTGCAATGAGGGGAATTCCACGCTAGGTATAACGCAGCGTACATTAAATTACACTGCATGGCATGTCCACACAGGTTTCTGTGCACGGTTTCTCAGTAGTGTGGGACCCTTTGAACACCTGACCTCCACAGCCCTTCTGTCCACCCACTGCGACTTGCGGCAACTTTCCTGCTTGGTTCAGCTTTGGTTTTCTGCAGCTAAAACCATAATGGGTCAACAAATGTCTCTCTGAGCTCAGGATTCATTATGCTAAACTCAAAAGCAGTAACAGGTAACTGTATGCTTGATCCCAACAAAGAAGAGAATAAAGAGGCACATGATGAAAATGGAAGTTAAACGCCCCTTATTTCTCGTCTGATTCCCTTGTAATGGGAAATTAGGATTCTGGAAAAACATCTAGAGACTTCAGCAGCTGAGTAGTCTCACAAGAATGGGCCAGGCAAATTCAAATGAGATGCCTGAGGCTGACATCTTTGGCTGGGGTGTTGCAACTAGAAGAATCACTAAGCTAATAAAGTTAGTGTGTTATTTTAACTTGGAACCAGGAATCACGGCATTACCATAAGGACTGTTTTAAATTTCACGGAAAACAAAAATACTTCAGTTCATTAAAATATCATTAGATAAGTGTAAAAAAATAAAAAAAGAATTATTTTTAAAAAAAAATCTGTTGATTACAAATGGATTTAAAAATAACCAGCATGTTTAAGGTGTGGAAATGTGGCACTTCAAACTATTCATGTTTAATTTTTTTCCCAGTAATGCAGTTACACTTACAAAACTCACTTAACCTGCATGCCAAGCCTCAGCTTGTATGTTAATTTATTATTTTTTAATCAAGCCAGACTCTGACCTGAGTCAAAAATCAAGTGTATAGCAAGTTGATTATCCTGGCACAGATGCTGTTTGTCCAACAAGCAAAGCTGAGGAAGAGCGGAATGTGCAACTGCAAACAGTGTGTCATCTCCTACAATAAATGTCTTCCCTCTCCATTCTTCGCTGATGGCAATTACCGTATGATCCTTAATGGATCGTGTGACACAGGTGATTAGGGAATGCCCCGTTTCCAGCAGTGCTAGGTAGTGATTTTGTTTGCTTTTGTGGGCGTTTCCAGTCGTTCTGTGAGTGGGACACTGGTTCCTGCCTGATGTTTATTTGATTCACTTCCTAATCCTTTTCAAGGCCTTCCCGAACTCTCTTTTGGGTTTTCATTTCTTCATTCAGTGTTTTCTCAGGATTTTGACCTGCTAATGGAAAAAGATGAAGGCAAATTCTGCAAAATCCCCGCTACCAGGACAGCCACTGACTCGAGTGCAGCCTGGATCAGGCCTTCATGCATGAGCTACCTTCATGCAAAGCAAATAACGTGTGGACTTCAGCGTGAGGAACGCCTGCAAGGGAAGGGTTACTCGTGTTTGCAGGCTTATGTCTAAGAGGAGTGAATTCAAGCAGGGATCTGTTTGTTTTCCTGCAAGAAAGCCATTCAATAATGTTGAGGTTGTAAATGAGTGTTTATAGATTTAGGGATTTTTTTTAATGGAACAAATGACATTTGGTTTACCAGAGGAAGCCAAGCTATGACTATTGCAACATAAGGTTGCTTGCTAATGTTTAGGCTATTCATCAGTGCGGGAGGACGTTAAAAGGTAGAAAGGTTCTGATAAGAGGCTGGACACTGGATGCTATCCAAACCTATCAAGCACACGTGACGAGAGAAAAAAACTTTCTGAGAACAGAAGCTTTCAAAATTGTCCTGTCATTTGTGTTGCCACTAATTGTGAGAATACCGTTCTTTTCCCAAAAAGCTTTATCAAACATCTGGCTGCTTGTACCAATGCGCTGTAACAATGGCTCACTTGGGTTGCCAGCAAAAGAGGTTACCTTTTGAACTGACGCTTCCAAGGGTTGTGTGAATACCCTAACTTTAAGGTAGCTAGAAAATCCTGATTAGTATTAATTGGACTATTTTTTTCTATTCTGTTTCATAAGCTACCCCCCTCATCCTGATGACGGCTATTGGGACGGGTTATTTCATCTATGTTTTCCTCCTTTAATCTGTGTGCAAAATGCTTTTAAAGTGGAAAAAAGGCAACAACAGGTAAAACATACTTTCCCCTTCCCCCTCATTACAGCAGGTTTATATAAAAAAAATTCATCTGGCTAGTTTATGAGCACCCCTACACCAATAAACCTATGTGTCTACAGAAAGGGGGAAAAATTTGTTTATTTGGTAAAGAAGCCTCTATAAGCAGGTTTCCAAAGAATTATTAAAAAAATATGGGTTGGGAAGGACTAGAGTTTAAAGATACTGAAAAATATCTTGCCAAGCACTTCTTGTGAGGCCCAGTTTCTCACTAATTGAAGTCAAAAGCATATCTTCCATGGTGACCAGTTTAGGTTCTTAAACTAAGCTGCACCAGAAACCCCATAGCTGGTTGGGATTATGGTGAGTGTTTTTATTTAATCGAAGAGTATAAAGTCTGCAGCTGATTCATTGGGCTTGCAAAAGAAGCTGTTGAAACAACTAAATTTTGTCTCACGGGACATTTTGTTATTTTGAAATTACTTTCTATGGGGCTTTAAGTGTTTAAGATTTCCTCTGGTCACCTATAGGAGCCAGGAAGAAATTTCTCCTTCTTGATCTAGGCAATCTTTTCTCTTCCTTTGTTGCTCTGAAACTCACGTTGTGGTTACACCCCCAAATTTCTCTGAATCAAATAATTCAACATTCCAAGGGAACCACATTTTGGGTTGCAGATCTTTATGTAGGAAACGTTTTGACTCACAGCATTTGCATGGCAGTTGCTTGTTTGCCACCATCAGGAACAGAAATGTGGTTTCTAGAACGGAGCATTTTTGCTTTCAGGGATAGCAGCTACAAAAAGTTCTGCTGAGAACAGGAAAAACAAGGTATAGCTAGATAGCAGATCCTGATGCTGATTAACAGGAGAGGCAAGAAAAATGCTTTATATACTACGCACTTGTCAGAAAGGAAACCTCAGTGGTTGCTGAGTTTGTCCAAGGACGGGCGTAATTCAAGACTGCAACTTGTACCCCAGCACCAAAGAGGAAGGATGCCGGAAACCCAGAGAAGAAACTTGTCATTTTCCTACCAGTGGCCTTGCCGAGGCCCCGGAGGCACCCAGCAAGCCTGGAGCAAGCAAGTCAGCCTGAAGCCACATCAGATATACAACAGTAAATGTGTTCACGAACCGAGGTGGTTAACATTGCCTTTTGTGATGGATTAGTACAACCCCTCCAGGCAGAAGAACATGTTCAGCTGTTTGCTGAGGTCTCTATTGTCTTCAGTCATTGTATTTTTCTGTGTGTCAACACGTGTTTTGATAGTTTAGTAGAATATGAGGGAAAACAGATTCATCATGACTCCACATCAGCTTGCAGCTACAAAACAAACCCCACAGTTGATAGGCACTGCTGATTTGCTTCATTTAGCTACCAGCAAGCGATCCTGCCCTCAGTACTGAAAATGCCATTTGATCAGAGAGCAGGGTTGGGTTCAATTTTTCTCTCTGTCATTGACCCAATCCACAGTCCCGGGTGAGGTATTTCATGTCTTTGGCCCCTGTTCCTACTCCCAGGGCTAGTGTGATTGGTTTGCTTTGGAAGCTTTAGCTCTCATGACATATGTATGTAGCGCCTGGCATTACGGGCCCCCATTCTCAGGTATAATGTCTACATGCTGTCGTAATAGATAAATTGCTACTAATAACACAGCTGCTCTCCACGCTCCCCGTCCACCTCACTGCCAATTCCTACATCTGTCATCTCAAAGCAAATATCCTGGAATTATGAAGCCTTGTGTTTTACTGGTTTGCCTCATACAGACCCAGATGACTTTGTGGTAGGAAAAAAAAATAAAAAGAAAATGCAGAAGTTGATTACTTAAAATGTTGCAGCTGCTCCTGATGTAGAATTGGCTGTTTACTACATATACAGCTAAAACCGAACAGACAAGATCAGACACAGGGCAAGAAAAAAGTATGTTCCAACATTTTTGTGCATAACACCAAAAAGCGTCAGGAGACTGCGTGTGCTGTGACAGTGCTGGGAGCCCTTCCCTCACCAGGTTGAAACACATGCCTAACCTGGACTTCCCAAAATCAAAGTACCACCAAGACACTCTATCTCCTCCTCCATTGCTTTCCTCTGCGTTTCTTGGTTGGACTCGGTGATCTTAAAGGTCTTTTCCAACTTAAATGATTCTGTGATTTTCACCACCATCCTCTTCACACCTCCCCTCTGTTGGTCACCAGCTGCACTTCCCAGGCTGTAGCTTAGACTGAATCCCAGTTGGCATTCGCCTTCCCCTGCCCAAAACAGGGAGATGAGGGGGCATCAGAGTAACCCAAAGTGGCTCCAGATGTTTCCCTGAGGTGGGGCAAGGAGATCCCCAACTGTACCCTGCGCTGGTGTGTTCCTGCTGTGGGGGCAGCAGTGCAGACCCCAGTGGAGATGCCGCAGGCAGTTCTTGTGGTGAATCTCTAGCCACAAGTAGCAGATCAGCCTTGGAGGCACAATTTCATGGTCTCTGTTTTGCCTTCCATTACTTTTCCCTTTGAAAACATTCATTACTTGAGCACATAAATTTATCTTTCCCTGATTTTGCATCTACCAACATGACTTGCATATATCTACCTGTTCTCCCTTTTTCTAGTATCTGCTCTGATTACAGTCCTCATTGTGACTCCTTATGAGTGTTCGCCTCAAAAGGACTGAGGACAGTCACCACTGATAGTCATACCATTGCTACCTGTCCTGGTGACTACCCCCCGGATAGCTGAGCCTTCCTCAAACATCTGGAGAAGGATGTGACTGCGCAACAGCAGCAGCAGGAATGGCATTGCATGTGGCAGACTTCCCATCCCTGACACAAACCATTGCTCTCCGTTGCTGGTCTTGGGTCACGGCCGTGTGAGAGCAAATCAAATGCAGCAGCATAACAACTGGATGAAGCCAGTATTTCTTCTCATCTCATCATGCACCATCTCACACCAAAGTTCATTTTAGCCTGTTTCTTCAATCATTTTGAGGTCTCTACTAGTAGCAAATCTGTGTGGAGATTTGCAAAGAGATTATATGTGGAAAATTGCTGTCAACATCTGAAAATACACGTGTCATGAAGACAGAAGTGCTTGGAACCAGAGACAGCTCAAGGAAAGTTATGGCTTGAACTTTTGTCCATTGACTGAAACATTTTTAATTGTTTTAAGCTAGTTTGCTGTGGAATGTTTTCATAACCTGAGACATAACATATGCTGCACATATTATTTGTTTTGTGCAAGTTACTTTTAAGATAGCTCATCATGTTTCAATATCATGGCTGCAAGTCTGTAACTTGCCAGGAAAGCAGTTGTGTTTATATCAAAAGTTTGCATGAAGTCTGTTCAGTCTAAGGAGTGTGGTATCTTTCTGGTTCATATAATTTTTGTAGTGATGACCAGTCGTGCTTTAAGAACCGTGATGACTCACATCGACTGGCAAGAGTTGGTATAAAATGAAAGCCTGTATTTCTAGGTTTCTCTTCCTTATTCACTAATTGCAAGCTACAAATGGACCGATTTGAGGAATCTGAGCATCTCTAGCTTTTATTTGATTTCTTTGATTTCAGCCACAGACGATGATCAACTCTTCTGCAAAACACAACCCTTAACCTCCCTGTTCACTGTTCTGTAAAATATTGTGAGGTTGCCACCTAGCTCATGAAGACTTAATCATGCAATGAAGCTTTAATATTTCGAGGTTCTTAGGTGGAGGGCACTGTGTAAGCATAAACATTTAACTACGGACTACGGACCTGCACTGATCCGTAGCAGCAAAGTCAGTCCGGCTGAAGTCAATGCTATTCCCTTTTCTGATCTGAAGTTCAGGGTTCTGCAAGCTATTTCTTTTTTGTAGGAGATGATGATGATCGAGACAAGTGTCTTTGAAGCAGGACTGTTCATTTGCAAAGAAGATACTTATTCCTTTGCTCAGAGCTCCAGGTTTCCTTTGGTGAGCACTCAGCATACAAACTCCTTTCCTCATCTGTTCTCAAGGCCGTGCCACGTGCCTGCATTTTACAGAGTCCGGTGTTTTGCAAAATCATTGGTACAAAGGATTGGGAGAGGGCTCAAGAGCCTCTTGCACTGAACAGAGATCAAATACACTTAGATCATCAACAGATGTCTGCCCTTGGAGGTCTTTCAGACCTCTGAGAACAGATTCCACAATATTCATGTGCCTGTTCTTGTGCTTCCCTGTGAGGAAAATTAGAAAAAAATCCTTCATAGCCAATTAAGTGGATTCTTTCACATCATTCCCCCAGTGTAGAGTAGAACATGCAGAATAATTGATCCCTGCCCTCTTTATTAAAAACATTTCTTTATTAAATGACCTTTATCATGTTTCACTCTTACTTTTCCAGACTAAACAAATCTAGTTCCTCAATGCTTCCCTTTGGCTTTTTTTTCCCAAGCATGTTTCTCAACCCTCCAGACACTTGGTGTTCTCGTCCGCTCTCTGTAGCTTTCTCAAACGGTGGTGACTCCAACTGGATACGTGTCTCTAGCTGGAGTCTCAGCACATCCCTCTTTGTCACTTGAGCACTTTTCCCACAGAAGCATCAGCGTCGCACACAATAAACGAACTCCACACATGCAGGTTAGTGTTGTGTGGGCATCTGCTCTGGGCTGCGTAGAGCTCTCGTAAAGAATCAGAGTCGAGTACCAGAGACACCTGCTACTCCCCCCACCCCAGTTTCAGAAGGGCTAACCCCAGCTGCTGGCTTGTCAGGAAGATGCTTTTGCTCACTGAAGTTGCAAATCTCTGCTAGTTGCCTGCCTGCTTTCACTTCCACAGGCTCAAAAGCAACACTTGTAGTGAACTACGTCTTGACCGAAGTCGTACATTTTAAACATTTGGAATTTCTGTCTTAAAGAAAATTAGAACAACTAATATGTTTTAATGAAAAAGTAAAATTATCAGAGAAGGTCTTCGGAATGCCTCTCTTGGTACTGCTGGCATTTCAGCTTATTTTATCAAGAATTTGGTTATCTATCTGATAGATCGACAAAAGGTCAGGTGTCCTCCACACAGTCACAGGAGAAACACCATCAGAGAAATGTTCTAAGTACCAGGGCAAACATATAGAAATGATTTTATGAGAAGGCATATTTGTTTGCTGTCCTGTTCTGTGAAGGTCAACAAATACTGTGTCTTGAAGGGCTGAGTGAAGTGGCCTGTAGCAAAACTTACAGAGCTGTCAAAAAAGGAAAGTTTACATTTTAAAGTATAGTGATGTAACATGACATCCAAAATAACAGATAATGGCGAGTTACACAGCCTGGAAGCTTTCATCTGATCTGAATCAGATTTCGCTTCTTTTCAGTACTTCAGCGAGGTGCTGAGTGCCGGGACATGGACGGTACCAGATGCGGCACACACAGAGCTGTGTAAGGCGGGTCTCCTGGCACTCAGGCTGCCAGGGACAACTGTGGTGGTACAGGAGAGACCAGATTGCGTTCGGCTTGTGATGCTCTTGGCTCCCACCAAGAACCAGGTGTTTATGGGTGATATTGCATCCATCATCAAATCTAGCCACCATGGTTGCATCTTAGGGAACAGGAGAGGAAGGGGCAGAAGCTGCATTCAGCCTCTCTGCAAAAATACGAAAAGTATCTTGCAGGCCCAGAGGCTTAATTTGGAAGGAACAGCAATCTCCAAATTTTTGTGGACATGAACACAACTGAACTTGAACAAGCGTGTGACATCTCAGCTGTTTTCATGCCATTTGCTGAAATGGTAGAGCAGCTGGGAGGATCTCTTTTGTCTTTTAAATCAGAAAAAACGAAATTTAGAAGTGGAGAGTTTTTTCTCAGTGTGTTAATGGCACTCAGAAGTAACTGAACATCCATTTCTTGTTTCTCAGATAATTGCTAATCCCATTCCTAGTTGCGTTCTTTTCTTAAAAATTAAACAAAAGGGCATCATAAAAGTGAGATGTTGCTTTGCCAGCAAAATATTTATAAGAAGGTTTCTTCAGTTTCTGGCCAAAAATGAGAAGATACAGGAGGTAGAAGATTTCGATTAAAACCTGGTGAAAGTAGTTTGGACTTTAGGACTTTTATTAAACTGTTTGGTCGAAAAGGATAACGTGATGAGAGAAATTTTTGCTGTTGGATCAATTTAAGCACTTTTTGCACTACCAGAATCTTGGGCCATGAATCTGGTTTCGGTTCCATCAGCTTTACCCTAGTGTTACTCTGTTGACTTGACTGGCATAAGTTCTGATTTACATTGTCATAATTGAGATCAAGAATCACTTTCTTTGCCTTCAGAAAACAGAATAGCCATTAGGGGAAATATAGGACTGTACCTGTTAAAACTACCCAGCGTTTTGTTTTGAATACAAGAAAATGTGACGGGTTTCTGCAGGTGTTTCTGAAGAGTTAGCAGAATATTCTTCGTCACATGCTCAGATGTAATGGTCTTAATCACGGTGTATGGCTCTCTCAGCTGCCACAGGACATTTATTATGTTGGAAAAGGTGTCTCTGTTCCCCTGTAAAAGCCAAATTTGCTTTTACAGCCATTACCCACAATGCAGTGGGAGAATGGTGTTAATAACCGTTTCATCAGAGCTGCAGAAATCTTTGCACCTCTCCAGGGAAGAAGCAACTTTTTCTTCCATAAGTGGGCAAAGCCTTACCTTTGGAAGCTTTCGCTCTTGGGATCCAAATGCTTTCTTGCACTCATAACCTGCACTACCTAATTGTTCTCCAAGGGAGCAAAAGTAGGTTGGTGGGTTGGGTTTTGACTTGTAATTGTTTCTGGCTTTGTTTGAACATTTGGAGGCTGCAGGTATGCACAGTACTCAAAGAGGGAAAATGGCAGTCATGGGTATTTAGTGGGAGCAGTGGGAACTATGAAGTCTCAAGGAAAATCTCAGGAAGGATCGTACAAAGACTCCCTAGAACCGTAGGCAGAGTTGGAAATGGTTGGGGATGCTCCTCCCATACACATGGTGCAGCTGCTCTGCCCTGAACACTATGAAGGGCTGCATAATGACACAAAATGTTTCGCTGGGCCTGCAAAACCTTTGGAAATGACCAGCCTGTGGAAAAAAAAAAAAAAAAGTGTTTTTTTGTTATAGAAAAGCAAAGTGATCTAGTAAAGTGTTTGTATTACACTTTAAAGCTTTAGCCCATGTACAGGATGTCATTGTATTTATGTCTTTACCTACCTTGATATTGTTAGCTTGCTCTTGATTTGTTGAGAGGAAGCAAAGATTCAAAGGTCAGCAATGAGTGGTTTTGAAAAACCAAGTGGTGACTGTATCTCCCACAAACTTGGAGAGAGGAATGGCAGTTCTTGCCATTTTTAAATACTTCCCACATTGTCTTACAGTTTCTTTTGCTCATTCTTCTCCCCTTTCCCTTTAAGAATTTCATTTCTTGTTTACGAAAAGAGTTAGCTGATGCTTATAATTTTTTTTTTTAAAATGTACTTTGATTTCAGACAAAATTTGATGGAATTATTACTGTAATAATGCATCATGGGCATGATCTTCAGCACTAACCTCAAGGCAGTTTACGTCCCATTGGGAAATGAATTTCCAAAAGGAAATAAAGTGGCCTGATGTGACTAAGAACCAGGTCACTTGGTCTAAATGACTAATTATGAGGTTTAGTACTTAGTTTTTGGATCCCAATTTTGGCCTATAAATGTAGAACCTGTTCTAGATTTAATTAGTAGTGACTTCAATTAGAGGCCCTAGTATCAATTTTACTTAAGTGCAACTCCATTCACGTCAGAAGACACTGCTGATTGAGTTCAGTGGTGTTGCTGTACCCTATAAATCAGAGAGATGTTCAAGATAACCAGGTCTCCAAGCAGCGGACTCACGCAGCCACGTACAAGCTTTGGGCTGCCAATGAGCTTGTGTACACACCCCATTGAGGATGCAAACTAAAAATCACAGGTATTAATTCATATCGTTCCTAGCTGAAATCAACTGCCTAACTGCTAATCATTAGTCGTGGGTTCCTATCTGAATATTCCTTTAAAAGCCTTTTTTTTTTCTTTTTCCCTTTTTTTTATCAGCAGTTTCAATGCAGCAGCTGTAGGACTGGAAAACAGGACTTTTGAGGTTTTTCCTAGTTCTTTCACTGCTTCATTCTTGCCTTTACTTACTCTCTTGAACTAAAACTGGGACTTAGATTTAGTCATGGACATCTGCCGTTAGGAATTTCTTTACATTTTCTGATTTACTGGGACTTGTTCTACAGTTCTCTCTCAGCTCCCGTCAACCGTAGTGGCCAACCAAGCTGAGAAAAATTTGACTTTTTCTCAATGCCTTCATCTTTTAGATGACAACGTGGGGGCTCATCTACCTCTCAAGAAACTGTGAGACTTCTTAACTATTGGCAATATACTCTATCTGCGATTAAAAGTGGGTTTTCCCTATATATCTTTTGCTGAGGAAATGGAGGAATATATGGAGGAAATGAGGAAATATTTCAGTGAGGTCAGAGATATCCAGCGTGTTCTGCAGATTGTCTGTCGAGGTTGAATAGTGAGACTGCATTACGCAGTACGCACAGACAGTTCCGTAAACCATGTTCCTATTTAAAAACATTCAAGTGGAACAAACTTAGTTTTTCATGTCACAACCAGGATCATATTCACATTTCAGCACTGGGAAGGAAAAGATAAAAGACTTAATTCGGCTTTCACCATGCTGGAGATTTTCTCTGGCTCCACCTCTGCCCCTTCCTCTGTCCTCATTCCCAGTGTTTTTGAGCTCTGCCTACAATACATTTCAGTGCTTGCCAAGATATCCCCAACTAAGGGTGAGTTAATGAGAACATCTGGCCAGGAATGAGTGATGATGCTCTGTGACACACCCACTCGGCACATCTGGTGGTGGTGGCCACGGATGGGGAACCTTACCGAGTGATAAGGCTTCTGCTAGGAAAGAGGATTTTGTCATCTATGGCTGGATTTATTGAAAATACCCAAATCCGATTGGTTATATAAAGGGGCTTTCATGTGAATGGGAGAAATGTCTATAAGTAAGTACAGACAACACACACACTCACTCAAACACACGCACATGGATATACACTTTTTTATATAGCTACAGTATACTGTCAATGAGTAAGAATGTGGACTGCCTAAAAACTGTCTTTATAGATAATTAGTCCCAAAGGTCCTAAACTGGTTAACCATCAGGGCATACTGCAACAGACCTCACTTTGGTAAGAGCTTTTCGAAGGGGCTGACTGTACAATTCTCTCTAAAAGGAGGAGAGGATGAAGAGAGTTCATGTGCTTGGTTGGCAGAATTCCTTTTTGAAATGATTGTTTTAAAACTGCTGGATTATTTTTGTCCTTCTAATGATGAATTAAGGTGTCCAGACACTTTTGCGAGCATCTTTTTATATTATTTATATGTAAATCAATAAATACCAGTGCTCTACTCTTGTTTTCCTTTGCTGGTAAAAAAAAAAAAAAAAGAAAAGAAGATGGATTTTTCAGACAGCACAATGAATCATCAATGAAGTGAAAACACTGGGCAAATTCTCTTTTGTTTAAGAGAATGGCCTGTACACAGTTCAGGCCAGCACATTTTTCATGGGATGCAAGGGAGCAGTTCAAAGAATTGGCAAGGAGTGGGTCCTGCATATTCATGAGGCTGGGCAAGGAGGTGAAGGTACAGGAGAAGGCAGAAAAGCAATGTGAGGATAGAGTGGAATGTGGAGCGAGTTGCCACGGTATCCTATTTTACTGCTGTTTGACGTAAAGCTCCTTTGCTTTTACACAACCGCTGGAACTGAATGGAAGCAGCTCAGGGCATAAATAATGAATGCGTCTTTTACACGTTAAGAGAGGAGAATCTGCACCTTATCACAGGGATAACGTGCCCCTCTCTTCTCTCCCCAGTCTCCAGCCTGTGTTCCCGAAGTCAGTCAAGATCTTATCCAACAGACAGAGGAGAAACTCGAAAACAGCCCCTGCAAAGAGCTGTTCTCTCACTGTACAAAGTAAGTATAACACGATAACCAAAGATCGCAGAGCTGCAGTCAGCAGCCTGTAAAGAATGTGGCAGGTAGAGAGACACGTTTCAATTAGAACCTGAAGCATGTATCTCCGGCTTATGTTCATAATCCTAGAGGCATTGCTGACAAGCGGTGAAGTCATTTCACCTGAACGAAATATAATAAATATTTCCGTGCCATTATATACACTACACACAGGCACTTAGTGTTTCAGGTATTTGACAGAGTGTTCCAGCCAAGTAAACCAGCCATGGATTTCATGCTGTGTGAAAAGAGCTACAATGATAATGTATCCAAAGAAAACATCTCTGTTTCAAAGTGAATAAAAATTAAGTGGCTATACAGTCCATTTAGACAGAGGAATGTGCAAACTTGCTCCGCATGGCTTTTCCAGAAAATCTTCACCAGGAGAATGGGGCTTTTTTAATGCTTTCTGTCTGTCTGTGGCGTTCAAACGAACGTGCATTATTTCATCCTTTGTCTGGGAAAAGGCTTATCAGTTTTTGTAGCGGCGAGGCGATTTGTACTATTATGTGCTAAAGCTCCAGGTATGCAATCTGCATTTGCAAACACTGACCCGAGTACGTTCACGCCAGTAGATCATAAACCAATAAAAATATGAAAAGGAGGGATCATCGCAAGCTGGCCCATGTGGTTTCTGGCTGAGCACGGTTTGTTTTCCCTGGATGATGTAATGGGGATTTGTAAAATTCGCTCCGCTGTCATTCATTGTTTTGACTCATTTCATTGACCTTTTCTGTTTTCAGTTATTCTTTGCGTTGGTAGGAGATGTGGGTTATTTCTGGCCTTCTCTTATAACATAACCAGTTTCCTTGCATTGGCCTGGTGTCATGTAGAGATGCTCGTATAACTCGCACCAGTTGTGTGTGCCAGTCCCAATGACAAAGGCAGAGCTGTGCTCGACACAAACCCCCCTGATGCCTGTTTCCAGTTCTCGAATCGGTTTGAAAGCTGACAGTTCCCTCTAAAATGCACTTTGTTGTTGCCAAAGAGGGGAATTAAAAAGCAAACAACTGCTGAAAGGCAGCTATTGTTCTTTAAAATACGTGCAGCTTTTAATTAACTGAATGGAATAGGCTAGCATTGGACACCACTTAATTCAGGCTCGTATTCACCGGTGGCCATTCCTTCGTCTTAACTGAAACAGATAAATGAGCCAGGTTTGAGACCTTGTTAATAAATATGCTGATCATTTCACATGGACTGAAATGGGGTCAAAAGGAAGTTTTAAAAACTTGCTGTAGGTATTTACTAAATGTACTGAATAATGTTAATTTTGGAAGAGTTCACAGTCAGACCAAAAAAGGGAGGCATACATACAAATATGAAGCTTGCTATCCTGTAGGAGCGGGAACAGGGATGAGTTTCAGACACGTCTTCACAGATAAGATCAGTCTGCAGGAGAAATGCGTGTATAACTCTAACTTCTGCTTTGACCTTTAGTATTTTGACTGTCTGCTCTTGTCCCCCTCCAATTTCCCTTATAATTTTGGCTTTGAATTTGGGTATTGTTAAAGCTCATTAGGACTTACTTTTTATTTTATTTTGTAAGCTTGAATCTGCTTAGGGGAAACCGTATGATTTGTGTCCAATCACAGCTAATGAAGACAACAACAGTTTGACTTCTGACTATCGAATATGTGCAATTACCTGCCTGTTCCAAATTGATGGCGCAAGAATTACCAAAAAAAATTCAAACAGCTGAGAAATCCCAAAAACTTATGAATAATAGCTTATGAACAAGGAGGAACTAAACTGAGGAGACACGTTATTCATGTCAAATTGTTTGCTCAGGTCTAGAACAGCCCCAGGGTAAGACATAGATTATCCATTCCCAAACCAGACTAGTCCTTCAGGGAGGGTTTCCTCCCCCAGCAAAATCTAGAAATGTGTCTGTATACCCTTAGACACAGACACAAAAGTGTGTACACCAGGACAGAAATACTCATTTCCAGTGGGCATTTTTCACCCAAACCCAAGTTTTGTCCCTGACAATGCTGCCAACAGAGGTGGATGCAGCAGCCCCAGCAAGCAAGGCAAGAACCAAAACCAGCAGGTCATCAACCCACTGTTAAACAACGTGACCACCTTCATCTCAGGCAGCTCTCTTAGCTCAGCCCATCTTTTCCTAGCTCTGAACCCTTGGCCTTCCTTATGAGATGTCTGTTGGTCTCTGGCTGCTTGTTGCCTGCCACAAGCAACATACTTATTTCTCACATTTGCAGATTGGCCTTTTTATTCCTTTATTCCTTTGATTATGCAAAAGACTTCGCATCCACTGTGTGTGCTCCCAAATTCTTTTCTTGATCCATAAACAAATCCACATCCCTGTTCAGATGTTCTTTCCTCTGTTTTACTCTACAAAGGACATAGCTGTTAGGAAAAGCCCTTTGGCTTTAATCACAGTTATTACTTCTTCTGTAGAGCAGGAGTCGAAATTGATTTTTTTTCTCAAAATAATGCCTCTGATGGTCCCTCGTTGGTAGAAATGGGCTGAAGCCAGAAATTTTCAATGCAGATGTAAACATCCCCGAAAGTTCAGGAGCTCGGTTCCTGAGGGTGTTGTGTTAATTTACTACAGAAGCAAAGATATTTGTTGTCTAGTGACTAACAGCATTTGTAAAAGTCCATTGAAGCCAGTGGGAAACGTCCTGTTAATTTTCAGCAAGCAAAACAAGCACATATTACTATTCAGCTTGTATAAGGCCTCCTGTTATGAAATACATCAAACATATCACTTTGTTCCTAGATTGAAACCACGAGTAAAATAAAGTACAAAATAAAGTAGAAGTAAAATCGTAGAATACCAGGTTGGAAGGGCTGGTCAAGGATCATCTGGTCCAACCTTTCTTGGCAAATCCTACCATACAAGAAGTCTGGATTTTCTCCTCTTGTTTTGTTTCTCTTTTGCTCCAAGTTCAGGATTATAAAATGCTTATATATCCTTTTCATCTGAGATAGATCTGTCCTTGACCACCTCAGTGGGGAACCATTCCAAGAATACCTAAACAGCATGTACTTCGACAGGTTTCTCCAATGGAAGTGGTTGGAAAGGTAAGTGTCACTATTATTTAAATTTTTTATTTAAAAATGAATACATTTGCCTTCAAGATAGACAGTTTGGCCTTTGTTCAGCATTACTGTGTCTCATCCCAGTGTTTGCCATTTACGTCCCTCTCTGTGCAACAATTATCTTGCTCTTTTCACTGTTCTCCTTCAAGAAAGTCCATCAAGACTCATTCCCCATTTCCCCGACCAGTACTGCAGGGAAGGTCTCCCAGAGAGCTCCAGGAAGGCTTTCCTAATTTTAGCATTTGTTTGTAAGTGTTCATTGTTAGAAGGTTCACAAAGAGGTAATGGCTTTAGCCACAGGAAGATGCCACATAGAAAAGTCATGGTTATGTTGGCATTATACTCAATTTAACCATGAGCTGAGTCTCCAGCTGTGACCATTCAACGGGCACGATTGGTGTCTGTGATACATATATAGTGCTCCTTCATCATCCATCCATGTGCTAACACCCGTAAATATTCTCCAGCCACTCCCTTCTCTCTTAGGGACACCGCACTCCTGAAGGTGACATACTCCAGCAGGCAGCTTGGGCACCATTTTTGCGCAGTATGCTTGTGCACGGCAAGTGAATAGGGCAAGACCTACAGACTATGAAAAATAGGGATCCAAATCTCCTGCCATCTGAGAAACGTCAGCGGTGAATTTCATTGTAGGTGTTGTCACAATGAGCTCCTCATGGTACAGCTTGAAGGACACGTTGCAGTTTTTTATAACATGCCCTTGTGCATCTAGAATGCTAAACCTAAGACACACATCGAGCCTCTGGCTTTTGCATTTGCAAACGCTGTGCCCAAGCAAGACTGAAACAGATGCTGCTCCCTAGGGAAGTAAAGAATAAAACAGAAATCCACCCCAAAACACCAGGGAGCCAGTTTTGGCTTCTAAAGCTCAAGTGTTTGGACATTTAATGGTATTAGGTACATTAGGTATGATTAACGTACATTCAGCAACTTCGGTTGTCTTTCTGTTTAGCTACGCTCTGAATATGTGACTTTTTGTCTGGACCAGTTATCACAATTATTAAATCACTGTAAACAGACAAAAATATGGCATGTAAGTCCTCGCACCATATTTATTGGCTAGACATTTCTGAGCATATTTAATAACCAGACAGCCTCAGTGGGTATTACTTTTCAAGGAAAGGCGCCTTTGCCTTCTCCTTGTCGGTGAGGGCTGTAGCAGACACGCACTGCTGGGTAAGTGACCTTGAGTTGAGAGAAGCCCCAGTTTCCACAAATGGAATTAATTACGGCAGATGAGTTAGGGCCAGTTCCATGAGCGGTGTGTGTCAGCATGATGCCTCGGAGATCAAAGGAGCTGTGCCAGTTCCTCTCCCTGGAAAGCTACAAAGCTGCTGCACAAGAGGGAAGGGAAGCGGTGGGCAGAGGGAAGAGCCATTTCATGCCAAGACATGCTCCACATGCCATTTTTACTCAATCCAGCACTTACTCTTCCATTTCAATTAAAAAAAACAACAGATGATTCATCTCTAGCCAGGCTATTTCCTATCTGTTTTCACATTTGCGGCTAAGGAATTTTCTCAAATGCTTTGAGGATTTGTTTTTTCCATTCCCCCAACAAACGTGACAAGCTATTGGATGCGCCTGTCCGGTTTAAGAAGCTGGGAGAACTGTTTTTAGGATTAGCAAAGAGATGTTAGTAGGACGGGGTGATCAGCAGCTCCTTCTGACAGCCTGCTGGCTCCAACAGAGGAGTCAAACAGTCCATTTATTCCAGGGACATTGCTGAGCCTGTAGTTATCACTGCTAATTGTTGCTTTTAACCCCAATAACATTTGCAGTATGTTCATAGAAGCCTGAAAATAGCATCTTTTCTTCTTGTTTTGGCCTGCTGCGTATAATTCTTCTCCTACTTCTAAAAACAATAATGAACATAAATGAAACTATTCACTTTAACATTTATTCCTTATTGTCATCAACCTCACCATCACTGTTGTGGGAACAGCCACGTTATTGTGCTCCCTCTGCTGGCTGGCTGCCCGCCAGAGGGAAACAAAGCTGGGAGGAATATTCATATCCACTGCTAATATAATTGTAAAACTTTGGTGACGAAGCTGTGGATACAGAATTGGGTCTCGCTGATTCTAGAGTTCTTCTTCTGTCACATTATAAAACTTTTACGGTAACGTACATAAGTTAGATGTAGGGCTGGAGCCATTTTGTTAGAGCAGAATTTTGTGGGAATCCTGTAAGATGGTATAGGGATCGTGTGTAGTGATCATTAGGGAGCACTCTTCCCTCAGAAAGACAGACAGACTCATTTAACCCTTCATTTGGCCCTTAAAAGGAAAGGGATGCTTTCACTCTTTTCTTGCCCGTGATGCTCTTCCAGGAGGCAGGTACCCCTGGGCTTGGAGTCCGGCCTTCTCCCCTCCTGCCAACGGGACCTAAACCCACCTCGCTGGTTCCCGGGATTGTTTCTTCCCTTGTTTCACATCAGTTTCCTATTTTGCTTAAGGTCAAGAAACCAAAACTATTTCCTGGTGGATTGAATTTTGGATCTCTTCTTCTCAGCTTGAAGACCAAGCAAAGCAATAGTGTTAGCCCAGCACTACCCTTAAAAAATTCCTATATATCATGAGAACTAGCATCTTGTTGGAAGCTCTCAGGCCTCCTCTTTGCTTAACAAAGGCCAAAGCAACATAATGGAGATTCAGAACCCTCCTTGGTCCTAAGATGCTAGCAGAAATTATACTGGTGACTCACTAATGTGTTGTATTTTATTACAGCTTAATATGTTGGAATTGAAAAGTTCAAGCCATACATAGTATTGAAATAATGTAATTACATAATTATATATTGTATTAGATAATATGATTACCTTGAAATAATGTGATTATATAATATTTATCTATTTTGCTTTTCAAAAGTATGCTCTGAAATAAATAAATCACAGAGAGTGCATTAAATGTAGTGTGTCTTTTTTTTTTATCTATTTTTTTTTTATTTCCTTTTCTTGCAGGCAACCAGTAACGAAAAACACGTTTCGGCAGTACAGGGTGCTAGGGAAAGGTGGCTTTGGGGAGGTGAGTAATTCTGAGAGTTTTCTGTTAAGAGTGTTTCTTACTTCTCAGGCACTGCAGGTTACAGGAGCCTGATGCGACCGAGGTTGATTTTCATTAATTGCCGACAGTTTTACTTAACCTCTCATGACACTGTAATCTCAAAAGAACACTTCTGAGAATTATTTTGTATTCGACTGTTGCATTCACAGTGGAATTAGGGTCACACCCTTATTTGTATTTTACTGATGGCTGGAGGTCGCTGCCTAGGCAGCAGAGTCAAAAGGGAGGACAGGCTTTAGCTGAGCAGATCACAATCAGCGCAGACAAAAGGAGGTGGGATAGGAAGCAGGCGGAGGAAAGTGAAATAATTAAACCAATATTACACAGCAGGTTTGGAAACAGTAGTCGGTCCCCCAGCTGCCCCCGCCTATGCCTTATTCGCTACGCCGCGGTCTCTAACCTTAAAAGGACTAAATCGGATCAGATCACGAGGAGCAAAGTGCAACCCAGCCGCAGCGTTTGCTTCGACTTACCCAGCAATTGTTCTCTTTAATTCGCAGGTCTGCGCTTGCCAAGTCCGAGCGACGGGGAAGATGTACGCCTGCAAGAGATTAGAGAAGAAGAGAATAAAAAAGAGGAAAGGCGAATCCATGGCACTAAATGAAAAGCAGATTTTAGAAAAAGTCAATAGTCAGTTTGTAGTGAGTATTGAACTCCCTAGCGCTCAGCTCCCTGCTCACCTGCTGAGCACTGTCTCCCGTTGAATCTGATGTCTCTCCCAACTCCTGCTGCAGGAGAGCTGCCAGAAGCCGACTTCCTTCACTTTGCATCTTAGTCCTGCTCCGTGCTCCTTTGCCGAGTCTCATTTTAGTCTCTGGTCTGTGACAAATGCACCAAACAAGGTGCCTGTTTCTACCATGGGAACATGATGCATTTTACAGCCTTGGCTTGCATCAGGCTGAGCTATTTTTATCTGGTGTGATTACCTGAATTCCCAGTGTCTGGGAGAGAGGAGCTTGGAGGAGACTGAAGGAGATTCAACCCAAATACATCAGATGAGATTGGCGAGTAGGAGCATCCAGCCAGTGACGTGGTCTGCCTGACGTAGGGCTTTCCTGAGTCGTGCCAGCTCTTGTGTCTCTTTAAAAACCTGCCTTAGATTTGGATAAAAAAAAAGAAAAAGGTGTTGTTATCTCAGCATCTGTTGTGTTCTTTATACTTATATTAGGAAACACTGTGAATACAACAGATGCAAGACGGTTACTTACCTCTGGCAGACGCAAAGACAATGGCACGTACTTAAAAGTGATGGGTGGCTTTTGGCATGTCTGATCATTCCTGGGGCACCCACCAGAGCCTTTCAGGGGTGATGCTGACCTTCATGCCTCAGTCATGGTCCATTTGACCACTGAAGGACGGGGCTATCCGGGCCTTCCTGGGAACCTACTGAGATAATGGGGTTTTGACAGCTATCCAGCAAAACAGGGCAGCGGGAGGCACAGATTCGCTTGGT
Source organism: Rissa tridactyla (assembly GCF_028500815.1). Taxonomy (NCBI): domain Eukaryota; kingdom Metazoa; phylum Chordata; class Aves; order Charadriiformes; family Laridae; genus Rissa; species Rissa tridactyla. The sequence goes on from NC_071471.1 coordinate 66,954,918, forward strand.
TATTAAGATTTCTCTTACGTGGAAAAGCATGCCTGGAGTTAGTATGTTTGTCCAGCCTGTGAAGCTATCTGAGCACTAACCTTGAGGGTCTCTTATGATGAATAGGCTGGATTCAACAATTAAATCTCTAAAATCCTAACATCTGATTTTTCTGTACTTTTAAAATATGTATGTTTGCTATTGTAATAAGTCCCATGGCAAATTCAGTCAATGTATTTTTTTTCCTTTTCTAGAGAAAATCTTTTATGAAAAATTAGTGCTTTCTTCTTAGCAGCTCACTGCACTGTCCCAACTGTGCAACAAATTTTTTTCTAGGTCAATTTAGCCTATGCCTATGAAACAAAGGATGCACTGTGTTTAGTTCTGACCATAATGAATGGAGGTGACCTGAAGTTTCATATCTACAACATGGGAAACCCAGGCTTTGAGGAGGAAAGAGCTTTGTTTTACGCAGCAGAGATTCTTTGTGGCTTAGAAGACCTACACAGAGAAAATACTGTGTACAGGTAAGCACTCTCTAGAGTCTTGGGACGTCTTTTTTGGGTAGAAAAGAATTGCCTGCATCCTCCCTGCTCATTGGGGTGCTGTACAGCCTAGACGTCTCTGTGCTTGGGCTGAAATTTTGCAGAGCCGTGTACAAATACAGCATGACTCAGTAATCATGGAAGGAAGCAGTTGCTTCACTAAATGCATCCTGTCTAAATTATACAGAACTAACACAAAGCTCCCCAAACCCTACCTCGGCATGCCCTGGGTGACATAGAAAATTATAAAAGTTCCTTTAAAGGGATTTCATTAAGGAGTCTAGTTTCTAGTTGGTATGAAATGGAGATCATTCTATTCAAGCCTCTATTTTAATTAGTTAGATTATAATGCATTAGGGGCTGCAGCACGTCAGATACGGGAAAACCATCTCTCCTATCCCAGAAGGAGCGCAATTAGCGCAAGAGGGTGTTGGAGACACAGGGAATGGATTTACGTGCCAGGACGGGAACCAGTTTGATTAGCTAGATTGGGTGGTGATGGTGGCCGTAGCCTGCCAGCCGTGGCAGGAGGCACATTCACAGCCGTGGGACGGAGGCATCCTGCTGGCAGCGTCCCACCGGCCACGGGGGCAGCCAGCAGGCAGGATGCTGCCCAGCGCGGTGACAGGCAGCCAGCTTCCAGAAGGACAAATTTCAACTTCTCTGCTTCCAGCCTGGCTTACAGCTCTGTACAAGCACTTTTCCAGAGCGTCATAGGGTTCACTTGCTGGATAAGCAGGGTGATTGCAGACAGAGCTCTTGTGACTCCATGAGGATTTTTTTTTTTTTGAATCAACGACCAATGTAGTGGTAAACAACATTTAATGTTTGTCTTCATCATCCCAGCTTGTGAAATCATTATTGCTGTAATTCACAACAAAAGAGGTCCTGTAACTTGGTGAAAGAACTTCCAAGGACAATGATTAATACACAATAATATGTTGTTTTTAAAAACTAAGCCACACTTTAAATCATTTTATATGCCTATGTATTATAATCATTATATATATGCTTGTATACATAGGAATTATGATATTGTTGTTCCTTGGAGGAAATCTCTAGGAAACTGCCACTTGGTTGCCTCACTGTGACTTGGATCTTGCTAGCTGGCGTAAGGCGGGCAGGCAGATAACATGCTGCTTTAGTTGGTGCTGGCCCAAGAAGGCTGTGGGTTTTTTTCCCAAGGAAGAAAATGGAATTAAGTGTTTTAATGTCAATTGAAGAATGACATAAGGAATGACATGTCTGGCTTCCCTTTTTAAAAAACATCCTACCACATTCAAAAAAGTGGTAGATTTTTAAAAGTACTTCAAAAACTACTAGATTCCAAGCATGCTTTATTGATGAAAATGACTGGTACATTCATAACGTGGCTGCTAAAATGTCATACTAATGCCACTTGCTAATAAAACAAATTAGATCTGGCCACCTACGACAGTACGTGGCTCTGCGATAAATGGCATCCTACTTCCTTAAGCACTTGTTCCCATGTTACTCTTAAAAGAGCTGCTAGTTTACACCTCAGATGGCACGTTCATTTTGGTGATGAATGATATTATATCCTTGTAAGTGACATTTTCTAGCAGTATTTTAGGAGCATCTGCAGAGACCCCTAATTTGTAATACTGCACCATGTTTTGGGACCTGTGAGAAGTGCTATATAGGTCAATAAAATATAGCAGCTAAATGCTACCGCTTTCTCAAGGTGAATAATTCATCACAAAACACTTATTCCTCAGACTTAATTTCATTTTCCATGAACAAAATGTTTCTGAGTAAAACACAGCATCGGAAAATACATCCCCATCTGATGGGCCAGTGACGCACGCTGTGGACGTGACCCGAGAGAACAACCAGGCTGAGCGTCAGATTTATCTAATTCAGAATTCCCTTGCTAAACATGGCGCTTACGTTACATTTCTCAACTGCACCATGTTAGTAAAGGTCAACGGGTCGATTGTTCGTGGAAAGCAAACACAAAAAGTTGCTGGTTCTCCTAGAATTATTTATATGTAAAAATATATATATTAATTTTTTCTTTATATGTATATATTATGTATTATATATATCATATATTATATATTATACGTATTATTTCTATATATACTATAGCTATGCCTGGAAGCTCCAGTCAGCATCAAAATCACTTTGTCTTAGGCATTACACAAACATACCGTGAAGACTTGTCCACCGTGATTAATTGAGTTGGCTATGCTGTCCTGTACAGCCATATAATGTACCATCGCCTTTGCAGCATGGGCACGGTGCCAGCAGTTTATGTTTCGGTGTATTTAGGCAAGGCTAGTTTACATACGGGCAGCTGTACCATTGGGAAGAATCATTACAAGTAACTGCGTCCACCAGGAAGTTTTATTTCTCCTAGGCATTTCAGTACAAAAATCACATTCCTCCTTGGCACTTGGAGGTGTTGGCCATGCAAAGGAAACCAGCCTTGATCCTGAGGAACCAGAAATCTGAAAAGAGAAACGACAACAGATGTCTGGGGCGAAGGAAAGACTGCCCTAATTGCTCTAAATCGCAGAGGACTGTAAGGACGAAGCTGCTGTTCTCAGAGTCCCCGTGGACTCTCATTTCTCATTCAAAGACAACATTTCCCAACTTGCGTGCAGGATTCTTGTCATTTGGCCACAGTTGGAGCTTTAAGTGGGACTAATGGAGCAGAAGATGAACTAACTAATGAAATCTGAGTTCTTCAAGGAAATAGTTCTTAAGGGATTTGGAATAAATTTTTAAAAATAAATAGGAAATGCCCTTGACCGTTTTGCTCCAGCATTGGAAACCTTCTGCTGATAGGCAGGGAAAGCCCACAGTGGTATGTTAAACACAACCACAGCTTCTCCTCTGCATTCAGCTGCCCTTCACATATTTCAGTATTGTTTATTTGAAAAGTAGGCTTGGTACCACTGGGCACCCGGTGAAGTTTATTTTGAGAGGTCAAGAGGCTCTGAAGCAAGCAAGAAAAGGAGATTGTTCACAGCTCTCTTATGTTCTTGCTTGAAATAATAAATAAAAACGAGACAAGTTTTGAAATTTTAATCTCAGTGTTGTCAAAACTACAAAATACCCCTCTCCGCTCACAAGAAAATTCACGACACTGAAGTGGTACAGATTGAAACGCAGGGCGGGCTCCTGCACAGGCTCTGTGCAACGTGCTGATCTCCCGATGCGAGGGCTTCTCTTGGACACCCCCCTCTCTTTGCTCTTTGAAAAGAAATGTGTCTTGCTGGGAAGCTAACAGAATCAAGCTGGTTCACAAATGCAAGGAGGCCTTAAAAAAAGACGAGGCCAAGCACTTTGACCTGGATTTGCACCAGGCTAAACGCCGTGTTTCAGTAGGAGTTGATCAGACAAAAGTCAGGGCACGATGTTGTGAATTGCAGCGATGTTTTTCCCTGCCTCTCGAGGAGCACTCGTGCCTTATTTGGGCTCCTGAGCCGTCACAGCCTGCTCCTGTCGCACAGCCCTTCTGGGATGCTTCCTTGCCCAGCACGTCCCCATCTTCCCTCTGACACCTCCCGGTCCCATCCCATGAAGGCTGGCTTCATTCCCGCTCTGCACTGACAGCAGGCTGTGCCTTGTCCCTGCTCAGCGGCACGGGGAGGCCCGACAGCAGCCCACCGCCTCCAGGAACATCAGCGGCGGCTGCAAGGGTGTGCTCAGCTCCGCAGGTTTGTAAAACAGCCTTGGTCAAGTGAGGGGACCCGAGCGTGGCTGGCCTGGGCAGCATCTAGAAGCCACAACTGGTGGAGCAGGTTTGGTGCAGACAAAGCGTTCAGAAGAATGACCTGCCAAGGCTCTGCTAAATATATGAAAACTGACATTGTTTTTTTCAGGAGTTTATAACTTGGCCAGATTTGGGAATATTTTTTTTTCACAAGAGCAGTAAAAGGCACATCTTTGACATCAGAGTGACCACCTTGCCAATTTTCATGGCGCTGCTCCAAACCACATAGGCACTAGAGTTTCACAAATGTTTGTAAGAAAAATCTTAGTCTGGGCACAGCATTCTTCCCTCTGCCCCTCATTTTCCAAACTCGCTGAAATTATTACATGTGTGCACAAGTGCGTGTACACACATTCGCATATTTGGTCTGAGTCAGATGCCAGGCATAGAAAATTTGAGCCCAACAGTTGGCTATTTCATAGCCAAAGAAAATATTTTGAATTTTAAAATATTTTTCTTTTTAACAAAAGATTTTATAACAGAAAATGTTACAGAGATTGAACAACACACAGGACTACAGGGCTTGGTTTACTGGACTAGATGGATGAGTCCGTTATGGAGTGGATTAGGAACTAAAAGCTTGGCTTAGTGAAAAAATGTAACTCCAGTTTAGAAAAAGGCATATGGTTTCACTCGATCTGTGAAGTGAGTTGTAGAAAGTTGCATTGGTTTCATGAGTTCCTTGCTGTTTGAGTTGACACTCAATTGGTTTATTACTTGTAATAAATGCACTCACACACTGTCGTATGGTTATGTTATCAAAACCAGCTTCATACAAATAACTGCTATCTTTCCTTTTCAGAGATTTGAAGCCAGAAAATATCCTGCTGGATGATTATGGTAAGTCTCAGAGGTTTACAGACATGCTTTCACAGTAAAGTAGATTACGTTAGTTTTAGGATATATATTGCACAAAGACAAATAATGCTCTGAAGTGACTAAGAGGCTCAGCGCACACTAATACTCCTGTCTTGGGTGGGGGACGCGCTGGAGCTCACCGCACGGGTGGAAAGGAGCAGCCGCGCTGCTCTGGAGGGTGTGTTCTCGAGAGCGCGGCTTTGCTGGGGGTGCCTGCCTTTTTCCATTGTTTTTCCATCCTTATTGTTGCGAGGCTGACACAACACAGAGGAAGCTGCGATTTCTAAATCTGTGCTTCCCGCTCTGTTTTCAAAAGTACTTTCATCCTTTGCTGAGCCAACTCTCATTTTATGCAAACCCAGGTACCCGTTTGTTGCTGAAGGCAGCGATAATCAAACCTCACGCTGACTTACAGACCAGATGTAGCCCCTTCAGCCATCAGCCAGTTACAGAATTATGTCAGCCCATCCATCCCCTGCAATCAGTTCAAGATACTTCTCCACAGCATGCTTATCATTGCCTTTTTTTAGTTGGTTTTAAAATATATAACACAATCCACAGTCCGTAGCCTCACTGTTAAAATGAATTTCACTGCATTGTAATGCCCGTAATAATTCCTCTTTTCCTTATCAATGAAACTGCTCCAATTCAATGATTCAGAACACTCTTTTCTTAAAACGTTTGAACAGTAAATTGCAAGAGTATTGTAGCAATGACAACAGTTGTGGTTTTGCACTAATTTGGGTCATGTTGTTATATCTGCTTTGTGTGTTTTGTTTCTTTTTTCCTTCCAGGCCATATTAGAATATCTGATTTGGGTCTAGCTGTTAAAATCCCTGAGGGTGAATCAATCCGTGGAAGAGTAGGAACAGTAGGGTATATGGGTAAGTCTTCCATAGCTTATCTTTTTGATAATTTGCTGAGATTACTTGAGTTTTTGAGATCTTTCTGCCATGTAGGCTTAAGAAAAAGAATAAAAAAAGATTCATGTTCAGCTGGGTCCAGTTCCCTGCAGCAACCCACACGGAGTCATGGTAGTGGAAATCAGAAGTGGGCGAAAGGATGGACCACGGCAGCTCTTAATGAGTCTGGTCTTTAATCTTAAATCAGCAAACAAAATTAAAGGAAGAGACAACAACTGGGATACTAGTGATTTTAGCATAGATTTATTTTAGGAGGGTTATGTGCATAAATGAAAAGTTTCTTTCTAGTTGCTACTTTGTATAATAGTTAAAATGTATTTATATGTTTATGGTAAAATGGGTAAGTTCGCACCTATGGTCATCTTGATCACAGTCATACAGTCTTCCCCTATGTGCAGGGGAGGCTGCACAAAAGAAGAGTAGAGATTTGTACAGTGGTAAAAAACACACCCTCTGATGTAACTAGATCTGTTTTCTAAATCCAGTGTAATTATTTTCATGCATTCTCTGGGTGGGCGTATTTCTTGGAATAAAAATTGCTTATGCTTATTTGACTAAACAGAAACTAGCTGATATGAGCCACTGTTACACCATATGAAAAGTTTAATGAAAGCAAGCAAATCAGTTGTCATTTTTAAATTTTGTTATCTCAGTGTAAGTTTGTGAGCGCACTAAGGCTCTGTGCTTTTGAGCATGTGTGTATTTGTGTTTGTACCCGTGTACGGAAGTGAGGATGCCTGCAAGACAGTGACTGTATGCCCAAAGCACACTGGATGGCTGCAACACAAAATAAATGGATTTGTTTTTTAAAGGGGGGAAAAAAAAAGTTATAAATTGAGCAAAAAGACAGAATTTGCTTTTGAAGAAATGTGACTGCTGTTTACAGAATGTGTGTTTGTATGTCATTTCTTCCCTAAATGAAGAAATCTGTAAAGACTCTTAAGATTAGGCCTCTGCTTAATACTTAGCTTCAACTTCTTATTATTTTTTTAATTGGTCTGACTTGGTAGAGAATGCAAAAGACAGCATGCACACGGCATGTAGTATGTAGAGAAAAAAACAAGGCATGTAGCATGCTGGATTTTCTGCAATGCCATCAACAGAAATCAGGATGTATTTTTATATTTTACCCACCATTCTCTGTGCACGTGTATTCAGTCACCAAAATAGAACTTCTAGAAATTCAATTTTTTTGCCTATGTAAATATCAAGCATTTCCACAAGATACATCTTTCTCCTCCACAGCTCCAGAAGTGTTGAACAACCAGAGATACACACTCAGCCCTGACTACTGGGGGCTAGGCTGTCTCATTTATGAAATGATTGCTGGGCAATCACCATTTCGTGGAAGGAAAGAGAAGGTGAAGAGGGAAGAAGTGGACAGAAGAGTGCTGGAGACAGAAGAGGTGTACTCCCATAAGTTTTCTGAGGAAGCCAAGTCCATCTGTAAAATGGTAAGGGGCTTGAAGGCCCAGTGGGGCAGCTTCATTAGCAAGCTGTATCTGACATGGTTTGAGCAGTAACACAGTGCCATAGAGGGGCTGCAGACACAAGGACTAACCAAGCTCATCTGTTGATGAGATGGCTGCATTCTCTATTCATTCAAATTGTGTTTATTTGGGCTTGCTTCTCTGTGAGATTCATCACGGTCAACTTGAGTCCTCTCCAAAGTTTTATGGCCAAGGGAGCGGTATCTATTCTCGGGAGACTTTGAATGTTAGTTTGCAGTCAAGAATGCATTTCTGTCTTCTATAATCTTGTAGAAAAAATAAAAAGGACTTGATGATGCAAGACTCTGATTGTCTCCTGCAAGGAACTGAAAACCCCATGCTTCCATTGTCTTTGGTGAGAGCTGGGGGTAAGCGGGACAAAGATTATGCAATGAAATTATTGTGACACTCAAATGTTGTCCCACCCCATCTCACTAACTTTGTTAGCAACTTTTCCCCCGGGGTGCCAGGGTATCCAGCTTTTTTTAATACTGTTAAGCTGTCCTTTAAAATGTTTTCTCACTCTTTCAGCTGGGAGTCATTTTCGTAGCACAATAGCCATGTCTGACAATGGAAATCCTCAAACCCTCTGAGAAATCTCAAAGTTGTGTCTGAATTCATCAGTGTCTTGTCAACATCCATCTTTAGAAGACTGAATTGTAATTTGGAAAGGGATGTGGCCTTTTTCTTGATGTTGTTTGCTAAAGAGTGAAGTCTCCTTTGGAGACAATGACATATCTGTGCGTACTGGTAGAGAGAGAATGAAGGGAAAGAAAGGTCAACAAATAGGTAGTGAGAGTTTCACCAATATCTTGTGCAACAGGCAAGCAAACAGCAGATCAACAACATTCTGGTTGTCTGGCTTCATGAAGAGACATTCAAGTCTCCTTGCAAAATAATAATGGTAGTATTGCCAAGTATCATGCCTGGAAGTCATTAACTCACAGTGCACCAACTCATTGCTGAATCCCAGAGGTAGTAATTAACTGACATCACTCTTGATAGATACTCTAGGCCATTCACTGCCCTTAATCTGCGATTCAGAGCCCCCAGTGAAGTCGGCGTGGGAGATCTAGGACAGCCACAGGCTCTTACAGACCATTTCATGTGCTCACACAGCCCGACATCTCTTCTCTAGTAGCATCTCAACTCCCACCAGGTGAGGAGCAGCATCTGCTGGAGTGGCAGAGAGTTTGTGCACATCCTGTTGTTAGCATGAAATGAAAATATCATGAGGCAAAATGGTATTCTTGTTTGCTTGTTCTGTAGTTAGTTACAGGCATGAGGCATAATAGAATGAAAGTATACTTTGAAAATAACCAAGCCCATGAGAACTTAAAGCTGAGAAGAATTAAATGTAGCATTGATGGGACTGTGCCGGACATGACCTACTACTCCCAGGGGAAAAGACAGTGAAAGTCATTATACTGTAGCGGTCATTTTCATCTTCAAGCCATAGAGTCTATGGTTTCAGGGAGTCAGGGACCTCAGGAAGTTGTCTAGTTCATTCCCTTGCCTCAGGGAACCATGAACTATGTGTAAATCATTCCTGACAACTCGATCATAACTGCTTCGCTGTCCAATCACGTGGCATGTTTATTTAGGTGGTTCGTGCAAACTCTTAATAACCAAAGACATCCAAAGATAACTCTGTCATTTTTTGAGCATTAATGCATTAAAATTACCATTGCAGTACATAAATCCAACTTGAGCCTTCACAAAGATCCAACACAAAAGACTTTCCTGTAGCGGACTCTTTAGGGCAGGAGTGAGGAACGGCATGTTTTCCACCATGTCTCCTAACCTTCTCTTCAAAGCTTACTCCATGAGCTAACAGCGTCTCCATCAGGAAATATATTGTCTTTATTCATTTACTTATATGAAAACCCTTTAGTGTCACCCAAGTCAACCTTCCCCTCCTGGACATTTATGCCCTTTGCATTTTTGCAGGCACATATCATAGCTCCCATTAATCATCATCCATTCCATATTTCCATGTTTCATTTTGTAAGTCATTTCCCATAAATCAGCCCTCATTTTGGACTGAAACAAAGATGAATAATAAATAATTAGGAACAGGGGCAGCTGGCTTTCTGGGAAGCTCCCCAACCCATAGTTCCCATATAACATAACTGCTTCATAGTGTGTTTTTTCTGTGAAAAAATCCAATCTTTCTAGGAAATGCTCCCTGTTTGTTGTTGTTATGACTTGTACTTCACTGATGTACACGCATGTTTTCCCTGACAAGTGCAGTCTTGCATGCAAAGATGTGACTTCAAGTGTATTCAACAGTATTGGACAGACCCATATTGCTGGGCTCTTCTGTCAGTCTGTCAGTGTCCTGTTTATCTACGTTTCCCGCAGACTGTTTTCCCTGCCACTTCTTATTCCTGCAGCTCCCATTTGACTCTGCAAAAGAGATCTATGATTGGAGGGTGCAAAGAAGACAGAGCCAAACTCTTGGTTTGGTGCCCAGTGTCAGGACAGGACACAATGAGCACAAATTGAAACACAGGAGCATCCCTCTGAACATCAGGAAACACTTTTCCACGGTGCAGGTAGTCAAATACTGGAACAGGTTGCCTGGAGAGGCTGTGGAGTCTCCACAGTTGGAGATATCCAAAACCCCACTGGACATGGCCTTGAACAACCTGCTCTAGGTGACTCTGCTTTGAGCAGCGGGATTGGGCTAGGCAATCTCCAGAGGTGCCTTCCAGCCTCAGCTGTTCTGTGATTCTGATCTCCATTCCCTTCGCAAAGCCCCTCCCCAGCCAACTAAAAGATGATGGATTCTTTTTTCCCGAAATGCAATTTTTTCTCTTCCTCACTCACCACCAGAAACTGTCATCATACTGCTACTACTCCTGCCTGCTTTCATCCCTCCTCTCTGCTTTCATCCCTGGAAACCAACTTGTCCACACGTTATGACACCTTAAAGTTTATCAGTGCTGCCTGAGAATAACTGCTCCTTCATCTGTCTTGAGAGGCACCTCACACACATCAAGGTGCTCTTCAAATGGTTATCATTGCTATTGCTGATAATAATTATAAATCTTCTGTAGCAAGCCTTTGCTTGTCACCCATGCCTGAGAGAGTTATGACTCTTCAGTTGGCCAGATCAGGCTGTTTGATAAGCATAAGCAGTGCAATATACAGCCATTTATGTCATTCTGGCATCTTCAGTTCCCACATCACTGTCTTGTCTCATTTAAGTAATTGAGAAGTGACCATAGCATTACTTTTCTATTCTCTAAAAATTGTTAAAAATACTATGTTTACTTCCGTTTCAGGGTTGAAATTTATCTAGGTGATCCCTTCAACTATTTGATCAGCTGGGTCAATGGACGTGGTTTTACTGTTCCCCTTTTCTCCTTTCATGAGCATCAATTTTTTGCACTCTCACCCTACAAAAAGTTTCCCTAACTCTTACAATTTTAGGACGAACATCTTAGGACCTGGAGTTATTTATTACATGGTATGATCTGGACATGAACTGACTGATCACATGAAGATAAATAAAGCAGCGCCTTGGGGACTGTTGGCTTTTTTTAGCAATCCTCACAACAGTTGTTTCTTTTTGTAAAGGAAGCAAAACAAAGTCGTGGAAAAAGTCTCAGACATTGCAGAGTTTGAATCCCCAGAGGGGATCAAATGAGTGACATGAGAGTATCAGAGAGTTCTTTATATCAAGAAAAAGATCTTAATGTAACTTCACCACTGCTACTGAAGACTCTTCTTTAAAAGTCTGTTCTAGTCATGCTTTGCCCGTAACTCTGTAGACTAAATCCTGCCATCATTTACACACATCCAGTGACATCTGGAGCCTTTCTTACCAGAACATAAAGCTCTGCTGCTTGGTATCAACTTCATGCATGGTTGGATGGCCTAAGCCGTCTTCAGATCTGAAGCTCTGTGAATTCTCCATAGGCTTTGGCTGTAGAACTACACTTAAATTATGTTTGATTGGCTCATTTGCACTGCTGTCCCAGGAGGGCTTGTCATCAGCCTGATGTAGTTGCTTTTGTTTGGCTCTCTATTCAGATTAAATACAACCTTTGAAACTGAATTAAACAAAAGTGTAGAGATGACTCAAAACATACAGTTGTTATCTCCGTTTTCTTTCCCTGGTCAGATTCCCAAATGGGATGCATATTTCAGGCTATTACGCAGGTTTTCTATTGCAGAAAGCTGATGGGGCTGCAGGAACTGGTACAAGACTCATTATTCCTTGGAGAAAGCAAGTACTTTCCCTTCTGGAAAATACTCTAGTCCATGCTATCTCTTAATATCCACAACCAGAAGTGTCTTGTTTCACCTGTTGCCATCCCTAGAGCTGGCTGCAGCTGCAGCTTACCAAATTCCATTGATTTCTTACTTTTTTTCTCCATTGGAACTCTCCTCAAGAGGTAGACAGCTGCTCCCCTGCAGCATGGCTTTGCAAGAGAATCCTCTCCTTTCTGGGGTCTTTCAGTCCCAGCCGTTTCCCAGTGGCCTGTTCCCTTTTGTATCTTTCAGTCTGCAGTGGCCAACCACCCATGACCAACTCCATTCATGCTCCAGAGACTTCCTTCTTGCATCTGAGGTTACTGAATACTTTCTTCTTTATCATGGAGGAGCCCAGGAATCCCCAGACAGCCTTTTTCTATCCTTAACTACCCTATCCTCTGACCACACACTCCGAACAACTTCGAACATTTAACAGCTGGCAAAGGTAAATTCCCAGATTAGCTTGGTCTTCCCACTTACTCCAGAGGCAGGAGAATTACTGGCTGCACAGACAGAAGAGTAACACCCTGTCTTCCCTTCACAGCTGACTTGTAGAGCAGAAACTGCACAGGTCTCCTTTATCATCTCCAGGCAAATCCAAATCTGCCCCTTCCTATTCTTTTGCTCCTCAGAAGCACTGTCCCTGAAAGCTTCAAGACATAATTTCCAAAAGTATATCAAAGCCGAAGTGGTCCTTCTGCCTTGAGATTCTTCTTTCCACCTGTCAGGAAAGTCCTCTCAACATGAGAACAGAAGATAAAAAGAACTTTTGTCTTCTCTGTCCAGCCACAATACAGCAAACCAGATCTTGACTGGAAATTCCAAAGCAATCTTCTTCACGTAACCTAAATCCATATGCCTGTTGGGAGTTAAAAACTCCACAACAAAAAACCTTTCCTCAAGACCATGAGAACTCAAAGTCTTATGCAAAGATTTGAAAGCAAAACATCCTTCTTTCCTTCTACCCAAGGAAAGCAAGCTCCAGAGAAGTGCCCTGAGAAAGATCTTTTCCTATGAGCTGGATCAATATGGTGTTGCATCACGTGAATCTATGTGCTCAGATGATGGCAAGGCATAGTGATGTTTCTTCAAGTCTTTCTCCATCTATGAACCAACCAGTCGTGGTGACCAGTCAGACCACATGTCACCACCTAGACAGCAGCAGAGGCACAGGAATCTGTAAGGAAGAAAGGGACATTGCTATCTGGAAGCTGGAAGTTGCTGTTGTGGCCAGAACTACTAGCTTTCCCACCATCCCTCAATCCATACAGTCTCCTCTGGCTATTGCTGCTGCTACTGCTGAGGCAGAAAGAGCTGAGTAGGAGACTCTTCTTTTATGTCCCACAAACCCCTTCACTGCCTCTTCTGGCTCCTTGGCCTCTGCCGTTGTAGCTTGCTTAGGACTGGCTGGAGGATGGCGTCTTCATACAGGGGGCACACTGATTGTCAAAGCCATTTGCTGTCTCAGGCTGGAAATGAGGCCCCTAGCAAAACTGCAGAACTGAGGAGGCTGTGGAAGTCAGATAAGAAAGCCACTGATGCCCAGGGGGTAGCAGAGCATTCAGAGAAGCCTAAAGAGCTGTGACCCTGTAAACATGTGATAAGGACAAGAAAACCCAGCTCTAGGCAGACACCAGAGGAAAGATTACCAACCTCACATTAGCAACAAACAGCTCTTTCAAGGTTCCTCCTCATTGAAGTGATGTGGCTGAGTCAGCAACACATCCAGAGGGTTCTGGGGCATATCCTGAGGTGGAAAGCCTATGAGCCACATCTCCAGACAACCCTGCCTTAGCAGGGAAGCTGCCTGGCTCCCTCTTCCCAACCTCCTGCAGGGCTGCACCTGATCTCCTGGACCACTTTTCCTCTCCAGCCCTCCCAAAGCTATTTGCCTCCTGCTCTCCTAAGTGAGACCCAGCCAGGCGCTGCAAGGTACAGCTCAGTTTGCTGACTGCCCTGGCTGTCAGGTACAGCTATTAAGATCCCCAGGGACTTATCCAGGGGATCTCCAAGGGCGCAGGTCCCTTCACGGACTCAGATGCTCAGAGAACCCAAACCACCCCACTGTCCTGCACGGGCGACCAGCCTCCCCGTGGGCAGCCGGTCCCGGGGAGTTTTGCTAATCCGTTAAGTGCGACTGATCTGCACAGCCCAGCTGGGGAGCGGGGCGAGGGGTCATCGCTGCTTTTCAGCTCTCGCTTTGGGAGCAGCAAAGACGGAGAGAAGGTGAGCGGTGAACCTTTCCCTCCTCCGGGCACGCGGTCCCCAGCCCCCTCCCGCCCCCGGGAAGAGTCCCCGACACAGCTCCAAGACCCCTTATTCGGGATCCTTTCCCGAGGGCGCGGAACGCCTCGCCGCCGCCGGCCTGGCCCCGCCGCCGCCCCGCGCCGCCCGGCCGCCGCCCCGGCCCCGCCGCGCTGCCCGGCCGCGCTGCCCTTTCCTCTGCTGCCCCCCGGCGGCCCCGCCGCGACCGGCAGCCGCGCTCCCTTCCGCCGGGGCCGCGCCGGGCATCCCCCTCCTGCCCCTCTCCCTTCTCCAGCCGGCGGCGGTGGGTCGTGGCGGGGCCAGCGGCTGCCGCACAGCCGTGGTGTCAGGGCAGGCTGGGTCAGCCCCTTCCTTCAGCAGACGCTTGGAAATCAGGTTACCAAAAGTGCTGAGCGGTGGGGTGTCTGCCTGGCTGAATGCCCGGCTCCAGGAGGCATATCCTTCCTGTGGAATAGAGCTGGTGTTCTGATTTCCTCCATGATGTTGCAGTGTAAGTATGTAGGTTTTTTCCCCAAAGTGGAGACTCGAGCAAAGCTAGCCTTGACTGTTTTCAATGCATGTTTAGTTTTCTGTTGTATTAAGGCACATGTTATGCATCTCTTTAATAGGCAGTTGAAATCTCTGGGCACATTATAGTGAGTTCGGAGTTACATTTTTCCTCCTCTATGTAAGAGAGCATCATGCAGGCTTCCTCAAAGATGAATGTAAGGAAAAAAGGAAACAAATATGTGAACCTTCACTTTTCAGCAGATTGCCTGAAGTCAGTGGTAGATTTAGAAAGGTCACTGTCCCAAGTGATGGTCTTTTTGTGCCAGTCATTTACGTTCTGAGCTATGCCTCTCTTCAACTGTTTAGACACGGTACCTTAAGGCATTGATTTATCCTACTTGATTCTATGCATATGATTTAAAAGAAGAGGAGTTTTGGTGAAGATTTGGCTAAATGTTCTGTCTCCTCATCCACCAACTAGTTTGTGCCAGAATTGTTCTTCCATTGACCTGTTGTCTTGCAGATCAATTAGTCCATCCATGCAAGGTCTTCAAGGACCTACTACCCCTGTGTTTTGTTTTCGTGGACCTGCTTATCTAATGGATCAAGGATGCTGAGTTCAGTTAGTGTCCATTGCTCCATTAGAGGTACCCAGGAAACAGGCAGGACTTGCTGTAGCAGATAGAAGTGGTGCATTGCCCTTCTCTGAAAACAAACAAGGCTGAGCTAAGGATGGTTACCAACACTGACTCCATGGACGAAACTCCCCTTGAGTTCAGCAGAGACAGGCCCATGAACAGAAAGGGCTGGTTCAATGTGTCGTGTGATGTACTGGATTATACTGTGATAGGTGGGGGGAAGTAGAATTTGATAGTGAAGTCACCCTGCCTAAGCAACATGGGAAAATTATTCTCACAAGAGTAAGAAAAAAAAAAAAAGGACAGAGAAAAAGCACATGGGACTTATGAATATGCATTTATATATGTTATTAGGGTATGTCAGACCTCTTCTTGAAAGTGTTCACTGAAAGCAAGCAGAAGCAACAGTCTCTATTTTGACTGTGAACACTTTACAGCCGGTAATTTTCAAAGGGTTTCACACCAGCATGTCGAACAGTGCAGTCCTAATCCATTTACCTTTGGCCATTAGGTAACAGCAATTACAATTCCCCTCTGTACTTCCCTCTGGGCACATTCAAAACCAACTAGAGCTAAAAATATCTTTGTGGAGCTGTTGCTTTTCTGACACCCTTACCATTCTTCTTGGCATGTTTCAGCTCCTCACCAAAGATGTGAAGCAGCGGCTGGGATGTCAAGGGGAAGGTGCAGCAGAAGTGAAGAGACACCCCTTTTTCAAGAGCATGAATTTCAAGCGGTTAGAAGCAGGAATGCTGGATCCGCCCTTTGTCCCTGATGTAAGTATAATAGGAAGAACCCCCAGTGGCCTCTTTCAAGAGATTTGTTTCTGAAAATAACTTCTTTCTCTTAGAGCTGTCATCACTCCCTGCATGGGTAGCCGCCCTAGGAAGATGTGATAAGCGGTAGGGGTGGCGTGGGGAGGCTGGGAGGAAGAGGGGAGCTGCTCTGTAGACATGTGCATGAAGGGTGGGTGAGCCTCCATGTAGGGTGGTAACCTGGGCCTTGATTCATTCCCACTCACTTTACCACAGTCGTCTTCTGTGACACTACAGGCACCACTTGATCTGTTCATGCCTCATTTCACAAACTTTTAAAATGGGAACCTTTATGTTCCCTTATCCATGGCAGTAGTGTGAGAATAAGTGTGCTCAGGACCAGGTGGTGCTTGGAACAATCAGCAATGAAAGCCACATGTACACATACGGATATATAGATAGATATGCTGAGGGGAAACCAGAATTACAAAGTCTGAAGCTCTACAGAACTGAGGAATAGACTGGATAAACCAGGCATTTTTTAGAGAGTCTGAACCAGGTTCAGATATCAAGTGTCACCTCAAGCAGAGGAGGGGACTTGGACCTGAGAGAGCATTTTGAACTTGTTAGTGTTAGTGTTCATGGGACACAGAAACCAGCCTTGAGTCCTTACTTGGGTTTACGCACCAGTCTTGCACACACTGAAAGTCTTTGTTGCATTGGCAAGAACAAAACTTTTTCCACCCTTTTGTGGTATTGGTCTCTACCCCAGCACACAGAGTTATCTGATTATTTTCCTCCTGCAGGGCTCTCTTTCTGGCTAGGCCTTCTATCCTTAAAGTTCCCATATGGTTCTAAGTAAACACTGCCATTTTAACGTATTAAGGAAAGTAACGTCTTGGCAGCTCTCATTCACATTGCTGCAAACTCGACCAAACCAAAGTGGTCTGAACGCTACAAAAGTTTACTTTAGCTGCTCTGGTTTTGCTTTACATTTTACTATGCGGCCTAGTTATTCCTGCCAATTAGCCCATGGTGTTACAACCTGCTTTAGTGGGAAGAAATAGGAGACAAGCTACTATTTCTTTCTGATGTAGAAAATTAGAAAATTCTGGGCTCAAATTTGGGATCCGCCAGAGTGTATTAAAAGCTTAACTGTGGCATGTAAGGCCTAGAAGGCACCACTTATAGACATATTTGCTAAAGCAGAGGCACATAAATTTTTATGGCTATTTATTGGGAACTCAAGAGCTGCCCCTAATTTAATTTATTTGGCATTTCATCCATAGATTTCCAAGTCTTTACTGAAGTCAGCTGAATCACCCAAACCTATATAGCTAATGGCAGGGGTTGTAATCCATCCCATGTCTCTCCATCCTCTTCTAGACTACTCTGTCTCCACAAAAAATGTTATGGATTGCAGCCGTCAGGAATGCAGAGGGATGCAGCCACCAGCAACTAGGACTTCTGTCAGGAATCAGCTTGATTTGTTTGGTCACAGTGCTCAGATCTAGATAAAATAGTGCTCGGTTGGCCCTCTGGGCTGTGCCATCATGGTGCCATGTGTAGACAGTAGGATTCAACACGTGCTTGAGTTCAGCAGGTTGAGCTAGTCCCACAAGCCACCCCTCAATTATTCCTGCGCATCAAAGGATAAGTGTGTTGTGGATGAGAGCTGTCTAGGCACACAGATGACCACGCTATGACAGGTAGCCAGTGATGACTATTTCTGCTTTCTGTGGCCGACTGCTGGAATATGAGCTAAAAGCAGCTTCACTGCAAAGAGTCCTGTCTCTGTCATCCCAGAAAATTAAGTAGTTTAAAAAGGCAAGGCCATTTGACTATTTGTTTGAAGAAAGGCAGCCAAGTTAAAAGAGTTAATAGAGGTGATTCTGGACGGCTTCCAGCAGCCCAGCTATTAATAAAAACAATGGAAAAATGCCAAACCTCTTCTGTTTTCTTTAGCAATTAGTATACATTCCTTTAAACTTTTAAGCTGCAAACTCCGCAGCTGTCTGAGCAGAAGGACACTTTTACCTGAGGTCCCTTTTCAGGGCTGTCTCCAGCGTGTCACTCATAAACATTCTGGTTTTCTGTTGTTCCCTCTCTAAAAGAAAAGACTACAGAAGGATTTGATTTTTGTTTTCTTGTCCTCTCTGTCCTTTTCCCCTCACCTCTTAACCATATGGTACATGGATGACTAAAACCCACTTTAGCTGTGCTGATGCTTTAAGGACTTCAAAGTGGGAAGCTTAACATGCTTAAAGCGAAGTCAGCCTTTGATGATAAACATGTGGGCAGAGCAAGTCTAGAGAAGCAGAGTGCAGAGAGTCACTTGTTGTTAGGCATTCTCACTTGACTGAATCTGTGAATGAAAGCACATGGTCAGACTCAAAAGTATTTTTTCTCTTGCTGTTTTCTTTTTTTTTTTTTTCTGCTGAGATAGCCCAGAGCCGTGTACTGCAAGGATGTCTTAGACATCGAGCAATTCTCCACAGTGAAAGGAGTTAACCTGGACCAAACAGATGATGATTTCTATTCCAAGTTTTCCACAGGATCAGTGTCTATTCCATGGCAAAATGAGGTAAGGATTTATCATAGTAAAAGTACTCCAATAAAACCTCTAACACAGGTGGTTTAAGAGGAGCTGTATATTTCCAGTAATATATAGCTATTGGGTAACTTGCCAGGCTCTAATGCTTTCATAAATTACAAACGGCCTCTTTCAAGATCTGTAATGTACCACAGATGTCAGGTTCAGGTGACTGTACCTGTTGGCTCTGCATATTTGTGTATATTGGCAAGGATCCTCCTGTACATCCTTCTCCTGGATTTCTACAGAGGTGTTTCAACAACAGCTCTGAGGAACTTCCGTGGGATGGCTGGAAGTCCTAATGGGAGGCTCCTCCCTTGGTGATCCTGATCTCATGATCTCACCCATGGTCTTGTACCTCCACCGGGTCCCTGCTGCAGCTCCAGGTTTCCAGATCTGGGTCTTTGTTTCCGTTTGGTATCAAAACACGGCCAACAGTGGATTTTATATTCCAACTCTGCATCAAACTGCAGATCCACTTGGGCAGAGGGGTGGTAATAGCTGGGATGTTGAGTGTGCCTGTCTTTACCCAATATTCTCCACAGTGCTAAAGAAAAGAACAGAAAGCTTTATGGGGCAACTTCTAAGATGACTGATGTGCAAACATGCAGAGCAGCCCCAGCCTCTGTTTTGATATATCCTAGTTACCTTCTATAGTCACCAGCAGGAATTCAACTGTTAACTCTCCTGACATATAGCTCAAGCTGCTGGTCCTGATCCTGACTTTGAATAACCTAGCACTACTGCAGTATATTTAATGCAGATGTGTAATTTCTTTTTTTCTTTCTTATGGTATTCCACTAGATGATAGAAACAGAGTGTTTCAAAGAACTGAATGTATTTGGACCAAATGGTACTATTTCACCAGACCTAAACAAAAGCTACCCCCCAGAGCCACCCAAGAAGGGATTGCTACAGAGAATATTTAAACGACAGGTGAGATCTTTTATGACTAAGACAACGAGCATCCCATAGATGCCCAGTGTCACAGCCCTATTCTGGTGGTATTTTTGTAGGAGAAAGACAGTACTTCTTAGAGAGGGCTTGCTGTCACAGTTACCTGGTAATTTCCTGACTAATACTGCCTATCCCAGGTTTCCCATCAGTGATATGCTGAAATTCCTTTCGAAATGGTTATATGGTTTTAATAAGTTCCTTGTGAAAATTTTTGATTTAAGTGTTAAAAAAAAAAAAAACAAAACACAAAAAAGAAATTGCAAATGTTGAGTGAGGTAGTCACGTCAGGAAACCAAGACACTAGAGAAGAGAGCAGACCAGTGATATACAAAGTGATATACAGCTTTCATGAGGCACCATGGCACCAACTGCAAATCTAAATAATCTTAGACTGATCTATTTCTGTCTGGTTAAAACCATGCCTGAGCATTGGCACGTATCCTCTGTATTAGGCAGATTTAGCAGATACTGACATTTTGCAGTGAATTGATTTGGCTCCTGGAGCTCGAGTGTGACTTCTTTGCTGCATTCCTCAAGAAATGCCATGGTCCTCCTGACCTAGAGAGAATGCAGGTAAGAAAG
Organism: Rissa tridactyla; assembly: GCF_028500815.1. NCBI lineage: Eukaryota > Metazoa > Chordata > Aves > Charadriiformes > Laridae > Rissa > Rissa tridactyla. The sequence continues at coordinate 66,975,003 of NC_071471.1, forward strand.
TGAAGAATATTTTACATCCAAAGACCTTCAAACAAAAATCTCGCAGCCCAGTCAGTACATTATCACCATAAAATGAACAATGTTGGACTAAAAGAAAGCATTGCATATTTGGGGAATCTAATCGGCATTGTCTTCTTTTTTCTACAGCATCAGAACAATTCAAAGAGTTCTCCAAATTCAAAGGCCAGTTTAAATCACCACATAAATTCAAATCATGTAAGTTCAAACTCCACTGGAAGCAGCTAGTTCCAACTCAGTTTTAAGAAACAACACATTACATCCTTCCACTATAATCTATGGAGCTTCTATGGATGAGAGAGCCTCCACCGTTGAGTGAAAAAATATTATCTCCCCAAAATGGAGATTTTCTATCCATTCCTTCAGTGGAGCCTCGCATTTTAAGAAGAATTTTCCACTCAGGTCTGTTTTTGGAGGTGGCACTCAAGACTGTGTGAATCAAATTTGTCTATTTAGAACATTGCAATAGAAATTCAATGAACATGACTACTTGCACGTATTTAAACAGCATCATACTAGAACTGAATTTTGTCTTTATTATTTTTAAAGAAAAGTTTTGTAAATTTCTCTATTGTCTCAGTTTACATTTTGTACATTTGTATTTAAATGAAAGTCAGACTTTGGAGGTGTATATTTTCCAAGCAGCAGCTGTAAAGCCATGTGTTTTAAGACATTTTTTTAAAAGAAAAAAAAAAATGTGACTCAAGACTTCCAGAGCCTCAAACGAGAAATCATTCTTTTTAGTAATTCTAGAAAATTATTCATAAATCACTTTATCAGACTGGGTTTTACTGACACGCATTTTTATGGAACAGTTTATTCTTAATTATTTTACATCTGTGTATTTGGTTTACAGCAACACTGCATACATTTCTCCTCTTCATTAGTTTGTAATGTCTCGCATTAAATGCTAAAAGACAAGATTTTGATGCATTCAAGAATGCTACTTGCTATGCCTAAGGTTTGTGATGTCATGGGGCCAGCACAGCTGAGATTTGCACTTACATTGTTAGCTCATCAAAAACCTTTTGGTTAGAAAGGGAACCCTATTTTAAGCCCTTCTCCTTCACTAGTTTTTGTGCCATTTCTAATGACAGCAAGAACAAAACTGAGTGAGAGGTGACCAGGAAAGCAAGTGACCATTTGTTTTCCAAGGACTTGAAACCTGCACTTGCTGAAATGAGAGTAAAACTCAAAGTGTTCTCCATGGTGCAGTCAAAAGTCTGAGGCCTTTCCATAGTTGCTCATATCAAAACAGGTAGCAAGAGAGAAACTCAGTAGTCTGGTTTGTGCTGACCATGAATTCATGCCAGCTTTCTAGAGCTGAGCTGTGGAGGTTCAGAGTGGGATCTGAGCTGCTTTTGAGCAGTAGCAGAACCCGTAGGTTGTGTCTGCACTTAGAGTTCTTCCACGTGTCATGCCGAACACACCATGACTCGTCCCCTCAGTTAGGTCCTCAACTTAATTGAAGAAAATCAGTTATGAAATAATACCTCCCACTTTTGGTTCCATCATTCTTTGTCCAGGATCCTTTAACCATTGACAAAAACATTGTTCCCACTAGTATAAACAGAATCGGTCAGGATCAGTAGCAGTACCTCAGGTATCAGAATCATGCTCTTCTCAAATATGCCGCTATCTATTATTACTAAGAACACCAGATCAAAAATATGGTTACTTCTCTTCAACAGGAATTAGAAAACGTCTGTCCCCTAAGTGCAGGCAGAATCTCCATAGCCCACTGTGTTCTGTAAAACAGGTTGGTTCACTGTGCTCTTTACTGTGTCATCTAGAGTAGACTGGTGATTTGACACCTTTGGGTCATCAGGAACATCTGAAGGTCAGCCTGGTGTGTCTAAAACCCTGTTGGCTAGTAGTGCAGTTATCCCAGGGTACAAGGAAGCACTATTCCAGCGGAAGTCTTCGTAGCCAAAGTTCATTAAACTGTCATGTATGTGTTCTCTCTGGCCAATGCAGAAGGGAAAAAAGATCGGGTTAGCAGTGACAAAGCTTTGAGTGAGAAAGTCACAGGAATGACATACTTGAGGTTATGAGGGAGAGAGACAGAACAGGCCAGAGCTGGCATAAAGCAGCTGACAGAGAAAGGTCAAGAAAGGGAGATTGGGCTTTGGCACCTTTATCAAGAGTAAAGTATGTTAAGATGCAAGCCTCCAGTTTTCCTGATCCCTAGCAGACATCTAGTGAAGCTGTGTAAGTGTGCCATAATGTCACCAAGAAGTTCTTCCTCTTTTTCCTTCACATCAGTGTGGCCCAGAAATTCCTTTTGCCTGTATTGGTGGTGCTCGGGGAGAGCTTCGACCACTCTCCCATGTCAGATGATGGCATTGCAGATCTTACGGAAGATGCAAGATTTTAGACAGTAATAGATGAGAATTTTAAGTGATTTTCTCTCTGTGTATCAGCTACAAACTAAATCTATAATGGTTTCAGCTTCCTGACAGGAGGGGAATGAAATATTGTAGAGGCGAAAGCCACTATGCACAGATGGGACTGTTACCTCCAGTTCTGTTCTCATGGCCTGATGTAAAGCTGCCTAAGTCAACAGGAATCTGATCAGTCACTTGAGCACGCTCTGGATGAAGACATACTTGCTCTAGGAGATTTTCACATGTGGGATTTCACCTGATTTCAAGAAATGTAGGTGAGAAGTGGAGGAACAGATCTTAGCCAGACAACTGATGTATATCAGTGTACCTCAGACAAGACAAGACACACGTCTTAGTTCTTCTTGGAGAACCGCAGATTTTGTGCATTTCTGATCTGTTTCTGTCGCTCTTAAGACATCACCTTCTAGCAGTATGGTATACCATACGCTTCTGCCGCCTCAGTTGATTTCATCCTGTGCACTGATGCTAGGGGAAGGGGGTGCTGGCTGGGGGCTAGAGAGAAAGACTAAGCTCTTTTATTCCACTACTGCCATTATCTCACTTTGCAGCAAGAGACAAGCATCAGAAAAATGTGGCTGATACTATCTACCTACCACCATGAGAAAGGAAAAAAGACGGTTGAGGAAAGCTTAGTCCATTAATATTTCATTGGATAAATCTGATGAAGCTGCAGTTATTGGCCCAAGGTCTTCATCTCCTACATGTTACCAGTTTGGCACACAAAGACTACATTTTCTTTCTGTACCAGTTCCCACTTGGGAAATAAAATCCTAATAACAACAAACCCCTTCCTGAAAGTTGGTGAACAAATTGCAAATAGGTTGTAGATGGTCTTATACCTTTTAGATGCTATCAGCCTTAACTAGTGGTGGATGACTTTTTTATATGACAACAGTGAATGACAGCAAATGTGCCTTCTCCTGCTCTCCTTTCAGCTGGGGCAGTTCCTTACTCGGCACCTCTAGGACTCTAGCAGCAGAGACACGGGGACAGTGCGAAGTCCTCGGATGGTGAGAGAGGCATTCATTGAGTCCTGATGCTTGGAGGACATTATGCTAGGGTTAGATATCCTGAATCCTCAAGATGGTATGGAGGAAGGATGCTTACATGCACTTCAAGCCTGGGATGAAGTCCCTCGGGATCCCAGCCCCTTGGGAGCAGTCAGTGAGTAAGGGGAGAGACAGAAGACAAAACCAGTTGAGGGGATTTCATGCCACATCCCTCAAGTGTTGCTGTCCTGTCTGACAAACTTTAAACAGCAGCAGAGGCAGCAGAATTGTTGTACTCTTTCAGTATTCGAGCCCTGAAAGACTCAATCAGTATCATATGTTACTAGTGATAATGAAGTCCTAGGAATCTTCTAGTCGGGATTTGCCTACAACAACAAAACCTGCAGGATTTTCTTTTTCATTACTCCTTTCTTTCTCTCTCTTTTTTTTAAATTATCTAGTTCACCTTGTACCCAAGGACCACGGTCCTCTCACTTCCACTGTGTGACCAGGTGCAATCTGAGCCTAGACACTTGGCATCTGGCTTCATGGACCCAAATTCAAAAAACACTGGGAGTTGTAGTTGTGCAGGAGCTCTGGGGAAAAAAAAAAAAAAAAAAAGGCTTGTAGTTTCATCATACAACCTTGGAGAGCATTTGCAATGGGATTTTTAGTATTTTGGTTCAAAGTGAATAGTTTTTCAGGCAGGTTTGCACATAACAAAGGATCAGAAAGGAGTAATTATTGAATAGCTTTCCAGACTGATACATTTTCTGTACCTCCTTTCCGATTGCAATACAAATTCTTTCAAAAAAATGCATACATTCGGATCTGGTTGCTTGTTTTATCAGACAGATGAGCAAACTTAGCTCTTTTTAAGAATCAGAAGTCTTTTGCAATCTGATCCGGAATTATGCAAGCATGTTTTTTATTTTAAAATCTTTACTGAGTAGTCTGATGAACACTAATTAGTTTATGGGTTTTTATGATTCAGATGTTTGCTATTCATTTTCTACAGTGTCTCATCATTCATTTAAGTCTCGTAGCATTTTTTCCCACTCTCTGGTTGGATGAGAGGGTTTTTTAAACAGAGGCACAATGAAGGAAAAAAATAACAAATAATGAACGTGTGCATTCTTGGCCTGGATTGTCTAAAGAGAGATTTTTTTTTACAAGAATGACCATGACCCAGTTGTGTTTCCGAACAAAATCCTGCTTGTGAAGCTTGGAAAGGTGTGAAGATAATCAAAGCAAACAGGTACTGGAGATCAAACTGAGCGTTAGGGAGCTGCAGAATTCAATATCGCAGCATTCATCTGGCCCTACTGATCAGGGATGCCTGGTAACTGGCAGTTTGTAGGCAATACCAGCTATCCGTAAGAACAGTTTGGTACCGTCTCAGTTTGCAGTCATCCCCCTCCCCCAGAAGCTGTGGCTAACAGTGCCATCAGCAGTTGGGAATCAGACTTGGCTGACCCACTGAAGCATCTGATTTGAAGACACTGACTCTTGACGTTGTTCAACCAGACCTCATGATCCAGCTTGAATTCTTTGCTTCATCTGTCAAAGCCTCCCATTTCAAATCTGGTTGCTGTTGATCTTTTAAAGTTGCTTCAGCTAAAAAGAAAACCAGAAATCAGTCTGTGATACTGATAAAACCATGGGCAGGACATGGAAGACGGAGAAGCTGTGAGCTCTGGAGGACAGTGTGAAAACTACCACAGTGTGTGAATCTTCAGCAAGTGTCAAATGGCAGCTATTATCACACATTGCTGCGCATTATTCCTTGGTTCATCGTATGTTGCTCACAGTTTTTTGAGTAACCTTGAAATTGCCCACACAAGGTCATATTAAGCATAGGGTCTGGCCCGTGGCTCAAAGACACGATTGCTGTGAGAGTCAGGTGTAACAGTGTGACGAGGCACGTGGGTATCCACTCAGCCTGCATGAACAGCCATCGCACAGCTCTGTTGCCATGTATCCAAGCCTCGGTCAGGACTTCCCTATGTAGACTTTTCTGCAAGAGCAATAAATGCACACCCTTATAGCACAGCTGCTTCATCTTATGGACATCCATGGAACGGCTGGCTGCAAGACCTGACTTCATTGTGGACAAGATATAGGTGTTTTAACTTCTCCTCCACAGTTGTGATTTTTTTTTTTCAGTTCAGATTTGTGATACTCACTTGTTAAATATCTCAGTGCAGATGAGATCATCCATCAGGCATTTCTAGGCATTTCTCGTACAATCTTTGAAAAGACTGGCCTTCACTTTGAAAGCACATCCTTGGGTTCATCTGCCCTTTGGGATGTAGACCATCTTCCTTCGTGTGTGTAGCATGAAGCACAAAGTAGCCTGCGGAGCTCTAGGAGTCCAGTGTAAAATTGATAATACTGAGGTAAGAGGTGCCAACTTCATAAAACTCCACTTTTTGTCTTGCCCTGCAACAAAGAGGTCCAGTGATGAATGTAACAGGACACAGAGACTTAAAGGCTCTTCTGCCCAAGGATGGTCCTGGCCTGTCTTGGCTGCGGGGAGGTACGTTTGGCAGTGAAGTTTGGGAGAATCAGTCTGCTCAGTGGCTCCGTGGAAGACAGAAGGTTCCAGAGTTGTCTATGGCAAAGCCTTTCACAGATACGACCTGCAATTTAAATACTACTAATTTTTTAGAGTAAGGGTAATAATGACTGACACCCTCCTGCCAAAGCTGAGCGAAAGACTGCATAAGTTTAAAACAATTCTTCGCTTCTGTGTGCTGGGCAGGACACAATCTCTTTTTATACTAAATAATATTGTTTATGCAGTGCTGGCTGGTAAGAACTTTCTGTCCTTAACTGCAAAAAGAAAAGAGAAAGAAATTGGCTGAGAGAATTTTGCGAATTATTTCCTTTAGGGAAACCACCAAAGAAGGTGAAAGCCAACAGTATGCTACAGTTATTGTACGCTCACCTCCCCCAAACGTCGCTGTGATAATACAAATACAAGCTGCTGCAGTTGGCTCAGCTAAGCTAGTGTACTGACAAATGGGCTTTATGAAAGAAACAATTTGCAACAGATTGCTGCCTATTCACTAAAATGAATATTACTGCTGGCGCAAATGTATTCTCCTTGGTTTGGGTGCTGGAGCCAGAAGTGGTGGTTTCTATTCCTGTTCTGCCCGTGTTTTTCTTCACTGCCCTGGGCAAACCTCTGGGCGATTTTGTTTTCCCGTTCTTAAACATGGAGGGATGCTCTCTGTCTATCAAAAGGAAGCACTTTGGAGTCTGTGCATAAAATACATCAATATCAACTCTTTGTATTATTATTTAAGTGAAATAGGCTTAATATAGCTACTCTTATTTACATGAATAGGGAGATGACTCTTGTAAATTAGGGCTCTTTTTTGTTATTCATTTGTCTTTGTTCCTTGGAGGTATTGAAGCAGAATGCCCTGCACTTCTGTAAAGACATCTCCAACAGAGGATAAGACGACAGTGCAAATGTTGAAGTATTCATTTCTTATGTAAGAGCTAGCGAGTAATTGCAGCATTCACAAACACTTCCCCTTTTTTTTTTTAATGTTGGAAATAAATAGTTATGAGGAAGGGATCAAAATAACATTCGTTGGGTCAACTTTTCTTGGCCAAGCCTGCAAACGAATCCCTAGGTACCAATTAAGGGAGATGCTGTGTGAAGTCCCAAAGGTGCACGTGTGGCAAACATTGGGTCAACTCACTGCCCAGCTGTGGAAACAAAAGAGGCGACCGCATGCCTGGGATGAGCGAGCTCCAAAGGGCAACTCCAGGTTTTCTGGAGAATCGGCAGTCCTGTGGAGAAGATTCACTCCCAGAGAAGAAACATTTCAGGTAGTGGCTGGATGACAAATGCGTTTTCCTGTCTCGTCACCCCACACGCAGCTGTTAGATATGTTTATTAGCAAGCTCAAATGAGTTACGTTTCATGTATTGAATGGGGTCTCCCTTAATTGCATTTCTTTTAAACACTGGACACTCTTCTCCGAGACGTAACATTTTAGCCTTTTGAAGGCGAAAGTTGTAAAAACTTTATTTTGTGTTTCTGAGCAATGTAGATAGACCTAAAGATTTCATGAACTATCATGTGGTTGCCCATATCTGACTAATAATTAAATTGTAAAATTGCAGTTTCATATTAGGGTTAGTCTTTTCACCTGCTTTAAAAATGAAAAATCATATTTGGTATATAAACACACACAGAGTATCCTTCTGGTTGAATTTCAAGAGCATATCCAGGATTAAATGTTTTTAAGCACTTCTAATACTGTAGTCTATAAGAGGAGCAGACACTTCTAAAGCAATGTTAAAAGTTGTCTTTCATAACTGAGGCAACAGATCATTTTTGTAATAAATTCAAGCAAGTGTTCTCAATTAGAAGAGCTAGTGGCTGTTGGTATTGTACAAAAAAAATCATTCTAGTATCCAAAGGGTTAGGGGTGGGGAGGGTCTGTTTGGTTTTGTTTCTCTTTCCAGGGAGATCTTTAACATTGTTTGATGAAGCTAGTTTCATTTTGGGATTGTTACTGAAGATAAAGGCTTCTGTGTTCTATGGCTGCTTGGATTCTTCGTACATAATGTCCTAGTAATGTCACAGTGCTGCTGTATCTAGATCAAACCACTGTTTTGATTGTTTTTTTGGCTTTTTTTTAAATAAATTCCTTAATTTAAATACATGAAAACTATTCTTTTTGCTTTAATGAGGCATGTAATCAAACAGAGCTTCCTCAAGTCCTTGGGATCTTGAAGGTGATTGCAGTGAGAGTGGGATGAAGCTCAGATCTTGCTAGATGCCTTTGTGGATTCATCTGGTTTAATATTACCATCTTTTGTATTTTCTGGCCCATCACATCTTCACAGAGACTGAAGAAACTGAAAACCAACCTGAGGTTGTATCTCACTTTGTGGAAGTTCAGATTCTCATCTGCAAGCAGGTTGTGTTTCCCCTGAGGTGTCCTCCCTCTGCCTCCCATCCTCACATCCCCAGCCTTCCGCTGCACTGCACGCTCTCGGCTGAAACAACTCTTTATGGCCTTAGAAACAAGTTCGAGGATGACAAAATCACTAGTAGGAACACAAGCTTCAGAAGACACGAACTATTGTTTTTTTAAGTTGCGCACTCTCTGATTTACGAGGCCCTACAGAGGACTTACCCTAAGCTCCAATTAGGCAGAGGCAAAGTGGTTAGAGAAGGAAACCAACAACCACAGCCAACCAAGGGTGCTCTTCTGGATGCCGTACAGAAAGACCTAAACCAAAGAGTAGCTGCAAAGTCACCAGGAGGAAAGTGGTGCAGTGCTTTTTCTTTAAGGGGAGAAAGAAGACTTTTTCAGAGAGGCATAGAGAATATTTTTATGAGGCTGCTAATGGCAAACAGTGTTTGCATCAAGTTTCATGGAAGAGCATTGTGAAAACAGATTATCTACACAAAAGCAGCAGCTACATCCAACAGCTAAACCCCGTAAAACCTAAGGTAATAGACTGCATAAATTCAGGTCATGCGTATTATCACTTTCCAAACAAACCCAAGCCATTTTTCACAACATTTTAACAATCTGAGAGGATGTGAGATGAAATTTTATTCCTTTTCTAACATTCTTGGTGGTTTTGTTCTCTCTGTAACTTAATGTCCTTTCCGTACAGCATCATCTAGATATGTTCCCTCTTGGGAGATGTAATCTCCCTTAGATTTTTCCACTATCTCCGGCATGAGATGCGCAGCTTCTCAGAGGGAAGTCATAACACTATTTTGAAGGAAAGCCAATTAAAAAAAACATGACAACTTTTTTAATCCCGTAGGGTGCTTTACAGATGAAAAAATACCATAAATGGGCCTGACTGGGCAATTTCGGGTCTATGGGGTGCTTCTGGGGGAGGAGACAATACAAGCTTCTTCCCAGTCAGAGTCTAATCCGTTGGCTTTTGTAATTCTATTTTATATTTGGTATACAGTAAAAGTAAAAAATAAAATGAAAATAGGGCCTATTAAAAATTGGTGCTCTGACTTGTCCTAAGTAGAGAAGAGTAACTCCGCCGCAGAGGCTGAGCAGCTTGAATAGCCCATTTATTGACACTTGGGTAAATTTTACCTGACTTTCTATTTTTTTTTTATTACAGTTTATCACTGCTAAATTTTTTCTTAATTAAAGGCAAGCTTTTTCCTCTGGTGTCAGCAAACTCCAGCAGAACCCCAACAGTACGAGGCTCCATGTACCTCTGTTAGCGTCTATGGCAGAGGTCTGCGGAGAGGCTCGGGATGCCCCAGACCCGCTAATGTCTGGTCACTGGGTCACTGCAGTGTGATAATGATTAAACTATCAGGAGCAGGAAGGCAGGCAGTTTGCCTTTTGTAAAAAGCTTGTCGGTAGGAAGCGACTTGCAGAGCTGAACTTCAAAAGCACATATTTAAGGGTGCAAAGCCACATGGTTAAGAAAAGAAAGAATTAAGATTGCCCGTGTTGCATTAATATTGTTCCCTTGTCCTTATGCCCTCACCTAATACTGTGTTATTGTTGTGTGTTCACTCCTAGAGGAGAAACTAACCTCTGGCAGATTTACAATGAAAACCAGATGCATCCCCTCTATGGCATCTGCTAATATAGTGTGTGTTTCAGACTTTCATTTGAATCTAAAAAAAATATTTTCCTTCAGGGAAAAATCTCACCTAATTGGCTGCTCCCCTCCATTTGCAGCAGTAAGGCAACTGTGAATTCTGAAAAATTCATTTACCCTAAGAATGTAAAGCTTTCTCCCACACAGAAAGGAATGAGAGCTCTCAGTATCCCACCTCGGTTCCCTTAGATGCTGTTGATCCCAGGATTGGGAAGGAGATGTGGCATGAGTCTTAACTGTTTCTCTTCCCTTTTAGGGGGGAAACTCTTGGTTGTTTCCTCAGGGATGGGATGGCAGGAGGGATGCGAGAGATTCCTTAATCTGCCCTCTCCTCTCCGCATATATTCCCTCACACACTCTGAAAGACTGAGCTGTGAGGCCCAAGGGCTGAGGAGGCAGCGCAATAGAAGAAACACTTCTGCAAATAGGTAAGTATGGGGAGGAGGGGAAGTATGAACTGCAGAAGGGGTGAGACACACCTTGGGGCGAGTTTCACCAGGGCTGGAGAAATGGGAGGAAGAGGGAGGTCAAAGTGATGGGGAGAAGCCAGCACTGGAAGGGATGAGGTCTAGCCAGGGACATGGCCTACTTGTTAGCTCACGTTCAAACAAGTCTGAAAGCAAAGACAGAAACATGAACTCAAACCAACACTGTAATGAGGAATTTATTGCCAGTGACACCACAGGCAGCAGTAGTTCTTTCTGGAAGCTTAAAAAAATTGCCTGTTTTGGGTCCGATGTTGAGTCAGTGTACTGCTGGGGAATTAAACATTGACGTTCCACATAATGAAAAGATTCAGCTGCAGCTGACATTGTATACTTAGATGACCACGATAAACACTTAAATACAATAAACAATTTGAAGTTCAGATTACATTAGGACTCTGCCATGTTGTTCTCATGGTAAGAAAGAGGGAAGGAGCCTTCTTTCATACTTACTTCCATCATTCCCACTTAAGTCTAGCATTTTCTCCTCTTTGCCCTCGTAGTGCTTTTTAAGTCAAAGGTTTTTGAGTCTGCAAATGAACCCATAATGGCTGATCATATTCAAAATTAAAACTTATGTCTGTGTTTGCTTCTTCGTGCATCAAACACGGTGATCCACCTGGTGATTACATGTGGCAAAGAGTGAAAATCAATCATTTCTCATCAACTATTTGCACCTGTGCAAAACATCGCCAGGAGTCGGACCGAAGTGACACGATAAAAACCAAGAGGCTTAAAACAAGCAAAGTAACTAGGCAGAATGCAACGGTCTCTCTTCAGATTAGCTAATACAAACTGCATAATAGGAAACCAAGCTGCTTCTCTGACACTAATCACCTTTTTTAAGGCAACTTAAATTTCAAGTAACATGTGCATGTATTTAGAACACTCTGTATATAGTAAGTCACAACTATGTCCCACTGATACTGATTCTTTGCGAAAAAAAATTGAAAACAAATATATGCAATGCTAATCAAGAACACAGAATGCGAGAATATTTTCTCCCACAGACAAGCACATTTCTGTGTCAGACGCAAACTACTTAAGTCGGAATGGTGCTGAACAAGGACAATTCCCCCTCATTTTCAGGACTGCACGAAAAGCCATACCCAGCTCCAGTATCATTATTTTTGCACAAATGCTTCTAGGGGAGCAGCGATGTACATTGTCAAAAGGCCCAAGAAGTCGCCCTTGTAGAGGTCTGGGACGCTCTGGGTTTCCTCTCGATCGCTACGCTCGAGCCCCTTTTTGTCGTCGTGGTTTGCTGCGCTGCAGGACTCCTCGCCCTCCTGGCCGTGCCCGACCATCGCCACAGCGCTGCAGCTGCTTCTGCGCCGAGAGGCTCTGCGGGCGAGGAAGGGGTTCTGGTTCTTATCAGCAAATACTTTTGTCTTCCTATTAGACCTCTTACTTTCATAGTTCCTGAGCTCCATCAGCCTCTCGTCGAAATACTCTTGCAATGGTTTGTCGTGGAAGCCACTGCTGGTCATCGGGTGGCCTTTCGAGGAGCTCCCCAAGCAATGGACTAAGGAAGCTCTGCCCGGAAAATGATTCAGCTGTGAGGAGGAGCTCTTTCCTCTTTCCAAGTCCTGGAAAAGTTGGTTGAAAGATGGAGTTTCCAAATAATTTCTTGATGACTGTTTAAAATAGGGGAGGGAGGGAGAGGCAGGATTGGGGACAGAAGGGAGAAGGAAATCTGAATTAAAACACACTGGCTCAAGTAGCAAAAGGATCTTAAGTGTACGGTTCCATACAGTAAACAGCAGTGAGGGAAGGTTTTAGGTTCTTAACCCAAATTCCCTGAAGACCTAGCAGTTTTCTTCCAATCCCTCCCTGGAAGAGAAGTCCTTTGGGCTGAGGTTTAACAACGCTGAGCATTTTTACCTCCCACTGACTCTGATGTGCTGCCACAATTTCATGTAGCCTCTCTGAAAATCTATTTTTCTGAAAGAATCTCTCACCTGTCTGTATCGACAGAACTTCAGGTTTATCCTTTTCAAACGTCATCAGCCTGACAAGCTGCTGTTTCCCATGGTAAAACCAGATCCCACTTGGCAAGAGGTTTGTTCTTTGTTTTCCCTTCCCTTCCCTTACTCCCAGGTAACTCCGTTCTGAGCTGCAGTGTATTATTACAAGAATTGCAATTTTCACACACAATATATTTCTACACCTTAAAACTATGAAGTTTATTACCATTACCCCGCAGCATATTGTAGATGTGCATGGAGTTTTTTCCTCCTTTCCCACCATAGGATGCCTATCTCCTTTCTAACCAGCCAAATAAATTAATACTGGAGTTACTCGAAGAGTCAAAGAAAGAGATGATCCCTGCTGCGAGTCCTTTTATTGGCTGCGAGAGAAAATTCTGCTAGAAATTCACTATGTAAAAGATTACCTTTCCATGTCCACAGCTCAGTGTCCCCTGGGGTTTGTAAAGTTCCTGCTCTGCCATTCCCACCTTGCCCACAGGTATTCCGAGACAGCCCAATCCATCTCAAGCTACAGGGGCAACAGCTGGTTTCTGTACACCAAGTTAGACCGGACCGTGGCTTTTTCTCTGAAAATCCTTAACAGTTCAGCTTGAAGGAAGAACTGTTTTATATTATATTACTGTTTCAAGTCAATAAAAAATTTTAAAAAAGTCTATACTGTATGTAGATGACAGCCACAGCAGGATCATAGAACATTTTGCAATCACTTATTATGCCTAACAATGCCTTTGGCATAAAAAATAGCCATCACTCATGCCGTTTTTGACAATTGCTAATTAAGTCTAGATACTTGCTAAGGGTCCAGCCACAAATCTGGTTTCAGAGCCCAGCAATGTCTCAGTAGGGCACTCCATCATCAGCATTTGGCGTGTTGCCTGCTGGTAATGAATGAAAAACATTGAGCGCAAATGAGAAATAATGGGTTGGCCATGACATGTAAACTGAAAAGTAACCCAGTTTTTTGATCTCTCGCTATTCCATCACACTTCATTCTGGAAGGGACCCAACAAATCTAATGACCCTGCCTAGAGTGGTCGGACTTCTGGAATAAGTCAGGTGACTGAAGAACACTAAGACTTGATTAACAAGTAGTCTCTCCTTCCCACCTCAAACTTTAAAAAGTTGTTTAAAAATTAATAATCAACGTAAAAATTAACAACTTAATAATGTAGCAGAATAAAAGTCTTTTAAGTTAAGCTTTTCTATACTGAAGCACAACCCAAAACTTACCATCATATCAAATACCAATTTACCAGGAAGTAGGGGAATAACTCTAAGAGAAGAACAGGCAGCAGTTATCATATAAAGAGAGTTTTTGCATACAAACCTTAATGTCCTGAAAGCCTGGATATTCTGGGATGATGGGCAAGGTGCACATGGTAATACTGTTTGACCGCCTTTGTTTCATCGTCCTACGAGAGAAACTGCAGTTCCTGGAGAGCTGGGGTTGTCCCAGCTTGGATGGATTTTCAGTGAAACAGAGCGGTTTACAGTCTTTTACACAGCAGGTTCTCAGGCACATCACTGAGGTGGGTCTCTCCATTTCAGCACGATTCAGAAGAGGTTGGAAGCGATGTGTGTTCCAGAATAATACTCTCTTCTAGTTTTCCTCTAACGCATGGTCTCGTGCTAGTGAGCTCCTCGACAATCTGTAACGTTGGGGCCAGCAGACAGGCTAACAGTGCCGAGCAGCGCGGCTCTTCCTAAACCGGATTCTTGGAGATCGTTGGCAGGTGACGCCTTCCCTCAGGTCTGGAACCCTCAACCCATTTAATGCCACTTTTAACCTCTGAAAACTCTTCACAGAAGGCCGGTAAATCCAAACCATGAACGCAAAGGGTTCAGGTGAGGGGGGGAATTTGCAGGGATTACAAAGTCTCATACCGTCATCCCAGACAGCCTAATGAGACTGCTGACGCGACGGCAATTAGAGAAGATCAACAGCCCACACGCAGGAGTTGTCACTCGGCTTACATCGGAGCCGGCAGATCCCTCCCTTCTGGCTAGGCATCCCTGACAGCCAAACATTCAGGGCTTTTGCTCAGCGAGGCAAAAGGTAAGTCAACACAATCATCCGACAGGTCAAGAGAAACAGGGTAGACAGCTGCAACAAAAAATTCCTTCCAAGAAATCCTATGCCACCAGGCTTCCTCAGCATGGCTGGAGACGGGCGACAGCCCTGGAGATCTGAGGAGATCCGAACTGCCTTGCTGCTGGTGTAGCCGTGTCTGGAGAGGGATGTGCCGCATTCAAACCGCCCAGCACCAACGCAGATTTGGCAAGTGGCCACGGTAAGACCATGATTCTTTTCAGCCAAAGCTGTGAAAATGTTCACAGTAAGAACCAAGAGCTGCCCTGAAGAGCTTACAGCCTAACTGTCCTAGAGAAGGGGCAGTCAGGGGAACAGCTCCATGGTTTTGATTTAAAGATACGTTAGTGGTATCACCTGCTAGAGACAGATAAATGTATGTTGTTGCAACAGTTGGTATGTCATGAACTTTGGCAGCACGGGGCTCCTCACAGTCCGCAGGACCAGTGGATGTCTCCTGCCGCTTGGAGGGCAGCACCTCCGTCCACTGCCCCACCGTGGCCAGTTTGCCTGCAGAGCACCGGTAGCCGGGGATGAACCGCCTCTGCTCCATCACGTGCCGTGGAGTAACTGCTGTGCTCCCTGGTGCTTGTGGGAGGTAGACAGAGGGGGTTTATAATCCCCTCAGCCCACAGGGCTTCTAGTTTATCCAAGGCATCCATAAATACTCGCACGCTCTGGCAACGTGCATGCAAATATTTGTGTGTCCTGGATGAGCTAGGAATCCATATCCATCCAAGGTATCCATAAATATTTGCATGCGCGTATTCAACGCGCTGACTGTGAGCCGTAAAGAGCTTTGGATCTTCTCCATGAGACCATCAGCTGGATTCAGGTTAGTGCTTTAGACGCGCTGGCAGATGGCAGCCCGGCAGGCTCAGGGCAGAACCCCCGGCCGCAGCACCCCCCCGGCTGCTGGACCAAAGCAGGTCAGCCATAAGTAAAGAACTCACGTAAGCAGTTACATCCAGCTCTTCACTGTCCAAATGCAAAGAGGCAACACCATATTTTTTTTTAACCAGTTCTGGCTCCGGCGTTTGTTGAATTTGAGGGTAAAGCGGTCGTCAGGCAGAGAGCAGAGCTGTCAGCGCGAGTGACCATTTCAGCTACACCCACGCCGGGGGGTACCAGGGAGCAGGGGCTGCGTCCACAGCTCTGCGTGAGCCACACGCGAATTCAAATACGAGGTTGATGGTAACAGCTTGCACGGAGAGATGTCACGATGCTCACAAAGTGATAGAACTATGAGTCATCCCTGATGCAGCCCTGATTATTTGCATTGTTGTTTTATACATAATGATACCTTAATACGTAAGTACAACGTGGCCTTGCTAGCAGTACCTGAGAAAAATTAGCAAAGCATTAACAAGGCTTCATGGCACCATATTTCCCCCTTGAAAGACTTTCCTGGTCCAATTTAGCAGGGAAAAAAAAAAAAAAAATTATTTATTTATTACTTCTCCCTCCCAGATCTTTGTCTTCGGGACGTGTTCCAGCCAAACCCGGACCAATAAGTCCCTGTGGACAGGCAGGAGGTGGGTCTCGTCCGTAAGCGTTTAGGCCACGTCACTACACGCAGGTCTGCGTTGCTTCAGCCCCGCCGGGACAAGCAGGGTGCAGCCTGAGTGCCGGCAGAACCTGCCTGACCCTGCGAAGAGAAGAGGGAGAAAAAAACCAAGGCGGCAGCAGGAGAAACTGATTTCACTGGCCACGGAGGGCTTTGTTATTTCCCAGATCAAGATATCCATGGCACTGCCCACAGTTGTCGTCTGATTCAGAGCAATAAGAGCTGTGCGAAATCGCTGCCATTGACAGCTTCTTTGGGAGATGGGATCTACTG
Source organism: Rissa tridactyla (assembly GCF_028500815.1). Classification (NCBI taxonomy): domain Eukaryota; kingdom Metazoa; phylum Chordata; class Aves; order Charadriiformes; family Laridae; genus Rissa; species Rissa tridactyla. Next base: position 66,991,447 of record NC_071471.1, read on the forward strand.
TGAGAGCAGAGGCTTTGCAGGGGCCCTGCGAACGCGCCGCGATTGTCCACAGGGTAAAGAGTTCCCTCTCTCCATTTAAACCTGCAGCCTGAAAACCTCTCATTATCAAAATTCATTCCCTCTTCTCCCGTGAAAGCATTTGCCTGGTTGAAGTGAGACACCAGCAGCTTTTAATCTGTAATTGCTCACTGTGCTTAATGAATATGCCAGCGCCACGTACAGCGTGTGACTTGCGTGGAGCTTTAAAAAAAAAGCCCCACGTTCCTGTGCTAATGGGAGGTTCTGATTCTGCTCCTGTGGTCTAAAATCGGAGCTCACAGAGTCTGTCCTTTTATAACCCCGTGTTCCTTCCTGTACCGTACCATTACTGCATACAGCGGGGCCCAGGTCATTCTCCCTTCAGCAAAGCTCTCTGCCCTGTTCAACATGAAACTTTACATTATCCTTTGATGCTCCGGTGAAAAGAAACACGACTTTCGGCAGCGCGTAGGCTTCATTAGTTACCCACCTTATATCCTAACCTTTAGACTCTTTTAAAAAGAACTTTTTCTTTTTTTTTAAATGGAGAGTCACATTATTATACCATTCCTCACGGCAGGTCAGCCAGCGCTGCTTATAGCAGTTTGCATGAACAGCTTGTGGCCACAAATCTCCGTTCTTCTGCCTTGGGGGTAAATCACTCAAAAGAAAAATCATGCAAGGAATTATTTAGATTTCTACAACCCCTACTATTGCCAACCATTCGCATTTGCTCCACTACCAACAAATAAGAACTGGTCTATTTTTATATCCAATCTTTAAGTATCGTAAGTAAGGTGAATGATTGATAACATCCCAAATTAATCATAAATTGCAAAGCAGAAATGTTTTATTTTTCAAAGTACCAGTGAATGACACAGATGTTAATAAAAGTCCAAATCCAAAACTGGGGGTGGCATCCAAAATCACATCCAAAACCAAGTAATAAATACACGGTGTCACCCTTTATATATAGATTATCAAATTCCTTGTAGCAATAAGGAAAGCTATGCTCATTCATCAATGCGATGAGTATTTTCCCAAGTTAAAGATACCTAATTTGTGTTACAAAAGTATGAATTCATTCCCACAGCATCGGCTTTGTGAAGCTGTAACACGTCGAAGGCTGCATAGTTTTACGCAGCAAACGAGAACATCCGTCGCTGCCACCCACACTGGGGTAAGTGCCGTGGCTGTGACCCGCCGAGCTCTCCCGGCAGCCGCGGTGTGTGACATCCCTTCGTCCACAGAACCAGTCGTTTTGCCAGCGCAGGCACTGGGGCCGGTCCAGCGCGGTTTGCCCTCTCTTCGCGGTCAGAGCCCTAAAGCCGCTGCTCACTCTGGCTCTTAACTCCATCACCCCAGTCACGCCAGCCAAGCCACCATCTGTGACCGCATTTCCCACTAAGTTGAGACTAATTCTTACTTGTATTTACTTGTATAATGTTGTTACTAATATTTCGGTACCGCTGGCATTGCCCCCTGGCCTCACCCTTGGTTCATCCCTGCACAGCGTGGCTGTTGCCACACGCGTCACCCTGCCGTTCCCAACACGGGCCGCTTTGTCTGACAGGAGTCCCAGATGAGTTGAATACATTTTGCGATGGTTTAATTAATTTTTTAGAGACAAGAACAATCAAGGGGCATTTGCTGCTGTTTGTTTTTAAATGAAACTGGAGGTTTCCATCTTAATTCCTTCATTCCAGGAGCTGGAGCTTTAAAAGCTGCTACAACCGGGATCGGTACTTAAAGGGGCTACAGGAAAGCTGGGGAGGGACTATCAGGGAGTGGAGCGATAGGACGAGGGGTAACAGCTTTAAACTGAAAGAGGGGAGTTTTAGATTAGATATCAGGAAGAAATTCTTTGCTGTGGGGGTGGTGAGCCCCTGGCCCAGGTTGCCCAGAGAAGCTGTGGCTGCCCCATCCCTGGAGGGGTTCAAGGCCAGGCTGGACGGGGCTTGGAGCAGCCTGGGCTGGTGGGAGGTGTCCCTGCCCAGGGCAGGGGGGTGGAACGGGATGATCTTTAAGGTCCCTTCCAACCCAAACCATTCTGTGATTCTATGAAAATCCAGACAGATGCTCTCACATAAGGCTGTGGGCATAAGCAAACTCACAAAGACAGCAAAGTGAATTGCACAGCAAATCCCTCCTTCCTTGCTGTCAAAAGGGTGTCCCTGCTACTGTCCTGTACGACAAACGTGCCAGTGTCTGCCTGAGGACCAGCACTGCTCCTGCTGCAACAGCCCAGGGCTCAGCAAGACCTCTCTGAGCTGCCACATAAGCTGGTAGCTACAGAACAGGCTGCTGCTTCCCTGCAGCCATCGGTCTCGCATCAAGAGCACTCCCGTGTTACATGATGCATAGCCTTTAAATTACAAAGAGTTTTTTGTTAAAGTGTGAAAAGTACCGGCTTGTAAGTGCTCTGTTTCCCAAGACCGGAGCCAGGGAAGGTCGTCCCAAATCCTTGGTGAGCCGGAGCCAGGCGGGATCGCAGGGGACCAAGCAGCGCCGAGGCTCCCGTGACAACCCTGAAGCAATGCCAAGAGGTGGGGAAAAAGAGAGGGGAGCACGGCAGCTCCATCACCCGCTGGCCAAGGGGAGCACGCCACCTCCATCACCCGCTGGCCAAGGGGAACACGCCACCTCCATCACCCGCTGGCCAAGGAGACGGCCAGGCCTTGCTTGTAACCATGGGAGCAAAGCCTGACATGAAAAGAGAAGCAATGAGCCGTTCCTTGCCCAGAGACGAGTGGCTGGGGGTGGGAGCAGAAGTAGAACTGCAAAAGGCTGCGTCAAAATTTTTGGCTTCTGAGGTTACTCAGTTCCTCATTTAGAAAAGGCTTAGGTTGAGCCCTGAAAATAAGCCTGGGCTGTATCACTGCCTCTGCATCCAGACTTCCCCCAAATCCGGGTGGCATGACTTTGTGTCTATTGCAAGGATCTCCTCTCCACTTGCAAAAAAAAACCCCCAGTGCGTGTGGGGGTGTGAATCTATACCCCATCTTACTTGGCAATCAAACCCCTGATCTCGCTCACGCTCTTTTGACCTCAGACCAAGTTTCATGCCTGTCTTTTCCCTTCTTAGATGGCTAATACTCTTAAAAGAAGAAGCAGATGGCAACGTTTGCAGATGTCAAATGCTCGCCTCACGTGGCATGTTTACTATCGGATTTTCACCAGAGACTCCCGGCCCAGATAGCGAGATTTCTGTCATAATCACCGGCTTTAAACCTGAAGCAAACATTCACTGGCTAGGTTGAGCCACAATTACATTTATATCTCTCAGTCCTTCTGATTCTTTTTTAAATTGACTGTAGATTGAAGTACAGGAAAGGGATTAGGGATGCTTAGAGTTCAGGAAGCGGAGTATTAGAAGTGGCTGTTAAATAAGAGATGGGAAAAGAATAAAAAATGTAACTCCTGCACTCCTAGGAGGGGAAGCGCAATCTAAGGCAGAGCTACAGGAGGAGAAGACCCACATTTCTCAGGACACGGGAAGTTGACTTGGGAGCAGTGCTGTGGGTGTTTGTGATGAATGCTCTGATTTACGCCCCGCTGTCCTCCTGTCCTGCACAGCCTTTCCCACACGAGCACCTCAATGGGAGCAGACAGGTGTGACCCTTCGTGCCACGGAATAAAGCAGCTGGGAAGCCGGGAGGTTTGCTGCTGCGTTTCCCAGAACAAGGCTCTCAGGGCTTTTCTTTCTTTGTTTCCTTTCCTGTTTTTGAACGCAGGTTTCCGAGCTTCCTGGCTGGGTGACTGAAAGCAGAGGGAAAGCGCTGATCCCTGCGGGCCAGCAGTGTCCAGCGTGGGATGGCCTCGTCCCTGCTGGCAGCTGGTCCGTGCTGAGAATGAATTCACCTGACCCTCTTGACAGTTCTGTAGCACTTTTACAACATTGCACATCTTCAAGAGAAGCGCTCTAAAAGGCATAAAAGCAGCCCCCTCCCTCTCTGAGGGATTAGTTTTGGAAACCAAAGGTGGACTTTCAATGTCAGCGCTGACACTGCCAGGTATTTCAGACGCATTAAGCTAATGTGCTTATTCCACGGGCCCAAAGTGCCTCGTCTCCAGCTTCATCCCACGGCAACTTCTAAAGCACAAGGAGGCATTAGCAAATCCACAGCTGAGTGAAATCCAGGGTAGAGGAAGATGCATAAGGAAGGTGACTGCTTGTCACAGGCGGAGATCTGGTCCGATCTGCTCCATCAGGTACATTCGTTTTGTCTGCGTTCAGTGCCTGAACTGTGTGGAGCTACAAACTGCGCAGACCGACCACGCTGAAGCACCGCGTCAGTGCGGGACCTTCCCACACTCGTCTGGGTACCTCAACAGGCTCAGGACAACCGTACTTCTGTCCTGCCCTCACCAGGTGTTGCCTCCTGGGGACAAACTGAGCTGCAAAAGCATGAGAGCAACGAAGAGTTGACAGGTTTATCAGCTGCACCAAGTGGTGTCAGCAACACGGAGCCACAGGAGGGGGAAGGCACCTCCTGGCATCCTGCATCTTCAGCTGGGGTGATTTCTCCTCTTTTTGGGACGTACATAAAAAACCCCAAAACACAGCTGATTTCTTGTCTCACCTGCTCACAGATACTCTGATTCCCTCTCTGCTTTGTCTCTCGGTGGTATGCACTGGATTTTTCCTGGCGCTTGCGTGCTGCGCTTGGTAGCACGCCTAGACATGACCACGTCACCTTCCTTCCTCCCACCAGCTCTGTTCCCATCGACTTCTCCTCCCTCTTCTCCCCACGCTCTTCCCCCTGTTTCCTCTCTCCTCACACAAAGACAAACAAACCAGCCTCCCCACCTCGGTTTCTGCTGCTCTCACAACCTTATGCCTAGTCCATCTTTGCCACAGTTGGCCAAGACACCTGTAGAAATGGTGACAAAGAAGCTGATAGTACACAAGCTCAGCTTGGAACGCTCCACCTCAGCACGGCTGTCTGCAGAAATTGTCCTCTTGTACAGAGAGGAAAGCAGAGAGAGAGAAGTATTGACGCTAAGTCAACAGGTCGATATTCTAACAAGTGGTGTCCTTTGCCCCCACGCGGTGAGTGCCTGGTGTTCTGATCACCTGCGCCTTCTGGAAACCACTCTGTCTCTTTTCAGAAAGAAGCCGATACAGGGCAATCACCAGTATCAGGGCGGTATTTGCAAGTCAATAAAGAGCCCATCCAGGATGTCAACTTTTATCAGTGCTACCAAAAATATCGCAGGCAGAGAATGAGAGTCAAGAGCACAATTAGAAAGCCCCGGTTGCTTTCCCGAGGACTGCTCCCTTAGTGGCCAGAAAAAATGTCATTGCTGGGACAATGTTGCTGCAGCTGGGTCCCGCTGGAGAAGGAAGGGGCGGGTTACGTCTGCTTTCTCTGCTGGCGGGTAGGAGGGCAGACTCAGAGAAGACCCTCAGGACTGTTACCTCTCTCTGTTTCTCAGCAGACCCTAAGACCTCTGGGTAATTTTCCGTGGAAAGCGGGAGAGCCCCTGTGCTAAACCATCTGGGAAAGGAGGAGTGATACAAAGGCGGACTGAAGTTAGCAAAGGAGTGTTAAAAATAAGACAGCTCCTCAAATCCACATGGATTCTGTTCTGTCTGGGGCCTGTGAGACTGTATGGGTAATACCTGAACACGGGCAAAATCCTCCAGAAATACCCTGCCTTTCCTTCCAGCCGTCCCCTGCGCTGCTAAGTCACCTTGCCTTGTCTCTTGCGACCTCAGCTGGCACTGGGGGATCACAAGCCTTGAAACGGGAGCGTAGGGAAGGCGGCGTTTCCTACTGCAAGTGGGAATCGGAGCTCTGGCATGCCGGCGCTGTGTCCCCTTCCCCTCTGCGGACCCTCTGCTGCCCAGGTCAGCCAGAGGTGAGGCTCTGCCTGCAACTCATGGGGCTAAAAGCACTTTCAGATATAACCTCCTGATAGCCAGCGCTGAGCAAGCCGTTCCCCCGTGGCTGGCAAGCGGTGCTCTCAGCAGCCCTGTGCAAGCAGGCGGGGATGCAGCTCCCCACTTGGTGTTTACATGTTGGGGGAAACCGGTCCGGATCCCAGAGCACAGGAGAGGCAGAGCTGCCACAGCTCCATGTCCCCAGGTCCAACCAGGAGCAAGGCTGAGGATGTACTACCAGTGGGCAGACGCACACAGAACACACATATACACCGTACGTATACATATACGCATATAAAAATATATAAACGGATGGCCGTACAGCTCCCCAGACCCCACGGTCTCTCTGGCAGCGTCTGGGACTCCCCTTGCGCCTCCGACGGCCCATGGGCTCACCCTCAGAGACTCACACACAGCCCTGCCACGCGAACTTCACCCACTCGCCAGCAGGATCACAGACTCTTAGTGGTTGGAAGGGACCTCTGAGATCATCGAGTCCAACCACATAAATCCACACCAGCACTCACTCGCCCGCTCGCGCTGGCCCACAGAGACGTGGGCGCCCACCTCCCCCGCTCCCACTCCAGCTGACGGCGCTTACGTCCACCCACCCCGCTCTGCGCGCTGCCACCACAGACACATGGGGCGTCCAACCAGCGCTGACGGGGCGCAGGGCAGGGCCAGCCCAACGCAGGCCATGGCAAGCGTACCAACAAGAAAACTAATTAGATGAGACCAGCCCTTTTTATCCCTTACCCCTCTATTTTCCCACGCTTGTTCCTCCCCTAAATGACCTACATCCCCTCCATTTCCCTGCCTTTAGTTCCCCGCCTGGACATCCCATAAAGAAACTCCCCTCAGCCCAAAAGCGGCTCTGGCATTGGCTCATCCCCATGGCATGGACTCATCCCACCTGCTCTGGGTGACCCTGCTGTGGCAGGGGGCTGGACTAGATGATCTCCTGAGGTCCCTTCCAGCCCCTGCCATGCTGTGACTCTGCGATTTCCCACACGGACAACGGGGCCGACGGCTCTCCCGGGAGATACCCGAGGGGTCCAGGACAAGGTGTCCCTTCCGCCGAGCCCTTACCTCAGCCCGCCCCACCTGCCATCCTACCTCCCTGCTCCTCTGGGCCTGTGGGGGTGGCTCCAGGGAGGGCCCGGGTGTGATGTGCCGTCCCCCCACAACTGCGCTGCCTGGCGGGTGGGCGGGAACAAATCACACACCCTCACGCCCGGGATCCCACCTCACGCCGCCCCAGAACAACACACGGCAACGCCGAAACCCAAAATAACTCGCCCCCCCCCCCTCAAGGAAGGCAGACGCTGCCGCCGGCTGGGACCCGCCGCTGGGGCGCCCCCTGGCGGCCGGCGCGGGGCGGGGCAGGGGCGGGGGGGGGAGGCTGGGGGGGACGAGGGGGACCCGGGTGTCCCGTCCGTGAGGGCTCCTGCCCCCTGCACCCCCGCGGAGCTCGGGGGGGAGCGGAGCAGGGCCATGGCGGGATATGCAAAATTATAGTTGGGTTTTTTTTCCGTTTTCACGGAATCACGGAATCTTCAGAGGTGGAAGGGACCTCTAGAGATCATCTAGTCCAACTCCCCTGCTAGAGCAGGGTTGCCTAAAGCACATCCCTCAGGGCTGCATCCAGGCGGGTCTTGAAAATCTCCAGAGAAGGGGACTCCACAACCTCCCTGGGCAGCCTGTTCCAGTGCTCTGTCACCCTCACCGTAAAGAAGTTTTTCCGTGTATTTGAACGGAACTTCCTATGTTCTAGCTTGTGCCCATTGCCCCTTGTCCTGTCGCTGGGAACCATTGAAAAGAGCCTGGCTCCGTCCTCCTTAAACCCACCCTTTAGATACTTGTAAACATTAATCAGGTCCCCCCTCAACCTTCTCTTCTCCAGGCTAAAGAGTCCCAGCTCTTTCAGCCTTTCCTCATAAGGGAGGTGCTCCAGTCCCACAATCATCTTGGTTGCCCTTGGTTTTTCTTTTTTTCCCGTTATCAGTCAGCGTCATCCTCCCGCCGTGATCCCGTCGGTCTCTTACAACCAAGTTTTCCAAGATGTTGAACACGGAGCGTGGCCATACGGCAGATCCCACCTTCAGCCGAGCGTGGAAGCACCATCGGCACCATCGGCACAATCCCCCCCCCGGCTCCAGCTGCAGCTTTAGGTCCTGCCTGAGCCTCTGAAAAATCCCAGCATTAACGTAATGGTGGCAGCTGCATCCCTGGCTTCTGTCAGTTCAAACGGGCATCTAAGACAGGTCTCTAAAATGCAAATCTATTAGTGGTGTTAATGTAATGAAACCTGCAGCAGATGCAAAAGCTGTCACCTGATTAAATCACTTTTAAATTAGTGCCGTTATCTGTAGAAATAAATGGGATAGCAGCCTGGGTGGAACACGCGTTTGGAAAGCATACCTACCCAGTTTAGCCGTGGCAGCGCCAACCTGCGGCGTGTCCAGGCTCCCATAAATCATAGAATCACAGAATGGTTTGGGTTGGAAGGGACCTTAAAGCTCATCCCGTTCCACCCCCTGCCCTGGGCAGGGACACCTCCCACCAGCCCAGGCTGCTCCAAGCCCCGTCCAGCCTGGCCTTGAACCCCTCCAGGGATGGGGCAGCCACAGCTTCTCTGGGCAACCTGGCCCAGGGGCTCACCACCCCCACAGGAAAGAATTTCTTCCTGATATCTCATCTAAGTCTCCCCTCTTCCAGTTTAAAGCTGTCACCCCTTGTCCTATCGCTCCACTCCCTGATCCCAAATCCCTCCCCAGCTTTTCTGTAGCCCCTTCAGATACTGGAAGGGGCTCTAAGGTCTCCCTGGAGCCTTCTCTTCTCCAGGCTGAACGCCCCTAACTCCCTCAGCCTGTCCTCACAGCAGAGGGGCTCCAGCCCTCTGAGCATTTTCGTGGCCTCCTCTGGACCCGTCCAACTGGTCCATGTCCTTCCTGTGCTGAGGACTCCAGAGCCGGAGGCAGCACTCCAGGTGGGGTCTCACCAGAGCGGAGCAGGGGGGCAGAATCCCCTCCCTGGCCCTGCTGGCCGCACAAAATTATTTGCTGCAAGGTATAGCCAAACATATTTTTGCCACAGCTCAGGCTATATCAGTCCAGCTACAACAGGAATACACTGAAACCTTAGTTTCTAGTCTGGTTAGCAAAAAAGTAAATTAAAAACAAACAAACAAAAATACCCACAAGCAAGAGCTTCTCTCTGTTTTTAAAGCAGCCCCCTTCTCCAGCAACAGTCACTTTACCACCCCCGCGCGCCTGCCCCATGCCCACTGCCACAGTTCCCGGGGAACTCACCAGCACAAGCCGTGATCCACACGCTTTCTGCGAAGCCTCCCACATTGCTGAAGCTCTGACCAGTATCTTCTGCCCCGTAGGGACAGCCTTCCTCTCGTGCGCTGTGGGAAGCCGGGGGTCGGCCAGGGGCCCGTTTAACAGTGCCTGTGTTTGAGAGGCTCAGGCAGCGGCTCCGCTGGGCGCCCTCCTCCTTCCCAGGGATCTTTCTCGGGGATGACTGGGGTTCAGCGCGGCCCAGTTTGAACCAAATGTATCTGACGAGCCAAGGGAGCCGGAGAAGCAAGGGTAGTATGCGGGGGCTGTCCTCTTAAATTTGCGGGTGTGATGTGACCCATCTGTTTCAACTGCTTTAACTCCTTGCTGATGTCTGCAGAAGGACTGCTTTGTAAAAAAAACATTTCGTATATGGCTTGCGTGCATCACAAAATAGAAAAAAATGGTCACACCCAGGTAAAGGGTGTTGTAACTGTCTCCTCTTCATGCTCCATGTTGACACGTGCCTGTTCTGCGAGCCCGGGGATGGCTAGCAAAATCCCCACCGCTGGCTACCACAGAGGTACATGAATGCACCAGAACTGTGTAATTCATCTAAATGTTTGGAAAAACAATACTTATGGAATAGGTTACATGTTGTAACAAGTTAACATATTTTTCACTGGAAAACAGTGATGCTCACATTACTGTGAGCCATGATTTCCTCTTTTTTGAGAAGCTGAGTAACAATTACCACTTCTTCCCAGCACTGCATCTTTCCTGCGATGAAAAAAGGTGATTTTTATAGGGTATCTAGGAGGGCTTGTGATCCATCAGCCCTCCAGAGGTACAACCACCGCTACACATTGTATTTATAAGCTTTGAAGGGGGGGGCACGATAATAATCTCAGTGTGGGTCATGCCTGTGCGAAATTGGAGGGGTAAAGGAGCGGGGTGAAGGAGACCACCGAGAGTGGAGAGCGGGTGGGTGTGAGAACTGCACGTCGCCTTGGAAGCGGGTGCTTCGTCCTGCTGCAGTCCAGATGCTCGTGAATCTCCCAACCTGGTGCAGCAAGACGCGCCTCGAAGCGAGACGCTGCCTAATAGGAGATTGCTGCCACCTGAGTAAAATTGGAGTGGGCAGGACGTACCCACGTCATGCTTTTGGAGACCTTGGCCACCAGCCGAACTCATCCATAGGCAAATTGAGGGATGACGGTAACAGTTTTCCCAGCGCCGCTGCAGCCGCCCTGCTCTAACAGCCTTGGTGCCACCAGTCAGCTCACACAGGACCAAAGCCAAAACTAATCCGAATGCAGACTAATGCCCTTTTTCTTCATTTACATCACTTTGATCACTCCTTTGGCCAGCTCAGTTTTATTTAGCAGATGATAAAGACCGACTCCCCTCCCTGCTCTCTTTTCCGATCCAGTTGGAGCGCTTTGCTGGGACAGCAGTTATGTGCACAAGGACAGCTGAGCCTCAGCAGCACAGCCTCGAACACCAGCCACTCTTGGCAGCGCTCAGCAGCGCGGTTTTCCCTTTCCGTCCACCCTGCTGGGGGTCGGTCGCATCCTCGGGCATCCCTCTTTGAAAACGCCGAGTCCTGAAAAAACTCATCACTTCCACATTCTGTTTTTTTTTAGCTCGTCGCCTCTCTGCTGAAGTGTGTTGGGGAGGGGGGGGGCGGAATGAAAGAAGGGAAAAAAAGACTGATTCAGGTTTTGGCAGCTCTCCTCTCACAGAACATTCCACACTCGCACATGAAAGGGATTTTTTAGCAAACCAGAGCAAAGAGTCAAACTAACAAACACAAACAATTACCAAAAAAAATTGCCCCACTCAGTAGTTTTTCTGACTGCTGCTAGTGGCTTAGAGAGAGGTTGGTTCATTGCCTAATCTTGAGCTCAGAAAAAAGACAGTTCATCTTTAAGTTTACAGCGTTATTGGCCCCACTACAGAGGAAAAGATTTCCCTTAAGTCTTTGCCCGAGGCCCAATGATGACTCCAAAAATAACAAGTCGCCTTGAGGTTGGAAATTTTGGTTCAGCGAGATTTTGTTCGTGTTCCGTAAACGATACACAAATATTCATCCCAGTGGATGGAAAATGCTTAAAAGCGCCATAACGTAGTGAACGAGACCAATCCCGAGATGGAAATAATTTACTTAATTCTTTGCAGCGCCGCTGTCACTTCCAGCCATCTGTTAGCTGGGACGCCGCTGATAATCTATGAAGCGGCTTGGGAGATGAAACCTTCCGAAAGCAGAGATCACAAAGAGTTCACTTATTTCTCTGCAGTAGAAAAGGAAGTGGGTGGGGAAAAGGGATGAAAGGGTGAAACACACAGCTCGTCCTCTTCTGGCTTCAGGATGAAAGCTTTGCTCTAAAAAAAAAACAAAAACCCAACAAAAAAACCAATAACCCTGGTAGCTTCATACTTCCCCAATGAGAAATGGTGTCGAAGACGTGGCGTGAGCAGCAGCCTGACGTGTTCCGCAAGCCTGATTATCTTCATTACGTGGTAGCCTGTAATTTTAATCCAAGTGGTCTTCTCTAGGCCCGCGGATTTGCCAAGTAGCCAGGTCAGGATGCCGAGAATCCTGTCTTTTAATAGCGGCTAGCGGAATAGCGCAAGAAAAGCAGCAGAAATGGATCCCCCATTTGTTTTGGGAGTGACTTGCTCCAAAGCCCTGCCCCTGCAATTTGGTCCCGAGGTACTCGGTCTCAGTGACAGCTGGACCAGTGTCGTCTTCGTCCTTCAATTTCAGGGGTTTCATATCCTTCAGTATCTCTTTGCAGGCTAAAAAAAGGGACATCGAGCTTGTCCTCTACACTCTTTGCTGCCAGGTCCACCTCCGTAGCATTTCAGGTATGCAAAAAGGCCATTTTTATGTTGTGTGTGCTGCGGATGTGAAAGAACATCTAAACCTAGTATTCAAACCATGGAAAAATTACAAAGTCAGTAAATACAGAACAGGAACCGAGAAAAATTTATGCCAGGCCGTTCCTCTGGACTGTAGCTTGGAAAAGAACCTGAAAAATTTTAACTTACCTCAAAGTTAGTACGTTTTTTGTAACACTGGGAGAGCTTTAGTGCTGCAATTGTTAGCATAACTTGTTCAAGTATTTCAAGTTCCCACCTCTTTTTGTTAATGACATGGAAAAACACTTGAAACCTATCTAATCAAACGCTCGGAAGCACTCACATCCCACGGACAGCTGAGATCGGCCTGACAAAAACGGAAACCACATTTGTCAACGCTGGTAGAACTTCAGCTCTGCTCCCGCCAGCTGAACCCCCTCCTTCTGCCGAAGCCCCGTCGACCACCACCATTCCCCCCGGGCTGCGGGGTCCGGCCAGGCAGAACAGCTCACGGACAAACCTGGGATTCCCTGGGGAAAACAGGCACTGAGGGGTTGGTGCAGCCACACTCCGGTAAGGAAACAAACAGCCAGATGCTGCTGGAAATGCAGATAAAGGAAAAGACAAGCATTTCTCAGGTGGCGTCAGGACACCCCGTGGACGGCAATCGCAGCCTTTGCCTGCGAGATGAACCAGCGGGTAACGCTCCCCCTGCCCTGGCCCTGCCATTCTGCTTTTCTCAGCCAACCTATTTTTTTCCAGTTTAGCACATTTGTGCGTGAAGTGAAACAAGCTTTACAAGGCTGGAGAGCAGCACAGGAATGCGGACAGGCAGCGGGTTTGGCTTCGGGGTATGGTTGCCCAGAGAGGTGGTGGAACCCCCATCCCTGGAAGTTTTAAGGCCAGGCTGGATGGGGCTCTGAGCAACCTGATCTAATGGGAGGTGTCCCTGCCCATGGCAGGGGGGTTGGAACTAGATGATCTTTAAGGTCCCTTCCAACCCTAACGATTCTATGATTCTATGATACCTCTGGAAAAGCTAAAGTGATAGAAGAGGAGGGTAGAAACAAATGTGTAACAGCATCTGTTCCCCATGCCCACGCTACGATACTCAGCATGCTGGTCACTGCGTCCCTTGGGAAATGTCCTGCCTTTGAGCAATTCAAAGGCTCCCAGCCCAGGGCAGGAACAGGACAGGGGGAAGGGACAACTGCTGGCCCTTTTCTGAAGTTGTTTTGTGGCACAAAGTATGCTCGGGAGGCAGAGAGCATTATCTGCTCTATAATGCCAGCTTTCGAAGCAATTTTAATCAGTTTTCTTATACACGGTGATCCCCTCAAGTTTTGACGAAGTTTTGATGAAAGCAACACTAACTGCCTTTAATGAAAAACAGCCGGTTTAGTATTTTAGTGCAGTATTTTAACTTGTCTGCGCTTATTGCCTACAGAAAGTTCACCAAGTCCATCCCGTTGGAGGAAAGGAGCAGCTGCGACCCCCCCGTACTTGCAGCCTTGCTCCGAGCCCAACAGCCCTGCATGTTATTCTGCCAAGAGCCAGGAGAGGGCGCTGTTAAATTTGGCTATTATTTCCTTCATCCCGAGGGCAACCACACTCTGCAAAACGCCTTTCCCTATTTCTTCCCCCACCATCCCATGCCCTTTAGTATCAGACGCTTTTTAACTCCTGACTTGGAATGGATTTGCCACTCTCATCAGCCCAAGATATGAGCAGCAGCAGCACTGATGAAAAGCATCTTGCACTTCATTATCATAAAGCTCCTAAATTGGAGTGATCAGGAATCACGCAGACAAGTTACACAGATCGTTTGGACGATGCCCCGCAGTTCGCTTTTAACTGTGGTTGTGCCAAAAGGGCACTCGAAGCCCCCGGACATTAGCTGTGTTGGATTTAAAACAAGAGGGACTGCCTCTGGGACAGGGAAACAACCACTGTCATGTAAACAATCGTTCTGGTGTATCAAAGGACAGATACTTGCCAAAACTGGGTGACTTTGTAAGACCTCCTGCTCTGTTTTAGGACAAAACAAGGTATAAACAACTTATAAAAGGGGGAATATACCCCTTTTCAGCTTTGAACCACAGTCAAAGAATCATAGAATGATCTGGGACCTCTCTCTGCATCATAGACCTAATTAGCTCTTAACCCAGATGCAAATGCTACCCACTTAAAATCAATCTGAATCTTCAGTAAAAATATAAGCACGTTCTGAACTCTTAGACAAACCTGAACATTCAAACCCTTTACTCTCTCTCCCCACGGTTTTTCAAACCCTCCTTCTCCATATCAGCAACGCGAAGCAAGAGGGATGGAAGAAATGCTGCGGGAACAAAGACATGGGAGGATGTGAAGAGGGTACAAGAAGCACCTGCTGCTGCTCAAGTGACTTTCTAGCATTTGTTCAGACAAGGGCTCACTCGGAAGTGAAACCCACTGTGTCACCCCATCTTCCTGTCCTCCGAGAGAAAAACATACTGACAGAAGGTAAGCGATTGTGCTAACAGGGACTGAAAGCAGAAAATGGGATAACTACGGGATATGAAGTGATGTTGGCCCAAACTGTGTTCAAAACACAAAACAACTGTCAGCACACGGATTTAGTGCATTTGTAGAATATTTTAATTTTTAGCTGAGAAACACACAATAGGGTAGAGTTTAAGGCATGCAATCAGGCATGAAACTTCTCTTGCTTGCTTTTTGTGCTCATACCTTCAGTGTAAATTCTATGAACAGCCGTAGATCCTATCTTGAATCTCTACATAAAGCAACTCCGAGTACCCACTTACAGCCTGAGGTCCGATGCAATGTTTACAGCTGTTCCTGGAATGCAGGATTTACTTATAGGGAAACAGTTCTTTTCCTGTCTGTGCGATTTGTTCTATGGCACATAGAGAAAACGTCATATATTTCACAAAGTAAGTCTGATCAGTGATAATATCAACAGAAACAAAATAACCTTCTCACGTATATCCATGCTGCAATTACAGACATCTTCTTGCATGGCTTTACCTTGATTTCTCTTTAACTGGAAAATACATCTAATGGATAGAAAAAAACACTTTGATTTCTGCTCCTTGCAAGTCTAGTTGTTGGTTTTCTTCTAAAAAACAAACCAAAACCTGACACCACAAGGAAGGCAGCCAATGGGGCAATGAACGTTTTACTGCTGAGGCAAAAGAGCAATTCAAAGATCAAGAATTTTGTGGATTCGGGTGTATTATCTTAGAAACATCACAGGTATCAAAATAAACATCACAGGCATTGAGATGCTGCTAAAAATACACTTTAATTTGAGTAACTTTCGGTTGGTAGTAGTGTAAAGCACCTTTGTGTCTACTCCTATGGGGTATTTGCTCCTAACAAGCAAATAGCAGAGTACCTGACAGGGAGCATACTGCCAAGGAAAATGTTGTTTATGAGCAGCTACAAATGAGTATTTTCTCTTTTCAATGCCCTACCATTGTCCATACAGCTTCTGGTTTTATTTTTTATTATTATTATTGTTGTTATTATTATTATTATTTTAAAACATGATAGTCAAAGACTCTTCTCCCTTACTCATGCATTTTTAAAATCAATATGATTAAAAATGAACCTACTGTGCATCCATGTGATGAATGTGGTAAGAGCTCATTCTGCATTTTTCCCATGAAGGTCCCCATCCTGCATGTTTCTGTACCACCAAGACTTCTGCTGCAGTAACTGGGAAGAGACAAATCCCACCTCCTAACCGTGTTTAAGCAGCCCCCTCCCAAGGACTTCAATGGTTTCAGAAGCTCCATCCTCTGCTGTGGCAGGTGTTAAGAGTTCGTCATTACAGAGAATTTTCAAAAGAGGTAATCCTGAGATTACAAAGAGTTGGCAGGTCCAGAACTGGATGGTCCCGTTTTCTAGACCCCATCGCAACAAAAGGATTTATGAACGCGCTTACTTCATTCCTACTCAGCAAAACACTGAAATACAACTTAAGCATGAGGTGAAATACCACTGAAAGTATCTGTAGCAAGATTACGACTTCACCATTAGATCTTTTGAGAGCATAAAAGGAAAATAAACTCAGTGCATAAGAATTACATCTTCAACACACATCTGGAGGCACTGACCTCTCCTTTGATTTCCTAAAAATGAACAGGGCATTTAGGTCTGGGGGAAGAATCAGAACTCCTGTTCCCGCTCTTACATCTAACTAGGGAAGAGCCCACGGAAAAAAATTTCTTTACGCATTACCTGCAAGAGTGGCTCAGAGTTAAAAGTAATCATCAAGTCTACCAAGTGAGTTTGCATCCTCAAACATTACAACCTAGACTTAGTTTTAAAATGTTGATAGCAACAGTAATGTATAAAACATAACTGGCCTTTCCAACAAAAAAAGAACTATAAAAGGATCAAAAGCTA
This sequence comes from Rissa tridactyla, assembly GCF_028500815.1. Classification (NCBI taxonomy): domain Eukaryota; kingdom Metazoa; phylum Chordata; class Aves; order Charadriiformes; family Laridae; genus Rissa; species Rissa tridactyla. The sequence continues at coordinate 67,007,914 of NC_071471.1, forward strand.
ACTGCGCATCTAGATTAGCCCGCACATAAACGAAAGTTCAAGAAAAGCAGTGCAAAAAAATGAAAGAGTAAATAATGAATGTGAAACAGCTAGACTACACACTGCAAAGCTTGTAAATAGAGCATGTAGCTAACAGGCTTTCCCAACTTAAACTGCAATTTAGTAACACTGCAGTGAATTAATTCAAAAATATATGAACACATGAAAAACTGTACGCCAAAATGTGCTTTTCAGCTCTGACACAGTCCCAGGACAATATGGAAGGCTCATTGGGAGCATCTTCCTTTACCACCCTGACATTTCATCTTTGATTGCTCTGGGCAGAAATAAATTCCCCTTCGTCTCATGCTTGATGTGCAAATGGCTAAACCACAATCTCAACCCCTTGTTCCACTGCAGCTATCAAAAGTTATGATTAGGAAACCCTGAAACACTTCTCCAGGGCAAAGAAAATTAGACCAGGTGATTTTAATAGAAAGATTTTAGTAAAACAAAGCCAGACTTTGTTGGTCGGTCCTTTGCCAAAGTGTTCTTGCTGCACAGAGCAGGATTGCTCAGGAGACCTAGAAGAGACCAGATACTTCCCAATACCAGCATCCAACACTGGATGGTTGGTGTTACGCTGACATGCAGGACATGCCCCAGACAAGCTTTGCTGAAATCAGTGTGCCCAGAGTGGGATATTAACTGTCAGGTTTCCTAACGGCCGTTAGAAGTTCTTCAGAGATTCCCTCTATCTTAGAGATTTTGTTCCCAAGGGAATACAAGTCACTCCATCCTCTGAAGGTGATTGTCTACTGCAAAAAAATGGGGGAAACTTAGGAAATACAGAAATTAAAATCATGACTAGAGAAGTGTTTTGATTCAACAACAAAGGCAAAGCAAGACAGGTATCACCTTGAAAGAAAAGCTACATAGGAAGGGACTGGATTCTATTGAGCTTAGCCCTGAAAGATGCTGTCCCTTCATGATTAAGTTTGCTGTGAATGACTCATCCACAAAGTAACGTGAAATGCATTCCTCCATAGCTTCTCCCAGCAATTCCAGATGTAAAAGCCGATCACAAATAAAAATTACAAGGCAAAAATAAAGAAATCGCCACCCTGTCTCCCATTTCTCATCATCATGATGCCTCACAAAAGAAAATACAAAAATTTAAAGCCTTTTAACTTGTGAAATATGAAATGCAATTCATGCTATGGAGGAATACCTCAGCCTTTTAGCTAAGAAACAGTCTTTCCATGGGTGTTTGGTTATTAGCTATCATGCAAAAACAATTAGTCATTCAAGCAATTAAGAAGGTAAGTATCTCCTAAAAAGGTTTTGAGCTTTTCAAGCCCTAAATGTAACTGCTATAAACCTAGACTGTTCCTGAGTGTAATTTAGTTATTGTATTGCCTCTCCTGAAGAGATTCATTGTCTCATGTGTTGTAAATTCTTGATGCTCTTTTAGCTGCAGTCTGAGCCTCTGGTGAATTCTCCTCTTGCTCCTCCGACTTCTTATGGTTTAGGAAGATGTCTGACTTTAAGAAGCGGCTGTAGCTGTCGTATTTCATGAGATTGAATATCTGGTAAGAGGGGAAAAAAACACAAAAACCTAAACAAAACTAGATTTTAAATGAGAGGACAGTGTACGAATTCTAATGTATTTTTGTTCTGTTAGTACTAAAGCATTACTAAAAAGCGTGACATTAAAACACACTTCAAACTCTCAAAAGGGGCCGCAAACAATATTTTCGGTTCCACAGTCGCTGTTTTGCAATAATGTCCGTATTAGTTTAAGAATCGGATTATGGTTTTCACAATAGCCAACTTTGAAAACCTAATACTGAAAAGCAGGAGGTCACACGCCGTGGTCACCAGGTAGGATTTCACAGCTGATGGTCAGATAACTGCAGGGGTGGGCAAGCCAGGACGTGACCTGGTCCCCTCCCTCAGCAGCCTCAGCTCTGCAGAGCCACCACAGCCTACCCAGGGCGTCCTTCTGGCAGAGTAGTCGGAAGACATTGAGAGGGACGAAGCACAGCTGAAGACAAAGAGGTACCTTTTAGGCACCTTCTGACTGCAGTTACTCTTGAACATTACAGAACAGCTCATTATACACGCAGAACACTGGATAATTATGAACAGCCACTAAATACTTTACACAAATACTGAAACTGCAAACTGAAATCTAGACTGAAACAACTTGTTTAACCAATGTTTCTTAAACTTACGCCAATCCTCCTATCCTTTTTAGATTAGTACACAACCAAATGCCAAGACGGGTTTCAGGACAGATCAGAAATGTTGTAGGTACCTGCCACAAAAAGCTGATCTGGTACAGATGTAATTTGCCAGTTAGTGTGGTTTAGAATTGGTGATGGATTAAACTTGTGCCATCAGGCTTTCCACTAGCCCAGGACGTGCCCTTATTCCCACAGCCAGTAACACAGACAGCATGGAAGCACGAAGTCAGCAAGGTCTACAGCTTTTCTCTCCCAGGGCTGGAGTTTAGGCTCGTCCCTCAACACAACTGCTTTGTCTTCTATTTATACGCATTTCAGACAAAAAAAAGCTAGAACTCATTTGGTGTTTTCTGAACACAAAAGAAGCCTGGAATCTGTTCAGGTGTTAAGGTCAGGACTATATTTTGCTTGGTCTTGAAAAAGAGGGGAAGGAAAAAAGTAAACCTCAAAACTATAATTGAGGCAAAACCAAAGCCTACATCACCCTCTGCCTATCATTTCACTGGCGGAGCCTCTCTGAGTCATGCTTCATGACTGATCACATTTTATGATACTCAAGAGTAACTAAATTTCCAAGAGGGATTTCTGGATTCTGACCTGCATGTGTGGATAATCCATGTGTGGATAACTGGAGCTTTACCTTTGCGGGCCTCATTTCTAACTGTTAGTACAACTGGGCAACACAACTGTCAGTTGGGAGGAAAAAAAAAAATAACCTCAAACTGCTTTTTCATTTCACATCCTCAAGGAACCTGGACAGACAAAGGCAAACACACAAAACTTGACTGATCTTGTCTGTGCGTTTGCTGAAATATTCCCCTTGCAAATAAATCAGATGAAGCATTTTACTAACCACTGTTTGTTTACATATTTAAAGATTTAAATTCATGTTTAGAACAGTGTAAATCATGCTTTCTAAGCTACGTGTTTGAAGACTAAAAATCCCAAAATACCCTCTCAATGTAGACCCAAATCAATACAGTTAAGCAAAGTCAAATTACACCTCCTGGTGTTGGCTAACTACAACACAATTAAATTTACCCAACTACCTCAAGGGAAAAAAAAATTGTAAGGAAGACATCACTTGCTAAAACGTCGTAAGTCAGTGTCAAGAACTTAGACCCCTTGTGTTCCTGGTATCATTTAAAGCATCTCCCAGAGAAAAAGAGCACTCTCAGATCAAAATCTCCTGGAGTCTGGTCAGCCAAATGCACAGAATAGACAGATTTTATAACCATGTGCAAAGGCAAAATTCTCTTTTTCCTTCCCCTCCTCTAATCGCCTCCGTGGAGCGGGAACATTTACCCCATAATATTTTGAAATCTATAGATGAACCACTCTAAAACAATTCAGCTTGAAGAACTGCCTCCAAGCTCTTTGCTGCAGGGCATCCCACGAGCACAGAACCGTACCCCACAAGTAGCCCCATTTCAATCAGGAGGTCTCTGGAGAACTGAAGTGCTAGTTACCAGTAACGTTGTAGACCAGACTGTGGCTTTCAAGCTCTGCCTTTTTATACTTCAGACACACAGTGCCAGCAGCAGTTAACAGTGTTCTTCAAAGAACAAATTACACCACTGTTCATAACTTTATAAGGATTGAAAACCAGAGACGACCATAACTCTTCCTGAACTATTATCTCACAGCAATAAACAGAAGCTTCAAGCAGTGGAAACCTGCAACAACCCATAAATGCCCTGCATTTGATTTTAAAAGTTTACAGACTTTCTTCCCACACTAGTGGGATTCCTCTACCACTGGTCTAGCATGTTTCCAGTTCAGGTGTTACTAATCCCTGGCTGTTCATGTGCACGTTCATCTGTAAAACTGCAAAACATTATAACTTCAGTAGTCTCTCCAGCTTCACCCTCGCAATCACCCACCCTGAACCGCAGTACTTAGATTTACCACAACATTTTCTTTCCCTTCTCTCAAGTCAGAAGTTCATCCACGAAAAACTTTGCTTCTTCGCATTGAGTTTCAGACATTCCCACTGCTAAAGACCTGGAACTTGCTTGAAAGACAGCAGAGCCTTTAATCCTTAGACCACTTCACTTGATCCAGCCCAACTAACGTATTCAGTATCTGATGTGAAATGGGTTGAAAACACTATTTAAATCAGTGTGCTGTTTCTCCACAAAAGAAAAGAGCCAAATGGAAAATACAGGTAGTCCTGAGGATTGTACAGGAATTAAAAATAGCACAGACTGCAAGTGCTGGAAAGCTGCAGATAAGAATGACTCACTTTACAACTTAAGCATTAAAATAAGCTAAATATCAAGAAAATTTACCACCAAAAGAGATGCCTGCAAAATGCCACCTAATTTCTACCAGACCTCCCAAGATCTATAGGAGAAGGCAAAGCAGATACCAACTCCTCTTTCAAGCTTTGTGTGTTACAGAAGAGGAGGCTCTTCAGGAAATGGCATTATATTCGTATCAATATAAATACCAAAACAAAGCAAAGTGAAGAATCTTGAGCTCTCAAGGAAACCAGTGGCAACTACGGAAACAAACATCAGCAATGACTCAGCGCAAGTGAATACACAGGAAAACGTAGGCACAAAGTCAGTCAGCTGGATGATTCTCAAGCTACTGGCAGAAGAACCCAGGACAAAACTTCATCCAATTTTCCAGGAAAGTCCTAAACTGGAATTAGTGGAGCCTTTTAACTAATTGGCCCTAGTTAGATGGGGCCAAGAACCTGGGGTACGATGAATCCAGCCTCAGAGCGGCTGCATTAATAATATCCACAATATGGAAGCAACCCAGCTCCATGCCTACCTATTCAACAGGTAGCAGTAGGCAGATTCCCACCTTCCCTACACTAGCTTGTGCTTGGAAAGCAGAGCCCATTAAAAGCAGGCAAAAACTAAAGAAACTCTGTTCTTGAAGGAAATAACTTTACCTGGTCCTGGAGCTTCTGAAACATGAGAGGGTGAGGTGTCTCCAAAATGGTCTCATTCAAACGGGACTGCCCTTCAACGTTGACTTGGGAGGAAGCTTTACTGGACAGGAAAGTCATGTAAATTTCTTTAGCTTTTTCTTGCATCTGCAAAAGGACATATTTATTTACAGAATTATTTGCTGTGGGAATATTCTCTGTATTTGTTAATGTTTTATTGGAGACTGCTCTGGGTCACTTCTTGAGGTTCACATCTTAAAACCACAACATAGTCTGAATTAAAAAAGAAAACAAGAAACAAACAAAAAAATACACATAGATTACCTTATTTGTGTATATTCATTTGTACTGGAGGAAAAACATCTCTGCAGGCCAACTGCACTGACATTAGTGGAAGCTACCAGTATTTGGCACTTCGATTAAACAGCAGGGTGTCACGTCTGAATCTGAGAATCCTGTGTAAAACTGCTCAGCTTCATCAACTAGGCCTCGTCTTCACTATTTAGAAGACTATTTTTACTAACAGATAATCAACATATGCAAGGAACCCGGAGGGAAAAAGCACTGTGGAAACTTGCTGCAAGGCAAAACCAAGTGAAGTTAGTGCTGCTGATTTGTCATACTATATGCTTTGTCATAACCACGTTTTTACCTCAGGGCAGCTCACGTGCAACTCTGGCTACATGATTAAAAAAAACAAACAAGTATTTTTTTGGCTAATGGTAAAGATAAGACTCTCAAGAGCCTCTGAAAGCTGATAAATAAGAGAAGGTGTGACTTGCATGAAGCAGTTTGTTACTGTTTGCCCTGATTTCAGCAATCCTGTTTCAGTGGTCTTCTCCTGATAAATCAGTAATGATAACATTTTGACCCCACCTAGTATATTTAGGCTTCAAAGCAGTAAATGAGTGGCCACGGTCCTCTGAAATTCAATGCAAGCTCCCCCTTGACGAAAAAGTCGGATAAGAGAAAGCCAGTGGGAGAGAAGAGAGCCAAAGCAGCCAGGAGGTGAGCTCCCCTGCTGCAATCTGAATTCTGCACACTGAAAACTGGAAGAGGGTAGATTTAGATTAGATATCAGGAAGAAATTCTTTGCTGTGAGGGTGGTGAGCCCCTGGGCCAGGTTGCCCAGAGAAGCTGTGGCTGCCCCATCCCTGGAGGGGTTCAAGGCCAGGCTGGACGGGGCTTGGAGCAACCTGGTCTGGTGGGAGGTGTCCCTGCCCCGGGCAGGGGGTGGAACTGGATGATCCCTTCCAACCTGAACCATTCTATGATGCTGTGAAAACAAGGCCCATGCAGCAGCAGGCACTGTACGATCACAAGCCACCGGCACTTGTCCCTGTTCCCCACTGTACATCTAACGAGCAACCACATCTCCAGCCCAGCGCCAATTAACGGGCTGCATCTTTCATGGGAAGCGGGCTTGAGGAAGGAAACATTTAAACTCTTGCCCATGAAGGAGTCACAGAATTTCTTTCATGTTTTACAGCTGAGAATCAACATTTGGGGATAATTAGAAGAAAAGCTACATGTGCTTGACAATTCACAGGGCCTCAAGAGTTAACTCTCTCACTGCTGAAGTAGACATATATTTTCCAGGACTATTCCTTTTTAATACAGAGTATTCATCTGGCGGGTAAAACATCATGTGTCAGGTGCACTAGGTCACAATAACTGTTTTATAACAATTTCCAATCTTTTCACTTTCACAGATCAGGGAGGACTCCGTCAGCCATGTTTGTTCTAAATGAGCAATTAATCCAATCGATCAGAGGTGTGACTGCTTTAATTGGTAAAGTTAATACCCTAATGCAGACACAGTAAAGGTACCTTTAGCTACAATCACATGAGCAAGCGTTAAGTGACTGTACTGTCTGTCAGTCCTAGCTAAACAACTTCTGAACTTGCTGTCCACCTTCAACCATATTTAAGAGAGGGGCAAAGGACGGAGAAATAATTACCCTTCTGTTGATTCAATGAAAAAGAAGGGTGAGAGAAAGGAAAGGGAGAGAAAAAGCAGCACGTGCACTAAGGAAAAAGCTGCAATATATGTTTAAAAGTTATCTACTCTACTTGAACAGCCAGCAGGTACTTAGTGGCTGGCTAATCAACGCACACGTAGCTCCGCGTCAGCTGCAACACAAGGTGCTGCTTGCCGAAGTAACACAGGAGCAAGCTGGGCACTGCAGAGAAAGAGCAGTGAGCAAGGCTGGAGGAGAAACGTGAAACCAGAAGTGCTGAGAGGAAGTTTAAAGTACACAGGGGGAAACAAGACATTGTGTGGGAGGTTGGTGAAATGAGGAGGGTCTCTGGATTTTGTGGGGAAGAATGACAAAGAAAGGAAGTGAAAGTGCTGTGGTAGGGAGATGGGGTCGCTGGAGAGACACAAGGGACCTGGCTTTATAGTAATGGGGAAATACGGAAATGCACATCTGAACATTGCAGGTTCTGCTGCTGCTGCACACGGGACAACTCTTACACTACCTCTGTGCTTCAGTAGTAGACCATCAGTTTAACTACAATATTATTTTTTTTTTTTTTAAAGAAAGTACAGTTAAAGCTGCCGGTATGTTTCTACATCCCCCAAGTAACACTCAGGGAGAGTCAGGTTCAAGCGGAGCAGACAGCGACATTCCCCGTTCAGTGGGTGGCATTCTTGGTTCTGCGTCAGTCTGAAACGAATGCCTCAGCACGGGGGACTCTACTCTGGAATTTAAACACTTAAACTGGAATCTTGTTCACAGGTGGTTATTAAAGGATTTCTGGCACTTTTCACTTACATCTGTGTGCTCGCCCCAGCATGCGTGCCAAACTCCCATTTGGAGTATGAAGTTCTGTCTACAGAAATCCCCCTCACTATTTCAAGTGGATACAATATTCTTTCCCACTTCCTTTCCTAAGGTCAAATTCAGCTCTCAAGCATGTGTGGTTCCCAAATGAGGTAAATGGAAGTCCCAGATGCTCATCAGAACAGGCTCCAGCAGTGAGCAGCTGTGCAGCATTACCCAGTCCTGCTTAACCACGGCCACATTCCACATGGGAAGTGGCAGAAGAAACTCTTGAATAGGTGTCCTTTGTTCTGAAATTGTTCTCCACAGAACTTCTCGACACGGGTATTTTGGTGGGTTTTAGCAATAGCTGAAAAGAGTCCCTGTTGTTTGAAGCATTTATTACAATCTGTGATTTATTTTTAAAGCTCAGATGCAACAGAAGAAACATTTAAACCTTAGGAAGTAGCACAATGGACATGTTGTTTATTTCATTAACAGTCACAAACACAACAGCATGACTAACTCCAACAAAATATTTAAAGTTAAATTTTATTCACTTATCCCCACCACTCCCATTTTAATAATTAAATATCTGTCCTAAGATGAGGACCATATGGGTGGCAGCAGAGCTCACTGCTACAAATGGACTTGACCTAAGTCCTTCCTCAGCCTTCGCTAAAAATTACATTTCTATTTTAACTTCAGTTGTAAAGGAATGATAAAGAAAGAACATAATTTTTTTAAAAAATACATGTGTATTATGTGGATCTTTAAAAATACATAAATGTGTATTAAGGGGAGGAGTTTGGACTTCCATGCTGCAAGAAGACAGGCTGAGTCCAGTCCATCTAAAACCTGCCTAGACCAGTAACGTAGCCTGCTTGCTGTCTAGCTCTGCGGATGCTGAAAATCTCCGCTGGTCCATGAAACATGCATGCATTTTGTATTAGGAAAACAACAGTAAAGCAAACACAGGCTCATGGAGCAGTCTGGTCTGAACTCCGTTTCTGCCTTCTCCTGACTACCCACCATTAGTCTAGAGCCAACACAGCAGCCAAAAGCCTGGCTGCTTCTTGCCAGCGCTGCCTCTGCTCCTGTGATGGAGCAATCCTGCCTGCGCAGTGGGTCACACGCGAGAGGAAGGGGACAGAGAAGATGTATCTGCACAGCATCTTGCAAGATCTGCCTGTGTTGGCTTGATATGTCAGCTTCTAGGCAGTGCCCTCGTGACTGCGGTTAGAGTGACGACCAAATCAAATATAATAAGCTCTGAGGAAAGGCCCAGGATACATTCTTAGGATGGCACTAACACAGTTACACAGAACCGGCAGAAAGCAGGAGCAGGGTGAGCCTGCATCTACCTGTGACGACCAGAAAGGACAGGAGGGAAGGACAGCACGTTTGGTGAGCCTGGTAAATACGGTACAGCAGCCTATGCAAAACCAAACGCCGCTCCAGGCTGCCACTGGAGGGATGACAACAGCATCAGGCACAACGGACGCTTAATCTACTGACCAGGTGGTGACCTATCTGCAAGTTTAAACTGACCAAGAAAAAACCCACACTAACACCCTCATGTCAAGTAATGAAAAGTTTGTCTTCTACTTTAAAAATGGGGGGGGGGAATCCCATTGGATCTGGGTTAAATTGAAATCAGCTTCATCTGACCAAAAGTCTAAATGTCTATGAGCTAGTTTCTGTGGTAAACCAGTTTTAATGAGAAGCAGGTTACAAAATAAGTAAAAAGTTTTTTTAGAATATTTTGCTCACATTAGATAGATATAAAGTGATTTCTACAGGAGTCGCTTTCAGAAGACAAATTCATGCTTCATGCTACCATAAACACTGGAAAGATTTCTGATTTTAGTGCTTTTTCTAGCTTTGTAAATTATCTAAACAAAACCATCCATAAGCAGTAGCTATAAAAATTTACTGTAAATCTGTGTCATTCTAAAGCATGTTTATTCTAGCCGGTTGTAATAGCTTTGGCAGTACTGGAGTCCAGATTGACTATACTGTGTAATGACTGGTACTGAATAATTAAGCTAAGTGGAACCTAGTTCAGTCTCTATCCATTCATTTGGCAATTCATTCACAACTTTATTAAGTTATATCTCCTCTATACATCAGTTCACCATTTCCTGTACTAGCATGCACAATCCTAAAATAGCTAAAAAGACTGAAATTATTGAGCAAGGGAAAATATGATTATTATCCCACTGCAAAACGTGGGACCTTAACAGAAGGATTTTCCACTTTCATTTCCATTTGAAAATGCAGTTTGATACCTGTCTGAGGGGTACCAAGGAAAGGCTACGTATCTCTTACCAAGGCCAGTGTATGATGTACATAGAAAAAACATCTGCCCTGTACAAAGCAAAGGGTTCTTCCTGTTCGGTCGTGCACTGTGATGTTGACTTCTGCTTCATCAGCTCAGACTGCAAAAGTTTTTAATGGAGTAGGGAGCAGAGATCCAGAATACCCAGATCCCCAGCCCAGCATATCGAACATATCAGCCGACATGCTGTATGGACATTTGGGGACAAAAGAGAGGAAATGCTGTGTCACAGACTGACAATAATGAGATCTGCAGCTTGTGCCAAAGCAGAACCAGGGACTGATGGTACCACACTCACCTGGACAGGAGGCAATTCCAGTGCCACCCAGAGAGCCTGCAGCTGGAACAGCCCCTTAAAGGCAAGGGGAGAGGAGAACTCCTGGCCTCACTCCAGCTAGCGACGCTGCTGCCATCACAGTGTCATCAAGCATGGTTCCCTCTTTTATCCCATGTCATTTGCTTTATTTCTCTTTAGGCCTCTTAAGCATCTTACAGAAAAATAGCCCAATTAGTTGTTTTTTTCTGAAGACTATGTGTGCGGACCTTAATGAGGGAGGGAAGCAGCTAAAGACACAAAACTGAAATAGTGCTAAATATTACAGAGTGCAGTCAAATTGAATGTTTTCCTCTTCTTGCAAAAATTATTATTTTTGTATTTTTGATGGATTTATCAATACCACAAAATATTCACAACTGAAACAACAAATCATTTTGAGGGGAATGCTTTTTCAGCACAAAATAGAGAATGTTTACAGAAAGGAGGCTCCCCTCTCAAAAAAACGTTTTGATGAAAATCCAGGGTTTTTTTGGGCTTACACTTGCACTTTGTAAGACCCCTAGTAGCCCGGTTCCCCCACTTCATTCCTATTCCCTGACGTTTCTGACACTACTCAAAGCATGTATGGTCCCATTTGAAGAAGGTTTAAATGGTATTTTCCCAGCTCTGCTTACTTTGGCCAGGAGAGTGCAAAAGGGGCTATACATTTGCACTTGTTGCCTTCTAAAATGCTCCCTTTGGCAACAAGAGCTGCACACATATGGAAAGCATAAAGGTAGGATTTCAAAAAAAGGGTTTATGGGATTTAGGAGCCTGACTCTCAATGCTGCTCAATGACGCTCAGCTGGAGTCTTGAAACTACTTCATTTCATGCTTACAGAATCCTTGTCTCAAAGATCATATAAATATGGAATTCCTAAAAAAAAATTTTTAAAAAATCACTTTTTTTTTTTTTTTTCAGAAACAAGCAAACAAAACATGGTACATACCTTAGGCCTGACTCTATAGGCTTCAAAGCCTAAATGTGAAAGTGGATCCTGTGTGCCTGGTGGATCTAAATGTAGACAGAGATCCAAGCAGTGGAAAAAACTTACTGGAAGTGGCTGGTTGAAAGACTTCCAATACAATATTTTCTACTAGAAAAATAAAGTTTTCATGAAAATGAAAATGCTCTGCAGGTATGTATCAATTTGAATAAATATTTAAACTAAAAAGTCTAAATGGACCCTCAATTTCTTTTGTTTTGTAACTTGTAATTTGAGAAGGCAAAACTTTTCATTTTGGTATTGTAAAACCTTTTGTTTGCACTATTCGTTATTTTTATGTTCTACTAAACTATTATAACGGTGTATATTTTCACGTAATAGCCACCATGCTTCAAAAAAAGTCCTGAATGAAACATCTTTATATTTTCAAGCATGATGATGCAACATCACTGAATTAAACCTTTTGCTATTCCCAAGCAACAACAAAAAGTCCAGAGTTTTCAAAACATGGGAAACCTAACAATTTCTTCACTTTGTTTTGATTTGATATAGAACCAGCTTTGTTTCCAAACAATTCCACCACCCTGATTTCAGTGCAATTCCTTCAAATGTATTTATTTGCACTCATATGAAGCATATTATGCAACAGAAACGTTATAACTCCAGCTCTGCTATGGAAAGTTTGTTGAGAAGTAAAATGTATTTAGGAAACATACCTGTTTTTTTCCCTGTGTTTTCTTAAATTCTTCACATGCCAGCCAGAACAAAACGTTTTCTTCACTAAATTCTTTCTTTAAAAATTCCTAGGGAAAAGAAAAACAAACAAACAAACATTAGGATCCAATTTCTCAATTGTTTTCCTCTCTTCCTACTATAGCTATTAAAACTAGAAGCCGCCTACGGCTAGCCTTACCACGGTATGAGTTTACGTAATCCAGTGTAACAAAACTTCTGCATTAGTGCAGGCACTACCAAGACACAAATAAACAATCATATGTTCAGCACTTTGAAAGCCCATTCCTGGAGAATGATGAGCTACTTTTAATCCCAGAGCATATCAGCAACTAACAAGAGAGTTTCTTCAGTCTCCCTTAAATAATTCGAGCAATTTTACAGTCATGACTCAAAGGGAAATCCAAAAATATACGAATTCATTAGCAGCTGCGCATAATGAACTATTTTAATGAGAGCCACAGATCACCTGAGATTCTCATCTAGTATCTTTCTGATTTTTTAATGAGTAAAATCTCTACAAATAAAAGTGTTTCTAAACATGATTATCAGTGGCAATAAATTCACTCAAGTAAACTAAAGGAGAAGATGTATTTACGTTCTCTAGACAGTGTTTAAACAAAGCACATTCCTCCAAAAGTGAGGCATGTTTTAAAATGGGGGAAAAAACGTACATTAAAGTTCTTTATAAAAAATAATGAATTAAATATTTATAGCTCTGAGATCATCAGTTTTCACTTTCAAGTTTTAGAAAATAGAGGTTAAGTAATGCCAAGAATTAAATAGCACCAAGATTACTTTTTTTTCTAAAGAATTCTGAATCACAGTGTTTTTTTGTAATTCTGGTTTACATCACTTTTCAAACCAGTCTGGCAGGAAACCATTTTATCCCAGTGCATTTTATCAGTGCATGGTAGGGCAAAACCATCTTCAAGCAGGTAGTTCCTACTCCTGTAGGTAATGTGGCAAGAAGTCCTTGAAAAACCAACTCGCCACCCTCACCTAATTAAGCCTCAAGCCAGCATTTTGAGCTGCATGAACCCACACTTTGTAGTAAACTTAAAGGGAATTCTTTTCAGTACAGCTGCCGCAACACAGAATAAGGGCCACACAGAGTTCTCGGATTCAGGAGCTGTCAGTGGTAAGTCATTGCTTAAGTAAGAACAACGTATGAGAACAAAGAGCGCAGGATCAGTCCTCAGTGATAAACAACACTTGGCAAGAGAGATGAGGGGCTCAGGGACTGCCATTTATCCAACAGTAACTTGTTCATCCTTACAACAGCTGATAGATTCAATTAGAAAGATGCAACCAAAAGTCTCCCTTGTGCCTTACGAGAGCAAGCTGCAGCAGCAGCAGGCAAAAGGCACTACCTCAGAAGCTCAGCAAATGCCACAGCTCCAACTCTGCCACCTCTGCTCAGGGTACGTATCTAGAAGGATGCATGCCTACGTGCTTGCAGCACTGGCACAACTACGCCATTTATGCTGAGACTCAGTCAGTTTTAAATCCTAATTTCAGTTTATATAAATATCCATAGTTAATATAGCAACCCTAAATCGTTTCACTCCTTCTGGATCTTCGAGGAGGTTCTCCAGTGATGTAGCCCATTTGGAGGTTCCTTTCAAGGTTTGGTGGCTGCTGCTTGGATGACCCTCGCTGTCATTTATCTCTGGAAAAAATTGGAAAAAATTATATCTTTATTAGAAGTGATTAATGTCACATGCATTTCTTCCCCATTGCCCTCTGCGCCCTTGGATTACAGCTGCTCTCTTTAAAGGAAACACCATAAAACTGAAAATAAACACACACACATATTTGAATCTGCTTTGCCTGTAAGGAGGCAAAAATGCCTTGCAGTTAAATAATTCATGAACATGTAAGCAGGCACTGTCACTGTTTTATAGGAGTTCAAGCACCTTTTGCATGTGGAACACAATGACCACAGCCTGTGCAGTATAAGGACCATTTGCCTTTTGTTCTGGCACTGTCAACGACATTGGCTTCTATCAAGCAAATCCTGGTCAGGAAAGGCAAAGAGAGAAAGAAAAATAATGCTTTGTTTAGCAGGAGAACAAGTCCAATATGCTAACCCAGCCCAACGGGAGGAAAGACAGTTGGCAGAGGAGCCTCATTCCAGCTGAGTCAACCTGCTATGGGGCAAGTGGTATTCGGGTATTTGTTGCTTGTTTATTTTCAAGTCCACTGAAATTCTGCTTTTATAAGGTGCACTGGACTGTGCCCACATCTTATCTGCCAGCCAGCGTTCTCACAGGTAGGAGAGATGGTACACATTTCTGAATTTTCCTATCCCAGGGACAAGTACGTTACATCCAAGGCTGGTGATGCCACAAAAAATGCTTGCTGGCCACCCATCAGAAAACCTATTACTCGGGAAGACTCCAGGAATTTTACTGCTGATCTGAAAAACTCTAGAACAGACATGAAGCACTTGGCCTCCTTTCCTCTCACACACGAAACGCCCAGGGAAGGCGGCAGGAGTGCAGGCCATGAGAAGTCAGGCTAAGAGCTCCTCTACACCCCGGGAAGGTGCACAAAACTCTTACTGTAATCAGTACATCTTCTGTTTATTTTTATAACCCCTTCTTTTCTCCCTACCAACTTATTGGAAATACGGATCTTAGTAACTTCTGCTGCAGCTCTGTTAAAAAACCCTTCCTCCACCATGAAACTAAACCTCAGCAAGTATCTCAAAAAACTATCGATGCAGAGCTATGCTATCAGATGCCCTTTTCAGCTGGTAGCTAGAATGATAAATGCTAAGGCTAAAGCCCTACAAAATATTGGCACACCAGCAAAGCCTACTGAGTTTTGGTCGGTAGGGACCTGTAGAGTCTATTTGTTTTTCTAACAGTGAGACGGACCACTGTTTTAAATGAATGAACATCTCCTCTTCTCCCTTCGTAGGAATGGGGGGGGGGGGGGGGGCGGTTTATACAGGAAAAAGTACAATGCTGGAAAGAAGGTAAACTTTCAGCAGCTGTGGATTCCATACCCGTTGCCTAATACTGAGAGATCTACACTCAGGCCCCAAGTAAATACAGACATAAACGAAAGGAACGCATCTGAAATGATGGAGCAAATGGTTGCTGCAAGCTACATTTTTCACATGTAAATCCTGTCTCTCCTTTGCCTGTCCTGCTCTCGCTCTCGGATGCAGTTACAGAACCAACCTGAAATTTCATCACATTGAAAGCACGGCTCTATGCCTGCGCAAAACCTTTCAGGATCCAAGATCGCAACCAGTTTGGGGAAGGACTGTAGCAGACTGGTCTCCAAAGCAGCAAGTATAGGTACAGCTCTGCACGAGAAACATGCAGTCTGCTGGTTAAGGTCAAGAAACAAAACCTGAGGATCGTCTCCAAACCACTACTGCAGACTTCACACGTGACACAAGAGCACAGCAAGTTAACTGTGCTTCAGTTTCCCCTCCCCTCACGCAAAAGGATGTGGTTCTTAATTATCGCTTGCAAAATTTATTTTAGGAACCTGACTCAAAGTATCTGAGCACCTAATCTCAATAAAATCTGTGAGATTTAAATGGGAATAGACAAGTACATTGGAGCAGAACACAATTACTTCTGAGGAGCTTGAATCTCTTGTTATGATCGCTCTCGCCTGCAAGCACAATGGCAGCTCTGTGTATACAGCTGCTAACGGCCTGAAGAACCAGGCCATTGCCTTATTTAATATATGATTTAGCACAGAACATATGGGAGTGAGATTTTAATTCTAGTGTTCCTTTTCCAAACAAATTTTAAGTGGACGTTAATGATTATTTTGAAAAGCATGTATTTCAATGAGCCAGTGCAATACAGGGCACCATGAGCACCATGAGAACCTAAAAAAAACTTTCTGGTGAGCAGACAAAGGCAGGAAGAAGTGCTTCCACGCACCCAGGATACTTCGGCCTGCTTCCCCTTGGCTGCCTTCACTGGTCGCTCATGATGTTGCTGGCCATTCTCTATCCTCCCTGATCATCATTCTCCCCAGCTTCCTCTCACTTCCAGCCTATCCAGCACAACCCGACTCCATCCACGTTCCCCTCACTCCTCCTTGTCACCCTCCAAACCCTGCGCTCTCCTATGACCTGCTCCCTTTCTCCCTACCTTTTCCTCCTACAGCCTTAGTAGAGAAAAATTTGGTGTTGAAGGGAGGACCTGCACGACTTCTTCCTAATGTCCCCTCTGCTGAGCCTTGTTGTACAGGACTCTTGTTACTTAGTTTGTTTCCCCACTTAATCATCTCCCCACAACCCAAAAAGTACTGTGCCACGAGCAGCCGCAATCGCAGCTCAGCCCAGGCTACAGCTCCCAGCATCAGTCCACACCGAGGAAAGGGGACACCAGCCGTAGTGTCCCGCTGGAGGCAGACCCTCGGACTGCTTGTACACAATAAACACAAGAGGCCAGAGAACGCTGTTAGATCCTGCTGTCAGGTAGTGCAGCACAGCTCTTCTCCTGAGCAGTCCCCAAAAAACACAGCAACTGCATCCAACCAGCCCTGCTGGGGACATCGCCTGGCGGGTACCACCCTGCCAGCCATGCCAGCGGCAACTCGGCTGGCTGGGGCCAAAGTGACCCCAGGGAACGTGCCAACAGCTCTGGAGGGCTCAGGTCTGTGTGCTGGACATGGCACTGATCAAGGTCTCTCCCTCCGGGCTGAGTACCATTAATCCCCATGTTCAGTGTTCCTTTGCCACCGCCATAAAACATGAACGTTCCCCCCCTCAGCGCAAGTGTGGACAGGCTGTACGTGACACATGACAGTAGGAAACACCCTGAAATTTTACAAGGATATTAAAACTGCTGGTATTTTTATCATGACCCATTAAATACACCATCACAAACAATTCTTCTGATACAAAAGTGACACCCTCCCCAGTTAGGATCACAACTTCCCACTCCACGGGCACGTTTCATTTAACAGATTTGATGTGTGATTTCTGGATTATTTTAAGAGCTTAAAAGACAGGAAAGAGGTCTTCCCTAAAAATGATTCAAGAAGCTAATCTCCAAATTCATATCCCATAACACATTACTAAATTACCTTAAAAATGATACTTCCACTGAAGTTCAATTTAATGAAAGTCTGAAACAATTTATTTCAGAAGGCAATACTGCAATAAATGTAATTACATGAATGACCCTCCTGAAACCTATTTTTCTGTTTGTTATTTATAAAGGTAACTTTCTCCTGTTAAAATCACCTAGTGACGAAATTATGTAATACACGCTTGGAAACAAAAAGCTCAATACCAATGTTTAACAACGAAAACGTATACATTAATATGATCATTTAAATGAGGAAGGCAGACATTTGCTGTTACTGAAAAGTAGGAGATAATTTTGTGCCTCAAAAAAAAGTATTACAAAATGGCAGCTCTTCCACCAATATTTCTGTAAAAGGAACACACACAACGTATGACAGATTATAAATGTGCTAACTACGTTTCTTAATGTCACAGGAGAGCGCTTGCTATCTTTTAGACAGGTCAGAAACCAAGAGGCAGAGAAAGCCAACAAAGCAGAGCACAATTGCAGAGCCTCTGCTGAAGCAAACTTTCCACTGAGTGTACGGCCGTAACACACAACTGCCCGCACGACATGCAGCTGCTCCTACAAACGCAGCAAATGACTAAGTGCTTATTTTAACAGCAGCATTATTTTAGAGGAGAGCCCTATGCTAAGCCAACAAATAGGCAGTTACATTAGCTGGAGGGTTATTTTTGAGAAGCTTCTTAGAGAAGCTGCTGTCCCCTACCACACAATAGTATTGCCGCATTAGACTGCGGATAAAGGCTCTTTGTAAGCGACAGATACAATGGTAAGTGCAGCACTAATAACACTAATTATCAGTTGAAGTGCGGTATCAAAAAGGGGCAAATAGTTGCATTCTCCAAACAGGAACTTGGACTGAAACCACAGAAAGTGTCAATAACATCCAAATGTACAACTTTGCAGGTCAAAATTCATGGTTTGGGCCCTGGCTTTTGAGAACCACAAAAAAAAAAAAAAAGTGGGAATCCATCAAACTTTTAGAGATATTCAGATGTAGCTTACTGAGGTAGACATGCTCATCTGTCTGCCTTCCAGAAGAGCTATGCACTACAGCGGTGTCCCAAGCTGCTGTCATTCCCCGGCTGTTGATACAGCGGCCTGCGTAGAACCGTATCCAGCGGCACGGACCCACACACTTTACAGGATCCTGCTGGATGCATCCCTCACCTAAACACCTATTCTAACTGCCTCTTTCCCCCACACACCTTCTGAAAACTCCTGAACAAAAGACAGCCGGCACACAAACAGGAGATGTGACAAAAGCACCATGTAAACAGCATATTCCTTATTCTATATTTAAATATGCAACATTAAGAAAAGCCTTAACAATTTCTTCTTGAAGAACTTCTGATCACACTGCCTCCATTTTCCCCTTTGTCACCTAGATCATAAAGCTGCGAGCCACAAACCTTTATTATTACTTTAAACGTATTCTGAATACCTTGTCTTCTCCTACGGTCACCAGAGTCCCTATCCAGCAACAGTCTCCAGTCTGGAATTAATAAATCCAAGGTTATGAAACAGCGGGAAAAATCATAAGTAGGCAGCTGAAAAGAGAAAATTCCCTTACTTTCCATGTATCCAAGCGCCACTGGATGAATCCTCACAAACCAATTTTTTCCTAGTAGCAGCTGAATTTTAGACCTTTTCCCTGCAGAAGGGCTGCCCTTTGCATGCTTTGGTTGTTCAAAGCATGAGCCTCAACATCCTCTTTTGACTGTCTCTAACAACAGATGGCTATTGGATTCCACTTTTAACTATAAGGAAGGAAACTAAAGGGACGTTCTGCTTTTGTAGCATCTCTGGAAGTGCTCACCAGACATCTCTCCTTCAAAAAAAAAAAAAAAAAAAGGACACATAACCAAAAAAACCCAACTCTAGACGTTTGGCTTTTCTTAGAAAGGTTGTAACTTCTTACTGCACGTTACAAAACGCAGTATTATTTTCCAGGATTCTGATTTTGTAACTTTTACCCCAATTGTTTTAGCAGTGACGTATATTTTTTGAATCGATGGACTTCCAGCACCAGCAATAGCGTGCCACGGGGCGCTCCATAAGAGCACATAGACGTTACAACGCCTGTCTGCTGAGCGAACTGCGAAGTCCTATTATCTGTTGCACCTTGGTAACTTCCTTTCTGGTTTAAAACGCTCCCTTCCAAACTCTCCAAAGACAATTCAGAGCTTGAAGAACCAGGCTCTGATTCTTCAGGTTCTGGGCTACCGCCTCGCTACCAGTAACAGCGACAGGCAGCAGCTGGCAATTAAAATTTGGCTGATGAGGCATAAACCCGAGCAGACCCCCGTTCCCTACAGCAGCCTCCGGAGCGGCCAGAGCCGCGGTTCCGTCCCGATGGGTCGTTCATCGCGCCGGACCCCCGCCGGCCGGTCACCCAGGGGCGGGCAGAGCCGCGGCCACGCCGGACGCGATGTGAAACCCAAGGCACCGCTCCAGAGCGCGGCGAACCGCCCTACGGATGAGTTTGAGCCCGCTCAGCCCGGCTGGAGGCGGGAACCGGCGAGGCCCAGGTAACGGGACCCGAGCTCCCCCGGCTGCCCTCAGCCCGGCAGACCCACTCCGTGCCAGGCCCCCCCGCCGCCGGGACGGGGCTCGGCCGCGCTTCCCTCCCCCGCCGCCCAGTGGAAGGAGACGCGCGGCCCTCCCTCATGCGGCCGGGGGTGGGATGGCCGCTCCCGCTCCCCCCTTACCTGACGGCGGGCGCTTCCTGCTGAGGCGGCTGACGGCGCGGTTAAACATCTCGGGCTGCCCGGAGCCGGAGGGGGCGGCCGCGCCTTCCCCGCTCCCCGCGCCGCTTCCCGCCGCCCCCCTGACAGGCGCCGTGGCCGCGCCCTGCCCGCCGCCCGTGAGGGGGAGGTGGCGCCCGCTGCTGCCCGCCCGCCGCCGGGCCCTCAGCGCTCGCCAGGCCGGGGCGGGACGGCGGGAAAGGGCCGGGGCTGCCGGGGCCCGGCGGCTCCTCCACGGGGTGAGGGGGAGCAGCAGAGTTTTCGCGCTGCCGTGAGGGACACGGGCCGTCAAACGCGACATGGCTGTGATGGGTCTTCACTCCCTCTCCCCCCTTCCTTCCCAGCCTCAGCCCCTCAGCTGTGCCCCTTCCAGCCTTCTCCCCCTTCCAGACAGCACCGTTATTCCAGTTCACCCACGTCCATCTCATCTCTCCCTCCTCTTCCCAGCCTCAAACCTCCTGCTCCCCAGCCGGCTCCTTTCTTGGACACCAGGCCGCTCTCCACCGAGCATTCGTGCACCAGGCACCGTGAAGTCTTTGCCGAGCAGGTGCAAGAAACAAAAGCACTTCCCCGAGACAATCACCTTTATGAATTTGTGCCGTTTCTTACCAAAACAGAAGTGCTGAGTTTCTTGTGCTCCTCCTTTGCTCTTCCAAGAGATAGAACAATTATTTCTCAACAGGAAAAGCACAACTACGATTTTAACAAAGGTATTTACACTTTCAGAAGTAACTTTTAACCAAAATATTTAATCAGAAATCCAGCATATAGCTAGTGTGAGAAACTTTCATAATTCTAACAGAATTGTAAGCCATCGACAGACAATTATCTCAGAAAGCACAGAACAACCGTAGCAGGAGGCAACAGGAGTGCTTGAATCCCACTGGAAATAGCACTGATACCTAAAAAGTCACAGGGATCACCACTAGCAGACAAGTCAACACTTGTTTTACTTCCACCTAAGCCAAATCCCATCTTGAACACACAGTAACGCATTTATAACTAGCGCTGTTCACAGAGGGAACTTGGATGGGCTCCCCATCTCCCTGAAACGTATGGATGTTTTCCACGGACACGCACAAGGCCAAGATTTCATTCCTGGGAATTGGTGACACCAGAATGCTGAACGCAAGAATAAATTGCATCTGCGCTTCCAAAATAAACAACAGCACAATACCTTCCAGCTGAAGTGATTTGGCCTGCGCGCCACTGGACTCCCGCCTTCAGTACCAGGGCCAAAAGCTGCGTTAGCTGGTGAAGATTTCTTGGCTCTTGCTGTGGATTAAAAAAAAAAAAAAAAAAAGTTTGCTACGCTGCTGAGGGAACGGCTCAACAGCTGCACGTGGCGTTTCCAAGCAGATGTGTGAGACAGGCACAATGGTATCTGGACCACAACGGGCATTTCAGTGCAAGCATTGGAAGAGCACGGGGTAAAACCACGGCCGCAGCAGTGCCCTGGTGGCACAGCCGGGAGAGGTGAGGCAGCTGGACAGGCACCGCAAAAGCAACATACGCAGCGTGAGATTCGGGAGAAGACTGCTTGGACATGCGCTCCAAAAGATTTTTCAGTCATACCCATTAACGCCAGGAATTTCAGGGCAGTACATTTACACTGCAGCAATACAGCCACCACCAGATTTTAAGAATCAAGTAACAAAACCCTAAAGCCTTTGACTTTCAATGTTAAGAATTAGTACTCCTAGGACAATAATCTTCAAGCTAATTTACTGACAAGAGGTTAATGGAGCAGTTTTAAGACTTAACTTCATGGATTTGGAGATGTGAGTACCTAAGAAATACAAGAATGCTTGGAGACCAAAGACTGTGCCCACGGTGCTTGTTCCTGTGCCAGTGTCTCCAAAAAGCCCCACGGAGTCCAGCTGCCCATTGGCACTCCATTCGTATACTGCTAAACCTGGCCTTCAGAGCTGCCACAGAGCTATCTGTAGAAGCCAGGAGGCGATTTTCTTTTCCTTTCCTTCATACAAAATTCTAAGTTTCTTGTTTTTGCCCCATTTCCTTGAAAACAGTAGCATTTGGGCTACTCCTGCAGAGCCAGTACCCCGAGGTGGGGACAGCAGTGCCTGCTCTGTCAGGGTCACTGTTCCCAATGCCTGTTCCCCGTGCCCTGCTCTTGTGATTCATTAGACATAACATGAGGGAATTTTCCTTCCAGGTGAATTTGGTGGAGATATTAATGCGTGGTTCATTTGCTGGGGATTTTTTGGGTTTTGGTTTGTGGTTTTTTTTTTTCCCATGAATAAACTGCAATACCTGTATACAGCCACATGCAACTTTAATTATGACTTAATTCATACTGTGCCAGTGTTGACGTGCCAAATCTATGCATTCTTAAATTGATTTTTTGACCTCGCATCACAACTCTCTTACCAGCTTTTCCTTAGTTTCACAAGCAAAAGCTTCCCTTAAGAATTATTAAGCTAACGTAACCCACGGGTTTGTCTGATAACCTTTGGCTGTTGAACACAACATGTTCTCCAGGCGGCAGGCCAGGCAGTATACAGAAGATGCACTCTGCCTACTTACCAAGTCATTGCACTTACATCTGAAGAACTGCGTACCATTAAAATGGCAATGTACTGAAATTTAGAGATACATTTAGTCAATGAAATCATACAATCTGATTATCTTTTATGTTCAGCTTTTCGCTTTCAACACTACTCAAATAGAACATAAAAGCTTTCGTGAGCCTGGTTTCTCCCTCTCCTGCTCCATTCTGTACATACATGAAATGTCAGCATACGGTGTGGCAGCAAGCCTTGGGCTACTCATTATCCTAAATGAGGGCAAGTTTAAATTTGGATGAAGTTCAGCGAATTTCCCATTGACATTGATAGGAATGGTGGGAGGGGAGAGTGAGGGGGAGAAAATGAGAACGTGCAAGACACCCAAAGAGGCAGAAACACAGTTGAGAAATCTGTGATTTCAGGCAAAGATATTAAGGATTCTATTGTAAAATTTTACTTGTATCCTGAAGAGTCATTGGTAGACTTAAGTTTAAATAGCTGGTTTTGAAAAAGAAATGGAAGCAGTTGTGCTTAGCTGTTGCCATTGCAAAAATCTATTCTGGAAGATACTGAACTAAGAATACTATCACAGAAAATTAGTAAAATGTGTGGCTCATTTCAACGCCAAATTGCAGTTGAAAGACTCTAATCAACAGACTATGAGAAACCTGACTGATGATTTAAAGCCCTGATTTCCTTTACACCAACATAATGCAACTGGTTTCAGTAGAGGTAGTCCTTATTTATGTGACTGTAAGAACTTAAAATCTGAAATGTTAAGAATGAGGAGAGGCATTCAAAGTAGGAAACTCCCATCTGCTACACAAAAAAACCCCCTTTGGAATCTAACTTTAGACTTGCAAAGTTTGTTTTCCAGTTATACTACATGTGTTTCTAAAGCACTCCAAGAACACGGCATGGCCTAGGTGTTACTACGGACATTAAAGGCTAGGTTCACAGCCCTTGGTTTACATTATGCTGCAGCCACCTGTTCTGGAGGCGACACTCACCAGTAAATAGCGTTTCCGCTGCCAAGTTTCCTTCAGACAGTTACCCAGGAACAGCTCTAACTCCAAACAGCTCCCAGTCTAACTCCAAAAAGTAAGAGCTGCTGCTTCAGCGTGTTTTCCAGCTGCCCTGTCAGATCCTGTCCCACCTGGAAACACCCTCTGGCTCCCTCAGCTCAGTACAAGACTTATGGCACCACTGTCCCCAGCACCATTTTCTTTGCCAAGGTGTGTGGTAGAACAGACGCTATGGAAAAAGCAGAGCTCACATGAAAGGTCTGACTAGACCAGTGTGATTCAAAAGCCCGTGCACCGGGAATTCTATTGGAAGTCTCCTGCTTGCGCTACCAAAGCCAGAGCATCCTTGTAAGAATTTTTTATTTTTTTCTCTTTTAAGTGTCTTGGCTTATAATTGTCAATGAGGTTTTATGAGCTGAAAAGACAGAGGGCAAGATGTTTAAACTTCCTCAGAAAATCTTTAAAGCAAATGAGCATGCTTTTGACTGTATTCGTTTCTCAGAAAATTCATTTTCATTTAAACCCAAGGACTAAGCACTTCATCCTCACTTCTATAAAAGACTCAGAAAGCAAAACTAAACATTACTACAATTTTACAACTTTCAAAGGGCTTTTTGAATATGGCTAACAGTTCAGAATTTTGCCCAGATATGTTTTTACATGTATACCAACAGATCACTTTCTGTTTAAATTCATTCTATAGATGAGCAAAACCTAGCGTCATATGATGTGACACTCTAGGTAACAGTAGAAAAGACGACTAGACGCCACACTGCGAACTGCATTCTGGCCAGAAAACACAAGGCATTTTCATCAGTGGGAATACACCCATAAAAATCACAGACTGTTTGGAGTATCACAGGTTCAACACATAAAACCACGTTTCAAACTTCATGTACATTCATCTTAGTGTTCCTGGTGGGTTGGCAAACATGGCTTTGAAGTTTTTCCTTCCAAATCAGCCAATGCTGAAATGCATGCAGAGTATTGTGAACCTAGAGACTCAGATTTATTTTATTTTTAATCAAAGTATTTTAGCGCCTATGTTTTCACAGTTTAATCACAAAGAAATCAGTGACAGGCTCACTGCTAGGATACGCCAGAGTGTGGTTAAGCCTACTCCTTTTGGAGAAAGCAATGTGATTTGACGTTGATAAGATCTGCTATTTTTTTTCCAGTTCAAAGCCAAGAGTCACTCTTTAGTTATATTAACCTTAAACCAGCAAGCCATTTTTAGTTTCAAGCCAAGTTTTCTAAGTCTCGGCTAAATGCACTTACTATCTGAAGAGTCACGAATACCAGAGTAAAAGAGCAGATATTAAAACATGTTTTTAATCTTTTCATAAGATACACGGAGAGAAAATATACCCTTTCCTGTAAGGTACACAGCATCAAACAGCTTTGAAGAGAATTCTGGGGTAGAAAACTGTGTTCTATTTCAGGCTTGCCTAAATACATCAGGGGAATTCGTCCAGCACCCCTCACTTTGAGCTCAGAGAAAGCTCTGACTCACTCCTTTGTAATACTTTCTAGTATAAGGAGGTTCACAGGGTCAACTTTTATCCCTAATCTTGTGGAACATTCCTCAATACCTCCAACTCCAGCAGCTTTATGCATGCCAAAATACAGCCTGCAAAACTCTAGCAGCGACGTTTAAACATGCAGAAACTGAATCACAGGCTAAGTAACTGCAGCAGTGCTCTGCTCCTACCTTGTACTAGTTATACCTGGATCTCTTCATAAACTGCACTGAGGAAAGAGCAAGACCAAATGTTTCAAAGTTTGCAATTTAAGTGGGTGAATTTTTTTAAAACAAAGTTTTATGTTCTTCTTTGCATCTGACAGTGAAGAAGTAAAAATGTTTCATTAGCTTCATATTAAATGCATATTTAACTTTGATAAAAACCTGACTGCTAAACTAGTCTTACTTCTTGAGTTTCTCTGACTTTGTTCTATGATGAAGAAAGAATTAAGAAGGAATTTTATTTTCCTTTTCTATTGCCTTTAAATTGAAAAAAAAAGGCAAGTGTCTTTTTTTTTTTTTTTTTGCCTCCAGGGTACCTGCAGAATTTAAAAACAATTTTCAGAAAATAAAGCAGCAGCATGAATTAAAACTTGAGATGAAGAGATGTGTTCTTCAATAATCAATTTTACAGCCATAAAAATCTTGACATGGTAAACCAATATTCATATATTCAACTAGAACTGAATTAAGAAATCATCATCAAAACCTTAAAAGCATTCTAAGCCTCTCTGGACTATGTACTTAGGACTGATGGGGAGGTGCAGTAAAGAAATCTCAATTTTTGTGAATTAAGTCCAGTCTTGTACGAACCTGAAGATACAAAAAAAAAAAGTTACTTAACACATGCTTTCAACATCCATCTGCAAATATCAAAACACGCATAGAGTACAGAAGTCAAAGAGTTTTGCAGTACAGGGGAACATTAAAAATGATACCTGAGGTTAGTGTGTTCCTGCTAAGAACCAGATGCAAATACAACAGATTGTCTCCTGCATGAAAACCAAGTACAACTCTGTTGACTAGAAACATACATAATTAAATTGAGAAACAAGAAAACAGGGTACAACAAACGAGAGTTCTATAGCACTAACAATAACTGAATCACAACCCACAATTTAGGTTTCCACATGCATATTGTACAATGAAAATAGTTTGAAGGCATGTCTGTTTCTACAGCCTCAGTAAACTAAGTTGTGGACATACTTGGATACTTCTAAGGAGACTGCATCTTGCCTTCCTTTTATTTAGAAGTCACACAGACAGGAAAAAAAAATTTTGGTAATACCTTCCAGTATTTTGCTGTAGAAGCATTTCAATGAAACATCAGTTCTCTAACCTATGCAGCTTGTCAGACGCTTGTTGCTAGATGATAAGACCTTGTAAAATGTACTTAAAGCATAATACCACATACTTTGCCAAATTTCCATGTATACATCCTGAAGGACAGGTTCTATATTGTTTCTTAAAAGGCCATAAAGCAAAAAGATGCTGGAAGGAATGCTCTCGGAAGTAAACGTGAACACAGCACCCCCTCGTATACTGGCCTTAAGTCTTCTTCAAAATGCAACATATGTTCAGCAATATACGTTGGTCCTCTGACCTTAGGTATTGACCATTTCAAAATAAATTAGCAATACACACGAAGAGCTGTTACACTTCTACAAGGTCTTGTCATATGCACACTGCAAGTTTATAGTCATTTGCTCACTTCTGAAAATGTTCCTTTTAAGCAATTTGAGAGGTGTTTCACAGACTTTCATATCCTCATTCCATGAAGTACATAAACCCAAGTAGGAGGCAAGATTCATCTAGGAATAGTATCCCAGAAACATTCATGGTTTGTTTATCTTAGAAGTCTGTCTGAAACTTGCCACATTTCTAGATAATTAGTCAAAAATACAACAGAAATTTCTCCTACAAAACCATAGCATATACCTGTAAATGAAAGAAGCCCTAATTCAAAGATAGCAAGAGTTCAGAAAATGATGATGTTGGACCTCAGCCTTCTCTGAGTATTTGCAAATATACAGGACAGATTTATTCTCTACAGAACACAAGCTTTGCACTTAAAGCAAGCAGCAAGGTATAATAAACACTTCCAGCATTTGACTGTACAGCAGTGATCCAGTACGGTAGCTGTAGCACGTAACAGCAGCTCCAAGAGGTTGACTCCATCTTTACGGCCTCAGGTGTACTCATGTAGCTTCCTTGTGCTTTCCAGGTGCAAGTAAAACTCAAGTAGAAATGGTTCTAGAAAGGTATATTGCAAAATTAAACGGTCCTTTTAATAACCAAGAGGGTTACTTTCCCTGCAGTCAGTACCCCAGTTGGAAGATTTGAACTAAGCAATAAATCGTATCAGTTGGTCTTTCCCACCACACTTGATAACCCAACATTAAACGAAACAAATCATTTGCGGAATTAAAAAGAACTGCTTCATTGGAAGGACCAGAGAAACCACACAGAGCATTTTTCATGTAACAGCACCCTAATAATAATTCTCCGTTTATTAAGGTCAAAGAACTAGCTGCTCAGATGGAGGACAGCAGCTTTATCATCACCTGTGATACCTGAACTTCCAGAGTTGGCTCTGGTAAGTCGATTTCCATCTAGGAAATGTAAGCATTATTCACTGTTTCATGTGGTAGACCTGTGATTCTTATTCAATTCCTACCCACGCCTGGCTCCAGAAGTTACACGTTTAAAAATGGGAAGACATTCAACAAGCAGCCGTGCATGCCTCAAACTACTTCAATTATACAAACAGAAGGGTCAATGCAGGCAAACAGAATGCCAAGCTAAGAGGTCCAAATTAAAGAAAATGTCTACAAATTCAGACGCTCAGTGCAAGTTGCTCCTTGAAGTCTTCTTTCTTTATTTGTTTAGTCAACTTAGGCATTTTCACTTGGCTGTTTAATGTGCATCTATTTTCTCAGGAACCAGAAAGAAAATGGCCAAAGCTTATATGTTTTCTATTTTTGCAATTTTAAAGCAACATTATTTTAAGCAAGGAGATAAAGCAAGTTTGTGTCTGAACAATGACAATCCTTCAGATACTGCCATGGTATCTGCGTAAGCCTGTCGTGATTTTAAAGATGTTTGACAATATGACTTGGCACTGATGCTGCTGCATCGTGCTCACTAGTCTGGCGTACATACCACCTCGTCTCACCTTTTTTCCCTTTCCTTCTCCTCCCTTCCCTGCGAGCGGCTGGGAAGGACAGCTGCCAAGTATCTGGGACCAGTGAGAACCCGGGTTCATGCAAAGAACAGAGACTGACCCTTTGTTTTCAAAGGGAAACATTCAAATGCTATCACCCATCACTACAGAAAAGTCAGCTTACACTGAATTCCCTGTCACAACTCCATTTTTCTTCTAAACAAAAAAATACCATCTATGCAACTCTGATGTCTCATTGACAGCTTGAATACTAAGATACAAGGTAAAGCAATATTTCTTCCCACAGCATATCAAAAATTCTTTAATAGCCAAGATTTGGATCAGCTTCAATCAAAGCATGACTGGCTGTGTATTTAAGCAAGAGTAACTTGTATTCAAATAATCATTACTGATGTCAAATTAACTGAGTCATTACCCTTTAAATGTCAGTGAGCAGAGCATATCATTCACATCCATGGTCTAGATCAGCATACATCCCCAGAAAGATGACAAAAACCAGCGTCCTGTTTCTTTTTAAAGTAAAACATTGAGTAAACATTTCAGCATTTTCTTTGATTTGTAGTGATGGTAAAGGTGTGGGGGGATTTTATGCATGTGATACTGAAAAACACAAGTTATCTTCTTAATTTATTTTTTTTAAACAATCAACTGGATTCAGGAAAGTTGGCTGAAATGAAACACGACAAAGACCTTCCCAGCAGCTATTGCGCTGCAGTTGCCATTTTATGAACAGAAACATTATTACATAGCGAAACCCTTAAATCTAACAATGTTGAACAGGCACCACATATGATCAGATATTACAGCAGCAATCCAGATCCCAAACTGTATCAATATACGAAGATTTAAGTTGGAACAAAGCAGTTCTTTACAAATGCCATCCATTTTTTTGAAGTATACTGAATAAAAGATTGCCTGTATCTTGCAATGTAAGAACAGTGCAACAAAATCTTTTATTGCTGACCAGGAAACATGTGATTAAAACAAAGACTTGTGCCCTTGTTCAAAAACAGTCAGATAATTAATAAGTATCAGACACTAATCATGTCCATACAGTTTAAGTCTGCTTCCTTGTGTACAAACACAAGAAAAACAAATCACTGATTTTCTGCAAAACTAAGCCTTATTCACTGTGAGACTTTTTTGGCGAGTGAAACAAAGGAAACGGTTCCGATACAGTGAATAACTGTCTCATGAAGTTATCTTAGTAAGGAAGAAGGTTCTACAGGAGGAGTATGCCTGAAAACAACGTTAACAAACATACACAAGGAGGCAGGACTGATGAAAAGCTACAGGTAACCTTAGATTTACAGCCTTACTACCGCAACTCTGCAAAATACAAAATGGTTTTGTACGAAAAATTTTAAATAAAACATCTTTTACACGATTGCAAGTGCATAGTTTACAAGTTCAGCCTTGTACGCCTGTTGTCAGTTTTACAGCAAAGAGGGACAATGTTCTGACAGATGACAATACAGGATAAGCCCTTTATCATGTTTCACTTTTATTGAACAGCTTCTGCAAATGCAGATTACAACCTTGCTTCAGGTTGCACGCATCAACTTAAGCCATGATAAATCAATGCTTTCTGCAATCCAAATCCTAGTGGTAAGGGGTCAGGTAGTGGTTGGTTTCTGTAGTTAGAGAAATTACAACAGTGTAACAGTCACTCAGAAAAGCAGTATGGTGCAAGAGGCTCTTTGGTGCCAAAAAACTGTCGGTGATGCATTTATGAACGCTACTGAGTAGAAAGCAATCCAAATTACAACTCTTCCTCGCAGTGCTACAGAAACACTAAAGAACATCGGAGACTCCCATACCTTGCGCAGTCTGCGAAGAAATATCACCATTAAAGAAAAGCTGTATAAAAATCAACGACAACAGACTTAAATGAGAAAGTATATCCTATCTTTCACCCTGAAATACAGGTCAGGTATGGCCCAGCTCTACAGCAGGCATATTAAATAATCAGATTTAAGGTGATTTACACATTGAGACCTGAAAGATCACTGCCTTAATCTTACACCCATTTATATGGGCATTTATGTGGCAATGTACTTGCATCATCTAAATCTTCAGTAGCGCCTAAAGAACATACTGCTTACATACCAGCATGCATCCAGAACATAGTCAAACACCTAAAATTATGTAGAAGCCCCAGATTGCAAGTGAGGTCTAAGAAATCCTAAAGTAACTTGCAATTCATATATCTACCGACTTGTGATTTTTCTTTTAAACCAGGTAAGTGTAACAAAAATGCAGACTTGTTTGTGACTTTTTTTTTTTCCAAACTACAATGTATAGGCCGATCCTCGCGTAGATATACACATATATACAAAATTTATAGAAAAACATAAGTCCTGTAGACAAGATCCCTAACTCGAGCGAAAAAACACTACGTATACCATAAAGGAGAAACAGAGATAAAGGGCCAATTCTGTCATCACAAGCACTTATGGTTCCACACTAACTTCAGTCATTATTGCATGCATCAGACACCCAGAGGTACAAGTATCTCTGGGGACAGTTGAGCCAACTGACTAAAATGCTCTCCCAGTATATCTCACTTTCAACCTGATCTAGAAGTCAAGGTACTATTTTAGCATGTCAAGTAGAAGAGGAGGAACAAAACCTCATGTGATTTGCTACAGAGTTAGGTGTAGTTATTTGCACAACCTGGCTGGGTTTAACAAAACTGCAAGTTTCCATTTCAAACTCTATTCTAACTTGCAACACCTGCACGGTAAGAAACAGAAGAGAGAAAATATGCAGTTGCTCAGACATTCATTGAGAACTATCATCTCTAAAAATCAAAAATTCTGTTTCTTTTAAAATGCAAGTTTGCTCCACTGAACTATCACTGCAAATCCTACCTTTTTTTTTTTTCCAACTGTGCCTGCCTCAGCGTATTTCAGTATACAGCTGCAACATTTGCACCCCCTAGCTGTCACAGGTAAGACACAGTACTTATATCTAACTTACATTCATTTTCAACTTCAAATTTATTGAGGCAGTTTATATCAATGTATCCATAAAATAATTCAGAAATAACCCAAGTATACCATTTAAACATCTTCATGATTTATCCATTTACACACTCAGTACACAAACAACCCAGCCTCTGTACAGGTTCATCACATGCAAACCACCCATAAAGACAAAAACTTTAATTAAAAATAAGTCACAACTCAGTGTACTGTTTCAACTGCATCTCCATTTACCAAATGGCACATTGAATATTCTCTAAAATAAGATGTTTTTAACAATCTTGTTAAAAAATTCTTGGGCAAAATATTTCTAGACTTAAAAAACATCAAGATTTTTCAAAACACTCAAGATACTATACAACTTATAATAACCTTGAAATAGGTTTACAAGGTTGTTAACCAAGGTATTTACATACCAAATAATGTAAAGCAAAAAATTCGTATTTCTAATGACAAAAAGGTGATGCATTAAAGATTTATGAAATTAAAATTAAGGCTCTTTGTTATAGTTCTTTATGTAACTTTACATAATAGCCAACTTTGGAAATGTCAGTCTTGCACATTCTTGTCAATCTACTGCATTTAAAGCAGTAGAGTATATTAAGTATTACTTTGAATAATTACATTGCTACTTCTATGTTTGAGCATGCTTTTGAAACACTGTAATTATGAAATATTTACAATTTGTAGCCTTCAAACTTTATGTAAAAGCACAAGTATGACTGTCTGATCTGAATACAAACAACATACTTGCAAAAACGTTTTTACTTCTCAAAATTAAATGCAAATTACTACAGTCTTAATAAGCAAACCAGCTCTGAAAAGTTTTAATGTGTGCCTGAATGTGGACAGTAAAAGTTACGTGAAATTACTCAGACAGTACTGTTTTTCATTTTAGACTGAGCTATTCTTTGTATCCGACTGTTCTCTTTAAGTGTGTAGAAAAATTAAATATTTTTTTAAAAAATTATTCCAAGACCTACATATACTTTCTGAGCTATGCCCACAGGTTTCTTGAAAAATCAATACTGTCTAGCAGGTTGTAATGATTGGTCCACAGTTTATTTCAGGATGTGTGTTCAACTAAAAGCAACTTGTTGTTTTTCAACGTCATTTCTCTTAAAAAGCACAGTGATATAAAACACTGAAGACAGAACAAAAAAAAAAAATGGAATGGTAACCTAAAATTCATTAGCCATTTCTCCTACTATATCAAAATTTGTAGTCAGAATTGTCTTTATTGACTTTATTTTCAATTTTTGTACACAAAGAAAAACATGTTCATATCCATCATGAACAAAAACTTAAAAAGGCAGAACTAGAAGACATTTGTGTCCTTCACCAAAGCAAAGCTGTGCTAAAGGTTCCAAACATTTCCATTTTTAAAATAAATATTTTCTTTTTTTCATTGTCTACATTCCAGTCTTCAGAATGTCACTGGAAACTGCAGCCTATCATGAAATACACACTTTTAAACAGAGTCCCAGCTCACTGTGTTTGGTAGCTTGCCATACCATATCCAGCTTGGTTAGGTATTACAGGAGCACCTTGTCCCTGGGCAGGTTGAGCACCAAATCCACCCATCCAGGCAGCAGATGGAGATTGGCTTAAAAAGAAACACGATGGTTAAAAAAAAAAAGGAAAAAAAAAAGGAAAATAATCATGCAAGCTAGTCAAATTATTTACAAGACAACAGACTAAAAAAAAGAGAACATAAAACCATCCTTTCTACAGTACTGTTAATACCAAAATAGAACAATTTCTTCTTCTCTTTACTTCTTCTTTAATGAGTTATTCAGGTTAAGTGCTACAACATGTGATTCTTGAAAATATCACAAGCTTTTTAAGAATAAAGAACAACAAAAAGCCCCACAAACTTTGGCTACTAGTTGCATATGACAACCACCTCCAAAGGCATGTACATACACGCAGGTGGCTGTAAATCGACATCAGTGATGCAGAAATGCAAAAAATTCCCATCACCTAATTGGCAGGAATGCCAGTGACAGGTTTATCAGGGTTAATATGTTTAATTGGCAAGAGATAATGAAGAATTATGCAAACAAGTAAGTTATTTTAAAAGAATGTTCGAACAAGAAGGTGTTGTTAAGACTTCAGTCTTCAAGACATCAAGTATTAAAAGCCCAACCAAATTCTGAAACCGCACAAGCGAAACCATCAGTATGGAGTTTCTTCTCCCCAGGGTTATGAACCTTTTCGGTAAATACCTGGGCTCCCTGGCTCAGACTCTCCAGTATTCACTACCTCAAGTCAGAATCCAGAAAATTTTTAGGTATCAGACAAAATCACCATCCAAAATTCTACCATAGAAGGTGGTCTTTGTGCCTTTGGTCTCAAAACACCCATACACATAAAATGCGTGATGTGTGGTCAAGTACCGGTCAGAGCAACTTGCCCCCTTATTTGGTCCATGGAAATCATTAAACATAAGCTTTAAGCACGTAGGGGTCCACCTAAGGCTTGAAACCTTGTGCAATCCTTGAACCAAATGAGCCTGAAACTCAGAGATATAATATTCTTGGAATATTCTGAAAAAAATTAAATGCAATTACTCACTCTACTCCAAAACCCTGTTGATTCCATGCTTGGCCATACATTCCATATGATGGTACTTGCCACCCATTAGCCATATATTGCCCATACTGCTGTGGATTTCCATATACTTGGCTCCATTGCCCCCACTGACTGTAATCCACCTAAGGAGAGAATAATTCATTGTACTTCAGGTTCTAGAGATGCATTATGTTCCTTTTGTGCTGCTGAAGGCAACATTTTTGGCTATATCAACTACAGGGCTACAATAAGCAATAATGAGATCAGAAAAATAAGACATTACTGTGACTTAATTAGATCCTTGTACTGAAAAACACATTTGCGTTTGAAAGACCAAAGAATATTTCACTGGATAGTCACCTAGTCTGCAGTTGGTGAACTAGCAAGAATCAGCGTTACCTCAAAGTTTCTCCCTATCTTGAATCACATCCAGAAGACAGTAACAGATACTCCATCAAAATCACTAGCCCAATTTGATGAACAACTGGAACATAACTGAGACAGAACATGGAATTTCATAAGAACTCTACCACAAAATTTAGCTCTTGTAACTGGGAAGGCATTACAGGTACATACACAATTGCTTCTGTAATACAATGAAAAGGTTAAAGTGCAGTTACCTGTTGGAAGTTTTTAGTCATATCAGGGGATTCTTTACCCCAATAACATTTAACAACATGTCCTTCAATTGTGGTTCCATTAACTGAAACAATAGCGTGTGCTGCACTTTCATGGGTTGAAAATCTAAAGAACGTAAAAACAAATTAGTGTTATGCTTTGTAGTACTTTCATCTGATTGCTAAAAAACAGTAACTACATACATACAGGAAATCCAGAGAAAAAGACCTGCTTTCACAGATATTCATCTTCTCAAGTAAAAAGATTGGTGTGCACTTTTAAAAGTTCCGAATATTTCTATGAACATATGGTGACAGCCTTTACTGTATCAGCAGAAGTTCAAGCAAGTGATATTACAGAAAGACGAAACATTACTGGCATTCACAAAATCACAGATTTTATTTTTCTTTGTCCATACCTGACAAACGAGTAACCTTTTTCGGGAAACACCCTTATTTCCATAATCTGTCCAAATGGTGAAAAAGTCTGTCTCATAAGTTGATCTACAACATACAATGTTTCTGAGTTAGGAACTACCTTGGTATCCAAAAAGATTCAGTAATAAAAAAACAACAAACCAAATCATACCTGTTAGCCCAGAGGCAATTCCTCCACAGTACACAGTACAATTTTTTGGACTTGACTGATTTACTACATCTTCAAATCTCAATTGTTTTGTATTATCTATAAAGACAGAAGGTTGTTTTTAAGCAGTAGGCTAACAGTAACCACAGAGTCCAAGACACTTACCTTATACACAAGTATGAATTCCACATTTTAACAAATACATTCAGTATTTTATGGTAGACCAGTAATGCCATCATTACGTTGATATAATATACCAAAAAAATCTATTCTTTAAGATCTGGAAGTCAAGCTAGACATGTAATTAAGTGACATGATTTTGGCAACACTATTTTCTACTCCTCCATTGAACAATGACGCACAAGAGAGCAAGCACAACATAACATTACACAAAGGTCTTACTTTCTTGTGTACTTTTGGGGGCTGGTGGTTTCCGTGTTGCCCAGTTAGTTCTGATCTGACGGCCTCCCAACCACTGGCCTCCCATGTGTACAATAGCATTTTCTGCATCCTAAGGAGATTAAAATAAAGATTATTATAACACATCCAAACAATAAGTACGGTACGTACAAGTCTACTTCTAAAAAAGAAAGTTAATTCTTTTAACAAAACCAGTAAAACTGTATCAAATTCTGAACAACCACAGTGAGCAGTCAAAAAAGAAGTCCCATGAAGCCAATCGGAGAAGGCCCTCACAAGTCATTTGATACAACCATCCTCCCACAGCCCTTTTCTACACATGGGTTAGAAGCCAACGACAATCATACATGTTCTACCTTTACACAACAAGCATCTGTATTAGAATATCTGAAGACTGCCCAAAGTATAATGGTCATACAGATGGCAGAAGCAGTTACTGAAATAAAAATACTATAATTTTAATTATTTTTTTTTTTAAAAAATCAAAGTATTTTGCCAACTGACTGTATTAAAAATACAATACGCAAAGGTATATTTAATAGTAACAAATGAAAAGTCAGGAAAGACTTTTTAACCATCAAAACCCCTCACTGAAAAAGTTCTCAGATGCATCCCAAGTAACACTTACATCATGCAGTATGTGTTTGCAAAAGACATTGTATAACAAGATCTGGATGTGTTTTTTCAGAATCTTAATACGCACTCAACATAATAGGCCCAGTTTAGGTAGAAAAATCATATGTTCTGGGAAAGCTAAATGGTAGTTACTAAGAAACTGTAACGCTGAGATACAAATAGATTGAGCATCTAAGTTTTCTTTTATTTATTATTTGCGTACCCTCCCAGCCCTGTCCCATCCTCTCGTCTGCCCTCTGGAGGCACGTGATATATGTCTGAGCACAGATTCCTTTGGAAGTTCTCTAAATATTGAGGTCATTGTATTAAAAAACACACACACACGAGAGTCCCACACGGCCTAACTTATCTTGAGCATGAATTAGAAGACAATCTTTAAGTTCACATCTAGTAAGGAAGGGATAAGTTTGCTGACACTTGCAAGAAGCTATTTTTTCCCCACTCAATTTGAAATAGTATGTATGTTTGAAATGCTTTTCCAAGGGCACAAAGCTTAAGACAGAAAATGCCAAGCACAAGGGACAAAGAGAACATGTGGACAAGTTAAAGGTGAGCAGCTCGCTGGAAGCCTTCAGTGTGAAGCAGGACAATGCTGTAACAGACTCAAACTCAAATCACTCAGAACCTTGATCCTCCTAAGTTTTAATTAAACAGAATGCTCATTTTTAAGACAATACATAAATACAAAAAAGAAATTATGAGAGATGACCAATACAGAAAAAAAAACCCAGACCTAAAAGACAAAAACAAACCACCAGACAATAAAAAAGTCTGAACTTAATCAAGTACTTTGGTCCCAAAACATAACAACTGACTAGGACAGGAAACTAGCTCTAATGAATCTTGCTGCCAGTCTTGAGGATCATAGCTATGACAAAAATGGAACAGAGCCCATGCCATAACTGTTCCATTTCAGTGTAGGAGTTTAACTTTCTCATAACCATGGTGTGCATTAACACCTCAGGCTGGAGTACCCTAAGTCTCGCTTCCCCAAATCTATGGGGGATGACGATAAATTCTGAAAAACAGGCCTTACGCTACCAGCTCCGGATGGTCGTGCCGTAACCTGGTAGGTGCAGCTGCTGTTTGAATGAACAGCACTCAGGACATAAATTTTAGAAGTACTTTTTAGTATTACATTTAGAATTCACCCATTCATTTTGTAAAATGAATACAGACTTTAAATGGGAGTTTTTATGGCTCAAGTCTTAAAAGAATCCAGTAACTTGCATTCCATGTGACTGTTATAACATTTCCCCTACGGTCACAGAAAGCAAACACAACCGTATGATAAGGGAAGAGGGGTACAAGGAAATAAGACATCTATTCCTCTTGTCTGAGCTGCAACACAAGTAAACAAAGTGCAAGTGGAAAAATGACACTAAATAAAGGCATTCAATGATATTATCTTATGGCACTTGTAAATCTGAAGAAAAGAAATTCCAACTTTTTCTTCTGATTAAGATTCAGCTCCAGATAACTGGTACAGAAGGTGGAGCCTTGACATGTAGGACCTATGACCACACACACACACTTGTACGTCTAAAAGCCTGAACTGGGTGTGTTTTTTCTGTGCAAAATATTTAAGGAAAACCGTTTACACAGTTTCCCCATGTTGTCCTTAACATGCCTCTAAACACATACAGCTCAATTTTCC
This sequence comes from Rissa tridactyla, assembly GCF_028500815.1. NCBI lineage: Eukaryota > Metazoa > Chordata > Aves > Charadriiformes > Laridae > Rissa > Rissa tridactyla. Next base: position 67,045,712 of record NC_071471.1, read on the forward strand.
AATTAATTTTCACAAATTTCTTAGGCTGCCAAATGTTTAACTTCCAAATTGCCAAGAATTATTTGTTAAGTCAATTGTATTGCTATAAATGGTAGGGCATAGCATTACTTATCTGATTTTTATCATTACTATTGTGATTAAATTCTACAAATAACATTTTTAATATCTGTATCAGAAAGGGATACTAGTCACTCGCCAGAATCATCTTTTCCTAAGCGTCATCCGATACATAATAAATATATAAACAAAGAGACAAAACTAGAAGTTTTAAATCTTACTCACCAGTTTGTTATAAAAAGATACAAAACCATAGCCTTTTGACTTTCCAGTTGCCATATCTTTAACTACCCGTGCATCCCTGTGAAAAGAAGCACAGCTATATGAGGGTAATATTAATAACCTGCAAAATAAAAACTAAAAGGAACCACACACACTGTATTGTGAGCATAATTTTTTCTTATAAATTCAGTTAGCCCTAAAACTACAGTCATTCCTGAACTCTCCCTATTGCTTCTTTACCTGTTAGAAAAAAGCAGTAGGACAAAAAAAATAACATGTAATAAACATGCAACCTATCCACATAACCTATACTGGCTAAAACTAGAATGTTCAAATTTGAAGTATAAGAGAAACAAAATTTCCTTTTCTAATAGTCTATTGGCTAGGGTCCTCTAAGGTTTACTGTTCTATAAATTACTGTAACAATTCTATCTAATTTACCATGCATTTTCTAAATAGTTAAATGTCTTCTGCCTAGTGATACAAAATATATGAAATATTAAAAAATCGAAAAAGAGGAAAAAATAGGAATTAAAAGGCATACATGGCCTGTTAACAGATTTCTTTATTTTTCTTGGTCAATTCTCTACCATCATTTTGGAGTTTGGGTAGCTGTAAATTTTGAAAAATTGACATTTTCAGAAATTTAAGAAAGGAGAATAAAACTAACAACAATGCTAAGCACACCAGTACGAAAACAACAAATTTACACAGAAATTTTAGTGAGTAAGTTAAAATGATTGGAAATATAGAACTGCACTGAATATAGAATGTTAAAATGTAAATACTAAAATATGTATATATAAATAATGTATAATAAGAATAAATAGAAATGAGAAAAAATCTACAACTGAGTTCCAGTGTGCACAGTTCCTTGCAGTTAGCCTTCAAGATCCTGTCCATTCTTATGAGCAATTCTGCAAAATAACCAGAATGCTATTACTTTTAATTGTGACTTGGACTTTAGAAAAACTGCAGGTCTCAGGTATAAATATAGATTGAGAAACAGAAACCTGAATTATTCTCTTTAAATTGATTTTTAAAACAGTACTACTTACCACATAAAGAGACAAAAAGCAAAGTAAACAAAATAGCAGAGGTAAGAAATAAGATTTATGATTCATTTAAAAATATGCGTACAGAACAAGAGAAAAATAAGAATTTTGTTCTTAGAAATCTATTCCTGTAAAGTAGTACAAAAACGTTCATGTGCAACTTTGAAAGTTTTTTATAACGATAAACTGATAGAATATTAACAGACTATTTTAGTAGCAGTACTCTTACGGGCATACATACTTTAGCACTCACAAGGATTCTTGTAATGTTCAATTAAAGCAACAGGTGATTTAGTATCACCTGAATTATCTGTGAGAAGTTTAAAGAAACATTCTCTTAACTGGTAGAAATGTGCACATATTGTAAATCCACCACTCTTTCATTTAAATATTATAATCTTAATTCATCCCCTGTTATCATCCAAAAAAGTAGATTTCAGTCTCGTAAGTATTAGCTTTTTTCAAAGTGTTCGAGTTACTCAACCAGCTGCTTCATAAAATTATATTCTAATTGCCCGGTTTTCCATACTGCCTATGAAACACAGTATGACTGCATACAAAATACACTGGGGACGCAACATATACCAGTTGTCAAGTCACTACTCTGTACACATTCTGAACAATAAAAAGGTCACACTTAGGAACAGTAATTAAATTTTAATAAAAAGTTGACGGACATTGGCATATAAATTAGGTTAAAAGCACATTGCTTTCAGCGAAACCGGAGCACAATTACATTACTGTATTTACAATCACGATATAGATACTGAGATGAAACAATAACCCCTCTTTACCACCCACCCAACACAAGGAAATTAACATCAGAAAAATTATCTAGAAAGATAATAAATAACATTTCAACTCAGAAACAAATTATCACTGTCATATTTTCTAACCGATATTGGAAATGTTTATTATGATACTTACGATATTTTACCAAAAGGAGCAAATGCTGACTTGATGTCTTCTGTTGTTATTTCTGGACTTAAATCCCCAACGAACACATGGAAGTGATCTGAAAATAAATAATTTACTAATCAAATATTTAACTGCTATCTAAAATTTCAACTCCTGAGAAAGTGATGCTCTGCACACAGCACTGGGAACCAGGAACGCCCAGGATTCCATTTGATGAGCAGCAGCAATTTAATCTGTCCACTCCAGTTTCCCCAGTTGTAAAGCAGAAACAGAAGAATTAGTTTGCAAAATTCTATTAAACACAAGATGGGAAGGAGAAAAGTTATGTTTAAATGCATTTACAACAAATTATTACCACGTTGTGAAGTATTTGTGTAGAAGTGATACTGTGCCATTACTTTACTTACTGGATGTATCTTTTTTCTGGCTACTTGGTGTTGTTGCCCAGTTTACTTTGACCTCCTGAAAATAAGTACAAGATTTAGTATAAATCCACAAAAGTCTTACATTTTATAAGTTCATTCAGGGGTGGGTTACAACTGTCAATGTTTACAAATCATCATTCAATGTAAAACACTGTCATAATTAGAACATCACAAACAATGTGTTTCCTAAACAAGACTTACTTTTTAAAAAATCAATGTTTTTAAAAGATTATTCTAACAATATTTAACTTTGGTAAACACCTTCAACAAAATGAATGCCCCACAGTTATTAATACTTTTTACACACACCTATATTCCTTAAATCTAAGATTACAATGTAAGCAACTTACCTTTCCCAAAATTTTTCTCCCATTCATAGCAGCTAATGCAGCAGCTGCATCTCTGTGTTCATAAAATTCCACAAAGCAATAAGGGTCATTGCTTGTATGCTGCAAAACAGAAAATCCAACAGAAGAGTTGACCCTTCTGCTATCGGGTTGCTGAGAAGAAAATCCAGGAAAATATATTACTTATAGCTAGAAACTTTAAGAACGATTTGCATTAGATTTATGAAATAGCCTTTGACATTACACTTAAATGCAAGAATTATTAAGATGGACTTTTTATTAAAGGTCTAGCAATTTCTGAAGTGTAGTTTGCTCGTCTGATTTAAGTTTACTGAACTAAAAATAATTCAACTACCAGAAAAGCGATGTGCAGACTGTATAGAAGTGAGGAAAAAAGTGGAAGAATGCAGAGAAGAATAAAAATGGTCTTCTGCCTCATATATATACTCAAAGCTTGAGAAGTTTGTTCCCCAGATACATTTTTGCCAATCTTCTCTCTCCTCCTACTTAAGAAGTCTTTCCTTTTGTCTGAAAATCACTAGCAGACAGCAGCCTAAAAGCTGCATGTTCTCAGTCTCAAGTGAAAAACGTTATACCCAGCAACTGGGAAACTGCCCTTTAAACGGACTCAAAGTAGTCTGACTGAGGGAAAAAAGATGCTTGTTACTCTGTTAAATCATGGCTATAACCTGTTTTTGTAGGATGCCTATCGAATCACCATCAAAAATACTAAGAAACAAAGCTCACTGAAGTATTAAATGTACCAGAGTATTAAGTGTAAAGAATGTAAAAGTTTTCAGAAAATTTGATCAAGTGGAAGTGATGATTAGAATGCCAGCTTTAACATTGGATTTAATCTGCCTAAAAGATGTAATGAGTATAAAAACTAGAGCCTTACACCAAAGTATCTACATTAACTACTCTGCATGTACATGGACCAAAAGATGATAAACATTAATAGTCAACTAAACAAATTATTTCTTGCCTGGACAGGGAATGGTCTAGCACATTAAGAAACTGCTTTGGCATCAGTATTACTGGATATGAACCTCCCCCCCGTCTGGAAGGACACAGCTCTAACACAAGGTAAGAGCAGGCCTTTACCAGTTTTACTGTTTAAGTTCTGAAAACTCATACACGCTTACATGGACAACGAAATTCTAATTCTGCCCCATCAAACTGGACTGTACATCTTCAAACATAGTTCTGTCTACAGCTGAAAAGGGAAGCTATTAAGATCTAATAGCTGAACTGATCACAAGTCCTTTATATACCTAAAATGATTAAGTTGTCTGAAGCCATCCTTTTAAACAGTCAGTACTAGCTATTGCTAACTGATGCAAAATGAACAGACAAGAGAAAATGTATCTGGGATCATAAAAAAAAAAAAGGACTTTAACTCACAACAGCCATGAAGTGCTGTAAAAGCACATTCACTCCAGATGCCCCAAAACAGTAAGCTTTAATTGACCCCCCTCCCCATTCTACTTTCCTGCTGCAATGAAAACAAGATTTGGGAAACCCATTTAAGGCCTTAGAAGATTTAGTGCATTTTTGCCTCAACTGAAGTGCACCTTCAGATTGTGAGGAGGTCTTCTTTAGCACTAAGAACTTGTCTGAACGTGAGAAGAGCCTCTCAATGGACAGGTAAGATTCACTTAAATGCAACTCGGTGCCTATGAAAGTTCACACCACAGTGACTAGAAGGATGGAGAGCAGGGACGGGTACTTTGACAGTTAAAAGCGCCGTAGCTGCGGGCCAGCTCCAGCCGAGAATCCAACCTGCGCGCAGTGACTGCTTGGTGACAGGTGCTAAGGTCAGCCCAGTGCGGTCACCTCCCGAGGACTGAATATAGCTGCGAGTAGCTTTTTGTTTATCTACTTATTTCATAAAGGCATCTCACTGGTTAGTTCTACAGTTATTTAAAAAAAATCTTAAAACCACAAAGCCTAAATCAAGGTAAAACGAGTGCTGGAATTTCTCATCTGGTTCTCCAGAAATCAAACTGATGGTTAACAGCTCTCAATCAGCCAAAGCCAGGAACAGCAGGACCTTATTTCTGAAGCGTGTATGACAATCAAAACTGTTTTTTCAGAAAAACTAATAACTCTGCTCTGTTATCCTTCTGTGTAGTTATCTTCCTCCAATAAACTTATAGAAAATGTGGCAGAGCTCTTATCTTCACTAAAAAGTTTTCATGAAGTGCCCCATGGGAAATTATTAGTTAAGACAAAGATGAGAGTGATTAAACAAGCATCAGGGGGATAATAAGCAGCTAAACCCCAAAAAAGCAGCGTGTCACATTGAAAGGAAAAGACCACAGAGGAGCTACTAGTGTCCAAAGAGGAGCTTTAGTGTTCCTGTAGAAGTCTGGTAGCAAGACTTGCCTTTTAATACTTTCACTAACAACCTTGACAAAGAAATAATGTCACTGTACTCAGGAAATCTGTCATTACAAGTTAGTAGAAAGCATAAGAAGTAGTAAGAAGTAGGAACAGCATAAAGAAAAACAGAGTTAAAGAACCAAAGTTTAAACCTAGCAAAAGTTTCGATTAGTCCCTGCGTGCTCAAAGTTTATCTGTTATAAATGAAGAAGGAAGGAAAAATATCACGGAGCAAGAAGTTGCCTAGGATATGTCAACAAGATCACAGAAATGGCTACCAACCCTAAACGTATCAGAGTACTTACAACGGAGAGAAGAAAGTATTAATACTTACCAACACTTTGTACAAAAGACCTTATCTGGAATACTATGGAAATTTTGTCACTTTGTTTCAAGAAAAAAAATAATTTAAGAACAGACAGGTGCAGAGCTATTTGCACTGGCTCAGAAGAGGCTCAGGAAGAACAAAACTTATTTTGAAGGATTTTTTACTTTCCATCCACAGCGAAGAAACATTTATTGGAGAGGGAAAAGAATTACTGAGGCTGATGTTCAAATAAAGTGAAAAAAGTACAAAACAGCCATGAATAACACCTGAAACAATAAGGTTTCTGATAATCAGAACAACGTGGTTCTGAAAAGAGAGGGTAACAATCTTTTAAATAAAGTGGAATCTCATCATCAACTGGTAAAAAGGCAAAAATACAGGACTGTACACAACAACAGGTCTCTTCTGCAAAGTCATCCCCAAAGCCAAACACAATCAACCGAAAAAAACCCACTACCAGTCATGTCAAAAGAAGCCCCCAACTCCATTAATTTTGCACAACTTTATTTTAAGTTACATTATTATTTGCTACCCCCCTGGATGTGGAAGGCCTTACCTCTGTTATCATTTTACAGCTTTTGCATGGTCCAATCTGGCTGAACAACTGAAGTATAAGAACTTCAGTCACATCTCTGGAGAGGTTTCCTACATAGCTACACAAGGAAACAAAAAAACGAACATTTTAAACCAGAAATTTTCATCTTTTCAAATGTTATTATGATTTTAAAGTCTTAAATGACTATGAAAAATCTCCCTTTAAATATCCCAAGTATCTTAAAGATACTATTTACAAATTATTTCACGATACAGTTTTAATGCAGCACTCATGAGGTTTCTAAATTATAAAGTTGGCCGCACAACTGAGAACACAAAGCTTGATTCAGACATAATACTGGACACCGATATCTAGTGCCAGTCATTTCTTTGGCAGAGAAATGTCAAAAGCAGGAAGAAAATGGCTCAAGGATGTTGGATAGAACAAGCAACCAACCAGGCAAAGATGTTTTAAGTTTCCCTTCCCGCTGAGCATCTAATCAAGACTACTTCTGAATTTGGGTATGAACCCGCATCTAACTCCTATTAGTTCAGTAGTAGGAACTCAGACAGGAATTGTGCTGCCTTGCAAGCGACCAACTCAATTCTTCTGTTTTCCTGAACATTCGGAAAACCAGCCCACTCACTGATAGGCAACGCAACTGATGTGGCATTATGCCGTAGGAATGCTCCACACTGAATCTATCTCAACAGCTACCACCTCTGTAAAACTCCCCAAAATTCTGGCAGTCTTATTTTAGTATCACCCATACTTCCTGATTTTTTTATTTATAAAACTGTACAAATAATTCCAAGTTTTGAAATACCTATCAAGTTTAGATCGAGTCCTAGACTGCCCAGATAGCCAGAAATCTAGTAACAGACTTTTAGAACTACTTCTAGATACCCTGCTACGTTTTACACTCACAAAAAGTAAAACCAGGTCACAGAGATGGATGAGAAAGAGTCATGCATGCAAAACTGAATTCTTTAAAAAAAAAAAAAAAAGCAACTGATTTGTAATCTAACTGTAAACAAAGTGATCCACTAAAAGAAAGGCTTGTCACAGCAACAGAACTCAAAAGTCATCAGCACGGGGACAGTCACTATCTTTACAAATAAGCCTGTCAAGACAAAGTATTCAAATGCAGCCACTAACAGGAGCAGAACTTTTGTGATTTAGCTGTTGAAATAACATACGTTTTATTCATTTCACTCTGATCTATTATAGAATGTCATAATACAGCAAACTAAAGTCAGTCTGAGCTGTTAATACACCTCAGCAAACACAAATGAGAACCAGCATTTCTTAGTCTACGCATAAACCAAATTCTTCTGAGTACAGCAACTTAAGTGCACACTTCTTTTGCTTAACGGGCATCCCTATGATATTTTGAAAAGCCATTTCTGTGTTTGACAGCTGGACTTTCACCTAGCTTCAGCAAAATTAAAATGGAGACTATTTGTTTTCATCTGAACACCACACAATGATATCAACAGATTTTTGTTTACGTTGAAAGAATAACAGCAACTATGAAACAGCTCTGCGCTTCCTAAGTCAGGACTTCAATGCTACGCAAGATGCAAAGTGAGTTTCTTATACATCACATCACCTCAATATAGAAACATCCATTAAAAGCTTTCACGTACTCATTACTTTCTTACTAAATACGTATGAATTAATAGAAGTCATTAATAGAAGATACGTTTGCAGCCTGTATTGTTACGAAGCATTTCAGTAAAGAAGTTAAAAATTGCAGAATCCTGCAAGACCCACTACAGGTCTTACAAATTGCACACCACACCGACTTTGCAATTCTCTATTCTGAAAACCTCACAGTTAAACATTTATCCACACCTTCCTTCTGAAACCCTGACTAAATTTTTGTTAATCATTCACCAAGATTAAATTGTAAATCACTAATAGTTTTAAATGGAAATATTAACCTTTGCAGATACTACTAAAATCAGATGGAAAATATAACCACCAGTAGGAATTCCCACATAAAGTGTCAGTACTGCTGTGAACTTACTACTAGTACTTGTTTCCTCTGTATGTTGTAGACCCATATTAGTTAACACCATGCCTTAACAGCATACGGATATAAGCACCTATGTGGTAGCACTGACATAAAATTAAACACAGTGAAGTCTTATTAACATTATTTATTTCTACTGCAAAATCAGATACAATAAGGAGTACAATTAACAATACAGAAAACCAAAACCTCAGCCCCTTCTGCATAGTATTAGTATGTACTTTGGAAATGCAAGAACTCTGAAAAGCAACCTGAAGAATTCCTCTTGGTCTGACAAAAAAAAGCCAGGAAAAGACATTCCTTAGAAACCTATTAAATTAAGGTAAGACAAATTACACTGATTGCTCGAAGAGATACCAGGTGCTTCTCCAATACCACTATGTCTTCATCAAGATAGCTGTGAGTGGGAACGTTGCATCATGAACCTTAGCTATGAAACAGGTCGCGTCTTCATAAAAATCAGCAGTGTAATTCTAGACTACGTAATTGCTAGATTCAAACGGGATGTAAGGTCCTAATGGTCCATTAATTCTCTAAACATGTATGATAAATACTGCCTTGATGTGTAATACTACCACAGTCAGAAGGCATTAATACTTTTCACAAGTTGCAAACACTCTGAAGCCTGAGTAATACACACGCTGGCAATACTTCACAATAAAAGGTTCGTGTAACAAGGGCAACATTCACAGAGACCCAAATCTCTTGAACTGCATGTAAAAATATGGGAATGCAAAACTCTACAAATTTGAAACAATACACTAAAAAAAAAAAAAAATCAGACTTGATCGTTACTTTCATGTCTTCAAGTAAAGTAGGTTGCAGTAACATTACCTCCTTCAGTACAGTTAAAGATGACAAAAAAAACCACAACACAGAAGCGAACATCTTCAGTGTAAAATGTTTGAACACTGTATAACTAAGGAAAGAAATATATTCAACACATTAGGAACAGAAACCTTACCTTTCTGGAAACACAAACCTTCCTCAGCTGATGCTAATCACCTGCCACGCAGCACCAGCCCATTGGTGCACCCAGTTTTCCCCTTTCTAGCTCCATTTATACATGATATAACATAACACGGTATTTTCTATTCTACTTCATGAAATCAAAATAAGCAGAACCACACCTAAAGAAAACACATGGCTTTTAACATGCCATTGCATGGTATTTCAATCTTTTTGATTTGTTACATTCTAAAGGATATATTATTCAAACTTCTTAAAAAATTATAAAACCCTACAGAAAAAAAGCACTTACTATACTTTTATAGGCTGTTGTCCTGGTTAATGTGACAGGGCAGCAAAAGTTGGGGCTTTTTGCATACAGGCAATAGTGTTTGTTCCCTTCTGAAAGTCTGAAGCACTTAAATACCAATTAATAAGCACACAGGGGGAAAAAAAAACCCAACCCTCAACCGTATATATATCTCCTGATATAAATTTCAATATTTTACACTTTTGAATGCTGCTGACAACACAAAGAATAGGAAAACTGTGCTTGAAATTCAGAGATCTTGTAAAATTATCTGAAGAATAAAAGAAGTGCATATCAGCAAGTAATGAGTTTTAGAATTAAACTCTTCAGCTTGAACAAGAAAATCCTCTTTGTGAAGGTAAACAGGTTTTCATTGTATCCTAGACAGGTAAGGAAGACAGGGACATTTACAGCCACTACTTTTAAGTCCACAAAGTCCCCTACACACTACTTGGAGGAAGGAGTAAATATGTTTTCACAGTCATACAGACAACATGCAAGGAACGGCAGATTCCACATTTAAATGAAGAAAGTATGATAAGCAATAAGGTCACTGATGTGGTGGAAAGCCCACAGAAATTCTAGTAGCATCTCTGCCTGGTGCTAGTGAGCTACTGGGAAGAAAAGGATACCAAGAAAAATCCAGTCTGTAGACTCTCCTAGCAGACAATATTCCTCTACTGAAAGGAAGTATAAGAGAAGTGAATCCAGTTCACAGTTGAAGTCCTACTTCTGCACCCCATCCAAATTCCACCACACTTAGAATATCCCACAGCTAATGATACAACAACTTGTAGGTATTCAGTGACTGCTCATGAAGTTTTTTTTCTAAAACCATTTATAAGAAGAATATACAAATTTGGAACTTTTCTTCCAGTTACCAGTAACAGCCAATAACATTAGCAACATACTACGTTTCTAATAGTCTGGTTTTCATTTTAAAGTAGAAAAAGGACTTTGATACAGCTTGTGATGGAAGGACATCTGACAGTACTCACAGAAAACAAAGCTTTCAAGTGTTCTATAAAAAAACTAATTCAGAAGCCCACAGCTCATTTTAGGACCAGCTCAAAAAATTACACATTGTGAATTTTCTATATCCCATTTGAATTGAGGGGGGTGACAAATCCTACAAAAAGGCCCCCCTTTCTCAAGTTACCTTCAAATTGTTTAGAGCAGTAAAGAAAACTTTTTGGCAGAAAATACTGAATGTTACTCTCCACATTTCTATAAAGGCCTACGAGTTATGAAATGTGAGAAATAAAAATGCAAATGGTGCCTGTTTTCTATATTAAGCCTCAGAAAATATTTTGAATTCTTAAGAGGTTCATGACTGACCTATCATGACTGAAAACAACATAACAGACCTGTAAGTACTGCAAATAGAAACAGTTATTATTCCTGAGATATTTAAAATGGGCACAAGCGTTAGGTGAGCAGTGGTTAGGTAGGTTTTTCTTTTTATAATAAAAAAAAAATTTCTTGCAAGCGTTAAAAAAGAAAACTCCTACATGGCCAAACAGCTACAGAAACATTTGTTCTTCACTGACACCCCCCCACCTCCCGAGAAAACAAACAAACAAACAAAAACAAGGAGTTCAACCTACAATATTATTGGTTATTCTTGGGGGCCAGCGAGTTTTATTTTAATGAGAGATAATAACTACTATACATGAGAAGTACTACCCAGGATAATAATCTTTAAAACTTGCAATTCTCAATTTAAAGATAAAGTAGGGACAAAAAGGAGACGCATGAAACGCTACAGCAGAATTTTTGTGTTCTATGAAAAAAGCCCTCAAATAATTACAGGAAAGTAACCCTACATGACTGTGGTTACTACAAAACTACTAGGAAATGAATGTATATGCTGTTTGTTAGTTTGACAAATTAAACAGAGTCACATGTATGAAATAAAACATCTTGGGCAGCTGTAGAGATGCTATTTCAGACATCTTAGTACAAATGTAATATTTTCCTTGTCAGCGACTATGGGCTAAGTCGGGTCATCGATGGATGCGTTAGTAAGAACCACCCACTTGTTAGCAGTAAAAGAACATTTTAAAACTTAGTCTAGATACAGCACTTATTTAGAAAAAGAGGAGCCAATCGGGAAGAGAGGAACCTTGAAAATAAAACTGAGTAAAATGCTGTGCAACTTTGCCCTTTTCCCTCCTCTCACGCTCAGAAAACTACATCCACTATCAGGGCCAAGCAAACTCAGACCATCTGGGTAGTCAACACAAAAAGCATTTAAGATATGCTTATTTAAACTATGCATCTCAGGGAGCAAGGACTAAGTAAGCACTTATACTACACCATAAACAAGTTAAAAGAACTTTTGCAGACATAGGAAGGAGAAAAGACACAAATTCGCTTGAAAAGCCTTAAATGCCAAGTCATCATTTTGTTAGTGGAAACAAAATTCAGACATCTTTTACTCTGTTTTCAGTAGTTTCTTTTAAGTTGCCTTCAATCCAAATTATCTTTGAAAGCCTTTCTGAAGGCTGCTACTGTCCCAAAAACTAAATAGATAAAGATTTCATTCGCACTGTCTCGAGCTGCGTTTCTCCTACGGGCGGCCCGAACACTCAACTGTTCATACAGCACGTAGCAACATCCTTTGGAAACTGGAAATCTAGGAACTCGTTAAGATAATCAACAGCAGAATTATATTATCTCAAGTGCCTAACCACACATACTGGCCCCCTCATATAAGCCAACAGGACAAAGAAAACTCATCAAAACCATACCTGCAGAGTTGAAAAGAACTCAACAGCAACCAAAAACAACAAAAAAAAAAGCTCAGATTTATATTTTTAAACACAAAACAGATGACAGCCACCAACTGATCAAACACTGCCTAGAGAGACACGGCCAACACACAGTTATTTCTTTTGCCAGGGCCCAAGAGACGGCTACCGAACCACACTCTGAAATAATGGAGGGAAAAGGGATTTTTTTTCCCTCTCCTGCCCGCCCCCCCGCCCGCTTTTGCGGCGTCCCCCATCCCACCCGCCGCAGGGAGAGCACAAAGAACTTTCCTAAGGCCGGGAAGGGGACGGGCGGCCCGGCCCCAGCAGAGACCTGTACCCGCCGGCGGGGCACCGGGGGCTCCGTCCCCAGCCACATCCCCCGCCCTCCCCCCGCCAACACCACGGCAGCAGCTGCGTTTCCCCCCCGATTTTCGCCCCGAATCGGTGCAACGCAAGCCTCTGCGCCCTCCCCGCCTGGGCTGCTGCGCTCTCCCCGTGGCCCCCCCGCCTCCAGCCTCCCCCCGCCGCTCCCCCCCGTCCCTCCCCATCCCCACCCCTCCGCTCCGCTCCCCCGGGACCCCCGCGGCCCTCCCCCCGGCCCCGCTCGCCGCGCACCCCCCCGGCCCCGCCGCGGCCCGGCCCCGCACGCCGCCGGGAGCGCATCCCGCTCCCCGCCGCGCCCCGGCCCTCTCCGCCCCGGGCCCGCTGGGCCTCGCTCCTCACCCCCGGAGCGCCCCCCACCCCGGCTCTCCCCGCCGCTCCCTCTCCACTCACAGGGTCCTGGGCTGCCCGTCGTCTTCCATAATGGTGGGCGAGCGCCGCTCTCAGCTGCACCCGCGGGCAGCGCCGGAGGGGGGCTCCGCCGCGCAGGGAGGCGAAGGGAAGGTGAGGGTGAGGGCCCCGGCTCCCCCCGCTCCGTCTCGCCCCCTCGCCAGGTCCCGACACCGCAGCCCGAACAGGAGAGGGAAGAAGCACCACAAAATGGCCGCCGCCACCAGACACTCAGGAAGCCGCGCTCTGCGCAGCCGCGCCCCGCCGGCCCAGCTCCCTCTTCGGGCCGGATTCTCCTTCCCGGTCCCCGCCAGCGCCGCCGCGGAGCTCGCCGGGGATGGTAGGCACTGACAGGGAGAGGGCGGCGGGACGGCGAGCGGGGCCCGCTGGCCTTCTGGGCGCTGTAGTCCCTCCGACCGCGCACTGCGCCGCGGGCGCGGGGGGGAGAGGCGGGAAAGAACTACCGCTCCCGGCAGGCCGGGCGGGAGCCGGGCGGCGGGCGGGACGGGCGGCGCGGCTGCCCGCCTCCCTCCCCGCCGCCGGGGGCCGGCCCGAGCGGCGCCCATTGGCCGCCAGCAGCCCGGGAAGATTCGCTTGTGGGAGCCGGAGACGAGCGAGGCAGGGCCGGCTCCAGGCCCCGGCCCTAGCCCCGGCCCCGCGGGGTGCCGCCAGCGCTGGCCATGGGCCGCCGCCCTGGGAGGAGTTGGGGAAAGCCCCTGTTCAACCACAGACCCCTGGGGGGTTTCTGTGCGGGGAGGGTGACACCGATGCAGAAGTGTGGCAGCGGTGTGTGCATAAATGGCGAATAAAGCCACCTGATACACCTCAGGGGGCTCATCCTGTAAATATTTATTGGATTGCCGTCTGCTTGCCTGAGGGGAGTCTGATTTATCCTGCGATGTGTTACTGCATGTCACATTCACAAGCAAAGATTGTGATTGTACGTACTGTCCACTTATGATATTAAAAGTACAGCCTGGCTGTCTTCAGGTACCACAGTACAGTGTCAATTGTAAAGGTGATGATTATTACAAGATGTGTAGTGCTTAAGGGGCTCACCAAGAGCAGAAATGATGGGGAAAGAGGCCCGTCTGTCTCGCTTCGTTCCATGTACACCATAACGAGGTGTTTTATATGAATCGTACTGTAGGGCACTACTCTTTGGGTCCATGAAGCCAACCTCTGTCCTAAGCACAGAAGAAAGCTCCATTAATTATCACTTAGAACCCCAAGCAGAGTTGGTATCACAAAGCAGAAGTCGGTGCCGGTGGCTGAGACTCAGGACAAACAACAATGCAGCGGTGACGATGTCTCAGAGCAGTTTCAAAGGAAGAAGCCTTGTGCGTTACCATTCTTCATCAGCAATTTCAGCAGAGGCATCGAGCAACGGTCTCTGGAAATTCTTCTCCTGGAAGTGCTCTCCTTTTTACATCCAACATAAAAATCCTTGCTAACATCATTAAACTTCTCGCTAGAAAAAAAAAAAAGGTTTAATACAAGAATTTTTATGGTAACTTTTCCATTAGCTAGTGAGAAATTAAGTTAGGAATTGTCAGTGAGGAAATAGATCAGAACAGCTCTGCATAGATGGAGTACCAGTATCCTCACGCGCAGTTACTGCAGAATAATCACAGCACTCTTACTCTGGAAGAAATTCAATTCGTATGCATATTGAATACTTGAGTACTCTTAAATACTCTCCCTCTTCCAAAATAGTAACACCATGGAGAAAACTGCCTATATACTTATCAAACTAGATATTTTCATGCCTGCTGTTCACACAATAATGTTTTCCTATCTTTAACTTAAACATGCAAGATTGCTGCCAGGCATATATTTCTGAAACACGCTATTCTAGCTCATAGATGCTGATATAGGTGGCTTAAGTAACTTTTTAAAACGTATTAAAAACACAGAAGGTTGAATACATAAGGAGTGACTGGAATAGTCTAACCATGGGTTTTGAATAGCCAAAGATCTGCATATAAAGAATCTGCGTATCCAGCAGGGATCAAACGCTTTTTTTGGCAGATACTGCCACTGGCAACGGCAGTGGAAGGAGGCACGAACAACAGGGAGAGAGGTGCTGGGTATTGGTGGCGGGGGCAAACGCCAGCTGCATGTCGCTTTGAAGTGGCCTGTGTAGTGCCCTGCACGTGCCCAGGTCCGAGACCTGATATAAAACACGTATTTCTGTAGAACAGACAAAACTGACTCCTGATGCAAACCATCTGCACAGAGTTCAGGAGTGCCTGCACGGGGAGCTGCAAATTAACCTACAGCACAGCAGGAGTTTGCACTGCTCTGCAGGTCCCGTAAAATTCGCTGCTGGATCTGTGTGATCCGTACCTGGCAGACTGACGTCTTGGCGCAGTATGTGTGGATTAGCAATGCCTCCTGGTAAAGCCTGTGGGCTAAAAAAGTGAATGAAACTGGAGTACACATCTATACAAATAATTTAATTTCATATACTACTCTGAGAAGAGACACTTGATTTACAGTAGCAATGTGAAACAGTCATTTTTCTCTTTCAGAGACATGTAAACGTTATGTTACCAAATATTTTAAATATTCTGCCATATACGAAATGACTGGCTATCTCCAAAAAACAATCAAAACAGCACTTCCCTTCTTCCCTTACAAAAACATTGCACTAGAACTTTAATAGAGTGTCACACAAACCGTCATAATTTCACGCCCTTTAAATCTTGCTTTTCTGCTCTTTTTTTTCTCCCCAGCACTGCCTGGGAAACTTTTTAAAAAGTAGCAAGTGAGAAAGCTCATGTCAAGATATATATGTTTGGATAGATAGATATTTTATATATTTTTGTATATGTATATCTCTCCAGATCAATAAGTGAAATTATTTATTTCATGTGTTTGGTTATTTGGCCTATAGGCAGTAAATCACAGGCGTTCTCTGAGTGTTACGATAGTTTCCAGTGCTTATAGCTAGAAGAGATGATGCAGCATGACAGAATGGCGTTATGGTGCCCGTTACTGATGAGCATCAATAATGTGCATCACTGACCTAACTGCCAGGTCCCTGACAGTGCAAGTATTTTTGTTTAATGCAGCAATAATTTTTTTTTTTTTTTTAATGCAGGAAAAATTATTTCCTGAGTTCAAGCTTCCCAGATTGTATTAATCAAAACCTACTGCACTGGTGCTTCCATTTTATTTTGTTAGCCATTTGAGAGTGTAGGAATGGCATGAAGAGCTGATAACAGAGATAATTGGTGTCAAAATGTCTCCAAAATGAATGACTACAGAAAAACCACATCATGCTTTTCCATCCATGAAACCGAAAAGGCCTTTGGTAGGAACCCGGCGTTGGTTCCTTACACCAGTCCAGGGTGTCGCAGAAAATCTTCACCAAAGCTGAGAACAAGGGCAAGGAAATCGCTGGACAATTTACCAGAAAATGGAACGTCGTGACGTGTTGACGGACATGTTGACACAAAAATCGTCTTCTTGACATGAGTTTGAAAAGCAACTCAGGTTTGTTTCAGTTTCAGAGATACGTAAGGTCCTTGCAACTTCTAGACAAAAAATGGCTGTAGATTTAATTACATCAACATCCAAGAAGTGAAGCACTTATCAAGCAGTTATACACTGACTGAGAAATCTTCTCAAAGCATGCGCTGAAAGCTAAGTTTTCCTACTAGGTTGAAAGACTTGCAGTATTCTGTGTGTTGGAAAGCCCTGATCCCAGGAGAACTTCTCTGGAAACACTGCTGGGCAATTATGTTTTCCCATTAACAAATACCTTTTTGAGATTTGTTAATTAGCATGTCTTAATCTGTGTGATATGTACCCCGTTGCCTTTCTATAGCTCTAATTTGCTAAACAAAATGTCATTTAGTGTTTTGGAAAGACAATAATTCATTAAGTACAACGACCTGTTTTATGTCTGCAGATATTTTATCAACCAAAGCAGCAGTATCTCCTTAAAAAAACGCCATAAGGACCATTGATGAGGCTTATGTTCCATACAACTGCTTTTTTAGCCACGAATGCTAAATGGCCTTTTTGTTAATTTATTTAGAGCTGGTTAAAGTTACGTGAATCATCTTTTTTTTATTTATTTCTCTTTTTTTTTTTAATTTTGACACAATATTTGTGTTTAATCCCTTTTCTGGAATTTCCTTACTATTCCAGAATTTGTTGTGAGTATCGATGAGAAACTTCAGCCCATTCCTTGAAGATCCTTGTGTAAAAATTGTTCAGGCTGACTGATTTTAAAACATTTCTTTCTAATCAATATCCAGCTTGTCCAAAAAAGGTTGCAAATAAATTTGTCAGTTGTTTGTAACCAGAGCTCCCCCTTGATTGAAACATATTGTTCTACGTAAAAATCAGTGTCAGAGTATTGACGGCAGGCGGTAGATCCCCCTTGTCAGAGTTAAATGATTATTTTTGCACAAGTGAGAAGTTCTGACAGTCGGCCTGGCCAGAGCATGTGAGCTCAATGACACCTTGTAGGTGCTTTATTAACTGAGAACGTGGTCAAAATAAGTGGATCTGGTTTTCGGACAAACACGGTTCAGACAGTCGACCTTGCGTGGTAGTGAAAGGATCAGCTTTTCGGCTCTACTGGGTCGGTTTTCTCTACTGATAAAGAGAGGCCTGAGGACAATTCTTGATTGTGCAAGAGACTTTCAAACAGCTACACGTACCATTAACAAGAGCTAACATTTAACATGTATGTGGTGTTTTGCCCCTCTAAAGCGCTGCTTTACTGCTTTTTTTATGAAGCGTTCCTTAATAACAAGAACCTTCGGCAAATTTGTATTTCATTAAATTCGTATTATGAATGGAAAACAGAACCTTAACGCTCTAGAGAAATCTAATGTCTCCCATCTCCTGACAAACCAGTGATATTTTCAAGATACAGCAATTCTCATCTGAAACTGCCGGCAGACGAAGTCTCTTGGATGCTCCAAGTCAGCAGCCCTCTGTTTCAACACACCTACGCCTGACGAAGAAGGTGGGAAGCATTAGGAATGAAATGAAGAAGTTATAAAATCCTAAAGGAGTTACATGAGAAATTAAGACAACAGTTATAATCTGTGGCCACCCAGTTATCTCTGTTTTCCAGAACCACTCTACTTATTCCAGTGGGCAGCTGGGGGTACAACAACATTCCCTGCAAAGAGTTTTCGCTAACTATAGACTCTAGCACAGGAATCGTTTTGGACTAGCCTCTTGATTTATCTCTTTGTCAGAGCAGCTTATCTAACAGAACTTGTTAGCTTGCATACCTTATTCTTAATTACATATGGCAAGTCTGGAAGCTGTACTGTGGCAGCGAAATTTTGCAGAGGTGATTTGCTAACTTGTCTTCACCTCAGCTCTAAAATCTTTTAAATTTTTTTTTTTTTATTTTACGGAACCTGCATTTTACAGATTTATGGAGGAAATCAAGACGCAACAAAGGTTCGAGTTCCTACTCATTACCTTAGAGCACCAGAGGTCTACCTGGAAGGTAGCGCAAGCTGCCCTTGGAGGGCAAGGTGGAATGAGGAATAGGGACACCCTGGGAGGCAGAAGCCAGTGCACCCTCTGGCACCGCTGCTTCCCCAGAAGCGAGGAGGAAGGAACAGGGCAGGAGGGGAGAAATTTGGGGTGCAGCACACTTCTGTGAGTTCGGTTCGTGAGAGCGTCTTTGAAGGGCTATTCTCATCCAGCGCAGTGCAGAGCAGCAGCAACGCTGTAAGATGCAGGACGGCCAGGGCAGAGCCTGCTGAGAAGCAGGAGGAAGGAAAAAAGACTTAAATACAGTCTGCTCTCTGTCATCCTCACTTCAGCAGCAAGAGGGCTAGTCTTGATATCCAGACTCCTCTAAATCTAATTAATTTGTCTTCCTTTATGTATCAAATTATCCTTCCAAAGAACAGCAGGTGCAGTGAGACTTAAAATAACTCTTCAAATATGAAGCTCTTAGATGTGTAATAGAAACACCTGAGGCAAAATTCGGAGGTCTCCTCATGACTGTTACCCAGCCCTTGGCCAGACTGGTCAGACTCCTGTGAGCTAACTGGGATTTAGCACAGAATTATGGAGTACAACCAGGAAAGGAGCCTGAACTTAAATCATGTCCTGAGAGCACGCTTTCCACTCCTGACCTTGGGTTATTGTTTCTTGTTTGGTGTTTGGTGTTTTTTCTTCTCCCCAAAAAACCTAATGTTTCATCTAAATGAAATATATTTATATTTTATCTGACAGCTGAAAAGTTGACACATACAAGGAGACAGGGCTAATAGCCTGAGCTATTTGAATTTTGCAACTGCTAAGCACACGCACAGAGACATAGCCAAGCCTCTCTCCTCACAGCAGACAGGTAGGAAACCAGTGCTAGGTCAGGATGGGAGCTGAGGAATGTAAACTAATTAACAGTAATGTGTAAGTAAATGGAAAAGGAATAGTCAAATCATTAAAAATTTTAAAAATGAGAAAACACAAAGAAGGCTCAGTTTGCTGCATTGAAATGATCTTTTATTTTAGCTGCACAGAAATGTTCTTTTATCTTAACATCAGTTGCCTTTTTCTAAGAGTCAGTTCTGTTTTTTCATGTAGCTCATCAACCCCATTGACTCTTCTGAAACATCTGGTTGTGATGACAGACAGCACTAGGAACTGCAACTTAAAAAAAAGGAAATTACATTTCAGCTTTATTTTTCAGGTAAACATCTCCCCCCATGAAATGTATCTTACAATTTGAGCAGGAGACGGTGAGAAAGTAGAAGATTCATCGATTGTTCCCACATCATTCCTCTGAGCTGAAATTGTTTCTCACGTGGAAGTATAACTTAATCAGGAAGCATCTAGGGCCTTTACACATCGAAAGGTCATTCCACCAAAAATAAACATAAAGATGCTGCCAGCTTAATGAAAGTTTACTTCAAATGCCATCCAGAATTTGTCATCTATTTGTCAACTCTGAGTTTGCAACAAGAAAACACACATGTATCCTAAAATAAAATAAACCCTTCTGTTGTGCCACACTGTTCCTATTTGATCATAGTCTAAACTCTGAAAACACATTGGATGTGATCCCACAGGGCTAACAGGAGCAAAATGTGATCTGACAAAACCAGTGAGCTAAATACACAACTAGGCTGATGCGGTTCTGCTTTCCTGAAGCTAACAAAAAGAAACTTTGAAGACTGTGTCTCTGTCTTAACGGGAGCTGCTTTCAAAAGCTAGGATGTTCACAGCGTCTTCATTTCTATCATTAAATTGAGCAAAAATAATCCAAGAGAATATGATTCCCTGGCCATGTTAACAGAAGACATCTGCTTGATGAGCAGTGAATGGAAGATGGACCAGGTCCCGGTGTCCCTTTTGTTTGCCTGCAGCTCTGGTAATCTTAACCAGAGGCGCCAATTCCGATACTCTTTTTTACTCAGGACTTCACTGAACATGAAGTTACAGGAGTTAAGTTTCAACAAATTCTTCCCAGATGTACTGACAAGTGTTATATTGTTTTTCCAAACCAAACTGTAAAATACATAGATATTGTAAGTTCAATCTGTTGAAAATTTCCCACCACCGGTACTACATAATGGTTTTCTTAAATCTGCTGATCACAATTACCCCAAGCTTTGATTCTTGCAGTTCAAGAAGTCTTGTATAAGAAATGCCTTTATTTGCCTGTTCGGAACCAAAAGAGATGTTATTCCAAACTACCGACATAAGACTTAATTTTTTAAAAAATGTATTTGTGTCCATTATGCATATTTCATAATCACTCAACATTTTTGTTTAATTATGATAAATGATGATGAACAAGGATATTATACCAAGTTCCTGTGTCTTCTTTACACTGTCACAGATTGTGCATTTAAACCATAATTTCCTGTCACATGAATACACCGTGCTATGAATGTACAACCTTGCATTAAAGACTCTTACAAAGATTTTGTTTCTAAGACTTTAGTCCTGGAACAGGCAAAAAGAGGAACCGTGTGCACAGACAAGGGGGTATTATAAAAACAGGATAGAGATTCTGTGCAAAATTCATCTGGATATTCTTTGACTAGTGAGTGTGTAAACCTGCAACCTGAAATTCTCTTAATGTACTTTCTTTTGGAAATTCTAACTGCACTCAGGTTAGAGAAAAAAGAGAACTATATAAGATATATTTGTCTAGACACTAGTAGATTACAGTATCCCACACAAGGGCTCAGTCATGCAAGAGTCTATCTTTTAAACTGTTTATTACTCTACCGAGTCTTGCTGCCTGCTTGATATTACTGCAAACTTCGTGTGCTCATTTCCTTCTCTTGCAGTTTTTTGTGGATGTTCGGACTTGGCATTGCTCCCAGTGAAGCCGTGGAACTAAAAAGCATGGTGAAACATGCAGAACCTCAGTCTCAGAACTTGGTTCTGTTCCCATTGATTAAAGCAGTGGAGGATAAAGGCTCAATACATATTTTCAAAGCCAAAAATTTATACCTCATTCAGGATGGACTTCAGCAAACACAGATATGGAGCTGGCTTTTTGCATATAATTCCGTGTTTTGATGTCTTGAAAAGAAACTCATCAAACATACACATGGAGCGCACTCACCTTCTTGCAGGAGATAACCTTTACAAACACTATTAACATTAAAAATATGGCTGTGCTTGAATTTACCGTAAGAAGGATTATTTGGTCATTTCTAGTTTCCCTTCCTCTCCCAAGCTCCTGTTAACATCTCCACTGAGCAAAAATACCATATTGCGTGGCGGGGCTGTGCTCATGCTGATTAGCCAGTGGCCAGATGTTGAACAGCTGGCTTCTACTCATCTTTCCTTTGCAGGAGATGTTCATATGTGTTTCCCTTCTCTGCCTGGCTGTTGATTTCCATGGAGTGTATTGGGATGCAATTGCTTTTGAAATGTTCTTACTCAAATTTAGGGAAAGTGGCCATGGATTCAAAGGAGTGACTGACAGACAGGCAGCAGGATTGCAGAAACACCTTTTCCTTGGGACCAGGCTGAAAAAGAAAAAGAAACTATTCAAAAGGGTCCAAGGAACTAAAAAAACCCAAACCAAACAACTTTCTCACCAGAACCTGCTGACTCCTTGAAACCAAACTCTTCTCAGGGCTACAAGCTTTGTAAAATTCTCAGGCAAGAGAAATGACAGAAAAAGCACATGCAATGATCTCGTGGTATAGAGCTCAACTGGGCAGTAAGAAATAAAGGTTAAAGTCTCTCATTTGGCTAAGAGCCAAGAGACTTTAACCACAATCCAGTACTGCCCTAAGCGTGGGATTATTCTGGGATGATATTCTCATTTTTCTACACAAAGACAAAAAAAGCAGATTTCCTTCTCAATGAAGATCACTGACAATTATGAAATCTCAAAAGGTTTTGTGGGACGGAAGGAGAGACCAGGACAGCAGACTTGTTCTCTAGCTTGCTCACCTTGCCAAGGCAGGCTATTTTGGCAATTTAGATTTGCTGAAGACTGGAAGTGATCTATTCCAGCTAACTGCCAGGCCGCATTCCCAGCACCAGGGAACAAAAGGAGGACTGTGCTGTCCTAAAGCTTAGCAAGGATCTTTCCATGCCAGCATAACCCTCTGGAAATCAGATCCACTGGTTTTGTGTTTTGCACTGTCTGTACATTTTTCAATAGAGGTGATATTTAAACCACAGAAGGATACAGAATAGATGACGTTCAGCCAAAAATAAAATAAAATAAAATATGAGAAAATTTGCAATATGCACTTAAAAACAAAAATCTAGTTTTCCAGTGCCCTGGACTATTTAGAAATAGAAGCACTCGGAAATGAAAAGTGCCTTGTTCTGGTTAAAATGAGCTAAACAATCTTTTTGTCTACCACAGACCAGAATTTAGGGGGGGAGGAAGATTGTTATCAGCATTTATAATTACAGCGGTTCTGCAAACTAAGATAAGCATCATCTCATCTTCTGTTTCAGAAAATTGAGTAAGTTTGGAAAGTATTCCCCTACTGCTGCAATGAACTACAGATCTTATGCGTTATCCTCCGAAATGCTGGAGATGTAGCTCTGACTCAGCCGGTTGAGCAGAAGGGGAGTCCCGGGTTTCCCACCTCTCTGCCCAATCAGGCATTACTGACCCTCGAGCAGGGATGGCAGAAGAAGATAATATGTGATCAAGAGCTACAGATTACAGTCCTCTGTTCTCATTTAAGAAGGAAATTAGTAACAGTTCAGATTAATCTGCAGGTTGTGGACTGCAGCGTAGCAGAGATGTTTCGTTCTGTGTCCCTGTTGCAGGGATAGGATGCTGCAGGAGACAAACTGACAGGTATGAGCAGAAATCAATGAGCCATCCTATCCGACTTCACATGTGAACGTGAGTCACAGCCACTGATAGAGCTGGGATGCTTACCCAACTTCATTAGCAAGGAAATTAGAGGAAAATTATTATCATGAGTAGGATTCGCTCCTCCGATCAGGAGAATTTTGTACATGCCTCCTCTGAATGTTCTGGCTTTTTTCAGAAGTATGCAGACTAAGATTTTCCACTTGGATTTCCTTATTGCTGAAGACTCTGTATTAAAATTCACCATGGCAAAACTCACGTTTTCATGAGTATACCTATAAGCATGGTTTTGTATATAATTTCAGCTTCTGAAGGCACGTGAAGATTTGTCCTGACTTCTTGGTTAGTTCAAAGCTCAGCACAGACAAGGTAATGTTCTCCATTAAAATAATGTATAGGTTCTGTGCTAACCAGACGTTTTAGTTTTGCCTGCTCCCTTGCTTGCAGCATTGAGTGGCTATGTAAATGCCTGTGTTGATCAGATAGCTGATGTAACTAGTAACGCTGTCCAGAAACTCTCCACCTCACATCTGTCAATATATCCTGCCGATACAACTGTCAAACCCCTGAATGATGGATTTCCTACATACATAAATAGTAATAACGGTAGTGCAGCCATGGTGTAGCTTTGGTGGGGGCCTGGAGTGAGAGCTCAGCTGAAAGCAGCTCCCAAGAGAAAGGGGGGAAGGCACTAATGGTTCTTGCAACTCTTCTCAACTGCTCTTATCAGTGAGCCAGGCTTGAGCAGCCAACCACCCTCCTAGAAGTGGAGGGGTTGCATTCCTGGCTCGGACCCAAAGAACTCTTTGTATAGCTAGGAAATGCTAGCACTTCCAAAGCTGAATTCCCAAGCGGACGCTGCTCCATGAAGGAGAACCGGTAGGAGCAGAGACTGAAGGATTTGTTTCTTTCCCTCTTAGTCTGCTGCCTCCTTTGAGACACCAGTGTGCCAGAGACAGAGACACTATCAGCTATGCACCTACTTCTTCAATTCAAGGGAATAAAAATATTTTGGAGTCATAATTAGGGACAGGGGGCCAATATCATTAAATGAGTTGCAGTACCCACAGAAAATGGAGAAAAACTTCTGTCTTCACATGTGCCGCATTCTGCTACTGCCCATAAAAGGATCAATTTACTCATGAAAAAGGATTTTCAAGTTCCCTTTTCAGTTGTTTTTCCCAGCCTCTGTACCATGCCTGCTATTGGGCACACTCAGCTCTGGAAATGGTTATTTTTTGGAGAGAGAATTGCTAGTAAACCTAGTAAAGCTTGACAAAGTAACCCAGATATTCCAGTGTACATTTGGATCATTGCAGCCTTGAGTACATAAGAGCAGTTTATCCACTAGGTGGAGGCCTGCAAATACTAATGGATGATGATCGCTGCAGCAATTAAAAAAGCCGTCTGAGATTGACTCAATTCATTCTCTCGATTTCCAACAAAGTAAGGCAGACCCAGACACCTCTTCCACCAAAGAGCTGTCTCCTTAGGCCTCTGTCTGACTGACTCCAGAAGAACAGGGAATGGTCAACCAACAATTCCTATTTTGTAAATATTGATTTAGCTTACATACGCCATTCATAACATATCATGAAAATGAGGAGCTGTAAAAATCCCAGTTGTTTTCTGCTGCCTGTGTTCTGGATTGAATTTTGCTTTCTCTGCATACAGTCACAGAAATTAAAGCTGTTTTCGCTGTGTTCACAGCCAGATTTACTCCCTGATTGAAGGCAGGTTGCATTCCAGGTGAAAATAAAAAGGCAAAAGGCAAAAAAAAAAAAGGCTACTGGAATTAGCTTCTGGAATCTTTTTCAGGTCCAAAAAGTCTGAAATTTGGAAATATGAGTATGTGCTTTGTGAATGCCCAGATTTAGGGTAGTGGCACTGTGTTTGCAACAGGTATGTTTAAAAAGCTTTTCTCCGTTTAGACAGTACACTTAGCACTTTATTTTCTCATTAATGTATTGCATTTTCTATTAAAGTTCATAGGAACTCTATTTATTTACCAAATAATGTGCATGTTATTGCTGTAACTCCAATAAGCAGATGACATGCCCAAGCCATGTGAACCACACAATGTCTGCAGCCAGAGTGAGATGAGACCATTTGTGGATGGCTGCCAACTTCATCAGCAGTTGCACTAAATTATGTACCAAACATTGAGAATCAAGTCAAAAGCAGTCTGTAGCATAAGTGGCAGATCAGTACAAGATTATCAATCACTTTGCATCTTTAATTTTCTGAAATACAGGGCCCAATTGTGGCTCTTTTTTTGTCCTGTTGATACAAACAAGTCCACAATTGTGAACAAACGGTGAAGCCAAACATCTGCACTTCTTTGGTTACAATTAGCAGAGAATCTATAGTTGAGACCTCTTTGCTTTTAGCTGAAATGGTTCATACACCTGGAGCAGGATACTAAAAATGCAGCCAGTGAAGTTCTGAGCTATTGAGTATTGATACTCTGGATTTGGATGAAACATCAGGCGATGGAAATCATGCTGGTCAAATTCATCGTGTCTCTTGAATCTGAAGATTGAGAAACTCTGTGTGCTTGCTGCATTTATTAACAGCTTTTCATATGACTCAATCTTAAATGCATCCAGCAGAGAACTTGGACTGACGCCTGCTTAGAAATACAGCACTAGACACACATACCGTATGCATCACTTACTCAAAGGTTCGTCAATAACAGCTTTCTGCAATACCGGATCCGGAACAACCATTTTAACCCACAGTCCCGATCAACAGTGCCTTTTCTGTTCAGGTGATCTGCCAAAATGCCACGGGTACTCAGGAGGTAGAAAGCCAATTTAGAGCTTACTGCAAGACATGTTGTTTCCTGACACACCAGAGATATTGACTTGTTTATACAATGAATAACAATTATATTGTTAAAACGGTGCTGTTTCGTACAAGCTGAGCTGGAGCTGGAGTGCATCTAGGAGGGAGCTCTCTGCAGCAGGATGATCCACACAAACATGTCCCACCATCTTGGACAGATCTGTAACCAGAGACCTTGTGTGAGCCGTAGGTGAAGCAGACACCTCTGCAGGTGTTTACTAACCCATCCACCAAGGGAGATGTGGCAGCATGCAGTGACTCCCCAGGGTGGTCCATACTCTGAAGGAAGGTCCATACCTTGAGGAAGGAATGGCTTTGCTTTGAATTGGGGTTCTGGATTATTCCTTGGAAATCCAGTTGTGCATACAAGCCTAATAATTTTCTAGCTGTTTTACCTAGAATCCCCCCATTTTCAAGACAAAGAAACACGTGAAGACCCCGTAGAGTTTATTAATTGGGTAACTACAATTGCACAGCTTCTAGTTGTATTGGAACACCCTGGAGCAAGTGCTTAGACCCTGGGTATGCAAAGCACTGCACAGATAGGCACCCGGAGAAGTCAGGAGTGCTGTGTTTGCACCTATATGAAGAAGACAAAAAATAGCAAATGCTTCTTGATTGTTTTCCCCTTCTGAAATGGAATATATAGACCTTGAGCCTGGAGTCTCATCTGAGATTAGCCAGACACTACAGAGACTTACTTATCTTAATAATAAATTTTCCTGAACACAAGATTTTTGCTTGGCAGTATTCCTTACATGAACATTTCCACAAATCATTCTGATCTGAAATATGGCTAATGCCAATATAAACTAGGAGCCCTGTTGCCTCGGGGTTGTAGTTATGACCCAGTGACAGCACGGTACAAGAGAACAAAAAGTGAATCCCTGTACTGTTATCCCGTATAACCTACCAGGCTGGGAGTCCTTTCAACTTCACAAGGCACCAGGCTAAAACCTACCCGTCAAGGAAGACAATTTAATTAAGGGAAAAAGCAGGAGGTCTAGCCAACTAAATTCAATCACTAAAATGCTTTTCCTTCTCAGCCCAGACTGATCTCCCTCCAGCTGGATGCTTGTCCACCCAGGTTTCTCTCCTGCCACAGCTCGAGTGAATCCTGAACCACTAGCCCATGTTAGTTTCTGTGAAACGTAACTTCCTCTGTTTCTTAGCAGGGTGTGCCCTCACAAAAATATCTAACTTAAATCTGTTAGATATCCTTTGAATTTTCCTTTTATCATTTTTTCACCTACTTGCTGACCTTATTCATTACCTCTGTTGAGTATATGGTTAGCTGTCAGCTGCAGCAAAACAAAGAAACCCCATTCTTCACGTCTCTGTTTACACTCTATCAGCTACAAACCCCATCTGTATCACTTCCTCCAGTCACGAGAGTAATTTTCCTGCAAGACCTTTTAACATCTGTGTCCCCTGTGTCTGAATCAGCTGCTTTTTTTGATTTGGCAAAGACTCTGGCATATGCTACAGAGAACATATGGTCTAAACATGCCTCTCCGCTATGAGACAGAGTGAAATTCCTCTGCAGATCTCTGCAGATTGGAGGTAGAAGAAATCTCTGATGTTATGTCTTTTGAGGCAACTGCTGTCATTGATGAGGCTGAGCAGAGGTCTTGTGTCTGAGAGAGCATGAGAGGTAGCAGAGGTAGGAGACATGTCCAGGGAAAGGCACCGCAGCCCAGGACTGACTGTGAGATAAGACTTGTTGCTGTAAGAAACAGATAAGTCAATAATGGTGGTGATGACACAGACACCTGACGGTAAACACTCGGGAAAAATGATCCATTTACAATACTTACGAGTCAAAGGCACACAACAAGGAGGACACAAAACTGAAGTGGTGATGGACCACAGTGTGGTTCTGAAGGTGAGGGATGTGCGGGATGGAAGAGCTGCAGGAGAGAGGGAGCAAGTTTGAGCAATTATTAGTTTTGACAGCGCAATAAACAAACCCCACTCTGTTAAAAAAGGAATGACTATCAGTGTCAAGCAGTATCGAGAGATCTTTGATCCTTTCCCAAGCAGTAGGAGATCCTGACTGTCCCCAGGAGTGCGAACAGGCGGGTTTTTCTGAAGTAAGAGATACTTTGGTAATAAGCATCTATCTCCGAGGAATGCATACCTTGAATTCTTTGAAGCAAGTAGCTTTGCAGCAGGTCTGCACTTGAGGGACACCGAGTATTCTGTCTTCTACTTAAAGTAACTACCAACAGACATCTGTGGCTGTTTGTGTGACTGTCAGATGATTACAAGTGGTATAATTGTGAAGTACAGTTACCTCAAACTAAACACAGAGTGCCTGACACGCTGATACAGCGTCCATGGAGAAAGAGATGATTGTAAAGCTCACAGACACATTCTTTGCCTTAAGATGTATTTGTATGTGAAACTGAGAACTGAGACACGTACTTGCAAAGAGCTGGGAAAGTTCAAACCGGCTCAATCTGAAGAACAACGCCTGCCCACACCCTTATTTGGGAAGAAACATTATTTTTGCTATTTGTCAACTCCAAACTGGAATTATATGGGGAGGAGCTCTGGGCTCTGGCTCGTTACACGGGGCGGTAGGAAGGAGCTACCGGGCCATCGTGTCCCCGCCACCGGCCGGAGTGGGAGGGCTGCGGGATCCCCACGGACACGGATCGCCCAGCGCGGAGGGACCGGGCTCGGAGCTGCCGCCAGCACCGGCCGGAGCAGTACAACCGCTCCGCGTGGTACAGCCTTTCCCGAAGCACCGGGGGAAACCGGGGGCGCCCGCCCCGCTCCGTGCCCGCTGCAGCTCCCCGGGGAGACGTGTCCGGTAACCCCAGGGTCGGCCGAGCCGTGCTGGAGACAACCAGAAGTTTCCAGCGAGCCGGCCGGCTCCTCCGCCTCCCTCCTTCTCCTCCTCCTCCGTGTCCCTCCCCTCGTCCCTCCTCCGCCGCCGCCGTTTCCAGACACTTCCAGCCCCGCTCCTCCGCCCCCCCGACGCCCCGCCGAGGATAAAGCCGCCGGTCCGGCGCCCCCCCCCGGCACTGGGCAGACGGCAGGGCCCGGTACGGTGGGTTTAGGGCCCGGTAGGGTGGGGTGAGGGCCCGCCATGAGCACCGCCGCGCAGACCCCCCCGCCGCCGCCGATGGAGGGGAGCGCCGAGCCGCTGCCCCCCGGCTGGGAGATCAAGATCGACCCGCAGACGGGCTGGCCCTTCTTCGTGGATCACAACAGCCGCACCACCACCTGGAGCGACCCGCGGCTGCGGGCGGCGGCGCAGGTACCCTCACCCTGTCCCTGTCCCCCTCCCCGTCCCTGTCCCGTCCTGGAGCGGGGGGACCCGGGCGCTCCCCCCAGCGCATGGCGATGCAGTGAGGGCAGGAGCTGCCTTTTGTCTCTGACGCACTGCAGGCCCTTTTTTGTGCATTAAATCATTTGATACCTCGGCCCTGTAATGTTTATTTAAAGTTGGTCAAGTCCACCCGGCCTGCCAGGGAAGACATGAACCTTGATTTATTTTTCAGCTGTGAACAGCCCAAACAATGAATGCCCTTAAAAAAAAAAAAAAAAAAAAAGAAACCCAGCCCAGACTTTTACTTGTCAAGTTTTGTTTTCCTTTTTTTTTCCTTCTTTTTTTTTTTTCCTTTTTTTTTTTTTCTGGTCACAAACTATCTCAGTTGCTGTCTGGTCTGGTTTTGCTCTTAAGCATGCTCAGAGAAAAGCCGTATCTTAGTCCAAATATGTCCATGGAAGGAGAGGCGCGGAGGGGAGAGCGGTTGTGATTTTGTCGGGGCCCTTTCGGGTCAAATTCTCTGGTTTTGGGCGAATACAGCCCGTGTGGGGAACAGAGCCCTTTCACCCGCGCTGGTATTTTCGCAATGCGATGGCTGTAGGCAGAAAGTGCTGGAAACTTGAACCGAAGTAGAAGTTGCCCGGTGGGAAAACGATTCCCTCCGGGGTTTTCGTGCTGCTTCTCTGCCAGCAGCATCGCTTCACCCCGGCGCTGGCCGGCTCGCCCGCCGCAGAACGCACCCCTTCCCGGGGTCCCCGTCGGGAAGGACGGGGAAGGTGTGTGTCGGGGGGGGCGCTCCGCCACGTACCCCGGCGCCGGGAGCGGCTGGGGCGGCCGGCGCGGAGCCCTGCGGCTGGCAGAGAGCCCGGGGCCGGGGCGGGGGGGACCGAGCGGCCCCGGAGCGGCCGGGTAGAACCGAGGGGCTGGGAAGAAGGTGCTGCTCTAAGCAGGACCCCCCCGGTTCTGAATTGTGTATCTAATTGTGTGCTAAATATATAAAAAATACAGCATTTGGGAGACACTTGGTGTCTTCGAAATGTATCTTCGACATACTTGTTGCGGCTTTTTCGCTGCCGTAGCCTTACATAAAACGTGAGGATCAAAGCACTCAGTAAGTGTTATTGTTTTAAGAGCTTACTGTTTCTTAAAATAGTAATTGCCCACTTTGCGAGTGCAGACCCTGGCTGCCGGCGCGGGGTGAGAGCAGCCGGGTGTTGAAAAGGTAGGAAAAGGACGTGCTTTTCTATCGCGCTGCAGCTGAAGCCAGGGAACTTACTGGCGTCGCAGTCACAAAGTGTTCTAATGAATCGTAATTGACAAAATGTAGCCTTTCACCCCCTTTTCAACTTTCTCAGGGCTAGTTAATTTGATCTATGAACGACAGAATTCCAGTAATGATACAAAGAGGTCTTACAAAACTGTAATTTGATAATGAGAATATTGAGACTGGCATAGGAAAAAGTGCTTTAACTGCTTTTTGAAGACACCATCTTCCTGGTATAATGAGGCACCTGTTAACACTGGCTGTTATGGCAATACAAATAATAAATAGCGTGGGTTTTATAAGCATAAAACATACTTGAGAAGAAAAGTGCGCTGTTTACTCAAAGGCTTTTGTTATGGAAATACCACTTGAAACTAACCCATTTAACAGAAAAGTCACATTTTTAAGCTGGTTTTGATACTTGTGTGAAAGAAGAGTTTGAAGTACTCTGATGGATCAGTCCTCTGCTTGAGTGGGTGCCTGAAACCAAACAAATTTTCACCCCTGTCTGATGTGAAATCTGTAGTAATGAAAAGTGCCTCCTCTTCTGCCAACTTGCAAGGGTTATTGCAGACAGAGAAAGTCGCATCTGCTTTTGAACGGCTTTTGTGGGATACACTTTTTTCCAAACAGGAAAACCTGTTACTGCTGACTATAAGCAGGAATGTGTGTGTGATTTGGGATCATTCATAAAGAGAGAGAAATGCTTTCAGAAATGAAAATGCAAAATTGTTGATTTTTTGGGAGTTTCTGTCTAATGTTGAAAGAAAAAAACCTCCAGTTTATGGCGACAGAAGTTGTGTGTAACTGATCTCATACAACCATTTGTCAGAGCCTTAAGTTAAGAATATCTGCTGGAATTAATGGACACCTTCTGAAATCTGGTTTGTTAAGTACCAGTGTATTTCACAAGGACAGGTACTATTTAGCAAAAGAACCTCAGAATCAGGCACAAGGAAAGTATTTCTTTTCCTAAATAAGATTTTGTTAGCTAGACAATACCCAAGAAGATAAATCCAGCAGTGATTTTTGAAGGCATTAGACTCTCTCTTTTTTTTTTTTTTTCCTTTTACCTAAACAGTTAGGAAGGACAAAATCACAGATGTAGGCAGAAAGAAAGACTAGATATGAACAGCTTTCTGATTTCCCTCAGTCTAGCTCAAATGACAACTTGGGGGTTTTAGAAGTGATCTGAGAATTGCACAAGCTGACTGTGTGTGTCAGACTTCATGCATCTTTTCAAGGATGATTATACAAAGACCAAACTTGTACTGACTTCATCGCTGCCTTGCGGCATTGAAATTAGCCAGTGAAATGAGCAATTTTTTAATCATCTTTATGGTGGCCTTTCAATAACCCTTACACTAATATTTATTAATATTGTCTCTCTGAATATTTGTTCCCTTTCTGAAGAGACCTAGGCAACAAAATGAGGTATTACAGTGTAAGTGGACAATGAATGGAGCACAGGTCTAAAGCTAACAGCTTTTCTAGCTAAGTAATACAGCTGAGACAGTATTAGTAATGAATCCCATTTCTCCCAAATCTTGGTATTCTCACTTGCCATGGGCTTACCATCAGTGTGACTATGCTGACTACAGTAAACTGTACCAGAAAAATTATCAGGTAAAATGAGAAATGGCTCTTTTAAAATTTTAACCCATGACAGAGCCATTTTAAATCAATGGAACCAGACCTTGATTTGCGTTTAACTATATATTTTAGATGCGTTTATCAATTCAGATGTCTGTCTATTATTTTCTCATTCAGTTGGACCTTTTTTCACTCACATGAGGGATGGGTGTCCTTCTTCTGCATGTTCAGCTCCGCTACTTGTATGAAATCATTGCAGTAAAAGGCTGGACTGGGGAGACCTTCCTGAGAAAGAACAGAAAATCTCTTTGCTCCAGTGAGAAATAAGCCATGACTTTGCAAATGACTGAAAACCATTTATTAACAGAACCTCTTGGTAGACTAATGGTTTTCTTCCAAGTGTCTAATTAGTTAATAGTAAGACATTCAAAGATCAAGGTACAATCAATATAATGAAGCATGTATATGCATACTTTTACTAAAAAAGTGTTTACTAGCAGTGCCACTCTTCCTGTCTTTTCTTTGGTAGAACTATTGATTTCCTATGTTCATCTGATGTTGGTGTTTTCTGTGTTAACTTACGCCATCACAGCTCAGCATACTTTCTGCAAGATTGTCTTATAATGCTAAGTTGTTTACTTGGTATTCCCCAAAGCGTTGACAAAAAGAGATTACGTTTAAAGAAGAAAAGAGAAACAAGGCTCGTATAAATATTTATTGATGCCCCTTCCATATGTTGTTTCCACATGCAGTAAACCCAATGGGAAATACCGCAACTAAAAATAGACCAAAGCAATTGACTGTG
Organism: Rissa tridactyla; assembly: GCF_028500815.1. NCBI lineage: Eukaryota > Metazoa > Chordata > Aves > Charadriiformes > Laridae > Rissa > Rissa tridactyla. The sequence continues at coordinate 67,078,902 of NC_071471.1, forward strand.
CTGAGCTTCACCGGACTAATATTACAATGATCGATAGCTCACTAATGCTTTAGGTTTGAGATAAAAGCTGCACCAGCGAGCCACAAAGTCTGGGAGCGGTGATAAAAGCGATATATTTATTGGTTGCAACAATGACTGCACAGGCCTAAACAAAGGAAGAAGCAGCCATCTTACCCTCTTACTGATGGCTTCGTTGGTATTCGGGGGAACAGCTAATGACACCTAAGTTTCCATCCTCACCCTTCATGACTGTGGCATTTCTTTTGTCTCTACTTCCCCAAATAAGACTTAAGTTACTCGATTCCCATCTCTTTAGCAGTGAACTTATTTTTGAGCACTGACTTCTCATGTTCGAGTTGACTGAAGAATTCTTGGTAGACCAAATTAGAAATTGCCCTGGAAGTTCAATGAGCCTCTCTGAAACTCTGCCTTTTGCAGTGGTCCACATCAGTGGAAGGGAATGTAGGGCTAGGTAACAACTTAAGTCTCTTTTACTTACCATATTTTTTTACATTACTTATGCTGATGTGCATTCTGTCACAGGTTAATAAATTAGTTACTGGATTAAAAAGGTACTGTGTATATAAACGGCATAATGTGTAGGAGCGGTAAAATTAGCAGTAGGGGACTTTTGGAGGGTTGTGTCCTGGCTTTGTCCAGATTCCCTGAAGCTGCTTTGTGTACTTATTTAAAGCCCTCCTTGATAGACAATGGTAACCAGGGAGTTAATTTATGGAGATTCCAGTTAATCTGAAAATAAGGGGTGGATCAAATCAGAAATAAGAGGAAAGAACACCAAGAAATGACGCTAGCAATAATGCAGCAGTGTCTGGGCAATCATGCCAGAGGAAAAACAAGGAAGGTCTTGCATGGTTCTGTGTAACTCCTGACGCAGCATACCTCTTATCTACGGGAGAAAAGAATATTCGTGCCAGGTGTCAGCAGTTGTACCTAGGAATCATATTTTTAATAGCTCTAACCTATACACAGGCAAGACTTTTCCATAACCACGTAGCAAAAATAGAATTGTTCCCACTTGAACCGTGATAAGGCAGGTAATGATCCAATACGCTTTGGGGTATATAGACAGTATCACTCCCTAGGTAAGCTCTGTCTCCACCTTTTTCTGTGGCAGCTGTGCCCTCTCTTTATGCCAAGTTAAATATAAATATAAAATAGAAGAAATGGCTTGTTCACACAAATTAGATTACTTAATTATAGATGAAAAATGCTGTATCTTCAAATAAGTTGCAGAAGTTGCGGTTGGATTCTTTTTATTTTTCCTTCTTGGTTTTACAGACAGGGAAATGAGACATGAGGTGGTGAAGTGACTTGTCTAAAATCTCCCAGTAGGTCAGGTAGCACAAAAGTACATTTTTATACTCATGGCAAAGCCTTATAATTGATAAATAGGGTGCAGTGTAGCAAGTGTTTTTATAGTGTTGGAAAATTGCTCTTTGGGAATTGAAGTCAGAAAACTGCTGTGTGCGAAATGAAATTTAGAGGAAAATGTAGACCCTGACTATAACCTGTGGAATTCACAGCCGATTCTGCAATTGTTAGCTACTTATTATTCTTCTCTTTTATGGGGTATTGCTTTGCTAATTCTTGAGGCTTGTACTTTCTTCTGTGTCACAAATTTCTGGCTCACAGCTAAGAGCAGGAAAGCAACAGGTTGACCACCTGCTGCTTAGGTAAGCGTGTCATTCTCATCACCCTTGACAAGGATATTTCTGTGAGCGCTCTAAAGGGCTTTTCTTTAACCCCCTCCATTAAAGCTGACAGGATGGATGGTGATACCAGCTCTCTCCTAAGAGCCCTCTGCTCTTCATATCAGTCATTGCTTCTTTCTCTGAACATGTTCAGTTTGGCCCATCGGATGCTTTCTGTGCGTGGGCCACCTTCCACTCCTGGGCATAAAGGCAAGTGTTGTCATGTCTCCGCCAAGAAAGAATCATCTTAGTGATAAAAAAGTTTTTCTTCCTGAAACAAGATTAGTCTGCAAGATAGCCACCATGTTTGCTCCAATAAGGCTCTGTGCTCTGGAAAGCTTAGGATTAGATTTCTCAGTCAATTTTCATAGTGTTTATTTATTTCTAATGACATCATTGCGCTCCATCAGTTGGAGCATATGTTAATGCAATACTTGTATAATAGAACATGATAATTACAAGAGAGAACAACAGGCCTATTTGCTTACACATGTGTATGTTAGGAAATAAAACTCAGCATTCAACAAGTAAAACATCAAAAGCAGCTTGGCGTGTAAATGGGTTACATGATGTGACCGACACGAAGTTCTACTGAGACAGCTCATGCGACTAAGCTTATTCATGGTTTGCTTCGGTCATTAGCTAATGATATCTTGCTCAAATGCCTATGTGCTCAGTGTATATATTTAAGCGCAAATTGTGAGTAAAAGAGTGAGAATGTAAAAATCCTCAGTGGCTGAAGCACGGCAGTAGGAAGTCAGGGGTCAGTGGTGAGAGCAAACCACTCTCCACCTTCCCACTCGTATGGTTCTCTGGGAAGTACTAAGGAAACGTACTTCATGGTTATGTCGTGCTGTTAATATACTTAAACACAAAGCACTGTTGGGAAACTTTTTAGTACTTTAATCAAGTTACAAGGAATACTTGGATGTGCTGATTTCTATCAGTAGCAAAGCTAGTGTAGTAGTTTTGATTTGTCTAGTTGGTGTAACAGAAGAAAAAGGTCTGGTCAAAAGTAAAATACAAGCAAGTACGGAATCCAGTTCCAGTGGTGAAAGTTTTACCTCTCTATGACACAAAATGTGTTTGGTTTTGGGATTTTTTTGTGGGTTTGGTTGTTTTTTGTTGTTGGGTTTTTTGTTTGTTTGTTGGTTTTTTGTTTTTTTTTTTTAATAAATAGACTTGGTACATCATTCTTCGTTTTGAATATTAGGTACTACTGGATTTTTTGGTTATTCATGGCAATTTCTGATAAAAAATTGTTTTGAGTTTATGTGCAAAGAAAACTTAGTTGTCCTATTTCAGTCACTCATTTTAGTTATATTGTCATATTCTGTTGTGAAAGAACACAGGAAGAACGCCTTTCTTCCTAAATATATGGGACCCAGGCTTAAGATCATGGGAAGTGTGCTCTCAAGTCAGATTTTGTCAGATACTGGCCTTCTCTCAGTCATTTGAGTAACCAGAATACTTTTATTTGCATGATAGTCTTTACAGCAGCAGCTTAAAAGTTCAGAACCATACTGAAGTCAGTAGATCTTCTCTTTGCATACAGAAAGAGATATTTCATCTGTTAGTAATTGTAAAATTTGTATTCCTTTGCTAGATAATATTTATGAAACAAATATAATTTCAATATTTGTTCTGATGCTCTGGAAGAGCTGTAGAGGTGCTCCATGTGTGTATAATACATGCATTAGAGAGCTGAATTTACTGTACTACAAATAATCAATACAGGGCAAGAAAAATGGTGAGAGAGTAATGGCAGCAAAACTTGCCTTTCAACTTCTTTTTCTGTAGACGTTTTCAGTATAAGAGGAATGAAAAATGTATTATGCGAACAGTCTCAAAAGGGAGATTCCAAGTTCAATACAACTATTCAAGTAATCTAGCATGCATACAGAATATTTTGACAAATTTAATTCTATCGGTACAGCCATCTGAATGACTTCAGTGGTAATTCGCTGGCATCAGCAGTGACTGAATTTGCAGGTTTCTGTGTTTCAGTCTGGAATAACACTTAGGCAGTCAGGAGTTATGCCATTATCCACTCCGGATAGATAGTACAGCTGTACTGGGAGTTTTCTTGCAAGGTTGTGTTTTTCTCTTGCTGTCACTTTTTTCTTTTTTTTTTTTTATTCCAACGGCACAGAGTGTCAGAACTCACTGAAAATCTCAGCAAGTTTGAGGATTTTGGTGTCACTCCTGACTGTGCCCTTCCCATGGGAAGCCAAGAGTAGGATGTAGGGCTATGAAGTGTTTTTTCCAGTTGCACAACTTGTGCTGGCTGCACCTTTATTTATCATGGTGATGGCCTCACAACAGAAACACATGTCCTCGTCCGGAGAGGTGGGAGTGCTGTCATTCCTCCTGAGCAGATCTCCCCGCACAGCTCTGCTGTCCCACTTGCAGCTTGTTTAAAACATAACGATGCTTTTTTTCTTTCTTATTTGACCAGTGATGATGACTCCTTTACACTTGCTCGGCACCTCCTGCGATGGTGGATGGGGTCTGAGTTTCTGGTGTTGGTTCAGGGTACCCGAAGTGTAGGTCAGGACTGTTGTTTACATTTCTGAGCTGCTTGAGGGAGGTTTTTGCATTCTTATGCTCCCTCCTTTTTTGGGGGATTCTGTCTCTTGAATGTAAAATAAATGTGTGATCACAGCCAGGATTCCTGCAGTGCTGGATTGTCAGTTTTGCTACTTATAGGAAAATTTATCAATGTTCTGTTGTTCATAATTATTCTCAATTTTATCATCGAAGTACTTGTTTCCTTGGATGAGGGCAGGAGAAATTTACTTAATTTTTTTTAATGCAGAAATAGGAGTTGGGTTCCTGTTTTTTATCCTTAAACTGGGAAGGATGATGGACTAAAGAGTTTCATTCATTTATTGGTAATATCTCTTCGTGGATTTGTGCTAAATGGGAGCTTTGGGCTTTTTCAGATAACACGTTTGTTAACATAACAAGCAAAAACTGCATTTGTTAGAGGGCAAATAAAAATGAAAAATGGACACTTTTAGTCTCCTGGCTGGCTATCCTGTGAAATTTAGGAATTAAAGTGTTCAGAGGGAACCCATGAATCTTTTCTCTGTAGCATTACGACAAGAGTTCTCCAGAGCTCGATTCCATTCCTCCCCCCTTGCCACAGTGTCCCCAGGCACACCTCAGCTTCTCCTGAAGTCTTACAGGACCTGTTTGTCCAGGCTGCAAACGCAGGCTTCCTTGCACAAAAAAGAGAACTGCTTTGGCCAAAAGCCTGACTAAGAGAGTATTGGGATCCTGGTGTCCTCGCCGTTGTTCTGGATTCTCACTAAAAACCAAACCAAACCACTTGCAGCCATCTACCTGAACCCAAGGCCTCTTTTGTCTTCGGTCATGGTGCTGCCGTGTGGTTCCTTGGTGTGTGGTGTTTCGAAGTACACAGATAGTGCATGTTTATGGACATAGGAAACAGTAGGGAGAAAGGGAACAGAAAAGAAGAAGGAATGTTGAGGATGTGGTGATACAAGCTGGCTAACATAAGAAACCATTTATAGAATTAAATTTTAGTTAAGTGTTGGTGAGAGCAATGTGGATGACGAAGAGCAGTTGTTATGAGAGACCTTTCCTAAATCTGACCTCTCTGCCTCAGAGATGCTGATGGTGGGGAAAAAAACAAAGGCGCGTTCCATTTGTTCCTTTACCGAGGACTGCACCAAGATGACTGCACTGTTAAGAGACACACACAAAAGTCCTCCATGGTTAGAAGCCCATGGTCAGACTCCGAGGAGGCGGTTCGTGGAGGGTGGGGGCAATGGGACACTGTCCGTGTAGAAGCCTTGGCAAAGATTTATCACTGTGGATTACTCCAGGAGATTGAAGGGCTTATCCCCAGGTGGAGCGGTTCAAAACATTGCAGACCCCTAAAATGCCAGGAGAGCGAGGAGCTGGCAAGTAATCCCTTTGGGCAGGTTTGTTGTACACCCAGGTGGAGCAGAGCATCCATGGCTGAGAGCCTTCTCCTGTCAGGGCATCTGTAGGTGCTGCTAGCCCACCCAGCTCCTAAACCCTTCCCAGCACCTTCCAGCAGGGAGTCTGACAACGCTGGAAGTGAGTGAATCTCCTTTTTATAGCGGTGGGAGCTGTGCCTGGAGGTGGGGTGACTGGCTGCGGACTCTCGGGTTGCACCCGCAGCCCGCTCCCTCTGTCAGGGAGACTGCCCAGCAGCTGGTGCGTGGCAGGCGCAGAATGCATGGACTCAGCGAGGAGCAGCGAGGTGCTTCTTCCGACTGTCGAATCATCAGTTTCCCTCCCTCCTCGGCAGCCTGCTCGGCTCCGCTCGCCCGGCAGACACTTGGCTCTGATGCGGCCTCGCATTGTTGCTAGCTGAGCGCACCTCAAATTTATTTTCCGGCAAATGCAGTTTGCTGGTGTAAGTGTGCGTCCCTCCAGATCCCAGGAGAGGCGGCTGCCGGGAGCGCTGCGGGTTCGGGGTTACGCTGGTAGAAGGTGAACTGGCAAATGGTTGTTGGTCCTTGGGGTCCTGAAGCCCCCAGACAGCCTGCAGGGAGCAGAGGAATGTGGCTTCCCAGTAGGGGGAATTTAAAATGACTCATCTGTCGGCCGTGGATCCTGGTGCAGACCTTGGCATGAGATCATCCTTGTTCTGCAACTGGAAAAGCCAACTTAAAATTACTTCTCTGTGCGAACTTTCTAGGCCTGGCTCTCCTCTATGCCCCTTTCGGAATTTTTCCTTTGTTTGTGAAGGGTTTTTTAATAAGTAAAATGAAGTGCAACACCAGGGCCTCCGACTTCGCACTTGTTCCTATCAGTGCTTGTTATCTTTATTTTATTAGCTTACTGAAATAATAATCTTTATTCTCTGCAGTTTCATTGCTCTCAGGAATTCTCAGAAATTAATTTTTAAGGGGATACTGTCTCAAAATCTGGTTGGTAAAATAGTTAATTCTTAATGAATTAGTATATTAATGTGTACAGGGGTGACATTAAATATTTTCGCAGCTTAAACACCTCTTTAAAAATAGGGTTTCCAACACTTGCACCATATGTCCCCTTATTAAATTCTCCTCTTACTGAATAATGACATTACCCTCTGAATGACAGAGGTGCTTGTTATATGATCTGACTTAGAGATACATCTGGAACTTGGCCCTCGCAGGGACTCAAAATAGAATGACCGATGCAGGAAGAACTTACTAGAGGACTTGTGAGGGCTCTTGGTACAAACCACTTCCACCCCTGCCAGAGCTTTGACATTGTCCAGTGAGCACACTCAGACAACGCAGGGATTTATTTTATCTTGCTTTTCAGCGTTTTCCTTTTCGTTACGCTATCCTGTCTTTCCCCTTTCTTCTCCTTCAGTATTTACTGAACTGGATCCTCCCATAGCTGGAAGTGAATATATCCTTCAGCATGGGCATTAGTAAAGCCAGTGGGAAGAGCAACACCAGCAAACATTGTGCTTCTGATGGGATTAGGCTTCTTTGAAAGTTTCTTGTCAGATGTTATCTATAGCACGGGGTGGGTTCTGAGAGGTGCTAAGGAGATGTCTCTGGTTCCCACAGGCCAGCAGTTTGAAGAGCTCTGTCTGAAGGGAGTGGGCTGGTGGCTAAATGCAAGTGATGTGTGCTGAGTAACAAATCCTGGTGTAATTAGGTATTTTAAAGGCTAAGTTGGAATTTATGAGAAGTGGGGGTGAAAGACTCGTACATAAGCAGATTTTTTAGCTTGCTGTTTTCTCTTACAGATCTGGAGTGGTAGCACCTCATGTTAGCTGCCCTGCCTGGACCCAAGTGGGTCTGAACTTCTCATTGGCAGCTGATGTTGCTATTAGGACAGACATTTAGGGCAGCTTTTTCTTGCCAGTTGTATTGAGCTGAGCTACCAGCAAGTGCTATGTGATGTTTTTAACTTCTAGGATGGCCAGTCATCAGCAAATGGTCCATCTCGCGATAGCCCCAAGCAGCCACCAGCAAGAGAAGGAAACATGGGATACCCCAAGCTCCGGGCTGGCTATATCCCTATTCCCGTCATCCACGAGGGCATTGATGGCAGACAGCAGCACCCGTGCTTTTCTGCTGCTCAGCCTGGTGTGCAACGGTACAAGACCGAAGCTGTGCCTACCACGGTGCAGGCACAGCCACCTCTAAGGGGGGCCTATGTCGGCCCCGAGTCCCCTCCAAGGGGACCGACAGAGGCTTCTCAGACAGATAAACAATGTGGACAGACAACGGCAGCTGCAGCAGCCCAAGCGCCGGCCACGCACGGACCCGAGGTAACGTGTCGGGATTGCTGGGGTGTGTTTGCATTGGTCTTTGCAGCATTTATGACCTGAATGTCACAGGAGTAGTTTATCCTTCAGAAAGCCAAACTTGCCACAGGATTACATTTTCCCAATACTTCCAGAGTATTAAAATGTGAAAATGCACAGTCATAGCAGTGTAAATATGTCAGGTTTATCTAGCATCGCCTGCTTTTGTTCCGGAATGATTCTGCAGAAACAAATGGACGTAAATGGCTTCTGCAAAAAGGAGCTGCGCAGGTCCTGCAGCAGGGGAGGATTGGTTTGGGGTTTATGCCGGTTTCCCCACAAGCGGAGGAAACAGGCAGCTCTCTTGTGTTCTGCACCATGAGTCAGAAACTGAAGAGAACAAAGTGGGAGAAAAAAAAATAAAGTGGCCAGTTAGCTAACAACCCAGGCCATTTTAGAAGTTGTACTCCTGTGATCTTTGCTTTCCAATTTAATTCTTCAGTTGCATTGAGTGTATAGATGTACACATATACAGCTTTAAAAGTGAATTGTAAAGTATTTTTGTCATTCAAATGCTTGCAAACTACGAACTTTTTCTTCTTAAAAAAAAGTCACCCTGCTTGCTTTGTTTCAGAAGGTGGGATTTTGGTTGTGCCTGTTTCTCTCTAGAGAATTAGCAGAATTGGTATTCTTGTAGTGTATGGAAATATCAACCTCATTTTTATTTAAAGTAAGATGAGCAGGAAATTCAGCCTTCACCAAGCTGAGAATATGTCATCAGGTCTGTAATTCAGCAGTGGTGGCTTTTTCTCTGAAACTTGTTTGGAGTCTGAACAATGTAATTACAGTTCAGTTAGTAGGTTTCTCAGCTGTCTTGACTAACAATGCCTTGTCCATGCAGTGCCGGGACAAGAGGCTCAGCTTTTCCTTCTCCCAGCACTATACAGCTTTGTCTTGCACGCAGAGTGGCTTCGGGATCGTCTTCTGTGACTCTTACTGCAGCCCTCTGAGATAGCTGCTGAGGACCTCAGAACTTGCTGTTGCAAACTTAGGCAGCACGTTGTGGGTATCAACTGACCAGAGCCTGTGATTGTGCCTTTAAACCCCTTGGTCACCAAGGCCACCAGCAGTGGCAGTGATGGATACCATAATACAAACCAGCATTTATTTGTTATTTATTTATATTAAGGTTTCACAGGCAGCGGAGCAGTTCACCAGTACCAAAAGAGGGGTCTTGTTCCCCTTCCTCTCCTGCCTTGCCTGCCCTTCTGTTCTTGTCTTCTGGCTGTGTTGTCCTGCCCTCTCCTCTGCCATCTCCAGTCTGACGTGGCCTTTCACTGAGCTGTGTAACAAACCCACCAGGAAATCATTTTTTTCCTCTTACTTAGTGAGTGAAACTGGTCAGAGAATAGCCTGATGGCTGCTGGAGTTGGTGCAAAGCAGGTGAGGTGATGGATTGGCATAGCAGGAGGTGGGAGTGAGCTGTGGGAAAACAAACTGCCTTTCCCCAAGCTGCAGACCAACAACCGGGAACAGCCTGGGAACGGGGTTTTGCAGTGAGCCTGGTGCTTGCTCCTGCTAATGGTGGGTCTAAGCTGGTGCAGCTCTCACTGCTGGTGCCGAGGGGCTAAGGTGTTGGAAGGTCTTGGGGCGGGGGGGGAGGGCATTAGCCATATGTGCATTGCCATAACCTGCTACCAAATTAATTACATGCTTTAAAACAAACAAATAAACCAAACAAAATCTGTTAGTGTGACCAGGATCAAAAGTCTGAATGTTGTGTGCCTCTGTCAGGGGTTTGTTTTTGTCTCCAGCATATAATTTGTTTGCTTAACTTTAGTTTGCCTCAAATTTAACAGGTTTAGACAGGAATGGCCATGCAAAAGCAGCAAACATTCTGATGGAGCATCCACTCCCTGCTTATTTGAGGGCTGGGAATGCTGTAGCTCAGGTTTCTACTTGTTATAATGATGTTCTCTCACAACTTCTGTGGTTTGTATAGTGAGGCCCTTGGCCAAAAAAACAAGGAAGTGGATCCTTCGCGTGCCGGAAACATGAGCTCAGTTTCTCTGAGCGTTTCCTTTTTTTCGCTTTGGAAATGAAAAGTACTGTGAGCATAAAACGTTTAACATTTAATAATGGACTTTGTTTTCATGGCAGCCTCAACCTCCTGCAGCTTCTGATTCTCCAACGGTTTCCCCTCAGTCCTCTGGCAGACCCAACGCAGGAAGCCATCAGCTTCCTCGTGGTTATATTCCAATTCCTGTGATACATGAAAATATCCAACGGCAACCAACGCAAGTCTACCATCAGGCACAGAAGACACACTACCCTGCCCAGCAGAGCGAGTACCAAGCCCACCAACCGGTGTTTCACAAAATTCAACCAGATGAGAGGGAGCCTAAGCCAACGCGAGCGCAGTCTCCGTTCAGAGTGTCTCAGAGAGGTTCATCGAGCCGCGAAAGTTCACCGGCCAGAATTACCACCCAGATCCAGCCCCCAGCTCCCATCAGAGTGCAGACAGTTGTAGACAGACCCCAGGTACGTAAAATAGAGCAGGGAATTACCTGCCAGCTGTTTTTTTTGGTGTGGCTAGAGATGAAAAATTGGCTCATACTAACAGGTACATGAAAGCATGTAAAGCAGTCTCACATTTCTGCATTTAAACAAATTGGGAGATACTGAGATAATATATTAACAGCAAGCTGCTTTTCCACCTATCAGGATTGTGGAGTCTTTGGATCACTGAAATATGATTTAACACACAATTTGATTTTCCTCTCGTCAGAGTATAATTTGGTGTAATTACACTGAGGTCACTGATGTTGCATTACGTTTGTGAGAAGAAAATCAGGTCCGCGGGATTTGTGGCATCTATGTAAATACACCTCATTGATGTCTCAGAACCATTTAGGATAGCATCAGATGTACAAAGTGGTTTTAATTATGAAGAGAGAGGATCAGCAAAATCTAGTCTTAGAGCTTTTTATTCTTCCTATATGAAGCATGCTCTTGCTCATAGAACATGTTGCTCATTGAACACTTTTTCCCTGTTAAAGTTCTTACTCAAACTACAGTTAAAGACTACTGTGAATTTGACCACTGTGAGTGTGTGGAACGGGAAGCCTTGATTTCCTCTCTGGAGAGACTTCACATTGAAAATGACAGGAGCAGAATTAGGTTAATATTTCTGAAAACCCAGGTGCTAGGGCAAAACAATGAAGACTTCAGATTTAATGGCATATTCTAGGCTATAACGCTAATTTATTTTTATGGGTGAGAATTTGAGCTCCCTAAACAAATTTTATATTTAATGGGTAAAGCAGTAACAGATTATCAGTGCAGGCCATTACTTATTTGGTTTAAATATAAATGTAGGTATTTTACTTCAGCTGTGTAAATACATGAGAGCTGGATCTAGTATCTTTCAAAAAAAATTTTATACGTGCACGAATGAGTGAAGCGGGTGGCAGGGGAATTAAAATGCAGATCTCATGAATTCCAGTTTTCTGCAAAAATTTAAAAACTAGTTTCAAGAGATTTCTGATCTGATGACACTTAGATCTGTAGTAATCCCAGGGATTGTCTCTAATCGCTACAGTGTAATAAGATTGACACAGTAACCTCTGCATGTAAATACTCTAAAGATAAAATCAGTATAAATAAACACTAGCAAAAAAAGGAATGTTCTGAAAACAGGAACGGGATGAGAATAGCCCAAAATGTGAGTAAAACTCAGCAAAGTAGTTAGCTTTTCAAGAAACACCAGCTCTCAGTTAGTGACACACTGAGGATAAAACCTTGACCGTGCTGCAGTCAGCTGCCACAAATCTTACTTAAGGCAGGTGAGGGCTTTGCTTTAAGGTCCTATCTTACAAAACTGCTTGTAGGGCTGATTTTCGTAAGCATGGGCAGGATTTGGTGGGATGAAATTTAATGTCTTTGAGAGTCAATTGGTGCTTGTAATCTGCAATAGCTTGAAAACAATAACTGAACTGTTCGGCACAGTGCTTTTTTTAAAATTATTTTAAAAGAGTAAAACTCAGCAACGCACAGGAAAGACTAATCATCTGGCGTGTGCGAAAATTCCACTTCCAGAAGTACAGAAAATTGAATGTTAGGTTACTTGTTCTTTAGAAGGAAATAAGGATCATTGTTCATTGTATCTCAACATAAACTTGCCTTGCTCACCAGGTTTCTCAGCAACAAATGCCACCTCAAGAGCCACCAAGACCATCCCCATCTCCTGAAATCAAACCTGAAAATAAGGCAGTCCCACCACCTGAAACTGAGGCACCATCACCATATATCCCAATTCAGGTCACCCACCAAGAACCGGATACTAAACTACCACCCCAGAAGCCTCCAGCCATGGCAGAGAAAGCTGATAAAAACGTTCCCTGCCCAGCTAAGATTGTTCCCCCACAGGAAAGGCCTCCTCCTGAAGAAGCGGCAACACCGAAGACAATGGAAACAGGAGAACCTCAAAAGCATCCTGGTGTTTTGAAAGTGGAGGCAATTCTGGAGAAGGTACAAATGCTTGAGCAGGCAGTTGACTCCTTTGAAGGCAAGAAAACTGACAAAAAATACTTGATGATTGAAGAGTATTTGACCAAAGAGTTGCTAGCCCTAGACTCAGTGGACCCTGAGGGTCGTGCGGATGTGCGTCAGGCCAGGAGAGATGGTGTAAGGAAGGTCCAGAACATTTTGGAAAGACTTGAACAGAAAGCAGAAGATGTCCCAGAACCAGTTCAAGTTGATGGACTTCAGCCAAATTTGCCAGAGCCTAAGCCACCACAGGAAATCATGGAGATTGAGCCTGTGGTAGTCAAGAGCAAGGGAGATACCAGTAATAAAGATGCTAAAGGGGAAACCAAAATGGAGAGACATCAGCCTGAAACTAAGGAAGAAGTGTTTACCAATCTCGCCACCACGACAAACACATCTAATAATCCAACTGAACCGTAGCCCCATGCTGAAAGTAAAATCTCTCAGACTTTATAACTTAAAGTGTGTTTAAGTGAATTTTAAGTTGCATGCATTTCCAGAGCTCTTTTCAACTGGTTTTTAATCAACATAGCAGCTTGGGACACAGTAAACACTTTGTGGGGGAAGGAGGGAGTTAGAAAGAAAGTAATGCATTTATCCTTTATTCTTACACTATGTAAAAGACATGTTTCAAAAATAAACCCTGTACATTAATCACTTTTAGATCAGCTGAATGGAAAAAAACCCAAACAAAACAAACCAACTACTTCAGGGTTAATATTGATGCGTGTTGTTTAGCGTGTATTCTTTTGCAGGTGATTTTTGTAAAATCAGTGGCCTGCATTGTCAGAATACCAGTCCTTCTGTAAGCGTAGCCACTCTTAACAGTAATGTTTTTATTTTTAATGTTCACAGTTGGGCACTTTAAGTAATGATGGATAGAAAGTGTGTAAGAAACTGTAGGGATATTTATATGTGTGCAGGACTTCGATGCTATATTTTAAGAGGGAAATAAAATACTATAGAAGCCTAATTTAGTCTTGTGATTTTATAAGCTGGAAATGTAAGGACAGTAATGGGTTTCAAATACACTCTTCTAAACATAGAGATTTCTTTTAGTTACACCATTGTAGTTGGAGTCTGGCAGCTGCTTTCTCATTAAGATCAAAATGTGCCTTTCTCCATTCACTTGCCCCCGTTTAATGTCATTGCTGTATCGCATATGTGGACTGAGGAAAGAATTTTGCTTAGCTTTTTCTTACCCCCGCCCCCACTCTTCTTTTTCTCCCTCTGCCCTGGGAGTCACCATTTAACAGAAATGTTTATAACATAAAGAAATCCATATCTACTGCTATCGTCTTAGAGAAGTTTATTTTACAGCATCTTAACTTGTTCTGCAAAGTCATTAGCCTTTTATTAACAAGTACTTCTGAATTTCCAGCCAAACACACTTGGTATTCTTAGAGCCAACATAATTAAGAGTTAGTCCTCTCATTTTGTGAACAGTTTAAGCAATACTTCGTGGTTGTTCTAAGTAATTAGCAACTTACACTTAAGCAAGGGACACAAAACATACTTCAGCAACATCCATGTAAAATGAAAGCAGCAGAGTCAGACCAGTGCAGAACGAGTCCTAACCAAACTCCAGAAGTTACCTTTGATGTGCATTTGTAAAATGAACAAATCTTTTTTACCTGAGAGCATATGTTTACAGCATATGAGGAAAACTTTAATAGAGCTGCTCAAGGCAATTGATTACTTACTGAATTACACTATAAATCACAAGATTAGATTGGAAATCAGGTTTAAACCTGTCTGAAAACGTGTTTTTAAGAGGCAGGTTGAGAGTGGTCATCTAGAACTGTTAATATTTTAAAATAACAATGTAGCACATAAATTGTAATGCAACAAGTGTTTCGAAATAACAATTGGACTGTGAACTGCCTGCTTAGTTGTAGGTAGAAGGTTGATGCTTCTTTTAGTTTCATTTTGAACAGTCAACACCACCATGTAAGAATCCACAATGTCTTGTAACCATTTGGTTACTGGAGCTCTTGGAGCAGCATTGTAGGCATTCCAGCAGGAGAGGTGTGAAAGTTCACCCGCCTGCATAATTCTTGTATGAACTCACTTCAGTGACACATTCCTCCTGCAGGATTACATTTCAGTTGAGGACACGCGTCCCTGACATCATGTAACAAAAATACTTGAATTGAGGAAAATCAGCTATGGGTTCTTAAAATTAAGCTATAAGCAAGGTCTGTGGGAAACATGAGACTGTATCTTCTTTCTGGTTTCTCTTAGTACCCCACTAAAGCAATTCAGATCAAAGCCACCTCATTAGCTGAGATGGCAATGTGGAAATTCAGATTACAGTCATAAAAACATACTATTTAGAGGAAGTTAAACAGGTGCTATCCTTCTAAAACATGTCATCCGCTGCTAATGGAGCCTGATTCATGTTCTACTATTCAATGTTGGTCAGAGTAGGCGGAGTCAAATTTAATTACAACTTTTTTTTTTTTTTTTTAAAGAAGCAAAGCTAGAGGTGGAGTTACGTTCTGCTAAGGGGTACTTGAAAAGTTGATTATTAAAGTCAGTGAACTACTGCAGAATTAGGTACCACTCAAAATGAAGCAAGGTTTCAGGATCTGGCCTAATAAGGGAAAGTACATTTGGCTGCCCTGGAGCTGCCTAGCTGGAAGAGCGTTGCTCTGAGTCATAGTCTCTCTTTGTTTCCTCTTGCTCAAGATTAAACTACACCCAGTCCAGCATATATGTCTTGATGCATCAGCATAGCTACAAATTCTGCGTATGGGCTGGGAGGAGGGAGTAGTGAAGGAGGAAGCAGATGAAGATTCCCACCCATTCCCTGTAAGCTGCTGACCTACTCTTTGCAGAGCCTGCCTGCTTCCTTGCATTGGTACCAATGATGTGGGCAGCTGCCAGAGGAGAGGAAAAAGATCCTTCATTAACTTGCATTTCTGCAGCACGGTACTAGGTCTGTGTCTTGACCCTGGGTAACTACCTATGGAAACTTGGCTTTGAAACTCTGGTAGAAAGTAATTAGGGTTTTAATACTAGCGATAAGAATGGTTTTACATTGCACTGGTTTTCAAAACCAGATGTGCAACCAACAGCAAAAGTGCTCTGGAATACAAGATGTTCAAATAAACACACTGCATTGGCTGTAGCCATTTTAAAAAATGAAAATACCCCCAAGCTTTTCAATAAGAAAAAAAAAATAAAGCTGCCTGTTACTCATTTTGAGACAATGATGTCAAGCATTTAATTTATTCCAGAAGCAAATAATCCCCAAGTCAATGAAAGACACTGTGTCAACCCATTTAAAAGTAGCAAGAGGGATATGAAAAGCCTGTACGCAGAATCACAGTAAAAGCTTAGGCTATTTTCTGATCGCACTATCTTGTCCAGCTAGTGATATTTTAAATGCCAGTAGTGGCCTGTTCTCTATATTTAAACTATCACAGCAGCGAGGCATTGTGTTTCCTATAAATATAGCATTTTGACTATTTACACATGGCCAAATCATACCATACCCTGAGGAAGGGGCAGCAGATAGTTACATTGCGCCCAAGAGCATGCTGAGACACAGCTGCGGCACTCTCTGGTGTCCGATTCCTCCCTCTCTCCAGTGGGAAGTACAAGCCCTTTATCTGGGTTATGTTTTACTTCCAACCTCATGTTAGCTCAGCTGTGTTTGCAGACAAGTTGGGGAAGGAAAGGCGAACAAGCGAAACTCCACCCAGGAGGCAGGAAAGCAACACAGCAGTGTTTCTAGAGGCAGGTCATTCCCCTGCACTCCAGTAGCAATGTAAGCCAGTCTAGGAAAGCCCTACTCTCAGTATCCTCAGTGAGGATATCATGTGGCACTTCTTACTTTTTAAAATGATAGTTGAAATAATAAAGAAGCTGCTGGTGGCTGGCATATAACTGCTGAAGAGGACAAAGGTTAATCAAGGTAGGTTTATGAGATTTGCTAGGTTTTCAGTCTCCTTATATATGCATGTTATCTTTTTAAGTTTGCAAGTAACCAAATAAAAGACACTACTGTATCACAAACTTAAATAAGACATACACAAACATGAGGGCAGAATGGGCTTAGACTAAAGGACTGTTTGTGGGCAGTAACTTCTGAACTTTTGTTCCTGTTGTGTCCAAGTAAAGAAATGCAGGTGTCTTATGAAACTAAAATCTGAATCATTAGCTGTAAACATTTAATATTGGATCAATCTTTGGGTTTGTTACAAAAGCTACATATTTTTTCTGACAGAAACAAATTCAGCCCTTTTGGGCCACTTGGGTAAAGGAGGCCTTTAGAAAAAGCTAATCTGAGCTCGGTACTGCTGGCTGTAGAATACAGGTTGAAGCCATAACTTAACCATACAAAATATTATTTCCTGGAGTCTTAACATAAATATTAGGACTCAAAATCCAAATTTCTCTGGATATATAATATTGTCATTAATGAAATATCAACACAATCATTTTAGCAATAGATAAAATGTCTTATTGGCACTTTCACCTTCTGTTTATGTGGGTAGGAGTATCTCATAATGGTACACAGGAGATCCAAACGAACTAGTCTGTTTAAACTATTTTTCTCTTAAGACAAAGCATTTGCTTAAAGATAAATGGATGACACTAAGATACATTAGCTTTGCTGCACAAAGAAAGAACCTTTTATACTGGATAATTTGGATTTTCTAGCTCTACACAAACAACGCATTCATAGTATTGTATATGGATGGGATCAGTCTACACTCCCGTGAACCACTGTGTGAATGTGAACAGTCTGTCCACTCTGCGTAACACTAGATACAAATGTAATCCTACACCAGCCAATGTAATCCAAAGCAAGAGTTATTTTAAGATATGCAAGAAGCTAGTTACAAAGCAGTGGAATGTACCAATTCTCAGTCAAATACCTCTCCATAATTTATAAACGGGCAACTTTAAAAAATAAAGAGGGTAAAAATTAGAAGCTAGTTTAGTTGTTGCCTATCAGATTTTTCACTGCTGTTTCCAGAAGCTGGGAATCTGCACAAAAGAAAGGAAGAGGTACAGCCTTCAGTATCCATATGCACCAGTAAACTGTGGGGCAAGTGGAAGTAGAGGATCACAGGTTAAATTTCAGATTATAGGTGCATTTGCCATGCTGGTTTCAGAGAAGAATGCCAAAGGCCACCAATCTGTAAAGACATGCTTCACGTTTCAGAGTTAAACATGGAATATGGAGTTTTTCATCTCTAGTCCTTTACATTTGACATTTATACAAGGACTGTGCAGTATTCTGTGGCGTGTTCCACAACACATACAGAAAGCACTGTTAGAATTTGCACTAATTGATAACATTGTTGGAAGTCTTGGTAAAAAGGCTGGAGACTAAACAGACATGAAAACATGTAGCTTGTCATAATGAGAAATGGTACCTTTTCTAGGAATGAGGTGAGCAGGCAAGAAAATGTAACAAACTTTGAAGTGTTACTACTTCTATTGTATCTACTCAGTGGAGGATCTGTCTGCAGAGCTGTTCAGCTGCCTTCACAAATATAAATTGGATGAAAAAAATGAGGGGTTATCTTAGTTTTAAAACAGTAAAAGTAGTAGTTCACTGAATTTAGCAACAAAGGGGTATGGAACTTTGCCTGGCTTTACTGTATTTCTGCAGCACCTGAAAATGAACAGATTAGATTTGCAAAATCATCTACATGGATTACTTGAAGCCTTGATTTATTGCTTTTCATCCTTTGGTGGACTTTAAGTTCCTGTCTATTTCTTGTCTGGAATAATTCTCTTGTGCAATTCCCACTGGTTTGGCAGGGAGATGATGTATGTTTTTTGCAGCGCATATAGATGTGTGGCAAAAAATATGTGTAGTCAGTAGTCTCTCTTGCCTCTCCAAGTGCACAGCTCAGAGTGTAAAATTTGTTAGTAAGAGCCAGAACTTTTAACCCAGTGTGAGTTTTTCTATTGTATTTGAATAAAATTGAGGTTCAACCAAGGAAAACCTAAAGCAATGTTGCCCAGCTGCAAAAAAGAAGGATATTTTTACTTCCAAAGGATTGACGAAATGAGAGCACATACCCCTAATTAAGCATTTCAATAGGTGTTGGTGATTACTTGGTCCCCAGGACCTTCCCTCAGTGTCATTATTTCTGATGAGCTCCTGTCTCATCTCCATTCCTGCTCTCCTCAATTGCCTTTCCAGCTACCATGAAACCGTTTTCTTTCTCTTGGCCCATTACCTCTTAGGAAAGAGTGAGATAGAGAAGATTTGCATGTGAAGATTTCTCTTAATAATTTCGAGAGCTTGGTCAAAAGAAGTTGGGAGTTCAACTCAAATTTCTCTTGCCAATTAAAGGTGATCTCAATCCTCAGCCATTAAATTCAAATGTTTATCAAAATTTCTACATGCCTGCATACCAGGTATAAAGCCAACTCTAAGACGGAACATACCTGGAACCATCAGGACAAAAATGAAGGTAACTGTAGTTCAATCCAAATTGGACTTCACCCAAAATACTGAAATCATATGATTTAATTTCAAACTTTGGAATTTCACACTTTTGAAACATGTAAGCATCTGCAACAGGTGCTGAAAGCACACAGAAGTACTACCAACTTTGAAATGGCCTTATTTAAGTATTTTATTCAGTTTTGAAGATAGTGCAATGAAAGAAAAAAACGCTGGCAGTGCATCCTGACAAAGAATAAATCTTCTACCTCAGAGAGATTGTATCATTCTTAACAGTAGTTACTTCAATATGCTACTCTGTGGAAAAAAAAAAAGTATCAGAACTGAAATTTAACTATGTATATATTAGATTACACTGAATAAAGGATATAAGGTAGAAAGGGTTGTATAACAATATCATAAACAAATATTGCTGCCTAGAAACAGCAGGCACAGACACATTAAAATGTTTAAGGTACCTTAAATATTAACTACCTAGCAACAAGTCCCTGATTACCTCAAGGAAAATATGTACTATTAGGGAAGGCAGAAATCATAGCAATCATTATTATTATTATACTTTTTTTTACAGTAACAATTAGACACATCATTCTTGTTACATAACATACAATTACATGCATAGAGAATCCCTGCCTTAAATAGTTTATGCTTGACTACACTAAGAAACAATATATGGCTATGAAATTACAGGATACGTATTTGATAGAGCTGAGAAACTGTCTCTTTGCATCACTAGGTTCTAGTTCCTCCTCTGCCTCTGATTTACAGTGCGACTGTACCAACTCACTTATGCCCACACTCCTATTCCGGTGCTTGCCATTATAATGTAGTTGTGCCATAGCACAGGCAACATTATCTAAAGCATGTTACATGACATCGTTTGACAGGAGAACCAGGGTAGGCTGCGAGTCTTACTTCCCTTGATGTTGCTCATTGTCACTTAATGTTCCTGCATGTCACTCTCATAGTGATCTACGGTGCAGCCGCAAGAGAAGCTCCCCAGGGTTACAGCTCGGCACTGCTAACTCTTCCTGCACCCCCATTACGCGTTCCAAGCGTATGAGCCCAAAGGCAGAATTTTCCTCCTGCAGTATTTGTAAAACAGCTGAAAAGACTGTGATGGAAAATGGTTTCCAGCAATAGTTAAACAAACTTTCTAATCTTGCATGTGTTCATTACAGCAGTGAGTAAACATGTTGGCAGGATGCTCACATGCTGTGGTGGCAGGCTCTAGTAGATGCCTACATTCCTACAATTGTTTTTAAAGCTTATAAAAGGTGTCAGGTTAATGCAGGTTTGCAGGGTGTTGGAGGTCTTGGGTTCCTGCAGTTCTAGTTATAACAAACAACATTGACGTATCAAGCACTTTAAAAGCCAGGATACTTTCAGATTTGGCTTCCAAACTAGGTTTTGTAGAACCTTACTTGCACATGACACTCTCAAGCTTCACATTAAGCCAATAACCATTTCCAGTCTGGGATCTACACGAAGACAGTAATCCCCTAGCAGAGGGATGAGAGTTTAGTTTACAGTTTACAAACCAAAAAGAAAGCCATTGGCTCATTTCTGCACCTCTTTATTCCATAACCACAACTCTAACCCTCATTCCAAAATTTACCTCTACCAGCAATCCTAATCCATCAATCTCTAAAAAGAGATAAAAGCCTGCACAAACAGGCAGAATAAGCCTTGAATTTTTCCAGCACACTGGCAGCATTTTTTAAATGTCCTGCAGCTTGAAACCAAGCACAACCTAGCTGAGGGAAAGGATGGTACATTAAAGTGAGAAAAACCCTGAGCGAAGGTGTAGTTTCAAATACCTTATTCTCAGTAACACTTACTTTTGAGATTATTTAACAGGTTAGCTTTTATATGGTGGACTTAGCTTTTCAATAGGAGGGAATGAACCAGCCCATTACAAAACCAGGCTCTGTATAAATATTCATCCAGAAAAGGTTTACAGCTTTTAGTCATTCACTTGAATTGGTGCTTTTATCGAATGAGGAATGTGGAATTTAGCCACATCTTTATTATTTGTGAATTCTGACAAGCCAGTACTTTATTTATTTACCGTAAGTCATGCTTTCTTGTTTTTGTGAGCTCTTAAATGCACTAGTGCATAATTTACAGAGGCTCAGCTGGGGCAACAGCTGAAAGGTACAAACTGCCCCTTTTATGCTTGTGGTTTATTAACTTCAGGACACACTGCTTGTGAAGATTCACTGACACCAGTTTAGCAGAGGATCTGTATGTAAGTGGCAGGCAGTGGTGATGGAAGAAGAAAACTTGATGATGCTGGTTCTGGTTGCTTAGAGTGACATGTTCCTTACAATCGCCACTCCAAGCAAATTACTCTACTGTCTTAATTCCATTAACGTAAAACATTTATTCTCAGATTTTTACAGGGAGGCTTAAAGCATTTATTTTTATAATTATCGACTCAGATTTTGTACCATCCAAGCTCCTTCATCTAGATGGTGAAATTCTCCTAGTGTCACATGGTGATATTTTTGCATTTTGTCCAGAATTTTTCCACTGGGAACTCTGCATGAGTCTCCAGTAGTTCTTGGATCAGAGCCTGATCCATCAGTGTAATCCACTCCTGATGCATCCTGTCCTGTAACACTCCTGTCACACAGGGGCAGGAAAGTCAGGGAGCTTTTTGTGCTTACGATTTTCTCTGTTCCCCCCGGTGGCTTTTCTGTCCCAAGGACTGCACAGCTGAAGCTTCCTTTGCAGAAGTTGGAACATAATCTGAGTACATGATGGAGGAAGAAAAGCCCAAATTTGGTATTAATACACATGGACATTTCAGGTGTGATTCTAGCAGGTCATGTGCAGAAGGCACAACCAAGCTCTGAAAATCTTTCAAATTTAAAATCTAAAAAGACGAAGTTCTTTGGTCTTGAGCCAAGAAACATGTTTCTAACTAACTTTGTTTGCTATATGGTGTGCTGATAATGGCAAAATCCAATCAGCTGAAGAAACTAACAATGTCAGTAAATGGTAATTTAGCATTCATCATACAGCCACAAGTTATATAAAGAGGCCATTACAGCATTATTATTAAAACCAGCATATGCGGTGTAATTTTATACCGCGATAAAATTATCTTTCTCAGGGCCACCTGATGCAGTTGCATTACTGCAAGTGGAAAATACAGCCCAAGCATTCATTCCAGCCGACTGTCGCCGTCATGTGCGCTTCTTGTCTCCATGTATGACGTCAAGAGCAACTTGACGTCGAACCTGGGACAAGAACGGTCCCCAGCGACCAGCAGAGGGCAACGGAGTCCCGCGGGTGGTGCCACCACCGCCATCGCCACCGCCGTCGCCTCCCGCCCCGCAGCCGCGGGTTTCCCCGTTCGAGCACCCGGACAAACCCGGCGCTACCTCCCGGCTCCCTGGGGAGAATTTACGGTCTCGGCGACTCTTTCTAAAGCAGCCACTTTGAAATATACTTTTAATTAAGCACTGAGGGCTGAGGGTGGAATGATGAGTAGAGAGAAGGTGACACAACCAATTCGTGCCACAGCAGCTCATAGCTCATGTTGCAGCAGTTCCAGGTTTAACTGTTTTGGGTTTGTTGTTTTTTTTTTTTTTTTACAATACAGGAAAATATAGGAATATTTTCAATATAGAAAAAAATCTATGAAAGAAACAAAACTCCTTGATTTCCTTGATTTTATTCCTGTCTGCTAGAGCACTAAGACATCCAGGTTCTTGTTCTAACTGAGCAATTTTATATGAATATAAGAATGGAAAAAAATCCCACCTGAGGCCAGCACAAGAAACAGGGACAGTCACTGAGGTAGGCGCTTCTTTGCCAGAGCAGGTAATGCTTGTATCAGTCTTACGACAGAAAAGCACCATTTTCAGCTCAGTACTGGTGTTCTTATGAGTGTAGGCTAGCAAGAGACGGCTGAAACCCTTCAAACCTCAAAAGTACAAAATATGAGCGGGAGTCAAGTAGTTCCAGTACTTTGTATCAGAGTGATTTTTCCTTATATGGCAGCGGGCAGCTGCACTGTGGGGCTTCCAAGGACTAGCAGAATATAAAATTTCAGCTCTGCTTTTTAACAAAGTGCTGCTTCAAGTGGAAGGTTGGACTAATGATCACCAGAAGTCCCTTCTGACCAACATTGGTATATCTACACTTTGATTTCTGAAACACTCATTTTAAAAGAGCAAGGCATTAAAATCACAATCACTTATTCACTAAACCTTTCTTTTGTCGAGGTTTCTGTTTCTCAAAGCCAGGCCAGGCCAGAATTCATACAAGCCACTTTTTCCCTGAGAGGGAGTGATTGCATATACTATTTTAAAGTGACTTATGTCAGCAAAAAAAGCTGCCAAGAAGTCACAAGCATCTGACTCTAAGGGTTGCTCCCATCTTTTTGATATAATAGTTGATGCAGCCTTCTCTTGAACAAACAGGACTGTAAGAACAGGATATGTAAAGCACAGAGCAAAAATTGGTCTTTGCATAATGGAGTACTGTCCACATAAATTATTCTATTGTCACAATGGTTGGGGATTATTTTTTGCCTAATTTCCCTCTCGGGGAACTGTGCATGCTCTTATGTGTACTTATCTAGTATTTTATTTATATGATTCCAAAGTGCTTTCCAGTCATAACTTCACAGGGATGGGTCATATGCCTATTGCTCGATTTACAAATGCCGTGGTAAATTATTTGTAGTATCAGTAGTATAACCCAGCAGTGTTGATTCCCAGTCCTTCCCATAGGCATTATACTGCTGTGGCAGGACATAATTTTTTATTTTATCTTCCATAAGCTGAATCCAAACACATTGAACAAAACTAAAGGATAGATGGCTACTTAAAATTACATACTCCAACTGAGAATCAAATCTGAGACCACAGCTGGTTTTCTTAGCGTTAAATTGCATTTGCCTGTGGATGCCGTGTTTGATTAAGAGTAGGGTAGTACCATTTATTTTTAAGATTGTTATCAAATTTAAATAGAGAGTCTGTATTTATCTTTTTCACTATAATTAACATGAGGCTTGAGGCAAATCAAATCAGCCAAACAGAACAATTGCATGCATAATGCACTAGCTGGTCTCTCAGAAACCTCGTTTCAACCCCTTTTAGTTGAGCAGGAAAGTTATTTGGGGACTTGCTCATGTTTATTTTCTCACTTTTAGAGGCTGGGATTTTTTTGGCAAAAACTACTGCTTTTATAAAGAGGTAAGCATGGCTGAGCGTGGAAAAATGGAATGCCAGCCTTTTTTCTCTTTTTTCCTGTTCATTTTTTCTTAAAACAATAAATCAAGAGGCTATGGCCCGAACTTTCTGACAAAGTATCTACAGCCTTAAGGAAGTGCTAGAATCCATTGGCCTGAAATTTGAAAATCCTAGTGTTTCTACGGTGGATCTGTATGCTTAAGTTCAATGTGCACATTATTTATAATGAGGCAGGTTTGAGGCAAGAAGACTTGAGCACAGAACATGACACTAAGGCCATCATTCTGAAGACTCAGAACGCAACTGGAAGAAAAGCAGCAGGCGAAGAGGGTTAGGTAGGATGAACTTTGCAATTTCTGGCTAGCTAGCAAGTATTTGCAGTTCTGTGGTGTTGCTATACCTTGACAAGAGCTTCTGCTACTACTTGACAGATATATGCACAAGAGAGGAAAGACAGAATGGGATGGATGAAAGGAAGGTTAAGGAATGTGGAGATGGGCAAAGCAAGTGAGATTAAAAAAATAAGGTTGCAACAAATCATTACAGGTTGTGAACAGGAAATCACATTCCCTCATTCCTGTCTTGCCCAACCTGTGCTTAAAAAACACTAGGCGTGGACATTGCCCAGCTGACTTCAGTGAGCAGTCTATTCCCATGATTATTTATCCAAATTCTGTTTCTGTCTAACTCATTCTTCCTGCAATTATGCTCACTACTTCTTGTTTTATCTGGGATAAGACCTGGGATTGTTTAGCCTCAAAAAGAATAGGCTCAGGGGGGATCTTATCAATGTGTATAAATGCCTGAGGGGAGGAAGAAAAGAAGATGGGGCCAGACTCTTCTCAGTAGTATCCAGTGACAGGACAAGAGGAAATGGGCACAAACTGAAATACAGGAAATTCCACTTAAAGATAAGATAAGACTTTTTCATTGTGAGGATGGTCAAACACTGGCACAGGTTCCCCAGAGCAGCTGTGGAGTCACCATCTTTGGAGATACTCAAAACCCCACTGGACATGGTCCTGGGCAACCTGCTCCAGTGACCCTGCTGTGAGCGGTGGAATTGGACCACACGTACCTTTCAACCTCAACCATTGTATGATTCAGTGACAGTGGACAAAGAAATCAGTTATTCTAGCCCTCTTTCCAGTAATTTTTATATATTTCAAGACTCTCTTCCTGTTTCCCATGAGAAACTAGTCTAAAGAATCCTAATTCTTCAAATCATAAATCACAGCTTCTAAAATTCAGATTACCGTTGATTTCCTTCAGCCTGTTTTCAGTTGATAATACTTGAAACGGTTGTATCAAACAATATAGTATTCCCACTGAGGTCTTATAGTAGAATAAAAGAATTACTGCATAGGTCTTACGTATAATGCTCCTGTGTATTCATTTTAGTATAACTGGATTTTTTTTTAATTTTTTTGTTACTGCTTGGCTGATCAATTTATGATCTAAGATTACCCCAGAACTCCTGATTAACCAGCTGTTCCTGGGCTTGTATTTAAACTGATGATCATTTCCTCTTGGAAATTTTTCTCTTGCCAGTCATTTCATTCATTTCAGGTAATTTATTCAACTCACCACAATAATCTCATAATGGTATCCTGATACCCAGTGCGCTTTCAGGGCCTTGTAGCTTGATAATTTACTAAGTAAACTTGTTATTCCATTATTTGGGCCATTGGTAAAGATACAGGACAGTACCAAACTTCTGAATTGACCATTAGTAACCACTCAACAAGAAAAACTCCCCAACTATATGGGATTGTGGAGGTATTGTAACTGGACCATATTTCCTTAGATAGTTACGGGAAAAACACGAGACAGGATCAATGGTCATATTAAGTGCAGATATACACTATCACCCAGGACTGCTAGACTGTCATAAGAAGAAAAATACATCGACTAAATCTTAAATTTATTATGTTAACTGTTTCTTAACACTCCGTTGTCTTGTGGGAACTTCAAAATTCATATTTTGATTATCTTTTTCTATTGTTTTTTCATTTAAGAAAAGGGTCTGTCTGATCTAAAATTCCTTGAGTCTTCCCACTTTCCCTTTTTTAAGGCTCAGGATGGTGACACAGATTCATCGATATATATAAAGCAATAACCTCCCATTGATTTTGCAGGCATTGGAAAATACTGGTAAATTAGAAGCCCAAATACTTTTCCTGCTTTCTGGAGCCTCTTAGTTTTCAAAGATCAGTACTTACATCTCTGAGGTTATCAAGTCTCCACCTGGTCCTACCGGATCGATGACATAGTGTAGGCACCTGCAACAACAACACATGCTTGTAATTTTTCCCTTCAATAATTACTCAGAGATAAATCTATTTCCTCCTACATTCTATATGGTGTAATGCTGTATATGGCAGGCCCATGATGCCTTAATAAATGAAATGGTGCCTTGCAATTCTTTGCATGCCTCTTCCCGCAAAGAGGTAATTGACTATTTATAAGTAGGTTCTAGGATGTCTTAAAATTTTGTTTAGGAATGGCTTCAGCCTTTTCTCAGAAACATCTTCAGGTAAAGCTGAATTATCTGTGTAGCTACATATCAGTCATAGTGTTACAGCTCTCTGACTTATCACACACAGTCATAGACTTAAGGCATAAAGCTATTATAGATATGCAGTATATATATTGCTCATATATAAATATATATATATGTTGTAACATAATTAAAATATCAAACAAAGTGAAAAGCATGTTAGTAATTGTCAAATGTTACATGTGGCTCTGATTCCACCTCGGCTTCTCACTGGCATTGTCCTTCACAAATGCAAAACCTGACTGACTCCAATGACAATACAAAGTTCCCTGATTTGTCTAAGACGTAGTCTTACATCAGTTTTTTTTTATTATTATTATTATTATTTCCATAAAATTTAGAGCTTGCTTTCATTTATCTGCCTATAAATATGAACGAAAACTCTTTCACCATAGCAGTTTAAAACATTTTACATGTATCAATATAGTAAGGCTACAATACCTCTGCACGGTAGGGAAATACTATCTTTAGCACATATGTAATAGTGAGGTAGAGAGTACATTATCCAACCAAGGCCAGGCAGATAGGACAAGGATTCAGATTTTCAGCCTTTTTTCAGTCTCTTTTTCAGTCTCGCATCTATCTTCTTTCCCTAGGTTTTACAATGACCTACATATGATTGCACAAGGAATGCAAAGCCAGCAATAAACACTTTTAGCCTGTATATAGCAATGATCATCTATCCTAGTTATTCAAGTATAGAACATATAATCTCACAGGACAATAAAGTTCTTTTAATTTTCTGGTTTAGCCTTTTGAGAGTCATAAGAATTCTAATTACTGGTACAGCACTTAACTGCACATCATGAGCTTGAGGACTGCAAATTCTATACGTGACTTTTTTTATCCACAAGCCACAGATGAAGGAAAAGCTGATAGTGGTTTTTGACCTAAATTATCACCTAGCAGCTAGAGATTCTGCTCTCGGGAGAAAAGGATTCAGTGTCACTCTTAGAACTTCATACACCTCTTAAATACTGATGTGTTTATCTGCAATGTAAATGCAGCTTTATGTAGAGGTTGAGGTTCTCTAAACATGAGTGTTATTAGAAAGCAGTGGGTATGGATGTCAATAAGGTTTTATTATAGAATCATAGAATCATCTAGGTTGGAAGGGACCTTTAAGATCATCGAGTCCAACCATTAATGTAATACTGACAAAATCACCACTAAACCATGTCCCTCGGCACCATGTCTACCCATCTTTTAAATAACTCCAAGGATGGTGATTCAACCACTTCCCTGGACAGCCTGTTCCAATGTTTGATAACCCTTTCTGCGAAGAAATTTTTCCTAATATCCATCCTAAACCTCCCCTGGCGCAACTTGAGATTGTTTCCTCTTGTGCTATCACTTGTTACCTGGAAGAAGAGACTGACCCCCACTTCGCTACACCCTCCTTTCAGGGAGCTGTAGAGAGCGATAAGGTCTCCCCTCAGCCTCCTTTTCTCCAGGCTAAACAACCCCAGCTCCCTCAGCCGCTCCTCACAAGACTTGTGCTCCAGACCCCTCACCAGCTTCATTGCCCTCCTCTGGACCCGCAACAGCACCTCAATGTCTTTTTTGCGGTGAGGGGCCCAAAACTGGACACAGCACTTGAGGTAGGACCTCACCAGTGCTGAGTACAGGGGGACAGTCACTGCCCCAGTCCTGCTGGCCGCACTATTTTTGATACAGGCCAGGATGCTGTTGGCCTTCTTGGCCACCTGGGCACACTGCTGGCTCATGTTCAGCTGACCGTTGACCAACACTCCCTGTTCCTTTTCCACCAGGCAGCTTTCCAGCCACTCTTCCCCAAGCCTGTAGTGCTGCATGGGGTTGTTGTGACCCAAGAGCAGGACCCGGCACTTGGCCTTGTAGAACATCATACCATTGGCGTCGGCCCATTGATCCAGCCTCTCCAGATCCCTCTGTAGAGCCTTCCTGCCCTCAAGCAGGTTGACACTCCCACCCAACTTGGTGTCATCTGCAAACTGAATGAGGGTGCACTCGATCCCCTCATCCACATCGATAAAGACATTAAACAGAACTGGCCCTGATACTGGGCCCCGATACTGAGCCCCGGGGAACACAACTTGTCACCAGCCACCAACTGGATTTAAGTCCATTCACCACAACTCTCTGGGCCTGGCCCTCCAGCCAGTTTTTTACCCAGCGAAGAGAACACCTGTCCATGCCTTGGGCAGCCAGTTTCTCCAGGAGAATGCTGCAGGAAATGGTGTCAAAGTCTTTACTAAAGTCTAGGTAGACAACATGCACAGCCTTTCCCTCATCCACTAAGCAGGTCACCTTGTCATAGAAGGAGATCAGGTTTGTCGAGCAGGACCTGCCTTTCACAAACCCATGCTGACAGAGCCTGATCACCTGGTTGTCCTTCATGTGCTGCATAATGGCACTAAGGATGATCTGTTCCATAACCTTCCAAGGCACTAAGGTCAGACTGACAGGCCTGTAGTTCTCCAGATCCTCCTTCTGGCCCTTCTTGTGGATGGGTGTCACATTTGCTAGACGCCAGTCAACTGGGACCTCCCTGGTTTGCCAGGACTGCTGATAAATGATGGACAGTGGCTTGGTGAGCACTTCCGCCAGCTCCTTGGGTGGATCCCATCTGGCCCCATAGACCTGTGTTTGTCTAAGTGCTGTAGCAGGTCACTCACAATTTCCCCCTGGATTATGGGGTCTTCATTAGGCTCCCCGTCCCTGTCTCTAGTTCAGGAGGCTGGGTACTCAGGGAACAACTGGTCCTACTACTAAAGACTGAGGCAAAGAAGGCATTAAGTACCTCAGCCTTTTCTTCATCCTTGGTCTGAAACTTTGTTCCTTCTCCCCCCCTGCCTAATAAAGGATGGAGATTATCTTTAGTCCTCCTTTTATTGCTAATGTATTTATAGAAACATTTTTATTTTCCTTAACAGCAGAAGCCAGATTAAGTTCTAGTTGGGCTTTGGCCCTTATAATTTTCTCCCTATATAGCCTCACAACATCCTTGCAGTCCTCATGAGTGGACTGCCCTTTCTTCCAAAGGCCATAAACTCTCATTTTATTCCCTGAGTTGTGACCATAGCTCTCTGTTCAGCCAGGCCAGTCTTTTTCCCTGACAACTTGTTTTTCGGCACATGGGGATGGCCTGCTCTTGCGCCTTTAAGACTTCCTTCTTGAAGACTGTCCAGCCTTCCTGCACTCCTTTGCCCTTCACGACTTCCTCCCATGGGACTCTGTCAACCAGGCTCCTGAATAGACCAAAGTCTGCCCTCCGGAAGTCCAAGGTGGCAACTTTCTATCCATCTGCTACAGTAACTGCACGAGCAGCGTTAAAAATAATCACCTCTTCAGCCAGTATATCTGTGCTGGCAAATCTGGTTGAGACACAGCAAGGCTTACAGAAGACCACTCTTGCTGTTTCAGCTCATGTCATTTGGGAAGGTGATGGAACAGTTGCTGGAAAAGCTCTTTTGGATGGAACCCTCTGTGTTTCATCACGGGACTCTGCTGCTGTAAGTATGGATGACCACATGAACTGGGTTCCTTAGAGATGAAACAAAACCAAAAGATGCACTCCAGGACCGCGTCTAATGTGCTCCAGTTGCGAAGGGGTCTGTAGGACAAAACTAGATCTAATCTCAAATAAAGCTCCTGGAATGTGCATAGTGCAGAAGCTGGATCTTCAGTGCCAGCTGTTTTATTCTCCGAATCCTTTCCTGTTGTACTTGCTTGCTAACGTAGGCATGGTTGGCATTAGTGCATTCGTAATGTAGACATGATCTGATTCTGCATTGCTTGGCAACTCAGAATGAATTGCCAAGTGAGTGACACTAAGGTAAATCCTAACCCTATAAAATTAGGCTGCTTCTGTTCAATAAGGGCTAGGTAAGTGTACTGTTACTCTGGTTACTGTTATTTGGAGTCCAGTTTCATAAACAGTATTTTAGTAGGTTATTCTGCATCTGCATTAGTTCCCTGAATTCAGTTCACAATATGCTGCACAAATGCTTGTGGCTATACAGTGCAGGCAGGGTACAGGAATAGAAACACACAGCTGGGAAGGAGGAAATGATTATTTAAGCTGGCTTTAGCAGTATTGTTGCTGAATGTCACAGCACGTCAAACCTTACTCTGAAAAGTTCCCTCTGGAACATATTCTAGGGTAAGGAAAGGAGAATTTGACCCCAAATTAATTTACTGCATAGGCTTTTGCTGCAACTATGTAAGTGCATATGCTATTTTGAAAGCATGTTAGTCACAACATAGAAAATGAAGTCAACTAAAGTGATAGAATATAAGTATTTCATATTAAAAATGTAATAATTGAATGGAGTACTAAAGTATGTTTTCCATCTCAACTTGGTAATGCTTAAATCCTGGGGTGCTGAGACCACTGGCTTCCAGGCCTGATCAATAATGTCTCATTATCTTATGTTCCATCCCTTAAATATCTGTTTCTGTTATTGTTCCTTGTCTTTTGTAATGGTTCTAAATCTCTGGAACTGAACAGACATTATGCTCTAGCTTTGTACAGTACCTATCACTGTGGGGGATCCTTATCCATAACTAGGGTTCCTGGGCACAATACTAATGTAAACAATGCATAATAATTAATAAATATTGTATAAAATAATAAGTTCCATGAGAATGGGGAGCAAGAGAAAAGTGATTTAAAAAGAAACCCAGGGAAGGTTAGAGTTTTACTGCATTTATTTACATCACATTCAGCTGAAAGAGATTTTTGCACTGAATAACTAATACATTTATTTTTCATAGGACAGCCAAAAATGGTGAAAAGTGACAGAAATGTATAACACTTCAGTACTTGGCAACTATTGCTATTCTTCAGGTGTTATTTGATGCTCAGCCTCAACAGTATTCACAGCACATAAATTTATGTTATGCCAAGAATGGAATACATATACTTTGCTATTTTACTATAAAATTGCCTCAGTACTAAGAAACTGAGTAGTCATATTCATAAATA
The DNA here is from genome assembly GCF_028500815.1 of Rissa tridactyla. Classification (NCBI taxonomy): domain Eukaryota; kingdom Metazoa; phylum Chordata; class Aves; order Charadriiformes; family Laridae; genus Rissa; species Rissa tridactyla. Next base: position 67,110,593 of record NC_071471.1, read on the forward strand.
GTGGCAGAACGTATGATAAATCTTGAGCAAAAAGCTAGATTCAATGAACCCTAATAGCATTACAAAGATAACTGGATGTTTTTTGTTTCTATAATATTAAAATAGAAAAAAAAATCAGGGTAAATAAAGCAACATCCAAGAAAGCTACTTACAAAATTGATTCAAATTGGCAAAAGACCATCAGAAAAACTTTTTTTTTTCTAAAAGACATATTAAATTCCAGAGATCCTAAAATTTTACTTTTCATACTTTCTAAAAGCGGAAGTCTTGGGTCTTTTTTTGAAATGTGAAGTATTTTGCTCTTAAAAAAACCTAACTAAATTAAAAGTAAAGAAAGGGAGGTAAGCTCTCCCAAAGGGTAATAAAACCATTAACTTGCTCAGACTGTTTTTAAATCCTATTTTTCTGAATATATCTTCAATGAGTTGCTAATGGATTTCCATCATATTTTTTATTAAATTTATTCTGCTCCACTCCAAAGACACAGAGTTAAATACTGTTTTGTAGCTATAACCACCAAGACAACAAAGTTGTCTTGGAAATGTTTCCACAGAAGCCCAAATTGTGACCTCATGCCACCCTAATAAAGACACATATGGTTGTGAGGAAGCCTGTTTTAGAAACACCTACACTGAAATTTCCTTTGATCAAACGTAGGTCTAGAAAGGAAAGTCTCTTGTAAGGCAAATGTGCAAAAGCCCACGCTTGGGAAAAATGAATCTGCTGTGTAGATTTCCTTGATGCTTTCTGGCAAATGGGATTAATGCTTAATCAGCCCTTAATCAACGAAAAGACTGAAATGGGGCTGTGGAGCAAAAAATACAATCTACTTGGTAAAGGACTTTCTGTGTCTGAACTGGTCTACTCTATACACTTATAAAACCACTGGAAAAGCAGCACGCCTAGGTGATCAGATGAGGAAAAGCACATAATGTTTGTTTTAAATTAGCTGTGAATTTTCTTACAATGGCTTTGAAGAGCAGCCTGTCATTTACCTTGGAGAAATTACAAATTACGTGTGGCCTTTGTATACTATAAATAGTATTTTAACTGATGAAGGCAGACCAACAACACAGTCAGGAATCTTTTCATATGTGATTGCACTAGGTTGGTAGTCAGCAAAGTGAAATTTGTAATTGTAGAATAAAAGAATCGTAGGCAGTCAAAACATTCTCATTTGTTTTTGCAAATGGTCTCATTGATTTGATCTTAACAGTAAGTGTAATTCAGGGAAATCAATACATTACCCATAAGCCATAGAGTATATTGCAGCAATATAATATATTGCAGAAGGCTTTGAAGGGAAAATGTTATTGTTTTCCTATGTGCTCAGTGAAACTCATGAAGTCAATGGAAATATTCCCATTGGCAAGTAAAAGGTTTTCATGGGAAACGAGGAAATACCAGAGTCGCTCTTCCTTTAGAGATAACAACTACAGCTGCCATATGAAAAAGTTATTCCAGTGGAAAGCAAGCTAAAAATAAATTCAGGCAAAAATTCTTATGCTGAACTGCCTTCCCTGTTCTTGAGAAAGTTTTCATTTTCTTGCCAAAAGCTAATATTCATGCCAGTGGTTTTGCATTTTTCTGTTATAAAACATACCATACAAGTATTTTTAAAAGTATATAATAGGGAAAGTGCATTTACAGGTATTTCATAAGTGTTCTGGTGGCAACTGTTGGCTGTCACAAACAAATCTCTTTTTATCTGCTATATTGCCAACCAGAAGAGCCTATTGTGTTACTTTTGTTCTGAGGAGGTTCCTTCTCAAAGCAGGCTTTTCAGAGTGTCTGTTTAACGCATAATATAAAGCACAACAAAAGCCTTTTAAAAAAAACTATTTCAGAAGAGGAAGGTCACTCAACAGCTCTTCTTGCATCATAGTTTATTAACCATCTCACACTGCTGGGGAGCTATCAGGTTGGTAAATATGTGAAAGATTAGGTAAATTAAAGAATATGATTGGAATATTGGAGAAGCTCTTATCAATGGATGTGACTTAAGACAGTAAGGGTATAGCATCATGGATTTATTATTCATATTCCTGTATTAGTAGAAACACTTTAGAATCATCTGAGTTACAGAAACAGGCAAACCAGTCTGTCTTGTCTGCAAAAAAACAGCTTGCAAGAAAACCAGCAGGCATAACAGGAGGCCAGCCTGACTGAATGGGGAAAACCTAACTAAGCTCAAAAGCAAAAAGGGAGCATATGGAAAGCGTAAGTGGGTAGGGACTACCAAGGAAGAATACAGATGCACTGCCTGGGCACACAGGGATGAAAATAGGAAGGAGAAGGCACATCTAGATTAAAAACTGGCAAGGAGTACGAAGGGTAACAAGAAAGGCTTCTGTAGTTACTTTGGCATCAAAAAGATGATTAACGAAAATGTAAGTCCACTGCTGTGTGGGGTGGGCAACCCTGTGATGAAGGACATAGAAAAGGCTGAGGCCTTTTCTGCCTCAGATTTTACTGTAGGATTTGCTTTCAGGCCTCCCATGCTACTGTCTAATAGCAAAGTTGGGGTACAGAAGTCCTACCAAAGGTAGAGGAAAACTGAGTTAGGGACTAGTTAAATAAGCTGACATATAGAAAGTCCATGGGACCTGATGGGATGCATCCAGAATTACTGAGGGAGCTGGCTGATATCAGTGCCAAGGCTGCTTTTTATCATCTTTATCATAGCACCTGACAATCCCGTAAACAATTAGACTGAATATACCTTGAATAAATAAGGCAGCAAAAATTATTTCCACTCGTCGAATAGCTAAACAAGTGATGGCTCAACCTGTCAGTCAAAAGCAAAACAGCAAATGTCCATACTGTAAAAATTCCACCAACTGCAGCTACAAACTGGTCTCTCTAATAGCAAAAGAGGAAGGAGCTGACTATAACGATATCAGGCAGGCAAACAGGAGTCTTCAAATATGTTAGAGGTGTATTCACTGCCAAAGAAGATTTTTCTGATGTTTGTCTGGAAGCTACCAGGAGCATGAAAGCTGAACAACAACAACAACAAAGTTCCATGACTTCTTAATCACAGACATTTAGATCCTCACACAGAAACAAAGATCCTCTCACTCTCTTGCAGTGTGATTTCCAAAACTGGTATCATTCATCCCAGGAAGAGTTGTGTATTTGCCCAATCTATCCAGTCAATTGTACTTCCAAGTGTGGACAGTTGCTAAATCATATCACTTCCCATTAATCAACATTTAAACTTGAAATCAAGCTGCGGGCAATCAGGTAATAATGAGAGTGAGAGTGCATGACTAATTGTCAGCTTATGTATATCCTTACCATTAGCTATTGACAATGAATTGCAAAAATGCAAAATTCCTTTTCCAATTTTTTTTTTGCTAACTAAAGCTGACAGGCTCATAAAAACACTGCCCAGCTGTCAATCTATGGAAAACATGCTGCATGTAAACAGAAAACGACTCAAGGGCAATAAAAACCCCGATCAAAGGGTGAGCAAAGGCAAAACAAAGTTTGACCTTGAATCCCTGCAAGGAGCTCTGAATGATTTTAATAGCAACCTTATGCATTGCACTACAACACTGAACTATTTGGGAAATGCATGCAGAATAGAGATAATATTGCAAATGGCAGTGATAAATATTTAGCAAATGATAGCGCAGACTGCCCAGAAATAGAGGAAAGAGATGGGAGCAAAAGTAAATGGTTATGTTTTGGACCCACTGAGATGTTTTAAACCAGAAAAATTCTGAAGCACATGCTCATCTTAAAAGATGTTAATGTCCAATCAAACGTATTTGATTTATACATCTAAAGTCACGCATACAATTAAATGCCTTTCGAGATGGAATGCTCAGTACCTTCCAAAATCAAGCTCTTACCTGGGTCTTGAATGTTAACATTTAATAAGGAGATTTCTCATTTCTTAATGCCCTTTAGTCACATATTTTGTAGCATAACTAATATATATATAGCAATACACTAATGGAGAAATGCTGTACGAGAGTGAAACCAGTCTTTTCAAAGAATCATTTTGAAGTAGTGCTGTTCAGTGGTAGGTAGTTTAATAATAATTGGTAAATCTTTTTATTTGCGAGTTGAAGAGGCTAACCTCCCCAGTAGTCCACCCCTCTCTGTCAGCAGAGGTTTCAGTGCTCCCAGCTAGAGTGTGTCTGAAGGAACTCTTCATTTGGCCTGACAAAGGGAAGCAGAAACCCCTGGCAGAGGAGGGAAATTCCTAAAATGGATCTGCCACTGACAGAACAGACTTATTTTGGAAATCTCTGCCCTCAACTGCTAGCTCCCATGCCCTGGCTGGAGATTACCACTCTCCTGTTGTGTGACAAATGCTGAGCCAACTCTTCATGGAGCCACTCGAACTAAGTGGGTGGCGTCCATAGCAGGGGACAGGACAACTTTCTTACTGTCATTTCCATATTGATTATCATTTGTTCTTACAAGACAATATTAATCATCTTAGTTAAAAGTCTTTGTGGGTTTCTCAGATAATTAATTCAATGTATATGTAAAAGTCAAATGCTTACATTTACACAATGAAATGAAAGAATGGTACCACTGAATAAGGTGTTTATTTGCACTGTCCAGAAAACAACAACAAAATATTTTAGGCAGGCAGATATGTACAACTGACAGCTAGAAGAGTCTTCTACCTAATGAAAGTTAACTTCTCAAAAACCTGCCTCACCTCCCATCTTAACAAATCTCAGACACAAATACTTCTCAAATTTCTTTTTTTCCTTAAGGAAATGCTTCTCTGTGAAAAGGGGAATGCTTGCAGCTACTGCCAGTAAGATGCAAGCTGCTTGTGACTCATTATCTAACTAAACTACTGTCCCCCTGGCCTGTTCATAGTGCAAGGCAGGGAAGAGGGAGAGGAGAAGAGCAAAAGAATCTCTTTCGGCTGAGAATTGCAGGCTTCCTTGCAGGGTCACTGAGTGACTTCTCTCTAGGAGAAGCTGCAGCAAGGATTTTACTGAGCTGAGTATTTGAAAAACTTTGAGGGTCTTGCTGCTCCTCAGTCCTTCCCTTTAGGCAGCTAAAATGGCAAGAAAGACACAATTTTCTTTGCACACTGGGAGCTTTCAGACACAAAATATGTCCCATTACAATCACAGCTCTGCTGTCTACTCATTCTACCTGAAATTTCACAATGCCTTTCCTGCTTGGGCTAGGCTTCATTTTATGGTACTATAAATGTATTATTTCACTTGCAAGTGAGAAAACAGCACTATGTTGTTCTGCTGGGAAACAAGGCGTGGACCAATCCATCCCTGTTCTGCATTTCTGTGGAGTCTGATATGCCTTTGAAAATACGTGACGTTGTGCTTATGGGAAAATCAAAAAGAAAGTAATTCAAAGGACATATACTTATTAAATTGCTGAGAAGCCACTTAAACGCTTCTCTTGCCCAGTACCTGCAGGAGTGGTCTGAATTACCAGCATTGCCAGTATTCTGCCAATGGCATTGATTGCTACATACAAGAATTAGGCAGGACAGTGCTACACTGGACGCTGCGGGGCATTCACAAGGCATAGCATTTTCAAAATTGGGATCTGCAGCCAAGAAAGAATAGTGCGTCCTTTTGCATACCTGCTGTGGGGAAAACGTTAAGAGACACTAGCATCTATTATCAAATCAAATAGAGTTCAGTTCCATTCATGTTATTCCATCCTCAAACCAGGACACCTATGTTATTTAAATGTACTTAAAAGATGAGAAAATTGGTTTTCCAGCACTATGTAAAACTACTTACATGCCCCATTGATTTTTGAGATATACTGAAGGTGCTCTTTCAACAAAGCTGCTCCCAAACTGCTGTACGCATGACAGGATGCTTTTTGTCTACGTCCATTTCTACTTCAGTTTTATAGGGAGTGGGACTACGGCTTCTGTAAACAAACCCTCGAAGTCTGTGGGCAAGTGCCCGGTAAGGCTGGGAGGGGTCTGTAGCAGTGGTGAGTTGGCTGGTACATTTTCCTGTGTTGCTTGGTGAGGAGAAGGTATAATTGCCCTTGTATCAGTAGGTGCTCCTTTCTGTATAAATATTTAAAATTGTAATGAGTCCTGTGCTATTTCCTTTCACCACTAGCTGAACTACTGCACCAACTCCTGCCTGCTTCCAGCAATTATTAAAGTAGCTCTCCTTTGGGAAAAGCAGGAAAAGCTTGGGGGATACATGCGCGGTTGTTACCGCTCCGTCTGTGGTGGCTGGCTATAACCGCCTGCGGCCTGCGCTGCTGAAAGCCTTCCCGGCCCTGCGGGGGCACGGCACCCCTCCGGGCACTGAGGCGAGCCAGGGCCACTCGGGAGCCAGGCCGGGCCGCCCCCGACCCCTTTGAGTGGAGGCTGGGGCAGCATCGACGCTGAGGAGGAGGGACGCTGCCGCTGCCGCCCCCGTCCCTCACTGTCCCCTCACGGTCCCGGCGGGGTCTCAGGGGAGGGCGAGGCGCGAGGGGCGCGGGAGCGAGAGCCCCGCCCCTCGGCACGTGCAAGTCCCGCCTCGCGCCGCGCTGCACCTTTAAAAGGGGGCGGGGGGGGGGGGGGCTGACGGGCAGCGTCACGTGAAGGGGAGGGGCCGGAACCCGCGCTCGCGCCCAGTCGGCTGAGGGAGCGGTGGCGGGTCCCTGCGGCAGCGCGCACCCGCGCTCGGTTCGGGAGCGCGCCCCGGCCCGGTCCTGCCTCCCCCTTCCGTCCCGCTGCGGAGCGGTGGGAGCGCCCCGCTCGCCCTCCCGGTCGCCTTGCTCTCCCGGCGGCGGCGTGCGAGGATGGAGCTCTTCCAAGCTAAGGACCACTACATCCTGCAGAGTGGGGAGCGGGCGCTGTGGTGCAGCCGGAGGGACGGCAGCCTGCAGCTGAGAGCTGGTGAGGGGCTGGGGCCGGCGCCGGGGCGCGCCTCGGTGCCCGCTTCCTGTGTGGGGAAGGGCGGGCCGGCACCCACCCACCCTGCGTGGCTTGGCCGGGGGGCGACGGCCGGGGAGAGGGGCGCTGAGGGGAAGGGCGGGACCCTAAACGCCGCTGAGATTGCCCGGTGGCGAGCCCCGGGTGAGGGTGGCGGGGCTCGGTACGCCGAAGGTCGGCTAGGGAAGGTGGGTGGCCGCCTCTCCCCGCTTGGCCGAGGCGATGCCGGGCCGCCGCCTTCCCGGGGCCGGTTGGGTGCGGGAGGTGCCGCCTGTCCTGGCACCGCTGTCCCAGCGAGGAACCTGCCTCCTCCAGATGGATTTTTTTCTTACACAAAGTGTTTGTTTCTCTGCAAAACACAGTCGGGGAGCCCCTGCCAGTTCCCCGTGCGGAACCCGAATAGTTTATCGTGTTGAAATGCGTCTGGTCACCCTCAGGGGAGCATCACCAAAGGGGAAGGGCCATCTTGTGTTGGTGTCAGCCTTATATAAGTGATGCTTGCCGGTGTTCCCGGTAAATGGTGACTGTGCCCCTTGGAACAAACCTGTCCCTCTCTGACGAGAAACTGAACAGGTGGCTACGCTTGTAAATTGTTCTCAAATTTTTCTAGTGACTGTAGGCAGTGTGGCAATTACAGAGGAGGGCTATGTGTATTAATATCAGGCTGCAAAGAAGGTAATGGGAACAAAAGCTGTAGATAAAGTGAGTTGTGCTAACGGAAATTTCAAAACTGGTAGTTACAATACACTATCTGGGAGGTTAGTCAGTAAAGGTGTCTATAAAATGAAATGCCATCCTTAGAAATTAGCCTGCTCTGAGTAATAGATGTAACTTAGATGTAAAGGACAGTAGTGTTCTTGCTTATAAGTTAAAGAATACGCTAAATATCCAGCTATTTTGCAAAATGTATGGCAGGTTGCACAGATGTTACTTGCAAGTTTCTAAAATTGGGATCCATGTTATGCCAAAAAAGCCAGTCAAGCATGTACATGCCCAGGTTGGCTGAGTACAGTACAGTTCATGAGCTTTTTTAAAAGGCTGGAATAACTTTATATGTAAGCATGAAATACCATTGTTATCTGTGTTTATCCAAAGAACTGCTTTTCGTACTGGTCTTTCTTGTGTTATGTTTTTGTACTTGAGTCATGATAATGCTTTTGTCTTGTCAGTGCAATTTGTTTACATCTCTTAGATAAAATTACTGTCTGTCTCAAGTTAACATGACTTATTCTTGTCCCCCAGCTTCATTTATCTTAGAAAGTCCAGCAGTACTTTGATTTATAAATCATCTTACAAAATACCTGATGTTAAGCTAGCTAACAAGACTACTAGTTATTGACATGCATGTTTTTGTGGGGGGGAAAAAGCCCCTTGGTTTTAGATTTGCTATAGTTATAATCATCTGCATAGGCATAAAAGCTCTCATTTGACCCTGAGTAATAATAAAAGCATGAACTAGTGAACTGCAGTTCTGGAGACTGTTTGAAAGCTTTAATTTTAAAAGCATCAATCACTTGTTTTCATGCAGCCGCTGCTGTGATTTATTTTTTCTTTTCTTGAAGTCTGATAACTTCATGGAGGCTTTGCCAGCGCTCAACAGTTTGTCTGCATACTGTTCAGCAGGATTTTGTCCATAGCTTGCCTTTAAATTTTCAGCTGGTAAACATGTGATCCCTATTGTGTGTGACCTATGGTTTAATGATAGGTAATATGATATTGAAGTCTCTTAGCCTGCTTGAAACTCTTTGATTGTTAGTCATGATTTCCCATCTCAATGTTTGTAGCTTTGTTTTTCCAGCCATGTCTGTGGATCACCTTATTGAAAGCAGGCTCTAGGGCTGTGAAATGAAGTACCTTAGAATGTTGAAAGCAAACCCAAGAAGGAAACAGTTCTCTCAAAAGAAGTATTTCTTGGATCAATAGCTCTTGCTTGTATTAAGACAAAGCTGGATGTCGTCAAGTTTACAATTTTATTGCATTTGACCATTTATAATCAAGGCCACTGACCGGAAATGAGTAAATGGATTACAGTGTGATGAGTCACTGCCATATTAAAAAAACCAAAGTCATAACTTGTGTTCATTGGCATGTTTAATAGTCTATCAAGAGGCTATAGTCTAACTATGTGTCTCTACTTGCTTTTGGAGGCCTTGGTTTTATTCTGTTCCACAGAGGCTCCTCTGAATTAATCTTTACACATTCATGGATTGAAATAGATAATACTGGCAAACCTTGCAAAGTCTTCCTTTATATGATAGGTCTGAATCTAAAGAGCTCATGCTAAACTTTATAATACTCTCCTCCCTTAACCATAAAGGCATGTTCAGAAATTTGCTAATCTTGAAAGCTTTATTTCTGACTTCGTTGAATCATGGAGAGAACAGCTTGAGTTAAAAAAAAGCAAAAAAACTTGGCAAATATTTGTTATAAGCAAAGTCTGAGGATGGCCCTAGTTTGAAGGACACCTGCCTGTGTTTACAAGATGTTTCTGGTTTTTTTTTTTTTTCCCCTCTGAAGTGAAAGCATTAATGAGTTACCTACAGGGAAATCCATGAATCACTTTGGCATCATGGATTTTGTTAGGAATTTAGCTGTCTACAGGGTACTTTTTTCAGTGTAGTGAAAAACCACGTGTTCAACCAAGCTTTAAATACTTTACATTAGATCTTGATCGGGATTTCACTCTTGGTGTACTCTGCTTATGTGCTGCTTGCCTGCTCCTGATTGGTAGTTCTACACAGATTACAAATATCACTCTATTGATGTTGGTATACATGCATGTATATACACATCTAGAAAAGAGCAAGTATTGAAGACACTGAATCCTACTCGCCATTTTCTTATCAACAGAAAAAGGAATGAGATTATTTCATGGAGTAAGAACTTCTGTTATCATTGTGTTGGCCTTCATAATATTCTGGGCAGTTATGTCAGACTAAACAAGATTGGGAATGGTTGCTGCTAGAACCAGTGTAGTAATGTTGGTTCCCACCACCTTGGAGAAAAAAATCTACCAGATAGTTTGTGATACACAGATTGGAATTATTCTAACACAATTTATAGGGACTTCATGCTCAGACTCCATCACCTGTGCTTGTAAGAGTAAGGTGGTGCTAAGATGTGTCTTACCTCTGGAGCTGTGACTAGAGGCAAATGAATATTCATTTGTTTTAAACACTTTAGGAAATCAGTGTTACAGTACTGTTGTGAATCAGCAACTGAAGCAATGCCTCTTAAAATATTTTTCTTTTAATGAGACATGTTATCAAACAGTATTCTCAGAGTATCCAGGGAGACATTTCAGGTTAGGTGTCTTAGTAGTGTGAAATCTTCTCTGAATCATAAATCATAAGGCCAGCTAATATTCTAGCTATATGTGCTTGCCTTACTCCTCAAAGACATTACAGGAGTCATGTAGAAATTGCTTGTTAGAATTCCTGAGCTGCTGTTCATGATTGTAGACTGGAGGAGAAGAGCAGCTCCTTTGTTTGAAGTTTAATGCCTGTGAATGCTCAAGTGAAGGCCTTGGTCTAATGACCAGTGTAAGGAGCAATGCTGCTGATACTAATAGCATCAGTAGGTTTGAAGGCTACAGAGTAGTCCTAAGTATGGTTCTGAGGGATGATGGCCTGAGTGTTATTTCATGTTACTGAATTAAGTATTTCATACAAAACTGACTTCCTGAATTTCAGTAGTATGTCTCGGAAACTGCCTATGTATTGTGGAAAATATGCCAGAGGAGATAGTTATAGCTTTAGAAAAATTCTCTCTGTATTTCAAGTTACTTTATAAAGAACCTCAAGCTTTTTTTTGACACTTTCTTTTTTAGCTGCAACGGTTACCGAACTGTTTCTCACCCTTGCCTGTTCATTCTGTTCCCCCTTTTCCATACCCTTCCTTAGATGTCAGCACAACATACTTGTGGCATATGTGACAAACCAGATGTCAGAACTGATCTGCATTAGCTGCAACCCAGCAAGAATCTATGCTTAAAGAATCTTGAGCAGTTAGTTCCTGTTGCTGCTTGCTCCTTCTCATGAAAGAGAGCAGAGAGGGGTGGGCTGCTGTATGCCCTTCATCTGATTGTTACATACATTAGTCAATTTTGTAGCTTCTGAATGTGAGGCAAGAACTTCAAATGTATTTACCAGAGATAAATTATTTTCTGCTTTCATTAAATAAGATCTACTTTATAATTCCATCCATGATTCTTTTTACAGAGCATAGTAAACCTAAAACTGAGACTTAAATGGGCTGATAGTATGCTACACCCTAATCTGGGGAGAGTTAAACAAATCTTGAGGTGAGAAGTTTCCTGATTACTTTCCTGTTGAGGCTTAGTAGCAGAGCACAAGTTGAATAGGTCTGGAAATGGCCAAACTTGTCCCAACTCAGATGCATAGGTGTCTTGGAATTCCTGTACACACTGAAATGACTTTAGGTTTTAAACAAATATATGAAAAACCTTTTAACCTTGATATGATGTTGCTTTTTATTTTTAAAACCTGAAAGTTGCTTGCTTTGTGAAGAAAAAAAACCAGGAAGCTTCTCCCCCGGAATTAAAATGAATCTGTAATTCGGGTGGATTTCTATGGCTTGTATTTTGCTAGTGGAGGTTAGACTCATCTTTGATCTCTCATGGGTTAGTATTAACTAAATAGTAGTGAATAGGAAATTGCATATTAACTGCAACTAAAATATTTATAACAGAAGGCACTGACAGGTAGCAGCCTTTCAATTTAAGAAGGGGGTCTGCATCTGTATCAGGCTTGTGGTATTTCAGTCTGTGAATACTGTTGTTACTAGGTTCTTTCACAGTTTAACAGTGTGGGTGATATTTCAGCTGTATGTGTAAGGAAACATTCAAACTTAAATGACTTAAGTTTTAAACTGTCTGAACTGTAGTAAAAGGTGACCATTTATTTGATATGCTGTTAGTGTTCTTTCAAAACAACTATTGTAGGTTGGAATGTGATGTTTTTTTTTGGTCTCTAACTGATACTATTAAGCATACAGGACACATCCATGTTGCTGAAGTTATGTTCCAGAAAGCACAGTTAATGCTGTAACTTTTTTTTTTAAGACACTTCCTGAAGGCTTTGGGTGACTTTGAGAAGTGATTTGATGGGCAGCAGGGCCTTTGCTGGTAATTAAAGAGTGAGACTGACAACAAGAAAACACTTTGTCCCGCTTCTCTTCCCAACTGCTGTGTTGCATGGCAGCTGCAACAGGAGCCCCCGGGATGTCAAAGGACTGCAATAACTTCCACTAAGTACCTCCCTTAAACTGTGAGGTTTCTCAGATGGTGGTTTAGAATTTTCTTCTAGAAACAAATTCTTCAGTGCAATGTCAAACAAGTCTTGAATGTGGCTTACACATACACAATATACATATTGAATGTGTATTTCAGAAACTCATTCTGCTAGGGTTATGTATTGAGACTCAGGGCCCAGAGTTTGGCAGACTGTACTTCTTTCCCTCGAATTGCCTCAAAGATTTGAGACTACTGACAAAAGCTTTTTTGTCACTGTTTAGAGGTTTTATGATTCATGTTTAGTGTTATAAAGAACATGAGTTTTTAATGTACATAAAGATTTTTAGAGAATAAGATATAAATTTGGTAACTCTTCGAGCTTAAAGTATTATTGAGAAGCAAAAACTTATGCCCTGTTTTGAGTAATGTAGTAAGTCTTTCTCTCTGATAACATGATAGGGGATAGCAGGCAAGATCATGCTGAGATGCTGAAGTAAATCACATAAGATGCCAGCATTGTGCACATCAAATTCTGAGCCAAATTTAGAAGTATTTGACCTTGCCCAAGAGGTAGTTGAAAAATGTAGATGGCAAATGTGCTGTTCTGTCATTAATTGTTAACTTTCAGTTTGTTTTGTCCCTGTCTGTTTCTCAATTCAGGAAAAATGGCAACTTTCCCACATATGGCTGATGTTTAAGACTTTTCATTATACTGAAGTGTCTTCCAGTAATGCTTAAATGATATACTGCTTGTTGTCCTTTGATTAAATAGTCAGTTTGTTCCCAACAGTTAAAAAAAATAGGGGGAGGGTGGGAATGTACAGTGTGTGTGGCATGAAATCCTTTACTCTCTGTTCCTGAAACACGTGCTGAGTTTTTGAGTGTAACTGCCTTATTTAGTGTTTGAATTGGTTATTCCTAATCCATAATTCTTTTTCTGCTATGAGTTTGATTAGTTGGGCAGTCTGAGAGGAAAGTTAATTACAGTGTGAGAAGAAAAACCTTACCTCGCTTAGACTTGGCTCACCACAGCTATGCCGGTGTTTCTCTCATGGCTCTTAAGAAGCATTAATGTAAGTCAGTTCAGTGATAAATAAACTGCTTTCCATAATCGTGAAATCCTTCTGCTCAATTAATGTTGATATTTAAATCTTTTGAGGATGGGATAGCTTTCTTGCATGCTCTTTTGAGTATAGCTGTAACTGTTGAGCAAACTCTTTAAACAGTGTATCTTCAGAATGAGTGAATGTGGTGTTTAAACTGTCAGATTTGTAAGTAGGTTTGAATAAAACCTTTCTCCTGCCTTTTTGATAATTTCCCTCTTACCAAGTAAGTAGGAGTAAAAAGAAAAAAAAATACAGACAACCTACTGCTTTCCTAGTTTTGAGGATATACCCACAAACAACTTGAGCTTTGTTGAAATACCAGCTGAAAACGGGAATGTGCATTGGTCTGTAATAATATTAATTAGTACAGTGTTGTTACTTTTGGAAGGATAAAAGATATTTCCTTACCCGTGTTGCTTCTATCTGACACAAAGTATGTGTCTACTAGTAGAGTTCAGCAGGGTAGAAGAATAAAGGGAAATTTTAAAGTAAAAAAAAAAAACCCAAACCTACTGAGCTTAGATGGCTTAGTGCCTATTCACATTTTAGGGGTCACTGCTGGTCACTTAACTGAAGGGTATTTACAGGTTTTTGGAATGGGTGAGGAGGCACTTCTAATTTCAAGTGGTTGAAATGTGTTTAACAGCTTGTTGCACATATTTAGCCACCTATGGCAGTGGTCTCTAAAGTGGTGTGTCAGAAAAAATATTTTATACCATTAATAAAGATAAAAGAAACACTATTTTAAAACTATTTATCTCATCCATTTAAAACTTCTACTTTTGTGTTTTATAATATATACAATATTAGTACAGTAGAACATGTGTATAGTTTATAAATATACATATATTCGGGGTGCATGCTAAATTATTTTTGGTGGTACATAATCAAAAAAGTTTGGAGACCGCTGATCTACAGGGTTAAATTCTGTTTGGAGGGAAGATGTTTCACCTGGTAACAACAGTGGGTACAGGAGTTCCTTGTGCAGTTACTTGTAATACTGGATACTCTCCAAACGACTGAATATTTTCCATGTGTTTTTAAGTTTCCTGAGCAATGCCTGGTGACTCAGGGGATTTTATAACTGCAACAGAATACAAAGAAGTGCTTTTTATCAAAATGAGTAGTAAGGATTCATTTTTTTGTTAGGCATTTTCTCTGCGACTTGCATCCTGCTTCTGCAGCAATAATACAAGCTTCTATTGTATACCCCAACTGCTTTAAATCTGTCAGTATACAGCCTGAATTGCACTTGAACTGTTCCTGTTCATCTAGTCTAATTTAAATACCGAAGGGAAGTGTCCAAAGAAACTAAATCACTGTTTCATTTTCCTAGACTCAAGTGAGTAGGTGTGTACTTTGTAGTGTGCTGTGCTTCTACAGTTGAGACAGGCACTCTGTAAGAAACTTGCCTTGAATTACTGTTTGGAAAACATGTGTCTCCTCGTTGGAGGATAAGCAGGCTTTCTAGCAAGGCTGTAAGGTGTAGTGGGAATGAGAAGACTAGCTGGGATTTTTCCGAAATCCTCCTAGCGTAGCCCAGCTGGAGGCTTCTTAAGGTGGGTGTGCATGTGGTAGGCAGATGTGGAGTAGTGGTGATTTCACTTTAAAGCATTTAAATTCTAAGTGGATTGAGGGCTCTCAAGACTAACGCAGACAGTGCAAGTTGTACAAATGACAAATTAAAAATAATTAAAACAGGTGATTAGCTGAAGGAATAACTTTTTTGAAGTTAATGCTTCATGGCAATTAAGAGCTTTTACTTGCAATACTGAATGTCTTAATACTCTTCCATCTTTCTGCAATTATAGTAGCTTAAAAATAAATTCAGAAAACTTGTGCTGAAAGGAAAACTTAGTTAGCCTGAGTTTGTTTGCAAAGTAGTACTTTATTTCCTATAAGACAAAGAAGTTAAAGTTTATAGTCTGAAATCTTCCCCGTTTAATTTGTAATGTCTTAATCCTGGCTAATATTTCAGAACACTATTCAAAGATGAACTGGAACTCGGAATCAGACTTCCATTTGAAAAATCACAGAGGTCATAAAGGTCAAATTATGCTAATAATAAAGTCTTGTAGTTGTCTTTGATCTAAAGCAGCCACAATGTAAAGAAAAAAATCTCAAATCTATTTAAAAATAGTATTGAACTTTAGAAAAAAGTTAACACTTTAGGTGTCAAATGTTACATTATCAGAGCTGAAGGATTTACTTTGGCTATTTATGGTGAGTTAATCAGCTTTTACTTTATATATATAAATGTCTATTGCTTGTGATGAGAATTGCTACTCTCTTAGGCTATGGAAAGAATTTTTGAGAAACAGCATGCGTTTATATCTGTTTTTATATGCTTACATATAAACTGAGTTTGAAGTTCAGTGATGCTTTGTATGTTTTTTTATACTGAGTACACTGACAGGAAATACTTTCTAGCCAAGGTCTGTTTCTGAAAGCCAGCGAAGTTCGAGGAAGGTAAGAGGAGCATACTCCCTTAATTACAGCAAGATTGAAAGTTATAACTATAGCAGCAGCTTGGTAGTAAGGGCTGGATTCAAGTGACTACAAATGAAATCTTTTTTCCTCCCCAAAGGAAGCTGATAGCCCACCTGCTTAAACTCTTCAGACTTGCCTACAGTCATTCACTGTTGAGCAAGTGGCTTATCCCAAAGCAGTGGTTTGTTTTCTTATCAGAATTTGTGCCTGACCCGGAATCAACTCTGCTGGTGTTAGACTGGAGAAAGAGCTAGAAAGCTGTCTTGGCTTTTGATGCTCTTCCAAGTTGTTTTTTTGTCACCTTTTCAGGGTTATCTTTGTGTAAACAAAGAATTAAAGAAATTTGTCTGGCACTGCATGGCCCTGCATCACTGCTGGTGAGCTCTGAGGGGTGGTGGTGGAAGTAATCACATCAAAGCTGGTTCTGTTCAGAATTTGTGACGGAAGTTCTATTGTGCTGTGACTACAATGCTGATGCAATCACTGTGAATGGTAAACCTATTGTCAGTGGTTGTTAATCTCTGACAGGAATCAGCAAAAAGAGGCAACGCTTATTTCAATAGCTTGAATTTAGTTAGTGGGATAAGGGAAAGAATAAGCTATTTTGTACTTTGGGATGGAAACTAGGTAAGCAAGTACATACCTAAAAGTATTAAGGGCATGTGTTAAGGCCTATCGAACCCTGGCAATTCTCTCAAAATATACTGAGGACACCAGAGAACTCCCCAAGTCAGGGAAGATCTTCCATGGGGCTCAGTTCACTGCTCATAGTGACTCTTTGTACGCAGCTTTCTGCTTTGAAGGACAATTACTATTTTGACAGTGCTCATTATCACCAGCACAATACTGTAAGAAATCTGTTTCAACAACATAACGTTGCAGTTTCAAGGTTGATAAGTCTTTATTCCTGGCTGCGCGAGTTTCAAGAGATCACTAGACTACTGGTATGACATCTATAGGAAGATAAATTTATGTGGGGAAACAAGAGTAACTGTATTGATAAATTGGATTTCACCTTATATCTCAAAGCATTCAGTCTGGTTTGGGATTAGAGAAAAGTCCAGTGTTTTGTTTGATAGAGCCTTGTGGCAGTTAATTCTTATTGATAAGGCATTTCTTTAAAAAATGAAAAAAAAAATCAAACTTGCCTTGTGTTGTTTCAGCAGTCAGAAGTGTGGCCACATGTCTCTTATGTATGCTATCTGAAAACTTTTAACGGTGGATTTCCAGTTTTGTTTTGTACAGTTACTTTCCCCCTTGGCTTTAAAAAGATGTAAATACCTTCTGTAACATTTATTACTGTCCACCAACTTAGCTGCCTCTTACATTCTGCTATATTTTACAATTAAAGACTAGTCTCCTGCAGGCTTGCAGTTAACTTTCTTGGATCTTTGTATATTTAAAATTGTTACATAAGCAAAGATTAAGTAGTTATAACTTTCAAAGACACAAGATGGTGGCTGAAGATAGCTGCTGCCAGAATTGCGAGACAGACTAAATGACTGTGAGCAAACAGTCTCAAACAATTTTACAGTATTGAACAGCAGTTGGAGACAGCTTCTTCCAAAACAGGGTAAATGGGACTGCACTTACCATGAAAGCCCGTATCCTTGGGGGGTGGGGAGGACTATAGTTAAACCTTTTAATTTGGTTTATCCATCTTGCATTTCCAGAGCGTACTCTTCAAGAGCAGAAGGTTCATATGGGTATTTACTGTAGTGATATTTATTTAGCACGATTGGGTGTTGGCTCTGAGTTGAGATATGGCTGTCACACAGGAAATTGAGCTATAACGAGTTGTGAAGTTCTAATCAGGTCAGAACCAGATGCAGTTTACTTAGCTAAAACAACTTGCTTGCTTCTATGCTGCACAATACTTTCCTATAGAAAGTTCTCTAGAAATAGTATCACAAGATTGTTTTTTTTCTTACGCTATCAGCAAAGAACGTCAGTGTGATTCCATAATTAGTGTTTTTTTTCACAGCCTACAGGCATTCCTCCTGTAAGACTTCTTCACATACAGGTTTTCTTGGACATTGGAAAAAAAAAAGTTAATCTCCTCAAATGTTGCTAAATATGTATGTGTTGCTTTTTTTTTTCTGTGCTGTGCCTTCGCCAAGGAAAAGTTTCTTGAAACAGTCAGCCTTCACTATTGGTAGCTCGATAATCACACTTACCTCAAGAGCCAGTGCT
This sequence comes from Rissa tridactyla, assembly GCF_028500815.1. Taxonomy (NCBI): domain Eukaryota; kingdom Metazoa; phylum Chordata; class Aves; order Charadriiformes; family Laridae; genus Rissa; species Rissa tridactyla. The sequence continues at coordinate 67,128,534 of NC_071471.1, forward strand.
GCCCAGCTTGTAGATCTGTATTTGCTGTCTTTAAACAGCAAATTAAAGTGTAGTGTGCATTTAACTCTAAATGCATTCTCTTTTTTCCAAAGCTTGTCTATACTATAAGTGAACGTAGGAGTCAAAGTCTAGAGCCAGTTCTCATTGTGTCTCTGTGCTATTAGAGAGTATTCCTGTAGGAGTCTTGGGCGCTGTGTGATTCATGTTTAGGGCTGCGTATCTGAGTAACCCGCAAAACTAATAGTACAGCTACGTAAGACCCACATGTCCTACAGTCCCTGATACCAATTTCCTTATGTCCTTTTACAGGCAAGTCTAAACTATTGTTTCCTTATCTGTAATTAAAACAATCCTTTTCTTGTGTTTTTTTTTTCCTCTTGTAAGCTACTAGAAGAAAACCTCACTTACTATCCAGAGCTTTCTACTAATATCTCTTGTCGTAGCAGGAGATCAGTGGTTTAATAATACTTGGATGGTATTCTAGATTATTGGGTTTGTAGTAGCTATGATAAACCTTCAGTGGTTTGGTTCTTCAAATGCCTCCTGTGCCTAGTGGGTTTTTTTTGGCTGCTTGATGTATCTGGCTGGTTTCTAGTGCTCTCAAAGGAATATGAATGTGGCAGTCGGTTGCAAAGATAGCAAAAAAAGTAGATGAAGTCTGAGATGAATCAGCTGTAGAAAATTCCCAGGCGTGAAAACAAGATTCTGTGAATGTGTGGGTGAACTAGGAAAGAAGGGAGAAGACTTGGGAGTGAGGAAAGCTGTCTGTGTTCCTCTTTCCTGTGAGTTTGATAGTGCAGATTTTCCACTCAGCATACAAATGCTCTTGCATGTTATGTGGACTGTAACTTAGGTCAGGCTGTTGTAGAACTTGTGTTGTATCAGCACAACATATGGATACAAGATGAGTTTAGGTACTTCAAGGTTAGAGGGTAAATCAAACCGTTCACACCGTTATAGCCACTGTCACTTATTTCCTGGTACTCCTCTACCTGTATTAGTCTCCTTAAGAACTTCATTTAGTTGTACCGTGATTCATACTAGGTTCTGTACAGACCAAGTAGCTGCCTGTAGCACTCCTGCAGTGAGACGGGAAGGTTCTCTGCAGATACAGTCCATTAAATGGTACAGCCTGGTTACAAACATTAGTTGTAGCTCTGTACTGCCTCCTGCAAAGATAGCTTTAAATTCTGCTACTGTGTTGTGGTGTGGGCTGGGCTGGCCATCAAAACCTTTTTAGTTCTTTCTTGTCTGCTTATATAAAAGCACATGTGATATATTCTGTTTAAATGAGTTCAATTTAGATCTATCCTGGCTTAAACCATTTCTGTTTTATCTTATGTGATTGCTTATATTTAATGACGAAATTAGCTGAGTCTTGTTTCTTATTAAATATTATGCTGAAAGCTAAGAGTAAATGTGCATTCTTAGAATAGCAAAGTTCAAATTACAAATGTGTCTAAACGACACAGTGTTTAAAAGTAAGTACATTAAAAATATCAGGCTACCAGTTGTCACCTGCAGATCTTAGACTTCCAAGAAGAAACGAAGGTCTTGTAAATAAAGTGTGTGTAGGTGGATGATTGTAGTCTTCTGTATCTTAAGATACCGTGTGAGTTTGTTCTTTCAAATGTTTGTCTGCTTACACTGGGAGCTAAGATTTTAATTTGTCTGGATGATAAAATTGGAGAAAGTCTTCCACCCTGGAACCAAGTGAGTTTTGGTAGATAATAACAAACTTGTCCTTCTTGGTATAGAAAAACCTTCTCTCCTACACAGATATTAGTTGCTTTTAGTGGTTTCTCTTCACTTAAGATTTGACTTCTGAAACCTTTTTTTTCCCCAGAGTCTTAAACTTCTGAACAGGTACTACACCACTGTTAGAAGCTCTTACTGAATATCTGCAGTGGGGGATACTTCTCATGTTTATATTATAATACTGACTTGCATCAAGTGATGGCTTGAATGCATGTTGAGAGGGGTACCCTTCACAGATTACAAAGTTGATAGTGTTGCCTTCCTGCTTTCTTTTCTACTTCCTATGTGGTTCACTGTAATCTCTAACAGTAGGAGAACTAGAAACCTAAAACTTATTTGTGTGCTTCAGTATTCCATGTAGTTGTGGGAGTGCTTTAACAAAAGAGGAAGTACGTGTGCATGTATATAGAAATAGAATGTGGAACTAATAGTAACTGGATAGGTATGGGAGAGAGCTGTGACTAAAAGTTAACATCTGCTAGGTTTTTGAAGCTACACTCTTAACTTAATGAATGACCTGTATTCAATTTCACTATAGCCATGTAAAACTTCAGTTAAGTGACAAATTCTAATGGATGTCAGAAGAATTAAGCCTCCATTAAACTGAGTTACTGTAGCCCAAAACAATTTTTCTGAAATTTCTGGGAAAGACATGGGGTAGGGCTTTAAATTAGAAATTTAGTAATTTGGTCATAGCTACTTGGTAGCAAGCAAAAATTGAACGGCATAGGTATCTCACTGCAGGAATTGTGGTGTATTTTCTACCCTCTAAGGTGGGTAAGTGGGAGAGAATGAACATCACTGGATTAATTGTTCTGTTGAGTTTACTTAAAAATAACCAAACAAACCATGGGCTTTGTTCTCCTTTGCAGCCACTGATCTTCTTTTGGCTTGGAATCCCATTTGTCTGGGTCTGGTTGAGGGAGTCATTGGTAAAGTTCAGCTTCATACAGGTATGTGGTGCTTTTGGTTTTTCTTTTTACTGCTAATGCACTTTGTTTTAAAGGCAGCGATGCTACAAATAATACTGTGTAGTGTTCTTTTTAATGGAGGTGTACTCCCCAAATATGTGAACTTGTTGAAGTGATTGCATTATAGCTGCAGATGCAAATTCCCTGTACTTTACAGTGTATGTATTCTGGTTTGTCACTGTCTTGTAAAAATAGAGAACTGCATTCAAAAAGAGTAAAAATTTGTTTGAAGTTCTATCTGAGGCTCTGTGTGAGATGCATAAAATTCTTGCACCTCTTTGAATAATCCTTTCAAGTAGTTTTTTGTTGTTCTCCTATGGTATAAAACTAATGATGTAAGTCTTCAGAAAAATAAGGCTTGAATTTGCAATGTTATATGAAAACCTGAAGGGTAATTACTACCTTGATAGATGACTACTTGAAAGTAAAAGGAATACTTAAACTTATTTGTTGTTAAATGTAAGACATAGCTATACAATGGAAGCAGGTGATGGAAACAGGTGTAGAATGCATTGTGATTTAATGTTAAGCTGGTCTAACTATAACTAAAAGTTTCTATAGTAACTTTTTCCTGTAAAATAAGGTCAGTTGCTCTTTTAGCTTTAGTGAGTTGCAAGTTCCTGTAGCCATGATGAATATTTCTTTTGATATGTACCAGCTTTATCTAGAAAGATTCTTCTGCCAGTAGTGCTCTGGATATCTTTACTGACAGGTAGGAAAACTAGCTGTAAACTCTGCTTTACTTAGTGTGTGCTGTTCTTTTTGTGAATGCTTAGACCCTGCATTTAAAGTAGTGTCTGACAATATGATCACTACAGGTAAAGTTTCAAGTGTGTTCCAGGATAGCAGGATGGGTTAAGTGCTGAAGTGGATCAGGTGTTCGTAGTCTGTTGAATAGAAATGTATTACTCAAGATGGCAGTGGCATACTAGCAATAGGGGAGGAGGTGACAAGGGACAGGTATACCACTGCGTGAGCGTATCATAGGTCTAGCTCTAGGAAATGCTTTGGTGCCATAGTTACTGTAACCCCTAGGTCTCATTTCTGAGAGTAGTAGTTCAGAGCCCATCTCTCCATGAAGTTTATGATCACATCCTCTTTCCCATTCCGTCCCTTTCTCTTCTTTGAATTTCACATGATCTTTTTGCCTGTGCTCATTCTGCAGATCTATTCAGCCATTCTTTTTCAGACCTGATGATAGGAAGTGGTTCAGACTCTGCCATCTCACTTTCTCTTCTCTCCATCCAGGTTGTCTGTGCTGTTCAGCATGTGCTGTTCATGATGAATGATGGCTAAACTCCAGTAATGACTCTTTATGTTGTGGGAAAATGCTCAATCATTTTTTTTAGCATTTTTTTTTGGTGTGGTGGTGTTTAGTGTTTTTGTGTTTTTTGTTTTTTAAACCAAGCACTTGGGTACACAAAGGCCTTCCTCCCTCTCTAGGGAGTCTAGTATAAAAGCTTTTGAAGGGGGAGACCTTGTCAAATGCTCTCTGGAAAATCTAGTGTGTTATGGCAACCAAATATCATTGCATGTGGGCTTGTTGTGAGGCACTTCCTCTCCTTATGAAAGCTGAGTTGAAACTTTCCCTGGCATGTGACACTTCAGTAGGTGCCAGCTTGCTGTTATCAAGTAAATTAAGATTATCAGGTAATAAGCCCAATATCCGATGGTCTTCCCACGTGTCCTGTAGAGCTCCTGAATCAGTTATGCTCATCCAGGCACTCCATTCAGTTGCTGTTCAGGCTAGTGGGAAGCATTTTGTTTCCTCTCTGCCTTCTTCAGATGACACCACCACAAACTGTTCATAGACTATCCTCGTTGTCTATATTCTGGTGTTTAGTGATACAACTGTCCTGTAAGCAGACATTTATTTTTCTACCTTTAAATGTCTGAAGAAAGATAAAATCTCCAGCTGTTTATTCTTACTCTTCTGCTGAGAACTGCTGCTTCCTTGAGTCTGCTGACAGTTGCTCTGTTGGACGGCAGTCAAAATGAGAGGGCTGAGATGTCTTACATAGGTCTCTTGAAACCTTTTATTGTTAATGAACTCTCACTTGATCATATTCAAGTGTAGTTTTTTTGTAATCCTCTAGCTGAATCATCTAGCACTCTGTAACAGTAACCTGTCTTCATTACTTATTCTTGTATCAATCTTTGTCACTGAGAAACTTTATCAGCAGAAGTTGTATAAATATTTAATATTGGTGGACCATTATCTTCAGACTTAGTAAGAGTACTGTGCTGTAGAAGCTGGGGAAAAAATGCTTTTCTCACAGAGCTGATCTAGAACAGGAGGACTTGCTCTGATTTCTTCCCCCCTTCCCCAAGACTATACGGATCAGAAAACTTAATTTGGAACTCGTCTGGCTAACTGGAGTCCTGTATGGGCTTGTCCTGCTCAGAACCTTGTTGTTAGCTATTGTTGGAAAGAAGTACTGGCGTGTTTTTAAAAACGCTTGGCACATACTGACCAATACTGGAAGCTTTAAATAACTTTTTAAGTATTGAAGTTGCTACCAGGGCAATCTAAAGCTGTTACTAAGCTTATATGCACTTTAATGTCTTGGGCATAGATCCTTATGTTCTTGAAAGACTTGCTTAATGCAAGAATGCTGGAGCAGTCCTAAAATGACCTTGAAGTGTCCCTGTAGTCAATCCTGGGCTGTCCTTAATGTAGCATTGAAATACCCTTGCCAATTTGCTGTAACTAGGGATGGGATTTAATTTACTCTTAATTTTGCTGGTTTTATTGCAGGCCTGCTACAGGAGAATTTGTAGGAAAGCCTCTGTGGCAGGGATGCAATCTCATAGAAACTAGCTAGCCAATATTACATGGTTTATTTTTTAATTCTTTAAAGAATTTTTGCCATGAGGGGGTCAGTTGTACCTCTGGACATAACCACGCACTCAATTAGAGATGAAAGTCTACTTAAAGTATCATTTGGTTCTTCCCTAATACTGAATTTTCTTAAACGTTAAGATGCTTTGGGGGGGGGGGGGACACACCAAAAAACAAAACCTTAATTGAATATCAGAATGCAATATGGTCTCTTACCTTTTTCTGGTCCATCACAAGTGACTTGTAAGAAAATGTGTTGTAAAAATAGGAATAGAAGGAAAAGGATTTTAGGATGTATTGTGGACATAAGTTACTGAAACAGAACTTTGCACATTTTTTGATAAAGATGCACAGTTGAAATTGTCTCTGCATGATCTTCCCATATAAAGGCAAGCACATCTCTTGCATAAGCATTGTTGCCTTTATAGAGTATTAATTTTGTTTTGTGATTCAGTTAGTGTGCAAGCATACAAAATATAAGCGTAGCCCCTCAATTTCCTTTTGTCAAATTTCCAATATAGAACTAGAAAGAGGTTGTGTTGTTTTTTGTTAAAGTAAAAAGTAGATACTTTTGTAGGCTACCATTACCATTTTAGCAGATTATTGAATCACTTTTAATCAGAGTGGTTAATAGTGTATATCTAACTATAGCTAAAGCTGGATTTCTTAACTGGTACCAGCAACTTCCACTTAACTCATTCAGTGCCACCACGTGTTTTTCTGTTTCTTGGTCAAAGCACACTCCTGTGCAGTTTAATGTTTGTACTTGTATCAATTTGGTGTGCTCTTCCAGTGCTGATTAAGACCCAAATTAAATGCTGCTGGCAAGGTTGTGTAGACTCAGTAAACTGAAGGAAAGTGGAGTTCCTCCTTCCCTATCCCCAGGAAAGGAAAGCTTTTTTGTTAGTGTGCCTCTGAATCTTGATAGAAACAATGAGTAGTTCAGGGTCTGAAATGTCTTCAGTGAGATGTAGCTGCTGAATTTCTAACTGCATACAATCAACAACTTAAAATATTCTTTTGGCATGCAACTAATTTTTAAATTATTCAAGTAACAAAAAATAAGAAAATGGTAGCATGGAATTTCTTGGCTAAAATTAACATACTTGCAAAAAGCAGCATTTCTAGTAAACACGTACAGTTTAAGAAAAGTTACTGCAAAAGCATTTGGGGAAACTAAATACTATATTGTTTGGGAAATGTTACAGAAAAACAGCAGTGATATGCTGACTGTGTTGAACAAAGAGAGCTAAATTCCTGTTTTAGTGAGGAATGGGAGGTAATAGCTTTCTTTAGATACAGTATTTTAAATTAGCTGTTGCCATCTGTTCTTCATAAAACACTAAAAATGAACATTAGATCTTAAGAGGTGATTTAAAACATGTGCTCTTCAGGAATGACACATAGCTGTAGTGCCCTTCTGTACACACCATACCTCCCACATGGAGTACACAATAACTAATAAATATCTTTTTTTAAAGCTGTTCTATGGAACTACTTTTTTAACTGCAGAAGCACATACTCTATTTAGAGATTCAGTTATTTAGATATTGCTGGCAATCATAATATGCTGCTTCTGTGGCTATTGTTGAAGCTTTTACTTCAGGGCATACTTATCTGCATAATTGCTTCCTGACAGTTTTCTTTTGATCTGCTGGGGAATTCCTGTTTTCTTTCAATGTTCTGTGGCTCTGGCTATAATAGAAATAGAGTTTTGAAATGTACACCAAGATGCCTTTGAGTGCAATTTTTTTAAAAAATGGTAAAAGGATACAGAACTCACTTGGCTTTAAGCTCTGATTGCTACCAGGATTTATTAATATGAGGTAAACTGAAGCGGAGCCAGAGACTTTTTTATCTTCCGTTTTTCACTAGGGTGTATCTGGTTAGAAATGCCTTTACATTATACTTTTTTTTCCAATGGAATCATATTGATTATTTCGCTGGAGCTCTAGATGGTATCCTTTCTTAAAAGAGTATCTGTTTTGATTGTTGGCATACACTGCTTATCTCCTCATAGGAGTAAGTTGTGTAGCTACCCTTCCGTAGGTGGGAATAGATGAGATTATAGGACTGCCCACAGGAATATCTGTCTGGATTCCCTATTGTACTACCCTTCTGTTAAGCTTGGATTGCCCTGGGTTTCCAGAGCCTGTATTGCTTTTGCCTACTGGAAAGCAAAAGAAAATGGTTGACCTTCTTTTTAGATGAAGCAGTAGACGTCTTCATCTGTTGCTGGTGCTCTTGGCAGCACTTCAGTTCGCCTTTTTAAAAGAACTTTCTTACCTATTTATTGGTCTTTTCACTGTCACATAGGATCTATCCTGTATTCCTCAGCTTCCCTTTTCTTATTTCTTCCTTACCTATGGCTGCTCAGTGTAATGCTGGACAGATGTTCTCCAAGTTGTGTTGTCTGTACCTGTACAGAAGAGCTGTTCCAGCACCTGCTGTCAGTAAGGCTAGCTGTCTTGCTGGCATTTGCTGTCGCTCTCTTGTCTTTGCTATCCTTTCGCCACCAAGAATAGCACAGTTCACCTAGTTTTTAGGAGACTATGCTTATGTCATGGCTTTGAGTGACTTGGTCCAATTTCAGAGCTGACCCTTATTGAGCAGGGTGACATCCTGAGATCTCTTCCAACCTGACTTGTCTCTGATCCCATAGGGATTATGATCCTGATGCTGTGTTCAGGAACTGGTGCAGGACTCCCTTTAGAAAATCACATACACTAAATAAATGGTGCATGAATTCATCCCCCTTCCTCTCCTCCCTTTTTTGGGGGGCAGCCACTGCTTCTCACAGTGCATTTGTGATTTTAAAGGCTTGTTAGTACCAAACATAAGCACATCTCTCTTCTAAAGATAGTGATATAGAATCAAAATGAGTGGATTGTCGTAATGCACAGCAGTCTGTTCACAGTGTTCGTTCCTTTTCTCTAGAAGAAACTGCAGCTTAAACATATCTTGTCAGATTTGGGCAGAAATGTTCAAGGCTTTTTTAATTTCAATTACTGGAAAGATGCTCACAATTTTGATAGACCTTTAATTCTATGCTGAGAGTATATTGGAAAATGCGGGAAAGAGAACAATTCTGGGTGTCCTGTGACTTTAAACACATTATCCTGGTTTTTTTCTTAAGTACTTGGAGGATAAAATAGTACTTAGAATTTACTGAGCAAGGAAAATAGATGTTGCATTTGCTATAAAGCCTCTGAATAGATCTTTCCCCCCTCCTGCCAAAGGTTGGATATTGTATTTGAAGGCATAATATATGACACGGTCTACTGTCACAAGTATGGAAGCATATTTAAGTCTAACATAACAGGCTTTTTAATGCCTGTATGACCTCTTCAGTAAAGCTCAGTTGGTGACTTCTCAGTTGGGAGAAATACTGAGCATATATGCATGTCTAAGACTTTCTGTACACTTTCCATCTGTCTTGACAGAACTTTCACTTTTGACTCAGCGTACTACTAGCATGCTACTGAGCTAACCAAGGGATTCAAATCTAGAAAGCTAATGTTCAGGCACTGTTCAGTCAGTGGGAATGTTTGTCCTGTTTCCCTGTCTCCTCCTAAAGTGCTGAAGCTATAATTGCAAATGCTGTAGATTGAATGTGGATATGGTATGCAGCTGTTATCAGTATCTTCATTAATCTTTGGGTAATTAATTCTACACCACTTAGCTGCATATACTTCAGGGATGATGTTGTGAAACCTTAAACATTCATGAGTTGCTTTATGATGCAGTCCATGTTTGCTCACCAGATTTCTTAACTCATGAATCTTGTAATCAGCTGGTACCCATATCTGTCTTGTTTGCTGTTTTATACAAAATAGAAGGTACAAAATGTTAGCTTGCTGTCTGTTGAGCTTCAGCTATTCTTTTCAAATTGTACTGCTGTTAGTGATATTAGTGGGAATGTGCATCATCCTAGAGATTGTCTAACTGCTATAGACGAAGTAGTGGTAACTTTGCCTCTAATGGGTAAGTCTATGAAATAGTTAATATCTTATTATATTAGACACAGAATAAGTATTGCTTTTTAGAGTTTTTTTTTAATTGCAATGCATAATAACAAAACATAGCAATGGCAAATCAGCATTCACTGGACTCTTCTAGTCAAATGGTTCCTGGCGGGGGTTTTACACTGGGGAGAAGCTTCTGGGAGACTAATCAAAGTAAATGCCTGACAGACAAATCAAAGCATCTATAATCTTTTCCCAGATTTACCATGGTGGCTACTTTTAATTCGTCAGAAAGCATTGATTGGCAAGCTTCCAGGAGACCATGAGGTTTACAAAATAACAAAGATTGCAGTGATTCCGCTTTCCGAAACAGAACCTCAGGATCTGGAATTAGAGGTATGATTATCTGCAGTGAATTCTGACTTTCCCACTTCTGCTTCAGTGAAATTTAAATGAGAATTAGTTAAACACGTGCCTCTTACCTCTTTTTCCTGGTGTATGCAGGCAGATTGAACATCTTGTGCTTTTTAAATGCCTTTTTTTTTTTGGTTAAAAGTTCTGATAGGGAGGGAAATTACATTAAAACTATACCCAAATTTCATAAAGACCCTTGAAAATATCACACAAGAACAAAACTTTATTACTGTAATTGAGCAACAGATCACTTAAGAACAGAAATTAATCCACTGGTGTCATCTAAAGGGACAAAGCTGTAGACTAAGACAGGAACCTTGTTTTGTCTAAAAAAAAAAAAAAAAAGTGCTGATTACCTCTTAATGACTAGCATGGTAAGACTTTCTAGTACTCTAAGATGTACACTGTGGTTAGACTGTTGGGAGAACAATTCTGGCTTCAGGCATCTTTTTTTGAGTGTATGTGTCAGGGGGGAATGATGATGGGGGAACAGGATGACTTGTGATAGTCTCTGTGGTGCCTGTATGACAGCATGAGAATCCTTCCCTGAAGAGGGGGAGAGTAAAGTGGAATCTCCAAAGCTTTGGTGGAACTCAAGGAGCATGAAGAGTTGCTGCAGCACTGCTTCAGAGTCTGGGCATTAGAACCTCCCAGGGTCTGTGACACAAGAATATGACTTGAAATCTAGATGTAACACCTTCCTGTTCTTAGTTGTGTAGGCAAGAATATTCTGCATACTCTAGGTGCTTCTGTGGCTAGAAACCTGTACAAGAACTCAGATTTGCAGTGCTCTCTCCCAGGTACTTCAACTTGCTTACTCCTGAGGTTATCCCTGAATGTCTCTAAGGCAGGGCTCTCACGTGTGTATATTCTTGGGGAAAAGCTGTTATATCTTTGCCCTCTGAATCAGGAGAGAGTGTGTATATATATATTTTTTTTTTTTTAGATGGAAGTTCTTGCTTCCATCTTGTTTTGGAACCTTATATTCTATAACTTGGCTTCAAGGAAAAGCCTTCCTTTAAATTTTGCAGATCTTTTTTCCAAAAGATAAAGGAAAAACAATACAAGTGAGTAATACTGATTTACACTGTATTTTGGGTGGGAAGTTGAGGTGGGACTGGATACTCAAGTCATGTCAAATTGAGGCAGATGTTCTATGCTATAGATTGAAATATTGAAATACGGGAGAACATGCAGGTTTCTAAGTGTCTCCCCTAGGTTTGTGGACACTGCAGTATTGCTTTTGTAGATTTTTTTTTTAACTAAAATTTTCTTGAACTTCTTAAAGAGTATTTAAGGGTTGGCTTTAATTCAATATCATTATTTAGCTTTGTAAAAAGCACCACTTCGGGATAAACAAGCCAGAGAAGATTACACAGTCTCCAGATGACACAAAATTTCTGCTGAAGACTCTTACTCAAATTAAATCAAATGTGTCTGCTCCAAATAAAAAGAAGGTAAAGCTTTCTACTGTTTTCTTGTTTTGTCTTTTTTTTAAATGTTTAGTTGATAATTCAAAGGTTATGGTGGATGATCAAATGGAGTACTAAGACCTAAAGAGAGAACTGGTAAAAAACAGTGTAGTTGCACATTCTGCAGTCTTGAAGTTCAATTTAATTTTTGATTATTTGAATGTTGCTCTTCTATGATTTTTCACTTTGTCATTATATAACTTTGGCAGAGCTAAGAGTGCCTTCTTACCAGGATTAGCTTCTATTTGGATTCTAATCTTCTACGAATTGCTCTGCATAAGCATCTTGTACCATATAGAAACGAAGACAAAATTTGGTGCAACATGATATTTCTGAAGGTGCTGGCCTTTGTGTTTATCTTTGATAGGAATTTTAAGATGCTTCCTAAGAAAATGTTTGTCCTACAAGGTTATAAATGGCACTTAGCAAATATGGCTGGAGTCTTTTCAATCAAAAACATAAGAAAGTTGTTACTTTTCTTTCAGATTAAAGAAAGCAAAGAAAAAGAGAAGCTGGAGAAGAGATTATTGGAGGAGTTGTTCAAAATGTTCATGGATTCAGACTCCTTTTACTACAGCCTGACCTATGACCTAACAAATTCTGTGCAGAGACAGAGTGCGTGTGAGAAAACTAACTTACCGTTGTGGCGAAAAGTAAGTGTGTGTACTTTCCTTTTTTTGCCCCCTTTTGGGGGATGTGCTGTTCAATAATGTATGTGGCCAACACTTGGTTGGTCACATTCTCTGCTGGTATAATGTACAGCAACTGAAGATCGTGCCCTGTAACCAATTTCAGTGCAAGGAAATGAAACAAAAGGTCTCCAGCAGCATGTCTTGAACAGAGCTGTTACATTCAAAAGTAGGGAACACTATACTTGTATGTGCACTTGTAGTGAATAACACTGGTGTCTTTACCAAAGATATTGCCAAGCCTTACTTAAAATATTGCAAAACCTGCCATTTTTATTTTAAACAGGTTGATGACAGATTCTTTTGGAACAAGCACATGATCGAAGATCTCATCAGCATTGATGTGAGTCTTATTTCTAACAATAACATGTATTATGAGAACCATTCTTTAGTTTTAGTTCAAATGTTTACTTAAGGTGTCAAAGTTTACTTAAAAGCTTGTTTGGCAGACAGGTCAGGATCGGGGCTGTGCCTTCTGATCTAGAAGCTGAGCAATTGGCATTACCTTCTTCCCCCAGCTGGCCTTCCAGCAGCCTTCTCGTTAGCCTGTGATCATTGCTAATTAATGCACATCAATTGAATTAAAATTTTATTACAGTATAGCAATGCAGAATACCTTGAGGTGTGATATGTTTGTGCTAATTTCTGAAGGTAAATTTAAGATGTATTTATCTGTGCAATGGATTATCCCTGGACAGAGCTGATTATTTGATGAGGAGGAGGAGCCAGAAAAGAAAGAAATGCTGAATTCCAGAATCTTCTTGAGATGAGATTTTTGTCTTCCTAAGTGGAGAATACTGTTTTTCTCCTTGAACAGAGTAGGTGATCAATGCAACAGTAGTGTAGAACAAGTTATTCTGAACTTGTTCAGAGTAATGGATAAAGCATTTTCCTAGCTAATGGGCACAAAGAAAGAAACATAAAACAACCACTCTTTTTCTTCAATATTATAATCTCACTTCGTTTTAGATTAACCTCCTAGATAAAGGACTGAGTTACTAACTACTGTATGCCAATTTAGGTTACGTCTTAGGTTCTTTTAAAGATGACAGCACACATCTTACCTTATGCCTTGTATCTCTCTTTCGTTAATAAGTTTATATACTCTAATGCTTATGGAGTCAGAGCAGGGTAAACCTAGATGCTCTGGGAAAGTTTGTGTATAATACAGGAGTCTAACTAGTTGTATTTTTCAGGTTATAAGATATAAATGGATAACCTTGAATTAGTATGGAACTCGGATCTAAATTCTGCTTAAGAAACTGAGGTTTTAGGGTGATGAAGCATGATGTGCAGAGCCCCAAACCAAGGTCTTGGGTACTGAGTTAGCCTTTATAAAGCTTATGCTAATATGTTTTGCTGAAAACAGGCTAACAATATTACATGTTGAAATTTTTAATCTACCTACCTATACAACTGTATTATGCTATATGTCCACATAAAGGTTCTAAAACTGCCTTATAGCACAAACTAAATAATAAATTAACAGTATTTGCTGCTCTGTCTGAACTGACTATCATTGGTTTTGACATGAGAAGTTACTGCTTTAAGCTTTTAATATATGTTTAAACATCAATTATAACCTTGCATGAAAACTCCCTTTGAGGAAAGGGGGAAAGAAGCTTTTAAATATTGAAGGGTTCTCTTCTATCCCTAGATAGCTGTAAGTAGAGGAGGGCTTTTTGCCTTGCCTTCCTTCAACTTGCTTCATCTCTACAGAAAAATCTCAAATTGCTTTCTCTTTCCTTCTCCTGATTTAAAAGCCCTAGGACTAATGGAGGATAAATGCTGGTACCTCTTACAGAAATAAGACAAGGATATGGCAAAAATTTCTCAAAACATGATGCATGCGAAACAACTATTGATAAACATGAGAAATGGCAGAAATAATTGTAGGTAATGTAGAATCAACAACAATGTGAATGTTTTTTGTAACCTTCAGAATGCTGAAGTGGACTTCTGGATTATACCCATCATACAAGGATTTGTGCAGATTGAAGAGCTTGTAGTAAACTATAGTGAATCTTCTGATGATGATAAGAGCAGTCCTGAAACTCCTCCTCAGGAATCAACTTGTGTAGATGACGTTCATCCAACATTCCTGGTGGCGCTTATTTCACGCCGGAGTCGGCACAGAGCTGGTAGGCAAACATAGTTCAAGGCATTGGGATTGTTCCTGAGCGCTGGGGAGGGATGTAGAAGATAAAACTTGGAAGAGTGCTGTCAGCTCTGCAGATGGTCAGCTCTTGTCAAAGTACGTGCCACAGCCTTTCCTTCTTATAGGAGAAAAGGAAAGGCTGTAGCAGGTACAGCACTGCAGAGCTGATACTGAGCATGGTTACAAAGTGAGCTTCTCTAGGCTCTTCTAGGGCACTGAATGTATCCTTGGAGGTCACAGTTCGGTGATAAAATTACATCTTTGCAAAGAACACCTTGATTAGGACCTTGTAACAGCTCTGTCCTAATACAGTATTTTCAGTAGGCCTGGGTGTGAGTTAAACTTTCAAAGGTCTTCCTTTGAGGGCTTGACAGCAGCTGAATAGAGACTTGAAGAGCTGTGTGTGCGTGCCTGCATCCCAAGAGATGTTTATGTGGGGCCAAGGTGAGAAATAAGAACTGTGCTTTGGTCTCGCACCTTATTTGACTTATTCTAATAGTAGCAAGGCAAACAAAAAATATTGCCCATCCTTAGGAGCACAGAAAGAAAGATTGAATCATTTGATACTTTAGTAGGTCTGGTCTCTGAGCCTTTTCAATCTATCAGATTTTTTAAGATATTCTCTGCTGTGCCCAAGCCCTTTCCTACGCAGTCAGGTTTTTAACATGTCAAAAAAAGACAAAAGCTGACAAGCTTACCCTGATATGGGACTGGCCTTTGTACCACAGCTCACTTCAGTGCATTTAATTCAGTTCTCAGGAAAACTGTTTGTCAGAACAACTCAGAGTAAATATTTGAGGGTTTCAGGGTAGTACTAGTTTTCAGTGTGCCTTATTTATACTAAATAGTTTTACAGATACAGAAACTGAATCTCAGAGGGCAAATTGCTTATTGAATCCCTCTTACTATTAATGACACTGCTCATTTGATTGCTAGTCCAGAGCATAAACTGTGTAGAACTTTCTCCCTTGACACAAAAAGATTGTTTCAGTAAATTGATGCAATGTTTTGAAGAATAATTGTAGAATTGTGTTTTTAATTCATTCTGTAATACATAATTTAGGCAAGAGTTCAAAGTGTTTTCCTTTCTGAAATATTGTAGTTAAAAACCCAAGCCCCCCAAAAAGCAGAGAAAACACTGATTTGAAAGCTTAAGATACTTCTATGTTAAATGCACCGAGTCTTCATTTGTCAGGCAGCTTGTTTGTGTTTTCTTTTTTTTAAAAGTAAAATGCAAATACCATTGCACTAAATTATCAACATGCCCAGGACCTTAAGGAAAGGTATCATGAGATAAAGGAAGACAGCTGCTCTTAAGCTGAAGAGCCTAGTGTCTGCAAAAGTTGAGATATCAAAAGTAAAGGAGCTGAAGTTTCCTGTGCAATGATTTAGTGTGGGTTTTGGTGTAACAGCTACTATTGGTGGCAGGACATAAGTAAAGGATGTCTGAAAGCCCCCTTAAAGGTCCCTATGACAGGTATTCTATATTCCTTTCACTTCCCTGTTTCTAACCTCTTCCCTCTTCTCCCGTAGTCCTTAGCTAGTGCTGTTGGACTTCAGTTCAAAAGTTTGGTCCAGTGCTACTTCAGGACGTGGAACAGAGTTGTTCATATTCTGTGTAACTGAATTTCCAAGCTATAAACCACGGCTTTGAGTCTTTCTCCAACCCTTTTTACTTATTCCTTCCCTATCCCTTGCTATCACCTGCATCCTTTCTGAAATAGTGATGTACTGTCCTTTGAGTAAAGGATGTGTAAATGTCCGTATGCATCACTTACCTGTTGTGTTTAATGTTCAGGTCAGGGATGGCTAGGCAAAAAACTGTAGTCGGAAGAAGAGTATCTGTTCTTAATGTGCAGAATTAGTTACACAGCTTGAAACAAGGTGGGGGGAAAAGTCTTTTCTTCTGTAGAACATGGAAATCTTGGGCTGCTTGTGGGACCTCTTACTGTAAGAAGTGGAACATCTGTTAGTAAAAGTGGCTTTTAGGTTCTTGGAAAATACCGAGCGCTTAAGTAAAACTTCCTGCTAAACTCGACAGAGCAGGAAGCAATGGATCATCTAGAGTGGACTAGATACATCTGACTTCATAGTGCCAGTAGACTGCCTTGCCCTGTCAACTTATTTTTCTGCTTCTTGTACTAGATCAGTAAATAAACTTTATCCATATAGTCAGCACAACTTCTGGGGATTAGGCTGGGATGGGAGTCACTTTTACCATTGATCATGGATTTTCTCTGGAACTTTCTTCTTGTGTTACTGTTGTCAAATACAGTAACGAAAGCTATTAATGTTTGAGACTAATACTTAAATGTGAATTGATCGTTCTCATGCCTCCTAGGAATGCGGTATAAGCGAAGAGGTGTTGATAAAAATGGAAATGTGGCAAATTATGTTGAGACGGAGCAACTGATTCATGTCCATAATCATACTCTCTCATTTATACAAACCAGAGGCTCTGTGCCTGTTTTCTGGAGCCAAGTTGGATATAGATACAACCCACGGCCCCGACTGGACAAGAGTAAGTATTGGACTGGAATACCTAAAGATCAGAGTTCCCTTAGAAATAGGTTCACTGGAGTGTTGCTTTACCACTAGTCTTTCAGTGGCACTTTCTAAAAGCCAGGAATAAGAGTAATGACATGACTCCAGTTAACTCCTACTCTAATTGCAACTCTGCAGAGCTCTGACTTCTTGTCCATGGTAAGTAAATACCAACAAGTCTTGAATTTCAATATTTAATGAAGTACCTGTTTTATGTCTAGTCTTACTCACTGCAGCAGAGTTTTCTGTGTTGGGAAAGGAGACAATTTGGCCTTCTCTTTTGAGAACGTACTTAGAGATTGATGTTTTACAAATATCTTTTTCCTCAAAGTTAACTTCTACTGAGGTTCCCTCTGCGTTGAGGGCTGCTATTTCAGTGTGGGAAAACAGACATTTCTTATAACACCAGTTTTGTAGTGTGCTTTTGTCTTCTCTGAAATTAAGTACTGTCTCTAGTGGGCCCTGTCAGATCTAAATTGCTTTCTTTTCCACTCAAAGATAATGCAAAATCCCAAACATATAAGAATATTGATGAGACTGGCAAATCTGGATGCTTTTATGAACTAAGTATTCATAGCCTGAACTTTTTTAAGACAGAGGTCAAAAAGAATCTTCTCAAGGTTTATCACTGTAAAGGAGAAACTTTTCTGGGAAGGAAGACAGTATGTTCATGATCTTGTATAATCAGACCCCTGATGGATTGGGTTGACTGGTATCCTAGATCACAAGTATGTACTTCTGCAAGTCCAACTTCTGTGTTGGATGCACATTCTCCTCTAGCATTAGCAGGTCTGGTCTTCTGCCACTGAAGACTGTTTTTAGGCTGAAAATAAAAGAAATCTGCTCTTTCAGAGGAGGCTGTGATGTTGGAAAGCTAAAGGACTGGTTTTTCCCTGTGTCTTGAGGAATACCTAGTAGAATGGGCCTTTGAGCTTGCTTAGGAACTTGGGCCAAGCATATAATTTTAAGTTGACAAGCAGTTACTATCACTGTGGACTTAAGGAAGATGTATCAAGAGATCCAGGTTTCTTGTGACTTTTTTTTATACCAAATAACCTGGAGATTACTGGAGAGGGATGACTTGTTGCTACATTATGGAAATTTATTTAAATTCAAAATGAGGGAAATCCAAATAAAACACTTCCCAGTTCCCCCAAGATATTTGGCAGCAACACTTAATTAGTTCCAACTGAAAGCTTGTGCTGTGACATCTGTTTATAGAGCTGAGCAGTTCTTTTTGTTCACTTTTTTTCCTAATAGGATTAGTTTCAAAAAAAATACTGAGGAATTGCACTTAATTTGGTAGATTTACAGGTAGGAATTGAGACTTAGAGGAATCAGTGGTGTCTTGAATCAACTGGATAGTGTTTTTAGTTACAAGGAGCTTTGTCCTCTAGGAGAACTGGGATAATACTGGAAGTGCTGTCCCTGTCCTGTGTGTCCACCTCTGCAATTTGCAAACCTTTCTTGCACTTCAGTTTGCTTTTTCAAAAGATGTGAAACAAATATAAGTAATCTTCTTTTGGAGATGTTTATGTGGGGGTGTGGTGCATATGTGGAAGGATTAAACAGGCTTTTTAAAAGTTAATTTTTTGTCAAATCTGCTCTGCACAAAAAGCAAAATAAAGCAAAACTTAAGAATGGTGTTTCCTGTACATTATAGTAGTAAAATAATAATGTTGAACAAATTGATGAAAGACCTTTAGAAGTAATTCTGTACAATATGTGATGTTGTGTGTCTTAGTACTTCAAGTAAAGCTATATTGGTTTTTTTTTTTTAGAGTATAGATTTGGGCATGATTTAGTACTTCAGGCAGGGCTTGGTGCTGACCAGGCTGTTTTTGTCTAACACTGCTGTGTCTTGTAGGTGAAAATGAAACAGTGTCCTGTTTTCGTGCACACTTTGAAGAACAGCTGAAAAATTACAAAAAGCAGGTAAGTGCTGCATGATAAAGTAGTCATCTTATGAAAATGCAGGGGATAAAAGTTAATGTTTTTAGTTTTTATTCTTAATAATATGGGTTGTCATTTTTCAGAAACTTGTTTACAATTGGAAGGGTGGTACTTAAATAGAATTTTACTAAGCTTTTCAAGTATCCTCCACAAAAAAAAACACCAAAAAAACCCCCCGAAAAACAAACCAGCAATAACTTAGAGTAATCTTCACGTTTGTATACCTGTCTTGTGAATTCATAGCTTCTCTGTATTAAAATTCAGGTAGTCAGGTAACTGTTGGACCTTATTTGATCTTGGGTACAATCTAGCAAAGATTGTAACTTCAGCAGGATTACCTACAAGTCTTTTTTTAACTCTTGAGCTATTTGTTATTCCATGGTATAAATCTAAGCAAGTTCTGTAGCAGATGACAAGTGTTAAATAATTAAACTTTTGAACAGGTTATCATTAATTTGGTGGATCAGACTGGCAGAGAGAAGATTATTGGAGATGCTTACCTTAAACAAGTTCTTCTGTACAACAATGCAAATCTGACTTATGTTTCATTCGACTTCCATGAGCACTGGTAAGAAGCCCTCTTTAGAAATGTCACTTTGCATCTTTTTTTTTATTAGTATGAAATGAGAGTAGAAGGGAGGAGAAAAGCCACGATTATTTCTACTTCTGCATGAAACACTTTTTAAATAGGAAGAATACATTTTGTAACCTAAAGCGCTGTAAAAGTTCAAGTTTGGATAATCAAGCACTGCTGTTGTTGGTCTTGTGTTCCTGACCTGCTAAATATGCAGTTATTTATTAGGTGAAGCTTAGAAGTTGTTACGCGTTTTAAGCAAGAGAGTTTCCTTAAACATGCTGTGAATGTAAAGTTGTTGCTGACCTGCTTTTCAAACTATGTAGCATCCTGCTTTTAATTCTTCACTACAAGCCATTCTTCTGTTTCTCTTGCTTGTTTCTGTAAATATATGGTGGGTTCTTTCAGAACCCTGATGCTGTTATTCCATTATAAAATACACTGGATTTTATTTTAATCCAGTAGAAATAGCTGATGGGTTTTTTTTGACTCTGCTCTGGTGTTGGCATGGTCTAGTGCAGTGTTCACATGCCCAAGCACGTGATCTGTCATGCAGGCATGTATTTCTCATGCTTCCCTCAAGCAGACTGTGTTTGTGTACAAATATGGGGTCTAAAAACTCTGGGTTTTATCTTCATTTCTGAACTTAATCTAGGGATTGCATCTGGCCTGGAAAAGCATTACTGACTGAATAAGTATGTCATTAGTGGATATTGTCTCAGAGGATAGGGAGGAAGGGAAAAAAACCCTCAAAATAGTCATGGCCCTTAAGAGACTTCTTTTCTGCAGGGGTATTGATGTCCTGAATTGATTTGACACTTAATCTTTTGTTTAAATGACCTTTCATTTTTTGTTTGCTTTTCTCCTAAGAACTGCTATAGTGACCAGCACTGTTTGTTTCTGCACTATGAGCATGAGTGAATGGAGAACAATACTGAAAGCAGCCTGGTGGGGTCGGGGGAGGAAGGGATGATGTGTCTGTAGATCTTCATTCTTTCTCTGTAGAAGCAGTGGTAAAGCAGGACAAGACATCCCAATTTCAAACCTATAGTGGTTGCTTTTGTTGAGACTGTGCCTAAAATGAGAACAAACTGTTGCACATGCCTGAATAGCTGCACACTTCTTCCTGGTGGAAGCTACACTTGAGAATGCAAATTTTTGTGAATTCAAAGATCTGAATCTATTGCCTTGGATTTATATGTCGAACTGTACTTTAAAATAGTTCTGAATATTTGCTGCTGTTTAAAGCTTATTGCAGGAGATAATGTCTTGTCTCTCCCACTTAGCCAAAACTCTATCTGTATTAACATTACAAATAATATGAAATAGTTAAGTAAAGAAAAATCATTACTCTACTTCAAACTAACTCCTGTGAAATTCTGTATTTTAGCCGAGGAATGAAGTTTGAAAATGTTCAAACACTGACCGATGCCATTCATGATATTATTCTTGATATGAAGTGGTGCTGGTAGGTACTTAACTGTTTTCAGACTAGAATGAAATATTTGTAGAAAAAAATAAACCAGTACATATACAGAGGTCTAGATTTTGTCATAACTGATATGTTTTATATTCCTCTCCCAGTGCCTAGGTCACGTGTCAGAGTGTGTGTTCTGAAGTGTTTTTATTCTACATGTATAATAGCAAAAATTCTCAGACAGTCTTCTGCTTGAGGCTTGCTGCCTTTAATACTTTTAGGGTTTCTTATATTTAATGTGAAACACTCTGTATTTGAGCCACAAACCCTAGAACTCCAACCTTACTGTTGAAAACAGTAGGCATGTTTGACCTTTAGTTTGTACTGATTAAAGTTCATGAATTTTGGTAATGAGCATGGCTGTAGTCTTCGGTCAATCACTGTATGTTGTTCAGTGCATTTTGTGAGTGAAATGTTGCTGTCATTATTGTTGACTTCCATGTTTTTGAAATTAAATTCCTTTTCTCTTGAAAGCTTGTATCGTGTGTGTATGAATTGAGCATATGATTACATAGCAGGTTTATGCCCCAGTATCGTCTGTGTTGGATATCTGGCCTAGACTAAAACGGAGGATAGGTGGGAACAAGAGTATTTAATTCTGAGTGGTGTGTGGCTGGGGTGATAAGTACATCTATAAATAGTATTCCATATGTGAAATTTTCTACTGTTTATAGAAGCTGGTCAATTATGCAGGATTTAAGTGTCTCAGTATGCTTTTACTCTATTTTTCTGTTAAAAGGGTTGACCAAGCTGGTGTGATTTGTAAACAGGAAGGAATCTTTCGAGTTAACTGCATGGACTGTCTGGATCGTACCAATGTTGTGCAGGCTGCTATTGCAAGAGTGGTCATGGAACAGCAGGCATGTAGAACCAATGTCCTTTTTCAAGTACTGAGTACTTCAGAACTTAATTGTTATTCTCAGGGAAATATGTGTGTTTGAAAAATGCTAAAGTAACCTCTACTGAAAAGGATCTTTGACCTACTTGAAGAGCCATGAAGCTGAAAGTAATATGTACAACTAAAATAACTTGGAATCATTCTAAAACAGTGTTGCCTAGTTTCTTCCTTCAGAGAGGAAACTGCTGTGTCTCTGTATCTTGGAGAGAAGTCTCTTGGTTTGATTTAGTCACTTCAAGTTGTGCAGTAATATAAAGCTTAAAAAACTAAAACAAAAAACCCAAACAAATAACAAAGCTAACACCCAAATCTTTGCCCCAAATGAGATGTTAAGGACTAAAATCTAACTAGAAGTTAGCCACTTAAGTGGAATACTGTGATGCAGCAGGTAGGGAGATAACTAATTTTCTCTGTGTGTAGAAGAGCAATTAATGAATGATGTAAATATCCCAGATGGCTATTATGCTCCAGAATAGTTCTCCCTGGGTAGAGAAGGCATTTCCAAGTAGATGGAGGCTGTCCTTTAGTCATCGTCTTGTTTGTGCGCCCCCTGTTTGCTTTTTTGATACATAAGCTCAGTGGTGTCTTCCCTTGTGAAGACTTAATAGTACTGTAACTGGAACTTTGAAGCTTCAGTTAGAGCCCAGCCCTAAATGAACAAATCTGACTATGCATACAGCGAAGGATGAAATGGGTCCTTCCTTAGGATGAAGAATGAATGGCTCTAACCATTGTATCTGGCTGTTCCTGTTTGTCATCTGCTTTATGAACTCCTGACATAAGAGTGTTGGGAAGGAGGGGTGGGACCAGGAATCCCACAGTTGTTACTTTAGAATAGGATTTCTATATATGTTAACTCTTCAGTTCAAAGGCGATCTTTCAAAATCAAGAATTATGTAGAGTGTTGGGAAGAAGACTTCAGTAATCATTACTGTAGTATTAGCTTGTGATGTGCTGCATCATTCTTGTATTATAGCTGATGTACTTGGATTCATAACTGAGAAATGCCCTAAGTGTTTTAAGGTGACTGACAGAAAGTAGGACACTGAAAATTACACTTACCTTGTCTTTGCACTTCCTTGGAACTATAGGACTTGTCTTCTCTTAGCTGGGAACTTGATAGGGCTGTCAAAGTCAAGGAACAGACTTGTAATGACTTTCATCTAACTTACAAATAGTGTTTGAGCATTTTCTGTATCGGTTGTAAATTGAGGTTTGCTTATGATTTAGTCTACGTTATTCCTGCAGTTGGCCTAACATTGAGTGACTACATTGCAGTTATGTATGGTAGTATTGCCTTCTGAGTGAGAAACTGTGCTGCTTTACCAATTTAGTGTCCATAAAAAGACTGAAGTTTGTGTTGTACCCGAGACTTATCTTGGAAAAACTTGAGTACTGGTTGTTCTGAAGAGTAAGATATCTTACTTCCAGTATCGGTGTTAAACAGTAACTGTCCGAAACGAACAAGTGTTAATAATAAACACAACAGATGAAGTTATTGTAAGGTTTTATTCCGGGGGAGGAGTAAGTTTGAAGGTGGAGCCACTACATTTGCTTCGGCATCTAGAAACAAAAGATGAAGAATCCTGGTGTGCTTTTTCTTGTAACTGGAAAGAGATTCCATTTCTTTATTTTCAGAGCTTAGAGGTCATGAGTGCCTTTGCAATAGAAGACATTAACTTGTTATATCCATGTTTAAGTTCTGTGATGTCTGTTCTTCTGATAGTCCTCTATAGAAAATAAAAACATTTCCTGTATCTTCAGTAGAGTAACTTGTTTTCCTTCAGCTAATTTTGTTGAAGACTGGCTCCTACATCCATAATTAATATATTACTGCTGTGTCCAGTGGTATGATCTTTAACAATGAATTGGTGATTCATTGCTAACAATTTAATCTGACAAATTAGCAGAATGGGTTCCCTTTTCAGATCATGTAAAATTTGACAATTAAATGCTTGGCAAGTGTTCCCACTTCCTTTATCAAGCTCTGTCATTGAGAATTATTTTTATTTTGAACCTTATATTAATGTGTATGTCAAATTGCAGCTCAAAAAACTGGGTGTGATGCCACCAGAACAGCCTTTGCCAGTGAAATGCAATAGGATCTACCAGATAATATGGGCGAACAATGGAGATGCCATAAGCCGGCAGTATGCTGGCACCGCAGCCTTAAAGGTAAAGGGTGAAGAGCGTTGTCAGTTCTGATTAGTATGTTATGTCACAGTATGTATTACACATTAGTATGTTATGTCCAATGAAGAACTCTCGTATGTGTAATGAAGTTAGCCAAATATTCGGCATGTTTTTTGTGTTGAACAGATGAGAGGCATTTCAGTAGGAGAGTGTTTGTCACACTTAGTGTGAATTGGAGAAGACTCGAGTGTCCAGGCATCCTGTGGCATCGCTGGCTGGTTTTTAACTTCATTCTGTTAGTTTCATGTCTAGATACAAAGCATAGCTGAGCTAAGAGTTTAAGATCTATATTAAGCATTAATTCTATTTAAATGTAAGCATGATTATGGTACTTTTAAGCAGTTACAGTACTTACGCAACTCTGAAATATTCTTACATGCATGATTCGCATGTTCTGTGTAACAGGGTGACTTCACAAGGACTGGGGAAAGAAAGCTGGCAGGGGTGATGAAGGATGGAGTTAATTCTGCAAACAGATACTACCTGAATCGCTTCAGGGATGCTTACAGGCAAGCGGTCATAGGTAAGAATATAACTTCAACTAAGCTGAACTATGGTGTTCAGGAAAGTTTATTGAAATCGTCTTGGCTTTATCTCTTTGACTGATTCTTTTTTTTTTTCTGAAGCTTGAAAGCACCTTGAGTGTATGTAATATTCATGTGTCTGTAGCGGACACCAGATGGAACAGTCAGTTCTTCATTTGGAGATTAAACAACATTCAATTAGGAGAGATTACATGCAGTGTAACTCATTGTAGACATTGCTCCTGACATCATTTCAGCAGTAACTTGCTTGTAACATCTCTTTATTAGACAAAGTTAAACTTATGCAGTGTGTGTTTGTTAAAATGGTGAATGAACTCTTACTTTCACTGAGGGGAAAATAGTGTTATACCTACTGAGTGTTCAATTTCAGGCAATGTTCTATTCGGAAAGAATAGCTAACCATTTTTTCCGGAGTTCCTTCAAGTATAAAATATTTGGAAGGAATTTACAAAATAATCTGACTATTGCTGTATGTCGCTCCTATTTGTTGGTTCCTTGTTTGATGTTTTGTGTGTTTTATTTAGATTTGATGCAGGGTATCCCTGTAACGGAGGATCTTTACTCCATATTTACAAAAGAGAAAGAGCATGAGGCCTTGCACAAGGAGAACCTGAGGAGCCATCAGGAACTGATCAGCCAGCTGTTGCAGAGCTACATGAAACTGCTCTTACCTGATGATGAAAAATTCCATGGAGGATGGGCACTTATTGACTGTGATCCAAGGTTTGTGTGATAAAGTCAGAATTGATCAGCTGCTACTGTGACACCTCTGTTAATTACTACTGCCTCTGTTGGTTACTATTGATATGAAATGCTTTTGATAGCTGATGTGTTAACAGAATAAAATTGGACAGGTCTGTAGAATGACAGGAGTCCTTGAAGGGATTGAATACTTGTAATTGTAAATGGAAAGGTCCTCTAAACGAGTGCCTTTCCCAATGTGGTGTAAAAATGGTGCATGCTGGAGTTAGCTTTGAGACAACACCTGGAAATACATGCATTCAGTTTATATTGCCAAAATGCGGTAGGCACCATGAAAAGAACTTCTAACCTTAGTTCTAGAAGGGGCTGCTTGAGGAGCCGTTGTTCCTTATTGCTTTATAGCGAAAGTGTAACTTGACTTCAAAGTCATGTCTGATCAGATTAAATTCTTGTGTAATGAGTCAGCAGTAGGAAAACCTAGATTTCTCTTCATGAGAAGTAGTGAGCATAAACCATAACTTCTCCTTATCAAGTTCAGAGTTCACTATCTTGTAAAAGGAAAATAGTGGTTAGATCTTCTGCAGGTTAAACTTCAGCATCGAAAAATAGCAAAGCAGTATGTTACGGTACCTCTGCAAAGCACAGACCTTAACTGAGTCTGAAATATGTTTCCATTTCTCTGTTAGCATTTTTAGTAGCTTGTGGGTTTGCTATTTATTTTTGGACCTGCTGCCGACCTATTAGAGCTATTGGGTAACTCCAGGTTTAAAAGTGTTGCTTACGTGGATCCACTTATTGTATTGTAGAGTCTAACGGCACGTCACCTTTTGGCTTGGGAAGTGTCACACCTAACTTGGTTTTTCAGTGGCTGTGAGGAGGCAGCAGCATCACATGAGATGGATGGAACACATTCCATAATTGAAACCTCTTGTTGTAATGTGCCTTCAGTTGTAAAAGAGTGTCCCTAAAATACACTGGGGATGTGTTACAGCTGTTCAAATAACACCACCTTCCCTGTATTCATTCTTCTTCCCCTTCTTTAGTCTCATCGATGCTACTCATAAGGACGTGGATGTTCTGCTGCTACTTTCTAATTCTGCCTACTATGTGGCCTAGTAAGTTACCACTTTCTCTTACTTTGTGTAGTTTATTTTTAGTGGCTTTGTTTTTGATCAGTAAGAAGCATTAAATTCTGATTCTCTTTTTCTAGCTATGATGATGAAATCGACAAGGTGAATCAATACCAAAGGTTAAGTCTTGAAGCTCTGGAAAAAATTGAAATAGGTAAGAATATAGTCAGCATGTATCTCTTGAATTGTCTTAAACAATTGCTTGAGCACTTATCAAAACATCCTACAAATATACAATACATTGAGGCCTCCTGTTTCAATATATATCCCGTGTAGTCCATCATAGCTAGAATGTGCTTTCTCTGATGACAGATGCCAGAATTGAGTCTGTTCTCGCTCTGTCCTCTCTTGCCACTGCTTGAAATGGAGACTTTGATTCTAAAATTTTTGCTCTTTCAAACTCCTAAAATATGGATTCATCAAAACAAATTTCATTATCAGTTGTCAGTAACAATTTGATCAATTTCTACAGTGAATCACAAGTTTGTGCATTTAGTGCACTCTTTTTCATCCAAATACAGCAGCTGGTTATGAACTGTACTTTAAATCTGTTTCATGGCTTTTTAAAAACTCTTCTTTATTAATGTCTGATCAGAAACATGCTATTATGAAATCACCTTGTTATGCTGATCACATTATTTATTGACTAAAGAATGTAACATCTGCAGGCTAAATCCAGCACTTCCAGCTGCAAGTATTAAATATGTTATATCTTTGACTTTACAGATAGAAAAAGGTGTTCCAGTCAGAGAGAAGGGAGGGAAAGTTTTGTGGGCCCCCCCAGTAGAGTTTAATCCTCCATTGCACAATGCATAGTGATTTCATCGCCTCCTTACTGTAACTTTCACTATCTGTGTGCAATTTCTAAGAGTTCAGTGGAAAGGTCTCCCTCAATTCTGTATTGTGGAGTTTCATAATACATCCTGACATACAGAATACAGTTGAAACATCCAGACCAAATGCGTTATAAAAACAAAAAAAACACCCTGTTTAATGATACAGATAAGATGCGGTGCATTCACAAGTTGAAGTACTTGGTCTCAATCTTGAAAATTGCATTACTTCCACTTGCTAAAAATATATTCGCTTTCTCTTTAATCCTTGCAGGAGCATACTCTAAAACATGGGATGTAATAGGTGTAGAACTTTTTTCTTCTATTTGAAGGCATGGTCTGTAATAAACAATCAGGCTGGATTATAATAGACATACCCAGAGTGCCTAATTGTTTTTTATAAGTAATTGATTATTTAGTTATTGTGGAAATCTATTTGAAATGTCTATCCTACTCTAAAGAAAACATGAAGCTTTTTGTCCTGGAAAAAGACTGTCAACTCTTGCAAAGACCGTACCTTAACATATGTAATATCTCTTTTGGTGTTTGGTTAAAGACAACTTCTAATTGATTTCTAACTTATTTCTCAGGGCCTGAACCTACTCTCTTTGGCAAACCCAAGTTCTCTTGCATGAGGCTGCATTACAAATACAAAGAAATGAGCGGGTACTTTCACACGCTTAGAGCTGTGGTACGCAACCCAGAAGAAGATGGAAAAGGTTTGTTTCATATGTAAAAGTTTTATATGTTAAAGTATATTCAGTATACCAGTGTTTTGCTAGGAAACACTTTTTCCATTGCTCTTAGAATAACTTGTGAAGAAGGATAAATCTTAATATAATTGAAATGAGTGGGGAAGCAACAAAAAACCCTGTATGTGGTTTCTTGTGTCAACACTAGAATGTTACTGTTTTAATACAAAGAAAAATAATTTTCAGCATGGTTTTAAAGCAGCATGTTTCTCTAGAACTGAGACATTTCCATGTCCAGATCTTTACTGATCCAAAAACTGGTTGAGTGAATTTAAAATTAGCTCCTAAAGAGTGGAAGAAATTGATTTATTTAGTGAAATCAATGTCTAGAAATGTTCTTCCTTGCTTAAATTAAATGAATGCTAATAAGGGAAAAATATCACTACTTACTGGAGCACTGAGTTTCATCAACAAGGATTAGAAGGAATATAATTCCTTCTCTTTCTTCGGCAAATGATGAATTGTGGCAGTGATTCACTTACACCCAGTGTTTAGGGCTTAAGGAGAGTCTATTCTTTAAGCTTATTTTGTAAGCTTTGTATCAGAATTGCAACTTGCAGGGTGCAACTCTTCTGTAGGGTGAAATAAAAAAACAAAAACCAACAAAACCAAAGAAACGTTACAAGGAAATAAGTCTAATTTTAGATTTTGGAATATGGGGTTTTTAGGGTTGTTTTTTTTAAAGGGTCTGACAGGCTGCTAATTGGATTTCAGATACTCTTCAGTGCATTGCAGAAATGCTGAGAATCACAAAGCAAGCGATGGGGTTAGATGTGCCCATTATTGAGAAGAAGCTGGAGAGGTGAGTACTTAAATGATGCGAACTTTCTGTGTCGCACTTCTGCTCTCTTCTCGGTGGCTGACAGCACATGCCAACAGTCATATATGTGATATCTAAAAGAAATGTCAGTATCTGGCTAATCTGTCTGTATGCTGCTTCCAATAGTAACTGTCTGCAGGTGCTTATCTAAAAGTATAAGCGAGAGCACTGTTTTATACCTGTGTGCTTATAGACAATATATGCTGCTGAATGTAAACAACATACTGCAAATCAGATGGTTCACAACTAGTTTGTCAAATTCAGTTTTTCCCTATCTGAACTTAAAGTCTGCTTCTGTAATAAGAAGACAACCTGTGAAGTGCAAATCTGGTTTGGATTCCACTGGGGCTGAGTGCTTAACAACTCACAGATAACGTTACAGCTCTTGTGTGAAGAAATGTCTGAAGCTAAACTTCTGAACTCTAAGTGTTAGTCAGAATGGCACAGAAGTTCTTCCTTTTGCAAGCCCACTAAGAGGAGATGGCACGTGAAAGCATAGCTGATAATTAAAAGTACTTACTAGAATTTTTCAGGTAGTTTTCTCTAATTCAATTATCTATAATTAAACAGAAGTGACCTTTATCTACAAACATTGGTGAGGTGTTATCAGAGATGAAATAATTTACAAAGGACGATGGCGTAGAGATAAGAGAGGATGGCTAGCTGGAGTTTAGCATGTTTTAGCAGTTCAAGTGTGATCTGTTGCTTTATTTTGGACCCTTCCGGTTCAGACTGCATGAACTACTAGAAGACGTGTTGTGTAGCACAATTGTAAATTGTCAAGCAAAAACTACTGTGGCACATATTTCAATAACTTTGTTATTGCTATTACTACTATTTCAGCTTCTTGTCCCAGCTGACTAGAAAGCGTAGCAAGAAAATCTTGTTCTCTTTTACGGGTACTGAAGACTGAATATTTGCTAAATCTGGCTACTGATACAGCATACACAAAGTCAGGGTTATAAATACAGAGAGTTTAGAATCCAGTTATATCTAAAACTGAAAATGCCTGCAGAAGCTTGCTTTTCCCCTTGTTTGGCTACCAGTCTGTTTCAGCCCTCCTTTGTTTTTGTTGTTTTGAATTTGATTAGCTTATATGGGTACAATTATGTAAGGAAAGAATAA
The DNA here is from genome assembly GCF_028500815.1 of Rissa tridactyla. NCBI lineage: Eukaryota > Metazoa > Chordata > Aves > Charadriiformes > Laridae > Rissa > Rissa tridactyla. The sequence continues at coordinate 67,158,349 of NC_071471.1, forward strand.
GTCAGTAAATGTCCATCTTTGTTATGGAAATAGACTGGAAGACGGTAAATAATTGGTGTTTACAAATGAGACTGCCTTGGCTGTACACTAGAGACTTTTTCTTTTCCTTCCAGGAAGAGCAGTAAACCTCATGAAGACATCATTGGCATTCGGTCTCAGAACAGAGGGTCCCTGGCCCAAGGCAAGAATTATTTACTGAGCAAGTTCTCGTCTCTCAATCAGAAAGTGAAACAAACCAAATCCAATGTGAACATTAGCAATCTTCGGAAGTTGGGCAGCTTTACCAAGCCTGAAGTGAAAGTGAATTTTTTAAAGCCAAATTTGAAAGTGAATCTCTGGAAATCGGATAGTAGCCTTGAAACTTTAGAGAATCCGGTGGTAGATACTAAAGTCCGTACTGAATCTGATACAGAAGGATCAGATAACGATTCATTCCACTCCGATGACTACCTGACTAACTCTAAATCCGACGAGGACAACCAGCTGACTGACTCTCTGGAGAACATTGGGCAGGCAGACTACGTGCTGCCCAGCTGTGGCATCATTGCCTCCGCTCCACGGCTGGGCAGTCGCTCCCAGTCCATAAGCAGCACTGACATGAGCATCAGCATCCACGTTCCGTCTGAGATCCACGTCTCTCAGGTGAGCCAGTCTGACTGTGAAGACGTACCCTTACCTTCTGCTGACAATGTGGAGATGGAATTTGCTAAACCTATTGATGTGTACTGCCAGAGGTTTGTGCATGATGCTCAGAATCAGACGTCGGATGCTTTGGAGGCTGAGGCTGGCTCTCAAGAGCCCCATCACATAAATCAAACCAGCAATAATACACCTAAGGTGGCAGAAACCAAGGCTGAAGCCGTCAGAGACGTTCCTTCCAGGCCATCTAAGTTGGACGTACAGTCTTCTGAGCCAAATCCTCAGCTCTTGGCTGTTGGTGGGACTGACTTCACTAAACCTCATAAAAGCCCAGGATCTGTGTCTGGTAACCTTGAGACGGGACTCCACACGACTCCTTCTCCAGCTGACAGTAGCAGCAGCAGAGCTGTATCTCCTTTTGCTAAAATTCGCAGTTCCATGGTCCAGGTCGCTAACATCACGCAAGCAGGATTGACTCAAGGGATTAATTTTGCTGTGGCAAAGGTCCAGAAGAGCCCTGCGGAACCAGAAGCTATAAATGAAATCAAACAAAAAGAACTGAGAGAAATGTTTACGCAATGCCAGACACGAATAATTCAAATCTAGTTGCTAATTTAGGAAGTGTTCTTCTAGTTGTGGCTTTTGATCCAATACAAAAAAAAAATAAATTATATCAGGACTCATTGTTGTGGCATGAACTGCTACTGAATACTGGGATCAATACTATTGGTAACTTGTTTACAGGAAGTGAGAGATGCAAATGAATTTGGTTCTGACCAAGCTTCAGAATTCCCTCAGGCAGCTGAGACAAAAGAACGGTAAACCATATTTATAAACAGGTAGCTTAGACACTGGGATTTAGTAAGCATGCTGTCTGTCTTCTGTGTGTTGCACACTTCTTTTTGGAGACTAATTTTGTAGCTCTTCTGACTTATGTAGAAAGTATTTATACTAAAAAGGAGGTACTGCACTCCTGTGACCTTACTTACCTTGCACTGTACCAGCAAAATAACTTACCGGGAAACTACATTTTATTTATTTTTGAACTAGTATTTTTACTTGTTTCCATTGAAGTTTTAGATGCAGCTTTCTACTATGAATTGTGCCTCTACAATGGGAATTGATGCGGTTTTGTTGAATTTAATTATGTTAACCAGAAATTAAGACTTCTTTTTGCTGTCCTCTTTCTTTCCACACATCCTGGGACACTTTCAGTAAAGATAAAGTTTATAGATCCAATCTGAAACACCCACGATCCTGCAGTGCAAACTTAGTTTGTAATTATTGTTTTTTTCACTTGTTTTGAGGTGAGGGGAAATAGAGCAAAGGTCCTCTAATTGTCTTGTGCATGCTAAAGCTCTTCCTGTTTCATTTTCTTCCAAATGCTGGCAATTTTGCTCTAATTTTTTTGTCTCTGTGTGAAGCAAGACAAAGCAGTTACCTGACCTTCAGGCATTGTGTGTCTCTGCGCTAGGATTTCTTTTTTTTTTTTAAACTATACTCTAACTATCCAGATGCAAAAGTCCAAATAATGTCTGAAACCGAAGGCAAGTGTACTCTTTCAGAAAATCCGTGTTGCATTAGAGCATAGCTGTCGGCATCTAATCAAAACCAAATTCATTACCAACTCAAGCTTTGCATACTTGCAGGATAAGGCTAAGCATCCACTCATGCTGGGAACTGGATAATAATAATAAAAAAAAAAACCAAACAAAAACGAAACCCAACAACAGCCCTTATCTATGTGTGTCAAATGATTAAATCTGAATTACTCTTTCCCAGCACTGCCTTGCCATCCATTCTAGTATAGGACATTATCCAAAAGCTACTGTAAAGCAGGATCTTACTACGCTGTGGTTTGTAACCGACCACCATTCTAGACCTGGTGCCTCTGTGTCCTCGTCCGTGTCCTGTAGATAGGCTGCACGTGGTGTTCCCAGAAAATAGTGTCACATGGGTAGGGTAGTCCAGTGTCTTAGGACTTCTAGTGTGTCTGAAATGAGTATCATCTAACCCCCATGGTCTGAAACTTTGATAAACAAATCTATTTATTTGTTTTATTGAAGTGATGTGGGTTTGGGTTTTTTGAGTGTCTATACTTGTGGCTATATTTAAAATCAAACTACTGCTGTATTTTAATGTGAGCAATATACATGAGATATTTTAATAAAAAAAAGTGGAATCAAAAGATGGTTTTTGGCATGTGATGTTACTCCAGGGCTGGGGCGTTTTAAGCTTCAGAGATGGGTGGGTTGTCTTGACTCCCTCTGGCTTCAGCATCAGAGAATCACAGAGTGGCTGAGGTTGGAAGGGGTGGCTGGAGGTCATCTAGCTCAAGCAGGACCACCTGGAGCTGGTTGCCCAGAGCCATGCCCAGGTGGCCATTGAATGTCTTCACAGACAGAAACTTCTCCACCCCTCTGGGCACCCTCTTCTAGTGCTCAGTGTTTCCTGATGTTCAGCTGGAACTTCCCGTGTTCCAGTTTGTGCCTGTGGCCTCTTGTCCCATCCCTGGGCACCACTGGGTAGGGCCTGGCTCTGTCCTCTTTGCAGCCTCCCTTCAGGCAGCTGCAGCCATTAATAGGAGCCCCTGTCAGGCAGGGGACAGGTACGTGGCTGAAGTGCTTTATCCTTTTCTTCTGGCATTGCACTGCTACTATCCTGGCCTCAGGGGAGGGGAAAAAGACGTGTTTATGAGGATACTCCTTAAAAACTGCCTAAGCCTTGGTACTTGTAAAGGGTCCGGAGGAGGGAGAGGAAATTTCAAATACTTTGCCATTATTTTGGTAGGAGCAAGAGAAACTGATCTGTACAAATGCTTACGTAGTGACTTGTACAGTCTAAAAGAGGCCTGTAGGGCAAGGGTACTAATGGTTATTAAGTCACTCCTAAAATTAAAAAAATATATGGCTTAGTCAACTGTCTGGGGTGTATCTTCCTGGAAATGGGTTCCTGATCTGCTGCACTGCTTGGTGACCCAAACATACCGTGTGCTTCCAGCTTAGAACTGTCCAATACTTATGACGTACTGAAGAAATAGTCTCCCATAATCCATGGCGCTATGCATAAAGCCATCCTCTAAGGCAGCTCTGCTTTCCAGCCAGGCTGCCTTTTGAAGAGAGACTTCATTATTGTCCTGTATTTGCTCAGTTGCTTAACTTTGCATTAATGTAGCACAAGTCAGCTGAACCCATGGATGTTCATTTTAGTGTTCAAAAAAAGAAATAATCTGTAAGTGATTTGAAAGGGCATCAAACTTGGCTCAAGTTTAAGATATGCAAAAATTGTTTATCATAATAAATATCTAATTATTATTAGTGTGCAGAGGCAGTGTCAGATTGGCAAAAACCAATGTCATGTTTGGAATAGGAAAAACGCAGTAAAAAAGGAGGGTCCCTGTTCACACAATCTCAATCATGAGAAAGCACTAAGTAAAGGTGGTATCAGCTTAATGTAGTTTGGCAGGAACATTTTTTTTTTTTCTTGTTCAGAAAAGCATTAATTGAAGCAAAATCTAGAATTGGCTCCATCACTGCCTCTTGCAGGCTGGCTCCACGGGGGCAGCCCTACTTCCTACTACATAGTCCTTCTGGATTGCTCCAGGCTCCACATTGTTAATGTTTCACTACTTGAACCACCCTCGTTAAACTAGTTCTGCAAGTCATTAGGGGCAGCAGGTCCTCTGAAAACCAGCTCAAACTCTATGGCGTGAATAAGATATGTAGAGACCATTCTTAATGCTTAATTGGTATTATTCAAACAATATAAGCACAGTGCATTACTGGTCATGTAGAAAGTCGGGTATGTTCTGCACAAGTACATGAGTATCAGGAATTCTCCAGTCAACACTTTTTTTTTCAAAAAAGAAGTTGTGCCAGAGTAAAGCTCATTAGAGAGGTTTCTCTGAGTACCATAAAGATGTATTTCATACTGGAACCTTGTCACAGATATGATCAAATCGCTTCTTTATACCACACTGTCATCACTATGATGCTGCTGCTGCTGCTGTGAGCACAACGTGCCTCGGCTCATGGGAACAACACTACACCGTTCTGGCTACTACAGTCAATGTTCCAGCTGCAGCTGCTGCCTCGCTGAAACCTCTGCTCCTCAAAATTCAGCCTTTCAAGAACTACATCACAAACTTCTTCCAGAACAAAGACTACCGTCACTGTGTATGAAGGCATCTCGCTGCATATTATTAAAGGAAATAAGTTTACGCAACTTCAGTATTAAAGTTTAATATCAAACAATTTGCTCATTGTTACCAATTTTCAATTACAAAACAGGCTCCAAAAAAATTCCATAAAATATGTTTAACTGGCTGAACAGAGTTAAGCGTGTTCAGACTGCAAGGGTAAATATCCATAGCTTTTTGGTATAAATTATCTACAAAAACTGGTATAAACAATATTCCAATCTTAGTATGGGTTCCATCTAGGATTAGACAAATTTTTATAGTGACATCCACAAAATATTAAAGTTCATTCCCATTAACACATTTTTGCTGCTGAAGTCTGGCTTTACGTAAGGCCTCCAGTTGTTTTGCTCTCAGCCACCTCTCTCTTGACAGCGTTGTCTGCCCCGCGCTGAGAGACAGGAACCTGGATGAGCAGAAACAGCAATTAAAGAAGAGCTTGTTCGCGTGTCAGGGTTGATAAGCTGATTCAGTACAAACCCAGTTTTCTGTCAGTATCCTGTGGACTAGAAAGCAGGGGAAGGAAGGGGGGAGGAAATACTTTGCCTAATCAGGACTCTGTGACGAGAGGAACAAAGGAAGAGGTGATTCCATCTCTAGATTGCTACCCCGCCTCACGCAACCGCAGTCGAACTGCAGACCATTCGTTCCTTACCACCTCGTGGAAAGTCTCTGGTTCGTACAAACGGCGCTACCCACCTCGCCACCAGCAGAGTTCGGTGCAGATCATCAGCTGTTATGCTCTCGGGGTCATTCTTGCGCATTTCTACGAAGTCTTCTTCTACTGCCTATAAACAATACAGCACGTAATTAAGTGGCAAAAAAAGAATCTTCACTATGAGATAAGCTTTTAAGGAGCTAAACACCATAACGACCCTCAGATGACAGGAGAAACATTTCAACTCGTTATTGCCAGTGAGCCTGAGTTAATGTAGGCTAGTTCTCATCTTTGAAAAACATTTTCACAATGAGTTTTTAGAAAGCAGGGTACGTGTAAAGTATATACCGAAATACCCAAGAACACAAATCCTTGAAGGCACGTTCAGGACAAGAAAATACTTCTGTTTGGTTTTTAGAAAACTTCAAGGAGAATGACTGACAGGGAGAGAAAAGGGAAAGTACAATAACTTTCTCTTAAGGTGCTTTCTATCTGAATATACAGTTGAAAACGTATTAGTGAAGTCTTCCATACCTTGGTCACTTCATCAGATATACTATAGTCCAGCAGCCTCAACAAACTTAGATAAATTCGGAATTTGTTCAACACAGAAGGGAGCACTGCTGTTAGGAGGCTGTTCATATACTCTTCCATGTTGGGTGGAATTATCTGTGGTTGTAAGTGGACTTGGCAATCTGACTGAAAAATAAAATTACATATCATCTCTTTCCACATCCTATTTTTGTCTATTCCAAGACTAATTTAATCTCTAAAGTGACAGAAGTCACTATGTCCCAGAATTAAGGAAAGACAAAATTCATTCTTTAAATATTTAACGGTTCCCTTTCTGAAAACCAGTGTGAAGTCCTTATTCAAGCAGGAGCCAGTTTCACTGAGAGGCGAGAGAACAAACATTCAGTCCATGGAACTGGAATGCAAGAGTTCGGATGTTTCTAAGCTTCGGCTACTCCGTTTTTCTAGGGTCAATGCCAGACCTGCTGCCCTTTATCCATGCGCCCCACCACCTCAGAGAGTCTGTCCTAGAAGGCTCCGAGAGCAGCAGTGTGGCTGCAGGCTTCCCCATTGCTGGGATCTCCGTTAATAACTCAGGTCACTGCCGTGCCATCACTGTGCCGCTCAGCCAAGGAGGAGGGAAGGTCAACCTCTTGGTTCTCCTTTCAACAGGTTCTTGGCCTGGCTGCAGCCACCAGCGATAACTAATGCTAGTGTCGTGCCCAGCCCTGGTCACAAGACAGTTTTCCCGTCTCCACTTGTTCCAGGAATGGCATGCTCTAAGTAAGAAGCTACCAACTGCAATTATTCCCCAAATTAAGGAAGACCATGCCATACCGGTAGGAGCGATCGGCCCTCTGAAGTGATAAGAACATTAATATTGCACGGGAATTCCATCTGGTGGTAATTGAAGTCATAATCCACCTTCTGCCAAGTTATCAGATTACCCAGCGCTGTCACATTATGTACACCTAGAAAAGCAAGAACAAATTCTCTGACAACTGGACCTAAACAAATGTCAGACCTGATTTTCCCCCCCCCCCGTTTCTAATCTGTTTCTAATGAGCAGCTGGAAGAAAAATTCTTGCAAGCATCCTGTTTCTTCTTGTGTCTGTTGTGTCCTCCAGATAGAGACCACCCTTTCTTAAGACCAAAATTAAGAATTCTTGAAGGATTTCAAGCCTGAGTTTTATCTGACATAGTATGTGTGTTAATAGCTAATGTTTTTATTGGTCCTATAAAGTCAGATAACCATTTACAGAGGAAAAAAATCTCAAGAGGACAAAATTATCTGGCAGAAAGTGTAATTTAACAGTTTAAGGGAGAGAAAAAAAAAGTCTTGCTGGAAAAAGAACACATTAGATAAGCTACCAAGACTAGAACAGCTGAAAAACAGGCTTATTATCATTTTGCCAAATTTTTATAGAAGTCACTTGCCTTACCTGGAACTAAGTTATTTAAAATCTGGAAAGTTAAGATTGATGAATTAACTGGTTAACTCTTAGAATTCTCCCTTTGAAATACCAACACGTACCCAACAATTCTAATTTCCCTTCAGCAGTGTTACTGCATCAGATGACACATCTACTGCTATGTTTTTGCCTTTAATGAATTAGTATTAATTTACTATACTGTAAATAAAGGCCAAGTTAGTAAATAAAGGCAAATTTAATATTATTATTTACTTCTGGGACATTTTCCCATTTGAAATCTCTAAGCTGTACCTTCCAAGAGTTCCAAACTAACTACTACATCTGAAGATACTTGTTCTTCTCTAGGATTAAATTTTGTTCCCAACATTGTTACAAGAATTTAAAAATTCTTACTTTTCTATTCTAAATTCAGTAGAGAACATCATCACACCAACAGAAACAAAATAAAATGAACAAGCCTTTTTTATCTGCAACTGTTAATATATGAATTTTCATTAAATGTTGAGCTTTTTTAGACATTAAGGGCAAATATTTTAGAGAAAGTAAACCAGCACAGCAAGATTTTTCTGTAAATGGGAGTTTTTCATGTTTTGACTTCTTATCACAGGAAGCAAAGGCTACTATAATGAATCAGAGGTATTTTGGTCTAAAGACTTACTCAAATCAGTGGCCTTTTCCACCAAGTGTCAAAGACACTGTCCAGAGTTCTCTGCAATGCAAAGCTATACTAAACAAGGAACTATCTTGTTTCACTACTGGTCATTTGGGGTCTGGGATAGAGATTTTGACTCAATGAAAACATTTCTGAGCAAAATACCAGGCAGTTCCAGAAAGTAAAACAGGGAAAAAACTCCAAGAGATGAAGCCATAAGTTGTCTGAGAAGGCTGCAGACTAGCAGGAAGCGAGCTCACGCAATGAAATACCATACGGAAACCACAAACAGTTTTGTACTATAAAGTCATCACTGTGACACAATTAGCATCAACTTTCAACCTTCCAGATGAGATTTTCTTTTTTTAAAAAACAAAAAATGTCTACCTGTTGTGTCAAGCTGTCCTTGCTCAAGCTGAGTCTCGTCTACCACAAGGGAGGTGTTGCTGGCAAGCTGCAAGACCCCACTCACTAAGCGATTAGCTGTGTAGTCTTTGTGTGGGATAAATCGTGAATGGTTCATGTTTTCAATGGTCATTTGCAGGCGATAGGACTGCAACGAGAAAAGACACTAATCAGCACATTTCCTCTCCTCCAGGTTCCCTAGTAAATACTGCTGCCTTTAGCAAGCGCTGTAACTGTGGACCTCCATAGCAAGTAAACCAAAACTTCTTACCACAATGTAGAATACACTTCATCCCAAATGTCCAAATGCTTAAAAAAAAAAAAATCCCAAAGGAAAATAATGCCGTTAAGAACCTCTCCTCCAGGTTCCCTAGTAAATACTGCTGCCTTTAGCAAGCGCTGTAACTGTGGACCTCCATAGCAAGTAAACCAAAACTTCTTACCACAATGTAGAATACACTTCATCCCAAATGTCCAAATGCTTAAAAAAAAAAAAAATCCCAAAGGAAAATAATGCCGTTAAGAACTCCTATCACCTGTACTGCACATCTAGAATTAGCAAAAAAACCCCAAACAATTTATTGCAGCAATACAATTATTATGACTCCAAAACTGAATTACTATGAATTTTCTGCAGAAGAGTGTCCACAAATTTGGGGATAAAAACTAACAACATGATAATTCAATGACCGAAACGTCTAAACATCTCAATCCAGAAAGACAAAATAAAGTAGATAGCACCTGTCTGTCAGTTTAATGCCTATGGGGATATGATTTTATTACACATTCATCCTAAATGACTAGGTAAATAGAGACTTCAACTGACAGAAAAGCCGTATCTCCATTTTTATCTGCTCTCTACATGGATAGCACAAGCCTTTGTTTAAGAAGCCTGTCTTTAACTAAAATGTTGGTTTTTTGGTTGGAACAATTAGTCCAGCGTCTACCACCAGACATATTAAAGCACTATAACGCTATTATTCTTACTGCTGGAACAAGCTGCTGGATAATGCGGTATATGTGCTCTGTGAAGATGCTATTTCTTGGACATCCGCTCAAGTTGACTGTGAATTTTCCCAGAGGAAGCACATCTCGTCTTGCGTAACTAGACCAAAAATAACAAAAGTTAGGCAAACATCTGATTAACGTGGTGAATACAGGTATCAATCAGCATGAGTACTGTGCAGTGTCTCTGACAGCTAGCAGAATTTCAATACCAATACATATAAATAAATAGCAGCCATATTTTCTTCCTCCTCCAGTGTGCAAGGAGTTAAGTGAGGCTGAAGGCTGCTGTGGAAGGCTTTGCAGCGTTGCACAAAAGCAGCACCTTTATAGTGCTTCAGACCCTGCACGGTGCCTTCTAGACGTTCTGTTCTCCTTGTGCTCTATTGTTACTCAGTAAATACACTTCTTCATCCTTGTCCTTCTCATTGCCCAATCTCAGTTTCCCTGCTTATCATACTTGTTCATTTCCTTTACCTGCCCTCAGCTTTCCTCTCCCTCTTCTTACTGTATATCTTCTCCCCATTCTTGACAAATTTCAACTTTTTTGTGATAACAGCTAAGAGAGAAAACACATTCTAGTCTAAGTGTTAGAGCATTCACAGTCCCACTAGAAAGAAGTGTGCACAGAATAAAAAAAAAAACCAAAACAAACCCCACATACTGATACTGAAGTACTTCTATTTACACGGGGACAAGGGTTCAGGGCAGACTGTAAACACAAATCCACCATAAATCTTGTTGGCTGATAATTAGGCAGCTGTGGCATTATGGCTGGATCTATTTTGACACCACCTGCCTCACTGAGGCCGAGAAATATCTTACAGCTTCTAACACACCAGTTGCAGGTATGAGAAAGGTAAGATGCTGAGTCCAGTTACAGCTCTGCAAACACTTCCGATAAACAAATATGCACTGTACTATTCACTTCGTAGCAGAATGGAATTTTTGAAAACCATAAACAAGTGGTTTATTTACTAAGAAATTACCCTTTTTAAAAAAAAGGAATCCGTTTTCATTTTGAAAAGACTAAAATTAAATTTGAGCCTGACAACTACACTTAATCTAATCAAAACATATTGTCTGAAGTTTCACACCTGAAATTTTAATGAGTCAAAGGATGCTGCTGCTTCCTCCAATGACAGTTTAAACCAGCATAAGAGAATGTTACACAAATCCACTTTAATCAGCCACGAAGACAGCTGAAGGTACCTGCATTGTTATCTACAGCATCAGCTGTAGCGGTGGTAAATTTCTATCACATGCTAAATGGGGGTCACTTGAACTTACCATTAAACATGTCTACATTTAATTAAACAAACTCCCGGAAAATACCTTTCAGTATCTTTTAATACCTAAAGAATAATTATTGCAGTTAGCAAATGCCATCTTTAAGAAGTCAGATGCATGTCCTATTCAGTAAAGGAAGCTAGAGATAAAAAGATGTTTTCATACCTCTGATTAAAAGCATATCTTGGCAGTTTTGTCCAACTCTCAAAGGAACACTGCAAGGACACGCTGCCACAAAACTGGCCTTTTAACAAAACTCACCGTTATTTCAGACTATGAAATCTGTTTACTCTGTCTATTATGACAGGACAACTCTAGCTGGACAAATTACTACTGGAATAAGTACTCTTTAAGCTATTTCTGCCATTTATTTGCCGAGCGGTGAAGAGCCCCATCAAAGGAGATTTCTTTTAAAGATTAATATATAAATTCTCAGCAAACATCTAAATACTTACACTGTAGAGATGAGATGCAATATAAGGTACTCAGCAGCCAAACTGTCTCCCAAGAGGGCGTGGGTGAGGAACCCAAGCAACTCTGCTCTCACTGGTGACAGCTCAGACATGAAATTAGAAACAACTAACAAAAAAGCAGAAGAAAACAAACGTCAGGAAATGTGCTGTTCCTCACTCTCTTCCCTCTACATCAACCTTACTTTGCATTACAGTTTGACGAAGAAAAATGTTTAATCCAAAGTAGTCTAAGAAAAATAAACAAACATTCATTGGTTTTCCAACTGAGTAATTACTAGCCTTAGATAACCAACATTTCCTTGGAAATGCCTTCCTTTTTTTAATAAGATATTGTGTAATGCATTTGCAGAAGGCTGAAAAGTCTGGAGCCAAATTTCTAAAATCGATAGTCTATCCATACTATACTAAAGGCAGAAAAAAAAACACCCCTTACACATAGCACAGCTCAATACAAGGCATGCAAGGAAGAAAACGATAAATATCAATTAGAGGTTTGCATGCAATAATTCAGTGACAAAAAATAACAGTCAAATAGGCCACAAGTAATAGAACAGTTGCTTAAAACCAGAATTGCCTTATTTTCTTCTTTATGTTGTCGGTATGTTTCTTATCGTCACTGTTATACTAAATTGGAAATCTAGTTTTCCAGCAATTCACTGCTCCATTTGAAAATAAATAAACTACTAGGGCTGAATAACTTGGCAAAATCCTTGGGCACACAGAATGCAAAACCAAGTTTCATATAAATCACATTTATTTCAGAAAAATAAACACACGAGCATGACAAACACAAACACTTGCATATTGTCCAGTTCTGTAGTGTTGAATGGTTCCTCCATTTAACAAGATTTAAATTCAAATCCTGCCATTGATGTGTTTGTCTCTGAGCAAAGAAGTATTTATTCAGATGAACTAGGAAACTGCAGATTTACACCTACACAGAGAGAGGTCAAGTTCGGATACTCACAGGTTTTACTCTCCTCTTCATTAAGGCAAGCAGGCAGTAACGGGTTAATGTGTTGCAATTTCTGTGCCAAAATCACATGGATTCTGGGGACTAATGAGGCTGGAGGACTGTGTACTCTCTGTTCTTCTGCCGTGTCCATACACTCCATAGGATCGAGGGCCGAGCTGTCCATAGGAAAGGGCACAGCACAATTGGACTTAGAAGCGTTCCACACAAATTTCTCGCCATCTGACTAAGAGCAGCTGGAACCAGGCCAAGAACAGAGCACATCGGAACAAACAACATCCGCTCCCAGCTCCGGGTAACTCCTCCCATATTCAAACTACCTTCTTTGTGATTTTTATAAACGCCATAAATACTGAATCACAGTTACATAATGATATAGAAATGCCCAAGCATGCTTGACCAAAAAAATTTGGATTCTATTATTTTCAGAAAATAATTAAATCTTACCTTTCTGAAAAAAAAACAATCCCAAACACCAAAAAAACAAACCCCAAAACCAAACACCCCCAAAACCCCCACATTTATTATTTGCTGCACCATTTAATGAGATGTAGCTTCAAACAAACTGTTACACTGTTCTATACAGCATGTACTGAATCAAGTCTAAATAGCAACTTTTAAGAAAATAATGTAATCATTTACTACATTTGTCAGTGTATGGACATGTAGGATTTTTATACTCCACCAGGTTCTAGAGCCTGATGATAAGATCTTCCAGACAGTCACACAACAGCTACATCAGTGGCCGAGTTAAAAAAACAAGTGAGTAAATAAATCCTAATGTACCTCAGCTCGAACTTGAAGGTACAACCTCTTCATTTACGAGTTCAGATACACAAGCTTTGCTCTCTCCGAGGAGGTCTTACAAAATTCCTTCCAGGTGGTTCTCATTTTTGAAATAGAAACTAAAATCCCTAAAGTGACTATATCAGATGATAGCAATTCAGTACAAATTTAATCGACTTGTATCAGTTTTAAAAGCTGAAAGGCTATATAACTTCAAAGCCTCTTCAGCAGTTCACTAACAGACTGCCCACTCTTTCCATTAAAAGAAACTTCTTTTGTTTGCATTCAAAACATTGTTAAATGCCACCATTTTGTCTATTTGTGATAGAATGACACGCAGGGAAAAAAACACCCAACCTATGACAGACCAACTGAGCTGTCAGTCTGGGATCAGCTGTCAGACAGATGATAACCAAAAGCAGCTGACCAGGCTGAGTTAACTTTTAAGAAGCTGGCACTATAAAGGATTCACACTGCACTCTCCATATTGTACTTATCAGAAAGATAAACCAAATCACCAACAGAAATAATTTAAAGCGCAATGGTTCAAGACATCACTAGTACACGTGTTACACTGGTAAACAGCTTCATTTTAAAAATTGATTTCTTGCATCCTTGTCAGTCAGTTTGTGTTTTGTCAAGCAAGTAATTGCAGAACAGCAGGTGAAATGGGAAGTTTCAATCAGCGGTACAATGTGATGCTATACCTTAATTAAGAAAAAAAACGAAGCCCATTTTTACTCATTTTGGTCACTTTCACTCTCCATGCAGATAAGCAAACTTTTTATTTTGTAGTTTTCAGAATTGTTTATGGTAACAACTTTCAGGGACTTAGAAATTATTCCAAAAGGACATTTTATAATTTTAAAGCTTATTAGAAAGTTTTTTTCGTTATTCACTCGCTCATTGATAGTTTAATAGGCATGAAAGGGTACAAAACATCTAGCTATAGAAGCATTTTCTGCTTTATAGACTATACAACAACCTAAAAAAAGACATATCATGTATCCAAGGGTATGGATGTACCAGAGTACAACAGACTCCAGTTTACAGGACGGTGGATCTAACACTTTCCACATCAAGCTTTTTTTAAGCAACAAAATTCACCACTTAAGCATAACTGTTATGTATTTATACATTTCCACGTCTGTATCGAGGGGACAGCCAGAATATTTTGCTTATATAATAACTTTTCCTTCAATTCAGGATCATGCACCAGGGGAGTCTTACCTCTCTTCATTGTTTACTATGCTCAGCACTGGATCCACAGACAATATACCATATACCTCCAGAACGTCATTGACTTTGAAGCTCTCCCAGCTCTCGTAGACCTGCCACAAAAGAGAAAATAATAAAATACAGAGGCAGATGGGCCAGATGCAGGACCGAACACAAACACAAGACAAAAGGAAAAATCTCAGGAGACTCAACTGTAGACTGAGAACAGTCTGTGTGAAGAGGTTTCTCCCAGTCCTTAGTGTCAGTAAGCTTACATTGGAAAATGAGTTTCTATGATTGCATGCTTTTTCCTATTGTCATTCTTTTGCTACAGAAATGTAAAAAAATTGTACCCTAATCTGACTGATCAAGATTTGCCGAATAACAGAGCATTCAACACAGCAGCAGCATAGAAATTTTGTGTCGCAAGTTTCATAGTCAATATAGCACATTAGTGAATCACAGACCATTTCGAATGCAATACAAAAATGCGTAGTGTAGTGTTTTGCTTCTTCCATCACAACTTTTTTCCTTAAGAGGCCAATCCTAAAAGCAAAATACCAGGAGTCATTATCAGCTACACCCTTGAGCATCTAATAATGGATTTTTTCATTTTGCTAACTGTAGTAAGAATATGCAAGCTCTAATAAATGCTGCTGAAGGAGTTCAGCAATTCACCTACAGGAGCAGTGAAGTGAAACAATGTAATAATGAAGAAAAACAATGTCATTATCTGTAGAAACAAAATTGTGGACTTGAAACTCAATTTCTGTGCCCATAAACTAATGCAAGACTTACTACTTTACAGATTCTGTCTGCCTCACTGAGGCCACAGCCACACTCATCACCTCTCCGCTTGTGTTACCTTGACGAGACATGCTGGTCCCTTCTCTCCTGGCAACGGAAAATTTAAGTCAAGTGGAGGGGAGCAGTTGGGAGAAATGAGATGATGACCAGCAGAAGCCTCTGTTTCTAATCTCTTTGGCTCCACGCATCCATGGATATTACCTCCGCTGCCTGAAAAATAAAGGATTCATAGGCTCTTCAAACAGAAATGCAAAAGCAAACAGCTTTCTTCATTGAGCAACACAGAATTAAACTAATTTAACAAGATGCCTGAGGCAAAAATATTTAATAAATGAATAGATTTGACACAAGATACTCTTACTCAGAATAGAGAAGTCTCACAAATGCATGTTTTATATCACCAAGATAAGCATGAGGAGGATCTACGTGTCTTCAAAACCCAAACACGGTCAACAATCTGATTTTCAAAATGTAATACTTAAACTGTGTGAATGAATTTTTTTCTAAATTTGGTTGGACTGCCAAGGTAATATTTTTCTGCACCTCATGGTCAAAAAACTATAGTTCTTAAAGGTAAGAGTATGCATCAATGTAACAGTTTACATTAAAAATCTCTGTAGATTTTCAGCAGTAATAAAACTAAAAATATCTACTCTACAATTGATCAGCCTGAGTATGAAGACAGAACAGTCTAAACTATCTAATAAAACATTTGCAAACTGGTAAGAATACAACTAGAAATACCTGAATTCAGCTAATGAACCTGACAGATACATAACACCGAACAAAAGAAAGCAATAGCTTCTGCAATTTTTAATAGCTTTCTTCAGGATGCTTCAAGTGTCTGGGATTAATCTAGTTCCTTTATGAAGTCCAATTAATAAGTCTCATGTTAGAACAAAAGGTAAGACTGGAAGATCTGAGATTTAGTTTGGCTTCGATTTACACAATAACATCCCCAAAGGGAGCACAAGAAAGACAGGATTTTTTCCCATATTACCATGACATCTGAAATAGAGTGGGAAATTAAACAAGAACTCCAAAATTCAAGCCTGCTGCTATAAATTGTGTGTGCTGTTACATACAAGAGGCAATACACAAATGTTGCCGTAAAAAAAATCTTAATTTTAGGAATTAACTCTAGAAAGTAGTACCAACAAGTCATACAATACACATGCAACACTAGGCTCTCCCACACCGATGACTTCAACAAAGCTATCAAATTAGTTATGAAGGCTGCATTAACACTACTGATTCAAACAACTACAAATATTTCAATTTTTGAGAATGAAATTTCTGCAAATTCTGGGAAGATATCACAAAAGGTACTTATCAATAATGATTATTACCTATATGTTGCTCTTTCTGTTTAGATGGATGTAGATCCATATCCTCATCTTCCTCATAGCTCCTCTTGTGGCGACTCGGTGTGTAGGATGTTGAAGGACTAACTCGAGCTTGGCTTGCACTAATATATGCGTAAAATTGCGGATTAAGGACAACCACAGACTTAGTTGAGAAAATTCATGGCAAGTTGTTCTGGGTTTGTTTTTTTTTTTTTTTTTTAAACCAAATTCTATTGTCCTATTTTGAGCAAGACACTAAAATAATTATTTAAATTGTTATTTAGATGTCATCTCTTTAGCTACACAAATAACCTGCTTAAGCAGTGTACAACAGTCATTGGCTTTGTTGAAAATAGAAACTAAAAAACACTGAGTGCTATTCCACTATCAGTCTCTAAAAAAAGGTGGGGTTTTTTTAATGCCCAGAGAACACGCTTGTGGTCAGGTATAACTCAAAATCTCAAGAATTTTTTCTCTCCTACATTTCAACCCTAAAGAACAGACATTATAATAATATTTAAAGACTTGCTATCCGATATAATTATTATTCCTTTAAAAAGAAACACACAGAAAATGTTGACATACTTGTAAGATACTAGCAATACTACACTTTTAAATGAATTCTGAAAAAGCTAATACACTTTTTCTTAGCGTTATGAGCAAACATTGAAATAGTGTTCACTATTTTCATAATAGTACGTCTCACTTTAAATTTCCATTGCTGCAGTGCTTTGCTGCAAGCTTCATTCAAAGACTAATGCTTATCAATCATTTTATTACAAAAATTGTGCTAGATTAATTGTGAAGTCGCATTGGTATTCTGTGACAATGACAAATAGTAGTTTTCTTAAATTCTAAATTCCAAATATGAAATATCAAATCATTATAGATTTACCATCAAAATCCTCTTTTCACAAAATGCAACTTACCTTAAGTTTTCTAGACCTCTCCCCCACTCCCTTGGAGAAGAGGATATAAAATTCCTAAAAGGTGTTAAAATAAACATCCTGTATCCATTTCACTCAGAAAATTCAACTTCCATTTACTAGGAGAAACTAAAGATGATTTCTTTCTCCCCAGAATGTTTCCTGTACTCATTCAGAAAATGACATACTGCGGTCAATTTTACAGGAATTATTGTCATAACATGCTCAGCTACAGGTGTTTTTACAGATTCTTGTAGGAGGCTCTCACTAGTTTAATCAGAAAATGTCAATGGAATACCCATGGCTCAACTGAAGTTTCTCTTTTTCTAAGAATTCGCAAGTAGAAATTGAAAGGAATTTTCAAGACCCTCCCAAGCAAACACAAAAATCTCATCTAAATCCCGACTAAATCAAAAAGCAGTGTTCCTAAATTCATTTGCATCCTCTTTGTGCATATATCACATCACCAATTTTCCTTTTTTTTTTTTTTTTTTTAAACCTACCACCTCTTATGTCCTTAAACCTAATGAATTAGTTGGTGATCACTGTTTGTGTAACAGAGCACTAGCCCAGTCAAAAAAGATATTTCTTTCACCCATGCTGATTCGCCAGGCACTGGAACGCAGTAGAAAGTCTGTCTCTCCGAGGTGACTGTTTGCGAGGAGTTCAAATCAATTTCCTGCTGAGGCTAGAATACCAATAGAAACTTTGTTAAAAATCTGATTAGAGTTTGTTTTCTTTTTTTAAACTAACTCCACAGAGTCATTTACTCATCCAGAAGTTACAGCAAACGTGCAAGACTATATACTCTCATGAAACAGTGAGTCCATTCTGCATATATAATGTTTTTGGTTCTAATTGCACTGTGCTACCAAAAATAAATTGTTTTCCATAGCAGAAAGTTTCAAGAGCAAGAGCACTTCCCCCACCAAGCAAAACAAATTTTAAATACAACAGAAACGGCTTGAAGCCTGCTGAAGTTAGAATGCTCATGACCAGTTAAGAATACTCTGCTTTCCAAACCTGAGATCAATTTTGCATTTTAAGAGCAGTATCTCCAGGAAGCCACTGGCTTCCAAATAAGCCACCAAATAAGTGATACTACACTTACAAACTACATCTTTCTAATATGACGTTTCAAAATTTGTATAACTTACCCCACATTCTGCCACATCTCTGTATTTACCAAAATGCAAAACCTGTCAAGAAAGAAAAGGCAATGCAATCATTATGTTTCTGAAGGCATCCTGAATACGAATTACTTATACCAAAATCACTGCGGTCTAAAGTTGTTCAAAGACATACTTTCGTTATTTTAGTAATTTTTATTCCTCAATGGAAAGGTAAGAAGTGATGTATTACTGACGCCATTTGAGACATATAAACAGAGTTCTATTAGACAGTGCCCAGACTCTACAGGTTTAATTCAGAAACTAGAGGAAATATAAAAACTAGAATGGAGAAAATGCTAAACATTTAGTAAAATAATAAATCAGTATTTCACTTACACGTGCATTTGTGTTTGGGTCAACTGTTTCATATACTCCCATGTAAAACTCAGGATCAAACATATCTTGAACCATGCAGCGAAATTTCACTAAACTGTTGGGCTTTAGGTAATGTACGGGAACATCATTCAGTGACGGCACCTATAAGAAAGAGCTTATTCTAAAAAACTGCTATATAAATATTAAGAAATGCCCTGAAGTAAGTCAAAATCAGCACAAAATCTGTCACCAATTTACTCTCTGATCATCTAGTAATATCCTACTGTTACTTGCTTCAAACCCTGTATTGCTGTTGTCGCTACGATCAATTGCCTCTGATAACTCAGTGCCCCATCAGGTAACATACTGATTATTTTCTGAGTACTCTTCCCCCCACATTTACTCCCCTAATCCAAGCAGTAGCAAAGTGTGTATATCTCAACACTGGAACAGCTGGTACAGATAATAGTTACAATTATCAGACACTTAACAGTTCCCAAATTCTTCCAATTCCAGAGCCACCAGTCTTGTTCATTTCTCAATCCCAATACTAGACTATAAAGAAATGCATTTCGGTGACTGAAACTGTATGAAAACTCTACAACAACATTTAAAACTACCTCTTACACTGGCAATTATTGCAGCTGCAGTATTAAATAGAATTTATTGATTATTTTATTCCCATTTAACAACACTTTTACCACGTGTTATGTATCAGTGGTACCATAGCCATCGCATGCACAATTTCTTATAACAAAAGGCCGTGGAAAATCTGTATGTTAATTTCCAAGTCCACACTGGGGGGAGTCTTTTTCCCATATGTTTACATGACAATGGAAAAACAGAAGGGGAAAAAAAACAATGCCTGGGCATGTAGTATAGCCTGAAATAATGAGAGTTGCGATAAAAATAGAGGTTTTTTGATTTGGAAGATAAACTCTCTGTTGAAAAAAACCCAAACCCACATCCAACATTAAAGTGCAACAAAACCCATAAGTGGCCCTATAAGAAATGTCATTTTAATAAACAAACACATATTCCCTCGTGTTTCTCTTGAGTAAGAAAATGCACTTTCAATCCCTTCTAATGTTGTAAATTTAACACAATTTTGCCATCTACACTTCTATTTAAACTGTCATTGAAATATTAATTACAGAATACACTCAGTGGAAGGAAAAAAAAGAAAGCCAATTATTTTCACTTGTTTGTTTAGCCATAAGCAGAACAGATTTGATATGAAATTTTCTAATCCACTTAGCAGTGTTCCACAATGCCGTTTTTGCCACAGTCTTTTAGAAAAATATCAGCTTTAGAACTCAAGTGTGCATGCTTTATTTTTAAGCCTAACGCGTAGCTTCCTTGCTAAACTGCAAATCCCAGGCCTGATAAGGCAGTTTTAGCAAAAAGTGTTTTTTCCTAAAACCTGAAAGCCCCAGCAGCTATTTCTTCAACCCACACAAAGTTTGCAGCATCACGACAAAAGATCAGGAGAGAAGGGGTTTATAAACAGCAGTTCAGAGACTCGTGGTGTGCAAACACTGCAGGCTCACAGTAGACAGGGCAGGCACTAACACTTTCAAAAATGACAGTATTTGTCAGCTCCTGCCATCTACTGGATTGTACCACAAACAGGCAGCATTCAGCAGCTATGGCCCAGGGCAAAACAGTACACTGAAGTCAAGCGGATCGACTTCTCCGGTTTCAGTCGGGATTTTACACATTTGCTTTACAAACAGATTAAAGCAACTGAGGTGTAAATAACGTATCACCAAGTCTAGGCCTGAAATTCGGAAGTGTACTCATCACGAAACAGAAGAACTTCTCAGAAACATGTAGGAAGTAAAAAGAATGAAGCTTAAGAATGGCGTAACTCTAAAAGAATAAAACAATCTTACCCAATTAGTAGCATTATTTTCTTTTAATTTCTCCTTGAAGTATTCGGTTACCTTCTTTTCCCAATCAGAGTTTGGAACATTTTGGGCTACAAACAAAACACATTTATGTGTGCATTAGCATCACATAACAGACTTCTATTCAGCATTCCCCTAACATGGTAAACAATTTAAACATTTCCTTCTGTTCTGGGCAAATGACTGCATTTTAGACTACTTTATGACTCTTATAATTGCACTGACTTCCCATCTTACACCCTTTCAGGCAAGCTAAGAAGAACGCGGCCTCTCCTGGAAGCGAGGAAAAGCCCTGAAACCCAGCTAGAGGCTGGAGGAGGTGTCGCTTTCTGCTTTATGCTCACTGCAGAAATTTTTATTCCCACACACCTTTAGTTAAGATCAAGCCTAGCGCCCAGCTTCAGCTGGCGGCCCTGGCAATATCACCACCGATCGGTAACCCATATAGCCAGCACGTATGGCTCCCGAAACCCAAAATACGTTTTGGTTTCTTTCTGTTTTCCCCCCTCACCGGCCTGCCAAGCCGAGGCAGACCTCGCTGCCCGGCCGTGAGGCACCGGGACCGGACCCCCTGCCGCCGGCGATGGCCGCGCACCCCCTGTGAGGCCTCGGCGAGGCGGCGGCTCCCGGCGGGGAAGGAGGACGCGGCCACCCGCCCGCCCTGCTGATCCCACTTCCCCCGGCCGGGCCCGCCGCTCCCGCGCCGTGAGGGAAAGCCCGCTCAGGGCAGCCGCTGAGAGGATCCCGGCCCCGCCCGGCCCGCGCTCACCGAAGATGCCCTGCACGATGCTGAAGGGGTTGTTGAGCCAGTCGGCCACGCACGGCATGGCGGGGGCAGAGGGCAGGCAGGGGGCTGCTGGCGCCCTGCAGCCGCCAACTCCCGCTCGCAAGCCTCTCACGGGGGCTCCTCGCTTCCGCCCTCCTCCTCCTCCTCCTCCTCTTCCTGCGGCAATGGCGGCGCCGCTAAGGCCGGGCCCGCCTTCTCCTCCTCCTCACCCGTAGGCAGAGAGGCCGTCAGGGCGCGTAGCCGCCATCTTAGGAGCGGGCAAAGCGCTGAGGGCGGAAAGGGCCGGGCAGCTACGGAGGAAGGGACGTGGCCGGAGGTGCAGCCATGGCGGCGGCGAAGCCTGGGGCTACCGGCGGCGGCACCAACTTGCTCTTCTCTTCCTCGGCTACCGAGTTCAACTTCACCGTGCCCTTCATCCCGGTCAGCCAGGCTCCGGCTGTGCCGCCGGGCCCCGCTCTGCTGGCAGCCGGTAGGGAGGGCGGCCGGGGGGTGCTGAGGGGCCGCGGTGAGGGGAGCGGGAGGGCGCGGAGGGGTTGGGCGGGAGCCCGGCGGGGCAGGGCCGATTAACGGTCGGTGGGAGCCCTGAGGAGCCGAGCCGAGGCCCACCATGGGGTGCGGCGGGCCGGGACGACGGCCAGACCCGCTATCTGTCGGGTAGACTAATCTCTGAGGGGGTTGTCACTGCCGGCTGTCGGGCGTTAGTCCTTCAGGAGACAAGCTGCTGGAGATGTGTGTGTTTCTCTTTTTTTCCTGTGCTTAATGGTATTTAGCCCTGTGTTTAGGGAGAGGGAATCATAGATTCATAGAATGGTTTAGGTTGGAAGGGACCTTAAAGATCATCCCGTTCCACCCCCCTGCCCTGGGCAGGGACACCTCCCACCAGACCAGGCTGCTCCAAGCCCCGTCCAGCCTGGCCTTGAACCCCTCCAGGGATGGGGCAGCCACAGCTTCTCTGGGCAACCTGGGCCACCACCCTCAGAGTGAAAAATTTCTTCCTGATATCTAATCTAAATCTCCTCCTCCAGTTTGAAGCCATTACTCCTCGTCCTGTCACCACATCCCCTTGTGGAAAGTCCCTCTCCAGCTTTCCTGTAGGCCCCCTTTAGATACTGGAAGGGGCTCTAAGAGACCCCAAGCTGAACGACCCCAGCTCTCTCAGCCTGTCCTCACAGCAGAGGGGCTCCAGCTCTCTGAGCATCTTCCTGGCCTCTACTCTGGACCCGCTTCAACAAGTCCATGTCCTTCTTATGTTGGTGCCCCCAGAGCTGGACGCAGTGCTCACCAGAGCAGAGCAGAGGGGCAGAATCCCCTCCCTCACCCTGCTGGCCACTCTTCTTTTGATGCAGCCTAGGATTGCACTTGGCTTTCTGGGCTGCCAGCGCACATTGCCAGCTCATGTTGAGCTTCTCATTCACCAACACCCCCAAGTCCTCAGAGCTACTCTCAATCCATTCTCCACCCAGGCTGTATTGGTGCTTGGGATTGCCCCAGCCTAGGTGCAGGATGGTTATCATGTTTTCCGTTCATGGATTAGCATATTTGTTTCGGCAATTAAAAGTTGTCAGTGCTCCCATTCAGGTGTGTATTTCATATTTTCACTTTTTTTAGGCTCCTCTTCCATGTTATCTTCTATTTTCCCTGCGTGAAAGAAGCATGTTAAGCAATCACCTTAAATTTCCTTATTAATTTAGCCGTGGTTTTAATATCCTTTCCTTCTAAAGCCTTGATGGTGTTCCAAACACATGCATTTGCAACTTAAAATCTGATGCTCAAACAGTTTCAGATCAAGGAACGGATTTTTCTGTAAATGCATTCAGTCTGATATTAAAGCCCTAAACAGTAGAAATGCACATAGAAATCAGATATTTTAAATTTTACTGCGTTAGTACGTGTTGAGTCTAAAATCCAAGACTTGATTTCAACACTTTTGTATCTTAGCTAAAATAAGTATTAATATATCTGGAAATCAGTGGAGTTCACCTCTAGATTTAATAAAATGTTTGCCAACATTTGGCAAACATATGGCTTTGAGGCATTTTTTTTAGATCGACTATATTTTTTTGTGTGGGAGGGTTAAAAGCATTAGAGTGTTATTCCTACTTACTTCAGGTATCTAGGTAGCTGATATGTTTACTGCTTCCATTATGCAATCCTTATAGCTTTTATTTCTTGCAAATACACGTTGTTTTTAATTTTTAGTAAAGTAAGTTTTAAATGCTAGTCTGGCCAGTACCTTTGCTTGGGTGTCTTTCATGTAGTAATTTCCTGAAGACTTCGAAGCTAGACAGAGAGAAAATCTGATAGAATTTCATAAATGTTGTGAATCATATACTCTCCCTCTCACTTAAAATTTGATTGAATGAAGATTTGTAGTTTTGCAACTGGGGTGAATTTCAGGGCCAGAGGTTGTGCCACGTTCCTTGTCTGCCCAAGTGAGGTCCACGTTCTATTTCTGTGGTCCGTTGCACTCGCCATTTGTCCAGCCAAGCCTCATAGGGATCTTGAATTGTAGTTTGAAGTAGGAAGGAACAAGCTCTTGAGTTTGCATTTTAAATTGTGTAAAATGTAATAAGAATTGATCTCAGGAATTGTTTGACATCTGACAGCCAATGTTAGGAAGCTGTGTGCAGTCATAAATTTGTTGTATCTCCAAGAGTGACTAATAAGTGTTTTGTGCTTTGCAGTTTGACGATAGAAGATAAATTCTCTGGCTCAGGTGTGGATGAAGTAACCAATATACTTACTGTAGATAGAAGGGGGTGTTCCCAATGAGGAAGTGGACTAATGTCACTTGTGGTTGTCAGGTGACAATCTGCGAAGTCAAGGTTCCACCTTATATAGGGAGGGATATACAGGAGGTTGTCACACAGTCACTGTTGAAGAAAGAGTGTTTTGTATATGGGAAAAATACTGCCCTTGTATGTCAAAGCTGTACATCATAGGAAATTTTTAAATTTGCATGAAGTGCTTCTTTTTCTGCCAGTCTGGGCTTGTGTTCCAGCGTAGTTTTTGCAAAATTAGAAAAAGGCAAAGTAGAAAGTAATGTGTTGGAAAGCTATGTCTATATATATACACACACATAAGTATAATTTTTGTTTTGGCAGAACTTTGGTCAACCTCATCTTGCAAGCAAAGACACAGACTAAATCTCTGAAACCTATTTGAAATTGGAAAATAGTAGGTGTTTTGTGAACAAGCATTTGGTAAAGACCTTGAAAACTCTTCAGCATGTTGCTAGATGTTTATCGTGATCTGACATGGTGAGGTGAATTGCCTGCTCTGCTACCAGTTATTTTAGAAAGCTGAGAATTGACAGCATGGTGTGCAGTATGCTTCTCTCTATTCCACAATGCTTATGAAAAGTGAAAGGAAGAACAATGTTATTGTTTAGAAGTTGAGATCTTTTATTTAGTGTAAATAGCGATTCTGCTTGTAGTTGGGAGATACTTCATAGGCCTGACTTCGTAGTGGGCATTGCTTATAACTGGTTTTAGTATTCCTCACACGATGGTTCGCGTTCGTAGGTTTTTGGTTTTGTTCCTCAAAGTGGAATGAAATGCTATAGGTGAAAGTAAGAGAAATTGATAAATGCAGGTGATGTTTGCCTCAAATTGACACTGTCTGAAAAGACTACTAAATAAAATCTGGTTAAAATAGTCCTTTTTAGTCATGGCAGCTGCTTCTTTTATGATTAATTAATTAGAACAGCAGCTTCCTCAAGAGACTTCTCTGTGGATTCCCCTGTGCTCCCTTGATACTCTGTCTTACAGTTATGTTGGCTGCAGATAAAGACATTTGTTATTGGCTTCTTGTAGCTGCAGGGATGCTTGCTCTCTCTCTTTGGCTGGTGACTGAGAGCAGAGAAGCAATGATAGCTCTGTGGTTTCTTCCCCATAGCATGGGGATTGTTTGGTTGTCAGAGCAGATGACAACGCTCTTGTGACTTCTGCAGATTGCATTGGCTGCATTGGACCTGGTTTATGTATTTTCTCAATGCAAAAGGGCAGTCATTGGCCTTGCACCTTTTTAAGACCTCCCTTGCAGTTATGCAGAATGAGGACTTAGTTTTCTGCACTAGAGATTTAGCTCTTGTGCTAGTCTAGAATAGGATTTTTAGGGAGAACTGGAATAAGTCTTGCTCATCAAGTGACTTGAAGTG
The DNA here is from genome assembly GCF_028500815.1 of Rissa tridactyla. Lineage (NCBI taxonomy): Eukaryota > Metazoa > Chordata > Aves > Charadriiformes > Laridae > Rissa > Rissa tridactyla. Next base: position 67,184,014 of record NC_071471.1, read on the forward strand.
ATGAGTTGTGGCCACCTTGTGAGCCAAATGGGAAACCTTTTGAGGGCACTGCTGAAGGAGCAGGCGAGGATGGATTGCTTAGCCAATAGGTTTGATCTCTTTGGGAATGTCCTGAAGCTCTACTTTTGAATTTGATCTTGGAACTCTAAAAACTAGAGCATAAAGTCCTAAGCTTGGTAACTGGTTTCATGGTGAAAGGGAATGGACCAAGGCTGCTCTTGCATTTGATAGGCATAAGGGAAATTGGAATGGATTTTAGTGCCCTGTAAGCAGGGATCTTTGCCAAGCTGGCTTGGGAAGGCCCTGACTTCAGTCACACTTGGGTCTCTTATGTCAGATTTTTTATTTTTGTGGCTGTATCTGTTTACATTGAGTGACTTCTATGGTCCATTTTAAATGTTCTTGAAGACTTGTTATCTTTATTTCATTTTATGGTGTGTTTAATTGTCAAGGATGTGTAAGCTTTGTAATGCTTTTAGTTTTATGCCTGCCAACAGAGTTTTGGAAATAGATGATAATGTTACAGAACATTTTGACTACATACATTAACTGGTTTGAACCTTTCACAATATCTCTAGTGATCTTTTTGTTTTTGCAGATGATTCTGCAGACGTTGGTGAAGAGGACAGCTTCTTGGGTCAGACTTCTGCCAGCCCCAATCCACCACAGACTTTCAACTATTTCTCGCAAGTCCCTAGTAGCAGTGACCCATTTGGAAGTATTGGGCAGCCTCCCTTAACAACTGTTGCACCACCTGTTGGAGCACCAGCCTTCTCTCAGCCTCCAACTTCACTTCCACTTGTCTCTGGGTCACAGGATGGGCAAAATGTCTTTTCACCGCATATTCCCAAGTCACAGTCCTCTTATGGTGCACCACCTACTTCACAGGGTGGAATTGCAGCTTATCAGACTTCTCAGCAGAGCTGTCCCCCGCCTGCAAATGCGTCTACTCTTCCCCAAGGAACATCTCAGCAGGGGTATAACCCTTATCGGCACACCACCCTGAGCAGCAGAGCTAACCCATACCTTACTCCACCGCAGCTGCAGCAGAGCCAGGCACCTGCTCACCCACCATCCTCTGTGCCACCTGTCCAGATGTATCAGACACCTCCAGGGTCATTAACACAGGTATATAAATCATTCCTGATGTCCTGGTACCAGAAGAAAACTATTTAAGTCATCTGAAGATCTTTCTTTTCTCCCGAAAACCCCCCAGAAAAATTCTTGAACCATTTCTGATAGCAAAATCTTTTCACTAGAACTAGCCTGGAACTGTTGCTTTAGGAAAACTTCCTGATCTTTAAAGTCAGCATACTCTGAGGCTGTAGCTACATGAGCCTCTGTCATCAGAAACAAATCCAGGTTGTGAAGTTCTGTTCCTCTTTTCTGTCTGTTACTGAGTTTGCTGCCATTTCAACTGTGCTGATGCATTGTTTGTGCCTCTGCTGTAAATCAGGTCATTCAGCCATTTGCAAGATACGGGCTAAAAATCTCTTTTCAAGCTGTTTTTGCTGGTGAAGCCAGCACTTTTTGAAATTATGATCTGAGTCACATAAATTGTTAGCAAACCCTTTGAAACACATCAGTTGAGGATTTTGTGTGATATGAAGCATTAATCTCCATTCTTCTTTTACCTTCACAAAAGCATTATTAAAATTATGTGAATGGGTTAGTAATAACCTGACAAGTTTTTTTTTTTAAAACGACAAAAATTGGTTTTTTTGCCTGAACTACTGCTATATTGTTGCTATTGTGAATAAAAATTAGAAAGATTATATAATGACAAAAAACATAGCAAAGGCAGTAGAACCTAAAATATCTGGAGTTTTAGATTAAAGGATTTCAGAGCTTCTGTTTGCTTGATTTTATATATTTCACCATACACTAGTGGTTTGGGTTTTTTCTCTAAATGTATCAGCCAAAGTAGTTGCTACTGCTGACATCGCTTGCTTTTAGTTGTACTAACTGGGATCTTTGTACAATTTGTATGAAATGAGCTTTATGTAGGCTATAGTCCCTTTCAAAATCAGTTGCTTTTCTTGCGTCACTGAGGCTGCGTTTGAGTTTGAAATCTGCCTGTCCTGATCACTTTGCAGCAGAGCTATTATTGAAGTAGCCACTTGTTAAAATTGACAGTCTTTATGTAAAAATGTAATAATGTGTAAATGAATAATGAGAAGAATGCATTTTTGTTTTCATGCCAAATTTGGTGGCTGTAAGTAATAAGCTCAGCCTGAGTCTTGAAAATTTAGGATAATATTTTAAGTCTTACTGGTTTTATGTAATCAAGGTGCTAGACTGTAAAAGTTTTTAACAGTATTTATGGGAATGAAATTCACATCTGTATTTGAAAAGGTGTAAGTTTTCAAAAAAAAAATGATAAAGTGGACAACTTATCTTTAATTCTAAAAATGTTATAGACAATGTTCCTAGGGAGGAAAAATGTTAGAAGTAAAGGCCCAGAGTGTTCTCTATAGCAAAGTATAGATCAGTTCTGTAAAAACTATGTGAGATTGAGGTGATGAGCTCTTATGTATTTTCAGTTTCCACAGTCTCAGTCACAGCTGCGAGCTCCCAGACCTGCAGGTCCACTGGTCCCAGCACCTCCTGTTTTGCTGCAGAACCAATATGAGCCGGTTCAGCCACACTGGTTCTACTGTAAGGAGGTGGAGGACAAGCAAATATGGATGCCATTCAGCATTCTGGATTCTGCAAAACTAGAGGAAGTCTATAATTCTGGTAGGTGGTATCTTACTTGGAGGTGAACAGAAGGACTAGAAGGAAGATATTGGAGTAATGCCACTCACATATGAGAGGGTGATATGGCAGCAATAAGTAACGTTAATACATATCTTGAAGGTGTATTTTGTGCCACTTAATTTATTTCATTTACATGATCTGTTGCTTGATGCTGTCAGTGTTAAGATGTACGTCCCTAGTGGATACTGCATTTTCACATAGAACTCCTAGTTATCTGTGCCTTGCTTTGCCTTTTTGTTAAATGCTGCCAGCTCTGGAATAACTGTTCACATCTGGGAGATGTTCAAAGCTTTTTTTGTTGTGTACAGAGCATTTAGAAACGTTTTAGGGGCAATGCAGTGGCTGTCTGATGTTATAATTCTTCTCTTCCATGGTATAACTATCTGTCTTAATGGCCTAATATTCATCACAGAAGTGATTGGGGGTGGGGTGAGTCTGTAAAAATATTGCATGTGAAAATATTGCATGTGTTAGTATTGTAACCAAGTGTGACTTTTGTCTCATAGTCCAGCCTGATCCTGAGAGTGTGGTTCTGAGCACTGACGGGGGACGCTATGACGTGTACCTGTATGACAGAATAAGGAAAGCTGTTTACTGGGAAGAAGAGCCTTCTGAAGTGAGACGATGCATGTGGTTTTATAAGGGAGACAAGGATAGCCGGTTTGTTCCTTACACTGAGGATTTTAGTGATAAGCTAGAGGTTAGTATTACCTTTACATAAACTTCACGAAGAATTTGATAGTTCTTTGTATTTATGATCTTAGAAATACTTTGTGTTTCATTACAGTGATTTCCAGAATGTACTTTCTGGAACATAAGTAAACAAACTGTGGAATGGGGAGTGGCTGGAAGGCCACGTTGCTCATGCGATAGGTCCTGCATCACTGTGACCTAAAATCAACTTGTATAGTGCTTCACATGGCACTTTTGTATAAATAAAGTTATGTAAATTATAACCTTAACATACAGATGATGCACAAGGCCAAAAAATAGTTTGTGTGAGAAGGCATATACTGATTTTGTGTAACTTGCTTACTGTTTCAGGCAGAATATAAAAGAGCTGTAACTACAAATCAATGGCATCGGAGACTTGAATTCCCAAATGGGGAGACAATTGTTATGCATAATCCTAAGGTAATAGATTTTGGCAATTGTTTCTTACAGAATTCATTAGGGGTGATTGAGCAGGCTGATGGAAGCATAAATTGAATGCAGTCTTAGTCTTGCTTGAAAAGTACTTCTTGATCTTTTTGGATATGTGTGCATTAAAGATGATAAAATTTATAGAACACTGAACTCCTGCTTGCTTCAATGTGCTGTCATGTGATTAAAAGACAATGCTTTCTGAAACTTAAGAAAAACAAGGGTTTGCATAGTAAATATTTTGACTAAGTGTAACTGGCAGCAAATGGGAGGCACTTTGAATTAGTGTAACCTCAGTCTGTAGCAAATGGAAGGTAATTTAAACTAAGAGCTTTCATGTGGAAAAGAGAATTAATTTAACAAAAGGTAATTAGTTTGTGTTTCTAAGCCATGAGAAGTCTTCCAGTGCAACTGTTTTTAGGCCATGAGTATGTATAGCAAAAAAAGCTTTAAAAGTTATTCTAAATACTCTGCTAGCAGTCTCATGTGATTAAAACATGGACTTCAGCCTTATTGAGGAATGCTGTTAACTGTTCGCTTATCACAGATGCAGTAATTAATAAACAAACAAAATAATTCAAGGGCCAGAAAGGATCATGGTTGCTCCTACTTTAAGCACTTATTAATGCTGGTTAAGGAGTTCTGTCCAGTAAAAACCTAGAGAAGGAGCGCTTAAACCACTTGGTGTCATAAATATGAGTTCAGACTACACTGAGTCAGTGTTAAGTCTTATAAACAGCTGTGCTACTGAATTCCTCACTTTCTGAGGTTTCTGGGCTACTTTGAATACTGTTGTCCTTCCCTGAAAAGAACTGTTCTTTCCCCCCTGCCTCCCTTGATGTTATAGTAATTGTAAATTGGGGTAGTGTTCAGTTTCCTCACAAAAACAGTAATCAGTTAAAGAAGAGCTGGTATGGGGGTCTAGGAAAGAGGAACTTGAATCATGCTTGTTTGAGGAGTTAAAATTGTTAAGAATGACTGAGTAGGCCAGCTTCTTCAACTAGTGGTTACTTTTGTTTAAGTTGTCTGGTTGCTTTTCAAGGTAATGAAAATTGTGTTATTTTGGAATCTAGTTTCAGTGAAGCTGTCCCTGCTACGAGGAATAGCCCTAGGGTTTTCTAAGGCTTTTTTTGCATATGTGCTAATTAAAGAAAACAGTTGTCTCAGATGCAAGGTAAAGCAATCAAACAAAAAGTGTGTTAAACCATGCAATGCTTTCAGACTGACAAATCGTAAGGTTTTTTTTGTGTTTATAATTGGACAATATATTTTTTTTCAGGTCATAGTTCAGTTCCAACCTTCTGCCACACCAGATGAATGGGGCACTACTCAAGATGGTCAGGCAAGACCAAGGGTAGTAAAACGGGGAATTGATGATGACCACGATGAAATTCCTGATGGTATGTGATTCCTGTATGTAGGTCTGCAGCTTGAGCAGACAGTTCGTTTCTATGCAAAAGTTTGGCCCTAATGGGTGGAGTCGCAATGCACTGTTCGTGCCTAGAGTCTAAAGATTAAACTTGTTCCTTAGTCTAAGCTGCTTGAAAGAGTTTATCTGGTTTTGTTTTTTTTAATCAAAGGAGTGCTGTGAACTATGTTATGTCCTGAACCGTGTTAAGCAGTAGGCTTTATAAAGCAAGTGTATCTTAAGATTCCTTGACTCTAAACTTTAGAGTCAAGCAACCTGCAGTCTAAACTGAACTGCAGTACATATTGGTACACTGAATTTTTTATTTTCTTTTTCTACAGGAGAAATGTCCCAAATTGACCATCTAGTATTTATGGTTCATGGCATAGGTCCTGTATGTGACTTGAGATTTAGAAGCATTGTTGAATGCGGTACGTTTTTGCTTGTTTAATAAGCAGTTGTATTCTTAATTGTTTAAATGTGGGTTTCTGTATCTCGTATTCAGATAAGCATGTCTTTAAAAAAAACCAAAACTCTCTAATGTTAAGAAGTTCAATTTCTGGTAGAATTTTTTCCTGATTATTTTCTAAAAGCAGAGTCTGTGCTTTGTCAGACTTACAGCCCTAACTGTTATTATTAGTGCCCAATATTAGACTTGCAGAATAGTTTAGCTTCTGGGGCGTGTGGCGTGTTGTTTTTTGTAGTGTGGGTGGATGTGTTTGCTTTGTGTCGTTTTTGTGGGGTTGTTATTTGTTTGCTTTTTTGTTGTTTTTTTGTTGGTTTTTTTTTTTTTTTTTTTTTTTTTTTTTTTAAATACACACAAGCACATTTGAGTAAATTAAGGCCATGTCTGGTCATGGAGTAAAAATGCATTCATTGTGCGATAAATAGAAGCTTGCTAGAAAATCCACTTTAAAAAAAAAAAATATTTTCTTAGAGGAGTAATGCTAGAAAAGATGTTTCCACTTTCCAGTTTTGTTCATTTATGTTCTATGGCTAAAACCAGAGGTGGGGAGAAGGAAAGAATATTTGTAATTGTGTGTTACTTGAGTACTACTATAAGATTTTCATTCCTCTTCTTCTCTACAGTTGATGATTTTAGGACTGTTTCTCTGAAGTTGTTGCAGACTCACTTTAAGAAATCTTTGGAGGAACGTAAAGTGAGCAGGGTGGAATTCCTCCCAGTTCACTGGCATAGCTCTCTGCATGGAGATGCAACAGGTGTAGACAGGTGAGTATATTGTTTAATGTTGAGAATTTCATACCAGCTGCATCTTAATGTTTTTTGGAAAGTGGATAAAAAAAGAAGGTAATATGCTCTTTAGGCTAGATGCATAAATGACAGGGTTACAAAAGAGAATCACTGATTTTTTTTAATTAACATTTTAATAAGGATTATAGAGGAAGTGGAAAGGCATGTGGAGTATTATTTTTTATTTTCATGACCCTAAGTGACATGATATGTATACACAGACACACACATATTTTCAGTACTGCATTTTCATGAAAGTGGCTAATGCATTGATACGTGGCGATGATTGAGTGCATAGAGATAGTGATCGGAAGTATGAGGTGGTGAACATGGAGTTATATTGTCCAGCAACAGGTATATACAATGCAGAGTGGAGAGTTTTCTCTCCTGTACTTTCTTGTAGCCTCATTGAGTCTGACCCTAGGAGATGTCGGTGCCCTCTTTCCCAGGAAGGCATTGAGCCCTCTGTCCAGTCCCAGAGTAGTACCCGAATTGTGGTTAGGCAGTTGAGCTAAGGTGGTGGGGTTTTCTTTGGTGTTTTTTTGTTTTTTTTGTTTTTTTTTTAAAAAACAAAGTCTCTTATTTGGGTAGGAGTGTTACAGCATTTTAAAATCTATTTTAAAATTGCTTCTTGGTGCCTGTCCCTTTGCTGTCACTTGACATTTCAAGCTGTCATCTCTTGCCCAAAGATGGGGAAGTAGAAATTGTGAGGGTAGCAACCTGTACTGCTTAGAGCACGTGCTGGTATTCTTCAGACTGTTCTAGCTTGGTTAAGTCATTGCTTTCCTAGAACCTTAGTCTTCTATTCTTATTTGAACACTGCATTATCATGAGGAAAGTTCCTCATTCTGTTAATCAAACCAGGCAATGCTAACCAAGGCAGTCTCAGTTCTCACTGCAGCTGTCTTAACTCCAGGCAGGCAGGCAGGTGATGTCAAGCTTTTTCTCCAAAAAGAGAGCATTATGTTGCCTTTTACTTCAATTTCCCCTTCAGTTTTTATATGCGAGTTCTTTTTCTCTTCCACTTCTACCAATCTGCTCACAGAACTTCCCTGTTACTACAACAGAGCAGTGTTGGAACAGAGAAGAGATTATTTCAGGCATCCCTTCAGTCTGGAGAGAGAAAAGGGAGCCATACCTTTCTCAAATATGTACAATCAGTAGATAACACTAATGCATGAATATGCAATAAGGCCAGAAGGCTATATGTTTTTCTAACGTCTGTAGTATTTACACTGCGGTTCTGCTACTTTCAGAAGTTAACAAAGTTCTGCATTTTTTTAAAAGGCATTCATGCTTCTAATTAATGATTTTGTGTTACTAGGAACATAAAAAAAATCACTTTGCCGAGCATTGGACGCCTGCGCCACTTCACCAATGAAACACTCCTTGACATACTGTTTTACAACAGCCCCACCTACTGTCAGACGATTGTGGATAAAGTGGGGATGGAAATGAATCGTTTGTACGCACTTTTCATGAGTCGCAACCCAGACTTCAAAGGAGGAGTCTCCGTGGCTGGGCACAGTTTAGGTAATTACCTAAGGAATTGTTTTGGGATAAAAGCAGCACTCCTACACTAAGGGAAATGGAACCTTCATGAAGCATAAAGCGAAATTAGCTGATAGGGCATGGCTGTCTGAATGCTGCTGACTAAAAGTCAAACACCTTGATAGCTAAGTTTATAAAGCTTTGAGAGAAGGTTAGTACTTTGTGGATGTGTGCATTTCCCACTTCCTGCCCCCTTTAGTTTCCTTCATGAAGACTTAGTATCTAATTTGTGTTTAAAAGTTGGCAGGTTATCTGGTGTCCTGTTAGGTGGGTAACTTCTGGGTCTCGGAACCCCCACTTAGTAAAAGTAGATAATTTTTTGGAACAGAATAAGTGTTATAGTGAATATGACATAATGGTTTGGGCTGGAACTTTTCCTCCAGTTTGCGATCAGTCTAAGATGGTTAAGGAAAGATAGCTTAATCCTGGCAACTGCACAAAGCATGAACAGGGAGGGGGGGGCAAAAAAGGTTTGCTTTTTGCTGAGAATGATGAGAATGATTGTGTTCGAGTTAATATATGGGTATTTTAGTTTTAATTCAGCCATCTTTTTTTGATAATCTATACATTGCTATTACTGTTCCATATAAATCATGCTTGGGATTCAGGGACAGGAAAATCTGACATTTTTCCCAAGGCAACTTTAATTCCTGTTTCCAGGTTCCTTAATTCTATTTGACATATTGTCTAACCAGAAGGACTTGGCTTCATCAGTAAGTAGTGGACCGTTCTCTGGTGTTAATGGAACTGTGAAGGACGTGGCTGTTCATGATAAACAGGTAATTTGCATGCTAGCCTTAGATCTGATATTTTCAGCAACTTTTTCTTAAGTTTTCAGAATTTATTAGCTGAAATGGGGTTGTGGGTTCTAATAGTACATTTTAACGTGTGATGGAAGTGTGCAGTTTTGTAAATATTTTTGGTTCTGAGGAAAATCTATTTGCATCTCTCTCAAGTTCCAACTAGGCCAGTAACAGGATTTGATCACGAGCATCAGTTTTGACCCTTGTAGACATGTAACTTGGTCTTAACAGAATCTGATGCATAAGAGGGAAAGAATCTATCTGTGTTCAGGCCAGAAACAGTGACCAGTTGTGACCAGTGATGATTAAAAGGAAATATTTCTGAGTGTTGGAAAGCTCAAGAAAACTTTTGCCTCTCTTTGTAATTTTTAAATATGTATTTTGCTGGCATATAGTTAGTGGAAAATCTGTATCCTGCTTTACTAAAAGGGGAATAAACTTATAAAGCGTACATAATAAAGATTTTAAGAGAAAGTAATTTAACTTGTTTTTACCTGCTGAATATTGGTTTTTCACCATTAGATGGTGTGATTCTGTTTCTGTACTGTTTTGTTAAGACGACTGAAGATACCAGTTCCTTGGGCTCCTCAATTACTACTTCTGGTGATGACCTTTGTGAGCCTGAAGTAGAGGATGATGTTCCTACTTTGCAGAAGACTCTGGAAATGCTTAGTTTGTCAGAGTACACAAGCACGTTTGAAAAGGAGCGAATTGACATGGAGTCTCTGGTACAATAATGTTCACTTGACTTATGGGGATTGCCAGGGTATGGATGTTTATGTTTGGCAGGGAGGGGGTTGGGGTTGAAGGTCTCGTTGGTTTTTTTTTGTTTTTTTTTCTTTGAGTTTAGTGTACCGTGAGGCATGAAAGCAGTTGCAAAGGTAAGATGATTAATGCCTGACATGATGACTAAATGTTATGCAAAACTTTTGGTGTGTTGTCCTTCCCCTGCTTCCTCCCCCCCCAACTACATTAAGGCACTTTGTATCATGTCTTTTTAATTTTTTGTAATTTCTGTAGCTTTATAAAATGTCTTCTCTAATTCATAAGTCATTGCCAATAAGAAATTATATATGTTACTAGAAAAGTTATAAATTATGCTTTGATGTGTGTGTTTTTTTGTTTTTTGGGATGTTTTTAGCTGATGTGTACAGTTGATGACCTGAAGGAAATGGGCATACCTCTTGGACCAAGAAAGAAAATAGCTAATTTTGTAAAAGACAGAGCAGCCAAACAGGTAAATACGTTTTTTGGGAATTAAATAAAAAGTTGTTAAGCAAATGTAACTGATTTCCTTGCTGTGGAGTAACTTCTATTCTTTGACACACTTGTTAACATCATGGATGTATTAAAGAAATATTGACATCTGTGAAATAAACTTTTTTTTTTTCCTGATTTTCAAACTTGTCTCAAAAGGAACAAAAGAAAGCAGTAGCAGAGAAGAAAGCGGTGCTGGCTGCCACGCTCCAAACTCAAGAAGATGTCCAGAAAGCAAAAGAGACAGGTACTTCTGTCACCTCTTCAGAGTCTGGTCAGCTGCACTCAAAGAGGAGGCTTCCAGTTGGTGCATCTGTTTCTTCTGTGAACATTGACTATGAGTATTTTGAAGTTGGAACTGGACAGGTGAGACTACATAGATTTAAATATTTATTTGGAGCAATGCTGTCCTTTTGCTTGGTTGTGGGTTTTTTTTGGTTTGAGGTTTTTTTTTTTAGTGTTGATGATTTTGTGCTGCTTCCCTTGGTTGTTGTACAAAAGTTAGGTTTATGTAGAACTTTACCCTGTGGCAGGAGGGATGGGAGAGTGGGTTAGATTACTGAAAACCAAAACTCACTATTACAAGGATGCCACTACAATTCACTTTTTCTTTCAGCAGTGAGCGAGTTGTAAATACAGTTCTGTTCCAGAAGCAGAACTGTGTGAATAACACAATATTGATTGGTTCTGTGAAGTTACATTTAACACGGTAGCCTAAACCGATCCATTTATGCTGTTATATTTTTTTTACCTCAAACTTAACTTAAAAACCAAACCTCAAAGACTTCCTGTTTAAAAAATATATATTTTTTAAATTTTTTGTACCTTTTGAATTTTTTTTTAAAGAAAAGCATTTTAATATTACAGTATCTAAATGTTCTAGTGCCTGTAGTATTAGTATGGAAGAGGGCAATGCAGCTGAAAATTCCTGTAAGTACTGTGAGCGTGTGGTTGATTTAATACACAACTTGTTTTTCCTTCCTAGCTAAGCATTCTATTAACTAGCTGGCAGTTCTGAGAGATTATAGGTCTGATTTTTGTCTGGCAGGTTTCTGTGGTTTACAGTGCTTTGGACTTTGAACCAGATATTTTCTTTGCTCTCGGTTCTCCTATTGGTGTGTTCCTTACTGTGAGAGGTGTGGAGAAGATTGATGAAAACTACAGGCTTCCTACCTGCAAGGGATTCTTCAATATCTATCATCCAGTGAGTATGCAGTACTTTTGAGGTTTGATTTTAGTTGATGCAGATGACAACAATGCAGAATACTAAGTTGTAACCTCTGAGCATTACACCTTCTGTTTCCCTATGTACATTACCCAAAACACCCTTTTAAAAAACAAATTACCCAACTCAAATATACATTCCGAATATTTATGGTCTTTTACTGCAAAAGTGAAGTAGAGCTGGCTATAGGTTCCATACCTAGCATTCTAGGTATGGGTTGGCTTGATAATATTTGCCCTGTTCATTTTCAGAGCTTAAAGAACTTTTTTTTTTTTTTTTTTTTATCAATTTCAGGCACTCTTGTCAACTCTTATGAAGTGTTTCTATTTGAGCCTTTTACAGGACTTTTCTGAGTTTCCAGTTTAGATTCTGGGAAATCCAGAAATTCTTAGAGGTTTTGCAGTGCACGCAGTACACTTGTCCTCTTCTGTCCCATCTTGTTTAACAATTAAACAGTGACATATTGGTAGAGATCATGAGAGTGCAAGAAAATTTTTCTGCTCTTTCACGGTTGCGTTTCCTCTTTAGAATCTCTGTCTGTAGGAGAACAAGATCTAACTGGTTAATGAACCTGTTTAATCTTATGATTAAACTCAGTGGTCATGAACTGAGTTTCTGTAAACTGAAATAGAACAGAATTAAAAAACGGTTCTCTATTAATCGTAAAAAGGAATTTTTTTTTCACTGAAATGTGATAATTAGAATAACTTTTAAGATAACTAAATGTCAATGTGTTGTTTCTTAACAGCTTGATCCAGTAGCTTACAGGTTAGAACCAATGATCGTTGAAGACACGGATTTAAAACCAGTTCTCATTCCACATCATAAAGGCAGAAAAAGACTTCATCTGGGTAAAAGGAAAACTTATTTCGTATATGGATCTCATTCCTAATTTACTCATTCGATGCATTAGAATATTGTAAAATTTCATGATACTAATGAATGTTCCTGGGTATCTGACTCCATGTTGTTCCTAAGCATCAGAGGGGATTCCTTCTAGCCCAATAAGTTGGGCATTCACAATTGCATTTAGATGTAATAATTGTAATTCCTCCCAATTTGAGCTTCTAATTACCAAAGTTCCATTTTAAAATTGCTCTATAGTGCTTGTTCATGTTAAATTCTAAGTAATTGCTAAGATGATATGAAATGGAAACTAAATTTACTGGTTTCTTCTACTTTGTCCCTAATGACCATCATAAAATGTTTAACCAGTGTCTGTTCAGTATTGGACATGTTGAGGAAAAAGGTGATTCCATAGCCAGTGGTGGGCAGGGGCTTGATTTTTGTTGCTCACGAGTACACACCACATCAAGGTGCTGTACTTAGTTTTTGCATACTTAATAAGGAAAGTAAGTTTTGCTGTACAGCTGACAGTATTACTGTTGTACAAGTTCACAGAGCTCTCATGAAAGCCTGTCTTCAGGCACTTGGATGGAGAAATTCTACAGCGTCTATACTTTAGAATGATACATTAGAATGAGTCTGCTTTCCTAGACTAGACAAGGTGCTTGTTAAGGCATGTTTTAGGTTACAACTCTCAAAAGGTGTGTATATTAAAGGAGGAAAAAATAATGGTCTGTTGATCTTTTTTGGTGTTTCTTTGATGTAGGTGAATGTTCCGTGGTACAGTTGTGAGCCCTCATCTAACAGACCAATGTGGTTCTAACGAAACACTCATTCATGCCTTAGCTGGTCTGTTTCTCCTAATAATTAGGATGTTTTTTGAACAGGGTTTAATCATTCTTTTTTTAGTTTATAATTTTAAATCCTTCTCTTATAATGATTTTTCAATTTTTTTCCTTTTCTTAGAGTTGAAAGACTCTCTCTCTCGTATGGGATCTGATCTGAAACAGGGTTTTATTAGCTCTTTGAAGAGCGCATGGCAGACCCTTAATGAATTTGCACGTGCTCATACATCTTCAACTCAGCTACAAGCGGAACTGGAGAAAGTAGCTAACCAAATTAAAGAGGAAGAAGAAAAGCAAGTCGTAGAAGGTATGTGGGCACATTGTTGGTTTTCTTATAACTTACTGATCTCAAATTAATAGAAACTTGAGCATCCTGATTACTGCTTGCTATTGATTTTCCTGACCCTGTTAATGAGGCCTCTGCTTTTGGAATATTAACGTTAAATGTAAGATCTATTGATGCATTTTTTTGTCTTTTAGGAAAGGAAAAGTTAACTTTTATTGAAGGATATTTTAGGCTTGAGTTTGTATAACCTTTCCACTTTCTGTTAGAAGGGCAGATTTTTTAAATCCATTGTGTTCTCTTTCCTCTCAGGGCAAATTAGTACAAATAAATATTTTTGGGATGAGCTAAGAAACATTTAAGTATATGCTGTAACAGAAAAAAATGCTGCTGAGGAAAATAAACTTAAGTCAAATATAAATATTACCCCTGGTGATGCCAAGGGCAGGCTTCCCAGTTGTAAATTATCTGCTGGTGTTTAGTAATGCTGGCTTTGTCTATACTTACAAAGACAAAACATTCCTACTAGTTTAAATTGAGGATAGTGATTGACTCTATGCAAACAAACTGTTTAAACTGTTATTAAAGAAATAAGCCTATAGTTCCAGTAAACTTTCTGAACTATGCAGTGGTGTGCTAGTCAGTTGAGGCTGTTATCATTGTTTTAGTGTAAGCACGTGGAAATTATAGTGGGGAAGAATGGTCATATTTCTTGATTATAGTCAATCAGGCTGTGCTTGAAAAGAGTTTAATTCTTAAACTCTTTAATTTTAGCTGAAAAGATCACTGAAAGTCCAGACCCTCCAAAAGATGAAGATTTTTTAGTGAAGGTTGGAATGCTAAATGGAGGACGTCGTATTGATTATGTTCTACAAGAAAAACCAATAGAAAGCTTCAATGAATACCTTTTTGCTTTACAGAGTCATTTGTGTTACTGGTAAGAGGAAGTATTTGTGATTCTATTTTTGATGTAACTGTATATCTTTAAATGTTGGTAATGACATGCGTGCTATTCATCTTACTCCTATTATCTGTTATTTACCTGTGACCAATATGATAATTGCTAGAATCGTGTTTCCTGTCTTGAGTATTTATAATGAAAACTCAGGTGATCTCTGTCAAAAATCATGCCCTAGTGTTTCATTTCAGGTATGTTTTGACAAAAATAATGGGGTTTATATACACAGATCTATTTTTCAGGCTACTGCTGATTTGAGAAGTTAAATGTTGTAAAAGGACCAACCAATTATAAAGCTACCAGAGCAGGAGTTGTTCCTCTGGTCAATGTGTATGCCTGTGACTTAGGAGACCTGAGTTTTCTGGGTCTTTGTAATCTTTGAAATGTTTGGAAAAGGTGACTGTCGAGTTGGATACGAGATCCTCGTCACTTAATTCTGAAATGGCTTCTTGTTTGAAAAGATGTTGCCTTCCCACACGGGCATACTGTAAAGATAAATTTGTTATACTCTGGATGCTCAAGTGTTACAGGAATGAGATGTCTCAAGTATTAAGGTAAACAATACATATGACTGTCCAGGTATGTCAGTCTCAAGGTGTTGCACCTAAATGTCACTATTAGCTAATTTCATTTCAAAATAAAATTCTGTCTTAGCACAAAGTAAACAAATCTATCTTCCTCTTTGCATTAAAGACATTGCATACTCATCTCATGAACTTTGACACTCAAAACACACACCTTTAGCTATAATAATTTTCAGAACAAGAAGAGCTCTATGAGCATTTTGACAACTGTAGTTTTTCAAATAAAACTATTCATGAAGGAATTGTATTCGACTACGATATGTAGCAAAACTTTATTACCTCTTCATGCTGGATATTGATGCTCTGCTATCAAAGTTTAACAAATAAAAGGAAGAAAAAAGGCACAGTGGATCTTCCTGTAAATTTGGATGGTTATAATTTACCACTTGTGTACAGTGGTTGCTCATATGCAGAACAATTTATAGAACAAGAAGCAGAGTTTGATGTCTTCATGTAATCAGAGCTGCGGTACACCATTGTCTTATCTGGATTTGGATTTACTTTTTTTTTTTAAGTGCTTACATGTTTCAAGTGGAGACAGATATAATTCCATTTATAGGAATAGCAGTAACTATTGACCTGTTGTATTTGCCCTTATGAGTTGCTCTATATTTTTTTTTCTTTTTTTGATATGTCATCATATGCGTTTTATTACTGTCATAAGATTAGCACACATGAAAATACACAAGATGTGGAATGGTCGAGCAAACAATGTGTTAACTGTATTTGGCAACATGACAGCACGCCTTTATATGTAAGACAAGCTGGGATGTCGGGTGCCGAGCTGTGCAAAATGCTATTGTGGGGGAGTGACTGTTTTTTATTATTCAGTAGGCAAAATACTAGTCTCTTGTTCCGAGTTTAGCAAGTGCTGGACAAGCGGTGCTCTACATTATTTTTGAAGGTTTTGATTTTCGATAGCTAATAATTTCTAGACGCAGGCATTTTTCCAGAGGTTAAAATAAGAAATTGAAAGCGTTACCTGAAGGATCTTATTAAAGTGGGTGTCCCTTACATTGTTAAAGATCAGCAGCTGCCGGAGAAGGGATTATCAAGGCTGCAGCGCTGATGTGTGCCATGACTGTGGAGCCCTGAGCTCTGGCAGGGCTCCCTGAGCACTGGGTGACCCCACGGTGGCAGTGCCGTTTCACGGGTAGAGTTGAAGGAACGGGAGTTCTTTTCCACAAGGCGGCAGACGATCATTGCCAAGTTTTTAAAAGCTTGCTGCCTGTAGCTTTTTTTTTTCCTCATTCAAATAAGGAAGATAAACATGATGATTAACGTGTGGTGGGTTTTTTTTGTTTTGTTTTTGTTTTTTGAGGAGGGTGGTGGGGATAGCCTTAAATGAAATGATCTGTATGCTAGAGAGAATAGCGCTTCTGTGTTGATCCTTCTACTTGCTTGTTTGCTTGCTCATTTAATTGTAGAGACCCTCAAGAAATGTGGTTACTTATCCCTGTGCTTAATTGTGGAAAATATCTGTAGTCTCTTAGCTTGCACATTTAACTCCGTCCTGGTGATCTGTAAATGATGTTCCTCACATCTGGAGGGTCACAGTTCTGACCATCTAAATCTCCTTGAAAACTGTCTCCCTGTGTAATTTCTTCTAAAAAGCACAGGAAGCTACCCTTATGTAATAACTCCTGCAGTTTGGAACTTTGTTAAAAATTGCCTGTTTAACTTTGTTATTTCTTACAGTGATTGTTGCTCTTTTATATTGGTATTGTTTGTGTGTGTTTAAATAACAATTTATAGACAAGTAAGAAAATTAAGTCTTGTCCATGTTGAATTTAAATTCAGATAGCCTAAAGCTTTGATTTTTGCAAAGGAGAGGAAAAACACCAACTTCGAAACATGGCACGTGAATTGCATTAATTCTAAATTATTTGAGAACTTCCTTACTTTTTAGTAGTAAGGAAGAGAGGAAGACTACGGATATTTACTATAGCCTGTTTACAAGGAAGTGCCAACCAGTTAGGAGAGAAGAATTAGAATATTGCTGATAGAACTTGCAAGGCTGAGTTTTGACACTGGGCTAATAGATGCAGTGGAGCAAGTAAAGGAAGAAAGCCTTGACAAGTCGAATGTGTTCTTGGTGGAATATGTTCAGGAGCCCATCACAGACAAAAAGTGATAGATTATTAAGCCAAATGAGTAACATCAAAGAAGTGGATAGAGAAGGGAATTTCAAGTTGCAGCCATAGTAAGTCAGGGGGGATGGAGTCGGGGGGAAAAACGCAGTAGAAGAAGGTAAATGCGTAGGCTAGGGCTGATAACAGAAATAATGCAAAACTGTTGAAGAATTGTAGCCCAGTGGAATTTGGTGGAGGTAAGGCCATGTTTCCGAAAGATAAGTACTAGGGCAATAGGTTGTGCAAATTTTTTAGAGACCTGGAATGGGATGAAGCATGGTTTACAAGAATTAGAACATGGACCATACCAACATAACCCTTTCCTTTTTTTCTTTTTTTTCCAAAATTCTTTGTAGGGGATCCGAAGACACTGCCTTGCTGTTTCTCAAAGAAATATACAGGACTATGAATATCAATCCTGAACAGCCGCAACATTGATGTATAGGTACATGAATTTGTAAGTTTGTTCTAATATGTCTTATGTACTTATATCAAATTCAGCTGCAACTTAGATGTCTTTACTTTTCTTTTTTCCTCTGAAGTTTAAATTATGAAGCAGGCAGCTGCAAAGTGTCGTTTTGATGGGAAAAACAATTTCTAGACTTTAGATGCAGGGGAAGTCTTCCAAGTTCTTGCCTCCTTTGGTCCCGAAAGATACCTGATATTAGAGATTTTGGTATGGTGTAATAATTGCCAGTATAAATATGCTAAAAAATATGATCTCTCTTTATCGTGTTTCTTCCTCAATTCAATTGTTTAGTGAACATTCAAGTCTAGGAAAACTTGGTGATATGGGATATGATGAAACTTCCTTTGCAGTGCAGTACATTAAAGAACACCAACAGTGTTCCAGTGTTGTAATGTGCAAATTGTGGTATTGGTTGACCAATTGTGCACATCTGCCAGTCACTTCTCTCCTAAGAAAGTGTTAAACATTGATATCGATAAATTACTAAAAGAGAAATTACTATAGCTGCCAGTATTTTGTTATCGTTGTATAGCTTAATAATTTCAGTAGAACGAGTGAAATGATACAGCATGGAAGTTGGTTCACTTTGAAAAGAAATCAAATACATAATATAATTGAGTATCTTAGATATGAAATACAACTTGCAGGTCTTTTTATTTTAAGAGGTGTGTGTCCTAGATGAGGATCTCTATTGTACCAGTTTGCCTCCCTGGATGTTATAAAAAAGGCTATATTCTCTTTTGAGAGGCAAGGAGGAAGAAATACGCACCTTGCCTTTTTTGGAATCATACAACAAAATGTATTTCTGATGTATTTCTCCATTTTTTCAGAAGAACTGATAATGTAAAGGTACATAAATACCCAGTGTGAAGAGAAATACTTAACATTTTAGAGGAATATTGTAGATATCTTTAACTGCTACCATACGGTTTTAGTAGTCTTTTATAACAGAATGCTTCTCATGGTCAGTTGATAAGATCTTTTTTTAAAAATGAAATGTCATAGCTGATCAAATGCATTTTTTAAAGCTTGGCCAAATAATAGGAAAAAGGCACTGTTTGGCTGCACAGCACTGACAGTGGTGTATCAGTTATTGCAATGGCTTATTCAGAGTCTCAAGTCATATTTCCAGAATTTTTTCTCTGCTTTTATTTATGACCGCTTAGGGTGAAATCATACAAAGCTTATTGCTAGCGAAATAACTTTCTGTCTTATTGCGGGGGTTGGGCTGTATTAAATTATCACCACAAAACTAGAAGTGGGTTTGTTGCTTAGCTTCAGCAGACACTGGGATAATAGTATTTTTCATTGAGAACTACATAGTCGGAGGCTGGTTTAGCAGGATGTCATGCAACAAAGCACGGTCAAGGGTGTCTGTGTGGTTGTAATACCATTAGGAATTGCTCAGAACTTCTGTAAGCACTTCCTTGACTGAACAGCACTTGAGGCTAGGATTCAGGTCCTAGAGGCTTAAATGGGAGGGCAGTTAAGGCCCAGTGGGATGCACTTAATGACAAGTGGTATCTCGGGAAGGCTGCACGCTGCAAGACCAGGATTTTTTTTACATGAGAAGAAATGTCTCTACATACTCTGTGTGAAATATTGTGTAAGTCTTGCAGTAGCGAAGATGAAAACTCTCTCCCAGTGGTAGACAGTGGTCAGGTAAGGTTGGCTGTGGGTTTTTTTTTTTTTCTTCTTTTCTTTTAAGACCCTCAGATGTGAAAGGTGGCAGTGTGAAGGTAGTGGGTTATCCAGCAGTGCCTATGAGAGCAACATCCATTTACCTACCCAGAAGTAGATTATCTGAAGAAACAGCCTCTCTCTATTTGTGGGCTGCTAAAGGGAAAAAGTAAATGTCACAGGTAGCTCTGGGCTCCCTCTTCATATTTTTCATGTTAATTGATTTGGATGCGGAGACCTCACCACTTCCCTGCTTTCATGTGCAGCGCTACCTCTTGCTGTCCAGTTTAATTTCATGGTGTCTGCTGTCAGCAGAGGGAAAGAGACAGGATCTACTTACCTGCTTGCCTCTGCTCGGGAATTTTGATCTTTATGGTCCTGGTGGCCAGTGCAGATCCCTTTCACTTCTTGGGGACCGTAGTCATTTTGGAGCAGATAAAAAATTTAGCAGAGGCAAGCTAAGGGAGGACCTGGATGCTCAGTTTTATTTCTGGTCTGAATTAGCTGATTGTTTTCTTTTGGAGAGGTGGAGGGAGTTTGCCAAACAGTGTTCCTAAAAGCAGAAGAGGGACTAGGGTTGTCACTGTGCTTCATCATATGGAGGATGGATTTTGAAAGCAAAGAAGGGGAGGGTTGATGCACAGCATATGCTGTGTAGCCTGTTTGTGTAGTGTTCTGTCTTGGGAGTATTTATTGTTTTGACATCTCTGGGTAACTTAACTATCTTAGTTAAAATTACATATGAGAAGAGTTGGTCGCACTTAAAATTGGTGAGTAGCTGCCAATATCTGTTTCTTTCTACTGACTGATAAAATAGTACCAATGATATTAAAAACTTTTGAGTTCTACTTTTATTTTGTATGAGTGATTTGAATTAGCTCTTCTACATCATCTTGAAGCTGTTTGTTGTGAAATGGTGGTACAGGGTTTCATGTGAACAATGTAAAGAAGTGCTCGGGACAACTTTAACACATAAATTGAAAATTTCATTTCCTGTATCTTTTTTGGTAACTTGTTTGAAAGGAATCTGAAAATTCCAAGATGTCTTTAGTTTACTCTTGCAAATGAGAATTTTGTCTTTCTGTAGTTAAGTGTGGCCACCACTAGAGTCTTATTTTTTTATTACATTCATAGGAATATCTATCACTGTGTCGGTTAGAAGATTTAAGTCACTATGCACTCTCTGTATATTATTCTTATTTTTACAGCTCTTTTTAGAGGGCCCCAGTAAGGGAGGAGAATGCACCAGCATATTAAAACTTGGTTGTATAAACTATGGCATCTTTATCTCTAAATAGAGTAGGATAATTTATTACCATAAGTTAAAGAATCTGGTAGCTAATTAAAATGTATAGTGAATGACATCCTATGTGCAGTTGTTGCGAGCTCTTTCTCTTTGTAATTGTAACTGCCAATTTGTGTCCACAAAAAGTATATTTCAGGAGCTTATTGTATTAAAAAATTGATGAAAAATGTGTATGGATTTTTAGATCCTTTTGAGTCCTCTTGAAATTGAATGTTGGCATATTTAATTTTATTAGTACTACTGCAGGAATAGAAAACTTGATATGTTTCATACTTCCCATATGTACATGTTCTGTTTTCTCTGCACAGCCATACCTGTTGCTCCGACAGACCTGGTGAAAAACACTTTGAAGAACATCTAGTATTTTCATAGTTACAGATGGCAGGATAAGCGTCAGACTCTTTTTCTGCCAGTCCAGAACTTGCTCAGATTCTACCTTCTTGTGTCACTTCAAGCAAACTTAAATTTTGAGATGATCAGCACTGTCATTCAAGAGATGGATGGAATGACACAATTTTGATCTTAAATCAGTTTAATTGTACAGTTGCCAAGTATAAAGTGATCCCTGAAGAAGGTGGTTTTGGCATGCAAATCATTACTTCTTTCCTTCAGCTCTCCTGTCTCAGCTGGCAGTCAAATATGCTTTGCCTATCAAAGCAGCATGTCCTTATTAAAAAGGACTTGTTGAGAAACAGCAATAATCTGCTTTTCTTGACACGTTTATGGGTCCACCTTTTAAAAATAAAATGTGAACTGTAGTTATAACCATCTTTAATACAGATTCCACAAACCAGTTCATATCTACTAGAGACTAGCAACCAGAATAATTTTCTTACTATTGTAAGTGTGATGGAGATTATTTTATAAAGACCTTTTTAAGCCTCTGTTAAGAGTTTTATTGTGGAGTTTTTTTAAGTAAAAATGAACCTTTGACTTTGAAAATGTTAGAAGTTTGTTACAGCTAGTTCAGTGTTCACATCTCCTGAAGTGAAGAACAATTTAAAATAACATTCTGGTCTAGTAATTAAGGTAATTTTAGTGAAACTAGGCTGCGGTTGTGAGAACTAAAATACTTACCTTGACCTTGCATTTTAAAATCTCAAAACAGTAAATGTAAATAGATGAACCTGAAGCTTATGGGCGGTAGATAATAATCTAGGTCCAGACCTGCAACCCAGCCTCCATTTTCATGTAATGAAGTTGAGATGAATTGTGAGTATGAAATCCTTTGAATTTGTATCTCTGAATACTGAGCTTCTGTAGCTTTCTTCTGGCTTCAGCTTACGTGCAAATTGTGGCTTTTCTTAATATTAGTGACTTAACCTTACTACTGACTATTTGCCTGTTATTACAGTAAATGAATTTTGAAATGCAGTGTGGGTTTTTTTCTTGGTATATGTAAAATACACATTATTGTGCATATATTTTGGTTATTATAATTAAAAATACCTTACTTACAGTGGGTCTTTACAGCAAGGTTTTGTACTTCATCACAGAAAATAGGTTGGAAGGGACTTCTGGAGAGGTTACTTAGTGCAACTCCCCTGCTCAAGGCAGGAGCGGCTTAGGACCTTGTTCAAGGATGGAGATATATTTCACCTCTCTGGGCCCTGTTCTAATGTTTGACTACTGTGATTGCAATTTCTTTTTCTAATATACAATTGGAATTTCCCAGGTGGAGCTTCTGTCCGTTGCCTCTTGTCCTTTCTCTTCAAGAATAATGTCTCTGTCTTCTCTTGTGCTCCCACATGAAGTAGTTGAGGGCAACAGTAAGATTTTCCTACTTGGCTTCTCAAAACTGAACACTTTCCTTGACATCGTGCATGCCGTCTGCTGCCACCCTGTAGTCATCTTGGGACTTTCCACTGGACTTGCTTTAGTTTATCAAAGTCCATCTTGTTCTGGGAAGCAAATTTGCCAAAGGAAACTTTTTATTCAAAACAAACACGTCTGTATCTTTGTAAATTAACCTCTGAAGACCAAGTTTTCTAAGCTTTATGATCTGCTTTGGTAGCTAGAATACAAATACTACATTTAAAAAAAAAATAAATAAAAAAGGCAAACACCACAACAAAAACCTACAAACCACAACCACTGGCCTCATTTTCATCTAAAGTATCATAGAGTGGAAGTTATATATTTATCAACTCTGTGCAACACTGAATAATCTGATGAATATGCTTAAATAGTTCTGACGGTTGTCTTTTCTGTTCGCTTTCTTCTTTTACTGTAAAGCTGATGGACTGTGATACTGCTGGGAGGGAACAGCAGCGCCAAGGAACAGTAAAATTTTATGGGTGTGTGAGAAGTGTTGTTGCCTGGGTGATCCTGGCTGGCAAGGAGCTTCCTTTGCAATGGAAGGATGCACAGGAGGATATTGCAGGTGAATGAGGACCATCTGGAGCAGAGAAATTGTTCTGGGAATACAGCATTAAAATCAGTTCTAGTTATATAAATAAAAATTCAATTGCAACTACAGTAACTAGCACTTCTTATATCTTAAAAGCAAATGGAAGATCGGACATTAGCGAAGGAAAAATGACAGTGTAGCCAATGATTATATAAAACAAAGAAAAACTGTAAAACAAATGGAGTTTAAATAGTGAATTTCTATCTGCTACAGATGTATCTATTACTTCCTCAGCACAAATCTTCCTAGCATACTGCAACAACTTAATGGGCAGACCGTATGCAGCACAGCCGCTGATATATGCTGCTATAGGTTTGTTGTTTTTTTATTTATTTTGACTTTTCTAAATAGGAGTAGTAGGCATTATAATCCATAATTAAATAGATAATGCTAATTAAACTTTAAATTTTTGCATACGCATTACCTAATTAAAGTTTTCCCTGCCATATTTTCATCTGTGCTGAAGTGATCATAAATATTTTTTTTAAAAAAATTAAGATTGTCCAGAAGATTTCTTTTTTTAATCAAAATATCTGTGTAGCAGGGTATAATAGCACAGGGAAAGGAGGTAAAATTAGTTCACCTACCCCAAAGTGTTGAGAATTGCAACCATCCCACTGCCACTCTCATTCTGCCTTGGTCTTTCTTGTCATCTGCCCACATCCCAAAAAAAAAAAGTGTACTGCTTCAGACTTGCATCCTGGCCCTGGGGCCTCTGCAGGAGAAAAGAGGATGGGTAAATACTGGCTGTGTCTGCAGCCCTGACCACATATCTACAGTCATGAGCTGTGCTAGGAGGCTTGTGGAGGTGTTCAGAAATACTGGAAGCAGTATGATGTGAGGTACAAAGTGATACTAGCACCATCTGCCTAACCCGAGAGAGAGCTCGTACTATACAAGCTTAAAACATCCTTCAGACAGATCACCATGGAGTAGTTCATGCTAAAACAAAAGACTGCAAGTCACTCATAGTGGAAGGGTGAAAATGTGTGACTAACTCTTGCTGATAGAAGCCGCCCTGTAGAGTGCAAAGTAGAAGACTCATCTCACCCTGTGTAGCCCTGTGACTTTCTAAAGATGTTTTAGAATCATACAATAGTTTGGTTTGGAAGGGACCTTTAAAGGTCACCTAGTCCAACCACAATTTCAACTAGATCAGGTTGCTCAGAGCACCCCGTCCAACCTGACCTGGAATGTTTCCAGGGATGGGGCATCGACCACGTCTCTGGGCAACCTGGGCCAGGGTTTCACCATCCTCGGCATAAAAAATGTCTTCCTTATATCTAGTCTAAATCTACCCTTTCTCTCCCTTCCTACTCATGAAAACCTATAGTGTTATTTAGGGAGAGATTGTCATGAAAGTCTTAAGCAACAGCAAGCTGCTCTAGGAAATGCTCCATGCTCAGAAAATGGGCCACCTGTGCTATGAATGAGATGCTCTTAACTACTGTCACCTGTGTCCTGGCCTGCCGGTGGGAGACTGGCTCCCTCCATTCAGCAGCTGAGGTTGGCTGAGCAACCCAGATCAATATTTTCCTACAATTAACACATTCGTGCTAAGTGTTCTCCTGAGGATCTTCTGAACACAGTACTCACTCCCTGTGCTGCTTTGGTGCAGCCTGACTTTCACGTTTATAATGGGAGACTATCTCTGTGCCCTAATGTGGGAGTCTGAAGACATTTATGAAGATCTGAAGACTTTTGACAAGATATGGTGCTTTGTTTAGTGAAAGCGTTGAGGAGCAAATGCCTTCACTCTCCCTCTGTGAAGAAACTGCTGTGTTGAATGGCATGCAGTGCTTCAGATAAGCACATATGTAACATTGTGTTGATCTCATATCTACAGATCTGTTAAGTTGCACATTCTTTTGAAAATAAGTCTATTGAAGGATGAAAGTGCTCTGACTGACTTTTCTTTTCCGCTAGCACTTCATCCTCGTAGCATTACAACAGAGAACCAAAGATTGTTGGTGAGTTCCCCAAAGCCACAGAAGTAGTAAAGGGCACAGACAGAAAAATACATAGTGTGCAGAATAAATTGGGAAAAAAAACGCCAGAAAAGTGTAAAACTAACCGGTTTCAGCTAAAAGGTCATACCTTTCTGGATACTCCTTTCATATGCTGATTCTGACTCCGAGACAGTCCAGTTTTGCATTGAGGCCTCACGTGGAAAGTTAATTTTCAGGTGGAAATTTTTATGAATGAATTCCAAGGAAAAAATCAGAGCCTCGCTAAGAAATCCAGCACCTTTCCTAAAGATTCTCATTTGAATGAAACTGAATCTTTCATTGAAAACTTATTTCTTTTGAAAAACCTTTTGACCACAGCTCCTTTCCTGCCATTTCGGGAACTGTTGCCTCCGCTGGCACTGCCTGTTTCTGTCCTCTGGGAACACCTCCTCGCGCATCTCTTCGTAAAAGAAGCAAAGTCAAATAATTTCTCCTTGTGCTAGGAGATGTCTCGCGTAACACTGAAAAAGTTTCAGTAACTCTGTGCCTGGAGTTGTCCTGGTCTTTCCCAATGAATGTTACATTAATATTTATAACTTTGTGTCTGCAATATGACAAATGTGTTACAAACTCTGTCTAAAATGGTATTTCCATAATAATGTTCTCCCTGGTTCCTCCATGTATGTTGTTTTTTTTTTTCTTGTGATGAATAATAAAATCTAGCATTTCATTTTTCCTTAAAAATGATCAGCAGTTGGTGCCAGTGCCAGGACACTCGTTGGCGGAGACCGAATGTTCCAATATAACAGGAGTGGGCATTGGAGAGCAGCCCTTTGCAGTGTTGCACTTCTCAGGCCGAGCTAAGTGTTCTTGGCCTTATTTTTAATCATCGCTTTGAATTAGGATGAGTTCCCCAGTGTTGAAATAAAAAATCCCATGAATTCTTCATGGGAAATATTATTTCAAATGCCCGTTCTCATTTCAATACTCTTGGCGTATCTGTATTTAACTGAAATGATGTAAGTCATTGACAGCTTACTTTGATTTAATAGGAGCAGTCTGGTCGTTGTTTTCGGACTCTTGTAACAGCAACTCTTAAAATATGAGCTTGGCTCTAGATTTCTGTCTGATTTTTGTAGTTGCAAATCAGGATTAGCTTCCCAGAGGCTAATGGAACAACTCCAGTGTAAATACGATTACAAACAGACCTGCTGGCGCTCAGCATTTTCACAGAGTCGGTGAGGGGTTTTTTATTTACTTTAGATGCAGATTGCTAGCGGTCCTTGTAAAGAATTACCATTTTCCCATGGTGATGGAAAGGAGGTGAAGGAAAGCAGAAGACAGGCTCTGGGTACCACACAGCTCTCCTGGGCACCTCCTGGCCAGAGAGGGGAAGGAGGCTGAGGAGAAGACGAGCATCACTACAGTTATCTGGGATTTGGTGCATCAAAACTGGAAGTCATTTAGAGCATCCTTGACCCTGCACGTGGGCTTTTGACCGGAGAACCTGGAAGTAGGTGAACCTTATGTTCTATTGCTGCATGATGCAAACAGTGGTGAAAAAAAGCAAGAATGTAGATGTTATTCGCACAATCACCAGAACCCCCAGACCTTTTCTGCAAAGCTGCTTTCCAGCTGGTCAGGCCCCAGCCTATGTCGCTGCCTGGGGTTGGTCATCCCCAGGTGCAGGGCTTTGTAGTTGCCTTTGCTGAGCTTCACGAGACTCCTCTTTGCCCATTTCTCCAGCTTGTTGAGGTCCCTCTGACTGGCAGCACAACCGATGTTCCCATCATCCGCACTTCCTTATAGAGTTTATTCCTAACTACAAAAGCAACCTGCGCGCAGAAAAGCATAAACTTCTATTTGCTTTGTTGCAAAGCCCAAAGAACTAAGTATTTGTCTTACTTCTGCAGTGAAAATTTTCAGTGACCGGAAGAGAGGTGATCATTGTTCAGATTTTGCTCACCGCAGCAGTGTTCAGCTGAGCTGCTTGGAGGGTACAAGAACCCTCTATAAATGCACCTCCTTGAAGTTAAAATGCAGCTCTCCAATATGCGTGAGGAATGGAGCTTTCAGCTCGATGACTTTTGAAAACCTAGGACTCTCCAGGCTTCCTTTACATATGGAGGCTATAAAAGAAGAAACGTCTTTTATACATCAATAAAATAGCTCCAGATCCATACGAATTCAGGCAATCAAAAGTGAAGTGTGTCTATTTAAGAGATGGTAATAGAGAACAGAGGTCTGAGAGGAGAAGAAAGCGAGCAGTTGACCTTGTATCTCCCTTTCTGCCAAAAAAATGTTCAAATGACTGTTAATGTAATCTGGTTACAATGGCCTCATGAATGCAACTGAAGCAATAATTACGCTCGAGACTGCTCTGAGTGCATTTGTAGGGAAAAGGGTTTATTCAGAAACGAGAAGGAACGTGCTTGAGTGTAGGCAGAAGTCAAGTTTTCCTAAGCCAAGGCTTGTTACGAGCATTGTGAAGGGTTTAGTTATTCATCTGTTTGTAGCTCAGGGGATTCATGACGTTTCTCTGCATTGCAGAATGTTCAGATATGATTGTCCTTTTCCCAGTTTTTCCTTCTGCACAAAGGACTAAGAAAACACGGCTCTGAATTTCTAAATAATAAGCTCTGGCCCTAGCAGCCCCCAGGGAGGGTCTCTTAAGCAGTGATGGAAGGGAGCTACGGAAGGGAATGGAGAGAGAAACAGATCTCAGATTTCTGCCAATATAAAACAGCTGGTGGCAGGGAAAGGGGAGCACAGCTATGTCATGACAAATACTTTCCCTCTGTTTTTTTCCCCTTAGCTTTTCAGTGGAAGCTACATGTGGAGAAAATAATGACAGTGCTGCAGAGTGAAAAACGGGAGTTGCAGCTGTAGAGTAGAAACAAATAACCTCAAAACCTCCTTCATGAAGGTAGCGGTATTTCTGCAAAATACCTTGGCTACATGATTTGTTAAGAGACCATTTTTTCAGGACTGAACTCTGTCAATAAACAAGATTAGATTTGTTTTTCAGACCATCCTTTGCACAAATATATGTGGTTATAGCCTCTGGAAGATCCTTCGCTAATAGGATCGCAGTACAAGTTTATTGATTGAAATATAATGACATCTGGTATTGAGTGATTTGTGAAATCCTCTCAGGAGAGAGACCACTTCCCACTTAGAAAACAGTGATGCCTGAAAATAGTATAAAAAGAGCTATTAACAGAAACCAGTAACTGAACTGAGATAGTACTATATAGGACTAGCAGTTAGGTATAAATGCATATACACATAGATGTATATGTACGTTTTACCTGTATATATACGCACACACATTCATACATATGTATGTGTGTGCATGTGTAAATGATACATATATTCTGCGTATGTTAGTTTAGAAAATAGAAACAGCTCTAACTTCAATCCTAAAAGCTCATTAGCCTTGGTCCACGTGTTTGGTATTGAGAAGGAGGGATACTATAGCGCTTTAGCTCCTACAGATGTAGGAGTTCTTTCAGATAGTATGTTTTTTTCTTTATTGCTATCTTCTTAATAAACCAAGATGTGGAAAAAGGTTAAATTACTTTGAAATAACTTAAATGTGCATTTATTGAGCTTTGGTGGATTGGAAGCACAAAAGACCTGGTCCCCAGATACAATGGAGCATCATGGTACGTAGATGGTAAGCACAGAAGCATAGGTAAACCACTCAGGAAAAAAATACATCAACCTGAAGTCTATGGTAAAATTCAAAGACATATTCTACCTACATCAGTACAGCTGACCTGAATTTTTGTGTGTTAAACTCTTCCAAGATGGTTTCTTGTTGCTACCAGTCTCACTTCATCATGTTGTTGTTTTTTAGAACATGGGTGAATTTGAAGAACAATTCAGATTATGCATGTATCAAAACTCACAGTGTGAGATCAGGCCAGATAAATTTTAATTGTATTTCCTGGAACACACTTTAAGAAGGAACCTAGATCCCACATAGCTTCCTCCATTGCGTGGTGGAACAGCTTAGGGAAGCAGCTTCCTTGATGACTGGAGCGAGGGCTTCACTTCATCTCCCATCAACCTGAGTGGGAGCGAAGCGTGGGGACTGAGGTGCACCATGGCAGGAGAAGACACATGGGAGGACAGAGGACGGCAGCCTGCGTGCGTCTGGCTTCAATGCCTGCTTCCATCCCACCGCCTTTAAAAACAGCGCTCTGAAACAGCCCGTTTCATTTTACAGACACGGAATCCTTGTTTTCTCAGCAGAGTATGCGGTACAGGGCTAAGGTGGCAGGGCTCAGTCTGAAAAGCCTCACTGCGGAGAAAGGAGTGGGAGGAATGGGAAAACACAGCAGCACTTAAAAGCAGAGCAAGCCGGGAAAAGGTGAACTTCAGGGTGAAAAGCTCGTCCAAGCAAAGAAGCAAAAACTAAGACTGATTGTAAAAATGAGAGACATAGCCTATGGGCCACCTGGGCTGCAAAAGGGGCTTGAAGCTCTTAAGGAGAAGGAAGTTGTATGAAGGTTGAAGTATTATTAGCTAATGGTAATAAAGGCTGAAATACTGAAATATGGGTGTATATATACATAATATACTGAAATACCTTCTGGCTGTTGAATTGCCACTGTCAGGTGAACTGGTACTCTTCAGAGGTGAAAACTAACACTGAATCTTGGCAGCCTTTGCTGTGGACATAGACAACTGTGTGCACCTGTTGTGCTTATTGCTAATTCCAAATGCTTAACATTATTTTTTTATATCTCAAGCACCACGAGGATGTGTTCTAGTGTCTACCTGAGCAGAGTTTTCTGGTTATAAAGAGGTACCACAGGCAGCTTCTGCGAAACTCCTGGCTAGCACAATGCAAGACCCACCAGGTAACTGAAGGTCATTGCATTTTACGTCCATACTAAGATGAGCTGCTGCTGAAATCAAGAGGCATTTTCTCTGTTGACTCTAATAGGAGTTAGGTGAAAGGACATTGCCACACCAGGGTTAGCTTCCGCATGCACTGTGTATTCACTGGCAGTTTGAGACTGCATAAAGTTTTTCCTGCCTAGATTTCTCAGGCCTGAGTCTCGCAGTTTTGAGGTGATGTCCTGTTCAACTGTATCTAAGCTAGGTACACGGTGAATGGAATCAAACTGAGGCACCTGGTTGAAAAGTACAGTTTTTTTGAGAAGAGATATCTTTCTTGTAACATCAGTGCTTGATTTTTGACTGCAATAATGTCTCTTCTTTTTTGCACTGAATGCCGCATGACGTTTGAAGCAGGAGCACACTGCAGCCTTGGTACCTAGACACTTGCAACTGCCCAAGGAAGAGCTGCAGTGAACTGATTTGTTTTGGCTCTCAAGTCCTCCTAAGCTCAGCCGTCAGTGCAAAACTGCCCTACCCACCTGGGTGTTTTATTATTCAAAAACTGGAAGATGAAAAAATGAAGTGCCAAATACACGTGGAGACTGTGGGTTGCTTCTTCAGCCTTTCCTCCTTTGTTTTGAGAATAGATCCCAAGTCTAACCTTTCCTCCAAGAGAAATTACACAAGATTTAAACCCTTTAAGATAAATTGAATTGAAATATACTGAGTTATTTTAACATGTCCCCAAAATATTTTTAATATGACCTTGACACGGTGCCTTTCTTTTAAATTGCATTAAGTTCAAAATGCCAACAGCAACAGACCACTTACACAGCATAATTCAAGGTAGGGGTGAAAGCACAGTTGAGCTGCGTTCAAAGGGCTGGTTGTGCAGGGCTGGTTTTACGCTAGCGTGAATTTGACTTAACTCAGTGGATTCAATTTATTAATTAATTCTGCAACCACTCAGATGGTGTTTTGACAGATTTTAAGTAGTAACATCACTCTTAGGAACCTCTTCCCCTATTCTGACCACTCAACTGCCTACTTGGATGTATGTGTCTGTGCAGCTGTTTGTGAGGCCACTTGGTGAACTGGACATGGGTTAAACTTAGCCCAGAAGAAAGAAAAAAAGGTTTTTTCACCTGGTTCAGCTCCTGGTTCTGGAGAACCGAACAACTTCTCAGCCACAACAGAGGAGGCAGCATGGGGATGGGGTACCTACACCAGCAATGCTGACAAAACAAATTGCTTGCCAAGCTGTTCCTTGTGAGGTTTATATGGTAACAGCTGATAGTCCTAAATCCCTGGATAAATATGTCCACACTTTGCAAAATATCCATTCTATCCTCCTATATTTATCAAAACATGCTGTATCTGTTAACGTACATCCAACACTGAAAAAATACAGGAACAGGGAATAACACATAGGGGTACTAGTAACCATCACTGAACATTTTGCCTGTGAAATGGCAGGATGCTCCCCCTCCGCTAGGAACCAGCTGCTGCTTTCCAGCACCACCCACCCCAAAATCCCAGGCTGACGGTGAGGAAGGGGAACGCCTCGTGCTCCTCCTCACCAGGGCACCAGAGGTTCTCTCAGACTCATGTCCCATATGAAGCTCTCCACACCTGCCGCTACAGCACTATGAGGCTGTTTGCCCTGAAGCGAAAGCAAATTATCCCATTCCTAGCTTTATTTATCCCGAATATGTACTTTAAATACTTCAGGTGTATCCAGTCCCAGGCTGGACAAGTTGTGTTCTTGCCCAAGATCAGGGATGGAGTGCTGGGAAGGAGGGAAAGGCAGCGCTTGAAACAGTCAGTTGTCTCATTCAATCTTCCTGGTATTTTCCTGCAGGAAAAAGAGGACAACCTAACTGGGATCCAGTTTACAGACCAGTCCTCTCTCCCTTCAGGTGCTCCTATGTCTCCTCTCAGCAAAGCTGAGAACCCAGTGAAGGGACATGGTGGCTTTCAGAGCCGTGCAAAAGTCACTTCTGTTATTTTGGCTTTGCAACAGAAAGTGGGTGATTTTTTTTAAGGGGGGAAAATGTATGCCTGTTCAATTCAAATTTCTCTAGTAGGAATTGTACATAAGAGTCGAAGTCAGTGAGTAGCTTGGATGAAAATGGAGGACACACTATCAAAAGCAAACTGTTTGTCCTTTTCTGAAGGTGTGGCCACTAAGCGGGAGATGTTCTGAGCCAGTAGCATCTGCATGGGAAAAAGGCAAACCAAAAAGCATTACTATACTCCAGGGATGCTGATAATGTTTGAAATCAAGAAAAAAGGGTTTGGAAGTAAAAAGTTATGTCAAGCTATAGAAAATGTATATGGAAAATATATGTTGATGGTGGCAATCAAAATTGAAATGAACTAAATGAAACTCAGTAAAAATATTTACAAACTGCAACATTATACTCTTAAACATCCTTAAGGGAAAGGGACAACAGGGCACATCTGATGCAAGGGTAAAAAAGGAACTGAACACTTCAGAAAACACTGCAAACAAAAAGATTGTATCTGTAATTACAGGGAAACATATTGCAATGAAAAGGGTCCCTCACAGTTTTTAGATCAAAATGTCACAGCATTTTACAACAAAAATTAAGGTCCGGTAGTCTTTCTTTTTTACTGGCTGTGCTAAGAAACATTCAGGAGAGAAACAGAGTGTATGATAACACTTGGGTGATAACTGTGAACGGGCTGAGTGGACTATTCTTTTTTAAATTATTCTAGGTAAAAACATGTAACAATTATTACCTGTAACAACAGCTAGTCAGGTATCATTTGACCAATATCTGTGGTGTCTGGTCTACTTATCAAATATCTTCTGCATTCTTTAATCAGATTTACTTCTTATTATGTATAAAGGATTTTTGTATGCTAAAATCCATGGGAGGTTTTCACCAGACAGTGTCCTGTTGACTACAAGCATTTATCCTTGGGAAAATAACAGGTACCATTAGCATGCTGGTAAAAACCTTTCAGACCACATGTATGTGCTGAACTCACATTGTGCCTAATTTGCTGATAAATGTATCTTGTTAGGTACCATTTTCTCTAGATGTGCATTGACCTTTCCTTGGTTTTCAGCAGGAGGTTCATAGTTAAAGTACAAGATAATTAATGGCACAGCTAATCATATCAGATGTTGTACTGGAAGCACCGAGGGTAAAGCAATTAGGGCTCAGCTAAGTAGAAGTTAAAATAATCTGTAGGCTAACAACATTGCAGGGATTGTGCTTGGCCACCAGTGAAACTGTGAAAGTCGGTAGGAAGGACAGAAGCGTTTCGAAACAGGCATAAATGCAATGAGCTCAACAATGGTGCCACAGCGACCACAGCCCTGAGGAGAGCCTTGAAAGATCCTGTGCTTTTGCCTGCCAGGGGGTCAGAATTCTGAAGTTCACCAAGTTCGTTTCAAATTGAAGCTGATGGCAGGAGGGGGAAGGAAAGGAAAAGCTCATACAATCCTAACCTCTGAAAATTGTTAAGAAAAACATTATGAAGAATGAATTTGGGGATAAATTCACCTCACCACTCTCCTGTGGCTGAGAAGCTCCTGGCCTCCACCCAGCACAGTGACCTGGAGGCCACTGATGGATGTGCCTTTGGGCCTCCCTTTGAGGACGCTTTTGGTGGGAGAGCTGGGGTGCCCATGGCTGGCACCGCATTGTCCCTCCACCTGCTGCACCCTGAAAGGTGACAACAGCTCCAGAGGGGTCCCCCTGCAAGGAGCCCATTTCCACAGCTGCTTCTGCCGTCACTAAACGCAGCGTCCACAGAGGCTGCCAGAGGCGAAGGGCTGAGATGTGCTTTGCTCTCCCCGCCTCTTGCTGCCAAGAGTCCCCAACATTCTGGACTCCTTATCCCCTTGTCCTGCCGATGCAAAACGCCTCATTTCAAAACGCCGGCCTTGCCTGCTGCGGAGCTACACCATCTTACTCAAACTCACTTCTTGGTCGCAGAGACACGCATCTGGTCTGCAGGATGGGCCCAGCTCTGCCCGCGCACGGTGTGTCTGCAGAGAAATGAAATAATATTTTCCTTTTACTGCTCTTCATTCCAGGTGTCCACGTGTGCAACACAGACTCGCCAGTGAATTCTTGCAGCACTTTGCTAATCAAAGCAATATTTTGCAACATTTTCTTTACACCGCCCGCGTTTATTATAATAGAAATTTCACCGGAAGAGAGCAGCCAATGCAGCAGAATGGTTACAGTAAATGATCGTGGATGTGGGTGAAACAAGCAGGAGTCCAGAACGTGGACTTGGTGGTGATATAATATACCATGCTACATTCAAATACTGGGGCAGTAACATGTGAGCCATTAGTGCTATGAAGAAGTAATTCCTATCAGCAAATGGTGATGGAAGAATCTTCACTGTCTGGCTTAAACTAGATTTGATCATTACAAATCTGCAATTTACAGGCCAAATTAGGCTTTTGAGTTGAAAACATTATTTCCACCTTAACATATGGATGTGGAAGCAGAGAAAACACCAGAAGTGGAGGCAGATGGCTTGTCATCCTTGAAAGCAGTTCCCTTAGGAATATACCAAGTTTCAAATGCAACGAATGCATGCCACGTGCCAAGATTTGCTGAAGGGCTCCACAACTCCCTGCCTCCAGAGCCATGCAGCAGGGTCTATGTGCGGAGCGTAGCTCTCTGGATGAATGTGTTTTGAGGCACCTAGGAGAGGGATTGAAAAATCCCGTTGAAATACAGAGGGAAAGAAAGTCTGTTCTAGATGCCTGATAAACCACAGAAGTCGTGCACAGCACTTCCTAGGACAAACAAGAATAGTCTAATTTCCTTTGTGTCCCCTGCAACTTTTGGTTGTCTAGCCATGGTATGTCTAGCCATGTCTGGCTCAAAAATATGCTGTTAATGTTTTAACAAGGGCTTTCTACCAATAACGAGTGTTCCTGTCCAACCTTCCCCATTACCCAGTGGTAAACTTCGTGTACCAGTGTCAACCTGCAATGCAAAGGTAATAAATTTCTTATATCTTACTCTTTTCTGTGCACTTTAAAGCAACAATGAACCCTACCATCTTTTACCTTTCTGTGCTGAGCCTCAAGAAAGAACTCTTTCAGAAAGAAAAGGACATAAGAATTTCTTAAAATTCTCCTTAATAAGGGAATTTCAGTGTAGATTATGTAGAACTTCACCTCCAGCACAGCAACGAGTTAAAGACTTCAGGCTAAGCTTGCTGCTGATAGGTATTGCTGAACTCCAGCTATAACAATGGAGCTCCAGCAATGCCTGCCAGCAATAAAAGCAAACCTTGTGTTTATCTTGGCAAGACCCTCGCTTGCATTCTGTCCAAAGCTATAAAATGCTAGTGTTAGCCCGGCATCCATTGCTTCTGAGCAATGAGTTTCCAGATTCAATTAGCGTGTCATTATTAATAGACACAAGAGACTGATTCTAAGTATCGTTCTTAGTAAAAGATAATGACAATGCTTTTCACTCAAGCAAAGATTGTATTCATGAGATACCCCGTCCTCCAAAAAAGAGACCTTGATATTATGAATACATCCAGGGTGCAGACTGCAAAAATACCAATTAGCTTAAACATAGCTTAGCTGTGTGTTCAGCTCTGGACTCAAACACAGACGATGTGCTGCCTTTCACTGTATCTCTTGGCAGAAAAGCAGTACTCACTGCAGAACAAGTTGGTATGCAGTGGGCACCAAAATGATGTGACACTCGTTTGGGTGGGTCTGTGCAGAAATGCCATCCATGGGTGCAGAAATGCTCACTCCAGGAGCTCTGGGACAATGCTCACCAGCCAAGCTAGCCATGGCTTGATGGATTTCATGCTGAACAGGAAAAAAGTCATGTTTTCTTTGAATGTACTTTTTGATAAGCAGCAGCTGCACAGTTGGACTGGAATCACGCGTGTGAGCTGGAGTAAGGGATGGAGCGTGATGACTATCAGCGAGTTCCTCTGATGTTTGCATGGCAGTGACTCGTGTAACTAAGGTGAGTGAGGTGCCGGTTGCTCTGTGCGATCTCTATTATTGGCTTTCGATGGTTTCGCAGGACACATCACTCGCAAAACTCCAGTTTAGCAGAGAGCTTTTTTCAGAGTCCGTTTCCTCCAAGTCGTGAAGCAGGTGCTGGAGCTGGTAATAGCCTGCCTTAGCTCAGAGGCACGCGCCAGCACAAGGCTCCCACCGAGGGGCTCGGCCCCGCAGGCTCCGGGTGCTGTGGGCTGAGCTGCTCGGAAACGCAACACAGAGAGAAATCAAACAGCTTTAAAGCACTTCTGACCCTGAGCTGTTCCTGAGCCTCTGCATAGCTCAAACGGTCCTTAGGAGCTCAGTTAAAGTACAAGTGCCTCCTATGGCTCACGATACCATCTGGCCTGTCCGCAGCGCTGACAGCTCATCCCCTTCCTTCATCTCAACCCCACCAGATATCCACGCCTGGGAGAAGGGCATGGGAGCAATTTTACAAGTCTGGTATCTGCAGGGGAATAAGGGCTTTTAGGAGCTCTACTGATGCTTTAATGTAACATATTGACCATTAAATAAATACTGCAGAACCTATTTCAGTTCTATCTTTCTGAGTGTGCCTGTGCAGAAATTCATTAGCTATTTTTCATGCCCAGTGCTGAATGGGGGAAGTACTACATAAAATTATGATTAATTGTATCAGAAATGGAAAGGCAGTTGAAAGAGAATGATTTTTGCTGGCAGACAAGGTGGTTGAGGAGTTCATTAGTGCTTCAGTAGAACTTTAGATCTGACTTGGCATGCTTGTGGAGAGCCCGTCCTACCGACAACCTCCCGCCCCTCTCTCCATGGCCGGTTCAGGCCATCACCTCTTGGAACAGGCAGTTTACAAGAACGTAAAGAGAACTGAATGTCCAAAAATCCTGTTTGAAAGTGAAAATAACTGTAAGTGACAGGTCCTACCTTGTGGGATCCAAGATGTAAAGATGAACCAATATGTTTATTGGCTTTAAATAATCGGATACAGGAATAAAGGAGGTCAAATGAAATAATCAAACCTGTGTCTTGCTTTGATACAGTCATTTGTTTTGCAGCATAAATCCAGTGTGCTCACGCAGATTTTTCCTGAGAAGATGTGTCACAGAGAGGGCACTTCATCAGGATTTTTATGCAGGAATAAGGAAATAGAGTTTTTAGTACCACTGTGGCAATGAATTAAAATTTCTTCTTTGACACAGGAAAATAAAAGACCAATCTCAAGATTTTCCAGAGACAAAAATGAACGTGTGCGAAAGATGCGTGGTTTGTGCCAGTCCCCCAGCAGACAGCAGCACCCTCCTGTTCGGAGGGATTCTTCCACAGGGAAATTTCACCTGTTAGCATCTGCCCTACCTTGGTTTTTGGAGAGTAAAATTTCCCAGTAGATCTATCCTGCTTTCCTCACGCACATTTGCACTGGCAGCAGATCGTTTTTTGTGTTCCTGTCAAGAAGCAGAGAAATAAGCGAAGGAAAGAACCATGTCGAAATTCAATCCATTCATCCTTCTTGTCATCCCTGTGCAATCAAGCTCTCTCATATTTCTCGAGGAGACATGAGGGCCATTTAATCCCTTGGAAGGAAGAGGTGATGAGCCAGAAAATGAATGAATTATCAGCAAATGCAGACAATCCATGGGAGAACAATGCACGCAATGTTGACCTTGTAGTAAGATAATTTGTGTGTGAGATGTGAAACCAAAAGGTGACATATTTTTTTCCCTCCTTTAGTTTTAACTCTTAGGCAGTAAGGAAAGAACTACAAGCTGAAAGTCTACTGAAAAAGGATGAAAAAAGCCTGCTTAAAAATAGCTCGATACAGTCCCTCCCCTGAGCAAACAGAGTAACATCCCTCATAATTTAAAGTAGATTCACATTTGCTGTCATCGCAGTGTTCACGGGGTTGGGTATTAAAACTCTCCCCCTCTTCTGCACGTATCTTACCTGATTGGGCGGCAGCCTCCGATGGATAAGTGCCTCCTGCCCTGCATTTCTGCTGTGCCACCAGCATCGCCCAGTGCTTTGTCCAGCCCAAGCATAAGCCACAGCTGGGATGGGGGTCCTGCTAAGCTGCCAAGAGCACAAAGCTGGCTGCCTCTAAAGTTCTTCAGTATCACTTGCCTGCAAATCCCCGTTTACATTTCTGAACAACAGCAATCCATACACCTTGCTTCCTCTTAAATGGCACTGATGTACATGCACAGTGTACAGTGCATCTGGCCATCTTGCTGAATATAGTTTGAAGTTGGGTTTTCCCGGAGTATATCCTTCAACACACGTTGAGTCCTTATTCCATAACTGGAATCTCGAGCTTGGTACTTATGTGCCCACAGGTCATCAAGTATACATGAGTGTCTGCAGATGTACACATTTTCACCCAATATGCTGATAGCTTGGTCTGGTCTTCCACTTGAAAGAAGTGGAAGACTAGAAGAAAAAACAGGATAAGGTGGTCACAGCCCCTTTGCAGGCATCCCATAGGCATCTTGCTGTTCAGAGGATTACTGGGAGTTTACACAGACTTGGACTTAAACAAGTTGAATTTCCCTTTGCATTCACAGCCTTGTGCTGGGTGCTGGAACTCTGTGCTTGGACAGGTCTGTATTAATTATTTTGCCACGTTGGCCTCTAAAACCAAATTTCAAAAGTTTTCTCTCTGAAACACTTCACTTGTCTCTATTCTTGTTGTCAGATAATTTGTGGTTTTTGAGATGGCAAAATATGTTTAACAGGCTCTAATATTGATTAAAATCTCTTATTTTATTTTCATTTTGTTGAAACGGGATGAATGAAATGTTTGCCTACAAACCTCTCTCAGCACTTCAATGTTACAAAACGCTGTTAAAACATGACATCCCAGAAAGCAACGTAACTACAGATATCTTTATTGCCCAAGACATCTAATGTATAAATTACTGAAGAGTAAATGAGATTTTGAAAAAAGCTCTTTCAGATTTAATAACATGGAATATTATCAGCAGCACAGGTAGGGTTTTGTTTTAATGAGAATTTTCACTTGTCAATTTAAAAAAAAAAATAAAATCCATAATTTATAGGCAGGACAGCTGCCACAAAGTAAGATGCCAAGAAAAACAAAACCCTGTTTGAAATGAGAACGGTTATCCCTTTTTTTCTTTTCCATGCTTAGTAGCATTTAATTCCTGGTACTACTGTGGTCCTGATTACAATTTACATCTAATCATAAAATCATTCCCTTTGGAAACTTTGTATTTTGGCATGTTGTGTAAGTAACATTATTCGTGGAAATCCTAGCTCAGTTATGTGCCCATCAATCACGGCTTCTTTTGGTTGATTTTTTTGGAGTCTTTTTTCCTTCTTTCTTCTCTTGGTTTATTGGTTTCTTGTCAGAAATGGAATATTGCATGACAGCTCCATTTATATCTGATGCAGAACACGAAATTGTGACATTTCTATTATCTCATAAAACTTAAGATGTGGTTGCAATGTGTTCTTTCAGAAACTATAAAATTACATCCAAAGCATTTATATGAAATAAATGGAAGTGGTCCAGTTAACATAGCAAACTCAACACACATTAAAACTGAATTTCATTCAAAATACCTCATTAAAATATAACTAAAGAATTAGAATAAAATCCTCAAACTGTTCGGAAAAAAAAAATGTTACCCAAATACATTTACACTGATGAGCAACGCACGGCTCCTACTATTATCAATCAGCACAGCATCATATTTTCTCTCCAGTACAGCTCAATCCTAAAACTGTAAACTCATCTATACGAAGTGGCTGGGACAGAACTGACAGTCTAAACTGTTTAGATCCAATCTTTGTATACAAGAAAGACTAAGGTAATTTTACCCTGCCATCAAGTCCCTTTATAACTGAAGCTCTGAGAAGAAGTTCAGCCAAAAGTTATGTTTCAGTCATGCTGGTTATATAGGAGCAACATTTCCACCTTCAGACAGCAACTCGGGGCTTCCAGACAAGGGCAGCAGACGGGACGAATCCAGTTACGCTCAGCAATCTGATCCGCTCAGGAAGTTTCCTATATAAAGTAATTATGTTTATACAGAAGTTGATAGGCTTGTGCCAACAACCAGCATTCTCTTACTGGACATTAGTCTGCTAAAATTGGAGCCATACTAATGTGTAGAATAGGATCAGTTTTCTCCTGCAAACCAAGTAGCCAAACAAGACAGCAAATAAATTTGCAGAAGTTGGTCTTTGCAAAATTATTAACTACCACATTACTATCAGTAACCATTTTTTTTCCCCTCTCATTTTCTTTCCTATTAGCATCATGAAAATCTTGGAGGGCCATAGTGTATTTCGTTATGCTACGAAATTTTTTGAGCTAACAAAAATTTTCTCAACCATCTGAAGAAGTAAGTAAGGGATTTCCATCTTCCTTTTCCCAGCACCATTTTTGCAGTCTTTTCCTGTAATACAAACCATTACTAAAGCCATCATAGAGCTTCAGGGGCAATTGCGTCTTATATGGCTACCTTTATAAGCTGCAGCTGGGACTCATTGACTTCAAAGTAGGAAGATCAAAAAATATAACCCAAAGCAGCCTCACATCTCTCTTTTGACTGCCCTTGTCCTTCGTATAACTAGTGAGTGTGTGTGTAATTTCCACCGGTGCTCTGTGACACGTGCAGAACCTGCGGCACATGAATTAAAGCACCTCAGGACATGCAGAGTCTGTCTCAGTCCCTTCTCTCTTCCCTCTGCCTTTCACCTCCTGCAACAGAGCAGATTAATGCAATGGAAAAGAATTCAAAATGCTGAAGCCTTCATCACTCCTAAAACAGCACTGGAGCAACACCAATGTACGCCACCAGAGGACCTGACGCTGCTTGTCTGCGGAAAGCTCCATCTCCTACACCATGCTCCCCTGGTCCTGAACATCGAGGGGCCAGCGATACACAGCTCACCGGTCAATGTAACACAGCTGCTCTGCTCCCTCTCGTCAACAGTAAACCAGATGGCTACGTTTGCACGTGGGCCCTCTTCTCCAAGCAAATAACAGACACAGCTTGACGGAGAGTACCTCTCAGGGTTCTGAGGGCACTAACAAGCCTTAATGGCACCAAACAGCCTCACCTGGAGCCTCCACCCCAGCCCTGGGCTCAGGGACTCTATTTAAGCTCAGCCTGGGGCTATTGCCCTCTCTCTGAGCAATGTTGTAGGTTTGTAGCTGAGCTGTGGCATTTTAGCCATGGAGCTCCTTGGTCTTGGCCTCAATTTACAGCCTCTTTTCTGCCTTGATTTCTGACCTGTCTTATCACCATGGACCTGTCTGGCAGTCACTGGACCTGATCCTGATCAGAGGATTGGCTTCCTAGCTGGACCTGAGACCTGCCTCATCGCTGTTATGTTGTGTTGTGATAGAGGCTCTTGGTTGGCCACCATCTCTGGCACTGGTAGGTAAGGCCTATACCCTGCTGACCTGGAGATACCCTGTAGCTCCTTCTCCTTTAGGGAGCATCCAGCCCTCACCATGTGCTGGTGTTATGTTCCCAGGTCTGCTTCTGATCTGATGTGCAGAAGGCTTTGGACAGGTCCCTTTCTTTCTCCTTGCCTTGTTTTCCCCAGCCTCAAAAGGTGGGGACTTGTATGAGAGCTAGTAATTTACTGTAATTAAGCAGAGCTTAAATGTGGGACACAAGCTGGGTGTGATGGTTGTTTGGAAGATACCTCTTGGGGACTTTTCAGTTGCTGAAAAGCTGTTAAACGTTGGAAGCTTGTGACCACTAAGAACTTGCGTTTATGAGTAGCAATGCATACAATAACTAATTCTTAGTTAGAATTCACTGAAGTGTTTCCCTATTGACAAAGAAAGGCAAGAAATTGCATTACTGTTCCTTGTACCACCTTCTCCTGGTGAGTGAAGTTTGGGAGTTTGCTGGTTATGTAGGAAGGACCTCATCCAGCCATTTGAGGCTCACTCCTAAAGAGAAGGAAGTGTCCCAGTCGCAAAAATCCATTTAAAAAGTAGTTTGTTTCTGCATGCTCCCTGCACAGGAAAACCCCTGTAAACTGAAGCTAAAACTACATCTGAAAGCTTACTAGCGAAGGGGGGATGAGAATGCTGTCTCCTGCTAAAGAGTATTTGGCCTGTTGGAATCAAAGTAAGGCTGAAGTAAGAGGTACAGAGGTAACAGGTTATTTCTGAAGGCTGGAACGATACGCTAAGTAGCGGTGGAGATTATCCCCCAAGGGCAGCCAAAAAGTCAAGATCAGATGTCATCCTCAAAGGCAAGGTTTTAGTTTTAACTAACTAGAGGAGGCCTGTGATGATAATCCTTTCTGGCTTTACAGTCCATGGATATATAAATCCCAAGGATAACCAGAGCTCACATAACTATTGTGCACCTTCATCAATCTCCACATGCCAGGCTGCTTTTGCTGGTCATAAGAAGCTCATTTATTCAGTGAACAGCCACCCTAATTTCTGTGGTCTGCTGCTAGTAAAGTGGATCCATCCGCACGGGGAGTACTTTGCTTTGCCTGGCAGCTGCCCAGATGGCAACCACAATCTGTCCCAGAAATGTTTGTTTAGTTCTCCAAAGTCAGCTGTGTTTCATCCTCTTCACTGCAAGAAAACACAAATAATTTCTTGCAAGAAAACATACAACCCCCCCACTGCAATGCATAATACTTGTTTGGTTTGGGCATTTTAATGTTTTCTGCTTCTCATGGCTTTTGACATGTTGACATGACTAGTACTCAAGATCTTAAATCTGTTACAGAAGGTTTAGATGTTTTGAGGCCCATATTCTGCAGAATAACTTTTTTGGTGTTATCTGTCTGTGACATGGTTGACCCCAAGGTTGTATACGGGCTCGATAACTGTACACCAGTTGTTTCTTTTGGCTACAACAGCCCATACCTACTCCTGGGGAAGTCAGTGGCAAGACTGTCAATGAGGTTAGTGTGAATTGAATAGGAGAATTCCTTTGGGTGGCTCAGTTATCCCACTGAGGTGCTATGAATTTTGGTTAAATTTTCAGTACTAAAGAAAGCATTCTATAGCCCCTAACATCAAAAAGTGGGAAGCTACCCCAAAGCCCAGACAATATAAGAATATTAAAAGATATAAGGGATTAAAATGAAGCAGTTGCAGCAAAATCCTAGATAATTATGCTGATGTACCCCTGTGACATTAAAGCTCAGGGGGTGATATTTAGGGGACTAGTGAATTGCTATAATGAGTGTTTGTGGCACTCATGATGGCTCATTTTAGTTCACTCTCTGAAATTCTCTCTAAATTCATCATATAATACATGTTCCGCTGCTGACATTTAAACCAGAGCAGCATACTAATGAATCCAGGAGTGGGGAGAAGTTTTCAGTAGTGGATTTACAGCTGCAGTGGCCTTAGCAAGAGAAACAAGACTGAATTAATACCCTGCTGCTTCTCCAACCTGGATTCATGGGTGACTTTGGCAATTTGCATAGTGGCATGGAGGGTTTGGGATGCAGTTGGAGAATTAGAGAGTAATGGCTCACTTCCAAAATCATTTTGAGTTGCTTTCTTCTACTGCCCGCTTTACTGGAATTGCATGGGTTGTTATAGAAACTACACTCAATTGAAACAGACAGGGATGGAGTCTCACCAGGAATCGATCTTTAGCTTGTCCTTCTGAAGTCAGACGACATATGAGTTTCCTAATCTTCAATTAGCTCCATCTTCAGGTCACTGTGGCTTATTTGCAAGCAATTCAGTGCACGTGAA
Source organism: Rissa tridactyla (assembly GCF_028500815.1). Classification (NCBI taxonomy): domain Eukaryota; kingdom Metazoa; phylum Chordata; class Aves; order Charadriiformes; family Laridae; genus Rissa; species Rissa tridactyla. The sequence goes on from NC_071471.1 coordinate 67,227,462, forward strand.
TTGATAAGGTCTCCCACGTGTCTGTGCCAATCCGTGTTCTGTGTTCTCTTCTTACAGTATCACAAAGACAACGTATGTTATTTACAATGAATAGCTACCCAGAGCAGATCTGGTATTCCTCAGTGGCCACAGACCACTGTCTACCTCTTGCCACGCTCTTTGACTGCATCTCAGTCCCCTGTGGTGCTGCTGGAGGGACGTGGAGCCTTGCTCTCTGCCCCCTCCCTTGGGATAGATGGAGGGAGAAATCCCTGCGCTTCCCCAAAGGACTTGAGGGAACGTGGCATGCTCGAGGATGAAATTGTCTTTATTTTCCAAAGAATGGCACTCCTACCTGCCTGTATATTCACCCTGCACTTTGGCGAGATCTCTGAGCGCATTCCAATGTCATTATTGCCACTGGGAGTTCAGTGTGGGGAAATATGAGCCCCATGTTGTCTTTCTTCAATGTGAAGTATTTGCTTATTTGCGAATACGACGTTTAAAAAAAGAAGCAAAATAAGTGTGAAATTCTGTCTAATGATTCTTATCATGATTCAGATAAAAATCTGTCCTAGAAGACTGGTTAAATATGCTTTTTAGGGGGTCTAGAGCTTAACCTGTGATATAATATTTCCTAGGGTCCAGTGTCTTTTGTTAACATCAATAAAATTCCTACCAGGCTGATTTTCTCACCAACGTGCTAAATACTGATGTGTTTATTCTATGTGTTTCATCTCAGTCTGATGTAACTCAGCTGGAATCACTGCATTCGTCTTGATTTACTCTGGAATGAAGGAAAGGAATCATACTTTTCTTTTTTGTTCTAAATAGATACCAAATCAGTATAATTTTTGCAAACTTTGAGCTACATACTCTATCCTCTGAATGTATACAAAGAAAAGCTTATTCAGGCAAAGAATTTGATGAATAGTCACTGTGAGGCTTTGTTTAAATTAAGAATCATGGCAAGTACAGAGATTGGAATCCCATCAGCTGCTATGTTTTTAAGAATTTTTTAACTTGAGCAGTTTTCTTTCTATTAGCTAATGATAATAAATTGATGCCAGCAGCAATCCTACCACCTGTTGAGCTTCATTTCTCATACCTTACCACCGACAGCACCAACAGATCTAAGCAGTTGAAGGAAGAAAGAAGAAGGAGGAAAAAAAAAAAGGACGCCTGTGTCCAGCCCTGCTGTGACTAAAGCAAGAACAGAGGACTCCCATTTCACCACGGACCCAGTGTGCTCGGGCAAGAAGTGACCTTGGAAGACAACAGCAAAGCTAAACATTTCTAAGCAGAGTAGCAGGTATTCGGTACAACGAATACTGTTGTATTTTCTTTTCTTTTCAAACATCAGCATTTCCTTATTAGCCACGGGAAAAGCAGAAAGTAAACTTCATTAAAGCGTCAGTGTGTACCAGGCGACTGAGTTGGGCTTAGCGCGATACCTGTAATAGTCTCTGTTCTCAGAATGGCAAATGCCCATTTGGCATATTTAGCCATTTAAAAGGAGTAATTATTAATACCTTTAGGCAGCACTTAAACCATGACACTAATACAATTTTGTGTATTTTTAAATGCAAGGTACATGTTTGTTTATAGAAATTCCTGGTCATTGCTTTACTAGGGCAGATGATTAAGGGTCAAAGATATAAATATGTTTTAATCTCTTTCCTGTATCCATATATAAAAAAAAACCAGTCTCTAGGATGGTGCAGTCTACATAGGTTTCAGAAAAAGGACAAAATCAGCAAGTGGAACAAACTGAAACATTGATATGTATCACTGTGACATCACTATAGCAGAAATGGTTAGATGTCCAAGTCCTAAATACTGACTTTAGTGAGTTTATATTCAAAAATATAGTATTTTATCTTTGTTTCCCCTCTAAAGATTAAAAAACCTGGTTTTGTACAGTTATATAAATTCATAGTTCCAAAGCTGACTCGTGTTGTATTTCCAAGAAATCAAGATATTTTATTTTCGGGGAAATCAGTTAGAAGTCCAATTTCCACTGTTATTTTAAAATTGTACGTAAAGAACTGTCTGTAACAGCTTTATTATTGCTGCCTGTCACTGCTATGATACGATATTGTTTTAAGGCCAGAGTAAGAACGTATTTAATATGCGAGTTACAGTAGGCATTGGGAGGCACTACGTCATGGTAAGTGTCTATATCTGATCACAGTGCAGTCATTTGTTTCTGTAAGTCAAAGCCTTCATCCAAAACCTGCTCCCATTTTTCCTACCAAAACAATGAGCCAAAACTGTCTGCTTTTATCATTAGTACCCAAACTAGGTACATTTAATAATAACAAAATAAATAAAGCCAAATTAAAATCCTATTGTTGAAGCTGAAAACAATTACAAAGCTAAAGGCCAACAGGATATAATGGCATTTACAACTCAGGGACTATCAAATCCCTCAGGGAGACAGCGTGATAGACTTTTGCTCTTTCATCTTTGTGTTAGTTCATGTGTTTTCTCTCATGCTGCTCATGTTGCTGCAATATTGTGCAAACCTACTCCTTCTGTGCATGCATTAAGGTTGACGTGGGACATCATGGCCACAGCTGCATGGGGCACATCTACGCTGTGCACCCCCCTCTTCAAAAGGTAAACGCACAGATCTTGCACAATTTGCAGGGACAAAAATCAGTTGCGGGCTAAAAAATCTAACGTCAGCAAGAAGTGTGATCTTCAGCGTTTGCTGTGGGATTTTTGAGTCTTTGAACCTTTTCAGTGTCAGGCTGCATCCAGTTCTCATTAGTGTGGGGAAAAGTTATTTGGTACCGAGGAGAACTTCATTAAGGTCTGCAGGATTTTGAAGGGAAGAGAGGTTGCTATTATGTGCTGCTTAATTTAGAGGCCAATAAAAAAATCCAGGAGTAAAAAATTTCACCTAAGGGAACACAAACAGTGATTAAAATTTAGCAGGGCTTTTTCTACTAAGTTATTAGATAACACAAGGATTAAACCCACCGGATCATTAGCAATGCAGTCTGTACGCTTCATAAGGAAAAGCAGAATTAAAGTGCAACTCCTCATTCTAAAGAAATAATTTGAACCTGATTGTTTCTTCTGAGATTTCTTCAGTTACATGGATGAGATGCAGAGACCGTTAGAAGATCCTGGAATTAAGGATTATACTTCAGGTAGAGTTTGCTCCTAAGTACTGTCTTTCAAAAAAAGAGTGAATTCTGTTCATCTGGTTGATACTGGCCTCTATTAGTTTCTGACTTACTACATTTGGAGAGGAGGATACACGTGCCCTCGGTATGGAAAATGCTGAAAGATCCAATTACATAAAAACAGTACTTTGGCTCTTCGCTGGATACTTCTCTCTGTGTAGTTGTAATTCTTGCAGAATAGAAACAAATATACAGAGAAATGCCCATATGGGAAAGGTGGCCTAGCCTTAAACTATGTCCTCTTGGGGTTCCTGAGGAGACCAGACTAGAAATAGATGGCTAATGTTTAATGGTTCCAAGCTGCCTATTAACATTGAAAACCATCTGTTCTTTGATATACTTTAAATAGAGACGTAATTAAAAGTTCTGAAGCAGAGTGATGCTCACAGAAGCTTTGATACCTTACAAAAGCCCTTTAATAGCCTGAACTTTTGTAATTACTGTCTTTTTAATCCCTTCATATTTGCTTACGTCCTTTAAGACTGATTCAAGTGGCCTGAAAGTTAAGTGTATTTTGGAAACTGTAAGATAATCTTTCACACTTCTGAGTGAAGGAATCGCTTAGCACTTCTACGTGAGGGAAGAAGAGGAAAAGAATCAAGTTCATAGAACCATAGAATGGTTAGAGTTGGAAGGGGCATTAAAGATCATCTAGTTCATGGACAGGAACACCTCCCACCAGACCAGGTTGCTCCAAGCCCCGTCCAACCTGGCCTTGAACCCCTCCAGGGATGGGGCAGCCACAGCTTCTCTGGGCAACCTGGGCCAGGGGCTCACCACCCTCAGAGTAAAGAATCTCTTCCTAATATCTCATCTAAATTTCCTCTCTTTCAATTTGAAACCATTACCCTTCATCCTATTGCTATACTCCCTCATGAAGAGTCCCTCCCCATTTCTCCTATAGGCCCCCTTTAGGTACTGAAAGGCTGCTATTAGGTCTCCCTGGAGCCTTCTCTTTTCCAGGCTGATCAACTCCAACTCTCTCAGCCTGTCTTCATAGCAGAAGTGCTCCAGCCCTCTGATCATCTTTGTGGCCCACTTCTGGACCAATTCCAACAGGTCCATGTCCTCCTTATGTTGGGGGCTCCAGAGCTGCGTGCAGTTTTGCAGGTGGTGTCTCCCCAGAGTGGAGCAGAGGGGCACAATCACTTCCCTTGCCCTGCTGGCCACACTGCTTTTGATGCAACCCAGGATGTGGTTGGCTTTCTGGGCTGCCAGCACATGTTGCCGGTTCATGTTGAGCATCACAGAATCTTCATGGCTGGAAAGGACTCTTAAGATCATCGAGTCCAACCAAAAAACCTACAATCTCTGCCACTAGAGCATGCCCTGAAGTGCCACATCTAGACCTTTCTTCTTATCTACCAACACCCCCAAGTCCTTCTCCTCAGGGCTGTTCTCAATCTATTCTCTGTCCAGCCTGTATTTGTGCCTGGGTTTGCCATGACCCATGTGCAGGACCTTGCACTTGCCCTTGTTGAACTTCATGAGGTTCGCATGGGCCCAACTCTCAAGCCTGTCCAGGTCCCTCTGGTTGGCATCCCTTCCCTCCAGTGTGTTGACCGCACCATGCAGCTTGATGTCATCGGCAAACTCGCTAAGGGTGCACTCAATCCCGCGTCCATGTTGCCAACAAAGTTCCTTCCAATCTAGATATTGACTATTTCATGGGGTACATACATGCAAATGTTAATGCTGTACTTTTTTGTATAGGCAGGTTGCATCATTAGAGATGGATCTAATTCATCATAGCTCAGGCCTTGATCAAACTCTGAGGGGGCTCAGGTCTCAAGTTTGGATTTGGGACCTTCGCAATCTCTGGATGTTGTTATATTGGAAAGAGCATTTTCTTCAATCACAAGAATAGGTAACATAAACAACTGCTCCTTTGTTTTTTTCTATGTGCAAATTCAGTCTGGGACTTTTTGACTTATTTCTGGAAATTGTAGTTGCCTAACTTCTGTAAGTTTCCCCTGAACCATCGCTTGAGTCCTCTTATAAAATTGTTTTGTGTAGTTTAGAATTGTTTTATGATTTTCTGCAACTCTCTGAATGTATTGGTGGGAATCACTGTCTTGCCGATTCAGGCTGTCATAGCTTGAGATATGGAGTGAGGTTCTGGTCTACAGATTTACTCATGGAGCAAGATCAGCACTGGGATCGCACCAGACAACCTGAAAAGAACAAAACCTCTTGAAAAGGCACACCATAACCCTTTGAAAGTTAATTGCCTCATTGTAGTATATACTAATTTATATTTATTTATACCAAATATATCACTAACAATAGAAACAATGGAGCCCCGAATAAATAAAAACCAGTAAAATTTCATGGTTCCATCAAACTCTTTTTGTAACAGAAGATACCACTCTTTCTTGCATGCACTGGTTTTTATTGCGTTCTTCTGTCATGGGATACACCACGACCTTCTAACTTTGCCCAGCTATAGGACTAAGAGGAACAAGAACAGAAAAACTCACATACTGTCAGAAGAAGAAGAATTATGAGAAACCCTGCAGGAAGGTGAAAGCAACTGCTGGCTGTGACAGAGCCCAGGAATGGTCAAATGGAGCAAGACTGTGCAAGAAGAAAAACTCTGCTAGTTTCAGCCTCCTTCAGTCATTGGCCTTGCACGGTTGAGGATGACACAGAATTAGGTGCAGTCTGTGTAGAAGTGCTATGTCTTCTAGATTCCAGCTTTTTCTGTTGCCATGGTAACATTTCACCTTTTTTTCCCCCATTAGTGGGAGACTGTGAATATTACTTTAGGATTTCTTGGAGTGATGCTCCCTTTACAGCAATAGCAGCTCTAAACTACCTGGTTGGGTAAGATAGAGAAACAGTAGCACCAATTCTCAGTTTTGTGTGACAGCAAATCCTATGAATTCAAACAGTTTCTAAAAGCTGATGTTATGTTTTGAGTGTCCTTAGAGCTTTAAAAGTATCTACTGTTACCAAAAGCATTTTCTTCAACTTGTTTTATCTTCTGCTGAGCTAGTGTTGGCCTCCTCTTCTGGGTTAGAAATTCTAGACGAGAAGTTGCTTGGTATTTATTGAATGGATGAGCTTAAAATCATAGAATGGTTTGGGTTGGAAGGGACCTTAAAGATCATTTAGTTCCAACCCCTCTGACATGGGTGGGGACATCTCCCACTAGACCAGGTTAAAATATTAAAGCTTATTTCACTGTCTAACTTTGAAAAGGCCTTTGTTTCAAGCTCTGCAGAAATCATTTGACGCTCCCTGTCAAACCCTGCTAACTCTATGTCACGTTCTTACGTAGGAGCCGTTCATTTCTATCATACCAGCTTCAAATTCACTTTAGTGACCTTCTGAGCATGAAAGGAAGTCAGATGTGTCTCTCAGCTACTCAAGACTTCAAGGTTTTAATTGCCTCTGCAGTACATGTCACTAAACTCAGCTAGCAGTGGTTCCAATGTGATTCTTCTCAAGACTTTTGGGTCTAGAAAAGCATGCAAGTAAGAAATCTTCTTGATACCAAAGGAATTAAAAAGCACACCTTAAATTTTTAAAACACATGCCTTTCAAGAGATCGTTTTTAGCCTGTTAAAATCAGTGGCAACTCATCCAACAGCTTTGATGAAGGCCAGGCCAGGCTCTTGTCTCCTAGGCGCTGTCTAAGCTAGCTAGACATAGTAAACAAAACTAATGGGCTGGAACTAAAATCGTGTTATTTAATATGGATTACTTGGCAGAGATATATTTTGCTTTCAAGTTAAAATATGGTTCTGTTCTGGAAAATCACTCTGTGAGTGGCACTGGGAAAAGGCATATTTATTTGTCACTTTACTCCTCCCAGAAGAGTCTGCTGAGTTCGTAAGCAAAAAAGAATTTCTTCTGCCTTACCACTCGCCCTGTAAATGGCATACTTGAAATGAAATTTAAGTCATGTCCTTCACTGCTTATGATTCATCATCACTGAACATGATAAAGCCCAGAGAGACCATAGCTGGGGTCAAAGACGCAAATGAAAGGTGCCTGTTGTAATCCTGATTTAAAGATATATCCGTGATTTGGAAGGCAGCTTTCTACATTGACTTCAATTATCTTTCCATCTGGTGTTTGGGCACTAATTCTGAAAGTGTTTATATATGTACTTAATCCTCATGCTGAAAATATCACTGTCAACAAGTGGAAGCCCCATCTAGTCTGATTATGCCAACTCTTGCATCTTCCACTGATTTTGTAAACTTTAGCTGTAGAACTGATGTGGTGGTGGAAAAAAAAAAGAGGGGAAAAAAAAAAGAAAAAAAAAAAAAGAAAAACTTCTAATTCTGACATTGCATGTATCTCACATCCACCTGGTTGCTCAGTTGGCATTTCCTAATCACACGTGCGTGCTGAGGAACACAAATGTAGCCAAAGCAGCCGTACAAGGAGGCAGGTGCATTCAGGGCTGATGAAAGCACCTGCCCCTGGTCCCGGCGCTGCTGCGTGCATGAGCATCCTCATGGACTGCCTGACCTCAGACCTGAAAGAGCATGCTAAAATCTGGCTGACAAAAAGGTCACAAAAACATCACCAGAAGCAAGGAAATGTCACCAAGTGGATGTATTTCTGTTATGTCCTGCAGAGATTATTTCTTAGGTCTTTAATCAATAAAAATGAAAATCATCAGTGACTGGTCCAGAGGTTGAACAGGAGTAGGTATTCACACAACGCCTCTGCTGCTGTATCGTGGCTAGGACGGTTACCAAAGAGGTGGTGATGATGAAAATAAAAATTATTCATGGGTAATTTCAACCAGAGCAGGTAGCCAGAATCCATAGGGAGCTGATGAATGTGCAGGATGTGCTGAATGCCTGCACTATAACCCCCCTGCTGCTGCTCCCCCCCACTCCTGTGACCGCCCGGCTTCTACTGTGACACGCAGATGCATGCCAAAATTGGGAAGACAGCGAAGAGTGAAAAATGGATTAATTACTGTGAATTAAGTTGCACTTAAATACATGGTTGTGTTACTTTGGATCAAAGTAACAAAAATCTAAAACAAAAATCTAAGTTTTAGGCTAAATTTAAAATTGTTAATCCTTCATTTATACAAACTCAGTGGCAGGAAAAAAGTTGCACTGTAGAGAGAGACATAACAAATACTTGAAATTATTTTAATTATCCATCACGCATCTGAGTATACATATCTGAGTCCTCTGGAGCACAGATTTTTGCTGACAGCTGCCTTCGCCATGGCCCGAGGTGAAACTGTTCCCATGTCACCACAACAGTTTTCGGGATCACTTCAGGGCTGCTGGAATTACATTGTAAAACTGTTCATTTAGAAAATTTAGAGACCCTCTCAGTCACCGTTCCTGCACAGTGACACAGTGACCTGGAGTTTAAAACTGGCTATCTAAATGAAAAAAAATAAATACAAGGAGGAGAAAGAACCTAAGGGCAGTTTGGCAGCTCTTGCCTACCAATAAAACACTAAACTACCGAGCAGCAGTGCAGGAGCAAGAAGGCAAACTGGGGGCGACAGGGATTAATTCCCCTTTTAATCTATCTGGGCTCCCTCCTGCCACTGGGGTTGCCTCTCACAGAGCCAGGAAAGGGACGTTCAGCATCCCTGAGCAATAAGTTTGGATAGGAAAGAGAGGATTTATTAGTTTGTCACACTCGTAGTAGAGTTATTAAAAGCTTCCAAGCACGGCACCATCTAGCAGCCAGAGAGGACGGGTGATTTCCTCACCTCTGCCCCAGGATGGGTGAAGGGCTCCCTCCGGGCTCATCTCGGTGCCCAGGCATAAGCCCATGTCACCATCACCCACTGTCCCCGTGATTCAGGGCCACTCTGTCCCTCCCTGAACCGTGCAGAAGCCCCAGACTGCCCAGGAGGTCTGTGCACCCTGATAACAAGAGCAATGGACATTCATCCACCGTGTGCGTTAAAACTCCCTGTATCGCTCATGTCCACAATATTCATAGAATCACAGAATGGTTAGAGTTGGGAGGGACCTTAAAGATCATCTCGTTCCACCCCCCTGCCCTGGGCAGGGACACCTCCCACCAGACCAGGCTGCTCCAAGCCCCGTCCAGCCTGGCCTTGAACCCCTCCAGGGATGGGGCAGCCACAGCTTCTCTGGGCAACCTGGCCCAGGGGCTCACCACCCCCACAGCAAAGAATTTCTTTCTGATATCCAATCTAAAACTCCCCTCTTCCAGTTTAAAACTGTTACTCCTTGTCCTATACATCCCACTGTTTCTTTTTACGCTGCTAACAGCTACACATGGGGTGATGACTTTGACCCACTGTCACTGTGCGAGTGGGAGAAGAGGAACCAAAGGCATCTGTACAAGTGAGTAATAGAATCATAGAATTGTCTAGGTTGGAAGGGATCTTCCGATTCAAGATTCATCTTTAGAACCTCCACTGAATTGCTGTTTGCTGCTCAGCTGACGTTTGTTTGCATTTAGCAGTGTTTGCCTTTTCTGTGGAGCAAGATTTAAGTTGAAGCAGTCGTAATGTTCCCAGGACTCACAGCCCTGCTGTGTGTGCTAAAATTAACAAATAGCATTTGGAGCACTTTGCAAAAGAGGGACTAAATTATGTTTTATGTATACATCTGTGCAAATAAAGAAAAAAAAAAGCCAGATGAAGCAAGCATCTAAGCTCTCAGATGAAAAGACAAGTTCGAAAGTGACAGCATCTGTAGTAACTGCCTGGGAACGCAGCCCTAGCAAATATGACATGATTTGAAATTGATCTCTTTTATTGATGACAAACACACGCTAACTCAAATCAGCTGCCATTCGCCTTCGGGTAGTCCCACGCACTCTACATTAACACTGATTAGCTGCCCTTGGTGTAGTCTGTGCTCTCAGGTTGGGAGACAGGATTATGAGAGCTGCCTGTCAGAGCCTGGAGTGCTGTGTCCATTCCCATGGAGCCTGAGGGTTTTCCTCCACATGTTGGAAGTCCATGTGCCACTGTGCTTCAACGTCCTGCAAGGCAATGGGGGGAGAAGGAGGGAACTGGAAATGCGGAAGCAAATGCCTGGTTTATGAGAAATTATCAAGAATCTGGTTACAGCTACCTATGTACCCATTTTGTAACTGAACGCCATGCAGCATTAGTCAGGTATGATGGAGCCTCCAGGTGGCTGTAGACATGTGAAACAGATGGCTCTGGCGCATGTTTATTTTTGGACAAAAAGCTGATTTTTCTTCAAGTTCTATCATATTCTGATCTGAGTTGCACAATGAAATATTACACTCTTCATCAGGTGGCATTTTGCTCTGAGCAGCATACTTTATAACTTCCATTTTCCTTCTCTGAGAAAAGAGAGCAAAGCAACCCGCTGAATGGCAGCCGAGTGCTCTGGGGGAGCTGAAGATAACTGCGAGGCATCATCTGTTCGCTGGCATCGCTGCTACAAAAAAAAGCGGGAGGAAAACCAACTCTTCAGTCATATTTCCTAATCTGGAGGGACAGGTGGGTGTGGAAAGTAGTGACAGCCCGTAATAGCCTTGGCTAGCCATCTGGTAGGGTTTTTATTTGCTCTGTAAAATATAGTGAGTTTAATACTGAGTTCAGAAAAAAAAATTGTGCTGTCTGAAAATTCAGTCAGGAAAATAGACTTCCAGGAGGAGAGAGAATTTCTTCCATCCCAAAATCATTTGTAGGCATGGAGGTACTCTGTGTGTGTGTGTATATATATATTTGCATGCACACATCTGCACGCACATACATATGTAAATTCTTTAGAAAATTAAGAAAGATCTCAAGAGTATACTTGTTAGTAATGTTGGGATTTAATGGGTTAAAGAGCCAGTCACAGAATAATAGGAAACATGTGAAATGTATCCTTTTTACATACTGAGTAAATTAAAAGACAGATGGGGAGGAACTTAAACACAGTCTTTAATCATCAGCTTTAAAAGAACACTTGAGAAGCTGCAAAATCAATTATTCAACGTTTCAGAAATGGGTAGGTAGGACAAGTATACCTACATGGCGTTTTTGGGCAAAGTTGGTTCGTATGCACCTTTGAACGTCAATTTCCTTTGAAGGCTGAGCTGCAGGAGGGCTCATTCTTTCAGCACTGCCGATCTGTTCAGGTCTCCATTAACCTGCAGATATGTTGTTTCTAGCTCAAAGCTGGAATAAACTCATTCGAGGAGTCTTCATGGAGCTGCTTTCATTTGGAAGTAAAGTAATCAGCGTATTATGACCCTACAGTTTTGTAGTGCAAAACAACCCAAGGCTTGCCAGCTTTCTCATCATGCTTCGTGACGCAAGCTTTGAGCCAGGGTTTAAAAACAATTTCTAGTGTATCAGAGGAAGAATAAATCAGGGAGAAATTTAATTGCTCTGATTAGTGTAGTCTTACCATGGTCTCTGCTCCCAGGGAGGTGTTAGGCCAAGCATGGTCAGTGGGCTAGGCAGCCCCCGGAGTGGAATCAGATCACCCTACTCTGGAGTGGTTCCTGAGAAACTGGTAGATGGCAATCAGCAGAAATGCAGGTTTAAAGTGGAGAACTGCGTTGAAACTGGCTCTGTGTGAGATGGGGCTGTGGCAACAATGGTACTTGCCTCATCTAGGTCAGCTCCAGATTAGAAACAGCATCCTTCTGGAGAAGGACAGAGGAAGGAGATGGCTTGCACAAGCAAAAAAGCCGAGCAAAATTTGTTGTTGCTTCCCCCCCACCACCTTAATAATGTCAAGTGCCACTTGAGTGTTGTTCCCAATGGATCTTTAATGGCCCAATGGTCTTTAATGGATCTTTATGTTGTTGAGTGAGATTAAATTAATTAAAGTGAGATATGGGTTTCAGTTAAGGCCTGCAGATAAAGTTCTCCCACTTTGGCCCTTATTATATTTGTGACCAGCCGTTCCAGTCACTGCCCAATGCTCTGTAACTGCTGAGTATGGTCTACCCAATCTCACATGGCCTGATGAAGGGGAAAATGTGGTCTTAGGGACCAACACAAGTGACACAGCAAATGGCTGGGTTTCAAAGAAATAATCAACAGTTGATGGTTTGGGTTTTGTTTTTGTTTTTTAAATTGCACTCATTATGACTTTATGAATAGTTACCCAGTAAGTGACATAGAACCTCTGCGCTAATGATGGCTGTCATGGGGAAGTAATTGCCCTGCCTGGGATAGAAAAGGGTGAGGAGAGGGCTGCTCTGCTGTAACATTTGAACATTGACCGGTTTACAGACAGGCATTATCACGTTAACCTTTTGGACACCAACAACCACAAACCAGAGCGCTGCCAGGATTCAGCAACATGTGGAGGATGTACTTTGGTTGGAAAAAGGCTAACAGAGGAACAAGTGGACGTATCGCAGGCAGCGGAACAAGCAAAACCTGCCATGCCCCAACCTCACTCCTGACTCTGCTACAAAGTGATAGGCACAACAATTACGCTAATGATGGCTCAGTAAACTGCTGCTGTTTCAGCTTTCCTGAAATGTCTATTACGCTAAATAATACTTTTTTTTTTTTTTTACTGATGGTTGTCATTTAATTGTTTGGTCTTACTAATGAGAAGTCTTGCCATCTGATTTTCTAACTGTTGCCTAATGGCATAGAAAGCTGCTGGCAGATTTCTTGTCACAGAAACTATTCTATCTTCAGTAGTAGCTTTGGTAGCAGAAGTTTGGGAAAGGCTGTTTCTATGCTTGGTTCAAGTTAACTGCATGTTTGGTCTTATATTGCAGGGAGTACTGAAGCTGTTTCTACTTTTAGAGAGTTCAAGTTGGAATTTTAAGGATAGTCTTTGCTTCTAATATGTTTTTATTTTCAGTACACAAGTGATAGAAAATAAACGATAAAATTTTAAATTAAAATTCTTCCTTCTTGGAAGGAAGATGCTATGTATAGTAGATTTTAGCCACACAGGTCAGTCTTAATCTAGAAGCCTGAGCAAAACCTCTCTGGTAGCAGTTATATCCACAAAGATTAAGTGCTCAAAAAAGAAACATCCCAAAGATTAAGACGAGTGCTTAGGTTTCATAGCTATTTAATATTTACAGTACTGTGAATACACATTGCAAAACTAGCCTCTAACGGTAGACATTTTGTTCTTTGAGAGTGTCCTGGTTTGAGGCGGAACAGAACCAGCTTTCAGAACAAATCCTCATCTGAGGAACAGACTTTCCACATGCGCTGCAGAGCATTTTGGCATAATGGCTGAACTAAAATATGAGCTTAAGCTCAACAAGAATCCTGGATGTTGACTTGACATTGGCTTGAGGTACTGACTACCTCAAGAAATATAAAGTACTCATGTTAAGTAACTTGTTATACTTGATTTCGTCCTTAAACTTAAGGATGCTTAGAAAATGAGACAGGATTGAACATCCTAATGTGACTTTTCACTTTTCGAGTACTTATGCTTCTATTATTAAACACACTGATTTCAAATTGCAGCTTTAAACTATTCAAAACATATACTACATAAAAATCTTTTCGAACAATTGAAAAGTAAAATGCATTTATGCAGGGGAAAAAAAAAAAAGGGGTGGTGGTGTCTGTGGTAGCTTCCCTACTCTGATTACTTGGGCAATTCCTCTGCATAATTGTTCCACTAAGACTTCAGCAGATGGAGTGCTAGGAAAGCTTAAAACCCTGATTACAAATTCCTGCACAAGTGGTTTTTTTAGTCTGGTTTGTCAATTCAGAGACCCTTCATAACAGTTCCTCAGAAGGCTCTTACGCTGAGCTTACCCAACAGACTGACCAGACCTGGTCACCCTATGCCCGGCTGGTGGCAGAGATCAGCCCTTACGTTCCTACTGGAAGCAGAGCTGCAGCAAGGGCTGGCCGTGACCCGGCTCTCGGCAGCAGCTGCTCGAGGATACAAAGTCAACGTTCATTCAGCCTGCAGGAACAACCTGTATTCCTTAATTCAGGCTTCTCGTATCTCAACATTTTGCCAATATATTTTCTCACAATGTATGGAGATTTAAGCCCAATGTTGTTAATAATTGCTAGAAACTCAAGCAACTTCTTGTTTCCAATTGTAATATTTTGAAAGCATCCTGTACTGCCTAGTAGTCTCCTTTATCCCAATGTAAGAGGGCAGCACAAAGCCTCTGTGTTTTTTCTCCTTTGAATAAAAGCCAGCAGGTGGCCACTCTAAATGCAGAAAATTCACTTATGAATTCAGTATTTATATCAAAGCAGTTCTCAATGTGTTCAGACCACAATGAGCACCCAAGTTGCTTAATAGGAGAGGCTGTTTTCAAGACATTTGTTAATAATTTAAAATACGAACGCTGATGTTGGTCCTTATTTCTTATTCTAGTAATACAGAACTATACTACAATCTAGCTTTTTGCTCATTAACGCTCCAGGAACAGAAGATATTAGATCAAAACCTGCATCAAGCAACAAATCAGTTTTCTAGATTGCGATGTTTATGGCACAGGACCTCATAAACTCAACCTTGAAGTATCTTGTCAGTGTTAGACACTATATAAAGATTTGGCTTTTTATACTTTCATTTCACAATCTGTCATTTGCCCCTTACAGGCTTGTTTTTACTGAATTCTCACTGCATTTCATTTCGTTTTAAAAACATTTTCTTATATACTCAACTGAAATGCCTTTATGTCTGCGTGCTGGGAACATCCATATTTCATCTCTCTTTGATGATCATCTCTGTATTTAATTCGTGGGCTTTTCATATTCGATGCACTAATTGGCTTTTCACAGTCCGACTTTTCAACTCTGCATGATAGATCTTACTGCATTAAAACCATTTTTACCCTTGTTTCCTCTTCCTTTCTCCAGCTTAATATTATTCCTTTTTATTAGTTCTGTGCCGTCCTCTTTCCTGTCAGCAATGTGTATATGCATAGATCAAACCTGCTTCAAATTAACATCTCGCCCAATGCTTTTCCTACTCAATGAAAGCTTATTTAAAGACTAATTGGCGGAGCCTTTTAGCTTATTTAAGTTTGCTATGTAGGCTCCTCTGCAGCCCTGGAGATTTACAGCACCCCTCAACCTGGCGCTCTGACCGAAGCTGGGGGCTAAAATCTGGAGTTTGGACAGTAGGTGTGGAGTCATCCATCACTCCCCTTGTGATCGTCGTTAGTGCTTGCTCACATATATCACCTGTCACGGGAGAAACGGCTTGCATCTGAAATAAGTCAGCTGCCGAACTACAAGTGGGTGACTCAGAGTTTCAGACACGGTTCTCTCTGTTAGGGACAGCTTTTGTCCCTTCAATGCTGTTAACTCTGTCGTGTGTGCATTTGAGCTGTCAGGATCATTGAGACTTCTCTGCACGAGAGCAGACCCCTTTCCTGCATATTTGCTAGCCACAATTCACGAAAGACTCTTTTCTCACCCTTATTTACTGAGTAAATTCTCATGCAATGCAAAGAAAACACTTCAGGGGACATAAATGCTGCTAAAAAAAGGAAGAAAGCACTAATGGTGCATGTGTTATAGTCAAGTGGCTATTCTCTCATTAAATAAAAGGAAAAAGAAGTGAAACATCTATGTTTCATGCAATATTTACTTCTCCAATCTGGTCTCTTACCATCCTTTTACTCTTAAACCACTTATTTCTTCAAATATGTTTTCCAAAGCCTTTATTATGAAAGCAATAACTCTTTTCTGAAAACTCTTCTCACCTGTGTTTGTCTGAGCCCCGCACAGATGATTCTCACTTGGCAAAGGCAAACTTGAGACGTACAGTGGGTAAAAGAGGGCATACGTGTCAAATGAAACTTTCCTAGGACAGCTAGCTGCAATCTTAACTGTAAAATTGTTACCAGTTTATGGTAATTGATGGCATAAACCATGGAGCGTACCTGCCACCCTCTCATCAGGGACACTTGCTTCTTGTGTGTCACGGACACGACCGAAGGGACAGACTGGCCACGAGAGAGAGACTGGCCATGCCTTTCTCCTTATGGAGAAAGACACCCACGTCTTTGTCCCGCCACGGTCCTGTTGGTCTGTGCCACCCAAATGGTGCATAAACTTCTAGATTTAGGGTGTCCATTGGCCAGCCATTTGTAGAAGGAATCTACAATTGGGTCTCCAGCGGTCAGGCAGCGTTGAAAGGACCTAATCAGTTGTTGTTACTGTTGCTGCTGTTGAGGGAAGATCTGGTCTGGCACAAAATAAAACAAGATTTTACGTGGAATGTTAACTCAGTTTCCATGCTATTAAATCTTTAACCTTCACCTAAAGATAAATACGTATCTCTTAAAAACTATTTGTTCCAAATAAAATAGCCTACTTACATGACCTTTACTTGCACACACTATTTGGACAGAGTATCTCAGTGCATCCCTTTTGCACTTCACATCTAATACCTTGTTCATTTGAAATGAAAGCTTTAAAAAAATCCAAAACAACCAAAACCCACACTCTAAAAAAATTAAGTCCATCAACCGGCATGGGAGAGAAGGTAGCCAACATTAGCCCTGCAAGCCACCTTCCTCTCTGTGCGGTGGCTGTAACTAAACAAAACACTCAAATAACACGACGGGGGAAAAAAAGCACTGCGTGTGTGAAATCTATTTACTGACACAGGGAAGGCAGATCAGAGAAAGTATTAATGGGAAGCAGAGTAGGAAATATTAAGCCAGTTGAATATCGCCATCCCATGAGCCAGGTCCTTTTCTGAACACGTTTTCTGGTCTACATGCATCCATAACTTCAAATTTAAGAAAGACAAGAGCAAGGTTTTATACACAGGCCAGTTAGTAACCATTTCCAGTGGTTAGCAGGACAACTGCCATAGGCGTTTATTGCACTTTTTTGGTCTCCCTAGTTTTGAAACTAGACTCCAGCAGCCCAGAAGCAGGTGAGAGAGAACAATATTACCCCAGTGGAAGGACTCAGAAGGTACTTTGCACAGGAGTCACACCAGAGAGGTACAGAGGAAGAGATTAAACAGGTTTTGGAGCCTTATCCATGAGAAAAATCTGGATGAGACCTGACAGCACAGATAGATAGTTTCACACACATAGTGGGAAACAGCTTACTCTAACTAGAAATGGGACTCTCACTGTTTTTCCTCTAAATTCACGCATGTCATTTCTAAACATGCTTAAGAGTCTAATGCCGGTTTTGTTTCTTCTTCTTTATTTTTAACCAACATTTAAAAAGCAATCGGGATAGACTTTTATGAAACAAAATCTGTAAACACAATGAAGAACAAGTTCAGTAAGCACTTTCTGTTTCAGAAGGAAAATTGAGGAAAAGAAAGAAAAATAGAGAGAAAAAGAAAGAGAGAGAAAAGATTTATTAGTGTTGCCTTAAGAGTCTAGAAAAGCCTTAAGAGTCAGTAAATTAACAGAATTAGACCACATTAATCTGAGCCTTTTATCAGAATTAAGGTTGATATCTACTAAGGAAAAATGCAATATGTAAATTCAGGGAAGCCAAATGAAATTGTGGAGAATGGAAATAAACAGTTTCATCCACTCCCAGAGGAGTGTCGGAGTATTAAAACCTAACAGGCTGCCATCTTTTTCCTCACTATTTAAAATTGTTCCAATATTCGATGGTGGCTGACAGCAAAGTAGGGACTCATTAAAGATTGTGGAGGGGAGACAAGAGGGAAAGGAAATCCACTTGTACAGAAGTCAATGTTCCTTACTTGGCAATTTAAAGAAGATAATTTTGACACAATACAGCCATGAAATCAGTTTAGTCATGCGCTACGGCAAAATGATCTATATGCTCATAAAATGAGAGACTAGTGAAAGCAAAAAAGAAGTTCCAAATCTTATAGCTAAACTGGAATATATTTAATCTCTCAATATGAATGCTTACTTCAGTCCAATGCATTATTCTGTTTTTTTTTAAGTAGGCTAAAACTATTTCGACTACAAGCAACAGAGCCTGGATTTTACAGGGGAAGAAGACTTGGCAGTCTGTATCTGTTTCCTTAGAAAACACTTTGTTAAATGCAAAAAAATGAATTAATTAGAAAATACAATAGAGAAATGCAAAGCTTTTCTGTTTATTAAGCTTACTAGATAGACTAGTTAATATTGTGAGATACCATACCAGGATTAGTGACTAAGTGGCCAACTCAACTGAAAGCTGATTGGAACAAAAAGGCAACTGGAACCTAAATCACCCTGATGGGATAAAGAGTGTGATGGAGGGTGTTCATAGAATCATAGAATGGTTTGGGTTGGAGAGATCTTAAAGATCATCTAGGCCTAACCCCCCTGCCATGGGCAGGGACATCTTCCGTGGCGTGTGAGTTTGATAGTGTGATTATCCATATCACAGCTCTGGAAAGGTTAATTCAGGTCCTGGGCTCAGGAACAGCAGAACGCAGGCTCTGGACATGGCATCAGTCCTTCCTCCACGCGGCTGCTGTTTCTCTTTCAGCACCAACTTGGGAGTTTTGTCCTCATTTGCAGTTTAGAAGATAAAAATAGACAAGAGAAAGAAAAATGATTTTGTAAAACAGGGATTGCTTTTAGACCTCATTTGAAAATCTTGGAAGCCTGTGGAGAAAGAATAAAAAGCATACCGTTGTTCTTTGAAACACTTTGCTCACGTGCCATCACACCTTCACCAACACCGTGCAGATACCACTGCCCCTCAGCCCCTGCATGGACCTTCCTCCCCCAAACCTGCCTTCATCCCCGCTCCCCAATTCCTTCCTGACCCACTCCCAGGGCACTATTCAGGGCACTCCTCTTGGTCGCACGTGCTGGTGACCAGCACATCCCGGGAAAGGACTTTTATTCTAGTTGCCGGCCCTGAGAACAGGGTTTGCAGATGAGGGAGAGGAGGGTGGAAACCGCTTATGCTTTCCCTCCCTCTTTTCTGTGGGAGTAATTCCAGACGGGCATGGCTCAGGCTGCGCACCAGCACGTCCAGGGGCTGCACAACGGAGCATCACCAGCGGAGTCGCGTGTTCAGCTCTGACTGGTTCCAGACGGTGCCGACTCCAGCCTGCTGTTTCAGCAGGGCTAATGGGATTAAAAAGCAAAAAAAAAAAAAAAAACAACCAACTTTCCCCGCTGCAGTAAACGGAAATGACAGCTTGAATAATACGTAGCTTTTAAGGTTATGTTTTAGATGGTTTGGCTGACAGAAATTTTGCCCTGTTTATCTCAAGTCATATTTTTTCCCACTTAAATGAAAATAACTGCTGATATATGCAATCAAGGCAAAAGCTGAAGTGAGTTACATGCTCTTATAAGGTAATCACTTAAAAATATCTAACATAAATCTAACTGCTTGCCTAAAATAGACAAAATACAATATATTCAGCAAAAAAATATAACCGTCAGTATGCAAGTGCAAGGCAAGCTGTGCTTTCCACAGCACCTTCCGTTCGTTCAAGTGCAATATGACATCTTCAATATAACACTTTTAGGAGTGTTTTCCCACTACATTTATTAGGTTTGCTATTATGTCTTCGTGGCAGCACCACACACAACTGTTATTGTACATTCTCGTAAACCTTTACACCTTGCATTCTTTGATGCTTTACCCAACACTGGAAGTAAAATGGTCTGAGTGACAAACCTAAGCTTCTAAAACGGGTTGGGAAGCTTGTCTTTAATACTAACCACCTTGGATTTTGCCAGGCACTGCGCCATGGCCAAGAAAACGCTCTACTAAAGGTCTTAAAAACTTTCTGGATGGCAAGGCTGGTGGGTTTTTTGTTGTTGTTTTTTGGCTTTGTTTGTTTGTTGGCTTTTTTTTTTTAATGTGCTATTCTAACGAATTTGGTACAGAAAAATTATTTTCCCAGAATATCTCACATAGAGTAATTTTAAATTTTTTCTTCTGTTGTTGTAAAACCTTGCTAGAAGTTATTTCTATTTCAGTGAAAAGTCTATTTCAGTGAAAAGCTATTTCAGTGAAAAGTTTGGCTTAAGAAGTCATTTTCTTTTCCAAGAAGTAGAAAATGGGACCCGCTTTGATTCTGTAAAATGAAAAGGCAAGGCCTACTGTAACTTCAGCGTTTTTATTGTGTTTTTTTTGGGTTTTTTTTGTTTTGTTTTTTTTTGTAACTGTAGAAGTGCTTAAAAAGTTATAATGAACCTTGTAACTCTGAACAATTTCAACCAAATGTCGTTTGCTTCGGGACAGGCTCTGCCCTCACTTACATCTCGGGAGGCGAGCTGTAGGCTCTCGGTGAAATTGTTTCTAATGATTTCAATTCCTAGTGATTGACGCTTGTAAAGGCTAACAGCTGATAGCGTGGCAAAAGAAATTGAAACCTAAATACCACCTTTGTTGTGAGTTTTTATTCGAGAAAGCACTATGCCTTTTTATGCCTGCTTCATTTTTTTAACAGACTCGTCTGTGTGGATGTCAAAACCAAATTAAAGCGGCAGTGTGTCTGCCATGCCAAATACATTAACTCTTTTGAAACTGCTGTTCCAATGACGATGCTACTCTTTCTCTTCTTCTTTTTATTTTTTTTTGGAAATGGCAATGATGTGTGTTAGCAACAACTTTGTGAATACTTATTACTTTAAGCAATAGTCGCTCCTATTTATTGGTAAAAATAGAGAACAGCATTAGAATTTCATGAAGTTATTGCTCCTGCTGCCTCGGTGCAGCGCACCCACCCTTCAGTTTGTGGCATCAGACCCTGGCAGTTTCTTTCCCAGTCTAAAAGGTATAGTAAATATAATAAAATTAATTCAAACATATGGAATCGGTAAATATAAGGGACAAGACATCTGACACAAGAATACCTTTTAATCCAGAGAACAAAAGCCAAATCACAGTAATACAAAAAATACGCGTTCTCTGAGGCAGAAGACATTCTCCATTCAAACTTGGCACCCCAGCTTGTGTGCTGGACTTGCTGGCAAGGAGAAAGTCAGGAATCAGTAATTAGCCCTGATTCTCAGCAGCTGATTTAAAAGTCTTTTAGGACAATAGAGAGGTAGCTGGCTGCCTGGAAGGAGCAGGAAGGTTGGAATTGCTCAGTTGGAGGAAGGTTAGTGGTGTTCTTACTTGTTAATATCTTCAGTTTTATGGAAAGAAAACAGTTTCTGAAGGGGTCCTTGGAAGTTGGTGTGGCATTTGCTGCCTTTCCGATGTGGATGTGACCGAGCTGCAGGCGTGCGTGTGCCCATGTCCCCTGCTGGGTTGAACATTGCATTTGTTTGGCTGCTGCTGGCTGGTCTCTGGGAGAGGCTCTGTGAAGTTTGGTGGTGTGAGTACGCAGGGACCAGGCTGTCCAGCTGTAGTCTGGCTTTAGACCCTGGAAAATAAATTGTATGTAAATATTTTACAGTTAAATTTGCTGCTGTCTTAGGAAAGGTGGAGCAACTCTATGGTTATAAACATTGGGCTGCTGCTGGGCTCTTTCTTGAGGGCGAGGGCAGGTGGGGAAGGATCCGGAGTCGCAGTGCAGGTACGGTTTAATCCCCCGTGGGTTTTGCTCTGCCATTTTATCCACTGTTTCTTTGCCTTTCTCTCACCCCCTGAACTGAGCTGCTTTAGAAAATGTGGGCCCGACTGTCTTCCCTTTGTGAAGGTTTTGAGAAGTAATAAGTAAATAAAAGTTTAGGTAAAGAACCTAATTCTCTATCAGTGCCCAGGGTAATAAACCAGGTGGAGTGTCTGGTTCCCAGTTCAGCCCACTGACTGGTGTTACAGCTAAGGTGGGAGTTATGGGGGACTGGAACTTGCTCTGTAGGGGCAACTGCAAGGGAGGGCTGATGGCTGTGTAAGAAACATGTAAGAACTATATCAGCCCTTTCCTGTATTGCTTTTTGTTCTATTAATTCATTCTGTGCTGTCCTTAGGGCACGGACCTGGGTTCCCACCTCTGTGGAAGGTGTTTGGGCAGGCACAGCTCTCCCTCGTGCTGTGCTGGAGGGCGCAGGTGGCCCTGGGTGGGTTCCTCTGATGGGTTGATGGATTCCACCTGTGTTGGTTTCTGTTAAAAGCTCCAGACGTGCTAGCTTGTTGCCAGCTGCTGTGCCTTTCCACCTGAGTTACAGGTTGGCAGTTGAAGTATTGGATGCTTGGTGAGTAATGCAGTCTGTGAGAAATATTACCCACTTCCCCAGGGTTGATGGGGCTTGAAAGAAAACATTTATCAGAATGTTCCTTGTTTTCTGTCCTTTGCTTGGTCTTCCTTATGCAGCACATTAAAATAAACAAGTGGTATGAGACGGAAGGGTGACGAATTTCTTTAATTGTGAGGCTCTCTAATAAACTCCCTGGGGGCCCATTACACACCAGGGCTGCTGTTCAGCAAATCTCCCCCTGGGTTCTGATCACCAGCACTTTTCCTTACGATGAGACCTTTCATCCCGAGCTCTGCTAGTCCTTTGCAAACACCCATTACATTTCACAACACTCAAGTGAATGTAATGACTGCCTCTTATCCAATTATAACTCGTGTAAAGGGAAAGCAAGGCACAGATAAGTAGAGGTCAGACGCTACTGTCACATGCATGTGTGGTGCACTCCTGCTGTGTCGTGTAACCAGCTAAACACCACCTCTTCCTCATGGAGCAGCCCATTCCCACCGGGTTATAAAGCATATCTGCCATGTGGCTGATAAGGAAAGTCTCATTCTAGGCCCTTTCCTGCACCTGGTAAACACCAGTCTTTTAAGGAGCTGCTCATGCTTAGACTGGACTTTCTGATTTGGTGGTTTAAAGTATCTTGCTCAGCCCACTCCAGCTTTCCATAATTCTCAGCAAGCAAAGAGAAGATGTAGATGTTATTTGCACGTAGTGCATAAAAATAAGATAACTTTATAATATATGATAGTAGGGAGAGGCAAGAGGGACGGAATACAACCGGCTGGCAGTTGGGCTCCCTTTTGTTAAAGCTTTGGAATAGCTGTTTGCTCTGTGTTTTCCGCTTGGCGCAGCAGGATGCAGCTGGCTACAAGGCAGGGAGGTTGTGCCCCAGACACTCACGTACGAGGAGCAGTCGGATCAATATCAATCTCTGCAGCCGCTGCTGTTACAAAGGCTCACAAGTGCATGTTGTTCGGCTGCGGTTGTGCCCGCAATGGAGATCAAAGTGAGCCGGGTGGTGCTGTAGCTCCTGGGATGCTGCACTAGAGATACAGAGGGCGGTTGAGACAACAGGCTGGGGAAGATGCAAACGAGAATGAGCGAGCTCTGGTATTTGCCACAATGAGTTAACTTAATTAAGGATGAAAGAAGAAAGGAGACTGAAAAGTATCTCTAATGCTGATGAAACCAGTCTACTGTAGTGCAAGCAGTACGGTTGGGGCGCGCGTTGTCTGCTCCAGTTTATGGTGGAAGTGGGATGGGTTTGAGTGCTGTATGTCAAGGGAGGGAAGGATTCTGTGCTCTGCAGCAGGGGCTTTAACGTAAACTGGCAGCACGTTTGCACTACAGAGCACTGTGAACCAAAGCTCCTTGGTCTGATACAACTGAAATAATCCTTATGGCATTTTTGAACTGTGGGTTGTTTGATTTTTTTTTTTTTTTCTATTACACTGTTTCGTCTGAAGAATTGCTTCTATCTCTGCTTACCTTCCTTTAATTTTGTCAAAAAAAACCCCAACAAACCACCCCAAAATCCCCCAAACTCCAAAATACCAAAAACAAAACTCCAAACAAAAAAAAAAAGTTGAGATTCCTGTAAACTAAACTTTTAAGTTTGTGATGGTGTATGATTGCTCTGTAATTACAATCCTTAAGTGCCTGTGACTGTACTGTTGTGTGATTATATCTCTACAAAGTAAAATAAGATAACTTATCTTTCAATGGCTGATCGCGAGGAGACGAAATCTCTGTTAAAGGCCTCTCTGTTAAAACGTGCGGGTATTTTCATGACCATAAATACAGCAGTTAAATTCTAAGAAACTTTAGTGGGCCACAAAGGTGGTAAGAGAGGGAGAAGGAAATGAAGAGGAGCAGGTGAGGATGGCGGGAGGTTTTAGAAGCACAGATGGAAAATAACACAGAGGAACTTGCTAAGCCTATTTGAGAAGCCGTGAGGGAATGGCTGCTCTTTGGTAGTGTGTAGGGACCGAAACAAGGACAGCAGAAGAAAAAGAAAGGAGTTAAGAGTCCAAGTTGTTGTTCCCAGATTGTTAAATCAATGCTCTGAGATTCTTTTGGGCAACTTCACACTGTCTTTTCCTTCCTTTTAAAAAAACCCAACACTTATATTAGTATCTCATTAGAAGGTATCTAAAAATCACTTCCTCCATCCCTTTCCTGGATAAGTTAAAGTTATTGTTGCTACGCAGATATGAAAGTAATGAGTTGAAATGGGAAGAGAAATTGTCCACGTGTGAACCTTTGTATTAATAGTGATGTTCTTTCTATCAACAAGTACCACTGCGATATGTTTCGTACGGTGACCAGGAGATCTGGCCCGGAGGCAGCAGTGATGGTGGGGTTGGTAGAAATGACTTTGATTTCAGTGACAGGAAAGAGATAAAGATGTTGTGTGACAGAAGGGAGTTGTCAGAGGATGGATATGGCCTGGGAAATCTGCAGCCATGTGTCTGCCTGTTTTATTTTAGGAACAAACATTGATGCTGTATAAAGGAAGAGGGTGGCTGGCCTGGAGATGCAGGAGGGTGCAGAAAGGAAGGGGAAAAGAGGCTGTTCTGGGACTGAAGGGTGAGAATCAACGAGGATGGCTGAATTTTGCTGTGGGGAAGGGCCAGTCCCTCTGTTCCCTCACATGGCAGAAGGCAGCTGTAACCCTGCTGTGATTGTGTGATGGAGCAGTCTGGCTCCTGCAGACTCGCTGCTGGCACATCTGTGCCACAGCTGTTCCACAGCCCTCTCCGGTCCCTCCCTGGAGAAGCAGGACAGGGAGCTGAGTGGTGGAGTCACGCTTTGCAGGAGAAAATAAAGCCCTGGCATGGTGTTTCTAACAGCGTTTAAGGCTGGATGAACCTTGTTGAAGTCCACAAGAGTTTTTTGTAGAGCTGAGTGAGGTCAGCTGTAAATATCCTACTTCACAGCTGATAGAACTGGGGGATGTTCCCTGGGACCAACTGGCGTGTCAAACAGGGCTTGGTTGATCTGTGATTCCTCTCCTCATCTGTGTCATGGCACTGGACTTCCATGAGTGCTTACAAAGGCTCCCATGAGCAATTGTGGTCTGACCGCCCAGCACGTACATGTTCTACCAGGGGTCAGGTAAATGGCAGTAGGAGTTGTCTTTAGAGCTGGGTCTGTGGTGGAAGTACCTTCACTTGGCCAGCCAGCTGGCTGTCTGGGCATCCATGCCTTGGACAAGCTATGGACACTTGGGCCGGTCCCAAAACCCATTGGAAATAGCTTTGGGTTCGACAGAAGCTGGAGATACTTTGCAAATGCTCCACGAGATGTGGGTAGCTGCTCTTCCAGTGTGTTACTGGATAGACTTGTAGACTTTCAGCAGTTAACTACAGTAAAGTGCAGAGGAAAACCTCCAGAACTAAAAATGATATTAGCCAAAGCTGGCCTGAAACAAAGTTTTGAAGTTACAGAATGTATGAAAACGGTTATAAGCTTTAATATTTTTTATACTTTTTTTTAATACGAATATAAAAATGGCAGTTTTATCATTTGATGGACTGTATGTGTATTTGGTTATCGTGAATCTAAGAGTAAATTTTATTTCCTCAGGGCTGTCTCTGAATGTGTCTGCGCCGTGCCTTGTTTCTGATTCAGCACGCAGTAACTTTGCTCCCCAGTAATATCACAAAAGCAGGTGCTGAATGCTTTTTGTATAACTCCATCTTTATACCACTTTTTTCCCCTGTTTAAGACCGTTTTTTTTTTTTACTAGGTATAGTTCAGTGCTTAAGACAAATCAAAAGGGATCCAGCTGTAACTTTCTTCCTAGTTTACTTGACCTATAGTCTTCATTTTTTGTCATACTAAATATTTCATACTAAAGCCTTCAAACTGTGCGACTCTCCCGTGAAACGTTATCTTGACTACAAGAAGCACAAACTCCAGTCCAGGGATCTGGTATTTCTTGTAACTTTGATGCTCTCTCGGGCAGCAGGTCTGTGTATGTTTCTGGCATCGATTATTTGTGAAGTAGCTAATGGACTTTCTGAACTCCAACGGGCAATTTTATGCTGCAGAAGACTTGCATTGATCATAGGCTAGTAAAGTGAGGGCAGTGGCATCAACTCTATAATTTCATGGATTTCATACTGTCTTTGCTTTTAATTTGAAAAGGATGTATTTTTGCCATTGTTATAGATGCACCTTCTTTGTTTTAAGAAAACTCTGATTGTGAAAACCCAGCTCTGAAAGAATGAACTCCCTCGTCGCCTCGGTGTGTGGTATTTTGCTGTTTCAAGCTTTAGCTTTAGAGTTTCTCCTTGGTAAAACAGAATTCACACAGAGATTTAATCTTGTTATTCTGGAGTTATTGGAAATATTGCCTCTGATTCAGCTCTCCATGGGACTGTGGCTTTTAGAGACGTTTTTAGTTTGCATGCTGGTCCTGTAGAAATGCTTGAACAGTGAGCCATATATTATTGTTTTGTTTTTTTTTTTTCTTTCCCAGCCACGTTGTGTGACATGGAGTTCACTGAATCGATGTGTATTTAGGCATATTTCATAGTGTTAAATTGAAATAAAACTACCCTGGCACGTATTTAGAACGCAGTGTATTACATCAAAAAGGCCTATAAAAAAGAGTGAATAAGCCAAATGGTCCGTGTGAGCCCAAACTATAAATAAGAGTTGA
The DNA here is from genome assembly GCF_028500815.1 of Rissa tridactyla. NCBI lineage: Eukaryota > Metazoa > Chordata > Aves > Charadriiformes > Laridae > Rissa > Rissa tridactyla. The sequence continues at coordinate 67,254,279 of NC_071471.1, forward strand.
GGGCGGAAATATGTTAGTTTTGAAATATTTCTTCAGGCAGCCCCATAAAGGGTTGTGAGAGACTTCTTCAGTTCATTCAATTACATCTGGAAAAACAAACAAAAGCCTCTCAACATCCTTCTTGTCACCCAAATGGCTATTCTGCCTTTGCAAGGTAATGTGCTTGTGGCTTTAGGGAGAATTCACGCCTGGAATTCTGCTGGGAGTGTTTCCAAATATTTCACGGCAGCCTCTTACAGTGAAAAGCAGACCTCATTATTTTACTTACAGGTGTTGCTTCTCCCTAAGAGAGGCAGTGCGGGATAAATTGTAGAATTAGTAGATTGGTTTAATTCTCACACCTAGCCACTAATAAATGTAAATGACTTTTTTTTTTTTTTATTTTTATAAAATGTTCTGGAAACCTTTAGTCATGTTTTCTCAGTGCTTGTGTCTACCCTGTGTGAGATAAAAGACAGTTCACTACGATGTTCTGTTTTTTCTCAAGCTGTATCACTATAAAAGAATCTAATAAGGGACTGGTCTTGAGATGCTTACTGTAATCAGTAAGGTTGTTTTCATTAGAAGGAAATTAAGATCTAATGGCAGAAGACGTGACCTAAATTCTGTAGAAACCGTGTGATGATGTACTTGTGTGCAGGGACCGAAGCCTTTACTGGATCTAGTCCAGGTAATTGTCCACAATTAATTGTACTTTAGGATTGGATCATTGGTGATGAACACTTTCTGGAGGTTTGAAAAATAATAATCTCTTAAAATGAGTAACACTCTCCATGAGAGTGCCAACAACCCAAATAAGAAATATGCTTACCATTTTTGACAGGGGTCCAGACAAGGTTTGCTAGTTGAAGCTGGGGTGTGGTTTGAAATGATCAGTCTTGTTTACAGACGGATTGATCAATTCTATTACAGGCTCCAATTGAGTTTAGTGAACTTCATTAATTCCTGGAAAGCAGTGATGTAAGGAGTTGCTTATACAAATAAGACTAGCATCTGTGCTTATACTAGTTAGGAAAAAAAATTATGAAGACTATTAGTGCTTCAAATCACTGACTAGAATTAAAAAAAAAAAAATCTTGCCCATAAAGGCACATCCATGCTATACATGCACTGCCCTTTCTCTCATTAAATGCACTTCAAGCTTATATTAAAAAAATAGTAATAAAAACCCACACAACAACAACCCACCCAAACCCCACACCTGTTTCTGGTTTATATACTGTTCAAACCATGTTCCTATAGACCTTTGGGGCAATTAGCAGCCCTATGCAATATGCCTCCATGCTTTATTTGGGGTGCAACGTTAAAACCACAGGTATTAATGAGTTAGATGGATTTCAAAGATGGTGCACCTTTTTTGATCTCTTCACGCTTCTGGAAATGTGAATAGCTGGTTCATTCTATGATTCTGCGCCTCCTTCAGGCTGCTGTATCCTATGCATCTACACTCCGTATGTCCTAAAGGATGATGGTATGGCGGTGCTCTGATGTTCTCTGGATGACCTTGCTTTGAGCTGAGATCTGGTTTGGAACTCCTCACTAACAAGGGCGAAACTATGTCATCTCCTTTCTCTATATCAAATACCCTGATCAAAAATTCAAGTTGTTGGGTTTGTGTGTGCTTGTTGTTGTGTGGGTTGTGTGTGTGTTGTATTTTAAGGTAACAGCCTTGCATTTTTCTATATTAATATACTGGATACAGTTATGTATTGCTTTGTCTTTAATCTTTCAAGCTGTCATTAAATGGAAGAAAGACAGGCTTCTGAACATGAGACAAATATACTTTTATCACTTAAATTAATTACCAGGAGACTGTACAAACACTGAAAACAAATTTGATAAAGGAGGCACTCCAGATGGTTGAAGGTAGACTTACACATTCAGAACATTCCTCATTATAATTGCATACCATGCAGAGAGATTCATACTGACGCTTTGGGGAATTTACAGATGAGATGCACTACAATCTGCTAGGAGGCATAATATTCACAGGGTTTTATTGTCACCGAAAAAACCTAATGACTATTGAAGAAAACTAATTGCTGATAGTTTTTGAGCTGGCTTTGGTGCACAATACATTTGTTCTGCCCTGTAGATCCTTGTTTAAAAAAAAATTATATTTAAAGTACATGTGCAAATAGCAACATATTGCTCTAATCTCCATGGTATTTATGTACAGTTTGCCTTAAATGACTCCAGGCTTCCTTTGTCAATACAGGTGCTTAGTCGCCAATGTGATTCTTTCAAAGGTTCAATTTCAGTGCAGCTCCGGAGAGATACCCTAGATTGTACAGCTCAGGTCCCAAATAAACTGATGAGAAAGGCTTTAAATAACGTGCTTCAGCACATCCTTCTCTACTCTCAGATGGCAAGAATAGAACGCACTGCTCCCCTTTCTCTGGAGGGGAAGATCTGGGAGCATAGGAAGAGCTATAGTTCAGAACTCTGACCCAAAAACACCTGCAAAGGAGAAGGGATTCCCCCCAAACATCTGTGTTTCTGATCTCCCTTGGCTACTGCAGCATGGCTTTATTCACGGTATTTCTCTGATTCTTGTTTTGTCCCCCTCTTGCTGAGAAAAATCCAGCAGGCAGTGTTCCACGGTTTGTTAACTTGCCAACATGCCTTTCAAAACTTCAAATATCCACTTCTAGCTGACTTAAAAAATAACCAAATAGCAACATAGCTGCAAAGGGCTCATCTGTATATTGAAAATGAGGGGGGTTGTGTCATAGTCTAGTTCTCGGCATTGATGCTGCTGTAGGAGCTTAAAGGCACTCCCATGCAGAATTATGCAGAATAGCTACTAGCTGATGACTTAATATTAATTAGTAAGTGTGTTTTTTAAAGTCATCTATAGGTGTAGAAAAGTTTAGACTGGTGTTCAATATCTTCTCCAGGAAGCAAGTGAATTCTGTAAATTCCGTGAGGTGCTTTTGAAAGTGTGCTTCAAAGGCACCTAACATGTTTTAATTTTCTCACCTGTGCAGTCTTCCTGGCACAGTGGAATGGTATCGCACGCCGAGCCATTCGTCAAAATTTCAGCCCCAGTCTTGGAGGAGAACTGTGGTGACCAGCGAGGTGTGCCTGGTGAATGAAGGGCAGCTAAAGCGCCATAAGACTTGAAAGGTCGTCAGTCTTGGAAGAGTTGTGAATGGGCGTGGAGGCTGCAAAAGAGAATTAAGCAGGTAGACAAAGAGGAAAAAGTATTTGTAGTAATTAATTAGTTCTACCTGTGTTGCTGGTTTTTGCTGATGAAAGATGGGGTCTTCTCTAGTCTGCAGTATCTCTGATTTGATTGCGTTGCCTTGGGACTGAAGCAAGTCATTGTTGCCCCTGGAATAACTTCATCAGTGTGCAGAAAGACTGTGAGTAGATAATTCTTATATGCAACAGAGGCAGTTGTGCATGAATTGATTGGAATGGAGCCTGGGCAGTGGCTCCTGGGATTTGCAGAGTGCGGCCTGGGCTCAGGGAAGGGAAAATTTTGGTCCAACAGTGTTGAGAAGGGATAGGATTGTTCAGAGCTGGGAGATTGCACAGGTGTGACGACCAGTGGGATCAGAAATCTCTTCAGCTCAGTGAATTGAAATCCGGACTGTGTAACTGTGTATACCTGCTCCTCTAAATAAAATAAAGCAAAAGTTGTAATAACGAGAAATTTAAACCTTAGAGAAATTATTTTTTTGCAATATTAGTGTAGAGGCCAGACAATGTATCAGGAGAGCACTTCCAAAACAAATTTGATGTGAGAATGAGTGTGGATTATAGGATTCGACCTCCTCTTGGCTCCTGCTCTAATCCATCAGAGCATTGGGAATTTCAAATGTATAAGTAACTCCTGAAACAAAACAATCACTATTCCTTTATCCCCTATTTTAAAATTGTCTGTGCCTAGTGCAGGGAAAAAATACAATAAAGGTCTGAAAACTGTTACAGACTTATCTACTGCCTTATTTATGCAACTCACGTCTATGAGATGGGACCATTTTAGTGCTGAAAATTGATTTCTGGACAAAACAGGGATCAAAGAGGTAGAAATTGGAACTCAACCCATGTTTTCTTCAGCAGCCAGATTTCAGACAACTGTGTGGTGGGAAGGCTTAGCAGTAGGTTGAGCTGTGGTTTGATGATGTGATAAACCTGGCTTTTCAGTCAGTGATGGAGGATCAAAAATGCTGTGACTGCATGACACAAAGCTGTGATCAGAAAGAATTTGCCATGAAGGTTGAAGTTTTGTTTAAAGAAATATTTATGGATTAACTTTGTAGCAGGAGCCTGTTATGCCATGTCAGAAGCTTTGTCAGCGGGCATAAATTCAATAGAAAGTAGTGTGAAATTCAGGCTGTGCACTCTGACTAACCAGTAACGCAATTATGTGCCGGTGCTTGTGCAGTTGGTGATTCAGCAGTGCACTGGTGGTGGTATTAATCACTGTGGAGAAATGTCCTAAATTCAGGTCCGTAAGAATCACGGATAAAGAATTCCTGCTTCCTGCACTGTATCACAAAGGCATCATGTTAAAGGTGTTTGCTGTTTTTTTGGGCGATGCTTATTAAAGGCGTTTGGTTTTGTGATGTTTTTTTTTTTTTGGGTTATTTGATGTTTGGTTTGTTGTTCGTTTTTTTTTTAATAGAGATGTCTATTATTTTTGGGGGTGCTATTTATTTTTAGGGGGGATGGTTTTTTTTTTGAAGATGCTTCTGCCTTGACTTATAGCAAAAATAAATGTATCTTCAAAAATCAAGCGACTTGATTATCTATTAAATGACGCCTAGGATTTCCAGAGAGGTTACACATGACCCTTGTGAAGATACCTTACGTATCGCCTAGACTCTGTTATGTCACACGTGATTTTCAAAGAAAGTTTTGGTGTACTCTTATAATAGTGGTCCACAACAACAGAGTGAACGTATGAACAAAACAATGAACTTAGTTTGGAAACAAAGCTTTATTTGACTTTCAGTTTTTGAGTTGTAATATTGTACTATCAACTTCGTTAAGCTAGTTATTTTATTAGTTGCATGCAGTACACTGGCACGCTCCCTTTTTTAACTGCCACTATTACAATATCTAGAAAGAAGGCTTGAAGAACAAAGACTAAGTATGCAGTAATCTTCATCGGAAGTGAATAAAATACTTTCTGCGCAAGTCTTATGGTTACACTTGTAGATATAGATCCTGGGAATAACGGTGTTAAGTATGGGGTTTTAATATTCATAATAAGAGTTTGCTAGTGGAGATAAGAAACCAATCTCCACAGAAAACTACAAGTAGGAGACTTTCAAAACCTTTAATCAAAACTGTCTTACTGGGTTTCGCAGGTTACTTTTACAAAACTGTTAATGAGTGTTACAGAACGCCCTTTTGGGAAGGTCATAGTTTGCTCAAAACTAAAACATAACTATAAAGATAGTCTGAGAGCCTTCAGTAGGTTCACAGGCTGTGATCATTACAGCTGACCTTCAAAAAAAAAACCAAAGTGCAGAACACGTATTTTTTTTTCTTTTATTATCTCTGGCTTTAAATTGTGCCTATAATTCAGCATTGAATTTGAGATTTTTTTTTTTTAACAGAAAAACCCTGATCTTAATTTTATAACAGAAATCAGCGCAAAGAAAATATAAACAAACTCACATTATGACTCTGCTTATATATCTGCTAGTTTTCCATATCTAGGGACATGGCGCAGTCATAGGCGCAAACCAGATACGAACATTCTTTTGTGCTGATAATATTTATCAAAGTTCCCTTCTCAATGCAACCAGCTTAAAGGAGAAGCCACCTGCTTTTTGCTGTTAGGAAACATATTGGTTACAGAAGGAAACCCAAGGCTGATAGACTAAAAAAATTACATGGCTTCACCAGCTGAATGAGGTAAGAGTAGTGAGATGTGTATCTAGCTTTTGGCCAGTTGATTCATCACCCTGAGTTATGGAATGGGCATAAGGAAAGATGTTAGGAGATTAAAAGAACTCTTTAATCCTAGGCTTTGTTGCTAATTTTTTTGAACAGGTGAATGAAATCTGGGGGTGGTGAAAAACAATCCACTATAGAAGGACAAGCAAGTCTAATGTTACTTGTTTGCCTCTTCCTCCTGTAAATCAACAAGTCAGTCTCAAATTAATCAGATTCTAGCAAAAACTCTTCCAAAATAGCAGAACCATTCCTCCTTAGCTCTTGCAGCCGAGGAAATGTTTCTCTTATCCACTTTCCTGAACAAAAGACCTTACACCTAACATCATACATCGTTTTGCTCGTTTTGTTTTTTATTTTGCCTGTATCCAATTCTTGTTATTTCACATGATTGTATTAAAACAATACGCTAATCAGACAGAGGCTGACCTCTGGTAAGCTTGTATGCATTTCATTTCCTCTGCCCTGTTTATGAGCTCTTTCTTACTAAAAGTCTGGAAAAATAACAAATCTGGAGGCTGGTGCATGCAAATACTCCGGGGCTGAAAGAACGTGCAGGGAGAGTGCTGTTCTGGCAGCCCCGCTGGGTTATCAAGTACTCCGCTCCGAGCACCCTGGCTGGAATTACAGCAGCGTTACACAGGCTGAGAAGCTGCTTCTCCAAAAAGTCAGCGTAACAAAGCATTTAGAGCTTAGCTCAACTGCAGTTGGGCTGACTGCAGTTCTTGGCAATTTCCCGCGGCCTGGAGTGTCTAAGAATCCACTTCTTAAACCCAGCTCTTAAGATAATTGTCAAATAAACATGGCAGAGCATCACTCTGTAGCTACCTGTTCTCTAACCTTGTATGCATCGAACCAGTGCTACCGCCTCAAATTTACACTGGTATTAGCAGAGGGTGGTTTTTTTTGTTTTCCCCTTACCCTTTCTGCTTTTATCCCCTTCAGATCTCAACTGCTGCCTCTGGGTCTTGCCTTCCAGGCAATGTTGATGGTTTGTAGGAGAAAATTGTCGTCTCTTTAGAACTTCAGAATAAGCAAATACTGAGCTGGTATAAAGCTTAATGCTGGAAGATGGGATGTTTCCCACAAAATGATCAATTGCTCAATGTTCTTGCTTTTACCTTTTATATCATTAAAAGACTATTAATATTGAGAAGGGGTGGGGGTGGGGGAAGATGTGCTGCTCACAATTACTCAAATCAGCCATGACGGAACAGTGCCACCGGTCAGTATCGCAGTGCTGCCGGAGCCCTTCTAGGGCTTTTTGCAGAATTTTGCAGTTTATTTCTGCTATGACTTTAAGAGAATTCTAGTATAGTCTGTATGTGTGTGGGGAAACTTATCTGCTTGTCAGTCCATTGTCTTGTTCAAGACACACAGGGTCATTGTATGAAGCACCAATTTTTACTTGTTAATTGAGTGAAGTTGGCAGGTTGCAGTACGTCTGGTTACAGCATAAAAAATATCAGAGTGTTATTAGAAACTGAAGATAACTCCCACCAGGGTAAAAGAGAAAGATGGCTTGTCAGAACAACGGGCTTCAGAGCTTTTTTTCTTATTGAAATGATTAGATTTTTTTTCACTTTATGTTGTGTTACTACTTATGTACAGGGTCCAGACACGTGCCCATTTCATTGGTGCAAATGGTGTCCTACAGACGGTCAAGGGCTGGTCTTGGAGCACAATGATTTCCAATCTGAGGATACAATCACTTGAATTTGATTTAACGTGAGGTGCGTATCCCCAGATCTGATATCTTTTGAAATTTCTGTGTGATTTGACAGATTTGCAGGAAGTAAATGCCATCGACGCTAATGTTTAGTGGCTTCATCAGCCGAGCCTTTGAGGACATTAAGCCCTTGCACACGAGAAGTCCCAGTAACGCACCACTTCCTGGCTGTGTTTAATGTTTTTCTTGACTGTTATGATTCAAATACACTAGAAATGCATTTTTTTAAAAGGGTATTTTTTTCTCAAGGTATAATTTAGTCCTTCCTCTTTCTTCATTGCTGGATACCATGTTAGTTACCTGAAAGATTGTTTTTAGTGTGGTTAACAAAGAGGGAATACCAGTACTCCGAGTGAGGAGGGTATTTCTGCCTTTCTACAGAGAGGTTGGCTCCTCTGCTACCTCCCTGACTAATTTAGAGCTGGCAAGAATGTGAAAAGGCTCTCGAGGGTGGTGGGATGGGGAACAGTTCCTGTAAGAAATGCTGGTTTTTCTTTTAAAGAAAAACTATTCAAAGGATTTTGAACTTAAAAGTAATCTCTCCTACTACAGTAAAAGTTGTAGAGACTGAAGACTTGCTATCCTTTTGGGTTTCCTCCTGTTTAAAACTTTCCAAGAAAGACGTGTGTGGGTGGTGTTGTGTTTTTTGTTGTGGTTTTGTTTTTTTTTTTTTTTTTTGTGGGTTGTTTGTTTTGTTTTTTTAAATCTCAGTAAGACATTAACAATTTCTTGAAGTGGGACAATGAAGCAAAGGTTGACACTTTACTGTTAATTATTCATGGTTTGCTCTTTTTGGTGTGTCCATTTGCTGAAACAACACTAACCATAATTCATTTCTCAGTCTTTCACAACGGTTACATACAAATAGATGTCAATAACCAAATAACTTGGTGGGATGCATAACTGCCGCGCTTTGGAACAACATGCTGAACTATCAGTTGAGACGTTTGAGCTCCCACCACAGTTGCTGTGGGAGCCAGGCAGCCTGACGAGATGCACAGACCGTGTCAGTTAAATGTTTTCTTGGGGAATTTCCAACAAAACAGTTGGTTACTCTCTACCCTCGCTAGTTTATCAATGTCTTTTTACAAGGAATATTGTTGCTCCAGCCAGATTGTTTCCAGACTTAGCATTCGTCTCTTACTATGCGTTAAATCCAGCATCTTGTAGAGAAAGGGTAAAAAAAATAAAAGTTTTCTTATTTAGGGAATCCTTATATTTTAAGCAAGTTTAGGAAATAGTTTTTGTGTGTGGACCAAGATGCTGACACAGCTACCTCTGAAATGTTGGGCCACTGTGTTCAACCAGCACTTACATGTTGTTCTGAGAAATGTGATCAACTTTTTGGCTGTCCCTGCTCCTTATCAAAAAAACCCCACTGCCTTCTACGCCCACTGTGGAAAACCAGACCGTATGCTCTGGTATCTCGAGGTGTTAGCTATCAAACAGATTCTGGAGGACTGAGAGGGAAAACAATCTGGGACTTCCACGCTTGGCCTCCATTGTAGGTCACCCCAAAGCACAATCTATATGATCTGAGCTGAGTGGATTCATGTTGTGGAGCAAAATAAGTAGCTCATTGGTGCAAGCTAAAATGGGGAAAAAAAATGTTTTGTTTTTAACTAAAGCAGAACTTCTGATTACTTAAATTTTTGATCAGAGAGTTGCAAATTAACTTGGAAAAAGAGGTTGTGTTCAAAGAAATAATAGTCTTAGGGTATACTTAGCAGTGAAACTTTTTCCAGCTACAGTTTAACTTCAAGGCAGATTTCAGATTTTAGGACTGAAAAGCGAATGGAACATTAAACAGCACTTTTCCTTTGAGCTGAATGCCTCTTCCTGGTCACTGTACCTTCACTTCAGGATTTTCTGGTCAATTCACATGATGATTCAAAGCATGCATGCATATCCAAAATCCTCTTTTCTTCCACTTTTGTGTGACCTTTCTAATTTAGAGTGAAAATGTAAATGAGACATCTCTGACATTGAGGAGGTCACCCCTCAGCAGCAAAAGGAAGGTCTTCAAAATGTCAGTCCTTCTGTACATGCCTCGGGTTTGCTCAAAATTTGCATTGTGAAGTTCTCTGGGTGTCTATAGAATTTTGCTATTGTGTATCATATATTTTATAGGGTTTACGCTCAAAACGTTAATAAGGCATGTTTTGAACCCACGAACAAGGTTCTTGATTTAAGCTGTTTCCCGCTGTTCCTACAGAGTGTTGATTTCACATGTCATTGTGCCTTATTTATGTATTGTTAGTAGGCGGAATACAATAAGATCATCTGCCTGTGGTACTGTGTAGGATGGATCCAAGGAATTATGAGACATTTTGGACCACGTCAAGCTGTTTCAGTGTTGGGAGTGTCACCTAATTCTGTTTTTTCTCCCTCACCTATGATCTAGTCCTCTATATGATTCACCTTTCTGTTTGGTAACAGCATGAATCTTGATTTGATGTGAAGCTGTCTAAAATCTGAAGTCCCTGATTCATCTGTGTATTAGTCCCGTTCTAAAGGCAAACAACTCAATTTAATTCTTATACTTCTGTAAAGTTTGAGTGGATAGTCTTAATCTGTGGAGTGGATAGTCTTAATCCACTGTATTTAGTAAGTGCATTATAACTCATATTAAGTTTAAGAATATTATCCTAGATCAAGAAGCTATAAATGAGATATTTTTTTTTAAAAAATAATTATATGTTGTGAAACACTACTTGTAATGCTATTTTTCCACTTGTCAGCCTATTCCCATTGTCATTCATGGATTTACAGCAATGTCAAGTTTGCTCTGTATTCTGGTATGCAAAGGTGAATATAAACGTTGTTCCTTGTTATTGCCAAAGTTATACTGGAGAAACAAGTTTTAACTCACCTGATTTCAACTAAAGATACCTCCAAGCAGCTAAAGGAAAGCTTTAGTAAAAAAGTTGCCCTTGAATAAGTCTTGTTTTTATAGAGCAATTATAACTAGTTTGTACTGTTCAAAGTGTCAGCCAGGAGTCAGTATGCTTCAGGGAAATAAGACCGACAAGTTTATTACTTCACAGTTTGGAGCGATGGCGTCCCTTAGCAAACTGCAGCATGCTAAAGAGTTTCTGATGTGATGAAAACACAAATTTGGTTACTTCTGAAGGTCATACCATATTATATGTATCACAAATATATATAAACAGCCATAAAATGCAAATTCACTTCCTCCATTAAGCAGAATTTCCTATAATATAATGCTAACTTCCTGTGATATAATGCTAGTGTGTGTTTTGTTTTTTTTTTTACTTGGCTTCTGCTGAAAGCAAGTCTGTAAGATTTATTTTTCGAGTGACTGAATTGGTGTCCGTTGGAGATATAATCTCAAATAATAGTTTCCATTTTTTTTTAATCAAAGAGCTCAGGCTGACACCACTTACCTTCCCAATTTGCATACTTATTTATATCAGATAAAACATAGTGACTCTCTTTTTCCCATAGTGAGGAATAAAAGGATTTTTTAATGACAAAATACAGTCTGGTTTTTTACTGAAATCTACTTTGTCATGATGGGTGGCTGAATCTTAAATTGTTGCAACAGCAGGACACGGGGTGCTATTTTCATTATGAGATTAGCAATTCAGATCTGCATGTGACAAATGGAAAAAATGATCGAATGTATTTGTGCTGTGTGCTGCATATATTAATGGACAAGTATTCAGTGCCATGTAGTCCTTCATGAACTGAAAGGACTCTGTTCAGAATATCTTTTATTTTAATACTAGTATTTCATCTTTCAGATTTGCAGACTTTCCGGAGAGTTCAATGAAGAGATTCCCTACAACCCCAGTGATATTTTTTTACTACTAATAAAAAAAAAAAAATCTTTTTCTCTCCCAGAAACCTAGTTTTTTCCCCAACATATTTTCATCTCTTTCACAGAAAGAAAAAAGTCTGAAAATAAGAGTTGCAGAGATCCTTGGAGATATAAATTGCATAATTATAAATTATAGAATCATAGAATCATCATGGTTGGAAAGGACCTTTGAGATCATCAAGTCCAACCAACCAACCTACAATCTCTGCCACTAGAGCATGCCCTGAAGCGCCACATCTAGATGTTTCTTAAACACCTCTAGGGATGGTGACTCAACCCCCTCCCTGGGCAGGCTGTTCCAGTGCCTGACCGCTCTTTCAGTAAAGTCATTCTTCCTAATATCTAATCTAAACCTCCCCTGCCACAACTTCAGACCATTCCCTCTGGTCCTGTCATTATTCACCTGGGAGAAGAGGCCAACACCCACCTCTCTACACCCTCCTTTCAGGTAGCTGTAGAGAGCAATGAGGTCTCCCCTCAGCCTCCTCTTCTCCAAGCTAAACATGCCCAGCTCCCTCAGCCTCTCCTCATATGCCCTGGTCTCCAGACCCCTCACCAGCCTGGTAGCTCTCCTCTGGACACGCTCCAGCACTTCAATGTCCCTCTTGTCCAGAGGGGCCCGGAACTGAACACAGCACTCAAGGTGAGGCCTCACCAGTGCCAAGTACAGAGGCACCATCACTTCCCTGCTTCTGCTGGCCACACTATTTCTGATACAAGCCAGAATGCTGTTGGCCTTCTTGACCACCTGGGCAAGACCTTGGCTCAGGCCTTTTTGCCTGAAGATGTGTGATATGTTTTATGAGCATTTTATCTCTCAATAAAATGATTTTCAGATGCCTGAATTCACATGACATGGCAGTCAAATATTTTTTTTCTATAAGTCCAGAATTCTGGGTTTAAACCAATAATCTCTTTTCATTCTCTCCTATGAACGAAAGCAGGTTGTCAAGCTTCATGTAGGTTTTTTTGTTTGAAGAGAATTAGAGAAATTTGTGTACTTGGAGAAATTTGTTACACTCTGTATCTCCCAGTTCCTAAACAAAACAGGTAGGCAATTCTATGCAAGAGTGGATGAATGTAAATTAAATGTTTCTATTCTGACCCAAGGCTTCTCCCAGAGCAGGAGCTGGCTCTGCAACCTCCCAGGGAGAGGAGGGTACCTCAAGTCTCTTGCTTTATAAAACGTGTAATGTGACATGAAGGTGAACTTGTGTTAATGATTTTGTGGCACTAGTGTGAATTCCATAAGAGTCTCTATCCGATTAATACTTAAAAAAAAAAAAAAAAAAAAAAAAAAAGTGAAGTTTGAAGCTGGTCTGAAGTGAATACAGCTTGCTTTGAAACAGCTGTATTAAAGTCAGGCTTCTAATCTAAGTCATCTCTACAGACAATGGCAAAAGTAGACCCTTGAGCAGTCAATTCATCCTATCCAGAGATAAGGTGGGCTGAATCGTCCTCTGGTTGTTCCTTTCTGCCTGGATTATTGGGGGGGGTATGGGAGTGGGTGTCAGAGAGTGCATAGATCACTGCCTTCAGGTGCGTAAAACTAAGAGCAAGAGCTCTGCAGCCTTAAAGCGAGCAGTTGCAGCTTGATGACTTTAGCGTAACTTTTTCCTGTACCCATCACTCACAAGTTTGATGTGCAGGTAAGATATAATACTAAGTACGTAGTGACCAGCATCATAATATTTCTTCCTGGTTTTCTACTGCAGTTGTTATTGAATTACTGAATCTTTCTACCTCTGTTTCTGTCTGCTGTCGGGAGGGAGCAGTCTGCCTGCCATGATTGATGGCAGCTTTTCCCATCACTGACTGCTTCTGATTTCATTCTCCAGGCATGTCTACATCAAATTTTATTATGAAAGATTCTTGCTTTGTGATTTCATTATACAGCTATTGCAAGAAAGACAGACTAGAAGCATAAACACTTTTGTAATAAAGCAATATGTAGATTTACAGATTCATGTTCTGAAATGCTCACTGTCTGAGAGAAAAATACAATGCTTCAAGCAGAAAAAAGCAGCCAGGGAACTATAAGTTAAGGCACTGGAGAACCCAGCTGAGGCCTCTGCCGGTACAAACAGGCAGTCAGAAAAATATCTGCCCCAAAGGGTTTTAGATTTATAGACGAGACAGGCAAACTGCACATTAGGAAGTGTCAGGGGGAGAAAAAGCAGAGAAAAATGTCTGAGAGGATGTGACATGCTAGTGACAGAGCCATCCACAAGAAAGTGGTGGCACTTAGGCCCTCGTGCTGCTTGTTGCTGGGAAGATGGGAGCATCTGCTGTGTGTTTGGCAGGGCTGCTGGCCCTGACCTGGTCCCAGGTGCAGGCAGGCAGCACACATGGTGTCCCAAAGCCACCGCTTCTCAAAGCAAAAGAGCTTCTGGTGTGGGAAACGAACAGCCTGAAACGTCAGGACGGGGCTGCGATGTACTTGTCCCCGGAATGGCCAAGTCCTGCAAACTCACAGGCCCCAGCCTCTTAAAAGTGGTGCTTAAGCAAACGGTGGGAGATGACGAACTGTATTTTCATGCTGTGGTTTCTTATTATGTTTTGGAGAGTCTAATTTAAACGGAAGTACTTGGTGTTTATTGTATGTTTGGTTCTCCCACCTACCCCTCTCTATGCAGAAGCACTCCGGGCTTAGCCCTACGTGTGGGGTGTACCAGCTTTGCACGCTCAGCCTCCAGAGCTACGCTCCATGTAGTTTTTTCATAAGCCCCATGGAGTTGGATCAAAAATTCCAGCAGAGGATGGACTCAACGGAAAACAAAGCAGAGTTGTGGAAAGAAAGTAAAGTAAAATGCAGCCTGGGATTTCTAAGGAGACTTAAAGGATAAACTTGGCCAACTTTCTGTGAAACCTGACTGGGATTTAGGGCTGTGTCTCCTTAAAGCTCTCTTGAAAGTCATAACTTAAAAGGAAAGAACAAGAAATTTTAGAAAGCAAGTGGTAAGAGTCCATTTCACACGTAACCCAACACAGATGGTGCAAGTCTGACCCTGTCAAAGATACCTGGCCTCTTGCCACAGGGCTCCAGGAGGGCTGGGGCTTGATCAAAGAGAATAAATATCCTGGCCTATGTTAAATGGCCACCCAAAAGCAGGGCCAGGAATGCTGTCTGCGCCATGCTGTGTTCAATACCTTGGATTTTGATTCCTGTCATCTGCCCAGCTCAGCCATGTGGAAAACCACTGATATAAATAAAAACAGGAATGTGTTTGGCATGCGCTCTCTGAGGCCTCGGGGACCTGAGAAGGCCAATGCAGACCTACTGCCTTGCAGGAGAGAAGGGCTGATGAAGAGAGCCGTGGAAGGCTCCTAATGAAAGACTGAGCCTTGCAACAAGGCTACAGTTGAGGTGTTCAGCCCAGCTGCTGTTGTTTTGACTTTCAATGACCTTGCCGATATATCCAGAGGAGGCCACGAAGATGCTCAGGGGGCTGGAGCACCTCTGCTATGAAGACAAGCCGAGAAAGTTGGGATTGTTCAGCCTGGAGAAGAGAAGGCTCTGGGGAGACCTGTCGTGGTTTAGCCTCAGACAGCAACAAAGAACCACATGTCGCTCGCTCGTGCCTTCCAAACACAGGAAGAATCGTAAGAAAAGGCAAGACTCTTGGGTTGAGACAAAGGCAGTTTAATAGAACAGCAAAGGGAACAGGCAAACAACAACAACAACAACACGGATAGGGGAATATACAAACGCGATTACAGAACCGCCGCTCGCCGGCCGGACCCGGGCCGCCCCAGCCCGCTTTTAAGCAGCAACTTCCTGCCCCCTCCCCCGGCAGCTCAGGGTGGGCGTGGCTCACATGGCATGGAATACCAGGAAAAGTTAACCCTATCCCCACCGGAACCAGGACATTATCCACCCCTTATTCCATACCATCTATGCCATGCCCAGCAGGTTCCAATGAATTGCCACCACTTTCCCCTGTGCCTTACTTGTAGTACAACTGATAGCAATTAACAGCACACAATCTGATTCATTGGCTATTCTCGCCCAAAATCAGATCTCCATGAGGTACACATCGGACTTCCCCATCCTTCCGCATCACCCACCAAGTGCACCCAGGTCCTTGGGCAAAAGCAATCCCACGGATGGGTTTGCCTTTGCCTGAGGCAGGACTAACCCAGACTGTCTTCCCTAGCATATTCTTCATGTGCACTACGGGGACTTTATCCCCTTCTACAGTACGTGGAAGTTTTGATTGGGCAGGGCCAGCCCGATTGTTAGATCCCCTGGTGTTAACTAGCCAGGTAGCTTTTGCTAAATGCGTATCCCAGTGTTTGAAAGTCCCACCACCCATTGCTCTCAGTGTAGTTTTTAACAGTCCATTGTATCGTTCTATCTTCCCAGAGGCTGGGGCGTGATAGGGGATGTGATACACCCACTCGATACCATGCTCTTTGGCCCAGGTGTCTATGAGGCTGTTTCGGAAATGAGTCCCATTGTCCGACTCAATTCTCTCTGGGGTACCATGTCGCCACAGGACTTGCTTTTCAAGGCCCAGGATAGTGTTCCGGGCAGTGGCATGGGGCACAGGGTATGTTTCCAGCCATCCAGTGGTTGCTTCCACCATTGTGAGCACATAGCGCTTGCCTTGACGGGTTTGTGGCAGCGTGATATAATCAATCTGCCAGGCCTCCCCATATTTGTATTTCAGCCATCGCCCTCCATACCAAAGAGGCTTCAAACGCTTGGCTTGTTTGATCGCAGCGCATGTCTCACATTCATGGATGACCTGTGCAATAGTGTCCATGGTCAAGTCCACCCCTCGGTCACGAGCCCATCTATATGTCGCATCTCTCCCTTGATGGCCTGAGGAGTCATGGGCCCACCGAGCTATGAATAGTTCACCCTTATGTTGCCAGTCCAGATCCACCTGAGCCACTTCAATCCTAGCGGCCCGATCCACCTGCTGGTTGTTCTGATGTTCCTCCGTGGCCCGATTCTTTGGTACGTGGGCATCTACATGGCGTACTTTCACAGCCAGATTCTCTATCCGGGCAGCAATATCTTGCCATAGGTCAGCAGCCCAGATGGGTTTGCCTCTACGCTGCCAGTTGCCCTGCTTCCACTGCTGTAACCATCCCCACAGAGCATTTGCCACCATCCATGAGTCAGTGTAGAGATAAAGTACTGGCCATTTTTCTCGCTCAGCAATGTCCAAAGCCAGCTGAATAGCCTTCACCTCTGCAAACTGGCTCGATTCACCCTGTCCCTCACTGGCTTCTGCAACCCGTCGTGTAGGACTCCACACAGCAGCCTTCCACTTTCGATGTTTTCCCACAATACGGCAAGACCCATCAGTGAACAGGGCATATTTCTTCTCATTTTCTGGCAGTTTATTATATGGTGGGGCCTCTTCTGCACGCGTCACCTCCTCCTCTGGTGACATTCCGAAATCCTTGCCTTCTGGCCAGTCCATGATCACTTCCAGAATTCCCGGGCGACTGGGGTTTCCCATTCGAGTTCGCTGCGTGATCAGTGCAATCCACTTACTCCATGTAGCATCGGTTGCATGATGTGTGGTGGGGACCCTTTCTTTGAACATCCAACCCAGCACCGGCAGTCGAGGTGCTAAGAGGAGCTGTGCTTCTGTACCAACCACTTCCGAAGCAGCTCGAACCCCTTCATATGCTGCCAATATCTCTTTTTCTGTTGGAGTGTAGCGGGCTTCGGATCCTCTGTATCCACGACTCCAAAACCCTAGGGGTCGACCTCGAGTCTCCCCTGGTGCTTTCTGCCAGAGGCTCCAGGTAGGGCCGTTCTCCCCGGCTGCAGTGTAGAGCACATTTTTAACATCTTGTCCTGCCCGGACTGGCCCCAGGGCCACTGCATGGACTATTTCCTGTTTGATTTGTTCAAAAGCTTGTCGTTGCTCAGGACCCCATTTAAAATCATTCTTCTTCCGGGTTACTTGATACAGAGGGCTTACAATTTGACTGTAATCTGGGATATGCATTCTCCAAAAACCCACAATACCTAAGAAAGCCTGTGTTTCCTTTTTACTAGTTGGTGGAGACATAGCTGCTATTTTGTTGATCACATCCATTGGAATCTGACGGCGTCCATCTTGCCATTTTATTCCTAAAAACTGGATCTCCTGCGCAGGTCCCTTGACCTTACTTCGCTTTATAGCAAAACCAGCGTTCAGAAGGATTTGGACTATTTTACTCCCTTTCTCAAAAACTTCTTCTGCTGTGTTTCCCCATACAATGATGTCATCAATGTACTGCAGATGTTCTGGAGCTTTACCCTGTTCCAGTGCAGTCTGGATCAGTCCATGGCAAATGGTGGGACTGTGTTTCCACCCCTGGGGCAGTCGATTCCAGGTGTATTGGATGCCCCTCCAAGTGAAAGCAAACTGTGGCCTGCACTCTGCTGCCAAAGGGATTGAGAAAAATGCATTCGCTATATCAATCGTGGCATACCACTTGGCTGCCTTGGACTCCAGTTCGTACTGGAGTTCTAGCATGTCCGGCACAGCAGCACTCAGCGGTGGCGTGACTTCATTCAGACCACGATAGTCTACAGTTAGCCTCCACTCTCCATTAGATTTTCGCACCGGCCATATGGGACTGTTAAAGGGTGAGCGAGTCTTGCTGATCACTCCTTGAACCTCTAGTTGACGAATCAGCTCATGGATGGGAATCAGAGAGTCTCGGTTAGTGCGATACTGCCGCCGATGCACCGTTGTGGTAGCAATCGGCACCTGTTGTTCTTTGACCCTCAACAACCCCACAACAGAAGAATCCTCCGAGAGACCAGGCAAGGCAGACAACTGTTTAACTTCCTCCGTCTCCAAAGCAGCTATGCCAAAGGCCCAGCGGTACCCTTTTGGGTCCTTAAAATACCCTCTCCTGAGGTAATCTATACCAAGGATGCATGGAGCCTCTGGGCCAGTCACAATGGGATGCTTTTGCCACTCATTCCCAGTTAGGCTCACTTCTGCCTCCAGTACAGTCAACTCTTGGGATCCCCCTGTCACCCCAGAAATACAAATGGGTTCTGCCCCTCTATAGCTTGATGGTATTAAAGTACACTGCGCACCCGTGTCCACTAGAGCCTTATACTCCTGTGGGTCTGATGTGCCAGGCCATCGAATCCACACCGTCCAATAAACCCGGTTATCCCTTTCCTCCACCTGGCCGGAGGCAGGGCCCCCCTAATACTGGTCATAGTATCCATTACTCACTTCTTGCATAAATGACTTGGAAGTTCCTTCAAGAGGATCAGAAGCAAGATCAAGCCTTCTGCTTTGTCTGGGGAACGGCCCACTGGAAACTGGGGCGGCACTTTTCCTGGAGGGATCCCCTTTTGTGGTTGTCCTTCCTTGCAACTCCTGTACCCGTGTCCGCAGGATCGAAGTAGGTTGTCCGTCCCACTTCCTCATGTCCTCTCCGTGGTCCCGCAGGTAGAACCACAGGGTGCCTCGTGGTGTGTACCCTCTGTACTCTCTCTCTTGAGTGGGGAAATGCCTGCTTCTAATAGCTGAGATGCTGGCCCGTGCAGGTGGGGAGTAGGACATATTCTCTTCAAGTTGCTGGACCTTCCGCGACAGTTTCTCCACAGCTGAGACAAGGGGGGAAGAGAGACTTTCTTCATATCGCCGGAGCCGGCCAGCTACCTCATCCACCGTTGGTCCCTCTTCACCTTTCCATTCCATTACTGCCAGGGAGTTGGCATATGACGATGGTGCGCTCCGTACAAACTTCCGCCACATGGGCCTTGTGCATCGCACCTCATCAGGGTCTGTGGGTAAGTCTGCATTGTCCAAGTCATAATAAATCATCTCCCGCACGGCTAATTCTCTCAGGTACTGGATACCTCTTTCCATGGTAGTCCACTTGCTTGGCTGACATACAACATCCTCGCTGAAGGGGTACCTCTCCCTCACGCCTAATAGGAGTCGTTTCCAGAGGCTGAGGGCTTGGGTCTTTTTCCCGATCGCCTTGTCAATGCCGCCTTCCCTAGACAGGGATCCCAGCTGCCTGGCCTCCCTACCCTCTAATTCCAGGCTACTGGCCCCATTATCCCAGCACCGGAGCAGCCAGGTGACAATGTGCTCGCCTGAAAGTCGGCTAAAATCCTTTCGCATATCCCGCAGCTCACTCAAGGATAGGGATCGAGTAATTATCTCTGGTTCTGCCTCTTCCTCCTGCTCTCGTGATGGCCCTGGTTCATCATCATCTCTTACTAAGCGAACTGATTTCTTTGTGTACTTCTTCTTCTGTATGGGGGCAACTGATACTGGCATGGGTTGGTTCCCTGGTTCAGTGGCAGTGGCTACCACGGGGGTTGCAGTAGCCGCAGTGTCTGTCGCAAGGATTGCAGTAGCCGCAGTGTCCGTCGCAAGGATTGCAGCAGCCGCAGGGGCCGCCGCAGCCGCAGGGGCCGCCGCAGGGGCTGCAGCAGGGGCTGCAGCAGCCGCAGGGGCCGCCGCAGGGGCCGCCGCAGGGGCTGCAGCAGCCGCAGGGGCCGCCGCAGGGGCCGCCGCAGGGGCTGCAGCAGCCGCAGGGGCCGCCGCAGGTCTGGTTTCCATCTCTTCCCCTTGAGGGTGCTGCATAATTCTGAGCAGTGCCTGGTAGATACTGGCCAGGGCCCAGCACAGCGCGGTGAGTTGTGCCTCTCTAGAATAGCCACAGCATTTTCCCTTCAAATATTCTACCACTTGATCAGGGTCCTGTAATTGTTCAGGGGTGAAGTCCCAGACCATTGGAGGTGAGTAGTTCTCTAGGTACCTGCCCATGCTCTCCCACATGCCATGCCACCCCTGACTATCCAGCCTCGGAGCAGATCTCCGGGTGGTAGTCTTAAATAGTCGCTTAACCCAAAACAAGACCTGGAACGTATTCAGGAGACATAGCACTACGAACACGCTAGTTTGAGTATCCCAAGGATATTCAAAATTCTCAAAAGCTGTCATACCTGACCCGAAGGAGAAAAGGGAGGCAAAAGGGCTGGGGAAATTATTAACAAATCCTGAGAGACGGTGTCCAATGTATGGACAGGACAGCAAAACCGCATAAACACCCCAAAATAGCCGTCTGAACAGTGATGTTATCATATCATAAACAGATATCGCACAGGACAGCAGAATGATAATCCTCATCCCTGTTCCAGACATGGTAAACAGCATCGCAGGGAGTACATAAGCCATATAGGAATTTATGTAACACAGCCATGAGAACAAACCAAGCAACATGATGACCAGTGACTACTTACCTAATAAAATAAATGCATACAAAAAAAAAAAAAAAAAAACCAAAACCGTTTTTTCCACGTTCTAGTTGGATTCTGTCGTTATCTCAACCCTTCGAGCCCCACGTTGGGCGCCAAAAAGGACTGTCGTGGTTTAGCCTCAGACAGCAACAAAGAACCACATGTCGCTCGCTCGTGCCTTCCAAACACAGGAAGAATCGTAAGAAAAGGCAAGACTCTTGGGTTGAGACAAAGGCAGTTTAATAGAACAGCAAAGGGAACAGGCAAACAACAACAACAACAACACGGATAGGGGAATATACAAACGCGATTACAGAACCGCCGCTCCCCCGCCGCTCGCCGCTCGCCGGCCGGACCCGGGCCGCCCCAGCCCGCTTTTAAGCAGCAACTTCCTGCCCCCTCCCCCGGCAGCTCAGGGTGGGCGTGGCTCACATGGCATGGAATACCAGGAAAAGTTAACCCTATCCCCACCGGAACCAGGACAAGACCTTATAGTGGTCTTCCAGTATCTAAAGGAGGCCTACAGGAAAGATGGGGAGGAACTGTTTACAAGGGCATGTAGTGATAGGACGAGGGGTAATGGCTTCAAACTGGAAGAGGGGAGATTTAGATTAGATATCAGGAAGAAATTTTTCACCCTGAGGGTGGTGAGCCCCTGGCCCAGGTTGCTCAGAGAAGCTGTGGCTGCCCCATCCCTGGAGGGGTTCAAGGCCAGGCTGGACGGGGCTTGGAGCAGCCTGGTCTGGTGGGAGGTGTCCCTGCCCAGGGCAGGGGGCTGGAACTAAATGATCTTTAATGTCCCATCCAACCTAAACCATTCTATGATTCCATGATATTCAGTTCAGTGACAGCTATTTTTTCTGAAATAATAAAATACAATAATGTACATGCCCTTTTTTTTTTGCTTTCTATACCATGGGTAACAGAGTATAGGTGACTTAGATGTATGCACTGCAAACACGTTAGTCCCAGTATGTTTATTGTCAGTAAACTGCATCCTCGTAGAAGAAGAATGATGATGAGTAAAAATTTTAGTTGACCCTGCATTGCTTAGCAAATAATAAATAAAAGATATAGAGGAGCTTTGGCTAAGATTCTGAATGCTCTTCCTCTGAGGTTTTAAGACCATATGAATAAGCCAGAGGAAATTATATAATTGTGCAAAGAAATAAGCTACAAAGCACTGATCTAGTTATGATACGGAAGGAGCGTATTCTTTTACTTATGAAACTGCCTCAGAATTGCCAGTTACATCAATTAAGCTGCTATTTGCTCAGCGTGTGATAAAGATTTTGCTAACCTGAGCCAAAACAGTAATTTCTGCAGAAATTCAATATACACTTCCTGTGTATGTTTGTTATTTTTTTTGGTAGTATTTCTTTTTCATTTTTTTCTGTTTGTAATTTTTTCCTTCCCAACCAGACTTCTACCCCTGATTTCACTTTACATTTTTAAGAGCATAATAACTTGACTTTACCCAGTCCTTCATGATGTTGGTTGACCATCAGGCTAGAACAGCTAGAACAGGATCGTTGCCCTTATCTGTTAAGAAACTTCTTGTACAAAACCATAAGGAGCAGCCTCATGATAACGTAGTATGGTCTGATTTAAAGAAACTTTTAAAGCCAAATAAACCTGTATTAAGTCTATTAATCACATGCCTCTGGGCATTGAGTCTTGCTGAGAGGCCCTGGAGTGCTTACGGTATGGTTAGTGTTAATCTATTATCCTGGAAGTTGATTTGATCCTGTAAAGGAACACAACCTCGCAAATGGGCTAAAGACATCCAGTGCTTGGCCTATGAGTACCCATGGCGTTTCACTGAAGATGAGCAAATTTGTGCGAGCGCTGTTATGCTCCCAATAAACCAGCAGCCTTTAAAGCACGTTCTCAGGATGGAATCGCAGTCATAAGCTCGTTCTGCCACATGAACGTCTCAGTGGTGAGAGACTGCCTCTATACTTTACTCCCGTAAACTGCTTGCAGTGATTACGGAAAACCTCCAAAATTTAAAGAAGTTATGATTAGTGCTTTTATGCATTAAAAGAAAATTTGTCTTTGTTCTACTCTTATATTTGCTTTTTGCTCCGCAGCCCGTAGGAATCAAGTTCTTTCTGAGAGTCCCAATGCTGAAATATTTCTTTCCTTAAAGAAATGTGGTCTGAAATAGTTGAGGGTTTTAATAAATAAATAAATACATTTGTTCCTTAATCTTGTGATATAGCTATCACGGCATTTAGCAACAGGCCGTTAATGACCTATTATGCCTCCACACTCTTAAACATTGAATGAGAAAGGTATCAATCCATTGGTCTGAAGTTTGGAGCTTCTGTACACCTATGACTGAATGCATTTTCAAACTAGATGATGACCTCATACGTTAGCAAGGTTTATTTCTGCAGCAAATGAGCTGTGAATTCAGCTTACCACTCAAAGAAAAGGGAGGGAAAAAATATAATCTAGCTTTTCTTCTTCATTTAAAGGAATCCTGGCTTGATGACCAAGATGCATGTGGATTTCTTCCCAAATAGCAGTATTTAGGCATTGAGGTGTGACTGCCAGAATAATAGTATTCATCTGAATAAACCACTTGAGTTTATTCTATTTTATGGAGATAAAATACCCATATTCATTTTCTTAGCTTCAATTTGTATGAGTTAGTGTCTCGCTTCCATTGCCAATCAGCAAAGCATGCAAATAATGATATCAGTGCATGAAATTAGCCCTGACCAAGAAGAACAGTGCACAGTCTGTTGTATGAATAGTCAGACTGATTCCTTCCTTCCTATGTTGTTTTTTCAGTTCCCTTTAAAATGAAATTCTGTGAAGTATTAAACACACAGGGCTTATTCACTTGTTTGTGTTGGATAAGTGAATTCGGTGCTTGTGGGAGATGCCAGATGGGCTGCATGAGAGACAGAAGGTCTCTGTCTCTCCACCAAGCAGCAGCAGCGTGTGCTTCCCAAATTATGTTGCCAAAGTGCCTTAGACCTGACCCACAGGTAAGAGGCTGATCTTGATACCCCTCCAAACCGTAGCATCTTTGACATTGAGAAAGCTTTAATGCCCGGAATACTCCATTTCTTCCTGGCGTGCTACTGCTCAGCATGTGTGCTTCGATACTCCTCAGCTTCAACCGTCCTTTGAGACAAACATACTCTGCTCCCCAGAAAACATACGTGAATGACTGCACTGCTAAAAAAACCCAAAACCCCACAGAAGGAAAGAAGCATAATTCACTCCCTTTCAACCATGGGTGGTTGAAAACAACATTCATAAAACAGTTTCTGCCAGCTCTTTCTGTTCATAATGCTTTCATTGGTAAGTAAAAAGATTAATATCATAAATGCGTTCCGTTGGAGCCAGGTGCAGTAGGAAAGTAAGAGTCCGTATTAATTTAGAACTGAAATTTCTCCTTGGCTTAATAAAAACTTTCCCCAAAAGAATATTCTTAATGACAGAGTTCTTTGTGGGCTATACAGAGTCATGGTAAAAGCCGATTTCACTTTAAGCTGTATGCTGGTTTAACTCGTTCTCCAGCTCTCATCAATTGAGAGAGCTTAATGAATGTTGGTATGACTGAGAGCTGCACCGTAGCTTCTTGAAAAATACATGCATAAGTATTTGCAGTGGTTCTGCTTTGTTGCTGCCTATTTTGTGCAGTCCATTTCATGAAGCTTAGCGTGGCGGATTTGGTGGTTTACGTTGAGATTTGCCAAATCCATCTTGAGAAAGAAATGCCAACGGGAACATTTCTCAGGTTCTGCTTTGCGGTGATCTTCATAATGTTTTTTTTAAGTTTGAAGGAAGATGATTAATTTGGATATTTGGGCAGGAAACAAAAGCTGCAAGGGAAACAAATTGGATTGCATGGGGAGACTGTAAGGGGGCTTTATTTCAGACAGAACAAAACTTATAATTACATATTGCTTTATCTATTTCACAGTATAAGACTTTCTGAACAATCTCAATAGGACGTTAATCATTGCAAATATTACAGCCCAAACCAAAGTTAAAAGCTTTTCTGTCTGAAATACGCCTTTTTTGTGAGATAAATCCTTATATAAACCAAGTAGAGGATGTTTACTAGAATTCCAAAAGGATTGGTCTGTGTATGTGCAGGAAGTTAGCTGAGTTTGCAGCAAATTCTTTGTTAATTCATACAAAGATTTTTTTATAATAACTATCCAGAAAATGTCAGTGCTCTTTATGGGAATGTCTGAGATAAATATATGAAATACCACATTATCTGTCTCTACTTTCTTCCTTCCTGTAAAAGGCTAATACCAAAATCTAAGTATATATATTTTTTTTTTCAGCTGAAAAGAGTTTCAGTGAGTACTATCACCAAAACATGAAGTGAAACGTGAAAGTTTCAACCAAAATCCATTTTTAATTTTTGAATGGATGTTTTTGCTAAAACTAATTTGATTCCAGTTTCCAAAACATATCAGCCAAATGGAGCTTTCCAGCAGACCTTTGAAATAATAAAAATTACGTGATTATTGGATTTTTATTAAGCAAAAGCTATTTTGGGGCAAAAATGGCTCTACTTCTTACCTTGTCTTTAATGGCTCTAACTTGCTGGCATGCCATGCGTTTGGAGTTGGACTGGCACGCAGTTCTCCCTGCCGTATTACTGTGGTACCTAAATCAGGGCGATGTCCAATGGCCATATCCATCACTCCATGGAGCTGGCGCTGCCGCAAGGTTTTTGATTGCAGTGTTCCTTCACCCAAATTGGTCCCTTCACCTCTGTGCTCTAAGTGCCCTCCCAGAAAATGATGCCAGCCTCGGACAGGAGAGTTTAAGCATGTTTTACTGCTTGTTTGTTGCTGGTGGTTGAGTAACTGGGAGGTGAGGAATTGGAGCAATAGCTTATTACTATTGTTCTGTTAAGGTGCTTAAGAAGAGCAAAGAATTTACACTTTTTAATTAGATATTAGTGGAAAGGTGGGTTTAAAGTAAGTGAGGCAATTCTTAGTGCTAATGACAGAAGTCTGCCCTCTAATATCCTGGGGGGGGGGGGGGGAAAAGGAAATCCAAAGGTTTTATGTCTTTCCTTTTAAATTTTTCTCCTATGGCAAAGTAAATGTCTTATCAGTCTTGAACAGGCAGCTTCAGTGTCACAGATAAGACCTTTGAGTACTGCCAAAAAATATGGGACATGCAGATCCACAGTGGACAACAGAATAGCACATCGCAACTTTAACAAGAGGAGGATAAGCTTCCTCCACTGGTGTGTTATTGAAGATCATCTTCCATTGTGAACCCAGATTCAGTGAATAAATCTGAAGCAGAGAAAAAATCTGAGAAGAAAATTGCTAACATAACCAGTACTGAGTTTTTCTCTCCTGTATAATTTGTTTACTGTACCCCCAGTTGTATTCAGCACCCAAGCACGTAGTTTCCTTTGGTTTCAATCACCATATGCAGAATTTGGTGACAGTATTTTATTTCTTTATTTGTACCACTGTGCAATGCAATAAAACTCAGGCCTTCATACTGTGAGGAACGGACGTTCTCCATCTGGCATTTGCATGTTGTCTTCTGCAAACCTTTGTTTGTCCAGCGAGTATAGAAACTGGACTGAATTCAGAAGGGGTTAATCCTTTGCAGCCCACAGAGAATATTTTAGGTTTCTTTCTTTTTTTTTTTTCTTTTTTTTTTTCTTCAGTGCACAAGCCCATATTAAATTATAGCAGCAAAGCAACGTATTGACTGCCCTTTGAATACACAGCTTTAAAACAAGCTTTTACACCCCGGTGGTTCAGCTGGCAGAATTCAAACGAGGGTGGCATCTTGCTCGGACTGTTAGATCAATGTCTCATACTAATGAAGTTACTTCATTGCAGTTCGAAATACCGAGGAGGTGAATCCTAAAAATCGATCTGTTTTCTTTAGACCAGAAGCAGATAGTGTTAAACAATCATCCTTTTTA
The DNA here is from genome assembly GCF_028500815.1 of Rissa tridactyla. Classification (NCBI taxonomy): domain Eukaryota; kingdom Metazoa; phylum Chordata; class Aves; order Charadriiformes; family Laridae; genus Rissa; species Rissa tridactyla. The sequence goes on from NC_071471.1 coordinate 67,280,944, forward strand.
CTTCTTAGTTTGGTGCCTCAGTTCTTTGTGTTAATTATTGTTTCTGTCCTGTTAATTATTATTTCAGTCTTGCAAGGTCCTGAAATTGCTGTTGGCTTGGTTACATAGAGTAAAAGAAGGGAGGGAAAGAATCAGCCCTGAGACGCTCTTCTACTCCTGTCCCCAGAGCAGAAAAAAATTAAAAATTAAAGTGTGTGTGGGAATGAATGTGAATAGGCAGGAAAGGAGCAAGAGAGAGGAGAAGGAGAGGAGAAAGAAAGGAGAAAAGCATGAGCACTGTCTGTATCTTGAGGGGACCTGTTGACAATTCTTCCAACTAAGTCAAATTTCCTTCCAAAACGCATCTTTGAACTTGAAATGCTTTGTTTTGGGGCATTGTGATCTCAAATACAGCTTCAGATCCAAGGCAGAGGTCTGCTTTCCAACCTTTGGCAGACCTCAGGAGGAGGATGGTGCGTATCTCGGCATCTCTTCTTGGGGATCTGGATGGCTTAACAGAAATTCTGAAAGCGGGGGGGGGGGGAGGGGAAATAATTTTAACTTGGGTTATAATGAGACTTTAAAACCCCTGAAACTCCTGATTAACTGCGAGCCTGCTTCACCTGCCTCACCTTGCCACCTTAAGGCCCATGTCATTAACACTGTATTGTCTCAGTACCAATATAATGTACTGGAAAGGAAGATTTAAGGAATGTGTTTCTGACAAAGATGATCTGGCATATCACTCGTGCGATACTCCGTATGCAGATTAACTGAGCCGTCCCCACGAGATGGGGGTGAGCGGGCGAAGCCGTGCTGCCCTGGGTACTAGGCCATGGACTGTTCCCTTCCAGGCAGGCTCTGGGCACTCAGGTTTTGAGCCGGGCATTCATCCAAGGAACTAGCCAAAGATTGTTATACGGCTAGCTCAAACGTACACAAAATGGTACTGCAGGGCTCAAGGCTTTGCTGCATTAAAAGGAGCAGAGGCAAGAGAGTACAGCCTGCCATGGACATAGAATCATAGAATGATTTGGGTTGGAAGGGACCTTAAAGATCATCTTATTCCAACCCCCCTGCCCTGGGCAGAGACACCTCCCACCAGACCAGGCTGCTCAAAGCCCCGTCCAGCCTGGCCTTGAACCCCTCCAGGGACGGGGCAGCCACAGCTTCTCTGGGCAACCTGGGCCAGGGGCTCACCACCTTCACAGTAAAGAATTTCTTCCTAATATCCAATCTGAATCTACCCTCTCTCAGTTTGAAGCCATTACCCCTCGTCCTGTCATTACAGTCCCTGATCCAGAGTCCCTCCTCATCTTTCCTGTAAGCCCCCTTCAGGTACTGGAAGGCTGACGTGGAGGTGTGGAGGTTGATGTGATGCGATTCCTGCTCCCAAACTGTGAACTGAATTTCGGCTGGCACTGACTAAGCCTGAAGAAAAAAAAAGAAAACAAGAAAAAAACCCTCAAACCCACCTTATTTTGCCTTCCAGGCAGCTCAAGCGTGCATACAGACCACAGGTAATCCATCTGCAGGTCAATGCCCATGGGCTCTGACGGTTGACTTGGCAGGAAGCAGCAGCATGGCTGCACCTTGGGGCAGGATCTGTGTAGGTGCCGTTCACAGCCGCTGTTTGGCACAATGAACTTCGTGGAGCAGAGTTGGTCTGAGACACACGTCTAGTCTCCTCCCTTGCTGCCAGCCCTGAGCCAAGACCAGCAAGAATAAAGTGCTGGCTTGGGGAGCTTTCTGAGAGGTGGAGGTTTAACTCTTTTCTCATCTCTTTTACACCAGCGTTGTTATTTCAGCCAGTGCAGATTTTTTGGATGTGGAAGGCAGTTTTTCCCTGGCATTAGTACAGAAGTAGCTGCAGTTGAAGTACCTGTGGAGCGGGTTTTTCCTCTGTGGTAACAGGGAAAAGGCTGTCTCATGAAGTGGGACGCGAAGAGGAGCACGGCTATGGGGTTGCACCATTGCATGGCCGCTCTGGGGCCCTAAATGAGACCAGCATTGAGTCAGTCGGCAGGTAAACCTGCAAAAAAAAACCCCTCTCTATTCTCTTGGGGTGAAGTGGATGACTGTAATGAACTTTGCTCATAAGAGCGCTGCAAGCATTAACTGCTTTAATGTGCATAAAGTGCTTTGGAGATGAAAATGACTGTGTAAATCCTAAGGTTGTTGGTGATGCCAATAGTAGTTTAGAAGAGTTTTTTTAGTTACCCACTGCCTCTTTCAGAATTGAACAAAGACCAGAGAGAACTTTTTTATGTGGGATAATGGGCTCATTTTGCTTTATTGTTCTGTCAGGTTTTACCCTTCAACACAGCGTCACTACAACCTTAACTAGAAGTACCACAACATGTAGAGCAATAACTCTTATTTACTCACTTCCCACTAGGTACCTCTGTAATAGCTTCTGGGCATAGTGTAGTAGCATCCCAAAGTGTAGATGCTACCAGGACACACAAAATTCGGTCCTCAGCACTGCAGAGCCTTCAGATTCTTGAAATACCATTTGAATGCAGTGATTTCGTAGATGAGAGATGAGAATTTAATAGCAGAGAACTTCTAGATTTCTCATTTTTATACAATATTAATTGACATAGAAGAGGCAATGCCAAATATTTAAGAAAAAAAGCGCCATTTTTTAACTTTTACCATTTCATTACTTTGCCAGACCATTAAGCACATCCTTTCCTTATTCGTGTTTTGAAATCCTGCCATCTCTACAAAATCTTAGACCTGTAAATCAAGTTTGGGGAAGATGAAACAGGATGCCAGAAATCACCCTTCGCTGCAAATGGAATTTAGGGGAAAGAAGCAGGGGAAGAAGAAAACGTTAACTGTTCTTAATTAGAGATGACAAGGCAAGACTATGAGCTCCCCACCAGTGAGTACGGGAACTGAGTCACTGGTGTCCCTGGCTGTTTTGGAGTGCTGCTGGCAGGAGAGCAGAACTCGAGGGCAGCACCTGGAGAAAACAAATGTGTCAGCAAGTTGTGCATCGTCTACTGGCTTCCTAGGGGAGAATAAGACAGGATTATCACAACAGGTCTTTTGCATAATTTTAGAGTTTAATTCACTTGAAGGACTACGCTGAGTTTTGTACTGAGCTTTTGAATAGGCTGTTAAACCATACGGGGGCCCTATGACTCCCACAAATGCTGTGGAGGGCATGAAAGCCATCGGTATTTGGGCAGTGTACTTCAACTACCTGCATCTCCCCTCTTTAATCTATTTTTTAGAGTTAGGACAGAGGAATTTTAGTGAGTGCTTGACACTGTGCTAATGAAATTATAAGCTTATCTACTCGTGTTAGTGGAACTGGATTATTTTTTGCTCTAAAAATTGATGCTTTTAAGCATGCTGGATAACAGTCCTACTAAACATCCCAGCATTATGTAAAAAGATCCCCAAATTCTTTTATATTCCACCAAATTTCTTTATGCTTTAATTTACTAAAACCTTAGGAAAAATATAGTATCTCTTATATTTTGAGGAATCAAAGAAATCCTCAGACTTCAGTACTTCAGCACACATCACTTAGTTCAATTTATAGTGAGAGCTGTGTATTTACCTAACAGGAAATACATTTTAAAGGTTTGGGGAAGAGCTTACAGAACTTTTTTTAAGCCATTCAAGAATTGTGCAAGAATTTTTAAATTTTTTTTTTTAAGGTCTCTGCTCAACAGAATTCCATGTTTTCTAGTGGGGCATGTTTGTTCGACAGTGACTAACAGTGTATCCAAGTTTATTTCCACCTGTGTTATACACAGTAATAAAATATTCACCAGGCTGATCTATCACCTGCCTTACTTTCTGTTCCCATGATTCAGTTTTGTTTTCCGTTTTTCTTCACTTGTCCTGCCAGTATATGACCCATAAGTTGCTTGATGCCTCTACTGGTCACAGATGAGTCACGCACTTGGGTCCTGGGTCTGAACACTCTCCAGGCTTAGGGGGAGCTTTGAACTCTGTATTTCACGGGCCCCAGCAAAAATCAATTGCTCTCAAGAGCCCAGGCTCTGAAATAAGGCTGACTCTGTAGCCGTGGACAAGCTCTGCTTTGCTCTTTGCTTGCTCTCCTTTGTGACTTTGGAGACAGGCTTAGCATTGCTGACGCACTACTGTTCACAGTTTTCCCTTATTTTGTGCCTCCTCTGGGCTATTCACTTGACGTTATCTAACTGCCCAGCAGAGGAGGTCGGTGAGAGTAGCAGCACTCGGGCTACTTGTTCCAGGCAATTGCCATGCAATAGCGTTTATGAAGCTTGAATGTCAAGCATTTTAATAATCTCAGCTTGACTGAACAAGGTTTAATTATTTATAAGGAGAAATATGTTCCGTAACTGTAAGCCCACTGTGTGCATGAAGAGATATTGCTATTTTTACTCATTATCAATTCTGTTTAGCATTCTGGTGTTTAAAGGCCAATGAAGAGACTTGATCCCATTATGCCTGGCATAACATTTTAAGAAAACAGATATTCCCTGTCAGACGGTCTAAGGGGAAGTGCCTTGTGTCATGTTCTCAGTTGTTACACATAACCAAAATATGGGTATCTGTGTTACTGCAATACCAAACTTGAATTTGTTAATACTTCTCAGAGGTGCTTATGTCTGGTTTATAGGCATATTAATGTGATCGTGTAGTTTTCTGCCAGCTCAGGGTTGTTCTCTTATGCTTACAGAATATACAGAAGAGGGCAGCCCTGTCAGAGACATCAGTCAAGAGCCTAAGTCAATTTATTTATGACTTGACTTGTGACTATGGCAGGGACTATGCTAGAGATGTTCCATCAACAAAGCAAGTACACGCCCAAAGTGAAGCTTTGCCACGGTCAATGGAAGAAAAATACTCAGTGGATTAAGTTAAACAGTGGGGACATGGTTTAGTGGTGGACTTGGCAGTGCTAGGTTAATGGTTGGACTCGATGATCTTAAAGGTCTTTTCCAACCTAAACGTTTCTATGATTCTATAAGACTTTTTATAGCTTATACAGAAGTTCCTTGGCTGTTCCTGGTGCTAGCTCCAAGACAGCACGTATTAGATTTCATCACAAGAATATGCTAGTGCAGCTTCTAAGAAGGAAGCGCTTTTAACTTCTTTTTGTACATAATAAATATGAAAATACAGAGAAGAACATGATGGCTGATGCAGGAACAAGAAAGTATGCCACAATATTATACACAGTCATTTCTAAAGACTACTTGTGACACGTTTGTTAGTGTTGTTTTCCAAAGTCTGCCCATAGTTAAAATTGTATATCTTAAGAGGACAAAGCTTTGCACATTGCCAACAACGTATTGCTCCTTGTGGAAACAAGTAACAATTGAGTTCAAAAAGGCATGTTTTCGCTGCAGTCATTGATGCCTCAAACCGTGAAAATATAGCATGTTTTCAGTAGTTATCCACTACAGTTCGTAATTATCCATCGTGTGGGGTGGTGGGAATCTCCTTGCATTGCTCAGGAGAGTTCTAGCAGAGGCAACTCCATCATTTAAAAACCAGCAGGAGAGATGAAAAACAGACACAACACCTTCTCCGTCATGGTATTGGCCTGTTCTGTGGTGGACTTTGACTTGAATGCAAAATTTTGGGACTCCAGGAATTATATAGCCACAGGAATTGCATAAGACACGGCTGTTTAAGTGAAGATAAAGTTTTTAATGCTTATCACTCCCTGCCCCCCCTCCAAAATCCATCACGCAACTTTCAAATTACGTTGTATAACGAAAGACAGTCAGAGTGCCTGTTCAAGAGCCATTGATCATCTCAATTGCTCATCTCCCGCTACCCTTGTGCTTAAACGAGACAACAGATTTTGGGGTTTTTTTTCCAAATTACAATACACAGATTTTTACTGAATCTCTTGTGCACGATGCCCGAATCAAAAGAGAATACCATATTTGTGCAGAGGGAGGAGTGGAACAGGGAAGACTGTGCATAAAACCACCTTAACAATATATTTGTCATAGCTATGCTCTTCAGTCATCTTGAAGTATTTACATTTACTTCTTTACCCAGCCATATCTTACTTTGGTATCTAAGCATTTTGCACCAGAAAAATCAAAGTGAAATGTTCTTGTGTTAAATAAAAGCAAGCTTATTGCCCTTACTGGGATTCTCAACACATACACGCTGGTGGGTAACACCAGTGAGCCTCTTGCTTTGTCTGAGGACCTTTCCCCCTCCTCTGCCTCTCCCTCCACGTGAGGAAGTTGCTGAGATGAAGGCTGAGCTCTAGAGCTGACTTCTCCTGGCGGCTCTCTTTTCACCGACTGGCAAGTATGACACTCTTGGTTTGGTTCTTCTGAGGCTCAGTACCGTTTGGATACGCATCTTTTCTCCTGTTGCTAAATAGGTCTGTCTGCTGGTCCAATGTTGATGTGAGAAGTCATCACCGTAGACTGTCCATCTTAGGGGGAGGTCTGAAAAACAGCAAGCAGGGGTTTTGTAGCGTGATCTTGAATCTGAAGGGAAACTTCTAAGTTAATGAGAGTGCAGGAGCTGGTACCTCAGCTGCCCAAAGAGATAGGTGACAAGATATGACAAAATACATTTTAATACGCATCCATGGTAGTACTAAACAGGACGTGAATTGTCCTATGAAGAGCATGAGTTATAACAAAACCCCTTTTTAACCAGTTGAAGTGGCTAAGGTATTGGCCACTGTGACTTACACCATGCTTGTTGGGCTAAAACCTTTTTAAACGCTCTTTCCTTTGATATTGCATTAGATGACTTCTCTATCCTGTCTGTAGTTTCAGCATTGATCATCTATATTTTACAAGCTCAGCCAAGTACCTTTATATATTTTCCCAAGGTTTCATCATTTTTCAGAGACCTTGTAAATGTCTACAGGTTGTTTATTGTGCTGTTTAAAACCTCTCTTCAAATCTCTCCTTTGTCCTGTTTTCTCATCTTTTTTTTTTTTTTTTTAATAACTTCTTGTAGAATTTAGCTTTGAGACTGATAGGTAGTGAAATAGACAGAAATAGGACCAAATAATAGAGCTGTTGACTGCTTTCCTAAGACTTGCCCTAGTTTTACTGGTAAAAATGTTTAAGTTTCTCTCCGAACGGCAACATTTTTTAGAGAAGTAGCTGGATTCAGAATGCACGTGTTAAAAGCATATTTGCTGTACCGATGATTTGGTTATTTTTTTCTTTTAACCTTTGGACTTCTCGAATTGATCTTCATGATAACTTTTTTATCGTAACCTAAATTTCTAACTGTTGCAGTCTTACTGCGTCTAAAAGAAGAAGATCTTATGTCAGCAGCTGGACTCAGAATAGGTGTTTATTTTTTTTATTCCAGCAGCGGTTTAGTCCTTGGCATGCATTACCACTCTCGATGCTCATCACGCTCAGGGAAACAGCTTTAGGGAACTGCTCATCAGCATTTAGGAAACATGAACTTCTTAAGCTTCTCTTTATCTGGAGGGTGGTTTGCAAAAAAGGTATGCATATTATTGTTTGAACTTAAAAATGAGATTCTGTGCATACCCTCTGGCTTAACATCATTTTATCGGTTTTCCTCTCCCTAGAAAATATGGCTATTATTACAGCGGATGTAGGACCAGGTGAGACAGCCGGTATGTGCTGGTGTGTTTAGCAGTAAATTGCAAGGCCCCTGCTCACAGCACCAGAGCTCTGGAGATGCTCGTGGCATGAGTTGGGAGCATTTTTCCGGACCAGGTCTTCAGTGCTCCTGTGAGAATCAGGGTTGATGATATTTAGCGGAGATTAAATTTTTGGTGAGGCAGGTCCTCAAACACTATAAACCTGCTATAGCTCTGACAGTGAGGAGCTTAAACATGAAATGTCATTCGCTTTCCCTTTAAATATAGAAGTTAAATAAGAAATATAACTCAGAATTATTCCTGTTCTAGTTTATTACCTACTTTTATGTTTCTATAAAGAACTGTTTTTTAATACAGTCATTAATTGTGTCATTGTGGAACGAGGTGTACAACATTTACAATAAATCCCATGCAATCGGTGGGGGGAAATCAATGAATAAAGAAAAAACCAAAATCAACTTGTAGAAAGCTGTAAAGTCTCCAGAATTTTGTGTGGAAATAATTTTTTTTCCTTCTTTCTGATATTTGTGCTTCGATGTTTTAGTAGCTACAAAGGAAGTTGAAGCTTGACCGTACAAAATGACTTACCTCCTTTCACTTAGTCCTTTAAACATTACAAAAAAGCTATTAGTATTAAATATTTTAGGGTCAATAGAATTAATTAGCACTAAGCATTTCAAGTGATCTCTTGCAGCAGAGCATTGTCCAGATTGGGGATAGGGATAGTTTCTGAGGCCCAGGACTACTGTGCTGCTGCAGCTGGGAAGGTGGGGGACAGGGGGACATGGTTCCATGTTCTTTTGTTGCTTTAAACTTGGGGTCAATTTTTATTTTTATTTTTTTTTTCTCGGACAGCTGTGACTTTTTATATCGCTTTTCACAGCTGTGCAGATCTAGTCTGCCTTAGGGCAGCGATTTTCTGTGCTTCAGAGAAATCGTGGATAACTTAAATGAGGTGATAAATAAATACATTAGTTAGCCAGCCGAGATGAAGTGAAGGTCTGCTGTTACACAGTGTCTGTCTCCCTGTTTATAAAAATAAAGCAGGACCATTTCAAAACACTTTAGATTCCCTAGGGGAAGAAGATGAATTTTTTTGGGAAAGGCAAATGTTTCAAGAGAAAATGCCTTTTTCTTACCATTATCTAGATCATCATTTACAGCGGTGACTATAAGTAATAATTTCAGGTGTTCACTTTTAAGAGTTCTGTAGATCAAGTGCTCAGATGAAAACATGACAACAATCACTAAGATCGTATTTCTTGTCAGGATTTGGGTAATTCAGGATGCAATTTTCAAAAGCAGTTGAAGCCCTAGTCCTGCTGTATTTCAGTGCAAATGTTGCGGTAATATCAAAGCTGGATACCCAGCAAAAGACCAGACAGACGTCTAAATGCTTAAAAAGCCCAACTGCCAGACAGCAGGAAAATAGTTTGGGCTTGCAGTGGTATTAATCATCGCTACAGGTATCCAGGAGAGAAAACAGAAGTATTCAAGTGGGCTATTAGGCATGATGGCAGTGCATCTGTCACGTAAGTGTGCCCCTTGGAGAACAGGGTAGGCACACAGAACTCCAACTGCCTTCAAGCTTTGAAGACTTGGCAGCTTGCCCTACACCACCCCCCAGCAGATATTTGTCTGCGTGTTAAGCCGTCTTCAGCTGGTTCTCTTCCACGAACCTGTCCATCTTTTTTCGTGAGCCTGTGTGCAATTTTTAATGTGAACAAAATCATGCGGCGTGGGGGTTGCTAGACTAGCTATAGGTTTTATAAAGAACCACCTCCCCATATTTGTCCTAAATCTGCCAGCTGCTACCTTAATTTGATGTCCCTAATTCTGATACTGTAGAGATTGTGCCATCCATTCTCCATCTCTGTGGAATTCCAGAATTTGCATCCTTTCATTATATTTCCGCTGAGCATCTCTACTCCAGGCTGAAAAGTCCTAGCCCGCTTAGCTGGTTCTTGTAAGGAAGCCTTGTCTTTCCATGCCTTGGCTGGTCCTTTTCTCCTTCTTTTTGACCTTTTACATTTTTACTAATGATAGGGAGGTGCAAAAAGATGCAGATATTTCTCTGAGATTAACATCTTAAATGATGCAACTTTTTTTTTTTTTTTTTTTTCTGGAAAATCTTACTCCTTTTGCTCATGCTTGGAGGCTCCTGCTACGTGTAATGCTGGCAGGTACTTTGTCAGCCTTGCATATGCACCTCTCTGCAACAGTCTTGTAGGATAATTGATTCCAAGGCAGAATATCCATTTATCTTCGTATTAGGTACTATGGTCGTGTTGTCCAATTTCAGGGCCTCTATAGCCATTTCACAGCAAGCTGTTTTATGGATGACTGTTCATTAGGATCTGGAGAGGCATATCACTGTAGGACACTTTGTAATCCTGTATTTACAAAAATAGAACCGAACCATCTCAAACAGTGTTGGTACTTGGGGGTGTGTGTGAAAATCTTTGGAAAAGCAGAAGGGCTTTTAAAAAATGCAAAATATTTTTAGCACTATTCTGTTGAGGTGTGGGTAGGAGGTACACGTATAGGATGTAGTCCGCTCAGCTCCTAAAAACTTAGTGCCTCCAGGTTACTTGAACCTTTTGCATTGTATTTACATTAGAGAAAGTGGAAAAAATGCAAATGGTGAAAAAAATGAAATGGTGAAAAAGCTGTTTGTAAAGTTTTGGAAAAGGTGCATTGATTTTGCCTCTATCTTTTTTGCACCACGAGCCCTTTTCTTTACAGTTTTGCTACTGAAAAAAGCCCAAAAGGGAAAAAGGAGCAGGGAAAATCTGACACTAAAACATCCTCCTTTTTTTTTTTTTTTTTTTTGGTGATGAAAAAAAATGATTGTGAATTTTTAAAAGCAGCCTGCTTTTCAGTGCGGCGTTCTGATGAGCTTTTGTTTGTCTTTGGTACAGAACTTAAAATAATTGCGATCAGCCTTTGAACGTCTGCGCTGACCAGACACTGTGATCTGGGGAAGCACGGGGAGCTGAAGGACATGCCTGAGGGGGAACACTTGAGCTGTGTCTTAATTCTGCGCCGTACTGGGTGGCTGTCTAACGTGGGAAGGAGCAGCAGTATATTTTCCGGCGCTCTCTTCATGCGGTTCTCAGGAATTGTTCCCGCTATTCTTCTTGATAGCGCCCGCAGGGAGCCTAAGAAATGATTGAGCGGCGAGCAGCCCTAGGGCAGTGCCGAGGATGATGGGGAGACGCCGGCTTTTAGCCGGGCAGCGTTTGCTCTGCCGACAATCAGTCCCTTTCACAGCCCCTCCGTTGCTTATTTTGAAGTGTCAGGCAGGGCACTCGCGGCTGAACTGTACAATTTGCGCTTCTAAAATGAGATTATCTTTTCCTCCTCTGCATCTTTATGGCCTTTGTGACTTGCTTTTAAACCAAAGGCCAGGTTAGTGCAAGATTCTGGCACTGAAAACCACTCATTTTGGGAAGTTTTGTTCAGAATTATTTTATCGGGACCACTGATTCTTCACAGTGGAAACTTTTCACAGAAATGCGTTAACTTTTGTCTGTCATTGGAAAAACATATTCCAGGTCTAAAATGACCCCATTTTAAAGTATGTGCACACCAATAAATGTGTTTTCATACACCTGGAAAGTAAAGGGAGGCTCTCCTTACCTTCTTGTATCTCCCACTGAACTTAAATATGTTAATTTTGCAGGGAATCCGAACTATGAGAAGTGGACGTATGATATTCCATCAGAAATTCCTATTTCCTGGACTGCTAAGTTTCAGTTGTTTTAGTCACTATACTTCCCTTTACGGGGTGTAGTGTGAATAAATCCCCTCAGGCCTTAATCCTGTCAGAGGTGGTGCTTGGGGATGTGAGATCCGAGGGTGCATCTGGACTGTTGCTGACTGGGAATCTCATTGCAACACCTTTCCAGTACCAACGTGTAACGGATCCAGTGTTGGCTTGTAACGACACCCCTCTACACTATCCAGCCATTTGTAAAAGCTCCGCATGCTGAGTATTTAGCAAGGCCTCATAGCTGAATGCTTCTCTTACAATGGAGTTGGGAGTGGTTTTTTTTCTGAAAAGAGCAAATATTAGTGGTGTTTCAACAGTAAAACCTGTGGTTCTCTGCTATATCTAGTTAGAGGAAAAAAACAGAATTCCATGGTGCAGGCTAGCTGCTAAGTGCCTGACCTCAGGTTGTAGCTCAGGTTGTGTTTAACGTTTTCTTTGATGAACAATTGAGTTGATTGTGCAGGTAAGCAGGCAGGTGCCGAGCTTCCAGAGCACATCTCTTACACCACACTCTTCTTTTTCTGTTGTGACGTGGGTAACGTCTCAGTTCCCACACTTATTAAATGAGCGACCACTCAGCAGGCACAAGAAAAGTACTGACCCCCTTTTCTTAAAACAGATTACCTTCAGCTTTGAGGTTGACTGCTGCTCACACTTTCTGTCCTGAGAGATATAAACCCTGTTTGCCAGACTGTAAACCCCACTGGTAAGTAAACATGAAGGATGAAGTTAGAGATCTGAAATCACCTTGAATAATGATGCTCCATAGAAATCACAGTCGGCATTGCTCTTATGATAATAGAGTTGCATGCAGGGGTTGGGCTATAATGAAGTTTTGTGCTGTAGACCAGGGGATCTGATGTAATCAGACTGATGGAACAAAATCAGGTATTCAAGGGAGAGGCAATTAATCCTTCATTTAAGGACACTCAAATCAGCAAGACCTGTAGTGGTAAGGATATAAATGAGTCTTTAATGTGGACTTCATGATAGGTAACTCCTGCAGAGGCATCTATCAGCTGTATATAATGGTAATTTGCAGCTCTCCGAGGAGTTAGAGACAACAGCTGACAATTTTTCAAGCTTTTGCTGCTAGTATTCACAGCGGGGTTAGTCTCTTGCTCAAGGAGTAGGCCTAGCACTTTAGAACATTGGCATCACACTAATTTTTTTCTCTTCTGAAGAAGATAAAAGGTTGGCTTGAAGAAAGCAAAAAAAAATCCATAGGAAAGGATATGTTGGAAAACTCATTGTAGTGGTGTCCAATGTGTAACCCAGTAGGCTACCTTCAGCGTCTGGGCTTGGGACCTTGGCATGAGATCCAAAACAAGTCACGTGGTGATCTGGGAGCTGTCTGAAGGCAGCTGTTTGGGAAAAGGTAACTCTAAGGGGGTGGTTTAAATCCTGCCCATCATCCAAACTTCCCTGTTGCACTCCGTGCTTCAGGAGAGGACCAAGGTCCTCTTCTGAGAGTAGTTGTCTGGCCTGCGCAACTAGTAGAATAGAACTAGAAAAAAGCTGGCATCAATTTTAAAGCATTTATTTTAACACATATCCAGGAAGCACATCTCCTGGGGGAACGCGCTCATCACTGTGATTTTGGCTGGTTGGAGTACATTGGTGCACGTCCTCCTAGATCACAATCCCAGTTGAGACTCTTTTGTTCTGATATTTTTACCATTGAAAGAATCAAAGATTCAATGGGTCAGAGAGAGTGGTGCTGTAAATAGGAAGGTTGGGAGCATTTACGTGAGAGGGTCCTGAACCAAAAGGTCTCTTTCTGTCTTTTGCCTTGTGTCTGTTAGATAAAACATCCCTGTGTCAGATGCTAGAACTTTGGTTTGCCTCTCTAGCGTGCAAAGTGCCCTAACTTCTCAGGTATGATACCTGACCTCAGAAAGTCTCATCCCGCAGAACTGTGGGGGTCTGCAGTCTGGGTGCTCCTGTCCCAGACAAGTCTACATGACTGACCCCACTTGAAGGTCTAGCCCAGGCTTCTGCCCTCTGTAAGGCCTGGGAGCTGGACTGAGATTTTTTTGAAAGCAAATAGGGCTTCTTTACCTGGGATCATGCTTCTGCATCATGCCTTGAGGGACAGCAGTGCTGTCTGCATCGTTAAGGCAAGGTTGTTACTAGCAAGCGTGTGGGCCAAGGCTTGACCCAATAGCAGATCCTCATCAGGTTTCTGTTCCAGAGAAATATGGGGTGCTTAATGTACCCACCATAAGTGAGCAGGTGGGCAGGGTGCACAGCCTTTACGTGAGCATAATATTGCTTAGGAAGGTCTTGCAGTCTCCATCTCCCGTCTCCAACAAGAGGTAGCTACTGATATCCATTCATGGACAATTTTGCCAGTCTTTTTTGAGAAATTGCTTCCGGATGAATTCCATAATTCAGTCCCAAGTGCTGATCTTTTCCTTCCTGCTTGTTTCCCCACAGCAATTGCACTGAACAGAGAGGTTGCTCTGCCACTTTTGCCTCAGGCAGCCGATACCCACTTGGTCTGTAATGACCTGCAGGCAAGCAGAGCGCTAACCCTAACTCAGGCTCCAGAGCAGCATTTGAAGCAGGGGAAGTAATAGGAATTTCTCTCATCCATCTTCATCTCTCCACTGGGAAACTCCTCAAGGGGCTCTGGAAATTGATTGCCAAAAATCTAATTTGGATAGAAAGTATAAGCTATTCTGTGGTGCTGATTAGCATGAAAAGGGGTTTATTAATGCTTTTCATGCACTGGTAAATCCAGTGGTAAATTCAGCCTTGAAGGTCATTAGTCATAGTGCTAAGAATCTAATTGAACTTATCCATTTCCCAGCAAAATATGTCGACAGCCATCTCCCTTCTTCTCTACCTGAGTTTTTGACGCTCCCCAGGAGGGAAGGTGCACTTTCGCTGCGTATGCGCGTGGCCCCAGGGACGCGGGCAGGTACACCTATGAGGGCTCCCACTGGATGTGCAAATCTGAGCACTTGAATGAACATTTCCAGAAATAAGGTTCCTGTGAGATCCCGCAACCGGCTGGTGCAGGTTTCTGAAAGTAAAGATCAAGATGAATTGCACTGACTCTCTCTCGCTTTGGAAGGCATTAAAGAGACGAGGCAATTTATTGTATCCTACTTGGACCAAATTTTTCCTCAGAAGACGACTGTTAAGTCAACTATGGAAACATGGATTTTGTAATGAATTTTACTTTTCTTTTTCTTTAAGTTAAACATATTAACTAAAGATTTTTACTTCCCCTTCCCCCCTGCCCCGAATAACAAACACGGATAAAGATTACAAATTTTTCTCCATGTAGCTGGGAAAATCTCAACCTCCTTCACTTTCTTATTTACCTTGCTTACATCTAGGAAGGCATCTTCTCATTATTGTAAAAGAAATGTCTCTTCTAATGCTGTCTCTGCTATTAGCTTTACAAAAGCTAAGTGTCTGATATTAGAACATTTGAACTAATGCATTAGCCTTGTAATTGCCTATCCCTGACCAACTTATCTCATAACTTTGATAATTAAGCAGTAGCATAACTAGTAAGGATGCAATTTTTCTTGGGTATTAAATGTGAGTGAAGATATATTTTTGGTGTAATTTTTGGCTTCAGTCTCTCTTTAGAAATAGATTTAACACTTGTTAAACCAAACCAGATAACCATTGGTAGAGTGGATTGAAAATCGTATTTGTTTTTCTTGATTTTTTTTTTTAAAAAAGGAAAAAAAAAATAGAAAAGTATAGTTTGCTGAAAGATTTTACCCTCATTTTGTTCTTGAGATTTAATCATTTTGTGTCCTTTGCTTATTTGTCAAAAATCTTGAAAAAAAAGAAACTATTTTTTGGAAGGTGTTTCAAATAGTGAGGCCCTCTTTGTTTCATCAGTACACATTTTTAACTTTACTAATACGAATATGGAGACAGGAGAAGTATTTTGTGAGGAAGTACTTACAAGGCTGAATGGATACACAGCTCCTACGGTGAACTCTGAAAAACGCTGTAGATAAAGATCAGATAGTAATGTCTTTGGAAAAGCTTTTTTTTTTTCAGACTTTCATGAATGATAATGGAAAGACAGTGAATTGTCATGGAATAAAACCCTGTGATTTTCATAAATAATCACTTAAATCTCTGCAAAAGTATTAATAGTCTTAGTTGTAAACCTGTTATTTCTAAGCTTACCAAAAAATTGACATCAGTCTTGTGGTTTAACCGTGCAAATAGAAGAAGGGATGGTCTATTGATTGCTTAACCAAAAGAAGAGAACCGCTGATGAAGGGAGGCAGGACTGCATTCAGCATACTCACGGATGCTTTGAGATAGCCCTTTAAAGAAAAAAAATTGCCTGAAAAGCATGGTCTCTTGTAATAGGTTTCACTATTGAATGGTGTGTAAGTTGTTTTTTTCTTTTTGGAAGGTCATTTATTTTTTTTCTCTCTCTTAGTTTTACTGAGATTGGAATCTGTCATGTCCTTACTGACTTAACTAACCATTATAAAGTCTGTTTAACTAAAGAAAAAAAGTCAATTCCTGCTCTCGCTTAGACATTTTAAAAACTATTACCCTTGCTTATCTCTTTTAATGCTGAATTCTGTGCCGTATTGTAGGGGCAATGTTGCTGCCGTGAGCTTCCAAGCCCTGCTTCAGCTGCTGGAGTGCAGTGTGGAGCATGAAGGAGTCCTGGGCAGCCAGTTCACTCGGCAATGGGAGCCCCACATACAGCTCTGCCTCTTTGAGGACCAAACTGCCATCAGTTGGACCAATCTGTTGGCTGGTGGGTAGAGAGCCCATCTTAATGCCTCCAAGGGTCTTTGTGTCCAGGGAACAGAGCCTTTCAGCAAAGTCCACCCAAGCGTATACTCTTCATTGTCCCTTAAGCAGGCTGCACAAATTAAAGATTTCTTATGCCTTCTCTTTGGGCAAGCACCGTGGAGTGGCTAGTTGTTAGACAAGAAGTAGTAGGTTACCTTATGAGCAGCCTCAACAGTAATATGTTAAAAAAAAAAAGGAAAAAAGTGAGTTTTAAATGAAGTGTTGCGAGTGTGTAGACTCAGGCATATGTATGGATCTGTGCCAGGAATTTCCAAGGAGCCCTAAAGTATTTAGGGCATAATGTTATCCATGGAAGCGGGAAAGAGAGTCAGAGCGGTTCCACGCCGCCTCCACAATAAACACCAGACTCATGCAATGATTTTACAAGCGGTCACTGCAGGACCTCCGTCACTGCGGCCATTGCCGAATGCAAAAGATTGATCTACTGTCCTAGAAATGAATGAGTAAAACATGTAAATATAAATGTTCACCCCGACCCTTTCATCACACTGTAGCGCAATTACAAATAAATGAGTGAAGTCAGAGGAGGAACTTTTGCCTACAGTGTGTTACTAAATCAAGTCTTTGAGACAAATTAAATGAAACACTTAGCATAGCTGCTTTATTCATAATGATTACACAGGCTTTCATAACTACTAAACATTGGTTAAATTTTATACCTTTTTAGTTCTTTCCTGACTATTACCTAATCAGATCAAAGTCATGTATCTAACTTCCTTATGAAAATCAGTTGATATATTCTACAAAAAACCAAACCCTCTTCTGCTTGGTGGGCAAAATGTAAGATGTCATGCTAAAGAAAAAAAAAAAAGGAAAAACATTCTTACTATGGATCAATCTTTTTCTCTCGTTCCAGATTTCCCATACTGTCATACCTCCTCTGCTTTTATTGGTAGCTTTCCATATTCGTGACTGAGATATAATCAGTGTTTTACCTTAGTTTACCTTGGTGATGTGCTAGGCATGTTCTGTGCAAAGGGTATTCACTCAAAAAAAACCCAAACCAAACAAACGCAAAAGTTTTCTGTGCTGTCAACAAAAATGCTGTCCTATTTCTTGTTCGTTATAAATATGGAGAGTAAATTATCCTGGTTTTCTTTACAGTGTGATTTAATGCACTCAAGAACTTTATGATATCTCTCTCAGTCTTTTCATCTCTAGATTAAGCCGTCCCAGTTCCTGAATAATTTGTTTCCACTGCAAAGGAATATGCAATAATGATATTGTATAATGATACCCACAGAATGTTTTTCTGGAAGTGTTTCTTAATATGTGTGTGACAGACTATGAGATATGACAGACTATATGAATAAGAAAGTAAGTATTAAATGGAACAGGAGAGAATCTAAAAATCATACTGTAGGATATGAAACAATGTATGTACTGACACTGTTTAGAAATAACAGTAAAAAAACAAAAAAGGGAGAGTGGGACTGGGATACCACCCTGTGCTTTCAGGAACCTTATCCCATCCGTCCGTAAAGGAAGGGGTTTGTGGTGTTCAGGAGGGTTATGGATAGTTACAAAGATGTCAAAGATTATATACACTAATACATATATATCTTTTATATATATATATAGAGAGAATATAATATATAATACTATATACAAAGATTACAAAATTACAAAGATGTCACAGTTGCTGAAGAGTGACCTGTAGATTGATAGGATGTATATCAGGGAGGCCCAGACACTTTAGTCAAGGAGATAAAATGTAATTCAGCGTTGAAGAAATTGTAAAGATTAAAGAAAGGGAACTAGGGAAAATCCTACCTCCTAGGAGAGTGGGGATTGATAAGCAGTAACTCCGCCAAAAAAAGTAAAACAGAGAAATGCCAGTGGGCTAATGACAGGAACTGGCATGGGATTTGGAGAAAAGAACCCAGACTGTAGGAGGAGAAATCCTGGAGGAGGAAAGACGGATCAGGGGTACCTCCCTGGAAGGCTGCCTGCCGTTTCTCCTTAACGAATAACTGCTTCCATTTAAGAACCGTGCAGGGCTCTGCTCTTTCTGCTCAGAAGTTTTCTCTGCCTTCTGTGACAGCTTTTGGACCCCTTCGGAGTCAGGAAGGTGTTCCTACCATATTGGTTAGGGTCAAAAAGTATGAAACAACACTGGTAACTAATTAAGAATAGGAGGTAATGGTGATTCACTAGTTTTGTCTTAACCCAACAAAGAAGGAAAATGGGCCGAGGTGAATGGTATGTGGGACCAAAATGAACCCAATAGATAGTCAGCATGAAGTGATAATGAAAGTTACACCCAGTGCAGTCCCCTAGAAAAAAGAAAAAAATTAGTTTCACGTTAATTTTGATCATTTTCCTGTAAACTCCAGTTCCTTTTCAGCAACTTAAAAGTTGATTATAAGAAAACAAGAAACGACAATTGCTTCTGAACGTTATTAAGAGAAGACTTCAACTTCCTAGGGAACAGACAAATGAAGCATCAAAGTATAGCAGCATGGCATTTCTTTTTATTTTTAATTCTTCATGTCACATTTTCATTGGACACATCAGAGAAAGCAGCAGGCAGGCTGTTTTGGCTTTAATGTTTGAGAAATAGAAATAGAAGAAATAGATACTTCAAATTCAAGGAGATGTAAGATCAGCATAAAAGATGCTGTTTTGGGGGAGCCAGTGACATTAGATAATCAAGCGTAGAAACCCCATATTTCTATTTAACTGCTTTTCTTTGCTAGATCTCTTGAGGCTGCCGGCATCAATCACTTTGTAAACCAGAAAACAAAATGGTAATTGGAAATTCACTTAAAAATGCAACTTTCAGAATAAAGCCAGGTATACACACCCCAGAAAAAGAAGTTATGCAAACCTAATGGATTATGTTAAAAAGAAAGAGCTAGCGGGTGAGATTAACCAGAGTGAGAAGTGCTGAAGGAGCTTCATTGAATGTTTGAGGAATAAAGAATGCGTATTATTCAAATGAAAAAAAACCAAACCCAAAACCAACAAACACAAACATATCCAAACCAAAACTGGTGCGGAGATCTAAAAGCTTTAAAATGTAAAGAGAGGGAGACAAAGTCCTGTGCTGGGGCTGATGGAGGAGCTGAGACCCTCTGCCCAGGAGGAGCTATTGCAGGGACTGCGCTTCCAGGGGTCACCTGGTGTGCGAAGGGAGAGCGTCACTGCTACGGACCTTGGAGGGCAAGAGGGGGCACGAAGCACGGGCCATATGGAGCCAGCTTCTGGCGAGGATACAGTCTCGTCTCTTCCCACTCCCATAAGCATGGAACGGCTTGTGTGTGATGCTGCGCAGGAGGCAGAAGAGGGAAAGGAAGAAACCTTCTTTTGTTAATCTGCAAAGTAAAACCAAAGAAACGCCAACCGTCCCCAACCCAACCCCAGCCTATCTCTATATTTCTACCACTCAGAAGTTAGTGTAAATGGTTAAAGCTCCAAATATTTAAACCAGATCAAAATAAAAGCATGAAGTTTCAGTAGTCCACGACAGTAGTGCCGCTATCGTCAGAAGGAGAAGCGTTTCCATCAATGTTTCCTTTGCTTGGAGTTATCTTTGAAGCTGAATCTTTTCATGTGAGGTCTCAAAGACTTGTTTTTCCTCATTTTTAGCCTTTGAAAAAGAGAAGCCGCATCTGATGTACTGAGGCACCGGGTTTTTAGTACTTATGGCCTCACCGTGCAGCTCTGTTAGTGAAATAACGTGCAGGATACAGGGAGGAGAGAATGCAAGAGGTTGCCATGATGGTACTGCTACTGCACACTTATGAGGTGTGAATACATGACATCCAGGCTTTCTTTTTAAAAGTTTTATTTTTTTCAGGCTTCTAAGGAGGAAAGAGAAGCTTACAAACATAATCAAGTGTAGAAGCAGATATGGTGACTTTGTACTGTTACAAAACAGGCCAGTGTTTCAAATTATTAGGAAGGTGAGAAAATTCTCTCGATCTTTAAATAAGCTAATTATTTATTTTCTTTTAAAGAGTTAATTCTGAATTTAGACTCCTAATTTAATTTTCTAGGACCTGCACAAGACTTTAGATATCTAAACGATATTCTATATAGATATTCTGTCCGCACTGCTTTACAGCAGGCGTTTTGTGGATGTGGTCCATCTTCCTAAGGATTAGTCCTAAGGTGGAAAAAAGCTCCATTTTCCACCTGAAATTTTAAAGTGATATTCTAAGATGATCCTTCTTTGGGCTCACCTGTGCGTCTGCTTGAGGGGCAAAGGGCTGAAGCCTCAACGTTGCAGGGCTGGAACGGTTGATTCCACAGTTCGGTCACGTAGCAGGAGCATTTTGCGTTCCTTCCTTCAGATGTCTTGTAAGATCCAGACGTATTCTGTTACAAAGACCCCATGGCTCTTGAAAACCTCTCCTAACATTTGTGTTCCGCTGTGTGAAAGGAGAACCCATCCATTTAGCTATGATAATGGCAAAGTCCCCAAGTAGTGAATTCCCTTGACGCACTCTCAAAGCCTGAATACTAAGTAACTCATCCATTTTCAGAGTAGATTTTAATTCTGTTAATTAATTTGTAAAGCAATTAGGTACTCATGTAAAGTAAGCATGCTTTGAGGGAACAGCTAAAAAACCAAATGGATTTAAAAAAAATAGCTACAAGGCATAAGTATGTTAAATTTCCCATTTTTAAAACTAACTTCACAAACAAACGTTTTGTTAAATCATAGAGATCAAAATACAGATGTTAAACTGTTCATCTTTGTTTCTTTGGGAAGTTTACATAAAATAAATTCAACGACTATTTCTACAAACCAAAAGCCTCTTTGTTATATAGATTAGTAGACTCAATTCTCTGTTCATGCCACATTTCCTACTGTAAATCTGTCAATAGTGGCCTAATTACACCTGATTCATAGGTGACGTTGTGCCTTGTTGTGTAGACGCTGAGTTCCATAATGAGTGGGTCAGTAGTAGATCAATTGTGATTAATTTTGAACGTTTCTCTTTTGGATCCTACTAGTCAAGGTGTAATTCTGACTATGCAGCAGGGCAGGGTCACGTCACTGGCAGATCAACCGACCTGTTTACTTTCCTCTCTGACTCCTACATGGGATGGGAACGTAGGGGAGCATTTGCAGTATAAAGCAATTTACGTACAGGCATTTTAGTTCCTTGAAGCCTTAATGGCAGCTGCTGCCTGTAAATCACTACCTGACTGCCATTTAATTGTAATATGTATATATTACATGTATACAATATAATATGTATATTGTAATATGTATATATACATATTAAATACATAATAATGAGTAAAAATTATTAAGATTTGATCTGTGGTATGTTCACGTGAGCAGTTTCATGGCCCTTGATAGAATTATTCATATGAATAAAGAAACAGATGATAACGTTCGTGGAATTGAGGTCTGCACTGCACATTCTTCAGGGGGATGCTTATTTGTTTAAATTCTGATTTCATTGGAATCGAAGACAAGAAAAACAGGTTCCACAAACATCATGAAGCCATTTCTTTAGGCTTAGCATTTATATAAAGCTTATTTCCGAAAATGTATAATGGGTAGTTAAGGCATAATTAGAACAAAGTACCACTGCTTTGTAGATATGGTAGAATTGGCTTTAGCAAGCTGGTGTGCAGAAGGCATTTTGTGCTTCAGTAAGTTAAATTCATTTTTACATTTAGGGAAATTAGCAGATGATTATGCAGATGTATAAGATCAACTTGTTGCAGGAGAAATCAGGCTGTTTTGCAAGCAGCTTTGGCTACCGAGCTGTGCAATTAGCTCTTGTCACCGCATTGGGTCATGAGGGAGCAGATCTGATCGGCATCGTTAAGATACTGTGCATTTGCCTCAGTTTTAGTGTATGGATAATACATTAATATGGCCGGAAACAGACTTTCCTGTAATTGTTTTGTCTCTACCCCAGCTTGCAAAGGGGCATTTGGCTCCGATCTGGAAGCCATGTGGCACCAAACGGACACTTGCATACATCTGCCGGTATAGACCTAACCTCAGTCAGTCCCTGCCCCCCTCCCAATAGAATCTGGTTTCCTGCAGGTGAATTGTTAGCATCTTCTGAATATTCATCTTATTGGGAATTTGCCTGTCGGGGATGTGAAGATTCACTAGCGACTCAGTCACTAGGGAGGTGGGAAGTCTCAGCCCTTGGCTATAACCCTCAGCCCAGCTGTTCTCCCCTCTTGAGGAGGTCAGCGTTTAAACCGTACGGTTGAACGAGTGAGGTTTTCTGTCTTTTCCTATAAATGCTGTGGCAAACGTTAACGACACCATTCTAGGAGATGAATACCCTTAGGAATTCGATCTGAAGCTTTTCTCATAACTCTTCATGAAGGCTCGGTGAAATATTTACCTCACCTCCTTGCCAATAATCCTAGTTCTGGCAACGTGCTCTAAAGGTGATGTAGAAGACACAGTAGCTTTGTCTGTTACCTGAAGAAAGGTAAAAATACATGAAAATAGATATTTTTAAATGGAAAGTGAGTGAGCTGTGGTGATTTTTAGGTGGTTCAGGGCCCTTTGCCTATTTAGTTTCTAACCAAGTAGGGGAGGCAGGTGGGGCAAGCGCTGTTCAACTCCAGCTCGGGCAGTACACCCATCATGGACTTTCTCTGGTTTCTCATTCTAGCTAACTTTCCTGGAAGCTAGAACATGAAGAAACAGATATTTTGATCTAGAGTAGGTATTCTTTGGTGTAAGTTATTTTATTTTTCTTGGTCATTGATATTACCGAGAGATTTCAGGGAGATACCTAATTACACGCCTAACTACAAGGTGGGGCCTCATTGTTTTTCTTTTTCTTCCCTTTTATTATAATGGCCATCATAAAAAAGAAAAAGGCATGAAGCTGATTTTTTGAAAGTTAAATATGGGGGATTAATATTGATATTATGGATTGTTTCAAAGTAGAAATTGACCTCTTCATCCTCATTGGCGATGACAGGAAAAGACACTTTCATGAAAAGCTCCACTCTTCTTACAGTCCACATGGATATGAAGATTGATACCATCCTTCCTTAATGCAAAATAAATGTAAAGAATTTAAAGGATTAGAAATGTAATTATTTTCAGAAAATTATTTAATATGCCATTGGATCAAATTCTTTTGCTGCTCACAGCCCTGCCCTAGTATTTTGAATTTAATAATATTAAAAGCAATTAGTTTTGCTGTGGGTATTCCTTGAAAGTTAATTTTCACCCCAAATACAGTTTGCTTTTCTTAGGAAAAGGTTATTTTAAAATAAAACCATTGATAAACGGGTCTGACAATACAGCAGACTGCCCAATTTTTTTTCTCCCGAATTTCTATTTTCAATCTATTTAGGACTTCTGGGTTATAAAGATACATCTTTGATTGCAAAATATTTAAATGAAATATTTGACTTCTTAAGGGCCCGCAGGTTATATATAGCTAGGCTTGTAAAAATATTCAGAGCACGAAAGAGTTGGAATAAGAAACAGTTTTACCTTATTGATGCAAAAAATGTAGCACAGGGGCTGAGTCTGTGAGGGAGTAAAATATACATATGAATCAAGCTGAGAAAGTGATTTTGAACAAGAATAAATTTGTAATTGTTTCATTTAGCACCACTAAATTTTTTTTCCCCCAAATAAAAATGAAGAGGGTTTGAATCCACTTTGTTAAATATCATGTTAAACACAACTAAATAGTTCAAATTCGAGAAATCTTGGTTATTCAAAAGTGTTAGATTTGGGATATAAGGGTGTACATAGAAAAATGTGAACGGGTTATTATAATCTATGAGAAAAAACGTTTAATGAATTACAATTTGATTTTCACCCGAAGGAGCTAATTAACTAAAATGTGATATGTTCCATGCTTCCTGTTAATCTGAAGCTATATTTCTTTCCTGTTAAAAAACTCAAGGACAAGGAGTGCCCAGTTTGCCCTCAAATTGTTCTCCAATTTAGGCTTCAACCTTCCTTTGCAGATTTATTTAGCGTATTACGAAGTGTCCTTTCAGCGTATGTCTGTGTATGGGTAAACAGCTTGATAGAGGGAATGTAGACTTAGACTATCATTTGTATCCACAGATACCTATGCCATAGGTATAGTTATAGTAGGTGAAATAATGCTATCCGTCTGTAAATTAATTGGGTATATGCAGAGCAATTGCATATAACCTGGAGTTTGAAATATGATGCATATAAAATGTAATTCTGGTGTCAGTGCAGACACCACCAAGTTGGTCACGAACACATCTGACAATGGATTTTATGGTCAGCGTTGGCATCTTTGCACAGGAAGAATTCCATCCTTTTTTTGATGTTTATTGATGTAATTCCATGTTCTTCTGTGACTGGTCTACATCATCTGAAACTTCGGAACCATTTGTGCAGACTTAGCCATCGGCGGATAAATTTGCTCATAAAATTGCTTTCCCAAAGGATTTTCTGTGACTAAGGTTTACAAAACTAATAGATTCATTCATTCATTTCATCCCGTAAGTTGGGATGGGCTGTTTCTTCTGGTCCTCGCGTGCAGAGATGCTGTGATATGTGGTGCCCTTGCATAGGGTGGCTTTTGCCAGGTGTTATCTGGTGACATCCAGCCGTTGTGGCCTCTCACTGCCCCACTCCTCGGGAGAGATTTCTGTTGTGTGAGGCCAGCAGGATCCTTGAAACCCCCAGCACAGACCGTGGCATTTCAAAATTTGGGAATGGTGGCTTTCCCCCTTGGAGTGCACTTGCCCAGGCAGGGTGACCGCAGAGTGAATAAGGTTGTGTCGGCCTGTGTTCTTCAGGAAAGCCAGGAGCTCTCAGTTTTCCTGTAGCCAAAAGTAACGACTTTAGATCCCAGCGCAATATTGCACGTGAATGATTTTATGTTCAGCATTACGATGATGCAAGCCGTAGTAATGTGGAATATGGTGATAGACAGATGTAGGTGATTATTTAAACTGTTTTGTAATTAGATTGCCCAATCCCATTAGTTTATAAGTGTCTACTACTCAGCATAACTAATATGAATTTTATGGGGAATCAATTAGGATGTGAAAGCATATTCGCTAGCTCTTATGATCTGGAAAGATAAGAATTCAGGAACAAAAATAAATGTATCTCTCAGAATTCAAGCACGTTATAAATCTGTTTCAGGGAGCAGATACGAGCCTTAATTTTTTCTAGCAGGGCTGTTTGGAAAAAACCCACACCAAACCAAAAAGCTTAAATCAACGAAACTACACATGAAATAACATGAAATGGCTTGGATAGGATGACCAGAAGAAATGAAATACATAGTTAGAATACTGGCAGGCTTGTGGCAGTGGCTGAGAATAAGCAAAGTGTTCACAGAAAGCTTCTTAGTGCTTGGATTAGAGTAATGGATGCCTTGAATTAGACTGATTTGGTACTTAGGGTAGAAATGCAGGAAATAGGGTGCGGTTTTGTGGAATTACATAATCGCAATTTTTCTCTTATTGCCAACCAGATATTTTTGAAGCTTAGGACAGAAACGTAAGAGGATTTATATGTATCAATTAGGAACTGGGATCCCATAGCAGTAGGAGATTTGTGTGTAAATTGATGGTGACAGCAGGGAAAACCTGACCATGTAAAGCCCACGTTCTGGCAAGAAAACCATGTAGTCTGATATGGGGTTCACTCCCTTTTTCAGTCCAAATGAATTACGTGGAATGTTTCTGAGGTATAAAATTTAAGCTCAAACTGACAGAATCATGATTCTGAGGATCTGAGCAGCCTGTCTGAGCTCAGACTTTGGCCGTCTGAAATGGCAAGGGAGATTATTTCAAAATTCCTTAATTTGACTTCCACAGAGACTGGATTTTCTCAACATCAGGGAATATTGTGCAGAAAAGATCCCCATGCCATAACTTGTCTTACCTGTTGTAGCTTGCCTTTTTCTTATTTGTTGTATTAGTTATTTTCTCTCAGTTAAGATGTGCTGCTGCGAGACGTTTTCTTCCTTCGTTCGGTTTTGCACTGTAGGTACCCCTAATGTTGATTTGCCAGATTTCGACTTGCTGACAAGATGTAGAATGCACAAAAAATGGAGAAATAAAACGCATTTCACTGAAGTAATTAACCTACCAGTGCCTCAAGTCAGGCCTTAAGTTATCTGGCATTGAATATGGCTAGTGACATTGCCTGGCGGGTTAGTGTAATTACACGTTACTTCTACCACAACAGGCTGTGTGAGAAAACGTGTTTTACATTGTAACTGTCTTTGATTTTTGTTACAGCAGTAGTAATAGCAATAACAACAAAAGTAATAACAGCAATAATAAAAAAGCCCCAAATGTTTGGTTTTTTTTTTTTTTTTTTTTTTTTTTTTGTGAATGACATGTTCTCATTGCCTGCAGTAGCTTTAGTTACCTCACCGTCCGGATACTTTTGCTTACTTCCTTTTTACTTCCTTATATATTATTATCTGAAGAACGGTGCCAGGTCCTCATTGTTTAGACCTTTTAAGATCTTGTAATTGAGTAACTGGAAGTAAGTTCGCAGCTGTCTGATCTGTTCTGCGTGTACAACATATATGTGTTGTACCGACGGTAAAAAAGCATTACTGTTACTTATAAAGCCAACCAAAAATTTCAAAAGAAGTTGGGATTTTTTTTTCTAAAGATCCTTCCAAAAGCTGCCAGAAGCAACCGAAGGAACAGGATGTATAGCTGAATTTTTGTGTTCGTTTTGTATCTCTGTAAAACTGTAAGTGAAAGGATCACCGTTCTCTCTAGGAAAAAAATATTATACAAGTGAGCGGAGCACTTTCGATAGTAACAAAACTTTATTCCCTCTGAAGGTTATATCATGTGCAAATATAAGGGTTTTTTTTTCATTTATTATAATGTAAAAAACCCAACTTGCTGCCGCTCATTTTATACACCAGTGGATGAGGAGTTTTCTATTCATATGGTTGATCCAAAGATGACTTTTTCACACATCGACAGATGCTATGACCTGGAAAACAGCCAGAGCAGTCCCAAGATGACTCTAATTTTGCCTGATCCCAGTCGCTCTCTGAGTGCTGTCAGACCTCAGGCTCCATCCGTGCCCTCCTTACCCCATGCTGCATACTCTGACTATATGTGGGAACTGATGACCTTGAGATTTTGCAGTATCCAGGGAACACATTTAATTCTTATAGACTGGCTTACAAATTAATCAGGAGAGATTTTCACCTCTACTCTTCATTTTAGGGCTACAACTGGGTTTCAGGTCCCATGGCCTCTTAGGTTCATATATAAATATGTACTGCAAAACACGGTAGTTCTGTCCTTGCACTTTAGGGAGGACTTTGGCCCCTCAGGGGGACATGCTACTGTGCTAGAGTGGAATGAAGCCTCCTGAGTCTGGTTCATTTCCACCAGTTTTGTCATTTCTAATTCATTCTCTTAACGAGAGTAGTCAATGGAGACAAGATCCTCAGAGCCAGTTCCCAGTGAAGCATTCTTACAGGCTTATATGTTAAACCAAAGCCTTTGGTCATTTAATTTCAGTATTTCTCACTCAATCTAGGTATGTAGGGCATTAAACTTAAAAGAAAATCTTGGAAGACATGAATGTGTATGTGAGCTGCTGTGCTACAAGTCCTGCTGCAGTTTGTAATGTTCATTATCACTTTGCCATTCTGTTAAATCCCTTTAGATGTTTTTTTTTTCTTCTTGAGTTTTTAAGGCTTTGTTAAATATGATTAAGGAATTATTAAGCCATTTATCTACAGGGCTTTGTTTGATCAGCTGTAATTTGTGGCACATGTTAGTAAGGAAATGAGCGTGCTCATTGATAGCGATGCACCTTGCAAGTTTTGTATGCAATGTGTGAGCAGGCTTGCTCCTCTGGCAGAGTTGTTGGCTTATTTATTCCTTATAAAGTCAAAAGAAATACTTCAGTTTAATTCTCTAGGCTTTGATTTAGGCTCTTAGAGCATCAGGTGTCAGATGCGCTACTTGTGTTAAATAAGTATTACAATTACGTGTTTGCTCAAAAGCTTTTCTAACTGGTGACTCCAGGCTTTCCACTGGGGGACCCGAGTAACAGCAAAAGTCACAAAACCACAGAATGGCCGAGGTTGAAAGGCACCGCTGCGGGTCACCCGCTCTGACTCCCCTGCTCAGAGCAGGGTCAGTGATAGCTGGTTGCTCAGGACCAAGTCAGGTTTTATCTGTCTCCATGGATGGAGACTCCACAACCTCTCTGGGCAATCTGTTCACCACCGTCACAGTGAAAATGTGTTTTCTTATGTTTAAGTGGAATTCCTGTATTTCAAATTGTGCCCATTGCCTCTTGTTTTCTCACTGGGCACCACTGAGAAGAGTCTGGCTTTGTCTCCTTTGCTCCTTTCTGTGGATAAAAATCACCCTGAGCCACCTCTTCTCCAGGCTGAACAGTCCCAGCTCTCTCAGCCTCCCCTCGGATCTGATGCTCCAATCCCTTCATGTTCGTGGCCCATTGCTGGACTTGCTCCAGTCCATCCATGTCTGTCTTTCACTGGAGACCCCAGAACTGGACCCAGCGCTCCAGATGTGTCTCACCGGCGCTGAGTAGAGTGGAAGGGTCACTTCCCTCGACCTGCTGGCAGTGGTTTTTCTCATGCAGCCCAGGATGCTGTTGGCTGCCTTTGTGCAAGTGCCCACTGCTGGGTCACATTCAAGTTATTGTCCGTCAGGACCCACCAGGTCCTTCTCTGAAGAGCTGCTTTCCAGCCAGTCTGTCCTGCCTGTACTGGTGCATGGCGTTATTCCCCCCAGCTGTAGGAGGCAATGATGGGCAGAACAATAGGTATGAATGCAGACACAAAGTAAAATACATTTTATCCATAAAAAGCCTTGTTTCAGCTACTATCTTCAAATCCATAGCAAGACTTAGCCTTTAACTAATAACATGTCTGATTTTTCACATGGTGCATATTTTGTGTGCTTTTTGCCATCCTTGATTTTCCATTTCACACAGTAGCATCTGGCACTGTCTTCTTCCCAGACCCCCCAGTATGAAATGTGATTGCTTATTGCTTTCTACCTGACATCTCTTATCTAAAATATTATTGCTTTTTTTTCCTCTGTCCTTCTCTGCCCTTTAAAGTTTCCAGATTGCTATCAGTTTCTGTATTCTCTATTTTATGGTTACTGGCTGCTGTCACTTCTAATCTAGCGTTTCTGCTAAGGAGAACAACCATCTTCTTTCGTCACAAACATTTCCAAAAGGTTTAGTTCTTTCCCTTTTTTTGTGACTCTGAAGTCAGAATTTTGTTCTGAATTCAGGAGGAAAGTTGAGGTGTTTCGATGCCACATGGAGAAGCTAAGCTCTGGATGGGATTTTATTGGAGAAGGCAGAGAAATAGCATACCGTCCGAAGGTGAGGAAGAGAGGGAGTCACACATGGAAACGGTTGCATTTCAGAGGCTTTTTGTACTTTGAGCCCATCACACTGCCTTAATGAGCTCAGCGCTAGTGGTGCAGTGACTGGGTGCAAACAAGACATCAAATTGGTATTGGTTTACACGTCAGAATGTGTTTTATTGGGAGAAAGATGTATGAAGGCTTCAGGTGGGTGAGCAGCACGGAAAGAGTATAATGCCTTGCTGCAAGAGACTGACAACATCAAGGAAAGGTGGAGCAATTCACAGAGCCTTGCTTTCCACCTTCCCGCCCTCCGTTCATTTCCTCCCCCAGGGCCATGGGGGGTAAACACAAATTTACTGCTATTGGAGAACAAAAGTGCATCATAAATATCCAGCGGCGAGAGGGAAACAAGTGAAGCATTAGGGCTTGGAAAAAAGTGAACCATACTGACTCTTAGAACGATTTCTAGGTTGATAGACTTTATATTCCATTAAATTCACATTCAACTTCTTTCTTGAGGCTTTTTATATGCTCACCATCGGACATCAAAAATATTGGGCTGTAGAGTAGCAGATCTTCACAGGTTTTCTCTTTCCAAACCTTGAAGAGCAGCAACTGCTATTCAACGGCTGTGGACTGCTTGCGTTCAGCCGGCCAGCTGGTCTGGGAAAACATTGCTCCCCCCAATTTCTGAATCTTTTGACCTCACTTAACCAGAGAAATGCAAGTCAGCAGCTTGAGATGAAATTCTAAATTAATTAGCGCGAGGTAATTAATAAGCAAAAAATTACACATGCACCATATGTCTGGTTTGCAAGTCCGTGCGCCTGCAGTGCGTGGGCAGGAGGAGGTGGGCAGTTCTCGCGGCAAGTCAGAAGAATGAGCTCGGGCAGCTGGAGCCAAGGTCAGCGCTGGTGTCACAGGATCAGGCCCACTGGGGATGAAGCAGGGCCTTTTCAGTGTGGTGACAAGCTCTTAAGTTTCAATTATTTCACTTTGTTTCAAGATTAATTCTTTTGCTTTTGTCTTTTTTCTTTTTCTTGTTTTTCTTTTTTTTTTTTTACATCTTTTTTATCTTGTCTTCCTTATTTTGGAATACAGAGACAAAAGGGTTTTTCAAAACATACGAAAAACTTAGTGGGAAACCACAAGCCAATTTTTTTACATTTCCTTGTTCTTGGGGGCAGGTTGCAGACTTGGCTGTGTAGGGGAAATCCTAAAAATCCAGGAAATGACATGCACTTTGACAAAGTGAAATGAAAATTTTTTTGCACCTTCAAAATTGGAAATTAAAAAAAAAAATTGTCAATATTGACATTTTCTAGTAGGAAACTTCTATTGAAACAAAATATTGTCTTCTGAAATTATATTAGCTAATCAAAAGCTATCCTTCATGACGGGAGCTGAAGGAAACTTGGAAGTTTCTCTCCGTTCTGGGCGATGAACATTTGTCTCGTATTTGCTGCAGCACCTTTTTTTTCAGTGCGATGGCATTACTTTTGTTAATTTTTTTTTAACAAGTGCTTTTTCAGGGTCTCGCTGCTTTTCATAAGACATTCCTTTTTGAGAGAAGGTAAAGACTGGTACTTTGCAACGACACCTGATACAGTAGGAAGCTGTTAATTTTGGTCAGAGGAGGCTATTTCTAACCTAAAGTGAAGGGGGTACATTAGGACCTGGTATGAATCGCGGAAGAGCTATTTGCTTACGTGGCGTTCAACTGGGGGAAAAAGAACTTTGGAAAACTGTAGAGCATATCCATTTTCCTGGAATACTTTATGCGGGAATGACGAGCTCTAGACCTCAGCAATAGGAGGGTTAACCAACTGCAGGAGGTGGTGTAGGACGGGGGTGGGTTGGGGATGGAGAGGAAGCACCATCCTGTACGGAGCTCTCCTCGGCAGAACTCGGTTCTAGCTGTAAACGGAGGACAATAATTATTGCTCACCCAGCCCGACGCACTGTTCTTGTGTTCAGCGCGTGTTTACAAGGCGCTGTGGAGATGAAAGCTATTATGAAAGTGCCGAGTTCAGTGATTAATTGTCATGACTAATTGGAGAGCTCAGTGGCGTTCGTGGTGCACATCCTGTTTTAGGAAGATGGGGGCGGGGGCGGGAAGTGATGGCTGTTGCTGTTACAATGAAGGTGATGAACCACTGCAGAGAAGCAATTACTGTGTGTAAAGTGCTGTGAAAAGGCAAGTGTAAATTGCTATTCCATCACATGATTGCTATTATTTTAGTGTATTTATCAAGCAAGAGACATTGTAGAATTTATGGAGCAGATCCTTCACTCTACTAACAGGTTTAATTACCCTGGTTTCACTTGTGTTAGACTGAGTTACACCAGCTGAAATTCATGTGTTTTTACGTGCAGAAAATTGCTATCTGTCTCTCTAGTATCATGCAAGGTCTAGTCCTTGTTTACAGAAAAGGAAAAAGAATTTTTTTTTCATCTCTTCTGTACGTTTCGATGAGGAGGGAACATTCAGTATGAGAAGTCTATAACCTGGCACTAGCGTTAATTTGGCAATAGCCTAAGAGCAGTTACAATGGTGAGGTTAATGCATGGTATTTGGTGCTGTAGCTTCTGTTTCCAAACACTCAGACAGTGTACACAGACGGATAAGCTTAGAGTATTTTATAAAGTGAAGCTATATAAGAGCACATATGGAAACTACTGCGTGTAATTAATTGTGAGATGAATTAAGAAATGACAAAATTTATCGCTAGACCACTCTCCATTGTCTTTGCAAGGTCATGGGGAACAGGAGAGGTGCCTGAGGACTGGAGGAAGGCTGACATCACTCCAATCTTCAAAAAAGGCAAGAAGGAGGACCCAGGGAACTACAGGCCGGTTAGTCTCACCTCTGTCCCTGGGAAGGTAATGGAGCGACTCGTTCTGGATGTCGTCTCCAAACACATAGAGGAACAGGAAGTTATTGGAAGTGGTCAGCATGGATTTACCAAGGGCAAATCATGCCTGACCAATCTGATAGCTTTCTATGATGTTATAACGGGTTGGCTGGATGAGGGGAGAGCCGTAGATGTCATCTACCTTGACCTTAGCAAGGCTTTTGACACTGTCTCCCATAACATCCTCATTAGGAAGCTGAGGAAGTATGGGCTAGACGAGGTGACAGTGAGGTGGATCGAGAGCTGGCTGAGTGACAGAACCCAGAGGGTTGTGATCAGCGGCACAGAGTCCAGTTGGAGGCCTGTAACGAGTGGTGTCCCTCAGGGGTCAATACTTGGACCAATTTTGTTCAATATATTCATTAATGACCTAGATGAGGGGACAGAGTGTATCCTCAGCAAGTTTGCTGATGATACCAAGCTGGGAGGGGTGGCCGGCACTCCAGAGGGCCGTGCTGCCATCCAGCGTGACCTGGACAGGCTGGAGAGCTGGGCAGAGAAGAACCTAATGAGGTTCAACAAAAGCAAGTGTAGGGTCCTGCACCTGGGAAGGAAGAATGCCAAACACCAGTATATGTTAGGGGCGGACATGCTGGGAAGCAGCTCTGAGGAGAAGGACCTGGGGGTCCTGGTAGACAGCAAATTATCCATGAGCCAGCAGTGTGCCCTTGTCGCCAAGAAGGCCAATGGCATCCTGGGCTGCATAGGGAAGACTGTGGCCAGTAGGTCGAGGGAGGTCATTCTCCCCCTCTACTCTGCACTGGTGAGGCCACAACTGGAGTACTGTGTCCAGTTTTGGGCTCCCCAGTTCAAGAGGGACAGGGAACTACTGGAGCGAGTCCAGCGTAGGGCAACCAAGATGATTGTGGGACTGGAGCACCTCCCTTATGAGGAAAGGCTGAAAGAGCTGGGACTCTTTAGCCTGGAGAAGAGAAGGTTGAGGGGGGACCTGATTAATGTTTACAAGTATCTAAAGGGTGGGTTTAAGGAGGACGGAGCCAGGCTCTTTTCAATGGTTCCCAGTGACAGGACGAGGGGCAATGGGCACAAGCTAGAACATAGGAAGTTCCGTTCAAATACATGGAAAAACTTCTTTACGGTGAGGGTGACAGAGCACTGGAACAGGCTGCCCAGGGAGGTTGTGGAGTCCCCTTCTCTGGAGATTTTCAAGACCCGCCTGGATGCAGCCCTGAGGGATGTGCTTTAGGCAATCCTGCTCTAGCAGGGGAGTTGGACTAGATGATCTCTAGAGGTCCCTTCCAACTCTGAAGATTCCGTGATTCCGTGAAAATGTTTGAACGATGTTTGAGCTACAGGATACTCACTAATAAAAAGGCACTCTGCGATTCTAAGTTAGTAAGAGTTCATTTTAAATGTTAAAACAGCATTTTCCTTTTTCTATTGAGCTATAAAAAGTTTCTCAGTTCAGTAGGTGAAGAACGGTGATCCTCAGTTGGGCGTGTAGGAAGGACATGTCAGACTACATCATGGAACGCACTGTTTCTACCTTGTTTTTAATTAGGTTGGCACTGAACCTACACGCACGTACCCGAAAGAAGGTCTGTATCAAGTGACCCTGCTCTTTATTTTTCCCCTGCAAAATCAGCATTCAGTTTATCACAGCTAGATAAAAAGTGAAAAGACCATTCTGTCACTTAAGAATTCCTAAATCATTTAAGAGCTACCTTGTGCTGTTAAACACATTATTTAAAAAATGTAATTAGATTGAATTATTGTTCTCTCTCCATCTTGAAGGTGGGAAAAGATGAGGTGATAGAATGAAGATTTGACTTTCTGATTGTTTAATGTTTTACAAGCTAAGTATATCCAGAAGGAAATTCAAACCAAAATACAAGTGTGTGGTCCTGAACTTTACTCCTTAAGTGAATTTCACTGTGTAACTTTTCAAATAGAAAGTTACGGAAATTTTATCCAATAAAGCCTTTATATAAGCATGGGAAAAAAAAGTACTTAGAGGGGTTTTGCTGAAGCAGTATCCATTCCTTAGTCAGGTCCCATGGCAGTGAAATAGTGCTGAATTCTAGAAGAGAATATAAATAAAAGGAGTTATTTGCATATTTTTATCGTTGCTTTAAAAATCAATGAATGCTGCTACCACAGATTCTGTGGGTGTGGTTGGATTTTTTGTTTTGTTTTGTTTTTTTATCATATTCCCCTTCCCCATTGGGAGGAGCCAATTTATTCAAGTGAGCAATCTCTGGGAGTGACATTGATAAATCATACTGTAGAAAAAAGTGGAAATACTCAATTTTCATTTTTTTTTTAATTTTTAGTGCTTCTTTTACGTTATCATTTATTTTGTTTTCATAAATTATAGAATAAGTAGAAACAGCCACAAAACATTTAGACCAAATCCAAAGCTTACTTATTAATCTTCAGGTTTAACACTAAATTTCAAACAAATATTTCCTTTTCCTTCAATTCTGACTGTGAAGACAAACTGAAATAAGGAATGCAGCTGTCAGACTGCGTCCAGGAGTTCGGCAGTTCTGAAATTTCTGCTTTCAGTAGGAGTGGTAACAGCATCTGAATAATCCTTTCGATATGTTCTAGCAGTTTTACTTCTGGCATTGAGGAAGTAGAGGATGAGATAAAGCAAACCCATTTGAATCTGATATTTTACTGATATTAAAATACCCACCAAATGTCACAGTACTAATATGTCTTTTTGGATGAGGAATCTATAGGGATAGAGGGCTACGCAGGAGGTTATAGGCAGGGTTTCTTCTCTCGCTTAACTCATCCTCTGTCACTGGAAGCTGAGTCTTACTTGTGGGAACCTGCTTTCAAGATGGAGATTGCGGTGGAAGACGTTGCTGGGAGCCTGCCCTTTCTCCACCCTGTCTTCAGGACTTCTGCTGCATCTCAGCTTCTTCCCCCTGCTCTTCTCCTCCAGCTCTGCAGATCCCCTCATCCTTCACCAGATGGGCAGGCGTATGGTGCATGCCTTGCCCTGGTGCTTTCCTGAGACAGGGAGGATGGCTGCTGGATGGAGAAGTGTGGTTTGCCTCCACCTCCTCTTCCTCTCAGCCCCTGGTATGGAGAAGATGTTGAATGAGCCCTG
Source organism: Rissa tridactyla (assembly GCF_028500815.1). Taxonomy (NCBI): domain Eukaryota; kingdom Metazoa; phylum Chordata; class Aves; order Charadriiformes; family Laridae; genus Rissa; species Rissa tridactyla. Next base: position 67,316,406 of record NC_071471.1, read on the forward strand.
CACCAAGCCAAGGTAGAGACTGAGGGGCTGGAGATGGGACATGGATGCAGAGGAAAAGGGGTGGCTTGACAAACACCATACAGGACAGCACAGAGAAAGGGGCAAAAGCATTTTTGAAATATTGTGCTGTTACTGATATCTGGGAACCATGATGTCATAACCTGTCAGACTGGTAAATTTCCATGAAAGAAATTTTGGAATCTCAGAAAACCTTGGGATCACTTGTTTGTTTTGGATGAATGTTTGCAATGGATATGTTTTCTTCCAGACTGATTTTACCTATCAAGAGATATTCTACACCTGAAACCGCAAAAGCAGCATTCACAGTCAGTTAATTTTAGTGTAGGTGGGTGAATATGATTAATCAGGTCTATCTTTGGCCAACCGCATTGGAACAAGTGGTGTGATTCTGCTTTGGGATGTCTTAAAATGCATCTGGAAGGTGATGATCTATATTCACATGTTCTCAAATTATATGTATGTGTAACTGAGATGTGGGGAAAACCAACCAAACAAACTCTCCATTTTTGGAGATGTTCAGAAGCCGTCTGCACATGGTGCTGGGCGAATGCCTCTAGGTGGCCCTGCTTGAGCAAGGGGGTTGGATGAAGATGTCGTCCAGAGGTCCCTTCCAACCTCCACCATTCTGTGATTCTGTGAAGACAGCCTGTTGGTATTAGATAAGGTACAGCTGCAGAGAGCTGAATTTAGCATAGCCAAAATCTGCTTTAACATACACAAAATCTGTTTCAACACCTTCTTGTTACTTATTGTTCTCGTATGAATGCAAATAAGACTCAAAGAAATGCAAATTATTACTGTAATGTCATATCCTAACAGTGTGTATTCAGTAGAATTATTTGGTTACATTTATACAAACTGATTTGAAAAAATTAAACTGCCCAGGAGCTTTTAAACAGAAGGATGACTTGAGGTCAACAACCTGCTTTTGGCACTGGAAAATTTGATAATTGCAATTTGTCAAGTTCTGTTAATTGTAGTAAATATGAATGCAGTTTTCTTAAAGGTTTTTAGAAATAGAATGTACCTTTTCTTCAGCTGACAGCATTGAGCATGACTGTCAGTGTACTTTTGCTTGTTTCCTGGTACTAATTCCTGTTAGCAATTTCTAATCCCTGTATTTCCTACTACTTTGTTATATATAATGTACATCATTCGCTTTTGGAAGTGGTTGGAATTACTCCTTGTAGAGTTGGCTATGATGTTCTGTATATTTTCTAGGTTAGCTCTTCATGATATCTTCTGTGATGAAAGGTACAGATACAGCTTGAAAGAAACCTTGTCAGCTGGTCCTTAGCAGCAGCTTCTTGCTGTCTCTGTAGGGCTGACCTTGGGACGGCTGTATTGCAGGGATACAGAAAAATCACTTAGCTTGCAATTGTCTTTACCAGCCTCTGAATAGGGTATTTTGTAAAGGCACCTCCAATCTGGAAGTTTTTGACGTTCACTTAGAACCCTTCCTGCTTCCACTTCAAATATATGCACTTAGGAAGGAGTTTAAGATCTCAAAAGATTAATAGTATGTTAATCAGTTGAACTGATGCAATCTATAGGGACGCATACAGCCACAGTATGAATATGCGGGGTGAAAAAACACTTAATTGATCTGACGTAATAAGATCTTGTGACCTTATGTGCTTATGTTGCGCCACTCACTTTCAGCAGGGAGACTACGGTCCCTGCCACCACTAGTAAATTTAAAACTGGTTTATTTGTGAGTGGATATTGTTACAGTTTGGGCTCCGTCTGTCTGTTTGAAATGAGTGAATGGGTCTCAGCAGAATTCCTCACCGGCAAATATTATTAAAAATACTGACTCAATTCACAGTAATTATCCCCTGTTGATTGTCTAAATAGAACAGCACACATGAAGAATTAACTGTCCTTTCCGTCTCTGAAGTAGTGCTTTTCAAAGGAAGCTAAAGCGAATTGGTTGGGTACGTAGGGAAAACGTGTCCTGCAATTGCTTGTGGTGCTTTGGAGATCCAAATTCTCCAAAATGGTTGAACCAGCAAGAAATAAATTCTCTCTGGCAGCAAAACAATAGTAGTGGGGGGAAAGAAGAACCACTCCCAAGCCGCATCTGGTCTTTATTAAACCAGGCTGCCAGTACCTTAATGCTGCCTACAGGGAAGCAGAGACCGAACACGCTGACCAAGAGAGGTGTGAGTGAGTGACTTGCCGCAAAGCTTGAATGCGCTCCGTTCTCTTTCCAAACATCTTTTGGGAATTCTCATTTGAAGAGTTACCAGGAGGAAACGTGACTCCTGAAAGCAAGCCAGTATTTCTATTGAGTATACAATTCAAAATTGTAATTTACAGTTGCTTCTAAATAGCCAATAATGTCACGAGCTGCATCTAAAGTGAAGGGTGAGTTAGCCTGATATCACTCTCCGTGTCTCTAATCCGGATGCTCGGAAGACCTATTGGAGCACACCACAGCTCCTTTCTTGCCTGTGGTTCCTCTCCATGGAAATGAAGGGCCGGGGATGGAGAAAGTTTGGTGCGTACCTGGATCTTGCCCTTCTGTTGCTCTTTTACTAAATACTAGATCTGTGAACCTTCCATATATTTGAGGGATGTTGCTGGTTGCTTGTTATTTCTAATGAAGTAACGTGAGTAGGGTAAATATAGAGCTGACCTCAGAAATCTGCAGTCTAGGAGAGGAACATTGTTATAGTGAGATGAAATTCCTTGCTTTCTTTTAGGACAAGAGGTAGTGGGCACAAACTTGAGCATAGGAAGTTCCACCTAAGCATGAGGAGGAACTTCTTTACCCTGAGGGTGGCAGAGCCCTGGCACAGGCTGCCCAGAGAGGTGGTGGAGTCTCCGTCTCTGGAGACATTCCAGACCCACCTGGACAAGTTCCTGTGCCACCTGCTCTGAGTGACAGCTCAAAAAGACTAAAGTATGGCTGGGTTGTGGGCAG